>NC_141695.1:1665966115-1667421115 GCF_964263255.1 Lissotriton vulgaris
AGTCAATTAGAAAAGCTGCTTAAAGTAGTTAACACAGTTGTATAGAACCTTTCCCAAGAGCAACATTATGGCATTATGGGAATTAGTTATTGATAGTCCGGGAGTATTTTCTCTCCATTTTATAACAAAATTATATGAAATGCATTTAAGCAAACACTGCTCCTGTACAATTACAAGGGAGGTACATGTTCCTCCCTTATAAAGGGGTATTAAATAGAAATCACACACAGGGAGCAGATAATATGTGGAGCTTCTAATCCTCAATGGCATTTTAAACCTAAACTTAGTTCACCAAAACTATCACGTATTGCGACAAAAAAATACCTTTATTAAACAAGGCATTTACCAGCCAGAGTCTAAAATATAAATAGCATGTCAAATGCATAAGTACAAAAACCCCGTGCATCAGAGCACTTGGGTCAATTTTTGAGTCCAGGTCTCTGTAAATCTATTTTCTACACACCCTTGGAAAAACATTAACACTGCCAAAACCTTTTTTGACAAAACCAATAACATAGCAGATGAAAAAAAAAAAAAAGAACACATCTGCGGCGGCTGGAATGTAGACAAAAAAAACTACTGACATTTGACCATAAATGATTCATATGAAGCATGTGCACCAAAAGAATACCCTTAGCAGCACAACCAGACAACCTCAACATACTTCCAGGCACCACTTTAGTGTTTTAAGCTATTAGCAGATTTCCTACTAATAACCAACCTTAGAGGTTGCAGAAGCATGCAATAATTGCTCCTTCTCAGGTAGCTATTAAAGGACCATGGCAACCTCTTAAAAATCCTTATGGGTTTTCCCCTATATAGTTCTTCTACATATGTACAGTATGTATCATGTGAAATTGTTTCCTGCCCCAATAACTGGTCCCTCCAGCAGGTTTTACCTGTAAGGCAATCCTGCAGGTCTCCCTGGTGACAGCCAGCAGTTTGCTCTGAGACTCATTAGAACACGATGCATTTGAAGAAGTTTCCTCAGGAGACCCTTTAAAATGAAAGTTGAGATGTAAGGTTCTTACTGCCTTATTTTACTTCGTGCACAGTGAAATTCCTGTAGGAAATCCAGAGACTTTAGGTCAGACATCTGGCACTTGTTAAAATGTGCCAGGTTAGGAACACTAAATAATGAATTATACCACTGCACAATAAACTTCCCCGAACCATCCATTTGCACACACACCAAGCATTAATGTAGTACATACTTAATGCTCATTCAGTCGGTTAATTCATATAAGTTAGCACTAACAGACAGCAATTTCTGACTCCTTGTCTAGGTGGCTAGGAGAATTTCATTGTAGATACTCACCATCATTATCAGCTCCGCTCAAAGTGCTGGCTTCGTTGGATCCAGAACTTTCTCCATCTGGGGTATCATCCTGTTCCTCTCTCACTGGCAAAGAAAGGCTTCGAGACCACTGCAGCGCATCCCTCTGTGGTGAAACCGGCAAAACCCCACAGGACTGACTTTACAATGCAGCATCACAATGGAGAGCAGCCCAGCAGACATCAGAAATATCACCAATCACTATATGCAAACAATAGGTCCTAAAACATATACCCCCATTTTGTCCTCAAATTTAAATTATCCACAACAAACTGGACAGGTTCCTTCCACTGCAACCATTGTATTCGACCATATAATTATCACTCAATCTAGGTCATCTTAGTCACCCCTGGTCACATTTTCCATTAAAATTCCCTCTTTATCAGGCCACTTGATTGTCCGGTAAACTCAAATATGAACTCCGTACCATAAAATGCACAAGCTATTATGCAGAAAAAACAGCATTTATCCCAATCAACTCCATGTCGGTGAAAAACACAAAAGCATTGATCTCAACCCCATAAACCTTAGTGAATTGTCACCTTTCACTACTAACTTTCATCATCCCATCTGTCACAACACCCTTTGGAAACGCCATCGACAAATCCTAAAATCGAAACATTAAAATAAACCGCTAATTGAAACTTTTCCTTCAGCATAACTCCTGAAATGCTCACAGTTAAGGCGCACAACACTGACGCCGTGACAGCAAAACCCATACAAATCACACCAGACCACAACTATATTTGCTGTGGTACAACGCAGACCACCTGCAGCTTTACCAACACTGCACTTCCTTCACGCCAAGTTTTCCATTTAGCACATAATTGCATCATTTGCAGTCTCCCATACAAGAGTGTAATACAAATGGATGCTATGCCATACTAACAGCAGAATGATTACTATACAAATGGCAATAAAATGTAACAATCAAGGCTCAAGCAAAAGAACTGGCTGAGTTCTTTGTGAACACCTTTCAATTCAGAGCACAGCATCCTATGTACCAAATATTCTCTCCCTCCTCAATGCGTATATGAGCACTGGAAAGGGAAAATGCTGGGCCGGTATGCCAGCCGACAAGTATGTTGTGCATGGGTACAAATCAAGTTTGCAGCAGCACAAGCAAGTTAAAGTTTTACGTTCGAACACAAGTAGTTTTTTTTACAAAGTGAAGGTCAATTTTTTGGTGATTCCGGACTGAAAACTTGACTGTAAAATCCCATTCGCCCTCTGTTCCAATTATTTTATTTGACGATTTCAGTTCAGATGCAAATGCAGGCCTCCGCCAAACGTTTTGGGGGTTAACGCAGAAGAGGCAACTGATACCATTTTAAGGGAGTGCCATTTTATAGATGTTTATCTTTGTTTCATAGTATTACAAACAATGGGGCAACCCAGTACGCCGTAGGACCTGGGTAGTAAATGGTACAACATAACAGTTGGTCCCAACAGGAATTTTTCAAATTAGGTATAACTTAGTGCCCAATGTAAAAAAAAAAAAAAAACTCATGAATATCAAGTTTGTTTATATAAAAGTTATTGATAAATCACTTTTAGACACTGGTGAATCTGGTGGATAACCTAAACTTGTGTGAATGTAAATGGATACACCTCTTGGATAGTGTTAACCGGGGTTTGAATGAGAAAATTACTAGGCACCTGTCACTCCTCAATACTGGATGAATTCTGTCTTTCTGGGACTTATTCCACTGTTTCCCAATTATGTCTCTTTACGTTCGATATCAGACTCAATATGAGGATGCTGCGTATGCCCCTAATATGGCATACTCCTCGTTGTCATTTATTAAGACCTTTCGATATGCCGCAACATTGATTCTCTGTAATTTTTTATGATGGAGTGTGTTATGTTTACTTAAGCTAGAGTGCCTAGCAATGTATTGCACGCGCGCCCTGTCTACTGCACGCGCGTCCAGCCAAAGCATCGTGACGTCAGGATGTTTCACCTGGTCACTGGCAGAATGACAGTTATGTTGACAGTTGCTGCGAGAGGCTCACAGCAGAGAGACGTGCCTTGGTGTCAGTAATAATTATCTCAATAAAGAAGTTCCAACTTACTTGATCTACTTGTCATCTTTTCAAGTTGGCGACGAAAAGGGACTGCTGACACCACGAAGAACCCACCAGAAGCCTCCTGTTTTGTGCTCTGGGTACGATTTCTGCCAGCTGAGGTCGCCATCTCATCTAAAATTCCGCGAGCCAAAATCGGAGTATAGCGGAGTCTTCATGAATCCATGGCTGATTGACTCACCCCGACAGTGCCTCCTATTGTCATTGGGGTAAGGCCCTGCAGATCGGCAGTTCAGGTTCCCTTTTCAAAGCTGAACATTCTTGGAGGCAGCAATCTGGACATCGTTCCGACCACCGTTTGCTTCGGGGGTGTCCTCGATGTGTCCAGCTGTTTGTTGATGCCCTGCGCGTCGTCAGGGTTCCGTAGTTAACTCCTACTGGTGCAACTGGACTGAGTTTTTGGGAGAAGACCGGAGCTACTTCCAGAATACGGTGCTTTTACCGCTGTGAGGGTAGCGCTGAGTGAGACTTTGTGTGATGTGGTAAATGCCAGTAGTGGTTTTTACATCCACAAGCCAGTCAGAAAGAAATCTCTGGTTTGGTGGAGTGCGCACTCGATGTGAGGGAAGTTCTTCGATTTGAGTGGCTATTAGGGTCATCTGTGGAAGTGTGACCTGTTTTCTCTTTCTGGAACTTTGTTACCGCATCAATGTGTGTGCCGCTTTCCTGACAGGATTACACGCCGCATCTCTGACCAGCGGATTTCCAGTCAGAATCACGTACGTCGTCAGTGGAACGCACACGTTTTCCGACGTCGGACGGCCATTTTGGAAAAATCGGAATCTCCGATTGAGCTTGTCTGCAGGCACGGTGATACGCACACCAGTCTTCGCAATCAGAGGGTTTTGTCCAAGTTATTGAAGGATAAAACGGAGCGCGTTTCCACATACGGTGACACGAACATCACTTTACACAGTTGGGAAATTTGGCAAATTTATTCCTATAGGTGCGTTTTCTACAGTGACACGCACACTTTATCTTGAGAAAACTAAGCGTGTCACATACAGCGGTGGCACGCACACCATTCGAAAGTTTTCAAACTAAGGAACTATGTAGTGCTTCTATAAAAAGTGTATTTTCTATGATTAAACGATTATACACACAAAAATCTGGGTGACAGCATCCTAGAGAAACTATTTACAGGGGACACAAATACCTAATTGGAAATAACATTCATTCAAACATCTATAGAAACATTTGTACATCTTGTTTGAAAGAAAATTACAAGAACATATAAGTTCATACTTTTAATATATCAGTTCTGTTTTGGTAGTACTGTTTAGTTAGTCATGGCTTCAGGAAATGTGTGGAATTTATCTCCTCCTTTGCCTTTCATACCTTCGACAGGAGATGATGCACTTAAATGGGAAGAGTGGCAAAAATACTTTGAGAATTCCATGTCCACTTTTGAAGGTGATGAGGAATTGACCCCCGAGAAGAAAAAGAAAATTCTTCTTCATTGTTTAGGTGCAAAAGCTATGAAAATTTACAACCGTATTAACAAGAAACCTAGGACAGGTGATGTGTACACGGTCGCATTAGAAGATTTGACTATGTATTTCAAACCCACTATTTCTATTTCAGTTAACAGACTCAAGTTTTTTCAATGCAGACAAGCCCCTGAGGAATCTGTAGAAGATTACGTCGCTGCGTTGAAAAATTTAGCGCTTACTTGCAGATTTGGGGCATTACATGATGAGTTGGTCCGCGACCAAGTCGTTATGAGATCCTCAAGTAAGCATGTTCAGGAGAAATTGTGGGCAAAAGGTGAATTACCATTAGAGGAAGTGGTGGAAATAGTTAAGTGTACAGAATTAACTGGAAGATGTGCTAAGGCTGTGTTGCAGGAAGAGAAATCCTCTACAGAGGACAAATCAATGGTGGCAAAAGTCATTAGTTCAAAGAAAACAAATAGTAAACCCAGTTCTAGTTATGAACAGAGAAAGGATACCACTTATAAAGCAAAACTTTCTGATGATAGAAAATGTTTTAGATGTGGTAGCAAATACCATTTGGCAAATGATAAATCGTGTCCTGCTTTAAGACAAAAATGTTCTAATTGTGGTATTGTTGGACATTTCAGTGCCATGTGTCCTAAGAAACAGAAAGGGGGAAGAAATGTAAAAGCAGTGGTTCTTGATGAACAAGAAGAATTTACATCTTCAGATGAAGAGGATATGCATTTATTTGTGTTGAATGTAGATGGAGGTAGCAAAAAGAAGAAACCTATATGTGACATGAACATTGGTGGGGTAGATATTTCTATAGTTGCTGATTCAGGATCACCTTATACTATAGTTAACAAAGGGGTATGGTTGGAGAAATGTGTTCCCGTCATTGGCAAGAAGTTACAGAACCCAGATATTTTTCCGAAATCATTTAATTATGATCCTATCGAAATGTTGGGTTTCAGAGAACTACAGTTCCAATTTAAGTCTCGCCAAACGGTAGGCAAACTGTATGTCTCTAAGGTGGGTTCGTCCGTGTTAGGGTGGATCGACCAAGGGGAATTGGGAATAATTCTGGATCCTAACAGCCCGGATCCTGTCTGATCTTACAAACGGAAGAAGAATGCAATAACTTCTTTAAGAAAAGATATCCCAAAGTGTTTCCTGAGCACATTGGGAAACTTGAAGGTTTTGTCCATGGAATCAAACTGAAACAAGAAGCTGTTCCATGTATACACAAATCTAGGAACATACCGTTTTCCATCATTGACGAAGTGGAAAATTAATTAAAGAGATTACAAAGAGAGGGCATTATTGAGCCAGTAGAATCAGCAGAGTGGGTTTCGCCCTTGGTTATCGCAAAGGAGCCCAACGGCAAGCTCCGTATATCTATTGATCTACGCGACCTCAATAAGAACATTCTGGTTGATCAATTCCCTTTGCCAAAGATTAGTGAAATGCTGTCTTATACTAATGGGGCTAAATGGTTCTCTACCATCGATCTAAGCTCAGCCTACCACCAAGTGGCTTTACATCCTAAAAGCAGGAGCCTTACCACATTTGTAACGCCTTTGGGATGCTTTAGGTTTAAGAGGGTACCGTTTGGACTGGCTTCTGCTGCGGCCATGTTTCAGAGGTTAATGAGCGAACTATTTAAGGGGGAAAAGAATCTCCTAATTTTTCAGGATGACATCATGGTAACAGGCGCCACCAGGGGTGAACATGATGATAAACTAAACAGAGTCCTAGGAGTGCTTGAACATCATGGGCTTACAGCTGATTTGCGTAAGTGCCAATTTGCTGCCAATAAAGTCACTTATTTGGGACACGAAATCGATGGAAATGGCATAAGACCAAAAAAAGAACTGTTATAAGCTATCAGGGAAGCCCCCTCACCCAAGAACAAGGAAGAGGTCACAGCATTCCTAGGCCTTTTGGAATTTTATACCAAGTTTGTGAAAAATTTCTCTTCTAAAACCTTGCATTTAAGAGAACTTATCCAACAGAAAAGCAAATTTGAGTGGAATGCAATTTGTGAAGAATCAGTTAACAGGATAAAAGAGTAAATATGCGATGCTCCATCCCTCCAAGGGTTCAACCCTTCTCTCAACAGCATTGTAACCACTGATGCAAGCAATAAGGGGTTAGGTGCTGAGCTTTCACAGGTAAATGGAGAAGGAAAGGAGGAGACTGTAGCATTTGCCTCACGTTCAATCACACCCACAGAAGAAAGGTATTCGGTGAGAGAGAGGCATTAGCATGTGCATGGGGATCGAATCATTTTAGACAATACATTTGGGGTTATAAAATCACCCTTAAAAGTGATCATAAACCCCTAGTAAAGGTACTCTCTACAAGGGTCTTCAAGTTGCTTCCCCTCGGTTGCCACGCATATCCATGAAGTTGCTAGAGTAGAACTATGAGGTTGAGTATCTTCCTGGTGTAAAAAACAAGATTGCAGACTGTTTGAGCCGTTTACTTTTACCCAACAATGATGACCAAGTTTCAGACATCGACACTTTCTGCATAGCCAATATTGTAGAAGAGACACCATGTATTTCTGGTGCTGAGTGGTCAGCAGCAATGGAGGAGGATGATTTACTTCTTGAGGTAAAAAAAGTATACAAGAGCGGGTTGGCCTGAAAAGAGAAAAATTCCTGAACAAATACGATCTTCTTGGGAGCTTAAGGAAGAGTTGTCGGTTGAAGGTGATTTGATTTTGAGAAATGGCAAGGTCGTTCCTCCCAAGGGTTTACGTACTAAACTCCAAGATTTGCCACGAGGGGCACCTTGGCATTGGAAAAACCAAGAGTAGGGTCAGGAATTCATACTGGTGGCCCGGTTATAACCTAGAAATTGAAAGAAGTGTCAGGAATTGTACAGCCTGTGAGAATTCAGACAAATCCAAACACACACTGAGACCACCTCTTCAACCCCTTTCTTGTCCATCCATGTCTTGGGTTAGATTGTGTATTGACATTTGCGGACCCATTCGAGAGCAGGGGGGAGCGGTTATATCTTATTGTACTGGTAGACCATTTTTCTAAATGGCCGGAGGTAGAAGTGGTACAAGATTCAGAAGCAAAAAGTGTTGTGGGGTTTTTGCGCAAATTATTATTTAGAGAGGGCCTTCCTAATTGCATTGTGTCTGACAATGGTCCACAATTTACGTCCAAAATTTTTCAAGATTTTCTGAAGAAACATGGGGTAAAACACAAAACCACTTCCGTTTATCATCCATTTATTTACATTTTACATCCAGCAGGTAATGGTGCTGTCGAAAGGTTCAATCGTGTGAATAAAGGAATTATTCAATTAGCGAATCAAAAAGACATGTCATGGAGAAAACAACTTAACAACCTTTGGTCATTCAGAGTAACACCTTGTGAATCTACTGGTACCAGTCCCTTTGCGCTTTTGAGAGGGAGGACCCCCATAACCAAGGATAACGTGGGTTGGGCTACCCCCAAAAGAGTGTTGGTCTCCAGAGGAGATTCAAGGGAATTTACGGAAGTCACAAAGTGTTGGTAAGAAATATTATGACACAAAGCATGCATGTAAAAAGGTTGTCATCAAAGAAGGTGACAGAGTAGGGTGAAGAATTCCAGAGGTTCGAGCAAGGCAAAAAATCACTACTCACAACCCATGGAGGTCAAGAAGGTGTTTTGCAACTCTGCCCTTTTGAGCGATGGCAAAACTTGGCATTTTTCTGCTCTGTAAATGTGTAAAGATGGGGAGAGAATGGCTTGTTCTCAATGCACTCCAAATAATCTAGAGGTTTCCTATTCTCAAGACTACGATTAGATTCTGGATGGTGAGAATATTGGAGGGTCTCGTCCAGATGGTACAAACATTGTATCTAGGTACAAACGAAGTATCTTCAGGGAGTGAGAACACTTCTGATAGTTCACGGGTGGAAGACAGTAGTAGTAGGCAGAGCAAGGAGACATCGGCAGAGTACAGGTACTAGACCAACTGCGATGTAAATTCTGATGCAGATGATTCTGTTTATGAAGATGTTATGTCTCAGGACATCAGTTTTGAGGACTAGCCCACTGTGAGCAGATATGGGAGAGTGGTCAAACCTCCAGCTAAGTTACACGATTTCATTCGTGAGTAGCCGTTGGTCTCCTCTCCTTCCCATTAACCTCAGTCGTGTGACCAGTGTCCTTCTTGTTGTTTATGAAAGGGAGATGTGTTAAGTTTACTTAAGCTAGCGTGCCTAGCAATGTATTGCACGGGCGCCCCGTCTACTGCACGCGCGTCCTGCCAAGGCATTGTGACGTCAGGATGTTCCACCTGGTCACTGGCAGTTATGTTGACAGTTGCTGCGAGAGGCTCACAGCAGAGAGACGTGCCTTGGTGTCAGTAATAATTATCTCAATAAAGAAGTTCCAACTTACTTGATCTACTTGTCATCTTTACAGAGTGTCATGAGTTGGACACCTATTGCCATCGCCATTAACTTTTGTGTTCTAACATTTATGTTGATGTTCTTGTGTCCTGCTGTTTGAATATGACTTATGTATGTACTATTGTTTTACAAATGTTTTCACTACATGATAGGTTTCGTATCTGCTGCCCACTGTTTTGAAAGATTCTCGGATTATGGTTTGTGCATATCCAATGACAGGTGTTCCGCATTGTCGGGCACCCAGATTTTTCCATGTCCACCATTCCAAATACAATTTGCACCAAAAGCTGTGTTTTTCGAACGCCCGGTTTCTTTTCCTTTCTCAAGGTCAGTTCAACACGCTCACATGCGCTGACGTGGAGACAGTAGTTAGCGTCTGCCCTCCTGGTGTGACCGCGTGCACGCTTTACTCGTGTCTATTTCAGACACGGCTACCGGCCAGCTTGCACAGATAAGACGCTCCAGTTACAACCACATAAACCAGGTAAATTGTGCATGATCTTTGGCCAGTCTTTCCTACCCTTCATCTACTGGGGTTGCTCTGCTCAGCTGGGATGCTTTTTATTTATTTTTCAGAATAACTTAAGCCGATTAGATGGGAATCTCGGAATTGAAGTACCAAGTCCATCATTTTCCCAATCCAAGTACCATAGATATCGTGTGGGTAAGTTACACACACTATTCTCCTGTTTCTATTGTTTTTCAGAAGTGACTCAGCTGTCTTTAGTCTTTTTCCTAATCCCAGATGTGTAATTCATTTCTAGCACACCTATGATCTGGACCAGATGAGGTCCTTCTTCCCCATTGGAGCTACCTAGCCCATTCCTACAATTGCCCCACATGCAACTCGACAGTGGGCCTAAGGTGAGCCGCTGCGCCACACTTTTCTGTACCTGTTATCACGGTCTTCCACAAGGGTTCTAGGTATTGATTGGTGTCCTGACCTTTTTCAGATTCCTCCCCTTCTGTCCTGAAGACCCCACTACAAGGTTCAAATAGCCCTCGCTGTTCTTGAGGTCTAAATGGCGCCATTTCAACCCTTCTGAAAGTGACTGAAAACCTCTCCACATTTAGATAAAGACGGCATTCATAAAGTGTATCTAATGACTTATGGCCCATTAGAAATAATATTGTCAACCGGTCTTAATCTGAAACCATGGTTTACACTATATACGATTACACTCTTAATTCTTATTCTTCTCTGATCCATCCAGGAGCGCCCCTATCTACACCTGCTTTCCACTCACTGAGGAGCTTTTGTGTCACATGAATTAATGTGTCTAAGAAAGTGATGTATCTTTATATAAACAAACTTGATATTCATGTCAGTGTTTTTTCAAATTTGTGATATCGAGCACAAAGTTATACCCAATTTCAAAAATTCCTGTTGGGACCAACTGTTTTGTTGTATCTGTTTATGGCCCTTCGATACTTACAAAAAAAAAAATTCTTTATTGGAAAGAAAAAGCTCGTCCATACAACAGTAAACACAGTATCTCAAATTCAAGAGGTAGTGTACAATACTGTCTGTATCATTAGGTCCTGGGTTACAAATATGTGGCTTGTGCGTTCCACCTCCCAACTGCGGCTGGACCGCCCCATCCCCCCCCTGCGCAGTTCAACTGTGGGAGGGAAAGAGATTCCACCCCTATACGTATTCCATTTGCTCGAGCATCCTCTGTTTTTAAATACATCTTTTGCTGCGATCATGGAACTAACCATGTCGGTCTACCATTTCCCCAACAATGTTATCTCCCCAGCTCCCCGTTTTGGGGCGAGGTTCCATTTGGCTAAGGAAAAACACAAGGAGACCCAGGATTTTTCAGTGTGGGTTAAGTCAGTAGAATCCCATATATGGAGTAAACAGAGCTGTGGGGAGGTAAGAATCCTCTTCCCACCCACATCTTTCAACTTGGACAGGATTCCCTCCATATAGGGTTTGGTTGCAAGGCATTTCCAGAGTTTGTTAAAGAACGATCCCTCTTGGGTACAGTGCAGGGGACATTCTGCATCTATTCTCTTGCCCATTTTGACCAAGGTCCCCTACTGAGAGATACGATCTATGTAGTACTTTGAGTTGAATCAATCTGAGTCTCATGAGACTAGCCACTTCACGTGGGGAGGACATCGCATCCTGGCAGTCAAAATCCTCCAAGTCCCCTAAGTCTTCCTCCTTCTGCTCTCTAAGGCGAATGAGGGGATCTGGTCGGTTGTTTACCAGTTTCCGATAAGTCAAGGATATTGCTTTCTGGGTCATCGGCTCCATCAGCCGCCTGTCTTCTAGTGGGGACACCTCAGGGAGAGCCTCCACGCTGAGGATAACGGATTGAAGGGCATGACTACTAGGTATAGCGCTGAGATACTCACGGGTGATTACGCGCTCTATAAATACCTTAAATAAATAAATAAATAAATAAATGACCAATTTGTAAATACCAAAAAGTTTCAAAGTTTGCCAGTTGAAACTTTGCCTGGAGCTCAGTGAATGAGAGCAACCCATCCCTTTTCCACAGATCACCCACTGACAAGATGTCAATTGCGTCCCATCTATCGAATCCCAGGCAGGTGCTCAGTCTACCAAGATGTTCTGACTCCCAGAGTGGTGTTGCTGGTGTTATTTTATCGTGCAGCCAAGTTTCTTGGTTACTTTGTGCAAGATTGTTATGGTGTGGGCCGTGGGGCCTGTGAGGTGTTGGTGCGAAGGGCTTGTGAAAAGGTCTTCGATATCCACATGGGCCCATTATCCATTTATCCCCTTCGATACGCTTTTAATCTTGAGTACTTTGCAGTATCAATATTAACTTGTAGACACTGTACAATGCTTATAAAACACAGTTCCCATAACACAAACCGCATCAACAAAAATGGCTATGAATGTGGCACCATTAAAAGCATTCCTGGCCAATGAATACATGCAGAGTTATTTTCTCTGTTCAGCCAGTTTCCCATGAAATGTAGGTTGAGCCAAACTGGTTTTAAAAAGTCCTGAGCCAGGAAACCTCTGAAACAAGCATTGTTACTGCATAAAGGTCTGGCTTTATTGTGCTACAGCATGCTGCTTCCATTGCACACACAAATTACGTTTAGCACATAAACACCACTCCGGTTACCATTCTTTTTTCATCTAATTGAAAAAGCTATCTCTGTAGGAAGTATAATGGTGAAAAAACGTATTTATATACAGTGATGATCAAGCTTACTTTTTAGATGTAAACTAGCCCCTTTAAGGAAGGTGCCTCCTAGAAGGCAGCATAAATCACTATCCAGCAACCATAAGTAACTCGCTTATGAGCAAAGCTAGACAAAGATTTGGTAACGTTCGATTTAGACTGCAGCGCTATGCAGCCACATCTAAAAAGACATTGCTTTATAAACCTCTAGAAGCACTAACACCGATTAATCACATTCAAATACTGTAGTTCCAGCATCACACCAGCTGATGTATAAAAGACTAGTTCCAAGCATTTCTTACTCGACAACGCAAAAACAAAAACACAAAAATAAGGGTTATAAAAGGATAGCAAATTATTCCAATCCAAACATATATGTTTGCAGTCAAATCTAGTAAGAAGCAAGAGCTGTAATTTCCAAACAAATTTCTCCTTGCTGCTTCTATAATGGATACTACAAGGAGATCCCATTCTTTAGTGACAATAGGTAGCCACGTTTGTAGGAATTTCTGATGTTCAAAAGGTAGGTATATTGTGCTAATCACCTATCTCTCAGCATTAAATCAGTTATATCAGTCCGGAAGTTAAATGCTTTCCAATAACATCTATTCTGTCCTGTATTTCATGAGTTGTTATCCAGGCATGGCAAACAAAACATTTCATCCTACCAAGGCAGCTAAACGCAAGTAAGGTGATTAAACTGGGTGAAACTATCACATATCCTCAACATCACTTTGAATGCAAATTTGGGGAATGAAGAGATTACCTTAAAAGCACTATTGCACAATGCAAGCTCCACAGCACCAGAGAAGTCTGCACTATCATATATTGAGCTTCTTTCAGTACTTCTTTTACTACTGCAGAAACCAAGATCCACAAGTTTATGAAATTAGAAAGTGAGCAATTAACAAATGCGGACCATGCATGGCTAAAACCAAAAAAAGACATTCTTTTTGCGATAAAAAAAGCCTAAACACAAAGTTATCTGTAAAAACAATGTTTTAAACAATTGATCTCCAGATACTAAAGTGCCTCCAACTCAAGTGGAACAGGTCAATTGATGGGCTTACTAAGGACAGATCAATACTTCCACATTGATTGCAGTTATGGAACAGAACATGGAAAACAGAGCTGGGAAGAATTCCAGCCACCAAGGGTCCTTATCACAAACAAGTGGAAAGTTGGTGAAGGGGGTGGGGGATTTAAATATGGTGCATAACTCAGCAGAGCAGGAAAGTTTTAATGTGTATGTTACGTAAGTAATAATCAAAATCACCACTGAAGAGAAATAGAAATCACAGGCTGCAGATGCGAACAGTTCCTGCTTTCAGTCAAGTTATAATGCAAAGTCTTGGTTCCTACTTTGAATAGAGTTCGGAACTCACTTGGATCACGCTCAACATACTCCAAAAGGATCGCATTTAAAAAACAATGCAGTTATCTTTGTCACACATTCTAGAATTTTGCCACAAGAGACTAACATAAAATGTGTGTCCCTTTCCCTCCTCACATTGTAAACTTACCTTTAGAGTGAACATGCTGATGCGCCCTGGCAACTTGTAAAAGATGGAATCCCCAGCTTGAGAATTGGAATTCAACATTGCATTCAGACATGCAAGCGGAGTGGTACCACTACAAAAAGGGAACAAGCAAATGACTGAAAAAAAATTCAGGACTGCAGTAAGGAAACAGAACTGAAAACCCAAACCCAAGGAGCGTTTGGTGTTGAATGAGAAACGTTTACTGATTCCAGAATGACCACAAAGTCCTCTCCATTCATTCCAATTAGAGAACCAAAGGGCCACAGGACTTGCAAGGCCAATGAAGGAACCTCTCTCATTCACTAAAACGCAACATGGCAGGCCTGCATCTTTGTAGTGGTCAAGTAAAATCACCACACAATAAGCCCATGGACATGTCATAAGAATTTTCAAGCATTCAGAGCAGGAATCTACATTCGCTACAACAGATCAAAGGTTAAATGTAAATACCACAATATCGGGTATTATCATCCCCCCCAGCCAAGTCAGGGAGATACCAGATGCCCCTAAATGGGGGCAAATTTCTGAGACCACCCCATTGAGCTGCTTGCTTTGGTACAAAATCCTGCCTACCATTGAGCAGTAATTATTCCAGCGTTCACTCAGTCAACAAGCAAGAACCTAAAACAAGCAACCACTAAAAGTCTATCAGGACAGTTATAAAATACATACCATTAAGTAGCCATACCATGTGGGGCACGTTAAAGTAGCCCACCAATGGGATATAAAAAAAAAATACAAAACCCACCCTATGCAGTCACAACTGAGCAAAAACATTGAGAGAACTTAGTAGTATAAAAAGGACACCCATCAAACCCCGCTGAATCGCCTGCCCTTTTCAAACTAGTATAACCAATCCAGTGCACAGAAGTCCTAAAACAAGGCTCCCTCCTTTGAAGTAGAGCAGCCCAAGTAAACGAGAGCTGGTATTGCAAACCGGGTCAATGCACCTAGGGATAAAAAGGTTCTCAAAGAATAATACCACAACACCCAAATGGTATAAAAAGGGCCCAATGCTTCATAAACATTCAATAAATTCCTTACCTCTTCCGGCTATTCATTTTCCAGGCAGAAAAAAACAAAAAAGGAAAATAAAGATATAGTTAGTAATCAACAAGCCAAACTCAAAAAGCATCTATGAGACAAACACGTACAAGTGATGAGTGCCGATTCTAGGCACTGCCGCAAACAATTCCAGAATCAGTGGAGCACAAGTCTCAACTCTAAGTGCTCTACGGCTGTTGGTATAGCCAATCCCGCTACAACACCATTTGTAAAAAAGGAAAAAAAGCAACAGTGTGTCCATTCAAACAAAGCATTTGCAGTTTATGGCTTGTAGGAACTTTTCTCATGCATATCAACCACAAATAAAGGTAGTAATTTATGACCTGGACACTCCAAATGGGTAGAGAAAACAACAAATTTGCAGTCTTTTAATCACAGCTAGCATGAAGGCAATCCTAACACTGCTTTAGTCAGATGTTAGTCATTTAGTAGTGCGCCCTCACAAACAACCTGTCAGAATGAACTGTAACCAGTACCGCAAGCATGGTGTGAAAAAGTTACAAGAGTCTAACCCAGCAAAAATTATAAAGAATATCTAGGAAGCCAATAGACAAGACCGCTCTAATAACAATAGCAATTCCACCCTCGTTTTAGATTTTTAACTAAACACTATTGTAGGCCCGGAGAGTCACAGCATTAATTGAAACACTAACCGTATCTTCTTCAGCTCCTTCAAGCCTTCCACTTCTATTACACTCAGGATCTGTTTGGGGGTCATCGGTGCATCAGAATAATTCTCCAGAACCTAAAGGCACAAACATCACAAAACGTCATATGCTGCCCTCATCTGCAATCACGCTCATCATCTCGACAGTTCAACAACCACAAAAAAAATATTAACCATTACCCACTAATAATATGCACACATGATCTCCCTAGGAGTTTCTTTTTCAACTGGGTTGTGTTGGACACACCACTGTTGTGTAGCTAAAGGAATCAAACCTTTAAGCTTTCACGAGAACCATCCTTTCAGGGTTAGTCACTGTCCTCTCCCAATCTTCAACACTTTGTGTTAATACCTTCTGGGAGTGTAAATTGGTAGCTTGAAGGAATCTTATAGTTTTGTACTCTTTCAAGTGGATTTGACCAGATGCACTATCATCCCCACAGCAATAACCGAAACACAACTACTGCAATCATTCCTCTTTCCAAGTTTTTCATTTTTTTCGCCCCCCCCTCCCCTCCCCTCCCGACTCAACTGCTAGTTCCTGGTGTATGTGCTTTGATTTCCAAAACATGTTGAAATTGGCTTAGAATCAGATTGGCACCTTTACCTTTCATATGAGGCAGAGTAATATAGCACAGAAATACATCTGTGGCAGGGAAAATTAAATGCCAGTTGTGGACTGCAGCACCCATTATGCCATCCATTACTGTGGCAATGAAAACATGGCTTCAGGTCTACATTGAGTAGCCTGACAGCAGCAGCTTGTACTTTGCTGCACAAACCTCTCCAAAACACCCTTTTCCGAGGTAGGAACATCTAATTTTTAATATTAAATAACCCTAAATGTACCTTGCAGCCCACGAGATAAAGAGCATAATATTGAAGAGTGGGTATATGTGACATTAGAAGTGGCATGTTCCCCCAGTGACTAAGCCCACAAAAACTTCACTGGTTAGGCTGCAACTGGCACACAGGAAAAGTGAAACTATAGATTATAAACTTTAACCTATAACTTTTGATCTGTACCAGCTAGACTCTATTTAAAGACGTATTTCTATCTTTAAAAATAATCAAATCATTTCTAATTAAATACATGAAAATATAACTTTTAGAAATTTCCCTTTACACTGCCTGAAGCCGGTAGAGACGAATTTGAATTGGATCTCCAGCAACAGCCAGGTCTGTGCATTACCCAAACTAGGGGTGCAAGATGTGAAAACAGCTCCCAGAGCAGAAACAATGGCCTGGTAGTGAGAGGTGTTTTCCTCCCCTGGCAGAAAGACCAGCTGAGGAGGGACCAGGAACTTAACTTCAAAGGGGCCTGACCGGTCACAGGTAAGTGTAAGGCGACACCTGGAAAGCCCCAGCTTCTGCCCCCTAGTCAAGTAGGCACCAAACCCAGTGGGTGACAAGCCAACATCAGAACCGGTTTTCAGTGACCCCGGAGAAGAGGACGAATATGCTACTTACCAGTATGCATCTGTTCTTGGCATGTAGGGCTGCTGACATTCATATCTGTGCATAGATCGCCGCCTAGTGTTGCGTCCGGATGATTGCACATTGTTGTCCTGGAAGAGTCTTCGAAGTATCACGAGATAGGTGGCTCCTCCCCTGGACTACAGTGCGCATGGGCATCCTCTGATTGTTTTTCGCCATTGTGGCAGAGATGGAGTGTAATACAGTGAGTGATGTCCATGCTACATAGTAATTCTGAATGCTACAGCTGCTACAGGCGCCGGGGAGGAGGGTGGGCGATATGAATGTCAGCAGCCCTACATGCCAAGAACAGATGCATACTGGTAAGTAGCATATTCGGTTTGAGGCATGTGGGCTGCTGAATTCATATCTGTGCATAGATTATATAGCAGTCCCTCTTGTTAGCGGCGGCTGCCCGTGCCAGCTGCAGCAGTCTGAAAAAGTTTTGAGAACAGCCTGTTCTACAGCTGCCTGCTGTCTTGAATGTACATCTACGCAGTAGTGTTTCGTAAATGTATGTGTAGTGGACCATGTGGTTGCTTTACATAGCTCTTCTAAAGGAATATTCCCCATGAAAGCCATGGATGCTCCTAGTGTGCGTTTAGCCGTTGCATAGCAAATCTGTATACACTCAACTATCCATCTGGCTATTCCTGCTTTGGAAATGGGGTTGCCTTTGTGCTGTGGAGAAAAGGCAACAAACCTGCGACATTTTCCGGATTAGGATAGAAAACTGGCAGTTCTATGGTTTGGTTCATGTGGAACTGCGAAATCACCTTAGGCATGAATGTAGGGTTGGTGCGTAGTATAACTATTTGCGTGGACCTGTATGAATGGCTCTTGAATGGTTAGTGCCTGGAGTTCACTAACTCTTCTTAGTGAGGTAATGGCTACCAGGAAAGCAACTTTCCAGGTCAGAAATTGAATCTCACAAGAGTGTAGAGGTTCAAAAGGTGGTCCCATCAGTCTGGTGAGGACCACATTCAGGTTCCAGACTGGTGAAGGTGGGTGTCTGGGAGGGATCACTCTTGAGTCCCTCCAGAAAAGCTTTAATGGCAGGCACTCTGAAATAGTGAGAGGTGCTGCCTGTTCTGAAGATAAGCTGCTATTGCGGATATAATGTAAACAAATGGAACTGTATGCCAGATTACATCTGTATAAGTGCAACAGATAACAGATAATGTTTTGAATAGATGCATCCAGTGGGTTAATGTCATTATTGTTACAATATATGACAAACCTTTTCCATTTAGCCGCATAACATGCTATGGTTGTGGGTCTTCTTGCCTCCTTGATGATGTTCATACATTCTGGTGGCAAGTTGAGGTAGCCAAATTCTAAGACTTCAGGAGCCAGATCGCCAGGTTGAGCTATTGCGGATCTGGGTGCTGAATTTCAGCCATGGCTCTGCGTTAAAAGTCTGGGTGTTAGCCGCAGTCTTTGATGCGGTACCACGGAAAGTTCTACTAGCGTGGTGTACCATGGCTGGCGTGCCCACGTTGGAGCAACCAGGATGAGTGTCATTGAGTGTTGCTTCAGCTTGCGAGCCACCAGCGGTATTCGATTCAGAAAAGGGGGTGGTAATGGACAGAGTTTCTGAATTAAGCAGAATACTCCTACCCAGTCAACAGATCAGGGCTTGATCCATCACCGTTTTTTAGCTCACTGCACCATCCCAGCTCAGAACCTGGCTACATGCAAATTAGTCTGTCCCTGT
Source organism: Lissotriton vulgaris (assembly GCF_964263255.1). Classification (NCBI taxonomy): domain Eukaryota; kingdom Metazoa; phylum Chordata; class Amphibia; order Caudata; family Salamandridae; genus Lissotriton; species Lissotriton vulgaris. The sequence continues at coordinate 1,665,985,038 of NC_141695.1, forward strand.
CCCAGTGCATCATGGGAACAGGGCAAACCAAACTACCAAGCCAATTATTTTACTGGGAAGGAAACAAGCTTCCGGGGACCGGTTTCTGGCATTAAAGCCGTCATCAGCCCGGCTTGCTTGAATCCTGATGGTGCAATGAGCAAGGGACTCACATCTGAGTATACCCTTCCACGCTTATGGTGGACAAAACGATTCAGAAAAGGGGGTGGTAATGGACAGAGTTTCTGAATTAAGCAGAATACCCCTACCCAGTCAACAGATCAGGGCTTGATCCATCAGCGGTATTAGAGGCGCTGGGGAAAAGCGTACGCAAACCTGCCTGACCAGTTCATCCATATCGCATTGCCCTGGGACTGCGGATGTGGGAACCTGGCGGCGAAGCTTTGGCATTTTGAGTTTTCCCTTGTGGCGAATAGGTCTATCTCTGGATGACCCCACTGCTGGAAGTACGGTTGGAGTACTGATGGATGCATCTCCCACTCGTGCATCTGGTGGCTGTGTCTGCTGAGCAGATCCGCCATCTGGTTGTCCTTGCCCGGGAGGTGTTCCGTCATGAGGAAGATGTTTGTCTGAATGGCCCACTTCCACATGCTCTGAGCCAGATGAGACAACTGTGGAGAGTGCTCCTCCCTGCTTCTGTATGTAGTACATGGTAGTCATGTTGTCCGTCCACATCAACACGACCTTGTTGCACAGGTGTACTTTGAAAGCTTTCATTGCCATGAAGATTGCCATCAATTCCAGAAGGTTGGTGTGCATCTTCTTCTGCTGTGTCGTCCATAGTCCCTGCACTGTGTAATGGAGTACATGAGCTCCCCATCCTTTGAGAGATGCGTCCGTCAGTATTATTTGTGGTACAGGCTCTTGGAACGGTCGGCCCTTGCAAGGGTTTTGTGGGTTCCACCAATGCAGAGAGTTGTTTGCCCGACAGCTCACCAACACTAGGTCTTTCCATTGTCCTTGAGCCTGATTCCACTGACGTGCCAAGCACTCCTGAAGCGGGCGCATATGTAGTCTCGGGTGCAGGACTATCAAGATGCAGGAGGCCATCATGCCTATCAACTGCATGAACACTCTTGCAGGAAGCGAGTGTTGGGGTCTGAATTTCCGTATCAGCAATTGCATGCTGTTTATCCACACTGAATTTGGCTGAGCTTTGGCTGCCAGTGTCTATTGTCGCGCCCAGGTACTGTCGCACGTGGGCGGGCTGGAGATGTGACTTTGGATAATTCAGCGAGAATCCCAGACTGTGAAGAAGATGAATGGTGTGGGACATGTGGCTGGCACACTGCTGGGCCGTCTTTGCTTGACTAAGCCAGTCGTCCAGATAAGGGTAGACATGTATGTGCAGCCTCCTTAGGAGTGCTGCTACTGTCGCCAGGCACTTTGTGAACACTCAGGGTGTTGTCGTTACTCCGAAAGGGAGGACTTTGAACTGATAATGTTGGTCTTGAATAGTGAACCTGAGATACTTTCTGTGTGATGGGTGTATGGGTATATGGAAATACGCATCTTTTAGATCTAGTGTTGCGAGGAGGTCTCCCTGACTGAGTAATGTAGAACCTGCTGTAAGGTGAGCATATGAAAATGCTCTGACAGAATGTATCCGTTTAGAGGCCTTCGGTCCAGTATGGGTCTGAGAGACCCGTACTTTTTGGGTATTAAGAAATACAGAGAGTACACCCCCGAGTACAGGCACGAGCTCTATGGCTCCTTTTTGCAGCATACTGACGACCTCCTGCTGCAATAAGTGTAAGTGCTCTGCGGACATAGGACGGTGTCTTGGTGGTATGTTGGGTGGAGTGAATGTCAGCTCTAGACAGTACCCGTACTGGACAATGTCTCTCACCCACCTGTCTGTGGTGATGGATTTCCAGACCGGCAGGAACTGTTGCAGTCGCCCCCCGACAGGTGTTATATGGTCGGGGGCAGTGACAGGGCGTCACTGTTTGTTATTGGCAGAGGATCTGGAATTGTTGTTTCCTCTTCCTCTGCCCTGGATGTTGTTTCCACGATATCCACCCCTGTTGTGTTTATTGTAGGTGGTTTGTGTACCTCCTTTATTATACTGTGTCTGCTGTGTGTTTTGGCCTCTTGAAGGTCCTCTATTATTGGAGCGACGAAAGGAGCCACCCCGAAACTGCTGTGACTGGAGAGCCCCCATAGACTTTGCAGTCTCTGTGTCCTTTTTAATCTTTTCAAGGGATGTGTCAACCTCAGGTCCAAATAAGTAGTCCGGGTTAACTGGCTGATTGAGGATAGCAGTTTGTATCTCTGGTTTGAATCCAGAGATTCTTAACCAGGCATGTCTCCTTAACATGACGCTAGTGTTAATGGCTCTGGCTGCAGTGTCAGCTGCGTCTAGCGCGCACTTGATGGAAGCATTGGTTATAAGCTTCCCTTCTTGGATTAGTAGCTCCGCTCCGTCCTTGTACTGATCTAGTAGGTGTTGCAACAGTGTCTCAAGGGTATCATAATGGGCCCTGTCATATCTGGCTAAGAGTGCATGAGAGTTGGCAATGCGCCAGATGTTAGCTGCCTGCGCTGCCACCCTTTTTCACGAAGTTTCCAGTACTTTCGACTCCTTGTCAGGAGGAGGAGCATCACCTGTAGTCTTGGAGTTCTCTCTTACGTGCATTAGAAACAACTAATGAGTCCAATGGCAACTGACCTCTTATATAAGTAGGGTCCACAGGTGCCAGCCTATATTTTTTTCCAATTCTAGGGTTTAACACCCTTGCTCTGGTGGTCTCCTTAAAATGTCATCAGCATGCTTAAGGACCCCTTTCAGCATGGGCAGAGTCTTGACAGTTCTTTCCGAAGTGGAAAAGGTGTAAACCAGAAAATCTTCCTCAATAGGGTCAGCATGTAGTTGCACATCATGGTTACCCGCCGCTCTTTCAATAAGGGCGTTAAAGGCAGTAGTGTCCTCAGTAGGAGACGTTTTTACATTGTATGTGTGTCAGGGGCATTCTGTGGATCCCTTGGCTCAGCTGTGTCTGCCCATGGTTGGTTCTGATCGTCGGGATCAGTGTCCACATGATAAGTGGCATCCTCATTATCGTCATCCCCTGCATCCACATCTGAGTATGTGGGTGAAAAAAGTCTGAGGTTCTTGTCCATAGGACTGCAGAGGTTCCACAAGAACTGGTGATGTGGTTGAATCCCTCTTCTTTTTTAATGAAATCTTATAGGACTCCATTGGTGTTTCTGGTATTATTCTCCTCTTATACATGGATAGTCTACCAGTGTCCGAGTCGATGAACTGCCTCGACTCCTGTTCTTCAGGCTCTTCTGTAGCCCCTAGTCCCATCGACACTCCTTTAATAGCTCCGATACCTTTTTTCGGTTCGAACATCTTCGGTCGCACCATCGGTGGCAACCCGAATTTGATTGGTGTCGATGCGGTCTGAATTTTTCCGACCAACTTCGGGGTTGGGGCCTTCTTTGGTCCGACCGCTGCAGCCTTTTCTTTGATGCGTTGGGACTCCGACACCTGTTTGGATACGAATGGGGTCGGCTGCGTCGACTCGACGGGATCCTTGGAGACAGTCTTTGTATTGGTCTCGGGCCTTGTCCGAGGATCGACCCCCTCTCTCGGTTCGAGTCTTTTTTTCTGCGTCGACTCTTTTTGGCGCAGACTTCTTTGGTTCAACAGCCTTGACCTTGGTCTTAGGTGCCCCAACCTTCGGCTCGATGACCTTTTTGAACTTCTCGGTATCGATGGCCTCCTGTTTCTTCGGCTCCGAGGGGTTTGAGGCCTTGGAACCGACCAGAGTTAGCTGCACTTTTGGTTTCGTTTTTTGTAGTGATGCTTTCGGTTTCGATTTAGATTTCTTTGGATCGACCGATGGCATTTTCGATACCGATGGCTCTTTATATAGGTCTGTAGCCGGGCCTTTATGCGGGGCTGTAGAACGATTCGATAGATCTTGGGTATGGCCTTGTGGCGATCCCTCGACCTGAGCCTCATAGAGTGCTTAATCGTCGGCCCCCGTATCAACGGTTGGGCCTAGCTCAGGCGAGGAGCTATCTTCTACGGCCCCATGGGCCTCTGCGGCGTCTCCTACCTTATCGACAAGGTTTTCTTCTTCTTCCAATATCTCTTCATCTTCGGCGTCATACTCCGAGTCATGCTCCAAAACAGGATCCGAGTGTTCTTCCCGATCCTCCAGATCAATGACCTCTTCGTCTTCGGTACCGAAGATGTTTTCTGGATTAGGCGCTGATCTCCGCGACTCTAATCGAGCCGCGAGTCGAATCCGAAGAGTTTTCTTTGACCTGAACCGGGCACAGGCCATACAGTTGGCTTCATTGTTATCCGGGGACAGGCACTTGTTGCACACCGGGTGGACATCGATGTGCGGGAATTTTGCATTGCAAAGTGGACACCTCTTGAATGAGCTTTCCATCGTAGATCGAAGATCGGGTCGAGTGTGGAGAGAAAACCGCCTGATTCCTCGATGTCCTCTCGAAGCAAAGTTACTGGTACCGAACGAAACGATACCGACGCTGTCGAAAGCCTTTTGGCTTTGTAGAAAGTTTTCCTAACTTGAGCTAAGATAGTAACATCCGAACCCACATCCGAACCCAATGGCGGAGAAAAACAATCTGAGGATGCCCATGCGCACTGTAGTCCAGAGGAGGAGCCACCTATCTCGTGATACTTCGAAGACTCTTCCAGGACAACAATGTGCAATCATCCGGACCAAACAATAGGCGGCGATCTATACACAGCTATGAATTCAGCAGCCCACATGCCTCGAACCTGTCCATTACCCAGGCCAGATCTCCGGAGGTGGTGCGGTGGGATACCACAAACACTTACTGGACCTGCAGAAGATCAGAAGAGGATTGGACCTGCAGAAGATCAGAAGAGGATTGGACCTGCTGTGACTGTAGAGGAGTTCAGGGCCCAGAGGAACATGCACATTATTGGCTTCTCAGAGGGTGAGGATGCAACAGCCTTTGTGGAGACAGAGGAACAATCTGTACATTATTGATCTCCCTGAGAGCAAAGAGTGTGAGAATGCAACAGCTTTTATGGAGCTCTGGCTGGAGAGGGAAGAGGCTCTGTAGGGCTTATCCACAATGTACATAGTGGAGTGGAGCACACCAACCGCATGCCAGCCAGGCACCCGCCACCATTGTGGGGCATAGTGTCAGTGAGAAGCTAGGCTTTTGAACTTCTGGGACAGAGATCATATCTTGCTAAAGGTCAAAGCATAGTGGACTCCTCATGATGGATGTGTCTCAGATTTCGCTCAGGCTGTAGAGTGGTGCAGAGCATCATTCCACGGCGTGAGGAAAACACTGCGCGACATGAGTCTCAAATACGCCTTGCTATTCCCGGCAAGGATACACAATGTGGCCATAGAATGCACTAATTTCTTCAAGGACTTCGTTCAAGCTTGGAGTTGCCTAGAGCCAAGCTGTAATAGGGAGGGAACAGTGGGTGCCGGAGCGGGACTATGCCCATGGCCCCTTCTGCTGATCAGGCCGAGGAGGGCCAGGGAGCTCCCCAGCTTTTGCCAGCTGCCATGGTCTCTCCAGTGTAGGGTTTGATGTCACAATACCAGATTCAGACACCGAGCTGTTCCCGGGGAGACCTTCATGTGACTTCCTAAATTGCAGAAGATTTGCTCTGAATGACTGTTGGGGAGCTCTAGTCGGGTGGTTTGCACTGACATTTCCGAGCTCTTGCCTCCTAACATAATGCATGTATATCAATGATGGTAAGAAAAATACATGGTTTGTGTCTTCTAGTTACACATCCCCTGGGAATATTTCACCAGAGTGCTGGCGCTTCCTACTTGCCAATTCTGCGCCAGGCTGGCCAGCTGATGTTGATACTTGCGAGTGATTGGGCAGGCTATGAACCTTCCCAACCTCACCTCTTACTCTCCCATCCCAGCAATTGCCATATAGCCGTTAATGTTTGCAAAAATCCTTTCAATTATATTTCATTTGGCGGGATGTCCATTAGCCGCTGTCCTTTGTGGTTATGGGTAATATTGTGTTGCTCTTGCGATAACCTACACACTTCGCATGGAACTTTAGGGTTATGGGGGCAGCAAAGAACAGGATCCACATACAACTGAAAGACAGACACCTGTATAGTTGATCTCCAAGAAACTCACCTTGACCGTTACGAGGATGAACACCCTCGCCATAGAAGCAGGCAGGTCGCGTTAAATCTCGCACTCGTCTGCCTCTAGAGGAGTGGTCTTCAAACTTTTCAATGTCGCGCGCCCCCCCAGTGGGGAAAAAAAAAGTTCAACGGCAACCCTCAACTTTTCACAATTATTCTATTAAACTAGCAATGTTTAAATATGTATAGGCTTATTTATACATTGCAGTTACGTTCGGTTTTACAAATGCAATCACATACATGAATGCCAAACATACTAATCTGGTCAGACAGGCCTTTCTAATGTGTAAAAGTATCCACAGAGTGAATAATAGAAATGGGGGTTTGGAAGAATATTTGGAGTCCCTTTCCTTTTGACACCTTCTCCCAGCAAGGATATAAAATGGGAAAAGAAGCAAATGATGACCCATTAAAGAGCGGCTTATTTAAGCTCATTTTTTTTCTGCTGAAAGAAATGAAAAGTAGCATAATGCTTTTTCAGGCAAGGGCCTGGCGCACCGCCTGGGACCACTTGGGGCCCTCTAGGGGCCCGGCTCCCAGTGTGAAGACCCCTGCTCTAGAGGGAGGGCAATTTAGCTTTGCACAGGCATTCCCATTATGAGCGAGAAATCCTCGATAGACCCAGAGGGTAGGTATGCCCTGTTGAAGGGACGCTTAGATTCGTACTGGGGTGCATATATGCACCACATTTTGGCCCACTGCTTTCTTAGACTCCTTTACTGCGAAACTGGGCCACTACCCTATGGTTACTAGGGGGAGGGACTAACTGCTTATTGCATATCGTGCTGGATTGGTCTCTCCCGCATGTTACCAGGCATGACAGCGATCCGTAATGCCAAAGTTCTGCCTGACTGGCTATATTATTGGCCCATAGCCTACTTGTGGGGAATAAGGAACCCCCAGTGACGGGAAATACTAATTTTTCTGCCTGCCTCATGGCCTACATGACAGACTAGATCGTGTAGAAAAATCCGTTCTGAGCTCTACTCCTCTCTGGGCCACCAGGAACAACCTGCACATTATTGGCCTTCTTGAGCGCACGGAAAGTGAGGACGCAACAGCCGTTGTGGAGACCTAGCTGCAGAGGGAGGAGGATCTGCAGGGCTTGACCAGAATGTATGCGGTGAAGAGCACCCGCCGTATGTCTGCCAGGAAGCCACCACCATGGATGCCTTTGCAGCAGATAGCGGCTAGGCTCTTGAGCTTCCGGGACAGATCATATTTTGCAAAAAGCCTTAGCTAAAGGCCAGATCACAGTGGACTCTTCATGTATTGATCTTTACCAATATTCCTCAGGCGGTCTTGTGGCGCTGGACATCGTTCGTTAGCGTGAAGGAAACAGACTGGACATGCTCCCTCTTTTGCGCAGTTCGCTGACTATCTGTGTGGCTAAAGGACACAACTATCAGTTCTTTGGCTGTAGTCCAGTTGCCCCAGTTCAGTTGAGTATTTCCCCAAAGATACTCTAAAAGCGCTCCTCTGTGGTCCTCAGGGCCTTAAAAATGTACTCCTTTGGTTTTCTGGGCACCAATAGAAAGTTTTTGAACCTTTGTAGACAAGAGGGAAAAAAAACACTTTTCCTCCAGAGCTTCAGAGGTGCCTGTGGGAAAAACCATATGTGACCAGCAGCTCCACAGCACCTGACCAAATAAAGGCTCCCAGCACCTCGGAAAAACCAACAGAGTCTCATTCTGTGTTGGAACATAAAAACTTTTTTCTAACTTTCTGACTTCCAGACTTTCAAAGGGAAGAATCCACATGTATCAAACCAGGAGTCCAATGCAGTCTGCCTCGAATTGCCCTACATCAAGGTCTACCATATCCATTGATCATCACTGGAATTTTGTGCTGTTTGGCACTATTATCTATAATCAAATATCTCCCGTACCCCAGATTAGATTTTTGTAGTCTTGGCCTTGATTAACTCATAAAAAGCGTCCACCTTATTTTTAAATTGGTTGTGGAGTTTCATGTGGAGCTCTCTCTTGTGTATGCACAGCTTAAGTACTTCACACATTTCTTGTGATTTAAGCCTCACTGCTTCAGGTCACGTTAAAATAAACTTAAGCAGTACAGTATTAAATGTGTTCGACATCTTACAGTCTAATAATAAACTACTTTCCGACCCTCCCCCAGCATACACCATAAGGATCCAACAACTTTAGAAATACTTCAAAGAGGATGGTGCATAGACCTTATTTGATAACAGTGGAGGTCTAAATGTCATCATTATTAGTCTGGAGTGGCCTGCTTGCACCCATAGCAGTTTCTATGTACCAGTGTCCTCCTCTAGGTTACTACCTAGGGAGATTTATATTACTGTAAGGACAAATGATTCTACAAATTTGTGGGGAGTCTCTGGGGGTTGGAGGGCGGGGGGCGGATTTTTAAAACAATGTTAGCTTCTTATGCAAACGGCAATATGGTTTTATGACCCCTTAAGCTTCTAAGCTAATTGGCTTGATGATCATTCATATCGGAGGCAATGTGCATTTTTTATTAACCACTAGCAGAGATCGTACTATACTGGTCGTTCTGAAGCACAATCGTGATTGTTTGTACATCTATGTAATTAAAACAACTTGTATGAAAAGGTGTGTGTGATTAATATTTGAACATGTTAATAAAAATGTATTTACATATTGTGGCTTTGTTGTATGCTTAGACACAGATTAAGCTCTTGAACAAAAAGATTCAGAAACAAGACCCAGCTCACAGAAGCCTCCTGGAGAACAGATAAAAGAGCTGAGCCAGCCAAGTGCCACAAGAAAGGTACAGCTCTTCTGTACAGAAAACAAACCCACCAGCCAGACATTTGCACATATTCCTTCATTTTAGATACTATCCTTACCCACAGTTCCCATATTTTTAAATCAAACCATAATGACATCTAAAAGTGATATAAGAACTACATGACAGATTTTGTTTGGTACTGCCTACATATGCACTGAAAGGTTTGGATGCTAACCCTTTGTTTAACACAGTTTCATTCAACATTGGCAATTGGAATGTTGTAAGAGCCACTTGCCCTGATAGAATGTGGATACCAATTTATTTTCAGGAATATTATACTTCCTTATATTCATAACTGCCCGGGCTCGCTGGAATTGTAGAACGATGTAAGGATCAATGTTTAGGACCATGGGAATACAATGTGATATATGAGTGCAATGCACAGCTTGTTTTTCGTTTTCCTTGTGGGAAAAAGTACACAAAAATGTATATTCTATATAAAAAAAACTTCACTGGTCTATCCAACTATGTTGTTGCTTTGCCACTTTACACTCCCTGTAACCCTGACTGCAAAAAATATATGTAGAACAACATGCAATATTTACACCATGGCTTATAAAATAACTTGCTACACACTTAACCCAAATCATTTCAAATCACACACCAAAACATCACCACTGCATTAGTTACATCTGGACACGCACCCTTTTCTGTTCCGCTTGAATAGGCGGTGCTACTCGTTTTCATAGAGATTGCTCTCTCTAGTACACACTTGAAGCTCTGGGAACATACTCCGATATCTTGAATAGGACATTGTTTTTTTTTTTTAATAGTGTGTCTTTCGAGAAGATTTATTATTTTGTGCCTTATTTGACAACATTAATTCTTTTGAATATTGCAGTGCTTTGCAGTGGTTCAATACACTTCATGCAATTGTCTAACAACTGAAAAAGGCCATTTAGGTGCATGAAATGATTTCTGTCTATCTGCACCCGTGCCTGATACCCCCTCCACCGCTGAGCCTGAGGCCCAGGATATAAATAGAAAGGTGGCACTTGTTACATGGATATGAGGGGGGGGGGGTGATATGGGTAGGGGGCGCTGCTCCCGTGCCCCAGGGTCACCCCAGCAGCCCCAGAAGAGTGACTTACAGCCATTAGACGTGCTTCTTAAATGGAAACGCGACCGGTCGCTGTCTCTCACTAGAATGCTTTACTCAGGGACTTTAATTCCTCCTGTTCAACACAACATCGCGTCACCAGCATGTATTTACCCAGATCTCAACACCGCTCGCAAATATAATATAACCTAGGTAAAGAATGTTCTGAAAAGCTACAAGAGGCACAGATATGTCAGCTGAGCTCTCGCGTTGTCTGTTGCATTTCTTGGAAAACGAAGGACAGACGCTGTGTTCACTTTTACTGGGTACAAAGAATGACCAACTCTTAGGAGCGGCTACCCCCGGTCTGAGAGGCGCTGGCCTCTCAAGCCACATCGGCTTGTGTTTACCAGGGGCTGATGGACCTAGGTGACTGCAAGAAAACCACCGCAGCATTGAAGAGATGAACGTTGTCTTAATGGGGCATTAGCACCTCACTGTGACGGGCTTTGAAGTGCCCCTCCCGCCTCTGGCTCCCCGCTGGAGACCCTCCCGGTGACTGGGGCGAGGCGCCGCCCTCTCCCCTGGAGCCGAGGGTCCATATGGTAGGGGGATTGTTCGCTGACCTGTGTGAAAAAGGCCCGGCGGGAATACAACATGTGCAGCCAATGCTAATACGGGGCTTTATTACTTAAAAAAATAGCAGCATCTATCTTCGGCTCCACAAAAGCAATGCGTTTTTTTAAACTGTATCCTCGTGGCCAGAATACAGCAGGTTGAAAGAATGACCTCTGCAGACACAAACCGAAGGCTTCTTAGTGACTGGACCAAACTTTTTCCTCACTGGTAGGATGCAGCAACAGCTTGGAGTGGGCAAGCATGGACAGATGAAACTCTGGGAGCCGGTGGATTTGTGCTTTCTTTGGCAGGCAAAATACACCAAAGGGAAGAGCAAAATAATAGTCAAAGTTGATAATCTCAAAAACAGAACATGTAAAAAAATAATTTCTTGAAAAAAACGCATCTTGTGCAGTTAATTGTCATTTTTCGTCTTCCAAAAATTCCCAATATATATGCAAGTAGGAGTTCAGGAGGTTTTAACAAAAAAGTAACCCCTAAACCAGATCTTTACACGAAATGAATGTCCACAATGTAGTGGTAACTATCAAGCTGCAGGAAAAGGGAATTATTTAAACCCACAATCAAGAGTGTTTCTATGGAGGAATGCTTACATTAGTATACATACACAGCTTCATGTTGTTAAATAACTAAAAAAAACTAAGATATCTGTGTTTGTTGTAGGAAAAATGGCCAAATAATATGCCGCAAAATTGCCGCTAAATTTCCATATTTGTGCCGCTAAATTTCCATTTTTGTGCCGCTAAATTTGCTAATCCATGCCGCTATATCCTGGGGGGTCTGTCTATTGATATCATTAAAGGCCATGTAGCGCCATTTCTACGCGCCAACAAGCGACTCCACTCAATCCGGTCAGGGCAGCGCACGACTTAACATTTATGAGGGCCCAGACACTCCAAGCTACTTTAAACCACCACGACTCCATTAATCAGGTTTTTAAGAACGTTCTGGCATACGGGCTACAAACCGATTCGACCAAACGTGGGATTAACTGATATTCAGCACTCACTGTTTCAGTCATCTAGGGTGTGTTTTTTTTAGGGATGACAGTTTTGAAGATCCTGCAATTCAATCAGGTTCAATTTAACTCCCCCACCCAGTACAAATACGAATTCTAGCATGAGATCTAAACCAACATATTGTCAGATTTATAACAAAGCATCAATATGTTTGACGGCTTAAATAAATATTGTCAAAAAGGGGACACTTCTGTTGACTGACTCTTACTAAAATATCCAAGTTACTACTCGAGTGTATCCATTATGAGGCCAGTGTACTGAGAGCCTAGAGCACGTGTTGATGCACTGAAATAAGTTGCCAAACTTTCCAATAAAGAACAACAAGATGATGAACGGAGTGCTGAACTTTTTCAATTATCAATCCCCAGTCAAGAGATCTGGGTTGAATCCACTGTTCTTTGGCACGCCAGTTTTGTGATGGAGCAAACTTGACATAGCATTAGGACGACCATACCCACCTGGAGGCTGCAGGTAGCTCCATTGCAAGATGCAGCATTCAGAGGTTCCCCCCTCACACAAACAGCGCAATACTTTGAGGACAACACAGACACGGCATCCTCCCCCCAGGTCGAATGGGACGCTTTTAAAGTTGTGATTAGGGGACAATGCTTAGGCACCCAGGGACGCATGCAGAAACAACTAGAGGGCGACTTGACACAGGTGGAGACTGATCTACTACAACAGGAACAGGACGCAATAAATAGCGCTGACGGCCCCCTACTGACGGCGCGCGCGGAACACGCGCGACTGTTGGAACGACTTCGTAACCTTAATTACGCAGCTCATTCAGCACGCACACACCACCTTGTCGACAAACCAGGCAAGCTATTAGCTTGGCTAATTAAACAAGAGGATCGTGCGGCGCCGGTGTCAGCGATAAGCACTAATGAGGGTGAGGTGGTCTACAATCAAAATAAAATACACGAAGCTTTCACAGGACACTACAAATCACTATATAACTCCCGCCTATGAGTCCCCCAAGCTGATATCGTGGAATACCTCTCGATTTTGCAAATGCCAAAACTGACTGCTGCGCAACAGGAAGATCTTGGGGCACCGCTCACATCTGAGGAGCTTCGCACAGCCATTTTTAACTTGTCCAATGGCAAATCCCCCGGCCCGGAAGGCTACCCGCCGAATTTTACAAGGCCTGCTCGGACATCCTCATTCCCGAGTTACTGAAAATATATGCAGCGGCCGCGGAAGATTCCTTCCTCCCTCCCATGCTGAATGAGGCCAACCTTATCTCCATCCTCAAACCTGGCAGAGATGGTACACGCATGGGCTCCTATCGCCCGCTGGCCCTCTTAAACACGGACTATAAAATACTCGCCTCTACCCTAGCCCAACGGCTGGCCCCTTTGGTTCAAACGCTGGTGCACCAAGACCAGAACAGCTTTGTTCCCACGCGCAACACCTCATATAATATACGCAGGCTGTTTCGTGTACAAGAATACGCTACCAGTCAATGGCCGCGATCGGGGTGCCTAGTATTAGACCTCGAAAAGGCTTTTGACTCAGTGGAGTGGCCATACCTGGCAGCAGTGATGGAAAAGTACGACCTGGGGGATGGTTATACTGACATGGTTAACCTGCTGTATCAAAGACCCACCGTCCGTGTGCGCACGGGCAGACTCCTCCCGGGCGCCATCCGAGTGTGAAGGGGCACCAGACAGGGTTGCCCCCTGTCCCCACTACTGTTTTCCATGGCTATAGAGCCTTTGGCCACGATACTAGGGACACGGGGGAGGAATGGGGAATTCCGATGGCAGATGGTATGCACGCAGTCTCGCTCTATGCGGATGACCTGCTTCTATAAGTCAGGGATTTGACCAACACCCCAAGATCTCTAGCTGGCATATTTCAGGCCTTTGAGGACATGTCAGGCTTAAGAGTCAACTGGACCAAATCGGGCGCCTATCCATTTAGCCCGGAGACGCCTGAATGTGATGTCCAAATTGGTGGCAAAAGACTCAAATGGTATCCCACCACATTGCAGTATTTGGGAATACATATATACATGAACCCATCAGACATACTGGACGGGAACCTGATGAGAGCGATCTACTTGTTACGCGCGCAGATGGCCTTCTGGAAAACCCTGCCAAGCCGAGTGGCGCTGACGAAAATGATAGTCCTACCACGACTATTGTATTATTACGCCAATATCCCGAACTAAGTCCCTACCAGAGTGTTTTGTGAATAGGAAGCCTTACTCCGTGGCCTAATCTGGAATACAGGTAGACCCTGTGTAGCGCTGGCAAAGCTGTATATGACCACTGAAGCTGGGGGCCTGGCGGTCCCCAACCTGGAATTGTACTATTTGGCAGCGCAGCTGCAATGGGTATCGGGATGGCTGAGTGGCAGAAATTTGGGAGACACTGCCACAGACACCACTCACTGGACTCACACACAAATTTGCACGTTGTTCCATCCCCTGGGTAAGACCCCCCGCCCTTAACAACTACACCTAGCGGTGGTGCGCAAGTGCTTCTTACGCTGCCTAAAACTAACCCGAATGGTGAAGTCGTACGCCCCGGTGCTGCCCTTGCTGGGCACTCCCAGAGAGGATGTAGTGGTAACGGAAGCCATGCTGGAGAGATGGGCACAGACAGGAGTGGAGACACTAGGAGACCTCTACTCGGACGGAGACTTGCTCACTTTTGCTGAACTCACTGCAGACACTGGCCTGCCAGCCAGACAGTTTCAGCTGCATGCGTCTCTGGTGCGAACGCTAGCGGATACCGGCGGTGACATGTCTGAGGAGCCGCCAATGCACCAATTCATGCAATATCTACATGTCATGGGCAATGGCACCCACGTGGTGCACTGATTAGCGCAAGCTCTCTTGACACATACGCAGCACTCCACCTTACAGCTAAGAGACAAATGGGCGGTGCGTAGAGGAAGGGCCTGGACGGACAAAGAATGGGCAATGGTGTTGAATAGCCCAGCTAATGTTCCACGTAACTCCCGCTTCAAGATCATACAATTTTACATCTTACACCGCGCTTATCTATCGCCTGATAAAATTAACAGATACTTCTCGGTCACCGACAATGCATGAGAGATGCTCCCTGATTGGAGCAGACCTCTTACACATGCTCTGGTTGTGCCCCAGCATCCAGTCACACTGGGACACGATCACAACACTGCTGGCACAATGCACTGAAGAGGACATACCGCGTACATGGGAAGCCTGCATCCTGGGGCTCTATAAAAGGACTAAACTGAACAAAGTACCGGCTAGGTTTTGGGACCTGGGGCTCGTCATGGCCAAGCGTCTGCTCACCAAACGCTGGAAAACAGCGAACCCCCACATGTTCGACACTGGCATGCCTCCTTTACCAATTAGGCAAAGGCGGAAGGCACAATATTGCGCCGAGAGGAGACGGCGGGACTGAGAAAATACCTCATTGCACAGTAATGGGATGATACCCTGCAGTCCTTCCAGCAGGCAAGCATAGAACAAGGAATCACTTGAGATATGGCCCTCTTTCGAAACAGACCACAAACATGGGACACAGTAGTGACCCCACGCGCCCGCCACCTCTCTCCCCTCCTGTAACTGGACGCATGACACGACATGCAAACCTACCGCGCAACAATGACACAAGGACATAACGCAAAAAGTACCGAACACCCCCCACCCCCGGTGCTACCGCTCCCCTAAATACTAGACACGACTGCACTAACTCTCCCCTCTCCTTCCCCTCCCCCTAAACGGGGACCCAAGCCCCACACGATGGACAAGGCCAACATCTTTGCCGCGACCTAATGGAACTCCCCCTGCGATAACACATCGGCATTCCTCACGCCTCATTAGCATCAGCATTGGCATTCCCACCTCACTAATTATTTTGGACCATCTTTTTTTTTTTGCAGTTCCCCCCCTCCAAATTGCACATCTGAAGAAGTCTTTCTACGTACTTCTTTTCTCCCCTGAATTATCCCACCTTCCTGTTTATACAATGGTTATGTTACGAGTACTTTCACCACTGGTAAGATTCTTCTAAGTCTGCATGTGTGATATTGGCAGTTGCACTTCATCTGGCACTCCACATTTCCCCTAAAGCTAATATGATGCACGATACGCCATGCATTGACTGCAGGATATGGTCAGGGAACACATTGTCCTGGGGAGAACATGCAGCCCCACACCACAACTCATCATCACATCTTCCCCAGCATTATCGGCAGTACCGGACGACACCACATATACAGAGACAGACGACACACCACATGCGGCCTCAACAACTTATTTGCAAAACCACCACTGCACAAGAACAGTTTCTCATTTACTGTGCACATCACTGTTGAGCAATGCAGTCGCTATAATGGTAAAAAAAAAAAAAAAAAAAAAAAAAGATTACAAATGCTGTATAATTATTTTTTCTACTCTTCAACAGTTTATTATCGTCATATGCACTGAACATTGCCAGTGATTAACAAATGCTAATAAAATATATTCAAACAAAAAAATAAGACTCAAATGTCTGGGATTGTAACCCTGGCTGTCAGAGGGAGGTGCAGACTATGTAGACTGACATCATGACGAAGTGTAGTAAGCAGATGTTGGTCTGGAACAAGTCTGTAGACGTTGAAGAAAGACTACCCAAGGCCTCCTAATTAAATTCAGAAAGAGGAACAGGACTGTCTCCAAGGACATTGGAGATAGATTGTTTGAGGGTATAGCATCCTGAAGTCGAAACATCCCATGCCTATCACTGGTCAAATTGCGATGTTGAGATATGACATTCAGTAAATTCGTTAGTGGGTGTATTTGGTATTTATGGAGTTAGCATTATTCTATATACTCTTGTTAAGAAATATGCCTGGTTTCTCACTGTGCAGCATGTTAGACTCGGGAGAAGCTTAGTTGGAGATTCTTGCGAATAGACATGTTTCATACAGGTGTTATTGGTAACGCTTTTTCAACTTGGTTTGTTTTCAAACTTCTGTTGTCTGGGAAATGCAGTTTAGATTATTGACTGGTGTGCTGAATTCTTAATACTGCAAGAAAGATTGGAAGTTTCAATTACCCACCTGTAGCTTGTTTTAGGAAATTTAGTGTAAGTGTTTACTTACAATTCCATATTAGAGTCTAGTTACCAGTTGGGAAAAAACAGGGTGTAGTACCCATCTGGATGTTGTTGTGTAGATGTGTGCTTGTTGTGCATTTCCAAGACTGCCAGATGTGGGGTAAGAGTAATAACCTATCACATGTGATAACAAGCATTTTTTTAAACTATTTTTATTGCGTCAATCTTCAGATATTATGCAGTGCTCTGTAACCCAGAGGCGATCTGCCAATAATTGTCGACTTTAAGAAAAACAAATAATGAAATGCAATGAAAATTTAAACACAACCCCATGCACTGTCATTACCCCGCAACCCATGTAGACCCTCCACATCCATGGTATAATAGGCTGAATTCTCCAGTACTATCCCTATATTGCATAATATTCTGGTATCCAATCCTTAATCGGAGAACGAGCATTTGTAATGGAATAGGTCTTGCATTAACGAGTTTAAGGTATTGACAATGCAATAGCTTAAACTCTCGCAAATGCAAGATATATTGCATTGCAAATATTTGTTTTCTTACTAGCGCCCATTCAGCGCTTTCACATTCATAGAGGCCCCGCCCCTTTCCTTAAACAAACCGGGTGTAAAGAAAGGGGCGTGTCCGACATAGTGAAACCGCGGCATGGGAGCTTTGACAAATTGACAAACAGATTGTTTTTTTTACTAAAAAGATCCAAGCCGCGCTTACACTTTAATGGCGGTTGCATACCTTACTTTAAACGTGGTTTGTGTAAAGAAAGGAACGCGGCGTCTATGAATGTGAAAGCGCTATATGGGCACTAGTGAACAAAAAAAATACACAAGTAAGCGCTGCCGCTAAATACGGACCGCGCAGCTAAAATAAATACATTTAAATACACGACCAATATAGTTAAAGCAAACCGCCATTAGTAAGAAAATTAAATAAAAGCAGGCAGCATAGTGCGAGGTAGCGAGTGGAATAGGGGGAAGAGCAACAACACCAGTAAAAGGTCCAGTCGTTATGGTAGGTCACAAATGCAGACAAGTGCCTCAATGTCTCTATGCCCTATAAAACTCAATGTGCAACATCCCCATGTTGGTATTTAGACAACTGAAATCAAACTTTATATCCTTTACTGGGCGGGGAAACCTAGTAGAGTAGCAATGCAGGTCCTCTACAGGTGATATGAGGAGGAGGGGCTTGAGGCACCCAGATTAGACCTATACTACTATGCAGCGCACCTTCAACACACGGTGCAGTGTTTGGATGAGGGAGACAACTGGGAGAAGCTCCTACTTTGTGGCCATGTGCAGTCAGAAAACCTTCCTGTTATACTGTTAGAGGGGGGAGGTGCAAACTCGGATCTATCATATTCCATTAAAAAAGGCATTCTTACGGCAAAAGTTTGTGAAACGTGTGCTTAGGCACGCACCATTCCACCGTGAGTTAAACATCTATCTCTTGGCCCAAGTGTGTAAGACGGTTGAGAATATGTCCTTCTGGGCTTGGAGGGAGGGTGGGTGTCTGGTTCTTGCAGACATGTACACAAATGACACTTCTGAACAGGCGTTTTGATCTGGGGCAGTACCTACAGTATGCAGGTTTGGTGAAGCTAGTCAGGGTTACATGGCCTACGTATCTGAACATGCCCCAGATGACTGAGACCCTGGAAGGGTTGCTTGCATGCGGTAGTGGGCGCAGGTTGGTTTCACTGCTACATAAATCTATGAGGACAAATTTGGGATCCCTAGTCCACAAGGCACGGGATGCATAAAAGGAGGATCTACAGTCGCCATTGACAGCGCAAAGTTGGGTGAATGCATGTACATTAACACGTAAAGTATCCTGCAACGAGCAACTAAAATTGATACATTACAATTTTCCGCAGAGGGTGTATATAACCTCTGCGAGACTATATCTTATAGATCCAATTCGTCCCCATGAATGCCCTAGATGTCACAGGGCCCAAGCAGGGTTTTTGCATTTGGCATGGGAATGTTCAGAGGTGAAGCAGTATTGGACTAGTGGGGTAGCCAAGGTGTGCGGGGGTAAGTATCCAAGTGGAGGCCATTCTAGCTCAATATCTCTTACGGCTGAAGCCTAGGAGACATAAGAAGGCCTATAAATTGCTACAACTAAATATGGTTATGGCCAAACAGAGGGTAGCTATATGAGCACACAAGTGCCGACACTGGAGAGTTAGATGAGGGATGTAGGCAATTGGCCTTTTGCCGAACAACTGCACATGAAAGCCTGCAGAAAGGACGATAAACTAGCTGAGGATGTCGCAACGTGGAGAGAATTATGCTGGGAGCTCTTTAACCCAATGGGAAATGGAAAGGATACCTCCGATAGTAATAGCAATAAGTAAGTAAAGATCTTATTAAGCCATCACACTGCATGATGTTTGAGGCATCTACATTCACTAGTATGGCATGTACTTCTTTATCATTTTTGTCGAAAATGATGTGCTTGATTGATGTGTCACTGAAATCTGCTACTTCTGAAAAATGTCTTGAAGATTTTTTTTTACATTTTGGGTACAACCGCCCTGTTGGGGTTTCAAAGTTAATAAATAACGTTGTTAAAAAAAAGTAAACAAAATAAAAATGCAGACAGGAAGGGACAAATCAGCCAAATAACCACTCGGAAGCCAGCGTTTACGAAGGACAATGTCACAATCCAATTAAAAATATGGGCGGAGATTGGGTGGGGCTTTAAAGCCATACTCCACTACTACATGCCTCGCAGCAGCGCTTGCACTCCCCAGGCTCGACCGAAAAATGCAGTAGACACATGTTGGTGCGAACAGGAGAAATAGCAATACCCTGTGCTAGAGGCTGCAAGCAGGAAGCACCCTATGTTATTCAAAGTAGGGAGAAGTGTAGTACCCTATTGTGAAGTTGCATGGGGGGGAGGAGTACCCAGTGGTGTGCTAAGTTGGGGAAGTATAGTACCCTTCATTAGAAGTCGTTTTGGAGTACCCCATAGATGCAATATGAAAAAAAGTTAGTACCATGTACACGAGGGGTTGCAAGAGGGAAGTCCCTTCTGGAGTGACAATGTGCTCAAGTGTAGTACGCTGGGAGGAGGAGCTACGACAGCAAGCAAGATGGCCGCATAGCTTCCCGGCTCCGCTGACCCCCGTCTCTCGCTCGAAGATCCTGTCGTATATCCTGGTTTCTCGCCCCATGTCTGGGTGCATGAACTACTCTGCGAACTGATGGCGCAATCCCGAGGATTTTCCGACATGGTGGAGTGGAGTTATGTCGAGGTTTAATTTGAGGCCTATCCCAGTCTGGAAGCCGGGGTCTCAAGTGTTGGTCTAGCCGGGTCCTAGTTGAACAACAGCGGACCGGAGAGAGCGGCAGGGTCCGGTCCACGGAACTTCCGACATCTTTATGATTGATTTGCTGCCGATCTGCTGCCTGGAACTGTACCGGAGGTGCGGAGACGAGTGATGCCCGAGGTGGTGTGTGTGTGGGGGTCCGAGACCCGGGGCCTGGCGTTCGTAGCGCCAGTGCCGTTGGATCGGAGACTTGGTGCGCACTAACGCCTACTGACGATCGGTCCCTCACGGTTCATTCCTGCTTCGCCTAATCTTATCCCGGGGACGGCGCCTCTCCGTGGGGGTCAATATGCTTGATGCTATGCGAAACCCGGCGGAGCGGGTCCAGTGCGGTCCGTCATTGCGGACAGTGATGGCGGCCCTTGAGGCACTTCAGGCGACTATGAAGACCCAGGCCTGGAATCTGATGTTGGCGGTGGACGGACTTAGAGGATCGGGACCGGACTCTGACTTGCTGCCCGAGACCCGGTGGCCTGTTCCTTTCCCTATTGCTACCCCAGCGATACCATTTGACCCGGCGCTTGGAGCTTTCTATGCCCTTACAGAAGTGGAACGGTTCGAACATGTGGAGATTGGCGATGCACCTACAAAGTCGGAATCTTTGGAACTGCATTTGGTGGAACATTTCACTGCTTTTCCCGATTTGGAGACGTTTGCTCGTCATTGTGATCTGTGTGGGACTGTGTCGCACCCCCTTCCCAGCTGGTCCATCAAGATGGCGGATGGGATAGTGCCTGGTCTTAGAGTCGGGGAGGGGCATCGATGGACTCGAGCGTCTACTTTGGTACTTGCCATCCTTTCTTCGACTAATAGACTATGTCTCGACAACTTCTGTTTGACCTTTGACAATTTTACGGTGGGGCGCTCTTTATCGGAGGGGATCAGCAAATTTGATCTACGGGGCCAAGGCTGAGACTGTTTGAGGTTTCACAATATTGATCTATCGGTAACGGGACTGCTTTATTTGGTTACCGGAGTCCGGGGCGGGATTTCTAGTTTCCTCTGATGTACTGTTTTATTGTCAGGGCTCGATAAATCCAGAAAATGGTACTAGTCCTGCAGGACTCGTACCTTAAAAAATGTCCTCGACCTAACTGCAACCTACCTGACCTCCGTCTCTGAAAGCGGAGCAAATGTGACAAGATAACAAGATATAAAGGCATCTTTATTGCTCATTAACTTTGTGAGCAATAAAAATGCCTTTAAATCTTGTAATCTTGTCACATTTGTTCCGTTTTCCCAGACAGAGGACAAAAGTTGGTTTATTTTCCTACTTGCCAGAAAGGGCGAGTAGTACCTAAAAACAGCTCGACCTTGTTAAATTTAGCTCGACTATGCGAGCGGTCGAGGGGAATTTTCGAGCCCTGATTGTGGTCCGCTTGATTGTGTTAACATTGCGGGGGATTCTTTGTTGAGACGGGGGGGAAGAGTCCGGGAATGCGTATGACACAGCCCTCCTCCATTTCTCCTTTTTGGGCAGGGTTTTAGTCCCCTCTTTCTTTCCCTTTTCCTTTTTTTCCCTTTGTTATTCTATATTTCGGGTTCATTTACGGGACGACAGGCACGCTGCTAGGGGGGTAGGCCGTAGTCATCTGCAGGGGTGCACTGTGGGGGGTTGGAGGGAGGGAATTTTGTTTTTACTATTTGTTTCTATGGCCTTTTTTTCTTCTTATCTTTGCCTTTTCTTTTGTTTCTTCTTTTTCGGGTCAGCGTAGTGGGTCTATTCCTTTGTCAATTGTCGACTTTTTATCTGTGCCAATACTTTCACGGTACTTCAGTACCATCGGGCGGGCGCTCCACTGGTGCGAAATTAATTGTATGCTTGTTGATCCTGAATCGTATGCCTCAGCGCCACAGTTTTGAATGATATCGACCTAACTGGGGACTTCCTACTGTTTTGCCCGCCCTTTATACACCTTTGTGATATTGTATGGCACCTGATCCTTCTATCTTGTATTATAAAATGGAACCTTTATTGTCCTGCTATTCGTATAGTATGCTATGTTGC
Organism: Lissotriton vulgaris; assembly: GCF_964263255.1. NCBI lineage: Eukaryota > Metazoa > Chordata > Amphibia > Caudata > Salamandridae > Lissotriton > Lissotriton vulgaris. The sequence continues at coordinate 1,666,007,087 of NC_141695.1, forward strand.
CAGTTTTAATTGAAGTCGTGCTGTATTCGCCTCCCGGTAGGCCGAGTTTGGTTCTAATTGCTTGATTGAAATGATATTGATTAGCGGCCAGCCCTGGTGGTTGTAGGCCCATACTTGTAACTGGTTGAAGTATCAATAAAGGTTTTCCAAAAAAAAATAAAAAAATAAAAAGTGTAGTACGCTGTAGTGTTGTGGCTGATCGCCAAAAGACGTGTTATTGTTTTGTTCAGTCTGTGTTTAATGGAGCAGGCAAGTCTTGTGTTCTAATGGTAACGTTTGATGTAGCTTTAGCGTGTAGTTGGTGCGTACTTATTTACCTTTTGATGTGGCCTGGAGAGAATGGTTTCATTCCTAGACGGCTCTGATGTTTGATTTTCGTATTGTGTCAATTTCACAGTATGCGCCTACTGAAGCCTGTTATCACTGTGTTTGGATGATGTCCTGACCTTTTCTGGTGCGATTTCCAAATGGCATAGTATTGGATTTCGATTAAGTAATTTCTAATTCTATGGCTTAGCACTAAATCATCTTTGTTTGGCCAGCTAGTGTGGCTGGGTGTGGAAGCTGCTGGAGCGCAGGGTTGCACTGATGTGTGGTGCAGTGTGTTGTCATTATGGAGTTTGTGTGTGGCTTGTGGATGATAGAAAAAGCGTGAGAGTTATTGTGTTTGTATACCCTGTGCAATATAGTAATGTGAGAGCGCGGTCAGGGGACATTGTGTAGTTACGACATCAGGTTTTGTGTTGGGAGTCTCATCAAGGGAATTTTGGATCTAAGTATTTCATTTTTAAAACTTTGTGTTTATTTGTACCTAGAATGTTTAGACATGAGAATGACAGATGTGAGAATTTGGTCTGGTATATTATAGAAAGCTATCCTAGTGGTAGCTGTGGAGAGCACCTTCAGGCTAAGACTTGGAGACGAGTTAAGCGAGTTTTACCATTTATATTATCTGAAGTACCAAATGAAAGCACACCACTCAAGGTATAGATCAAATATATTTGTATTTATTCTCAACACAACACCTCTGCACTCTTTATGAGGTCAGAGGTAAAAGTACAATACAAGGAACTTAATTAGCATACGATAAGTTGCACAGTATACGTTATGCCCTAGGGGCCTCACAAACCATATACTAAAATAGTGGTATAATAACCACGTGAGCGTTAGAAAGCAGGCCTAGGGAATCGCTGGGGCTGCCTAGAATCACCAAACGTTAGGATGCAAGAGGCTCACGGGAGACGCGTGCAGTGTCTAAACACAGCTGCGTGTTACCACTGACTTTCTAAGCAGAACGAACATGTTACAAAGTTACTGTTTAAGGGTACTTACAAGTGAACTACGAGGGAACCCTTTTAGACTAGGACACTTCGAGAGTCAAGACCCACGGTAGCACCGGAGTACTCGTGTTACCTCACCCAGGGAAGCTGGGTGCATAGGTGCCTTTTGATGTTGGGTTTCGTCGTCGATTCCTATGGAGAGCTGCGAAGAAGTGCTGCACGCGTCCAGAGGAAAAGTGTCCGGGTGGATCGGAGATGTGAAGAACCTGAAAGAAGAGGAGACAGAGTCTGAGTCACTAGCAAGTGAGCAGGATGGCGATAGGAAGATGCCACCAGATGTCGGGTGATTTAAGGTGAAAAAGTGAAGCTTGTCTCTTCAGCCACAGGGACAAGGAGGCGTCGACGACGACCAGGAGCTGGATTCGAGCTGTCCCACGAAGGATCTAGAGGACTGCGGTGTCGGTATACGGATTGGACCCAACAAGCCTAGGCAAACGCAATCCACGCAAGATGTCTAGATTGGCTTCGGAGCAAACCAGCAAGGTCTGAGGAACTTCTCTTTTGGGGAGAAATTGGAGCAAGCCTGGAGCAACCAGGAAAGCAAAAAAAAAAATATATCAAGGAGTGGTCTTCTTGGGGGCTTACTAGCCAACGGACTAGGAAACACGAAGACGCGCCGAGCTGAAATGCAACAAAGCGTGCCCACGGAAAACTCGTGGAGTGTGGGCATATGAGATTTGGTGCAGAAGGTGCTCGGGCTGGGGCTTCAAGTACCCCAATGCACAACTTCGGGATACCTCGGGAAGTCTGTGCAGTAGCAAAAATGCAGGATATCCAGGAGACCCAGTCCCACGTCTCTCGTGCCTGCCACAGGTCTCAGCTTTGCTGGGAGCGCAGGTCAGAGTCAGATGTCTGGAAGTCTGTCCTGTGTCGCAGATTCTTCGGGATCCGGCTGGAGCATCGGAAATGCAGACCGGCAAAGATGCTGTTGGTGCCTGTTTGAACAAGGTGGTCACTCCTTGACCACAAGGGAGATATCTTCCGTCTTCCAGTCGATATGGAATGTTGAAGGTCCAAGATATATGTTGCAGAGTTCCGTCCAGGGGAATCTAAAGTCCTAGGGACTGGGGTTCTTTACTTCTAGTAAGTGGGTGGACCTGGGGAGGGGGGTGGTTACACCCCTTCCCCTTTGTCCAGTTTCACGCCAGAGCTGGGGCCGAGTGCCCCAGCAACCGGTTTAAACTGGGAAATGCATGAAGCACCTTGTGTGCCCCAGGCAGTGTCTGGAAAGCATTCACTAAATGCAGCCCTCCCTGCCCCGATACACGAAAAGCCTGTCTGGGGAGGTGCTAGCACCTCCCTGGACAGGAAACCTATTGTCCAGACCTTCCCTGCCGGAGTTTCGTCCAGCAGCAGGAGGGCAGACTCGTGTCTGTGGCAGCAGCATCCATTTTGTGATGCTGGGGCTCTGTTTAACTTTAACAGGGTTTAACAGTAACTACATGTCTTCTCCCTCTAGAAGGGTGGAATGCTACCCCCGCTGCCAAAATTGGCAGGGGGTAGTATTCCAAAGTGTTTGACACCTTACACAACATGTTTTGATAAAGCAAAACCAAAGCTAGCATTAACCACGAGAATTATAATGCACGTAAGAGTATATGGTATGGCTATATCATAGAACAGCTATAAGGAGATGGTTCCGAAAGCTGCAGAGGGGCTCAACTCATGCTAGGGCACCCTCTCACACAAAAACAAGCACTCTGCCCCCAGGATTGTGAAGGCCTGCAATAGGAGTGACTTATAGGTTACTATGTGTCTATATATAAGGTAGATATACTATATCTAAGTAAGGGGTGATTACACCACCTTACCCAGGCTGTATGAAAAGACCTGTGATGTCAGTTTGGAATGCTAACCAGGGGTGGCACAATACATGCTGCAGCCCCTGGTAGGCCTAGGGTGCACCTATGCCCTGGGTACCTAAAGTACCATATACAGGGGCTCACAAGGGTGACCCACTAACCAATATGGTATGTACCTAAAGTACATGGAGCCCATTTTATAGAGAAAGCAGATAGCCTGGGGCCCTGAATAGCAGGGTCCCAGTCCAACTAATTTAAAAACCAGCAAAACACCATGCAAAAAGTGGGGGTAACCATATAGTCAGATATCCACCTTCCTACAACAGAGAAAATCATTTGTCGAAGGAATCCAGTGGGTTCTGTGCCCTGGCTATCGCACAACTGATGTCCAAGATTGCAAGACGTGCACGTTTTGGATTGTTGAGCAACAGCAGCTGCAACCTAGTTGTTGTCTCATTTCTTTGTTTGACATGAGGTGTGGGAATTCTCATATTTTGACCTGTTGCAGAGGTACTGTGACTGCTATTTGTTGTCGGTGTGAATACGGATAATTTTAACAGGTTGTCGCTGGGCAAATTAATCATGTTGGTGACCGAGTGACTGTCCATGTATACCTGCACTGTGATCGATTGCTCGAGTCTGGATCGTGGAGCGCAGAGCTTAGTAGCAGCAGTGGTGTGTGGAGCCGACAGGGTCCGGTCCTCAGCCGACCCTCGGCCGAAGCCAGGAGAGAACAACGGAGGAACACACTACTGGATTACGTCCCCCGGCTCACAAGGAGACCTCCGCGACAAAAACGCAGGTGAAAGCCGGTCACCTAATCGAACTGGGGACAGTCAGGACATCCAAGAAACTGGCGTAATTGGAAGACTAACAGAAGCCTCAAAAGAAGGGCAGGAATTACTACTCAGTCCGTTTAAGCCTATCCAGGAAGTACCCAAGGAAGAAAGTGCACCATCTAACTCAAACGAATTCTGGACTGTCCCACGACTAGAACATCTTGCTCTCACCGATAAAGGCACCGTTTGGGCACACCAACATTCCCCGACAAAGCAGTCCTCCAGAAATGGAGTTCAATGAGGTCAACAAGAGTGAACTAAGTGACATCACCGAGCCAAAGCAAAGCAATGACACTCAGTACACAGAAGATCCTTCACCAATCCCAGCACCTTTATGGGTCCCATTTATTAACACAATGGAGACCATTTCAACTGCACCTTTCACTCAGAAAACTTAGAGGTCCAAGTTGACCTTTTACATGTCTTAGCCACCCATGTTTCAGGCATTGAGAAGAAACTTCAAGATCTAAAATCCCTAATTGAGCGGGTACAAAAGGACACGTATACCACGTATCACGAGTGTCAATGTACCAGTACCATCTAAAATACATTCCCTCCAGAATGGCAGACATTTTGGCAGAAGTTAAACCGCTGAACAGGACCTCACCACCCAGCGCCCCGGCCAACTCAAGCCAGAGTATACTAGCCTTTTCCACCACAATATGGACACTGGAAAGCGAGAATGAAGGAGACTGTATCATGGGTTATACAGATAAAACCCAACCATCCATGGACGACCTGCAACCCGCACTCCCACCAACAAATCAACAATGTAGAGACCAAGCTCACAGCAACAGACACATAATTGCAGGCGCTGAAACAAAGTCTCCCCTTAATAAAAAAAGGGAACACAAGCATTTGAGGTCATCGAGGAATAATAAAATAGATAAGAAAAGGCCCAGATGCCTTCAAACATATTGTATCAGGAACAAGAAGCTCCTTGAACACAAACAGAATCATCAGGACAACATGGGCCAATCACCAAATACCTCACTAGCCCCAACTTACTTGTAGATCTCGGAAATAGTCCCCCCAAAAAATGCTCTAATCAAAATTTCTCAATGAGACTGGCAACCCACTCAAAAATCATCGGTCAGAACAGCCAACAATACTCCAATACTTTTCAGAACAAACAAACTCACACAACAGAAAAGGTTAGTATGGAAGGGAAAAGCTGCAACCACACTAATGACTTATTTTGATGGCAACAGAGTTAAATACTAACCTGCAGATATCATGGCAAACTTGGGAACTCATAATACCGACCCTTACTTCCAATTTCTCACCACATCAAATGCAACACAAAGAAGCATCTTGGTTTTCAAACTCTGTATTATGGAAAAAAAGGATTTTACACAAGGAGATTAGAGCACTCCGGAGAAACGCACCAACGAACTGTGCAAATCGGAATCTTCAAATCAACCTTCTCAGACGTCAATATAACAAGCATTAGAAATGCAATAGGTCTCGCAGCATTAGAGTTAGTGCTTTTAGAATTGTTTATGGGTTTTTTTGTAAATCTTTAGCATGAGGTTGAGGGTGAGTGAGGGTGAGGGGTTGAGGGTGGGTGAGGGGTTGAGGGTGAGTGAGGTGAGGGGTTGAGGGTGAGTGAGGGTGAGTGAGGGTGAGGGGTTGAGGGTGGGTGAGGGGTTGAGGGTGAGTGAGGTGAGGGGTTGAGGGTGAGTGAGGGTGAGTGAGGGTGAGGGGTTGAGGGTGGGTGAGGGTGAGTGAGGATGAGTGAGAGTGAGGGTGAGTGAGGGTGAGGGTGAGTGAGGTTGAGGGTGAGTGAGGGTGAGTGGTTGAGGGTGAGTGAGGGTGAGGCCGAGGTGTTGAGGGTGAGGGTGAGTGAGGGTGAGTGAGGGGTTGAGGGTGAGGGGTTGAGGGTGGGTGAGGGGTTGAGGGTGAGTGAGGGTGAGGGGTTGAGGGTGAGGGTGAGTGAGGGTGAGTGAGGGTGAGTGAGGGTGAGTGAGGGTGAGTGAGGGTGAGGGTGAGTGAGGGTGAGTGAGGGTGAGTGAGGGTGAGTGAGGGTGAGTGAGGGTGAGTGAGGGTGAGTGAGGGTGGGTGAGTGTGAGGGGTTGAGGGTGAGTGAGGGGTTGAGGGTGAGGGTGAGTGAGGGTGAGTGAGGGGTTGAGGGTGAGTGAGGGGTTGAGGGTGAGTGAGGGTGAGTGAGGGGTTGAGGGTGAGTGAGGGTGAGGGGTTGAGGGTGAGTGAGGGTGAGGGGTTGAGGGTGGGTGAGGGGTTGAGGGTGGGTGAGGGGTTGAGGGTGAGTGAGGGTGAGGGTGAGTGAGGGGGAGTGAGGGGTTGAGGGTGAGGGTGAGTGAGGGTGAGGGTGAGTGAGGGGTTGAGGGTGAGTGAGGGTGAGTGAGGGGTTGAGGGTGAGTGAGGGTGAGTGAGGGGTTGAGGGTGAGTGAGGGTGAGGGGTTGAGGGTGGGTGAGGAGTTGAGGGTGAGTGAGGGGTTGAGGGTGAGTGAGGGGTTGAGGGTGAGTGAGGGGTTGAGGGTGGGTGAGGGGTTGAGGGTGGGTGAGGGTGAGGGGTTGAGGGTGAGTGAGGGTGAGGGTGAGTGAGGGTTGAGGGTGAGGGTGAGTGAGGGTGAGTGAGGGTGAGTGAGGGTGAGTGAGGGGTTGAGGGTGAGTGAGGGTGAGTGAGGGGTTGAGGGTGAGTGAGGGTGAGGGGTTGAGGGTGGGTGAGGGGTTGGGGGTGAGTGAGGGTGAGTGAGGGGTTGAGGGTGAGTGAGGGTGAGGGGTTGAGGGTGAGTGAGGGTGAGGGGTTGAGGGTGGGTGAGGGGTTGAGGGTGGGTGAGGGGTTGAGGGTGAGTGAGGGTGAGGGTGAGTGAGGGTGAGTGAGGGGTTGAGGGTGAGTGAGGGTGAGTGAGGGGTTGAGGGTGAGTGAGGGGTTGAGGGTGAGTGAGGGTGAGTGAGGGGTTGAGGGTGAGTGAGGGTGAGGGGTTGAGGGTGGGTGAGGAGTTGAGGGTGAGTGAGGGTGAGTGAGGGGTTGAGGGTGAGTGAGGGTGAGTGAGGGGTTGAGGGTGAGTGAGGGGTTGAGGGTGAGTGAGGGTGAGGGGTTGAGGGTGGGTGAGGGGTTGAGGGTGGGTGAGGGTGAGGGGTTGAGGGTGAGTGAGGGTGAGGGTGAGTGAGGGTGAGTGAGGGGTTGAGGGTGAGGGTGAGTGAGGGTGAGGGTGAGTGAGGGTGAGTGAGGGTGAGTGAGGGGTTGAGGGTGAGTGAGGGTGAGTGAGGGGTTGAGGGTGAGTGAGGGTGAGTGAGGGGTTGAGGGTGAGTGAGGGTGAGTGAGGGGTTGAGGGTGAGTGAGGGTGAGGGGTTGAGGGTGGGTGAGGGGTTGAGGGTGGGTGAGGGTGAGGGGTTGAGGGTGAGTGAGTGTGAGTGAGTGTGAGTGAGGGTGAGTGAGGGGTTGAGGGTGAGGGTGAGTGAGGGGTTGAGGGTGAGTGAGGGGTTGAGGGTGAGTGAGGGTGAGTGAGGGGTTGAGGGTGAGTGAGGTTGAGGGTGGGTGAGGGGTTGAGGGTGGGTGAGGGTGAGGGGTTGAGGGTGAGTGAGGGTGAGGGTGAGTGAGGGTGAGTGAGGGGTTGAGGGTGAGGGTGAGTGAGGGTGAGTGAGGGTGAGTGAGGGGTTGAGGGTGAGGGTGAGTGAGGGTGAGTGAGGGTGAGTGAGGGTGAGTGAGGGTGAGTGAGGGTGAGTGAGGGTGAGTGAGGGTGAGTGAGGGGTTGAGGGTGAGTGAGGGTGAGTGAGGGGTTGAGGGTGAGTGAGGGTGAGGGGTTGAGGGTGGGTGAGGGGTTGAGGGTGGGTGAGGGGTTGAGGGTAAAATTACGTTTCATTGGTCACTGATTCTTATAATTCTTATGTGGCAACTCCTGGAGAACATCAGCCAATGGTGCATTTGAATATAAGCGTTAGTAGAAAAAAAATGGTGGAAATGGTTCTACAGTCTATCTTACATCAGCGTGCATTTGGGACTGGAAGCACATTAAGCTGACCTGTGTTTGGCACTCCTGTTACCACGGTTACTCTCTGGTGAGAACAGTGACCCAAACCTTGTAATGAGGGAATAAAAGGTGTAAAAACATTGCTTTTTCCTCGATTGTTAAATTTAGGTGAAATAACACTTTGAGCACACAGCGCAAATATAATGCGCATCTGTATAATTTGTCACCCACTTGAGCGCTAAATGATCCAGCAAATTTATGGGTTTTGGCACCGTACAGGAAACGGAGTTCATTTGTATTGCAAAAGCAGTTCCAACACAGATGATTTGAATGGAAACAAAAAAGCCACACACACCTTTTTCTCTCAGCAGTGTACTAAGGCACCTCTGTGTTATTCTTGTGTGTTGCACAAGTTACTTCTTACATCCTCGTTGTTAAGGGCATTAACAGGCAAAATGCGGTAACTGTGGTAGCGTAAATAGGAATAAAATGGGAAAAAATATTCTGGTGTGTTTACGGAGCGGCTCCAAATGCTTAAACTGAAAAGGAAATTCAAGCACACCGTGTTAATTATCTCAATAAGGGCGTTGATTTAGTTATGAGACAATTCCTGGCACAGTGGGTTTAAATTCACCCAAGGGCGGGATTCGGTACAATGCTCGCCATGCCTTCTTGTGAAAGAGGAAAAACTCAGCAGTTATAAGTAAGAACATTAACTAATTGCACGGAGAAACAAGCGCTGGCAAAGTTCCTTGCCGAAAACGTGCAGGAGCAGTGTACTAAGGCACCTCTGTGTTATTCTTGTGTGTTGCACAAGTTACTTCTTACATCCTCGTTGTTAAGGGCATTAACAGGCAAAATGCGGTAACTGTGGTAGCGTAAATAGGAATAAAATGGGAAAAAATATTCTGGTGTGTTTACGGAGCGGCTCCAAATGCTTAAACTGAAAAGGAAATTCAAGCACACCGTGTTAATTATCTCAATAAGGGCGTTGATTTAGTTATGAGACAATTCCTGGCACAGTGGGTTTAAATTCACCCAAGGGCGGGATTCGGTACAATGCTCGCCATGCCTTCTTGTGAAAGAGGAAAAACTCAGCAGTTATAAGTAAGAACATTAATTAATTGCACGGAGAAACAAGCGCTGGCAAAGTTCCTTGCCGAAAACGTGCAGGCGAGGTGCGACACGGCAGGACGGAAGGAAGAGAGGGGAGGGGGAGGAGAAATGCGACACGGCGGGAGGGGGCGGGCAGGGGAGGGGGCGGAGAGGGGAGAGGTGCGACACGACGGAAGGAAGAGAGGGGAGGGGGAGGAGAAATGCGACACGGCGGGAGGGGGCGGAGGGGTAAACAAAGACGGACGTGCACGCGCCCGTGACTTTTAAGGTCAATGCGCATGCGCATAAGCTTAATGCGCATGCGCATTGACCTTAAAACTCACGGGCACTGCAAGGAATCGCCACGATTCCTTGCAGTGCAGATAAAGTGTGGATAACTCGCAATAGTCTCGCTTTGCTCGATGCGCATGCGCATCGACAACAGGCGAGACCTAAAAAGGAAGTATGGTCAGAAAATAATTTACACCAATCAAGCATCTGGATAAAGTTGCTGCAAACAAGCTAAACAAATAAGTAGTTTTGGGCAGAAATAAACATAGCAAACAGCTCATTCCGACACCATAAAGTAAACATTTCTGAAGCCGACTGGATAGAATATCTGAACATGTCTGATAAACAAGTACCAATACCACCAAGCTGATTCAATTGAAAAGTGGGCTTCTTGAAAATCTGTCTGAATGAAAATGACTACATGAAACTTAAGTCGAGAAAACCTTTAAAAAAAAAAAAAAACACACCAAAAAAAAAAAGCCCCCCCCCCCCCCCCCCCCCCCCGGCCCAAATAGTCTTCTGAATGCATTATTCAAGCTTGAACAACCTTTCTGGACTGAGCACCTCACCCCCTGTTCAACCATGCGTTCCTAACAAATAGCATACCTCATCATGGAGAGGCAGCATCCTTCACCCAATTTTCAAAGCTGGCAGTAGATCGGATCCAGCAAATTACAGATTGATCGCTCGTATAGATGTAGAAGCCAAATGACATGCCTCGAATCTCCTTGTAGATCTTGAAGGAGTGACTTCTAGCAATATCCTTCCAATTACACAAACCGGATTCAGGTACAAGTACAATGGGTAAACTTTTGGCTTTGAACCTCCTTGCAGAAAAAGCCGTACAAAAGTCCACCAAATTGTACACCTGTTTCGAGGACTTAAAAGCAGCTTTCAATGGTACCAAGAGAGCTCCTATGGTGAGAAAGATGACAAAATGGGGCATGTCGCCAAAGTTACTAAAATCATTAACAAACTTGTACTCACATACGCGGGTCCGGGTAAAACCAGGCAAAAGAGGCCTAAAGCAAGGATGTGTGCTAGCCCCATGCTTATTTAATACCTTTACAGCAGATTTAGATGCCAGGCTGTCAGAAGTCCAAAGCGATCCAAGCTAGCAAAGCACCAAGTCAGAAGTCTACTATATGAGGACAATATAGTTTTAAGTAGCCAGACACCAATTGGCCTCCAGCGATTAATAACCAAACTGTTGGAATATACAGCAGCGCTCGGATAACTTTTAAACTATAATAAAACAAAGGTGGTCTGTTTTTCAGTAAAAACCAGCAGCCACAACACAAAAATGGTTTGCAGCAGAGAACAGAATAGCGCTGGTTGGCTTATACAAATGTTATGGGGCGGTGATAGATTCCAAATGAACATTTAAAGGCCATCTAACCAGAAAACGAGCCCAGGTGTACAAACTGCACTTTGCATTAAACACACTACCCGCCCAATTCCCACTTTCTACAAGTAATTGCAGCCAAGTTTTTTCCAACACTCACTTACGGCTCTGAACTTTTTAAGGGCAAAAATGCAAATGTACAACAATCCACTATTTTTTTTAAAAAAAATGTAAATCCTGCAGTACATCACCCTGGTGCAGGTCCGACTGGAATTTGGGCTATTCAATCAACTACTGGTATGGTCAGCAGCAAAAATCCAACTGTGCTGGAGGATGAGAGTGGCACACGATTACTCCCTGGCAGGTCTTTCCTGGTCAGAATTAAAGAATCAGCCCAAAGTTAAGAATGATTGGCCAACAGCGACTCAACAAGCATTAACCGCCCTCAATATGAACGAAGTATGGGGCACAAAAACCAGTTTACGCGCATTCAAAAAATAAATAAATAACAAATAAAGCAGCCAAACAGAAAACCTGGTTACTGGATAAAACAGCCTTGCAAAGAAAAAGCATGTATCAATGGTTTTATCCTCGTATGGGGGAGGGGGGGGGGTCAGGTTGCCCCAGCTGTATCTAGTAAATCATATACCGCCAACAATACAGCACTCACTACTCCTTATTCAATTGGGAGGTTTTTCCCTCAAAAGATCAGATTCCATCAAGGAGACAAACCTGGCCGACCCATTTGTGCCCACTCTGTGAGAGTGCGGAAGAGACAGCCCAACATTTTTTGTGTATTTGTCCTGTCGTCAGTCAACTGAGACGGCAACTTTTACTTCCAGCTCTACGAATAAGATCTTGTCGCCCCGCCGTAATGGCTTTATTAAATAGCCAGACACTGCAGCTCTCATGCAGGACAACAAAGTTTCTCCAACAAGTTAGCAAACTGCTACAAACACAGCGGGGCAGAGGGAACAGTACAAATTAATTTTACAAACTTGACCCTCGCAAATCTGAAGAAACATAGAACGTTAAGCGTTTTAACTGGACTGATTTAGAATTTTAACTTGGTATAGTATCAATGGGTTGTATAGGGCACTGCATAAACTAAAGATGTTCTGTAGAAATTGCACGCAATCTAGGAACAGCCACATGCAATAATGGAGCCAATTGACCCCATCCATTTTGCATACTAAATACTCTCGGAAAGTAGGGATTTTATAGTATTGAGTTCTCAATTTTGCATACTGAATTCCATTTTCATGGTTTATAATCTTCATAAAACCGGTCAGCGTATATTATGCTTATTTTGCACAGCGAATCAACTTTTTAATACTATATATAGATCATCAACTTTATACGGAATGTGCCTTTTGTCTCATTTTTAAGAATGACTTCTGAACTTTCTAGCTCCGGCTGGCTTAATCTATTTTGCTCTCTTAAATAAAGGAACGCATGGACTATTCAACATAATGAACTAATGTTTATTGTGATGGTAATTAAGTCCCATTCTCAATTGAGAACCCGGTTGTATTTTGTTCATGTTATGCTAAATTGTAATGGTTTTAATTAACTACACAATAAAATCCATTTCTTCTTTCTTGTCCATGTACTTTATGTGCAGGTAAATAGCTGTTCTTTGTAAGAAAGGAATGTCTATAGAAGTATGTGTTTCCCCAGTGCCTATATCTGACCTGGTGTCCGGAACGCTGTGAGTGAATGATGTAAGAGCATATTCTTGTGTTACATTGATAGGAAGCTCTTGCTATGTTATTTATATTTAATATATCGCGCAACTCACCCGGGGGCATCTCTGCGCTGTAGTGGAAACAGGGTTGGGAGAGGAAGAGAGGAGTTCAGAATAGGTGGGATTTTAGAAGCTTCCTAAATTTGCAGTAGTTTGGTCATGTGCGGAAATGAAGTGGAAGATTGTTCCAGTAGTAGGGAGCAAGATAGGAAAAAGCCTTTCCAAGCCTGGAGCATAGGTTTTGTTTTTTTGTAGCAGGTATAACAGGCCTTTCCCTTTACAAGCATTATAGGTGAGGCATTAGATCTTAAAAACAGGATCTTTTCATCACTGGAAGCCAGTGCAGTTCCCTTAGCAACAGAGCCGAGGTTGTGCCTGATGGGCGATTGAGAACAAGTCTGGCTGCAGTATTCTGAACTACCAGGAGTTTGGCAACTAGGGTCTCGTTGACATCCGCTAGCAGGACATTGCCATAGTCCAACCTGCTTATTACTAAGGCTTGGACTAGAATCTTATGGGCAGAAGTTGGACGATAGGGGAAAATTCTGTGCAGAAGGCGCATATTATGGTAGCATACCCCTGAGGTGGCCAACATGTGTTCTTTCGCTGTTAGTGCTTGGTCTATTTTCATGCCAACATTTTTACTGCTCGTTTGGGTACCGGAGTGGAGCCCAATTGGTGAGGCCACCAATCGTCTGTCCAAACAGAGGCAGCTTTCCCAAGCAGCATGATCTCAGTCTTGTCTGCATTTAATTGGAGATAGTTCCCGTTCATCCAATCAGAGATGGCTAGCATACCCATGGTGAAACTTGTTTTTGCTGCTATCAGGTCAGGCTCAAATGAAAACATCAACTGGCTGCCATCCGCATATGAGATTATTACAAAGCCAAAACACTTGGCTATCCTGACCAAGGGAGTCATATAAATGTTAAACAAAGTAGGGCCCAAACAAGAGCACTGCAGAACACCCTTGCCCAGGATGGACTTACAAGACCAATTGGGCCCAGGATGATGGTTTCATGTCTCTCTTTTAAAAATGATGGAGCCATTTTAGTGCAAGGCCTTGTATGCCAATCTCTCACACATTTCCCGCAGCCCCATAGGGTAGACTGAGCCCAGACAAGCTCTACCTGCTATTGCTGTAACGCAATGGCCTAACATACAATAAAGTACTTTCCGCCTATCAGAATGGCTCCAGATTCTTACTTGACAACCCTGCCCTCTGACTTCAACAAATTGGTGAAGCGGCAAATCCAGACCTGACTTTGTCAACGCTTGTTCGATCACTGTGCCTCTACAGACAATGACCAAGGAAATGAAAAAGTATTTGGTGTAGAGAAGAGGTCACCCAAAACATGCATGCTTTTCATAAGGCTCTACATTGGATACCAACACTCATAAAACAGTCGCCCCCCCCATGAGGCAATAGGCCTTTTGTACACATATCCCCTGTTACAAAACTCAGGAGCCACACCTCCCTTTTGAATATACAGCAAACCAGCCATGCCATCTCTTTTAGTTCGTCACCCAGTCCTCCCCGCTGCACTTCATCCCACAGAACCCCACCCACTTCCCCCCAAGCTTCATTGTGCTCACCAGATCATCTTACTTCCTGTTTACCATAAACCCGTCCCATCCCACACACATGGTGTGCCGTCAAACCCATGACTTTGAGGGAATCGCACAAATCCAAAACACCCATACAATGTGTAGCCACAAGAAAATCTGTACCGACCGCTTCACTCATAAACCCAACTGTAACTATAAAACGGTGTTCATAATCCATGAGTTGCTCGCTGAGGTTAGTCCCATGTGCTACCCCTCCCCAAATCACGGATACCGCTCCCCGCCTAAACTGTATACCCCAAGTAGTTGCCCCCACCACCGCCACCTCCTAGGGGTTTACCATCTTGGCTGCTTCGGCCCACGTGCGCTCCCGTCGTTTCCTCTTGTCCTTCATGTTACGTGCGCTTGAGCGGGTGAGGGGCGGGGAGAGGTCGGGGGTCTCGTCACCCGCCACGGGGAAAGCTGGCGGGACAGCACGGGGCCCAACGGTCGCGGGAAGCAGAAGGACGAGGCAATGCAAAAGGAGGGAAGCAGAACGCGCCAGACCGCGAACCACCGACGCGCGCTAGAGCACCACGGCTCCACGTTGGGGTCAGAGGTCAGCGGTCGTCCCCGCCGCTTGCTGTAAAGGATAGTGTGGCCCTCCCTCCTATTCGTGCAACCTCTTTCCGACCGCCGCCGCTCCTACTTTCCAGCCGGGATTTTTTTTTGAACGAAAACAAACCGCGCTGGGTTATGGGTATTGTAGTCCCGCACTCCTTGAATAGACTGCGCATGTAGGCGGAGCCACGTCTTCTGCCGTAGCCATTTTAAAGTCGTAGGTAAAGTCAATGGCCGTAGGCAGAAAAAAGTGGATCAATACATTTTTGAGGTTTCAGCGCTAACGAGCACTGACCGATACATACACGAGCGCATTCGTGGGTTCTGGTAAAGATCGCCATCAATCTGTTCATTTATTAAAATGTCTGACACCGCAGAAAATTAGGCCCGCCCGTCGCCATTGTTGCGGATGCCGCGTCATTTTAGCAGACTTGTTAGAGTCAGGCAAAGTACCTTGCTATTTCACGAGATCAGTGCCAGACTTCATGTCCCCGAAGTTTGCCTGACCCATATCTGGCTCCGACCGCCTGTGTAACTTTCTGTGTCTCCGGGCTATGAATTTGACGCCGCCGGACGCCTACTTCCGGCGGCCTTGTTTGCAGATTTAAAAGATAGATGTAAAGATCAAATCCAAGAAGTATTATTAGTTGTGTCTCCGGGCTATGAAGTTGACGCTGCGGGACGCCTACTTCCGGCGGCCTTGTGTGCAGATTCAAAAGATAGATGTAATGATCAAAAATCCACGAAGTATTATTTGTAGTATCATTTATTCAAGTCGGAATACCAGCATACAAAGTGAATGAAGGTAGGAGGCAGCTCCGATTCTTTGCATCTGCCTGTCCTAACGCCCGCAGGATCTAGAACATGGCAAAGGCATGGACTACCTGAAAAATACAAATATTAACTTATGAAAGCACATACAACATATACCAGAGAAGGTCTGCGCATATATGCGTGTTAATAAAAAACGTGCACAAACATAAATTAATAAATAAAACACAATATATATATATATATATATATATATATATATATATATATATATATATATATATATTTACAAAACTAAATTCACTCAATAGCATTTGTCTCACAAACAAAATCAGACATCCACCTAGGTCGGACCCGAACTCTTTTGTTGACTCCAAAATGTGGATCTACTGTATCTCTGCGTCTGCGACCATTCTTCTCAAATTCCTCACTCAACAAATCAGATTCAACCACTTCTCTTTACTACCTCCCTACTTACTACTTCTTCCTCCAACTGAACATCCTCCTCTCTGTGATCATTACTATAACTTAATTCAAGAATCATTTCTATTCTGAACAAAATCTTCATCCAAATCAAATTTTTATACACCACTGCTGCCCGCGTTATTCCTGGAAAAGCAATCCTTTTATAAAACAGCAACACGTCTGAGGTTCCAAACTTTACCATCGCTTAACACTGCATTCCTCAAAATGTTGATAACTTCCAAAGGATCGGAAAATTGGCTTTCACCTTTCTTAATCTCCAAAGTTTCTTAACTTTGACCCACATACCTATTCTAACAAAATGTTCACTTTCTCTCCTGAGATTGAACATCTGTTTATAATTGAGGTGTTTAGACAAAATGTTCTCCCTTACATTCTCCACTGATAAAGCAGAATCTTCATTATGAATCAACCACTCAGGATTATATTTAGTCCTGGATCCTCTACCTCTCATAACTTAAAAAAGCAAAGCTTCTAAAACCTCATGGTTGGTGGTTCTATACATCCACAGATCTTAAAAACTTGCATTTCCCAATCAGCACCATTCTTGGTAGCTAGCTGTATACCATTCTTAAGTACTCTGTTAAACCTTTCAAACATACAATTCCCACTGGGATTATACAAAGATGTGGTCTTAAGCGTGACACCAATTTTACTGAAATAATCTTTAGCCAATTTAGATAAAAACTGTACCCCATTACCGCAGATAATCTGCACAGGTAATCTTTCAGCCTCAAAAACCCTGTCAAGAAACGTAAGTACCTCCCCAGAATCTATTTTTAGGGCTCGCCTGCTGATGCACTTGCGCATAGCTGGCGAAGCTCTATAGTGGCTTATCCAGAGTTTAACCACTGGCGATTCCATGCAGTGCATGTGCTTTTTAGGTCATTGCGCAAGCGCAAGCCCTAAAAAGCGCGTGCACAATGCCACCAGCCGCCTGCCTCGCATTACCACATCAAAGGCAGCCCAGCCTCCCTCCCACAAGCTTCTCAGCGTGCGCTCTGCATTTCTCCTCCCAGCGCCGGCCGTACTTTCAGTTTCACGGCCGCCAGGCCGTGTCTCCTTTTATGCTCCCATCGAAAATATCCAAACGTTAACATGGATAGAGAGTTTGAAATGTCTAAGTCTACTCACAAGGGCTTTGCCAGTTCGCCCCCAAGAGTCTTGATTTAGTCGAATTTAGTAACATTTAATTTTTTAGTTTCAGTGCATTTTCACATGCGCATTCGCATTCCTTGTTTTCCTTTCATTGTGCCTGTGCTTGGCAATGTTAGCAGCAGACCGTGAACTGCTCGCACCCACCCTCTTGTCTTATTCCAGAGCTCCAAGCAGATGAGGACAGCGAATGCCTCTTAATGTGTTTTACATCAAAGGCTGACGTTCGCCCCCAAGAGTCTTGATTCAGTCGAATTTAGTAACATTTATTTTTAAAGTTTCAGCGCATTTTCACATTCGCATTCCTTGTTTTCCTTTCATTGTGCCTGTGCTTGGCAATGTTAGCAGCAGACCGTGAACTGCTCGCACCCACCCTCTTGTCTTATTCCAGAGCTCCAAGCAGATGAGGACAGCAAATGCCTCTTAATGTGTTTTACATCAAAGGCTGACGGGAGTTCTGACAGTCCGCATGTCCGTCTTGTTGTATTTCTTATTTCACCCTGCCGTCTCTCCAGGGCAGAAGACGCTGCCTCAGAGCCCTGCCAGGGCTGCAGCTGCTCGGCATGGTGTGCCCGTGTAGACTCAACCCACCATACCCCAAGCTCTGGCTTTTCAAGCTAGTTTGCAGGAGGAACTTGCTTCTTGGTCTCCCTCTCCCCATCTCCCCCTCTGCCTGCTCTCCTCTCTCTCTCCCTCCCTTTCTCCCTCCCCTCTCGCTCCCCTCCGTCCTTTGCTCTCGTCCTCCCCCTCTCTTCTTACCCTCCCTCTGTCCCTCTACCCTCTCTCCTTTTCCCTCTCTCCCTTTCCCTCTCTTCCCTCTCCTCTCTCCCCGTCTCCGTCTCTCTCTCCTCTCTCTCCTCTCCCCCCTCTCTCTCCTCTCTCCCTCTCTTTACTCTCTCCCTCTACCCATCTCCCCCTCTGCCTGCTCTCCTCTCTCTCTCCCTCCCCTCTCTCTCCCCCTCCCCTCTCTCTCCCCCCGTCCTTCGCTCTTGTCCTCCCCCTCTCTTCTTCCCCTCCCTCTCTCTACACTCTCTCCCTTTCCCTCACTTCCCTCTCCCTCTCTCCCTTTCCTTCTTCCCTCTCCTCTCTCTCCGTCTCTCTCTCCTCTCTCCCCCTCTCTCTCTCCTCTTCCCCCTCTCCTCTCTCCATCTCTTTACCCTCTCCCTCTCCCTGCTCTCCTTTTTCTCCCTCTCCCCATCTCCCCCTCTGCCTGCTCTCTCCTCTCTCTCCCTCTCTCCCTCCCCTCCCTCCGTCCTTCGCTCTCGTCCTCCTCCTCTCTTCTTCCCCTCCCTCTCTCCCTCTACCCTCTCTCCTTTTCCCTCTCTCCCTTTCCCTCACTTCCCTCTCTCCCTTTCCCTCTCTTCCCTCTCCTCCCTCCCCGTCTCCGTCTCTCTCTCCCTCTCTCTCCTCTCTCCATCTCTTTACCCTCTCCCTCTCCCTGCTCTCCTTTTTTTCCCTCTCTCCATCTCCCACTCAGCACCACCACAGCATCACTCAGCGCCACCACAGCATCACTCAGCACCACCCCAGCATCACTCAGCACCACTACAGCATCACTCAGCACCACCACAGCATCACTCAGCACCACCACAGCATCACTCATTAGTGGAGTGGTGTGGCTCACTGGTTAGAGGCGGCAGACCCAGAAGTAGAGAACGGCCCGGGATCACCTTGGAGATACCCAGAAGGGACCATCTCACAGGGAAAGCCAGGACGGGTTCCCCAGCGGTCTTCAGCGCCAGGACGCCTACGGGCAGCAGTGCGCTTTACAAATCCAGTACATTTACATTACATTACATTTACTCAGCGTAGCCACAGCATCACTCAGCGCAACCACAGCATTACTCAGCGCAACCACAGCATCACTCAGCGCAACCACAGCATCACTCAGCGCAACCACAGCATCACTCAGCGAAACCACAGCATCACTCAGCACCACCACAGCATCACTAGTTCAAATATGTTCTTTCAATGTTTCAAGCTGTTTTCAAGCTTTCAAGCTTTATTACAAATCACAAAAAGATGTTAATATTTCACTTCTGTTCTTGGATTTTCGTCACAATAAAAAACACTTAACATAATCTTCCCAAAAGTTATTTACAAAAGTTTAAGCTATTGCCATTACAAATTAAATACATTATTTAGGTATTAATTATTTAAAAAAATTAAAAGCAATTGTTATTTGTAATATCAATACATCTAAGTCCCGTAAATATGAAACATGTTGCATTACAAATGCTATAGGTGTCACATTTGCGAAAGTTAAAACTATTGGCATTGTAAATGACAAAGCTATTAATTTAGCTATTTTAAAAAATAACACATAAATAATAAAAATTTCATTTATAAGACCAATAGCTCAAACTTTCCTAATGGGAGCCCTATTGCATTTCCAATTTTTGTTTCTATTACTTTGACCACAGGCCACCTGTAAAATACATAAACCAATGGGATCCCTGATGTCAGTATCCACTGTGTGCCATATTTTTATTTGAATCATAGGTTCACACGTTAGGTCTCAAAGTTCTAAGAGGCCTATCTGAGTTTTCACACCAGACACATCTTCTCACCATTCTTTCAGCACACATGTCAATGCAAGGACACCAATACCATCTTTTAACTCTTTGTTTGATTTTAAAGATGCCTACATTCCCTTCGTGAAAAAACTGCACAATTTTAACTCACAATGGAACAGGAGGAATCACTTTCTCACCTCTATACACAGCACCTTGTAGAACCGACAACTCATTCCTCACTTACCAAAAAGCTTTCAAATCTTTCACTATATTATGCTTCATAGGCCAACCTTGTTCCACAAAGACAGTAAGCTGCTGTAAATTAGGACCCAAAGGATATTGTGTCTTCCATTCTTCATCAAAACACACAAGATGATGGTCGGTATGTTGCACAATGGCAAAACATTCACCCCAGTCACCAATCTGGGTTTAATCCATCGTTATTTTGCTCACCAAGCCACCCCAGTTCCATTCTTCATCAACAGGTGTTACACCTTAATCATGGACCAACGCAGTATGGAAATCCTCCCATTCATTTTCCTGACATTCCTGAAATTCAGTAGGCATACAAGAAAAAAAATCTGCCTACACATTAATCTTCCCAGGCCCATATTCAATAATGTAAACAAAGTCTTGAAGTCTCATGGACATTCAATCCTGTCAGAAGCTTTAAACAAACCTTCAGTGGTAAGCAGTTTAACTAAAGGCTTGTGATCAGAACGGACATTGCAATGGTTACCCCAAATAAAAAAACAAAAATGCTCCAAAGCCCAGGTACAAGCAAAGTGTCATTTTCTATTTTCTTCAGTGGGGGACAGTGCATGGGAAGCATAGGCAATAATGCCAAATTCCTGGCTTCAATGGCGTGGATTTTGCATCCCGCAGTGAATAGTGTTTTGAACGCGTCTCTCTTGAGCAGTCAGGTCCCTGCTAACTGGAAGAGCGCGAAAATCATTCCCTTATTGAAAAAACCTACGGCTGATCCCACAGTCGTAACTAACTATAGACCTATTTCTCTCTTGTCTTTCTTTGCAAAGACTATTGAGAAATATGTCCACTTGGTGATCAGCGATTTTGCGGAAGCCAACAACCTTCTCCATCCAAGTCAGTCTGGTTTCAGGCAGAACTTTAGCACGGAGACGGCGCTGCTGGAGGTCTCAGAGACCCTGGATAAAGGCGGTAAAGCGGTTTTGGTCCTTCTGGACCTCTCTGCAGCCTTCGACACCGTGCCCCACAGCCACCTCCTGCAGAGTGTGCGGGAGTTGTGTGCTCGGGGCATGAAGTTGAAGTGGTTCTCCTTCTTGGAGGACAGATATCAGGAGGTCTGGTTACACCTGTTCTCGGCCAGTGTGCCGCCCTTGAGTGTGGGCATGCCACAGGTATCTATTCCGAGCCCTGTACTTTTAAATCTGTACATGGCTCAACTGGCTACTCTGGCTGAAGGAAATGAGGCTACGAATATATCCTATGCCGACGATATCCAACTGCTGTTTGCTTGTAAGAAGGGAGCGGAGTTTAATGGGGAGAAGGTTAACAAGTGCCTGAAAGAAACCTTTGCCTGGTTCAGACATAATTATCTTAAATGTAACTCAGAAAAGTCTGAAATTATCTTCTCTGGCACCCCCCGCTCGACACCTGGACACAATGGTGGCCCCCAGACATGCCCCCTTCCCCCCCCAGGCAGCAGTTGGGATTCTAAAAAACTTGGGGGTGAAAATGGACGACGCCCTATCTATGACATCTCAAGTACAGTCGGTAGCGGGCATGTGCTTCTGTCTCCTGGGAAAGCTCCGTAGGTTTCTGTTCCTACTACCACTCTCCCATAGAAAGACGGTAGTTCAGGCCCTTATCACCTCCAGATTAGACTATGCAAACATCCTTTATATGGGCCTCCCAGAATTTCTACTCCATAGACTCCAGGTCGAGCAGAACGTGGCAGCCAGGGCAGTTCTGAATCTCCGTCCTAGAGACCGGATCTCCCATCACCATTACGCCTGCCGGTGATCGCACCAAGAGCCGCACCGGCAGGCGTAACAGCAGCTCTATCTACAGCCTGCCCCACACCCTGAAGGAGATTGATCCGCTGACATTCTTAACACTCAACATCCATGAGTGTCAATCCAAAGGAATTGACGCTACTGAGGTGGCAGGAAAAGCCCGCAGTAGATCATTGCAAGAGCCAGCTTCACAGTTCCCTCTTCATTTTGAGTACCCGGCTGGGTCCTCACATGAGTTCACTTTTTCTTCCCTTCACCACAAATGGGACACCTCACATTCACGCAAGCTGCGCCCCTTTAATAACCAGATATCCCCACATTAACAGTCCTGAGGAGACCCCAGATCCAGCGGAGGGTCGAAACGTCATCGACAAACTTACAGAAAAGACCTTTAAATAGCCAGTGTCATCATACACTCAGGCTTTCACTATGTATAATTGAATGGTCACTTCTTGTAATTATGGAAACCAACCCCTTTTTTTAATAAAAAACTGTTCACTGTATATATTCACTTATGGGTCCTTGTTTCACTTGGGGATACACCGCACAAAGTATACCGCTTTTTGAATTTTAAAAAAAGTCTTTTATACCATTTCTGTGTGCATTTATTATTAAAAAAAAGGTTAGATGAACAAACTGTGCAGAGAGTTCTTTTTGTCCGCAGACATTACTTGGTCCCTTATAAACATATAGCCATTGCGCATGTGTATTGCTTAAATTGTTTTTCTATTTTTCCACTGGAACCACCATTTCAAATTTTACGTCATTTGGAAGTAATGCAAATACATTTTAACATATTTACTTAGATTCCAACGTACTATCAGGTCCTTAGTCAAATTCATTGAACAAATGCACAGTTAAACAGCTTTTGAGTGGTCTTGATTCATATGCTTTGTTTGACACTGAAAAGCCTTATCTGGATGCTGAAAATTACCAGGGAGTATTTTGCTTTTTTATTGTTATGGTCATCATAACAGCCATACATCAACTTGTCAACATCAAATATGTAAAGCATGATCAAATATATTACACACTGAGAACAGTCAGGTGTCTTTAGTTGTCAGCCCAATGGCATTCATGGAGCATTTTGTCTACTTTAAAAGTGAAAATAGATCTGCTTCACCAGCATATTATTATTTTGCAATTCATCAGATTTCCTTGAATCATTTTTGGAACAAGTTTATACATATTGGCAAGACTCTAGTCAATAAAAGTATGTTTGGGGCACAAAATCCTGGCAAATCAAATACTCGGAGGGAATTATCGCACCGGCCGTCAGAAGGAACCTTGCTTCATTATAACAGGTTGAAAATAGAGGGAGTTTTTTCAGACTATTGAGAAGGGTCTACTTCGATATGACTCCTGATGAGAATTCTGTTCAGGGAAGTTAAGTAAAGAGCGTTCACAGTGGCGATAGAGACAAGCATTGGAAATGCAATAGGTCTCGCAGCATTAGAGTTAGTGCTTTTAGAATTGTTTATGGGTTTTTTTGTAAATCTTTAGCATTTTTGTTTCCTGTAGCCAATGCTAAAGAATTAAAAAAAAAAAGCCATAAACATTTCTAAAAGCTCTAACTCAAATGCTCCGAGACCTATTGCACTGTGTGAGGTTGAGGGTGAGTGAGGGTGAGTGAGGGTGAGGGTGGGTGAGGGTGAGTGAGGGGTTGAGGGTGAGTGAGGGTGAGGGGTTGAGGGTGAGTGAGAGTGAGGGAGGGTGAGAGTGAGGGTGGGTGAGGGTGAGTGAGGGTGAGGGTGAGTGAGGGTGAGGGTGAGTGAGGGTGAGGTATTGAGGGTGAGTGAGGGTAGAGGGTGAGAGAGGGTGAGGGTGAGTGAGTGTGAGGTGTTGAGGGTGAGTGAGGGTGAGGCGTTGAGGGTGAGTGAGGGTGAGTGTGGGTGAGGGTGAGCGAGGGTGAGGTGTTGAAGGTGAGGGACGGACCCATATCATATTGTTTAGTACCTTGTGTATTTCCGGAAGCCATTCATATGCCCTATGTGTTTATTGAATGATCTGAAAAACCCACTGATGTCTTATGCATTCTTTCTTGTCGGTGAGTATCGTACACCTAAATAGTGGTGTTAGGTTATCTTAAGAGGAAGTTGATTCCTAGGACAAAGTAATATAACATAGCTTAACTCAATGGCACACATAAATGTTTGCATTGTCAATGAATTAGAGGCTTTTCACATTAATAAGCGCAGTGGGAATCCATCTTTCTCTGTTCTTCCGTGCAGCTGTTCTACCCCATCCTATGAGTATTAAATAATGCGCCATTTTGTAACAATGGCTCACAGGAGGTTCAGTTTCTCTCTTAAATTGAAGCACATGGCACTTTGAGCCAACGAAAATCAGAACGTTCGGGGACTCGTGATTGCTTTGAACTTGAATCACCTGTTGAGTTTGTCATCACGTATGTTTGAATAAAAACAATTTCACAGCTTAGATAGCAAATAAACATCTTTGTATATTAGTTGCTCTTGTCATCATCACTACATACTTGTAAGTAGCGGATGCTGTACGCAGAGGTTAGCGAGTTTGGGAACTTCACGAGGACAGAGCTGTGCAACCTGCAAGAGCGCGCGGATGAAGGAAGAGAGAAAGAACAAAAGACGCAAGGCGTCAGAGCATTAATCATGCTCAGCTGCGAGAGCTCGAGTATGCACCGGCATGCATATATCGTAATTAAAGCGAGGCTTCCCCTGTACACCAATAAATAGAGTCAGCCCGGTAGCACACTTTAGATGAAGCTTCCTTCTGAGAATAGCGAAGAAATATTGCCGGGTGGCATGCGCGAGGCAGGAGGTCAAGCAGAGCTCCCTGTTCCCCCGCAGTGAATCCTATATCAAAAGTAAACTCGACCTACTTGCAGCGTCCCTGTTTATTTTTAAATGAGGTCGCAGTATTGATCCGGCAGCAGACGGAGAGCAATGGATGTGTGCCGGGCTCGCGGGGCGATCGGCATTCGTTTAGTGCTTTTGTCTCTAAGGTTGTCTTTTTAGGCAGTGGCGTTTTGACAAGCCTCCCTTTTGCATTACTGTCTTACACTTAGGAGGCGGAGGCACCGTGCCAGCTAGGTACTCATCCGGGAGACTAAATCATCTTGAAAGTGTTCTGTATGTGTGTGCTCGCGCCACGGTTGGGTCTGTCGTTGTTAAACTGTTGTTTCCTGCTGCGCGTGTGATGAACGGAGGGAAGAGAGGGGAGGGGGGAGGAGAAATGCGACACGGCGGGAAGGGGAGGGGGCGGAGCGGGTAAAATAAACAAGACGGAGGGAAGAGAGGGGAGGGGGGAGGAGAAATGTGACACGGCGGGAAGGGGAGGGGGCGGAGCGGGTAAAACAAGACGGACGTGCACGCGCTTTTAAGCTCAATGTGCATGCGCATTGAGCTTAAAAGTCACGGGCACTGCAAGGAATCGCCACGATTCCTTGCAGTGGATAAAGAGTGGATAAGCCCCCATAGTCTTGCTTGCTCGATGCGCATGCGCATCGACAGGCGAGACCTAAAAAAGGTTACATACAACTTATCAGTCGCCGGGTTGCACTAATGAATAAGAGAATATAGGGCACTAGATTCATAATGATACGTGGCCATTTCAGTTCTACTTCGAGAGAACTTCTAAGTTTTATTCGATAGTGTCATGGTCACTGAACAATAGTAATAAGGAAATTAGCTAATACATCAGAATTTTGGACTGGAGAAAGGATATTTACATTTTAAGCCCTGATGATGTCCCTGAAGGGACGAAACGCGTAGGCTGTAGCTGTGGAAATTGTATAGAATATGCAACAGTTTGTGAAAATGCAATGAACAGCGATTTATTGGATGCCATCACCAAATGAAAACATTAAAGAATTGACTAAAAGAAGAAACAAGCCTGCTTTTGAACATTTTTAATTTTTCTGATCATTGATTAATGGCATAAATTGTTGCTTGAATTATATTTGGACAGTAGATGCTCCTTGGTTAAAATTTATGCAAATCAAATAATCTGTTACCCTGTTTTCTTCTAATTTGTGTCCAAGAGCATTTATATTTCTTAATGAGACTGTTTACACCCTTTGACCACATACTGTGGGGTGCAGGCAAGGAAAAGCTGCTTTATCTCAGCATTTTTTTAAAATCTTGATTGTTACCTTGGAAACTAAGAAAAGTAATTAGCCACAGGCCATAGATTTCCTTCTAAGAAACTTAACTGTTTTGATGAGGGTGATCCTACAGCTGCATGCACTATGTGACTTAGCCCTCGCAAAGTATTCCAATGTATGTTCTCATGTATAAAAGGCACAACACAATACGGCAGACACTTTGGCCATTTGGTCGATTGCGTGTGCCTTAGGCAAATAAATGTTGTGCTTTATTTCATCCCATGTCTGTGTGTTGACTGATTTTTCCTTTCAGAAATTGTGCTTTCACAAATAGTGCTGTGACTCGGATGCACTGATTGGAGATCTAGAACTACATTGTGCTGCGGTCAAGAGCCTAGGGAGTCTGGCTGTCTCAGAAGAGTGCCTGCTTTATCGGACTGATTTCCCAGTAGCTCAGATAAAGGAATTCCTCAGGACCAACCCAAGACATCATAGACCAGGGAAGACAGTAGGACCGGGACTACACTGTGGGAGGGAAATAGGGTATTCAACTCCAACAAACTTGAGATATAGGAAAGGGGTACCTCATATCATCTAGGGTTGGACTGCTGTATAAAGGCCCTATAAAAGGGGAAACTGGGTTTCCATTTTAGACCACACAGAGACTATTGAGTAGACTAGAACAATTAAAGATGTTGAGTAAAATGTTTTGTTGTATGTCATAATGTCAATCTAAAAGGCGAGATGAAAGTCAGTCATCTCCGGAGCATGGAACGTCGGCCTCGTACATTGTAAAGAAAAAAGGTTATCATATGACATTGTTTTGGGATAAATGGCAACATTTAACTCACAAAGTCCTGTTCAGGCAATGGCCCAAAGGAGGTTAATTTGAAAAGGGAAGGTTAGATTTTTAAGATGAGTGTCTGAGAGAAAGTGAAAAGAGAGGGTCCTCATGCAGCAGGAACAGGTGTATAGCACAGCTAGAAGAAGAAAAAGCAGGGGATGAGGAAGAGGAGGGCCATCCAGACCTTCCCCAGCACAAATACAGGCACTACCAGGTACATTTAAAATAACACCCACACAGCAACAGCAGGGTTGCTACGACTGCAGTGGGCAGCGCCAAATGGCCCGGTACTGCATCCACCCATGCAGACAGAGAGGAAGAGGAACATGGCGATGGCCAATGAACAGGTCAGACCAACAACAGCAAAATGCATTGAGCAGGCTACACAAGAAGTGAACAATTACTTTGACCAAAAGGTTCAGGGAACGCAAATAATGTAGGCCGACTATGTATATGATGAGATAGAATGCCCATATCTCGCTAATTTTGAAGATTGGTGCTTGGGGTGCCTGAGAGAAATGGTACAACAGACTATCATCCCAGTGGATGATAAAGGCCCATATGAATAAGGAGAGGTGGAAGGACTACTGGTTAAATTCCTCTTAGATACTGGTGTATCCAGCTCATCTCTGATCAAAAGCACACTCCCACAGACTCCTCTCTAGGGACAAAAGGAGACATCTGTGGGATTCACCAATGTGTTCATAACGAACCCCATGTCAGCCCAACTGAAATACAGAATAGGACCCTTTATGGACAAACTCTCTTTCCTGATTTCTGAAACGTGCTTTGATTTTCCTAGTTTGGAAATCCTAAAAAAAAATGAAATGACACAATCCAGTGCACACCAGACAGGGTATATCTTGAGATAGATGAGGACTGCCCTCTTGTTGCCTCTCTACATCGTCCGGACAGGGAAAGACGCAATTACAGTATACATACAGCAGCTGATTCACAGTAGGCTATGGGCCACGCATACAAATGTAGGGAAGATGCACTTCGACCTAGTACAGATAGCTGTGCGCCAAAATGTTCCATAGCCTCGTATACCCCAATATAAAATGTCAGCAGGATCACAGGGCCTACGAGAGGTCGTCCAGGATTTGGTGAAGGCAGGAATAGTGAAAGAAATAACAGGGAGCCCATGTAATAGACTTATACGTCTGGTTTTGAAAAAGATGAGTGAACTAAAATGGTCTCCAGGGTGAAGGTTCATAGTTGATCTACACACAAGATTAACTAAATTATTGTACCACAATTCCCTGTAGTCCCAAACATAGTGACTATCCTATCTACTTTGGCACCTGACATTACACAGTTTTCCATAATAGATTTAAAGATTGCTTTCTTTTCTATGTGCATGAGGACAGCATGTATTTATTCTCTATTACTATCAGCGGGTGCTCTTACTGTTTACAAGAGCTCCCCAGGGTTACACCGAAAACCCATCAATTTACAACGAGGAAGGAACTGGATGCATTCCAGTGTCATAAAACTACTACCTCAATACAGTACATCGATAATTTAATATTGACAAGCACTAGTGAAGACCAGTGCATAACAGATTGAGTAAACATATTGAATTTCCTATCTGCTAGGCGACACAAGGTACCTCCTGATAAGATATAAATCGTTCAACAAGAGGTTTCCTACTTGGGACACCTCTTGTCGAAACTTGGGACACCTCTTGTCGAAAGGGCGGAGACAATTAGACACAGAGCACATAAAATCAATTTTGACTGTATCACCTGTAACCACAATAAAACAGGTGCGTACATTCCTAGGAAAGGCTGGCTATTGACATCATTAGATTTCAAAATGTTCACTATTGGCAAAGCCATTATTGGTTCTTACCCACCCAGGACACTCCCAAGTCCTTGCCTAGGTCAGCGTACCATAAACGTAGCTTCCTTGCCTTTCGGCCTTTCGGCAAGTCTCCTATATGGGGCTACATGACTAGTCTAAAGACATTCACTTTTTAGTTCAGAAGGATGTGATCTTGTGGTACTCACCCAGCAGCAGGGTGATTATGAAAGACCATGCGCATATTTCTCCGCCACACTTGATGTAGTAGCTAAAGCATTGCCATCAGGTGTAAGAGCTGGGGCGGCTGCAGCTTTTTAATTACAACAGGCAAAAACATTATTTTTGGAACATACTGTGCACTTATATGTATGACATTCTGTTGATTTGATTTTCAACAAAACTAGGACAGAACACCTGACTAATGATCTCCTTCCCCATTATGAAGTATGTTTTTTTAGTCTGCACGTACATTTGCACAAATGCAATGTTTTCAATCCTGCAACAATGTTACCTTCAAGTGACAGATACAAAGCCACCCTACATTGTCAATGGGTCAAAACGTCATCAACTAAGTGAAGCAAATCATTTGTCAGCGACTTTTATTGTAGGCTGGGAGCACTCATTATGTATTGATTTAATGGTCGCTTTTTTACATTTTTGATGAAACCTTGTTTTTATGTCACAACCTTGAAATATAGGTCTCACAATCACTTGGGACACCATGCACTGGATTTACCATAATGTGTTTACATTATTTAAAGCAACTTATTTTCATACCAAATACATGCTATATGCCTTTTCTCTTTCCGATATCTCCTTGCCTTCAATTATTGTGATTGTACTAATATGTATTAAGTATCTTTGACTAATTGTCCACAGGAACCGTTGTTTTCTGTTACACTGTAAAATACCCTGGTTCTGTGTGAGAAGGGTGTCCCTTGTTTTTTCACACATGTATTATAACATTGAGCACCATTGTTGTCTTCCATGGCCATGAAGGTCGAGTAGTACAAACATCCACCACCCCTCAATAGCAACACTGCATCATGTCAAATGAAATAACAGAAGAAGAAAGACTGGAGGATGTGCTACAGATATTTGGGCTACCACCTACAGACAAATAGGAATATCTGGAAACCCATCTTGGTGATCCAACCAACAGTGTGGTACCTGTATGCAGTGCCCCTGGACCGATAGCTTTTATATTCTAGTAACCTCTGCCAGCCGTCATGATGGTGAGAAAAATTCATTCCCTTGTAGATCCCTCCAATCCAGTTATTGAAAGACCAGAAACAGCAGTCATACTGGACACCTAGAGATGTTTGTCTAGCACAATATGTGTTACCATCTTCATATTCCTGATTTGTTTGTTAGCAATGTGTGCATTGTACATAGCAGAGATAGTGCTGGGGAAGAGAGGCTTGTGAATAATAGTAATCTCACCCAGTTGTACTACTTGCAATGCCTCCCACCTCACACCCCATTGCTTGTGGCACGCAGGGGCTCTTTCACAACCCACTTGCTTGCGCTGCTCTGACTCGAACGCAGACTTTTTCCACGTGGTCTGGTCCTGTACCCAATTGCAGTGATATTGAGGTGGACTTGGGTTGGCCCTCTTCGAACTTCTGGACAGAGAGGTGGACTTGTCGCTGAGATTCAGCCTTTTCGGTATTCTGGTGGACCTAGGAGGGCCTTGTGCTGATCAAATCCTGGTGGGGGTGGCTAGCCTGGTCGCAAACAGAGATATCACTTGTAGGCGGAAATCACCTCAGGCCCCCATCCTGGCTGACTGGCGGAAAGGGGTGGACTGGTGTGCTGTCATGGAAGAAACGTATTTCCAGACATGGGGCTGTCCGCAGAGACACAACAAGATCTGGAAGAAGTGGTGGGCGCTCTTTGGACTTGGGTCTGCTGCAGGTTGAGAATGCCCCCTATATATTGCCCTGTTGCTGTTGTTTGCAATATACCATTGTCTATGCATTGCACTTGAAACGGTCTGTTTTCTGCATTTTGCACGCAAAATAAAAATAATAAAATTGTGTTTTTTAAAATAAACACTTTAAAGCCTGAAATCTTCCTTGCACTGCTGCACAAGCTGCGGAATATCACTGCTTCACATCTGTTGTAGGCTGTGCTAATCCATCAGTATTCGAAACATAAATATATATATATACACATATATATATGCAGTTGTTATGTGACCTCTGGGACCCCTCCAGCGTCGCAGGGATAGGATTTCTAATCCCTGAACTTAAAAATTTCGTTGGACTGTGACCCATACACAAATCACTGAGCAATACTGCACAGGTGGTAGTTTTTGTTCACAATGATTTTATAGTTCAGGGACACAGGAAACTCCAAACCTTCCTTCTTGTATGAATAACTGAAAATAGCACTAGAAACCACTATAAACATTAAAATGTTTATTCCTAAACCCCAAGTCTAGTGCATAAAATAGAAACTGTAACCACGTAGAATGAGACAATAAATGCAGGAATACATAACTCAGTCGGTGAAAAAATAAGAACATTTCTAACATAGGCCCTTATTTAAATCTTAGCGGACAAGTTACTCATTCACAATGGGTATCATGTCCTCCAAATATACATTTTATTGTTTCCTGTGGGATTTATATTTCAGCGGACAGGTTATCCGTCACCATTAAGATTTAGTTACCCATCCACCAAGATCTAAATCAGACCCATAGTTAGTATATTTCTAACATCTTAACCTGTCAAGGGTGCTATACTAAATTTTAGAAGGCGCATAAAAAGCAAGCCTGTAGTTTTTTTAAGATGGATCACAGAGCATACCCTCTGTCAAAACAAATGGTTGTTTGGATATTGTCTGTCATACCCCTTACCCAGGAATGGTCAGCAGAGCCAGGATGAAGGCCTCTTCACTGCACAGCTCCTGGAGCAGCCCCTGAATGACGGTTTTACAGTATTTGATCACTGATTTTTATCTCAGGTTTATTAAATAAATAACACTTGGAGATATTAAATCCTTATTAATACAAAACAAATATGGTGATAAATGTGTCATCTCGATTTACATATAGATAATTTTCTTCTATAAAACAATAGAAACAGTCAGTTTACACTATAAACATCCATAATTTTATGGCAGCGGGCGTAATAAAAACAACAAAAATATGTCAGCGTAGATAGGACTCAGACATGGTACTAACACTTCTGCATTTATCTAAAACTAGCAGCCCGTCCCGACGTTGTCCGGGAGCAATCAGGCTTCAGGGTCCCCGCCCGCCCTGATTTTGTCTGTGCGTCCCCCGGAGCGCACCCGCGGCTGCTTCACCTACCTCAGCTGCCGCTCCTCCCCGCGCTCCTTGAGTTCACCGCTGCTCCCCGCCTGTCCGCCGCTCCTCACCGCTCCTCCCCGCCTGTCCGCCGCTCCTCACCGCTCCTCCCCGCCTGTCCGCCGCTCCTCCCCGTGCTCATGTCAGCCGCTCCTCCTCGCGCTCCTGTACGCCGCTCCTCCCCGCGCTCCTGATGTCAGCACGCACGTCGCAGCCGGCGCTACTTCCAAGGGACTACTTTTTTTTATCGTACATTTTTTAAAGAACGTATATATATTTTTTTTATATAGCCTATGTCCATCTGCAGACCCTGACAATTACAATGATGTATCGGGTGTTTGGATTGGCGCTGTGGTTCCCGAGTTTACCCGCCTCAAAGGTTCCCAGTTCTCTCTTTATAATAGTAGTATAGATTGTGAAAGCAAACAAATGTGTAATGATAGTGCAGCTAACTTGAATGTTTAATTGCAGTGGTGTTTATGTCCTTTAATGTTTATGTTGTGCCGCGTTTCAGAATAGGTGATGTATGTTTTGGGTAAGGTTTTAAATTTTAATGAAAGTCTTGAATGTGTCAAACGTAGTACTGTGGCTGTTAGCAGAACAGTATTGTGAAAGGGTCTCCTTTCCAAAAGTCTTTTGTTTTTTAAAAGTAGTGGTCCTTAATTATTCCCTTAGTTGTTTTGGTACCATCTAGATGTCTGATTTGCACAGCAGAGTTAATGGTCCTTAAATGTGGCAATAGTTGAGTGGATAAAGGCAAGTGAAGTGTGCGATTGACAAAGCTTTCTTAATTAGTATACAGCACCTCTGAGTGTGAAAGTTCAATTAGCCTTACTGAAATTGGCATTTTGTTTAGAGGTGATCCCCTATTTGCGAAGTAGTAAAAAGTGTAAAACTCTATTTGAGTTATGGCAGGTATTCTTTTAGTGTTGGCCCCCAGGGAGAAGTAAAAGTTGCATATCGTAATGAATGATACCTAAAAAGGGCAACAGTTTCGATGAAAGTTAGTGAATTGTGGCGAGAGAAGAGTGCGATAGATCAAAGCGGCGTGAATTAGCATACAGCACTCTCTGTGTCAAAGTAGAAATAGCGTTAATGAATTTGTCATGTGTTTTAATTATGGCAGCCCCGTGGGAAGGTTTTATGTAGTTGAAAGGCTGAACGTCCATTTTATATTGGGCAGCAATTGTAGAGAGCAAGCCTTTCTTTGTAATTCTGAAGTAATGCCTGCACTTAGTAATTATCGTGTTGTTGTTGAAGTGCTGTCAATGAGAATGCGAGTAGAGAGTGGCACTTCGAGAAAGGCTTTCTTTGTAATTGTGAACTAATGGCCGGACTCATTAATTTTCGTTTTCTTTGCGAAGTGGTGTAAATGAGAATGCGAGTAAAGAGTGGCACTGCGAGAAAGCCTTTATTTGTAATTCGGAAGTAATGTCCGCACTCAGTAAGGAAGTGCTTTCAATGAGAATGTGAGTAGAGTGGCACTGCGAGAAAGCCTTTGTTTGTAATTCTGAAATAATGGCCACACTCAGTAAGTAAGTGGTGTCAATGAGAATGCGAGTAGAGAGTGGCACTGCGAGAAAGCCTTTGTTTGTAATTCTGAAATAATGGCAATGCGAGTTTTTTCGTAGCGTTCGGAGCTTGTGTGTCTCCTTTCCCTCGGCTCTCCCCCTATTAGGAACGTGCTCGTTAGACAAATCCGTTAAGGGCTTCCATACTTATTTTTGCAAGTACTGTGCAAAATTTGTTAAATGTAGCGTGATTGGTTTGTTTTTGAAGCTGCGCCCCTTTTTAGGTTTCGCTGGGGGACGGAGCCGTTAGGCTCCTCCTCCAGAGAAATCTATTGAGTACAGTAAGCACTCTGGAACACGCCCCCCGTCCCATTGGCTAGCTCCATAAATGGAGCCTAGCCATTGGACGAGGGGCCTGTCCATCAATGCCGGACCAGACACGGGGGCGTTCCCGAGATTCTTTGGCTTTTGCCGACGTCACGCGACGCCGGGAACGCCCCCGAGTCTCCTCCGGCCGGGCCGTGCTTGCTGCTGTCCTGCCTTGTGTCCGGCCGGGCCGTGCTTGCTGCTGTCCTGCCTTGTGTCCCTCCTCCCGCCGTCCCCACGTTTCCCGCCTCCCTCCCGACGTCCGTGTCCTTTCCCGCCCCCCTCGTCCTCTCCCGCCCGCCCCCCTCGTCCTCTCCCGCCCCCCCCCCCGTGTCCTCACAAATTGTGGTATCCCGTCCCGCCCGGGGGTCAACCGGCAGCTGCTCGGCACCTTGGCCGAGGCACGAAGGGGCTGCGACCGCATTGGTGGCTTTTCGGAGGCTCGTCGGCAGAGGCGCGCTCTGATTGGCCGCTGCAGTGGGCCTGTCCCCGTGAGCTGCGCCGCCGTTGGTTGGAGCCTCGCCGCGTCATCAGGATCTGCCCCGGGAGCCGCGCTGTGAGTGTCTGACTCCGGGGGAACCCTCGACGTCAGCGGAGGCCAGTGGGAGCTGCGACGGGGGCCGTGCCTGCGAGGGTGAGTCTTCGGCCCAGAAGCTGGGGGAGATCGCCTTCCCCCCCGCACCCGGTATTGACACCGGCTGAAGAGAGGAAGCGCTGGGGGGCTGTGCGCTCGCTCGCCAAAGCGTCACGGACGTGCGCCTCGCCTCCCGAGTGCCCCGCATTGCGCGTGGGACCCGGGGATAACAGCCCAATACCCGATCTCCCTGATTTGAGGGGAGAAACCAGCTGAGGCAGGAGCGCT
The DNA here is from genome assembly GCF_964263255.1 of Lissotriton vulgaris. Lineage (NCBI taxonomy): Eukaryota > Metazoa > Chordata > Amphibia > Caudata > Salamandridae > Lissotriton > Lissotriton vulgaris. Next base: position 1,666,041,358 of record NC_141695.1, read on the forward strand.
GCTTCTACAACTGTGCCTTTAGAATACAGGGGTTCACCAGCAACTCTTCAATTGGACGTTCATACACAATGCATTTCCCCCTGTACCCCAGGGATGATACTCAGTAACAGGTTCTCCAATGAGAAACGGCGCCCATTCAAGTGCAGCACGCACTCTTAGTATGATCGTTTTATATTCGGCACCTCAGTGGAGCTTATTGTTGTATATTTATTTGACGTTACAAGCATTCCGTGGTGATATGTGGCAGGTTTCTATGTTTAAGTTAAGAACGCAGACTTCCCACCGGCAGTAAAGCACTTTGGTCGACGTGGCCTTTTTCGGAACGATACTGTGTATTCTATATATATATTTTCCTCACAGCAACATTAAAGGTTTCAGAAACGCCAATATTTTCGATACAACGTACTGCATAATGTTTCCTCATGCATGCATTGCATAGGCATCGCTAAGGTGTATGTTTTCGTTGAGGACCCCTGCACAAACTACTATCGCAGCTAAAACTCAGGGCCCCAGATTAAGAACATACTTCCGTGGAGGCGGCCACGCCATCTGCCTGCCTCTGGAGGAAGTAGCAGCTACAGTAAATCAGCCCCTTTGATGTCAGCCAGGGATCCTGGGATGGCATTCGAGCTTGAGCTTGTGACCTGGTAACCATAGAGACATTAACCCATTGGAATTATTTTGTCCTATGCTTTTCATGCACGGAGGACGTTAAACGGAAAAAAACGTTGTTCCTAATTCTTAGCGGCATCAAAGCAGACTTTGCTCCAAACCTTGTACTAAGTGGTGAAAAAATGATTTCTATGTGCGCTCTAAATATTTTCTTCAGTATTCCTTTTCTTTGAAAAAGAACAAGCGATATGTGGTTGAATGAATAATACAGTCTGACTTAGTTTGCACCAGTCATTCTTTTTTTTTAATTAAATCTTTTTAATATGCAGTTTCAGTTTGGGGTTTCTACTTCAAACTGTACTTGGATTTAAAAGGAACCTGTCTTGTATTGATTAATACATCATATGATTTTAAACCTTCACCGTTTTGTGCAACAGGCAATACACTATTACCTTGCTTCATCAAAGAAACTTATAATGATTTTGTATGAGTTACGCAATGCATATAGCTATGAGGATCACCTTGCTACTAGTTGACAAGCTGTGTGTATACAACAATAGCAGGATTATATATATATCTATTTTTTTTTTAGCAAAAATACGCCGCACTCAGAAATCCTTCACTTCAGGTATTTAATTAAGTAAACAGAGCCAGTCTGTCACACCGACCTGTTTCGGCCACGCAGGGCATTTCTCACTGTTGGAGGACTTTATAGCCTGATAACATTTCTTGCTAATAAAGAGATCAAAGAGGGGTTCTCAATACCAATCATTAAGAAAACAACTGAGATGCTAAAACTTACAAGAGCAGGTGGCACAGATAACTTATCAGCAGTAATAATAAAAACAGCTATTCCCCTTGGAACAACTTGCTCCACCTGCTTTTTCAAACAAATTCTCCTGAAAAGAGCTTCCTAGATTGCTGGAAGGGGCAGTCCCTCGAATCTGGGGTACACCTCCTCCACCTCTGGCCAAGTTCGACCCCCCGCCCCACGTATGGAGCTCTCCCTTCATTGTTTACCTCCTCTCTTTCATCACTTCTCCCTTACCCTCCCTCTATTTCATGTTAGAGGCTTCATGCGAGCCTCAGCTGGTGAAACTCTGCTTCTGTGCCACCCCTGACCTCTGCGTGGGGCTCTTTGCATGTGTGTGGGGCTCTTTGCGTGTGTGTGGGGCTCTTTGCGTGTGTGTGGGGCTCTTTGCGTGTGTGTGGGGCTCTTTGCGTGTGTGTGGGGCTCTTTGCGTGTGTGTGGGGCTCTTTGCGTGTGTGTGTGTGTGGGGGGGGGCTCTTGCGTGTGTGTGGGGGCTCTTGCGTATGTGTGTGGGGGGCTCTTGCGTGTGTGTGTTTGTGTGGGGGGCTCTTGCGTGTGTGTGTTTGTGTGGGGGGCTCTTGCGTGTGTGTGTGGGGGGCTCTGGTGTGTGAGGGGGGCTCTTGTGTGGTGTGTGTGGGGGGCTCTTGTGTGTGTGTGTGTGGGGGGCTCTTGTGTGGGTGTGTGTGTGCAAATGCAATACGTCTTGCATTTGCGACAGAGTAAGCTATTGGCATTGTAAATGAGAATGCCATTTATTTATCTGTTTTCAAAACCAACACATAAATAAAAAGTTTGTCATTTACAATGCCAATAGCTCAAACTTTTCCGAAGGCGAAACCGTTGCATTGTAAATGCTTGTTTTAACATTGGCCCCACTGGGAAGGAATGCATAGTTAAGAGGTCTTGCCCGCCCCTTATGACAGCGTGCGTGTGTGACCAATGGTGCCGCGCCTCTTTTACTTGTTGCCCAGCCCTTTTCCGTGCCCCTTTGTTTATGACATTCACAGGGGCCCTGTGATGAATGTATCGGCGAGTGAAATCACTGGCCATGTAAGTCGCATGCCATTTGTTGTATTTGCCCGACCTTAAACCGCCGAGTGCTTTTGCAATATTTTCTGTGTCTGAAGTCGGAGTGCTTTTCTGTGTGTTTGAAGTTGCAGCCCTCTTTGACTTGTGCCCGCCCCTTATGACAGCGTGCGTGTGCCGCGCCTCTTGTACTTGTTGCCGCGCCCCTTTGTTAATGGCATTCACGGGCCCTGTGATAACGCGGCATGAATGTATCGGCGAGTGAAGTCACTGCCCGGGTAAGTCGCATGCCATTTGTCGTATTTTGCACAAGAAACCGCCGAGTGCTTTTGCAATCTTGGTGCCTGAAGTCGGAGTGCTTTTCTGTGTGCTTGAATCTGCAACCCATGTAACAGAGTGAAGTTGGTGCCGCCCACATGTTTACTTTGACACGTCCATGCTACTCCCTAACAGCAGAACAACGCCCACAGGGAACTACTTTACCCCTAATGTTGTTTGCACTTTGTAATGTATATGGTGGCCAGATGTATAGTTTTCGAGTTTCAAGTTTTATTTATTTATGATTTTGGAACTCAAAAGAGATCCACATAAGGAAACAACATGCACAAATACATTTACAGCACAATCATAGATAAAAATTGCAAAAAAAGAAAACAGTTAAAACCCTCTAATATATTTCTAAGAAACTTTTAAAGAAGTTAAAAATGTTATAACAAAATATTTCATTAGGAGGATTATAGATAGAATCTAATAGGGCAGAGGCTGAGAGAATACTTAATTGAAGACAAATTGGTCTTAGCCATTTACGCCTATAAGGGGTTAAAATTGGACATACAAAATGCACATGGTTAGTATCCTGGATAGAGTCATTGCAAAGATTACATCTAGCTGAAGAGCCATACCATCTGGACAATAATTTATTCAATGGAAGTAGATCCTGCCTTAATAATAATAAAAATCTGCGCACACCATGAGCAAGATTCCAGGTAACATATGGTTGCGCTTTCTTTATTAGACAGGTATCTATGATCCTGGAGACATCTTTCTTCATAATACGAGCTTCCCTATCCATCTTAAAGCTTAATTCCCAAGATGCCAGCTTCAAGGTGGATTTCAGTTGATATGCGGATAACGAAAATAAAACTGTTTCATCAAGTTGTAAAAGATCAACTGCGGTTCTGAAGTTTTTCACAATTAAGGAATGCTCTTTAAAAGATCCTAACAATTCTTTTTGGATAAGATGTCTTAAAGTGCCAGATTCTCCCCTAGCTAGGTTAAAGACCCATCGCACTATCCCTGCTAGTCCCTGAACACAGCTGCTACGCAGGCCAAATTCCAGCCCGAGGGCAGCTGTGGAACATGATGTATTAACTGTAGTCAGATACCGCAGAACTTTGCCTTCCGTGGAATTTAGGAAACCCCAATCACTTATATCGAGTAATTCAATACCATATAGTAGTGATGCTGGGATTTTAGCGCGGTAAACTTCTAACAAGATAGCAAAGTGTCTTTTACCTGTAGAATTGTAAAGGGAGAATAGACTTTTACCTTGAACAATTGCTTTCCGGGTGTTGTTTGCTATGTGAGCCTTATCGCTTGGATTACCAACAATAGTTTTTCAGAGGAAGACATAGGATTTTACCACTTCTAATCTCTGTCCCCCTACAGACCAAAGAAAGCTCACATATTTTGTTTTTTTCCTTCCCGTCATGCACATTACTTTACTTTTTGATACATTTATCTTCAAGTAATGTGCCTCAGCATATGCATAAAGTGCCTGCAGACGATTATTTAATCCTTTTGGTGTTAAATCCAGAATTAATATATCGTCGACATATAACAGACAAATAATTGTTGAACCCCCCAGCATAGGTGCAATTCCTTCACTTGTGGACAAAACAAAAGGAAGATCAGATATATAAAGAGAAAATAATAGATGTATAGCCTATGACCATCTCCTGGAACTCCCCTTTCCAATGCTGTATTGGGTGTCGTGATTGGTGGTGTACTTCTGGAGTTTACCCGCCTCAAAGGTTCCCAGTTCTCTCTTTATAATAGTAGTATAGATTATTTAAAAAAATTAAAAGCCATTGTTATTTGTAATATCAATACATCTAAGTCACGTAAATACAACATGTTGCATTACAAATGCTATAGGCGTCACATTTGCGAAAGTTATAACTATTGGCATTGTAAATGACAAAGCTATTAATTTAGCTATTTTCAAAACCAACATATAAATAAAAAATTGTCATTTATAAGACCAATAGCTCAAACTTTCCTAATGCGAGACCTATTGCATTGCAAATGCTTGTACTACTTTGTAGCTTAACAGTACAGGACTATTAACAAGCATGGCTGAGCTACAAGACTGACTGACGTGAACACATGCTTCATGAAGCATGTGCAGGATCGTTCGGCAATCTTGGAAGGAGTTTCCCGTTAAAAATGAAGAAGTACTGTGCTACACGGGATGACATTTGTCTTTATAAATAAACAATTCCAGCCACGGGTAGGTGAGGAGTGATAGTTATCCCATGCCTCTCTCAGGCAGTTGTTGCAAAAGCAGGAAGAATGGGAGCAGGAAAAGAAGGCAGGAAGAGAGGAAGTAAAGCAGGAATTCAGTAAAGAAGAGAGAGAGGGAGGGAGGGAGGGAGGGAAGAAGAGAGAGAGGGATAAATTGGAGGGGGGAAGAAAATAATTTAGGAAGGAAGTAAGACAGATAGAAATAAATAAAGAGAGAAAGACAGAAACAAAGACAGAAAAGTGTAGGTGAAGGAAAAATAAATGTAGAAAAATACTAGCTGTAGCAACGTCTTTTGCTTGTGGCAAAAATAAATGTGGATAAATACAGAAAAAATGCCCAAAACACAAATATGGATAAATTCAGACGGAAATGGCAAAGAAATAAATACCATAAAACCGGGAGCCTTAGTCACAATATAGAATAAAATAAACATTAGAAATACTCAAAGCATTTTACATCCCACATCTCTACTATCTGTAATGAATTAGGCAAAACCCTACCCCATACTAAAGTACATTATATCATGGGTAATGTATTGGTTGAATAATTATCATGTTCCCTAACCAAATTATGTTGAGCCATGTAGTTATTCCCTTGTACCTTCGAAAGCTGTTGAGACTGCAGTTGGAAAATGGTGCTCTGGCATCTCCCTTCATCCGCCAGCCCTTCTTTCTGGCCAGACCCAAGTCTCTGTATACCCTTCTCCCCAGTGATTTTCTGTTGACACAGAGGGGTGTTATTGTGCAGCCTTTTATATCTGCATTGTACTGAATTAACGATGTCTCAGGCAGAGACATGTCTGAAAGACAAGCGATTGTATTCAACTTTGCTTTGTTCCATATTTGCCCTGTGCGAGGAAGGATGGCCATGTATTGTTACTAAATACACTTAGCTCTATGGACAGCAAAATGAACGATTCATCTATACCAAATTTCTGTAATTTTTCGTTAACACCATTAGTGCCAACCAGCAGCTAAATGAATATGGTGATCTAGGCACTCGGTTAGCTTTTATCTCCATTAATAGTACTCGTTTCTTAGCCGCATGCCCTGCATATTACACACTCAAAAGATTTAGTGTGCTTAATTTTTGCATGATTTGTATGTAACATGTATGGTGTTTTGTCAATATTAGGACAGACTATAGCTATAGTGCTAGTGATAGACGTTTTGGAGGCGCAGAAAGATAACTGCGTAGATAGAGATTGGCAGACAGATACATATGGCTAAGCACACAGTGATATAGCAATTTGTTGAGATGTAGTGACTCATACCCCATTTGTTTGCTGTAAATCATGGAAGGATGCACGCTAAACTGCCCATTTCAGAATTTAAAGCAATGACTTGCAGATCACACGGGCTGTCAGAGGGGAGAGCTTGACTCACTGGGCAATATGGCCGCATGCAGGTAGGGGCTGTGCACTGCCATGTACTCATCACTGGCTGCTATTAATTCTTGGGTGATGGTGCTATATGCATACACCATTAAACATTATTGGAGCTAATGCCAAACAGTTGCTAACAGTTGCTTAGCAGGATAGGTGCCTCAGTTTCGTGTGGGGATAGTGTGGGTGCAGCCGCTGAAGAGTTTCATAAATGACAGGTGTGGGGCACAAGATGCACTTGCATGGCCCCTCTTCGTTGCATAATTTTTAATTGTTTTAAATTGTCTCTACGTGGCACTAAGCAGCTCAAAAGACAACCCATCTAAGGGGTTCCATGGCAATATTGTCATTGTTTTGCTGAAGTCTTAAGGGCGGTCTGGGCAGGCGTGTGTCTCCCACCTGAAGCCACCTAATGGTCCTGGGGCATAGTGAGCGGACTCAGCCCTTCTGCCATCTCCTGGTGGGAGTGCTGAGATAGCTGGAAACTGTGCCACTGGAACTAAGCTTTACCTGGCTGATGAGCCCTAACTAGAGTGAAACCAGTCGGTCCTGGTTTGTTTGCCTGCGTTCTAGTCCAGGGAGGTCCAGTTCTGGCTGGACTGTTCCAATTGAAGCAGGTTCATGTCTGATTTGTCCATGGCTGGTTTGAAACTAACGATGGACTGGGATGAATTCTAAGTAATTACCAGTGGCAGAGATTAATTCAGGCATTCTATCCATCACTTTTTGTATACTTTAGTGTGGACGTGGAATGGGTATATCCAGACATGGGGTCCGTGCATTCCATCCATCACTTTTTTGTATCACTTGGAAATGGAGCCTGTCCATAATTTAAACCAGGCTCCTTGTTTTTTTTAATTTGTGATCTTACCATTATAATTTTAGCATTCTCCAAGTTGATATCCAGATTGTTTTTTCTACCATAGGTTCCCATTTCGTCCAATAGTCTTCGCAAGTCGATCAGAGTTTTTGCTTATTAGAAGGATGGCATCCATGTGTTGGAAAAATGGATGCATCTATGTTTGGATCTATCACTATATCTGTCTTTGCATGTTTACATGTTTGTCTCTTTTGCTCTTTTCCTGTGTATCCAGCGATCTATTAACAGAAGACAGCTATTTTTGCAGTACATCTTTTGTTTGTCCAAGCAGTAAACCTATGACTTACAGGTGCGTAGTTGTCCTTTGTTTCGATTATGCGCACACACATCTATACTAGTATTTAACCAGTAAACTAGTTGTTAATGGTCATACCCCTGTTCTCTGGTCAGCGCCGGGAAACCCTCTGGGTAGCTGTGCGCTCAATAAAATTTATAATAATAATAATAACTCTTTCACTGTACATGTGTTTATCAAGGCAACTTCGTTCATAAGCCAATTACCAAAAGTGGGTAAACACCCTAATCAGTACAAACTCTGATGACAGAAACTATTATTGTTCTCTAATATATGTTCATGTGAACACAAAGAAACTGTTGTACTTCTTTCACTGTGGCCGACGCATACACGCGCAAAAATTAAATGGTTGGCCATTGTTGTGCCAGAAACAGCAGGAATCTCAATGCCCATTGCATACTTCGCCAAGGAGAAACCTGCCAGTATTTTTGGGGGGTCATTTACCAACAACAGAGCCATAAAAGGTGTGTGTGCGTTTTACTTCAATAATGCGACCATGGGCTTAGGTTGAAATTCAAAAACAACTCAAATTCTACCCTAAGTGATTGAGACTTTTATCACCAATACCCAGTTGATGACTTGGTTAAGTTTTAAGAGAGTTACACGCTATAAACCTATTTATGAATCCAACATTCGTCCATCTTTATATGTATAATGCAGAGGCCGCTTTAGTTTTCTTACCAGCCTCATAACCCCTCCCCCCCCCACCAAAAAAAGCCATAATTTAGGAATACTAAAACTAGACATGGTTCAATATTGAGCTCTTTTCAGGTTGTAAATAGAGACAGATTGTGTGGTCTGTCCAGCCTCAAAGTTACCCCCCCCCAAAAATCAAAATCTAAATATCTAAATAAAGAGGAGCTTTTGGTCAGCCCTCTTTATCTCTTGTCTGTATGTGTATATATGTACTTTGATGACGCGATACGGACGATCTAGGTCCAACCCTTTACTCCCTGTCCTCAGGAGTCAATCCCGATGTCACTACCACTGTATGACTTCGTGGCCCTTTCTCTGGTGACACATCACTTAGTAAAGATGGTACGCTCCCCTTTTCAGAAACGCTGTGTTACAAGCACATCAGGATTTTGTGGTACGCTCCACAAGTTAATCCATGTAATGACTTCTTGTTTACTATTCTGTTTACTTTTGTGTTGATGCAGCATATAATTATTTGTTGGCACATTTTGGGGATGTTCCATATTATGTGACAAATATCGTTTTGAGGACATACGTGTTGTATTCAGTACATGAAATGCACTTAGAGTCTATTCAAACACGCAATTATGTTCAGTCTCATTTCTATGTCTATGATACTAATAGATATAACCTATGGCTTTGCAATTTGTTTTCCACGTGATCAAGCCGTCTTCACGGCGAAACGCGTTGTGGAATAAACAGCACTAAAGAAATCTTCGGTGTTTGCCTGTTTTTGCCCTGAGAGCGTACTTCATTGACTTTGTGCTTTTTGGAATTGATTCGAGTCGGCTTCACTCCGCCGACACGTACGCCACCTTCCACGGGTCACCTGGGGTCCAGAAGGAGTCTTTCTGTTGAACTAATTGTTACGGAGGATCCCGCCCTGACCGGCCTTTGTGATTGTGACGGGGAACAGCTTGGAAACAAGGAAGTGCATGTCCGCCGAAAGTTACCCGGCTGAAGGTGAGCGGGGTTGGTAGCTTTCCGTCCTCGGGGTGGGGGAAGTTGTGAGACAACGGAGGTTGTCTACGGCCACTCATACACTCCGGGGCAGCGGGAGACACCACCATTTGCCGCTCAGACCTCACGGGGGTATAACGGACTTCGACACACCTTAAAAACTACAAAAACATTCACGCAGATCTATAACGTGCGTGCATACTTACAGTACCAGCTTCCCTGATTACCGTATTATCTGTGGCAGAAGGAACCCGGTATTACTGGGGGGGCAAACAGGCACACACCTTAAAAGCAACATCATTCTTGGGCTGTTTAATAAGGTTTTTCAACATGGAGGAGGACGAAGAACGCATGAAAGCTGCAAAAACTATGTTTGCAAGGAAAACAATCCCTAATAATTCAACTAAAATCAATGAACCGACCACGACTTTGGAACCCATTGAACAAAAACTTAAACAATACGAGAAGTTGAAGAAAACTGAGGTCACCAAATGGTGGGAGGCTACATCGTTGCAACACTACTTAGATCAAAACATGGTTCCAAGAGGACTACGTATATTTACCACACCCACGTACGAGAAACCAAATCCCTTAATGTTAGAGGAGTGGTCCACAAACTCTGCAAACAGCTCTCGCAGAATGCTTGAAATCTTAATAAAGTATGCGTGGCTGGACCGAGAGGAACTCATTAAGGAAATAAAAGGAATCATGGAAGACCTCAATAAAGCTATGGAAGCTGAAAGTTTAAACGCAAAACTCAAACCCATTCAAGAAAGACTAACTAAACATGAAGAGGAAATCAAAGCAAGGAAAGAAAGGAAACTCAACCGTGACTATGCTGACTATGACAGCGGAAGAATACTCACGTTTAGTCACAAGTACGATCATTTATACAAAAATGATACCACCGGCACCAGTCTTATGGAGGAAGCCGGGGATAACAGGAACGTGACAACAGAAGCCAATATCACGAGTGGGAGTGAATCTGATGTTTCCCTGATTACCGTGACCCCTGCGAAAGGAAAAAAGCAGCTGACTTTTTTAGACGAATACCGGACTCTGAGAAGGGGGCGTCTAACAACGCGGGAGACCCCGGTACCAAAACCCCGAGGACGTGGGAGAGGAACACGCGGAAGAGGACGCGGAAGGGGAAACGAGCAAACAGGAGAATACGAATCAGACAACGATGGCAAAAAAGACAAGGGTCGTGGCGCAGTGGGAACAAGCAGAGGACGTGCCAACAAAAGGAAATACTAATGGATGACGAAATGGTAAACATGACCATAGTTAACTTGTCAAAAAGAAAACTGAATATGATTGAAAAAAGAACCCTATGTCTAGGTTTGTCATTCTGTCCCTCATATCCTTCCAGCTATACCGATAACAGAATAGACTTATTTAAATTTACGAGAAAACTCAAACTGAGCAAATGGTACAAACTGAAAGGTGATCAGGGACCCTTTGCTAAAGATTTTGTAAAAGATCCTGAAAGTAATGATATGTACAATTTTGACATTGGAGACAGTGAGACCTTAAATGTTGTTATGGATCTAGGCGTCAACGAAATGCAGGAAGAAGAGGCTTGCAGCACCACACAATTGCTTTCAGAACTAGGCATATGCACTAATACTACAGCCAACACTGCATTCAAAAACAAGTCTAACTTTCTTCCCACCTTACCACACGACAATATAGACACTTTTCACGAGTGTGTGAACAAAAGCCTCAATGACTTTAGACAGAAACACCACAAGTACAAACTGAGGGAACAACCCAACATGAGTTACAAACAAAGACAAGCCATAAAAACCCTTATGGCCGATGAGACAATAGTCATACGCCCTGCGGACAAAGGAGGTAATATTGTCCTGCTGGACAGGGATATGTACATTTCAGAGGCCAAAAGACAATTGAATGACAACAATTTCTATGAACCCATTGATTGGAAATGTTATCATGAAAGTGTAAATTGTGTGTGGGATTTCCTGTTTGAATGGAAGGAGAGAGGCATTTTGTCTTGGGATGAATATAATTATTTAAAATGTGATTATCCTGTTCTCCCAGTACTGTATCTACTGCCCAAGATACACAAGAATGCCACCAGACCCCCAGGGAGACCCATAGTGTCATCCTGAGGGAGTGTATCGGAGAGAATCTCCAAATATATTGATGCATTTTTGAGGGAGTTTGTAATGGAACTTGAAAGTTATGTTAAGGACACAAAAGATTTTCTGAAAAAGATAGAAAATCTTAGATGGGAAAAAGATTATATCTTGGTAACCCTAGATGTCCAAAGCTTGTACACCATAATTGATCATGACCAGGGAGTGGAAGCATGTGAGTTTTTCCTCAGGGGAAGATCCATGAAATACAGGGAACACACTACCATGCTTATAGAAATGATTAAGTATTGCCTTAAAAACAACATCTTTTTGTTCAATGGAGAACTATTTAAACAGGTCAGTGGCTCAGCTATGGGCTCATGTTTTTCACCGAGCTTTGCCAATCTGTTCCTTGGAAAGTGGGAAAAAGACATACGCTCTGATCCCATCTTCCAACAGGATTTTACAAAGGTATCTATGTGGTTGAGGTACATAGACGATCTCTTCATTGTCTGGAAGGGGACAATGAAGGAAGCAGATGACTTTATTGATAAACTCAATTGTAACATGCGTGGCATAGTTCTCAGTGGCACCAAGAGCAAAACTGACATTGAGTACCTCGATGTCAAAATTGAGATTGTCAATGAGTCCGTACAGACCAAACTTTATCGCAAGGCCACTGCTGGCAACAGCATCTTGCATGCTCTTAGCAGTCACCCCGAGAGCTTAAAATGGAGTATTCCTTTTGGTGAGCTACTGCGGGCCAAGCGCAACTGTAACAATGACCAAGCCTACAAAGCAGAGAGTGAGATCATATGTGACAGGTTCAAAGCCAGAGGTTATCCCAATTGGGTGGTCAAAAGAGCGAGGGAAAGAGCCAATGCCATAAAAAGATCTGATACCATCTGTGACAAACCCAATACCAATATGGAAGATGGAGGTGGCCCGAGACTCATCCTCACGTATAGCAGTGACTCCCAAGCAATCAAAAAGGTTATAACTAAAAATTGGGATATACTCAAAGCAGATAATGTCATTGGCAAAGAGTTACCCAAAAGACCCAGCATAACATACAGACGGGGGAAAAGCATCAGGGACTTGCTAGTTCACAGTGATATCACCACATACCCCCCTGCCAATGTACAAGGTCTAGATGGCTTTTTTCCATGTGGCCACTGCAAGGCCTGTGCTAACAGTAAATCATGCAAGGAAGTCACCTACAATGGCATAAATAAGAAAATCAAGTCCTTCCTCACATGTAGCTCTACCATTGTCGTTTATGCAATAGTGTGCCCGTGTGAGAAATGGTACATAGGCAGCACCACATGCATGGCAAAAAAGCGGATCCTGGAACATACCAGAGCAATCACTAATTTTGATCCCAAATACCCTGTGGCAAGGCACTTTAAGGAACAACACTTTTCCAATACCAAGTACCTTAGCTACACAATTTTGGAACAGGTACCCAAAAATCCTAGAGGGGGTAACAGGATTCTCAAACTGCGACAGAGGGAGTCAAGACTAATCATAGACTTCCAATGCAAGGATCCGGGAGGCCTCAACCAGGATGAGGAATTGGCAGTACACCTTAAAGATTCGTAATCTACCATAGCTGAAGTTGGTTCATGTTTGTCTTTCATGCTGATAATTAACTGAGCTATCCTCCTTACCTTATGCTTGTGTTCAGTTCTATGTATAACTACATAGGTATAGAAAATGTATTTAATCTGATTTTAAAACTTGTATTAATTTATATATTTGTTTGTTCTTTTAGGAACACGCGAGAAGGGGCCCACTCCACTGGCACTGCACCTCACGGGACCCCTCCCCTTCTCCACTTCTTTTGAGCACAAGGGCACTGCATGGTTTTGCAAAGACTGTATGGTAGAAAATTTACACTTTATTTGAGCACTTGCGAATACCAAATGTACTTTGATGACGCGATACGGACGATCTAGGTCCAACCCTTTACTCCCTGTCCTCAGGAGTCAATCCCGATGTCACTACCACTGTATGACTTCGTGGCCCTTTCTCTGGTGACACATCACTTAGTAAAGATGGTACGCTCCCCTTTTCAGAAACGCTGTGTTACAAGCACATCAGGATTTTGTGGTACGCTCCACAAGTTAATCCATGTAATGACTTCTTGTTTACTATTCTGTTTACTTTTGTGTTGATGCAGCATATAATTATTTGTTGGCACATTTTGGGGATGTTCCATATTATGTGACAAATATCGTTTTGAGGACATACGTGTTGTATTCAGTACATGAAATGCACTTAGAGTCTATTCAAACACGCAATTATGTTCAGTCTCATTTCTATGTCTATGATACTAATAGATATAACCTATGGCTTTGCAATTTGTTTTCCACGTGATCAAGCCGTCTTCACGGCGAAACGCGTTGTGGAATAAACAGCACTAAAGAAATCTTCGGTGTTTGCCTGTTTTTGCCCTGAGAGCGTACTTCATTGACTTTGTGCTTTTTGGAATATATATATATATATATGTTAGTTCTATAGTGCAAACCTAGCTAAAAGGTAGTGGGGCATTGTACATAGTCAAAGACAAGCATAAGGTCAGCAAGTAAGAGGAGAAGAAGCTAAGCTGTGGCTGGTTAATGCATTGTGAAGTAGTGTTCTTTAAAGAGGAGGTCCTGATGGATACGTGGATGGTGTTCCAGAGCCTAGGTGCATAGATGGAAAAAGACGTGCTGCATTGTTATTTCTTTTTTATGCACCTCTTGGTCTCCAGTCTGATGTTGTCCTGGCTGCAGGAGTGCGGAAATCCAAAATAGATGGTGAGCTTGTTTGCAAGATAAGCAGGGGTGCTGGTCCAGATACCTTTGTAAATGATGCAACTGGCTTTGAAGATGATGTGGGCTGACTAGGGCAGCCAATGGAGTTCCATCAGGCTGGGGGTGATGTGATCATAATTTTTCAGGCCCTGGATGAGATGTGTTGCAGTATGTAAGATGCCCCCTAAGAGGTGTTGGTGTGGAGACTGGGAGGCTAGGAAATTACTACCACCCAGATGCAAGATTACATGGGTTTGAACAGCAGTTCTACAGTCGCTTTCTGAAAGAAATAATTTGACATTCCTTATAGTAGAAAGTTGGTACCAGCCCATCTTTGTTTTTGTTGGTTCTTCAAGAATGAGGTTGGTATCCAGGATGAATACAAGTGACTTGGTAGTCATTGGAAATAGCTTTTCAGAGCAGTCAAGGTTCATGTAATTGAGCAAAGGTTTCTATTGTATCTTGTTTACTGTTCTTGCCCGATAACAGGAATTTTATCATGTTTGTGTTGAACTTCAGGTAGGTGCCCGACATCAAGGTCTTGATTTTTACGCACTGCTTGCAGGTTTTAAAAACACATAAATAAAAGGCATTTTCATTTACAATGCCAATTGCTCAAATTCTCACAAATGCGAGACCTATTGCATTGCAAATCTTTGTGTTTTTTTTTGTAAAGCAGCCCATGTTCTTCAAAGGAGCAGTTTACAAAGACTTTAATGTTTGGGAATACATTGAGCGAACATGCAGTAAAGTGACCCTATGTTTCATAAACACCAAGAATTAAGATATAAGGGAAAACATCTATTGTGGTATATTAAACAGAAAAGCATGTCTGGTGTTAGCGCTGTTTGTACCTAAGTGGTACTTTTTTCAAAGTGAATCATAAAAATGTGAGCTAATCACTTTCTAAACCTATTTCGCCATATGTCAAGCCCCCCCAGTAAAGTTTTACACAAATGGCCTATCAGACTTGTGGGACTGATGTATGGTGAAAAGCGGTCTCTGCTTCTCCCACTGTAAGCAGCAGGATGACAGTTTCATTACAGTCAAGGCTTTCAGGAGGCCAAGGCCCTACAACAGAGCAAAGGGTGACCGCTGCTTATGAAAGGAAACAGCCCAACAGTTCATCTTTGGCTCAAAGCATAATCAATAGACCCTCGTTAGCTTTCCACTGCAGGCTTGCAAGAAATTAGCTCTAGCTAAAATTATGCAGTTATGCAACATAGAAAACAAAAGAAATTAGATTTCACGCCAAACATGCCAGTCAAGAACTTCAGTTAAACGCAGCAGAGCATTTCACAGCGTCAGTTGAGTTATATATATTTTTTCCATAAAATTGTAAAGTGGCTAAGACCCCTGACCTTTGTGCGTGACAAATATTCACTATTCTTTCTTCCTCACAGGCCGGCCGGCAGCAGTGACATGCGCACTCTGCGCTGAGCGTGCTCAAGTGAGTAATGCGCAAGACATGCTGGTGAACAATTATGAATGTGAGTAAAGCCAGGGAGCCTATACGGCGTACTTCAAGGGCTATCCATTAGATATACTGTTCACCAGAAAACCTCATTTATGACGCTCAACCAGCAGCACAGCCCTCCCTCTCTGTCCACCTGGCTCTGCTGTAAGGTAGGCACAAGTTGAAGCCCTGTGACTGATTAGAAGGGAGGGGGAGAAAAAGCAGAGAGTGGGGTGGAGGGGAAGGGGCAAAGACGGGACAAGGAAAGCAAAACGAGTACAGCGCTCGTGAAACAGGCGCCGCGCTTCGTTTATAGAAATAGCTCATACTCGCAGAGAGGGAGGGTTGGGCTGTGAGGAGCAGGGGCAGACAGCAGTGCCCCCTGCTCTGAGGCAGGCTGCAGCACAACCCCCCCTCTCATCTGCCTGGCCCTGCTGCACTCCTCTGAGGCAGGCCAGGCTGGAGTCTGCTGACTGATTGGGAGGGGGAGGGAGAGCAGAGAAAGTGGGACAGAGGAGCCGGGAAATACACAACAATAAAAGCAAAACTGGTGCAGCCCTCGTGAAATTGGCAAAGCACTGATATACTACGCTCCCAAATATTAAAAAACAAGCAGGGAGGGAAAAACACGGAACAGAACAGAAGCCCTACAAACGCCTCTGATGATGAGCAAGAAACGATTGCTGTGTGAGTTAGATGGGAAGCGAAAAGTATGCCTGCAACAGCAGGTAGGAGAAACTCTTTAAGAAAATTGTGCTCACAGACTGAACATGAAACATACTGAGTAACACCACAAGTAAAAGGGCCAGTCCTCATGGGAGGTTACAAAAGCAAAAAAGGTGGTACTAAGGAGGGACTACTAAAGCCTATTCACGAATCAAAAGTAAACATTTGGAATGTACAGTAACAAGAGCTAATTGAAAAGATGGGCGAAAAATGGGCAGTTTCAAGTTCGTCCCTGAATGCAGCTTACCTCGTAGAGACAGCGCAAGTGCTGGCTAGGCAAGACCTAAAAAAGGGAAAATGTTTTTCAAGAATTTCAAAAAGAAAAGGTAGGTCTTTTAAACTTTTGTAAACGGAGATTTAAGTCAAAGTTTGCCATCCATTAGAATGCCGAGATTGCAATCTTGTGTAGCAGCAACTAGTGAAGCGCCAATTGTACTACGCCAGTTGAGATCCTTTATCTGAATTAGCAGAGAAGTTAAAAGTGTCTCAGTTTTGATGATATTGAATTTCAATAAATTGGCGGCAATCCACCAACAAGTTACCAATATACAATCTGAAAGCAAGGAATTGGAGTTTAACTGGGGCGATAGATCAAAAATCAGTGGAGTATCACCATCATACATATACAATGTTATGTAATATTTTTTAAAAGTCAGTGGTCTCATGCTAAAAAGCAATGTAGATAAAATTGATCCCTGCAACAGACCGCGCTCTATTGTGACCTAATTGGTTGAAACATAACCATTTACTTATTGGCTAGAAAATCTTTCAGCTAGGCCAGTGCTGTACTCTTTAACCCACAATGGTCTCAAAGCCAGTGGGACAGGTCAAAAGAGTATAAATCCACTGGCCACTTCGGGTTGACTGTTTTTCAAAACCACCACAAATTTGCTGCATACCCGGTTTGAAACCAGCCAGAAACATACCTAATAGATCGCTCCATTCCACAAAATAGGGTAAATGCTGAATCATCCACCTCTTCATCACTCTGAAAAATAAGGGAGATCGGTTTAAAATATTTTGGTTCAGTGCAATCCAGCAAGGATTTCTTTTAAATAGGTTTTATCACTGACCATTTTCCAGTCCTGTGGAACAACAATCCCAGTTCTTAAAGATCAGTGAAGTACTAAAACAAGGTCTTTGGCAACCTTAGCTACAACATTCAGCTCATGATATGCAGGAATAGTGTCGACAGGAGACCCAGGAGGTCAACAATTAGAGGCTAAATTAGGGGATGGCTTGATAATTACTTGCGTTAAACAACAAAAGAGTGTTGAGCTAAATGTAAGCACAGGAACAGAAAAGGAATCCACCTAAATAATTCACACTGGAGATCATTAGGGATTTTTTAGAAGCCCTCACTCACCACCCTGGGTGGTGACATGCTTCATCATCGGGCCCACCAGGAGAAGCCGAAGGCCTCCCTGGTGTGCTACCTCGCCAGAATACTGCGGAGCTGGTTTTTGTGACAATGATGTGAAAAATGTCAAGGAGCTGTACCAGAAGAAAAACTTTATTCAGTGGTCAGCCTGACATGGTTAGAATTGTATGTGTTTGGAAACCTACCAAATATTATTTTGGATATTTCCACTTAAAGTGGGGTCGAAATGTTTCTGCCCTTATGTGTGTGGTTTACTGGGCTTTCTTCAGGATCGTATAGATGTGTACCTCGGCGGTGTGGGCGCGCTAAGGCCCACCCTTACCTGAGGACGTGAAAGTTAAAATTAGGTGAAAAATAAGTGCAAAAAACAAACCAACAAATAGTGGGATTTCCCTCAGAATTTGAGGAACCTGTATAGTTTGTAAGTTAAAAGATCCACACCCCATAGGTCGCGGGAGGGGGGTGGAGGCGACAATGGCACACCGACCGCAACGCCCAACACCCGTTTGGCACCTAGCGTATCCTGCAACCGGACCTCGTTGATAATTACTTGAGCACCAAACTGCTCCTTGATTGTGTTTACTTTATCAAAGGAAAGAATACTAGATATGCGCTCTTAAAATTCAGAAGAAGCTCCTTTTGAGTAGAGATAGGATTTTGAAGCTCTATAATGATGTAAAAACATTCTTTAGATTGAGAGTGATTTGTAACCATGAATAGAAGTATACTTTCTTAGCTTATTTTATTTCAAGTAGCACTTCTTGGCAGTGGAGGTGTATAGGAGCTTAGAGTCTCCAAGTGAAGTAGCTCAAACTTTAGCTTCACAAGCTCAGATGACGACCAAGCATAATCTCTACTTTTCAGCTGAAAGATTCTAGCTAGAGTGGTAAAAACCTGTTTATTGTATTAACTCGACTTATATTGAAAGAGTCGAGTAGTCCGATGGCACTGAAGTAGAGTCAGTCAAGTTAAAATTACTATAGATTTTATCACCAAGTCCCACAACAGCAAAACGTTCTTTCAGATGTGCTGATCTATTACCACTTTACTAGAACGACTCTTTTTGGCTAAAGGAAGATGCACATTAAATGGGATGGCAAACTTTTTTTACAACATAAGGCCAGTGACTTAAAAATTCTTATATTGTCCTGGTAGCAAAAATAGAGTCCAGAAAATGACTAACTAGATGTGTTGAATCACTAGATAATTGTAGTTAAAAAAACATCCAGAGTTTGCTTAAAATGAAGCGAGAGACCCATCGGATTTTCCAACCAAAGGTCTCCAGCTGATACAGCGTTATCCTTGGGGAGACAAATATAACTCACTTTCGGCGCAAGGCATTGAAGGAATCAGCAAGGAAATTAGGGGGAAGGTACACTAAAATAAAGGTGATCTGAGTGTGCTTAGTTTTTAAAGTGAATGTCAGATGGTCACATTGTGGAGCGTTGAAAGAATCATTTTATTTTAGCTGATAACTATATTGATAGCTAATTGTGGCTATATCCTCACTTTTGTCTTTGTGCATAACGTGAATATGTTTGCATCCTTGAGGGACTAATTTATCTAAAAATGGATGAGCTTTCATAAGATAGAAACGTTTCAGTGATAAACAACATCTGTAAAGTAAATTGTTCGAAGAAGGGACAATTTTCTGCTCAATGCACCAAAGCAGAGTGGACAGTACAGAGCATAGCTGAGAGTGCAAGACAATTAATGGTTAGAAATGATGACCATTTAATTGTAGCCTCAAATATAGACCGATTCTTATAGAAGAAGCCACATTCTATTTAGTTTTCCTCTCCATGTTTGGATTCAGTATAGATACGCTCTTTACTTAATTTAAAGTCCTGGAATCCAAGACAAAAATATCAGAATGAAGAGCCAAAAGCTGTTGATTAGAGTACATCATTTTTCCCTTTACCTGAGTGACTCAATATCAGATCGATGGACAAAGATGCATTCTGGTGGACGGGC
This sequence comes from Lissotriton vulgaris, assembly GCF_964263255.1. Classification (NCBI taxonomy): domain Eukaryota; kingdom Metazoa; phylum Chordata; class Amphibia; order Caudata; family Salamandridae; genus Lissotriton; species Lissotriton vulgaris. The sequence goes on from NC_141695.1 coordinate 1,666,060,986, forward strand.
TTGAAACAAAGTGTCTGGACTGCCAACCATCACTTCCCCCAACATGGCACCAATACAAAATGCACATTTGTCTAACAACCTTGACAATTATAAGAAAGGACTGGAGCACTAGGCGTTTAAATAATTCCTTTGTCTATAGTGTCTATTTTGTTTCATTCTTCCTGCTGGTGGAGCAGTGGAGGGAGAATTTGGCATAATTTAGCTTGTAGGGGCCTAAATGATAAGACCCTCTGGGATAGAATGCCAGCATCAGGAAAGTTAGGTCATCTGGCAATACACTGGTGTGGTCGAGTAAGGCTGTTTCAGAACTTCAATGAAAGGCAACAGCGGATACAAAGGAGGTTCACTCTGTAAGAGTTCTTAACCCCTTCTGTGCTCATGACGAGCTGAGCTCGTCATGAGACAGTGCTCCTGTGCTCATGACGAGCTGAGCTAGTCATGAACACACTCATTAACATTATGGCCCAGCACAGCAGAAGATGACCTCAAGCAGCCAAGGTGTTAAGCAAGATGGACATGTGTCAACGCTGTTGGCAATTGCACGTCTATCACCTCTGCGGCTCTGAATAGTACAGCTGCAAAAGAAATGTAGTCTCTGGTGAAGTGTCCATGCTAACTAACATTTTGAAGGTAAAGATATAATCCAGCATCAATGAAATGGGAAGGAACAAATGGTCCTTATCGTAGTTTTCATAAGGGAGGGAGAACATTGTCAAGACCCCGAGGAGCATCACAGTCTGAGACAAACAGGGGCTCAATCCTACTGAAATACATGCCTTCAAAATGCAAGGTAAGAGGGGAGTCATCCTCATACTGAGGTTGCGCTCTGTTGATGGTATAGTGCATTATTTGGTGCACCACAACCAAAGTCTGTTCAAATCTACAATCTTAGTTGAAGTAGAAGCCCTTAAGGGCCCCTCTTGATGGGGGACAGGGCCATTAAAAGCACAGCCAGTAGAGTCTGCGGCAAAGGGGTTGAAGCGCAACTTGGCAAAAGAGCAAGCTGAAAGAATACGGGAGTCAATCAATGCTAAGGCAGTGCTCACTGACACAAGTTCAACTAGAGTCCCTGACCCGAGCCATTGGTCCTGTAGTCACCTAAAAGGATTCGGGAACCACCTTAAATAACTGCAGCATGGTCTCTTTGAAGGCCACGATCTGCGGTAGAGTTGACAAGACCCAGGAGAACGTGGGGCTACAGGACCAGAATCGGGTTAGCGTCAGAAGTCAAAGCTGGAGTTAGGCCTTTAGAGCACCGACTATGGGATCTTTCCTTGGAAGGGGAACGCCAAGGAGGCAAAGAGCCACTGTGATATCCTGACTTCCATGAGTTATAATGAAAGGCCAACTAAGCAATTTTACATCGACACAGAGTTGTTTATTTGTTCAGATACATCTTTGTAATAAGTAAGTTACATAGGATTAATAATGTTCTCCCTTTCCTTCACAGGTATGGAATCAGGAGCAGGGCCGGACTGGGAACCCAGAGCAGCGCTAGCAATTTTCTGAAATATCCCAGGGGCACGCACTGCCAGGCCCTGGGAGGCTGGAAACGCTTGCTTACTCCTTTTGTCTCTGGGGGACGATATTTCAGCACTGCTGCAAACCCCCGCCCTCCAAAACAAAACCACCCCCCACCCTGCCAGCCGCCCGGGGAAACACACGATGCCCAGTAAGGCCTGTCCAGCCCTGATCAGGAGTTTTACTCATCAATCCCTCAGGAGAAAAGCAGAGCAAAAAAAAAAGCAGGTAAGTAACCTACTCTCCATATTCTGCACCACTACCTTCACCGTGTTGTACACTGTGATAGCCCCTTTACTCTGGGCTGAAAAGAATAGCGCTCAGTGGGTGAAAAAAGGGAAAAGAAAATGGTTTGCCTAAGAGCTTCCAGTTGTAAAGCTTTGCTGGCGTACGCACCAATAGTCACTACCAGGAGAGACAGGAAAAGAACAATGCGTGACCACAACAATAATTACAATTGGCCTGCAGTCGAGCCTTCTTTTATGTTATTTATTATTTATTTATTACATTTATAAAGCGCTCTATCACCTGACACGCATCCTGGCGCTAGCATACTCAGTGTACAGTTAATAAATGTGCGGGGGACTGACAACCAAATTCTTTAGACTTTGGGGAACAACCACGTTTTTAGTCTCTTTCTAAAAGGAAGGACATCACTGACTTGTCTCAGTTCTAGTGGAAGTTCATTCCAGAGTCTAGCAGCTGCTACGCTGAAGGTTCTGCCGCCCGATTTTGCTTTCCTGACTCTCGGTATTTTCACCAGTCTCACCAATGAGGAGCGCAGGCTTCTTACTGGAACATACCATTCAAACTTTCTCCGCATGGCAGCAGGTCCAGACCCATGCAGAGCTTTGAACACTAGGCAGAGAGACTTGAACTGAATTCTCTGTCTCAGTGGAAGCCAATGCAGCTCCGCTAAGGCCAATGAGGAACAAGAGCCTCTGGGGCATCCTAGCGCTAGCTTAGCTGCCGTTGACTGAATCCTCTGAAGTCCATCCAGAAGATATTTCGGAGACTCTAATAGTAAAGCATTGCAGTAGTCTAACCTGCTTAAAATGGTACTTTGTACCACTAACACACGTCAATGTCAATGTATCTGTGGGCCAGAAGTTACCAGGCAGCACAGAAGGAACCCTACCCACTGATTAGTAGAGCACCTCGGTCTTTTCCACATTAAACTGCAGAGAGTTTTGCCTCAACCAAAAAGCTGTGGCACCCAGGCAGCCATGAAACACTTCCAAAGATGTCGACTGATCTCCCTCTAAGGAGAGAATCAGCTGCGTGTCATCTGCATAATTTACGATGTTAATATTATGCTCTTTTATGACCGCAATCAGGGGTTTCATGCAAATATTAAATAGAATTGGGCTAATTGCCTATGGCACGCCATGCGTGATGAGGCAGATTGGTAAGGGGGGAGAGACACAGCTTGCCTCCTATCAGAGAGAAAGGACTGGAACCAGTTCAGAGCACGGCCCATCACCCCCACCTCCCTCAGTCTATTCAACAGGATCCCATGGTTAACCGTGTCGAATGCGGCAAACAGGTTAAGCAGAATAAGAACAGCTGTTTGACCCCGGTCTTCCCGCATCCGAAGCTCATCCATCATGGTCACGAGATGACGACAAAAGGGAGATTGACCTATAATTTTTGGGACAGGCCGGGCCCAGTGTTGGCTTTTTTAACAGAGGTGTCACCAATCCCTGTTTCCATTGAAACGAGACCACTCCACTAGAAAGAGATTGATTGCAAATTAGCCGAAGTGTATGAAACAGCTCTGCCTCAAACTCCTTCCAGATTTTTTGAGGCACCGGATCTAAAGGGGATCCGGAAGAGATGCCAAAGGCTACCCTACTAAAGTCCTCCACTGACAGTGGCAAAAAATCTGTTAAGTTGTTAATGGCCAAGCTCTCTAAACTGTTGATGGAGGCATCGGTACCACTCTCAACAATACCACTAGGACCCTTAGTGTCTATGATCACAGACTCAGGTTGTGGATGGTCCCCACCCAGGTCATCAATAATAGTTTTAATTTTATCATTGAAAAACCAAGCCAAATTATCACAAAGGTCTTGAGATGTGGTATCTGATTCTTAGTGCACTCAGGACTAGTTAGGCTATTCAAAATGGTGAAAATACTTCTAGAGCTATTGGAGGCATTAAGAATAGTGTTGGAGAAGTATTCTGCTTTGGCCCTATTAATCTCTTTCTTATAACATACAATCTTAGTTTTCCAGATGTGTTTATCCTTGTCCTCATATTCCCTTCTTCACTTTCTCTCCGCCTGTTTACAATCAGATTTCAGGTTTTGTAGTTTATTGTTAAACCAAGTCGGCCGATGGTCTACCCCTTCTTCTGTGACTTTTTAAAGGAGCCTTAGAGTCCGTTACCTATCCATTTTCCTGGCACGTCAGTGGGGTTCATCCTCAGGAAGAGGGATGCAGCCTCCCCCTCTGCCTCGGTCAACTTCCATGCTGATGGCTGGGTACACCAACACGTCTCCACCTGTTCCTAAAGACGCGGTTCCCTTCCCGGTTCCTTGATGAGTTGCTATGACTTCGTATTCCCAGTTCTCTCTCCGTCAGTGGTCTCTGGGGTTCTCCTCAGTATGCTGAATCTTCGCTCCTCCTTATCTTCCAGTGACACACTGCCCAGATATCCAGGCGTCTTTATGTCTTGGTCCTGACTCCCAGCCCAAATATCAAGTCGCCCCTTCTCAGTTGCAGTAGAGTTGTCCTTAAAGGCACAGGAGTAGCCTTTGGAAACACATGGGGAAAAACTTTCTACTAATGAAGATAATCGGTCTTTCGTTGACCTCATGATCCATTTGAGGAAGAACAACCCCGATACTCACATCAGAAGCGTCTGTTTACACTATAAATGGTTTGTGAATATCAGAGGATATCCAGACAGGACTGGCTGTGAGGGCCGTTTTTAGCTTATTCAGTGCCTTGAGGCCTTTCTTTGTGGGTCGCTCAAAAGCTTTCAGTGGACTGACTTTTTCAGGCGATCTGTTAATGGCGCAGACAGTTCCCAATACTGTGGAATAAAACAATAATAACCTAGTAAACCCAAGAAAGCCCTAAGTTCTCTTTTTGTTGTAGGAAAAGGGGTATCTGGTATGGCTTTTACCTTATCAATCTGGGGTTCAATAACTCTCCCCCCTAGAAGATACCCAAGTTATTCTACTTTGCTAAAAGCAAATTTGGTGTTTTTGCATTAATGTGGAGATGAGATCTCTGTAACTCAGAATTAAGTGAAGATGATGTTAGAGGTTCCTACCAGCTTTTACTGTTCAGATAGGCCTATGAGTACCCCCGATGTTGTTGTAATAGGGAGTTTATGAGCCTCTGGAAGGTGGTTGGGGCACCATGAAGGGGAGTACTGTTAACTGATGGAAACAACCGGGGTGGCAAAGGCGTTTTTTTTCCTGGTCACAGGGATGTAAAGGGACCTGCCAAAAGCCTTTTGTTAAGTCTGTTGTGGTGAAATAATGCACCTAAACTCTCAATCAGTTCATCAACACTCAGCAAGTGGTAGCCATCTAGTATAGAGATCTTATTAACAGCCCCGTAGTTTATACAGAAATGCAGACTATTGACTGGTTTCAGCACTATTACTAGTGGGGAACACTAATTGCAGGTAGAGGGGATGACGACACCATCTCCAACATCTTTTCTACTTCTGCCTGGAGAGCAATGTGACGGGCCTCGAGCACTTGGTAGGGACGCTGTTTTATAACAACCCCCTTCAGGGTAGGGATAAACGTATAGCGAGGAGCGTCTTACCAGGCCAACGCGAAAAGATTTCAGAGAAAGATCTAAGGACTCATAAGAGGGCGACCTTCTCTTCGTTAGTTATAGCTTCATTGATGTTGGTTTCTCTAATTGTATGATTCACCGGTATTACGTGTACATCCTGGGAAGGTTGGCCAAACCACTTTTTCAAGAGATCGATGTGGTAGATTTGTTTCTTATTATGGGATAACTGCAACTGATAAGTAACTCGCCCAATTTTCTTTATTATTTTATAGGGGCCTTGCCACTCGGTGTTCATGGTGGTACTTGAAGCTGGTAACTGGATCAAGGCCAAATCACCTACACTGTATTCTCTCCACGTTTTTCCCTTGTTATAGAATTATTTTTGTTTTTTCTGACTCTTTTCTAGATTTTGATGAGCCAAGGCCTGCAATTCCCCTAGGCAAGATTGTAAATCTGTGGTATAGTCTAAGAGGGAATCTGTTTTGTTCTTGGTATCCTTTTCCCAAAACTCTTTGTAATCTCTAAGAGGCTGCAAGGTTGTCTGATGAATAGCAGTTCAAAAGGGTAGTATCCCTAGTCTGCTTTGTACCTGGCTACAGGGGACAACAATCATTTACAATGCAATGGTTTTGCCTTTGTTAAAGTTAGAGCTATTGGCATTGCTCTTGACATTATTTTTTTTTTTAAACATAAATAAATGGCATTGTCATTTACAATGCCAATAGCTTATTCTCTCGCAAATGACACACACAAACACCCACACAGAGTCCCCCCCCCCACACACCCACACATAGCCCCCCCCACACACACCCACACAGAGCCCCCCACACACACAGCCACACAGAGCCCCCCCACACACACACACCCAGAGCCACACACACCCAGAGCCAGACACATACACCCAGATCCACACACACACCCACACACCCAGAGCCACACCCACACACCTAGAGCCAGCCACCCAGAGCCACACACCCAGAGCCACACACCCAGAGCCACACACACCCACACACCCAGAACAACCAAGGTCAGCCTCTTGTGCTAAAGAAATGGCCAGGAAGGACACAATTTCAGATTCTCGAGTTTGTAACTCATTTACAGAGGTCCCAGCACTTCTAGACATCTGCGTGCTTCATGCCATGACTTTAAGTGGCCTTCTGGTTTGAGGTGTAGGGCAACACCCGTAGTCATACAGTTTTTACCAGTGTTATTAGACAGACCTTCTTAGCAGGCTGAAAGCCCCATTACAGATCTGTGATGGTCATGTTAGCGCTACACCTTGAACCATGAACCGAAGAACACAGATGCATGGCCTGAGGGTGGGAATACAGAGGACGCTGCCTACGACCTTCCAGATAAGGGGCTCTTGCAGAAAAAACATTGATTGGAAGGTCTGTAGGATGGAGCTGTACAAATATAGCACATACTTCCCGGAGAAACAAAGGCCTGTACCATACAGTAAACTCAAGATTCCTTGATTAGACATTACTTCTAAGCTGGTGGTTAAGTAGTGTCAGACTTGTATGTATCAGGCATGGGAAAAGACATGCAGCGGGCTTCCTTGAAAGCAACACAATGTGATGTCCTGCACAGTAGTGCAATCCTTTGACACTGAAAGTTATTGTTTGAACCCACCTTTCATATTAAATACGACAGACTATGCCCATTCAGTTTTTGACCTCGCAGCAGTGACCGTTCTCTCGTACTTGAACTTTCACAATAAATGTACAGTAACCTTTTTGAACATTGCTAATAATGGGCACTGCAGTCCGGAAATAAAGAGACCAGTGCGAAATGGTAGTATGCCCTTACTGAAAGTAATGATTATGTGCATTAAAGCCATCGCTATTAGACCTAAACGCACTGGTGTTATAATTATTTCAACCCAAATTAGAATTGGCAACACTTCTCTTATCTTCCTCCACTAACTACCAGGGTACATATACTTACTCAGAAACATAAAGCATGGATTGGAGATGTCATGATCAAACACTCCTTGGCCTCTCCCACTGAGACATCTAACAAGTAATACGAACGGCAACAAAATTATAGCAGTGTACAGTAAAAGGTTGCCCAACAGGGATACATATTTACCCCCAGAGAAAAAAATATATAGCTGAAATAGGACAATTACACATAGAAGTTGTTCATTTGAAAAGAAAAATCGTTGCGTCATACGTATTTTAGCCGATGCCTGCATTTGTTTTCACTCGTCGCTCGTGGAATCTGGGCTGGAACTTAATGGAGGATGAAAATCACAATCTCTCCTTTAAACATCTCATCCCTCCAATTCGACAGTACCTAATGCCCTGTAACTCATCTATTATAACTGCAAACATGTACATGATTCCGCATAACCAGCCCCACTAAAGATCACACCTAACGTCTACAAATGTAATCTGCCAGACAGGAACAGAAGTAGATGCATCAAGTGGTTTCTTTAAGAGCACAAGACTAACCCAAATAACCACTGGAATAACAAACAAGAATTTACAAGTGGGTAACAAAATGCTGCAGCGGGAGGGGGGGCGGGAACGGACAGCGGGAGGGGGTAGTGTCAGACTCGTATGTATCAGGCATGGGAAAAGACATGCAGCGGGCTTCCTTGAAAGCAACACAATTTGATGTCCTGCACAGTAGTGCAATCCTTTGACACTGAAAGTTATTGTTTGAACCCACCTTTCATATTAAATACGACAGACTATGCCCATTCAGTTTTTGACCTCGCAGCAGTGACCATTATCTCGTACTTGCACTTACACATTAAATGAACAGTAGCCTTTTTGAACATACGGCGCGTGCATTTTAAACAACCCGCCAGGCAGCTCCCACATGTCCTGGGAAAGAGCCAGTTATTCTGTGATTGGCTGAGGAAGGGGCAGTTCCCAGGATCGCTATAATGAATGGATGAAAGGGCTTGAAATGATAGGTTGGGGAGGGAGCAAAGTCAGGTTTACTTTAAGATCTGCACCCGCATAAGATCCAGTGGCATACCATGGGCCGTGTCCCTAGTGCAAGCAAAACATTAGCACTTACACTCACTGGGCTCTCAGGAGGATGCTCCCCTCTCTCTTTGGTGGCGGGTGCGGGACACACGGCCGGTGTGTCTCTCCAAGCAGCGTGGGGCTCTCCTGCAACTCCGGCAGCCGAGGCAGCGGTAGGGGGGCGGGAACGGGGCCAGAGACACGGAGAGCGAGGCAGCGGTAGGGGGGCGGGAACGGGGTCCGGAGACACGGAGAGCGGGAGAGGGGGTGGGAACGGGCAAAAAAAAAAAAAAAGCAACCACTCACCTGGACTTCTTCCGGGTGCCGTCAATGCCGGACCAGATTCGGGGGCGTTCCCGAGGGCTTTTGGCTGACGTAGCGTGACGTCGCCAAAAGAGAAAAATTATCGGGAACGCCCCCGAATCTGGTCCGGCATTGACGGACAAAGCCCTCTCCCAATGGCTAGCCTCCATTTATGGAGCTAGCCAATGGGAGGAGGGGGCCATGACAGCGTCCTCACCGGGTGAGCAGGGGCAGTCTTGCTCTAGGGTCCCCCCTAGTCCTGAAGAAGGCCTCACTAGGGGGCTGAGGGTGCCACCTGCAGTAGGTGTGCACTTACTCATGGTAACATACATGCCAACATTTTAGGACAGGGACGTGGGAGATTTTATTAGGAGGGGCCCTTTTGTAGGTACAATTGCTGATATAAACCAAAATAAAGCTGGCACTGAACCCTACCTCGGAAAGTACAGAGGCCCTGCTGGGACATTGCAGTACTGTTCACTTAAGGGCCACACAACCTGCCAGGAGCAGCCGCTTACAGTACAAAGGGCCCGGCGGTAAGGGCTGGTTCAAGCACCTCGTTTACTTTTAGGATTCCTTAAAGCAAGAAGAAAGAAAGATACAACGGGGGGGAGAAGATTGAGAGAGGGGGCGTGCAGCATGAGAGCGGCGTGCACAGTATATATGTCCAGTTACCTGGGACAAGACAAGGGGTCTACCTCCGCCCACCCGAGCCCATCAAAGTGCTGATTTCTTTGCAGATATGAGGGGCTGCGCTTACTGTTAATGCCAGCTGCTGCGACCCCCCTTCCCCAAAGATGCACCCCCCCCATCACCCCACCCACAGCTCTGAATTCGACTTGGGGAAGGGCGCAGCCTGCAGACCCCCACAGTGACGGGGATCCGGGTCAAAATCCGCAGGTTCCAGGAGTAACTTTTACTCATTTCGGTACAGACCCAAGCGGTGCCCTGAGCTGGGTAGCAGTGGATATTTGAGGCGCCTAAATAGGGAGAGTCGGCCACCAGCGCTATGTGTAAAAAAAATCATTATTTCTATGAACGCTTAGTTACCGGCTCTCGTCGAACTTAAACATAGCGTTAAATTCCCTTTCATCAACACATAGAAGCTGCTTTTATAGGAAGCGCCTAGAAAGCAGTTTTATCCATGCAAACTCTGGTTCAAAAGACAAGGTATTTTTGGATTGTCCTTGCTGCATCTGGGCGCTAGCGGAGGAAAGGAAGACAAACTGATCTCTTCTACCTTCTCCCAACCAACCTTCCTTATATCCATATGTTGACATGTCCGAAAAAGCGCCAAAGGTTGTATTTAAGGCGGTTTTGGTGAAGAGCGCTTGTGTAGTGCAGAGTTCTTCGCGGGTTTACTGTCACTGTGCGGGGAGGTCACCCGCCTGGCAACATACATCTCCCATGCAAATATGATCTGGTTTGTTGGAGGCTGTTTTACAGCTCCGAGCAGCGCTTGGAAGGCCTGCCCAGGCTCCGGGGATTTCTGGGGAGAGGTTAAATGTGACCGTTGATAAAAGCGTGCACGAATCGGATATCTTTTAGGGTGTGTATACACTATATGTTTACAAACACGAAACACGAACGAAAACCCCTTAAATTTATCTATTCACCTCTACAGCCAAACACAGAGCAACAGGTGTTCATACACTCTGGAACATTAGGTAGTTGAGTTTGCTGTGTTTCCTCGTTTTATTTCAATGATTAATACATAAATGACAAAGTACTTCGTATTCGAACTGCGTCTTCTATAATAAACAGGATGGTTTAATTATAAGATAGTTACATTTTTTGAAAAATTGAATTTGCAAATATTTATGATAAAGACGAGCCTGAGTTACTTTCTCAGACGCTGAATTGTCTACACCTTGGCAATAGCATTGTAAACAATTTGCAACAATTCCATAGTTATACGCGGTTCGAAGTCAGATTGTAAAATAAAGTTTATATTCTTATAATACTACCACATTGAATGTATTCAAATAAGATGTTACACTTATATTTCTCAGATCGCTTCGAATATTTTCGTCCAGTTTACTATTTTCCTCCGAAAAAGAACCCGAAAATATCTGGTCTAAACACCCTAGCGCCTCGTCAGTGGTCGTAGGCGCTATATAAATACCCATGAATCGAAGATCTTATCCCACGAGGCAGAACACCATCCGGCTCGGTTCCAATGTATTTTAACTGTTGAAAGGATGTCACGTCAGGAGACATTATCACCTGAATCTAAATACCAGCGATCCGAACCTTACGGCATTTGCTGAAAAGAAATGTGTGCTGGAAGTGAAATGACACTCGAGTTGAGGTTGTGATCAGTTACCAAAATGTCGGCTGATCTTGGATTGGGTTTAAAGGCGGAGTGTGTGTAAGCGGAGGGCAGATTGGAACGAGCAACGCCACCCACGGGCAGTGGCAGACACATGTTTCGTGCATTTAAAGACCTGGAGCGCAAAACGTACAATGACGAACGCTTTCATTCTGCGATTAATATAATTGAATCTCTGGATTAAAAAAAAGAAAAAACCTTTCCTTAGTTCTCTGTGATGAATCAACTTGAAAAAAATAAAACTCTTTGAAATCGATTCCTGAATGCCATTTTTTTTCTTTTCTTAGGAAATAGTTTGTACATAATATAGGGGCCTTTCATGCTGCTTTGTTTTCAAAATACGTCACATATGTATAGTTTGAACCACTCCTGAGAGGACCGACCTTTGTCATACGCTGAATTTTAACATATATAAAATACTTTCCACTTTTGATTCATCTACTCGGTTGAGGCGATGGTCCTTTGCCTCTCAGGCTAAGGAACACGCATCCTGCAGAAAAAACAACAATTAGATTCTACTTAGCGTGCATGGGAGAATTCTATAAAATGATTACTATTATTGTTCCATATATGTAAAGGGTGTCTTAGTGCTGAAAGAACAGTAGTTATTTAATACTCAGTTCAAAGGTACTCATTTTCATTGACTCTGGATTCGAAAACCTGACCCAAAACTTTGACAAAATAGAAAGAACAACCAGGAGAAGAAAGACATTCGGTGTCCATCGTATCCGGTTCGGCCAACTTTAATTTCGTAATTGTATTTCAGCATCAGTAGTTCATTTGTTAAAGCAGCAGGACTTGTTATCTGTTTACAAATTGGATTTGTTGTCTGCTGTGTATTTGCATGTGATTTTTTTTCTATATGCTGCTAGTGTTTCAGGAGCTGTGAATTGAAGGAGACTGTGTGGAGTTCACACTAGTTTAATCAACTGGAGTTTTATATTCGGACATCGGAGAGCCTAGAACCCCTTGCGTGGGCTCTATAAACGAGCTTTAACACAACACAACTGAGAGTAAATGGGGCAAGAGTTTGGCACATTCTTTTTCAAAGGAAAGCATTTTATGTGGATCGACTCTTCCTGTTAACTTTTCCACACACCCATCCGCCTCACAGGCGCATTCCAGGAGTTAGTTAGACGCATAGTTTTGGGCTCACCATCAAAGGCTGAGGGTTATGCTGAGAAAGCTGGGCACCAGGAATTAGGCACGAGATGTGTTGACTTCTTGGGTACGAGGCAGCGGTAGGGGGGCGGGAACGGGGTCTGGAGACACGGAGAACGGGAGAGGGGGTGGGAACGGGCAAAAAAAAAAAAAGCAAGCACTCACCTGGACTTCTTCCGGGTGCCGTCAATGCCGGACCAGATTCAGGGGCGTTACCGAGAATTGGCTTTTGGCTGACGTAGCGTGACGTCGCCAAAAGCCAAAAATTCTCGGGAACGCCCCCGAATCTGGTCCGGGATTGACGGACAGAGCCGTCTTCCAATGGCTAGCCTCCATTTATGGAGCTAGCCAATGGAAGACGGGGGCCGTTCCTGTCTCCCCTACCATAATCATTAGGTTTTCGCAGAGCGCATCTTTCGCCAGGCAAAACATAAAGGGCCAAAGGCAGCAGTTGATTCCAATGCTTTCCATCCCCAGAGAGCATCTTCTTAAAGGTTAGTTTGAGGCTACCGTTATAGCGTTCGATCAAACTGTCTGTCTGAGGATGGTACACTGATTTTCTTAAAAGCTCAATATCCAACTGCGTACACACCGGTTTCATGAGGTTTGAAACAAAAGGGGTACCCTGATCAGCGCGAGAATTTCACGAGGGAACCTTATGCGGGAGATACATCGATGAGGTGTTGAGCAATAGATTTGGTGGTCCTAGCCCTTAAATGTATAACTTTGGGATAACGTGATGCATAGTCCACTAGGACTAACACATTGGTGCCCCCTAGAGCTGTACAGGGTAGAAGCCCAATAAGTTCCATGTCAATTCTTTCAAATGTTTTCCCTATTATAAGCATGGTTTGTAAAGGCACCTGGGGGGCGGGTGGTATGGATTTTTCTTCTGGAATATGCTACACTCCTGGCAATTTCATTTAATTTAAGCATAAATGCCAGGCCAGTGAAAGTATTTTAAGATGGAATGGTTAGTTTTCTCTAAAACACTGTGTCCAGCTAGCAGTTGGGAATGAGCAAAGAACATCACCTGTCTCAAAACTCAAGGAGTACAAGGAGCGGAGGTACTTCATTAGAACCTCAATACGATATAATAACCCCTTCCAGAGGTCAAAACGTGAAAATGTTGGGTTAGGGTCATTCTGACTCTCTCTAGTGGCCTGCCATGCATTTTGTAAAGAGACATCATTTAACTGGGCAATCCTGAGCCTCCTATCCAAGGACCAGGGCTCGGTTTTAAGAACGCCGCCTCATGAGGTTTTACTATAGGGATATGCGTCTTGGTGCTTCTATTCAAGTCCCTCCGAGAGAGGTCTAAGATATAGAGGTGGTCTGTCCACAGAATTATTTTTTTAATGAAAAATGGAGAGCACCGTGACTTCTACTAGGCTTTTCTGATCCGACTAGTTGATTAGGACCAGGCATGCTACTGGGTAGGTGTTTGTATCTTCATGAACACAACGAATGCCCACATATTTATCAGGGATGATTTGGGAAGCTAAGTTCATAGCAAACAACGGTGGGCCTACATTCAGAGTCTATGAGAGCATCCAGTTATCAGGGAAGATGATATACAGTAGCTTCGCTGACATCACCTACAGCTCACTCATGTTACATGCAGAAGTAGGAGCCATGAAGAAAATAGACTTAAGGGTAAGCAACCTCATTGAACAACTGGGTGTGGGTTCAAAAGGAATGCATATTAATAGCATAAAGACCAAATTAAGATCTCACTGCGGCATAATATCAGGCACAGGAGGGAAGATATATACAAACTCTTCACATTGCTTATCCATCTGGCAGACACCCAGAACAGGAACTTGAAAGGAGTCTAGACTTTCTCATACTCCTGCTATATCCGCTGTGTGTTTGTGTGTGTGTGGGGGATGCTCTGCTAATGTTGTCCATAACTGTTGACCGTATGTAAAACATTTACACTGCTGCTGGATAGTTATTTTGTGCCTGTTTTGTGGGTGTGTCAAAACATGCACTGCTGCGTCTATTCTATGCATGCGAGCAATACTCGTACCACTGCAGCTCCCACACACAAGGAATTGGACCAGAGGAGCCATGCTGAGGGAGCTCACACTTGGCACATAGGCACTACAGACTGCACCAGGTGACTGAGGTGTTGGTGTTTTCCAATTCATTTCTCTAAATGCAAAGGTATATAGGTAGAGGGTGTCAATGATACCGAAAGGGATTGAACTAAAGGTGCATCTACAAGTGCACAGGCAGTTGGCAGAGCAGTTAGAGGAGTCTTCGTTAGCCCTTATGGGGCAGATGTACTGGCCATCATAGCCCAATTCTTTTTTTTCCCAATAGAATAGATATTGTTTTCATTTTGAGCACTGCAAATTAAGGATTCTACCATCGCCTAAATCCAACACAGCAGCTCTCAAAATTCAGCTCATGAAAGACTGGAGGTTATGTATTTTCTGCTGGGATTGGCGACGAAGGCTGCAGCTAACCTAAAAACTGATTTTGAGCATTAAATTGCTGAATACATTGCTTCCTCCCAAATGATTTAATTGAACAACACATATCTAAGTGACTTCATTGTCGACTGGGGGAATGAAAAAAGCCAACTTTATAACTCCCTAATTGTTTTCGTCCAACTTCACAGCCTGAAACAGTACTACTATGTCTCAATCCACGGCAACGGTCGTGTTATTCATCATTGTTAATCTTGCTACGATTCAATGCAATGATCATTTTAAAATTGATAGGTCTGACCATTAACCCTATCCATTTTCCACTCATTCTCCCTCCTCTCGAATAACCAGCCTTACAAAATATGGAAACTTTTGTTTAAAAACGTTACATCCAACACGTTCATATTCTCATCACACCCAAGTTGCAGTACCTCCCTCAAAATAACATTAATGCCATGCTGGATTCTTACACAAAACCATTTTCAGCTGTGGACACAGTTGCTTCTCTGAAACCGAAGCAGTCATCATACCCTCTCAACCTAGGTTTTCTCCGACCTTAGCTAAAAGACATGCGATCCACAAGCCTGAAATGAAATGGCCGGCATCTAAATTGCCAATTCTCTGCAGAAAACTCAAAGCTCTGAAAAGGAACTACAAGCAACATAGCTTACTGGCCAAATCCAAATTTCCACAATTCCAAGTTTAGCTTTCTCCTAGCTGGCACCATCACTTTTCAAATTCATTATTGCCTACATTTTTCCAGCAGCCAGCGCTCAGACACCTCATCCAATAAATGCAAAACATTCCTGGACTACTGTAGTGTAGTTCCTAGTTTCCCACTAGGCCCTGTGCATTGGAATAACATAAACAGTAGTATCGACATGGAACTGCAGATATTCCAGGCCTCCACTGACTATGCTAAACTTAATTGGGTTGTGTTACCAACTAGCTCAGAGGTCACTGGAAACTTTCTTCTCTGCATGGGAAGTGATCAGCTTCCCTGGCACAGACAAGAAGGGATTCAGCTTTCCAACAACCGTGCAACATGACAACTTTGCTCCTCAGATCAAGAGTCAATCTCTAGGGTTGTGTGAAACAATAGACATGTATTTCACTCAGTCAGTCTAGTGCAGTTTACTTTCACGAGATGTAGAGAATAGAGAGACGGGCGTTTGTCAATAAAGGGTTAACATTTATTGAACAGTCTTTCTTCTCGTACAAGAGAAATGTATTGCCACAATTGCAAGAATTATGATAAAAAGTACGTACAGTAAGATAAGTATTGCGAAATAGAACTGTAAAAGCATTGATATGGTTTCTTAGCCATACAATGGTTTAAAAGTAATAAAACATATATACAGTCATATATACATTAGGCTAACATACTCAACTGGTGCTTCTAACTACGCCTACCCCAGTGTGCCTGACCTAAGCCTAACACGTGGAAGGGGAGTAAGTAAGTAGCTTTACGTTAAGTTGGTTTTGCCAAGGTTTGTTTCAAGAATTCTCGTCTAAGGGTTTAGTCAGCACCATACCTCTGAATAGAATGATGGAGGATTGGTATCTCCTTCAGGGGTCACTCTCGATATCCCAGTCACCCGCGAGGGTAGACCGGAAACGCCGGAGCTGGATTTCTCTGCACGAGAAAGGCAGCGGCTCTCTTCAGCGCGTCGAGGAAGGAGGGGGGACAGCGTCCGCGGGCAGCTGGAATCTGCTGGATGTCTTCGCAGAGGGACGGCTGTTCAGCTCCTAAGCGTACTGCACCATCGTTCGCGCTTTAGCAGCGATAATGGTATCAGTAGCTTCACCACCACAGGGACAGCAGGCTGCAGCGACAGAGTGCTAGCTTCACCAACACGGGGTCTTGCAGACAGCTAGTATCAGCAACAGTAGCTCATTGTTTAAGGCAACGTTGGTAATATTTATACCTGACAGGTGCCGGGTTTGACGCAAGTTTGCTGGACATAAGACGTCAATTAAAGATGTCACTAGGAAGTGATAGTTATCAGTTGCTCATTAGAGTTCCATTACTAATCAAAACACAGCAAGCGGGGATTTCCAGGTTTGCTGAGTTTTTATCTTTTTGAAGAACTCGGAGTGTTAATCTAGGAATATCAGATAGTGACTTCTGCTCTGTCATTGCACTAATTGGTCGCAAAGGAAGTGGCAGAGAACTATGCTGGAATGTGGCTCTGTTCGTGTGAGGCCAGAGATGACTTTTCTGAAAATCGCACTTGAACGGTTATGCCAATATAGGGAATAAATGGATTTATAGCCGAATAGGGGCATAAGGTCACAGTATCGATCAGGAACCTAGATAAACACGCAACACCCACTCCATGTATTCATGTCCATCAAATTACTAAAACTAAAGCAATTAGATGCATGTGTAACATTGCCCACCCCAAAATACATAAATGCATTCGAAATAGGCGTACTTGAAATACATGAAATTTAGGTACTGTACGTTTTTTGAAGCATAGTAATCATTCAAAAATTATTGCATATGAAATCATTGAACGATTATGCAAAAAGAATTACACATGAAGTATCTCTAACAGAAGAAAGGCGAGATAAATCATCACATAAAAATGCATTGTAATAACATGTGCTAGAGGCTGATGTAATGTTGTTATGTCTCTAGATGTGTTTGGAAATAGAAGTGTGAAGCTTCTGTTCTCTAAGAATAGTTTTTACGTTAAGCAAAGAATTGTTCGTGCCAAAGAAGGTCAATATTAAAAATGTCCAATTCAAAAGAATTAATGCTTGAACGGGGAAATAGAGTTCCAAAGCTTTTGCAGTTTTTGTTGATCAAAACTGAAGGCCGAATTCAGAGTTCATGGGAACGCTGTGTGTCGGAAAGCTTCTCCAAAGTTATTGTTTCTGCACGGGTGAGAACATCGTATCAGACAGGCTCTCAAAAAATTGGTCTACAAAATCAGGTGACAGTTCAACCAAATTAGATAGCGTTGTAACTTGGCAGGTGTGAGAATGATTGCTGTCATCATAGTCGGGAGCAGCAATGCTCACAGAAGGTCGTACCTGGGTGATGTTGCTTTTGTCATTCGCTCCACTGTTACCACCTAGTCGTAGTACAGGTGTCTCCACGAATGCCGTCATCAGGATTGGTAGCCGCTGGGGACAACACAATGCGTGAGCCGTTATTGGACTGAGCAAAGTATCGACGTCCATTGGTACTGCTGATGGAAGTGAAAGACAGATGTCCAACACGCATTCATCGCCGCAAAGCATACATCTTAGCACAGGTAAAATGCAATGTTGCCATATCGGTCTGAATGAAAGGAACCAGGTCATGTTTAGATCTCTCAGCCTGGCCAATCCAAGGACGTTAGTTATCATGTCCCGGTAGCGCATTGCTAGGATTGTCTCTTCCATTCCCATGGGAGCTATGTCTGAGCCGAGGCTTGCCATAACGAAGCAGGAGGGTCAAAAATAAAATCCCTGCTACAAGTCCCAAAAATAATGGTATGCCGCCAAAAACAGAGTGCACAAAATTAGGAACGATTCCCAAAATTGCCTGGAAAGGTGTTAGCAGTCCCGTAAAGACTGTCTTAAATATGCCTGGGATGCTTGTTGCACTAGACATGTTAAGGAGTTGGCTCAACATTTCTACGAAATGCACGGGGCAATTTGTTGATAAAAGGTCATGAACTTCAGTAGCTGTCCTTGCAACTAGAAGATCATACGTCTCTTTTGATGACGTTATAGGCACTGTTGTCTGTAAAAGTACAGATTTCATTTTGCTTAATGTATCAATTCGTATAGAATAGAGATTCAGACGAGGCCAGATGGGAGTCACTGTGTCTGCAGGCCCACTCGGAAACAATGCTTGCATACAGCATTTGACCATGGATGTTACTTTCACTAGATAACTTTTCCCTGGCACGAGGCCACAACATCTGTCATCCGTTCTAAGAATGTAACTCCCGTTTGAAAGTTGCATAAAGAAGGGCTCTATCTGAGTTGCAGGTGTGACTCGCTGGTGGCATGAAAGGTTGTTAGAATTTCCATCACATGCTCCGTGTAAATTAATACCCTGGCACAAAAGTATACCGCTTAGTGAATGTTTACAGTTCTCACCACTAAGAAATATATTTTTGTCGCTGTCACTATAGCAAGAATGAGTGTATGGTAATTTCCATTCAGATTTTACATATCCTTTACCCAATTGTTCATACTGGCCAGCAGGTATGTACTCAAGGCACTTTTTAAATCGGAAAGTTGTTATCGGAATAGTGATAATTCCGTGTATTATCCATTCAATGACAGGACTCTCTGACATTGTCAATGGTAATCTCTCGAGTTTTTCGATGCTCAGGATTGTATAGTCTGCTCCTTTCTGTGCCAAACTGATCTGTTTATCAGTAAGGTTAAAAATGGAAAATAATGACGTTGTGTTGATTAAATGCCAAGGCACATAGCCTGAACGAAGATTTTGCAGCGTCCAGCCTAGTTCTATAATAGAGCGTAATTGAGACCGGCCATGTTGTAACATTAGCAAGTCTCTGTCTATCACATCGAAGGCAGAGGATACAATATTGTCCAACAAATATATTCTGGAAGACAGAGTCATTAACCCATTGTCTACTACAGAAAGTGATTTCTCCAAATTAATACGATCAATTTCTCGTATTTTTTCAGCAGTTTCAATTTGCTTTACTTTCCAAGCCTCGTTGTAAGCAGCATAGATACTGGTCGCTATGAAACGCTTTTGACGCTGTTTGCGTGGTCCAAGAATGAAATCGCGCAAATCAGCACCATCTTTTAATAAAGACAAGTGTTGCTTAATTTCAGCCAGTGTGGATGTTGTTAGCCATTCAAGGCAGAGTTTCCCTACACTGTATGTTGTTATAATCCCTGGATGTTGTCTCTGGGAATATCTCGAGTCTAATCTGGTCATTTTTAACCCCTGTGTTTTATTCAGGAATCTATCTTGACAGCTATTTGTGTCTGTAGGCCAGATTAACCACTTTTTCCAATCAGGATGTGTTCTGTTGAAATGTAAAATTTGTGACACGTCTAATTCAATATCTGCAGTTACATTTGCTGGTATTGGCTTTGGTATAGACGGTGTTTTAAGGTCTTTGATCTTAGCTAGGCCAAGACAAGATGTTTGGTGTATTGTGTCATTTAAAAACAACATTTGTTCTGGTATCATGCAGGTTCTATATAGTGCTTCAATGCCTTTCACCTGCCAATCTTTTGTACCCCAAATTGTTTTCGATTCAATATTATTTTTCCAATAATCAAAACCAAATGTCATCATTTTGTCATAAAATGTTTCTGAATATATCAATTTAGAATTTGTCAGCATTGTTTTCATTCCTGTTTTATCTAACAGTTTGTAATAAAACGTTTCTGCATCACTGGTGTTAAACCCTGAGAAGTATTTGAATTTCTCAAAAAATGCTTTAGAACTGCTTTTAGGTGGTGTAGAACAATGTTCCCATTGATTATACATAAAAACATTTCTAGGCTGTGCAGATTTATGCAAGTAGTGATCCCCATAGTGGGTGTAACAGAATAACTGCTCATAACTAGATGAACCTTGTAAATAATCATGATCTGTGAATCTAGCTGACATTACTAAATCAGACATCATGTCATTAATACTGTTAAAGTCCCAATCATCAGAGAATGTACTAGGTGCCACAAAGTCACATAAGGAAACCTTTAGTTGATGAGGATACTTCAGGATTTCGACCGGACCATAGATCTCATAGTCTGTTTTCTCCCATACTACCCCACCAGGTATTGGAATTGCTGTGACATTTACTGTTGACAGTTCTCTTTTCTTCACGTGGGATGATCTGTGTGGTTTCAGGACTAGGTTGATGTTCTGACTTGCTGTGTCCATTGTAATATATTTTCCCTCAATGAATTTCCCCAAACACAGTACCATGATGAGCCAAAGCAGGAGGAAAAATACACCTAGACCGAACCAGAACTCTAGCCAAGGGGAAATAAGGTAGATTTCCTTCAGTTGATGAAAGAGTTCCGTTGCTTTTTCTTTAGAATACTTTTTTGTTTCTGGCATCACTTCGGGGTCATTTTGATCTTCAGAGAAGTTGTCGAAGTTGATGAAATAACCAGAGGCAGTTCTGTCAATTGATGGGATTGTTCTTTCAATCTGTCTCTCGGTAGCACTTTCTGATGCCACATCATTGTAGACTGGTGTTGTTTCTTGACGAACTGTTTCAATCTGTGTTTCAAGAGGCACAATTTCCATGGCATTATTGCATAGTCCTTCATTGTGCACTGCAGGCTGATCGAATGTGATTAGTCTTTCAGTTTGAACCTCTTGGATTGTTGCAAGTTTGGGTATTCTGTTATTTCTTGGGAGTCCACTGGGCCTACTGTTGATTATAGGCCACATGCTTGTGGTTTTACCAGATCGATAGACACGACTCTGTTCTCCTTTTTACCAGCAAGGGGCGGTAGCACAACTGATCTTGTTCCGGTGACTGCCAAGACAGGTACTGCTTTTCTGTAAGAAGGCCCAAATTCCTTCTTAACCGCGATCTTTTCTCTGACTAGATCCCCAATCTTTGGAATCCAGACAGGCCTTGCTGGGGCTGTTGCTGGTGGTGCCTCGTCAGTGGTACTTGGCTGTTGCCTTAACTTTATGTTGCTTAATGATTTTCTTGTTTCATTCAGTTCCTGTAAAACAGCCAAACGATCTTTGATGTCAAAGTCTGTTGTTTTTTCTTGTACCACTGACATCTGACTATCGAGGTCCTGAACACACATTCTAATTCCGAACAATAGTTCGTATGAAACCTTTTAGAGAATTTCTTGGCATTTTGTTAAGACTAGTTTGGACACTTATTAAATGTTTGACCCACCCAGCGCCTGAACCTAATACCTTCGCTGTTATAGATTGCTTTATGTCCCGTTTTTTTCTTTCTACCACACTATTCCCTTCGGGGTGCGACGGACAAGAATACCACAACCCAATTCCCATGCTGGCCATGGCCTCCCTATAAGCTCGAGAGCTAAAAGCAGGACCCTGGTCAGAATGGAACGTGGTAATTGCGTATGTGCCGATAAAGACTCGCAAATCTTTTATAACCGTTCTAGCGTCAGCCGAGCGCTGGGGGCCTCATTTTTTAAGTGCTTTTCGTCTTAATGGTGTACACTGGGACGCGCTTCTCTTCTTTGATTGCGCAGATAGACCGCCTTATGCGGTCTAGAAGGGATCCTGAAACTACACTGGCCTGTTCATTACTGCGATCTCTGTTGCAGTTCTCACAATTTTGAGCAAAACATTGAATATCTATGCTCATTCCTGGCCACCAGTACTCTGATTGTAATTCTTTCAGAGAAACCTTAATTGTTTGGTGTCTCAGACCCAACCCCATGTGTGCTTCCAGTAAGAGGAAGCCCCTCCTGCTCCTGTTTGGAATTACTCTGTCCCCCACTCCAGGGATTCAAGCAAAAGGAACGGAGTTTGCATCGATTACGTATGCATAATTGAGTGGATAGTTCACGGGTAGTGCTGCACAGTCGCCTTTTACGGTCGTTTTTACTGCCAGCATGGTTTCCCCGTCTATGTATTTATCTGTACGCTTTTTTGTGGCTACGGAAGCCGGTTTAGTTGCTTCCGCTGTGGCTGTATTAGCCAATGAATTCCCTGCAACGTGAACGCCATCACGTTGAAGACTCTGTGCGTGAATCACGTGAGTCTTTTGTAGTTCTTTGTGTAAAAGAGCTACCTCGTTCCAGAGCAGTTTATGCTTTATTGTGGCACCTGTGTCATCTTTGCAGTCGTTTTCGATCCAACTCTGCAGCTTATTGTTGTAAGAGTTGACGCAAAAATGAGAATCGCACACTATAAGTGTCGGGAATTCACGTTCTGCATTTTCGAGCGCCATCTTTAAAGATCTGATTTCAGTTCTCTGAACCGAACAGTTTCTTACAGATTCAGTTTTTGTTACTTTTAGGTCTGAATTTACCGCACAGCCAACGACCTTTAATAATCGCACATGCTGCATCGTAGGATTTTCTCTCTACGTTGAAATGCTGTACAAAACTATCTGTATAGATTATACATGCGTATTGTGGGAGAGGCAGAATTTCGATTGGCAGAGGATATTCTTCTTCATATTCTAAATCATTCAGTTCTTCAAATTGCGGGGCGAAATAGTATTTCACATCTTCCGCTCCTAGAGAATCTATGCACTGTATCCATTTCGGATCCAGTGACACTGTAGGCAGGTTTACTGGGCTGAATAGCGCCTCGAAGGCGGATTCCGCTGTAAGGATATTAATCCGTTTGCCGTGTGCTAGTTCTCGTTCATTTGCTAATGCGATTTGCACTGCTTTCACAGTTCTTTCTGTGTGACTGAATGTTTTTTCTGCTTGTGTGTACAAGTGAGATTTAATTGAAATTGGTACCTTTTCTCCCTCATTAGAGGTTAGGTATGTGAATCCGCATCTTCCTGGGATGACTCGGATTACAAGATCGCGTGTGTTGTCACGTGTATCTAATTTTGTTTTTGCTAACATGTCTGTTTGCAGTGATCTCAAAATTTCTGTGTGTTTTTGAGTTCAATTGATTTGTTTAAAATCAGGTTTAATTCGTTCGTAGAGAGGTTTAACCCTCTCTGCGTCATTAGAATGTAAGTTCTTCCGAAATTCAGAAAACCTAGTATGGATTGTAAATTCTTCAGAGTTTTTGGAGCTTGGAGTACAGCGCACTTCTCTAAGAAGTTGTCCGCTAGGCTTTTCCCTTCACTTGATAATTCGTACCCTAAAAATAGTACTGTCAGATGGGCAATTCGAGACTTTTTAAAGTTGAATTTGTAACCCTCTGCTGCGAACCCAAGTATAATGGTGTTCACTCTTTTCAAGTGAGTATCCAAGTCGTCGTCTGTGAGATAAATATCATCTACGTAAGATAATGCCTCATCATCATATATTTGTAGTAACTCTGTTACCCTAGCTGAGAATAGTCCTGGGCTGTTCTTGAACCCCTGTGGGAGTCGACAGAATTTTTTCTGTGACCCAAATGCAGAGAAAGCGGTCAAATATCTGCTTTCTGGTGCAATGTTTTGACAAAAGAAACCATTAGCTATGTCTAATGTCGTTTTATATTTTTTCCTAACTATATTATTCATTAGGGCTGCACTATGCGAGTTTTGTACTGCAAAAGTTTTGCAACATGTATTAAGGTGTCTGTAGTCCAAAACTAGACGATATGAATTGTCTGGCTTGGAGACAGGAAACAAAGGATTGTTCATTTGAGAGGTGCATGTTTCAATCACCCCCTGGTACTCAAGTTGATCTAAGATCTCCCTGACTTGTTTTTTAGCTTCTTGCTTTATGGGATACTGCCGTTGGGCAGTTGGTTCACTTTTTAATTGGATTTTGTGAGGAGGTGAATCCTCATCCCATCCTACATGATTTTTATATAATGCAGGTGCCTGGGCCACTGCCCATTTCCTTGCATATGTGTATTTTTTGTGAATCGGAATGTGATTCGAGAAGGCAGGCATAATCACTTCTTCGCCACGAGGGCACTCCCTGACAAACTCCGGGGGCCAATCTTTTTCAGCTAACAGAATATCATAGCCTTTTGAGAGCTTATCCCAAAACAGACCCTTAATTTTCCTAGTCTTATCACCCTCTATACGCAATGTTATTTCGTATATTTTATGGGGCTCGCTAAGTCTGGCGTCGGCAGTTTCAACTTGAATGTATTCATTCGTGTCCACTGTCTCCAGATGACTCATCAAGATCTTGCGCGCTATACTGATTTCTGCTGCACTGTCCAACATTGTCAATGCCCACTCCCCGTTTTTCAACTGTGTCCTCAGTATTCTCTGCATGGTTGATTACTCTAATACTGGCTACCTTCTTTTTCTGAAATTGAGATTTTTTACTCTGAGCAGGTTCCTTGTCTTTAGACTTGGTGTGCTCTCCTGGGTCTGACCGTCCTCTTCTTTCCGAATTCTGTGGAAGAGATCGAGAGGGACGTGTATCAATACTTTGATATCTATCAGGTTTTTTCAGATTATCCCTATTTCTAAGGTTATATCTTTTCTCAGAGGGCTCCCTCTGGGGAGACTGGCGTTCTCGAGTCGGAGTTCTTTCCCTCCGTCGAGGAGACCTTCCTCTGGACTGGAAAACTTTTTCCTTGGGAGTGGATTGTTTATTTCCATCCCAGTTCTTTTTAGGAGTGTTTGAATTATTTTTAATAAATAATTTTTCAGGATTTTCGAGCAGTTGGGGCTTTACCGGTTTCCCACACAAGCTGTCTCTACCTAATTCTTCATAGCACTTTTCTATGATTTTTGCAAGCTCAACAGGATCTTTTATATCTGTTTCCTTCAACTTCTGGCGGATCGCCACAGATGCTGCTTCTCCTTTTATGTTGGCTAATAATATAGTCGAGACCTGCTTGAAGTCTTTCAGTAATTTCATACCTAGATTTAAAGCGGGCTCTGTACCGAATTCATTTTGAATCTGTTTGAGCACTTCTGGTATTACCGCCATAGAGGGAACACCGTGTGTTTTTGTGTAAATGGAAGCAAAGACTGTACCCCAAGTGTCACAGTCCTCCACGTGTGGTGCGATTCCCATAGGAAGGCAGATGGTCAAGATTCTGTGTTTCTCAATAGGGGTAGTATCAGGAAATACTGCCTCTATTTGAGTGATTTTCTGTGCTAACCAGAAAGGAATTTGTTCCCGTTTTACGGGTGTTTTACCAAGACATGATTGTATGTTCTGTGGTGTAATTTTATTTGTGTTCCCCTGATGAGGGGTCAGCTGTGGTGTATTAACAGCTGGCTGGACTGTTGCAGTCCGCATTACATATTGGACTAATTGCCTATGTATTTTTATTAATGTGTTTAGCTGTACTAACAGCTCTTCTCTAGACATTTTTACAATGTCCGGATGTGGTGTGTAGCTGGCTAGAACCGGCCACGTGGCTCCTGGTCTACCTAGTGGACCGAGCCTGGTAATGTGATCAGTATGTTTTAGGGCGCCATTAAACCAGAGCAGGTGCTCTTGAAATTTAAGTGGAATTTCAATCTCCTCAAAAGGAGCGTACTCTTCCGGGGGTTTCTCTATTTTGTAATAGTGAAACTCTTTTGTTCTAGCGTTTACCGCTGGAAAGTTTATCCATGAATAGAATACCTCTGTCTGCCGATATTCGTGAGCCTCTATCACGAAAATTACTGTACCACCTTGAGGTGTCAGTCCGTTTTCTATAAGTTTTAAAGTTATAGATCTTCTTAAGTGGACCGGGATGATAATAGCATCCGGGTCTGTGTCTAGGAGACTCGTGTCTTCCTCTATTAGTTGGGTTGCCAGTCTAACTGCTTCCCTTTCTTCTTCACTGTCTGACATTTTATAAATGCAGGCTTTGCAGAGTAGGTCTCCAAGGAGACAAAGATTAGGTGCACAATATTTTGGAACACTGTATCCTTCAACGTTGAATAAACCAGGGCTTTACATAGGAATCTCTTCCTACTAAGGTCGGGCGGATTTTAACCTTTCACCCACTCCAGACGTCTATTGGAGTATTTACGGGAGAAAGGGGTCTGTGTGAAACATGCACGACTGAGTTACTCTAACTGTCTTGCGTTAGTTTATCGCCTTACCAAACGTTTGGGCGCCATGTAGTGTAGTTCCTAGTTTCCCACTAGGCCCTGCGCATTGGAATAACATAAACAGTAGTATCGACGTGGAACTGCAGATATTCCAGGCCTCCACTGACTATGCTAAACTTAATTGGGTTGTGTTACCAACTAGCTCAGAGGTCACTGGAAACTTTCTTTTCTGCATGGGAAGTGATCAGCTTCCCTGGCACAGACAAGAAGGGATTCAGCTTTCCAACAACCGTGCAACATGACAACTTTGCTCCTCAGATCAAGAGTCAATCTCTAGGGTCGTGTGAAACAATAGACATGTATTTCACTCAGTCAGTCTAGTGCAGTTTACTTTCACGAGATGTAGAGAATAGAGAGACGGGCGTTTGTCAATAAAGGGTTAACATTTATTGAACAGTCTTTCTTCTCGTACAAGAGAAATGTATTGCCACAATTGCAAGAATTGTTATGATAAAAAGTACGTACAGTAAGATAAGTATTGCGAAATAGAACTGTAAAAGCATTGATATGGTTTCTTAGCCATACAATGGTTTAAAAGTAATAAAACATATATACATTCATATAGACATTAGGCTAAAATACTCAACTGGTGCTTCTAACTACGCCTACCCCAGTGTGCCTGACCTAAGCCTAACACGTGGAAGGGGAGTAAGTAAGTAGCTTTAAGTTAATTTGGTTTTGCCAAGGTTTGTTTCAAGAATTCTCGTCTAAGGGTTTAGTCAACACCATACCTCTGAATAGAATGATGGAGGATTGGTATCTCCTTCAGGGGTCACTCTCGATATCCCAGTCACCCGCGAGGGTAGACCGGAAACGCCGGAGCTGGATTTCTCTGCACGAGAAAGGCAGCGGCTCTCTTCAGCGCGTCGAGGAAGGAGGGGGGACAGCGTCCGCGGGCAGCTGGAATCTGCTGGATGTCTTCGCAGAGGGACGGCTGTTCAGCTCCTAAGCGTACTGCACCATCGTTCGCGCTTTAGCAGCGATAATGGTATCAGTAGCTTCACCACCACAGGGACAGCAGGCTGCAGCGACAGAGTGCTAGCTTCACCAACACGGGGTCTTGCAGACAGCTAGTATCAGCAACAGTAGCTCATTGCTTAAGGCAACGTTGGTAATATTTATACCTGACAGGTGCCGGGTTTGACGCAAGTTTGCTGGACATAAGACGTCAATTAAAGATGTCACTAGGAAGTGATAGTTATCAGTTGCTCATTAGAGTTCCATTACTAATCAAAACACAGCAAGCGGGGATTTCCAGGTTTGCTGAGTTTTTATCTTGTTGAAGAACTCGGAGTGTTAATCTAGGAGTATCAGATAGTGACTTCTGCTCTGTCATTGCACTAATTGGTCGCAAAGGAAGTGGCAGAGAACTATTCTGGAATGTGGCTCTGTTCGTGTGAGGCCAGAGATGACTTTTCTGAAAATCGCACTTGAACGGTTATGCCAATATAGGGAATAAATGGATTTATAGCTGAATAGGGGCATAAGGTCACAGTATCGATCAGGAACCTAGATAAACACGCAACACTACTTCACACCAAAATTACTATCTGCTCAGTGGAGAAGTGTGGCTCAGGGGTTAGAGGTGGCAGACCTGGAGTTTGAGTTCGGCCCGGGACCAGGGTTCAATTCCCCGCCTCGGCGGGTCTTGGGCTCAAAATTCCACAGACTCGTTAATTCTCACTCCGGTGCCTTCTCAACTCACGGGTTCACACTCTGCGACTCTGGACAATAGCTTGCTTAATCTCCACAACGGCCCCTCGCGGTGTGATGCCTGGCTTTCACCTTGTGGATACCCTGCCAGGGTTATCTCACAGGGGAATACCAGGACGGGTTCCCTAAGCAAGCGCGGAGATGCCCCAGGGTAAGTCGTGCGCTATATAAGTTTCATTCATTTCATTTCTCATGGAATGTCTTCAGAACAGTCACACAGGACCAACTCATTACAACCATACAAATAATCATTAAAACAAACACCTTACTCCGAGGACCTCATAACTGCATTTCTAATCAAGGTCTACTTTTCTCACTTTGTTGAGGCTTGATGCAAACTCCTCAATGCATCCCGAAACTATGGAAATTCTCTAGACTTCGAAATGCTGCCACATCATCCCCCTACTCAAAACCCCCAATATTCTCCCGAACTTGCCAGCAAACGCCCATCCTACCTCTTAACATCTCCTTATTAGGCAAGGTCATTAGCAAGGAGTGTCTACAAATTACTGAGTAGATCAACTACGGCATCGTACTCATGTTTCAGAAATTTGGGTTCAGAGTAGATCATGGAACTAAAATTGCTTCTTTAAAAATAGTGGACAATAGCCTTCAAATGCCACCTGGTTCTGCAAGATGTTACTGCAGCGTTCAACAAAGTGATCACAACCAAATATTTGTCCTCCTCATAGGCCATTTTGGAATTAAGGGCACTGTTCTCAAGTGGTTCACCTTTCTGGCCATTCTCAAATTGAAAAGAGGTTTTGCAGCTTCTAAACTAGATCTTTTTATCTGTGGGGTCCCAAAGGTGCCATCTTGGCCCTAACTCTAACCTTTACGCAGAACCTCTCTTAAATTTGTGCCTGTATTCACAAACATCCAAATCGATTTGAAAATAATGACACTGCCTGATAACCTTACTCTGGGAACGATTCTTCTGAACATTCAGGCCTGGATGTCTGCGATTTTCTTTACTCTCAACCACAAGACAGAATTAAATTTGTTTTCCCCTAAACACAAACGACCTTCAGTCTGGACATGCTAAAAAAAAGCTTAAGATTATAGAATTCTCTCCCTCTCTTTTGATCACCATATTGCCCCAATCTATGAACCCCTACATAAACAAAATCAGTGTAATGGCCGACTTTCAAATCCAGGTTCTTAATAAAATAATGATGATTTTGCCTCCTCCTTTTCTAAAAACTACAGCACACACACTAGTTCAATCACATGTGGACATCAGCAGTGCTGTTCTTGTGGGTGCCTCTCAATGTGCCCTAACAACTATTAATTCGCACTTGAAAGCCCCAGGCCAAAGCCACACCTCTCGTTGTCAAGGAAGTTTGAATACATCACACCAGCCCAAGTTGGGCTACACTGGCTTCCCTTTGAGGTGAGAATTAAATTTAAGCAGGTGTGTATAAGTTAGAGTAAAATGCTCGGTCTCTTCCTTACCCGAATAGTCTCCTCAAGCTATCTGGTGGAATGAGACAACTCAAGAGCAAAAACAACCCTCTGGAAATCCCAAACTATAGAACTTCCCATGTCTTGAATCAATCTTTCTATGGAGCCGCATCTTTCCTCTGAAACTCTCTTGTTGCGGAAATCAGGACCCATCCTACGCTCCAGTCCTACCACAGTCTTCTAAAGACTTGTCTCTTCAGGCAGTATCTCACTCAATTAGAATTGGGTGCTTGAGTTTAAAGGTTCTCTCTGTCCCACGTATCTACCACTAAACTGCAGCCACTGTCGTCCTTCATCACCCTCCTTGCTCCATCTCCCTTTTCTCCCTCGCTCACTTCCCGTTCCATTTCCGATGTCCTGTTCTCCTCCAAGCCTTGTCACCATCTTCTCCGTCTCCCCATCTCCAGCCTCAGTCCCCTCTATGTTCTTCTAGGGAACTCCCCTCCCCAGGCTAGTCAGACTACAGCTACCATTCAGCCAATTCCTGCCTCCGTAGACCCATTTTGTCAAATCTGTCTGCCCATACCCACCCTCCTTGAGTCACGCTCCACTTTCAAGTTACATACCCAAACCCTGCTCATTGTCTCTTTCTCGTCTCCACATTCTTCTATCTCAGTCTTCACCTTGTCCTCTGTTCTTTTCCCCCCATTACTCCTCACCTATGTTCTATTTTTTTTTGTTCATTGCACAACCTTCTTGGCTTTGTTGTTACTTTGTGAAACCATCTATCCGGTATATAAAACGGTTTTATAAATACCTGATATCAGCACTAAGCAGGCAGGCATGGGGATTGAAAAGGAGCGAGCGTAGCATATCACGCAGGGAGAATGATGGAGTGACAGGATTAAGACAAGGGGAAACACTGAGATGAAATCCCAGAAGAAGAAAAGGCAAGGATTTTGTGTCCCTTCGTGCAGAACCGATTATGCTAAAGGTTGTCTTCCTCAATGTATCAAACCCAGTGGCAATAAAGCATCTCATAGCTTTATTCTTAAACAGCACGACAGTGAAAATAGATTTTCAAACTAAAAACCCAAAATGTTAACTCTTTTTTAATCAAGAGAATGTATTTCCTTGTTGTATAGGAGTCCATGAATGAAGTGTTCCTGCGGGCTGGAAGAGGCAATGAAGGAGATTTAGAAATAGGGATTGGTTGGCTGCAGTGTATAACTTGTACTTTTAGACTGTGTTTTTCATGCAGGGGTACGTACAACGATTTGATATTTAACAATTGTGCTTTTAGGGAATTAGTTCATTTTGACAGACAGTTGCTGCATTTTTCAATGCATGTGCATCAACATTTAAAGTGTATTTAAAATCCGAACCCGGCTTTACAACGGCTTAGTTTAGTTCAATTTTTAGGTTGGTCTGGAGACAGTTTTAGCTAGCCTCGTGTAGAAAAACAAATAAATAAAAGTTTTATACAGGGCTATGAGTCAGCCCACTTTGTCTTTGTTTTCACATTTTGCTTCTGCCCACAGCTGGCAGCACTGGGCCACTGATCAGCCCCACTTCAGCCTTTGGCTCTTTTGCACCGTGGGCAAAGACACTTCTATTCTGATCACATGTGCACATCCACCTAAGAAAAGAGTGCTCCATGCCAACGTTGGTGGGCCAATAATTAACTCTACCAATGCTTTTATCTGTGCATTCTTTATTCCGGTTTCTTTTTAGGCATTCTTATACATTTAAACTAGGACTTTAATGTACACTAAAACAAAGCTAATAGTTGATTTTCCTTGCCCCAGTAAGAATACTGATTGAAAGTGAATAGTGTTTCTATACCTGTGTTAAATACACCTCCCTGATAGAAAGCACCTTTACTTTTCTAATAAAATTCCATGCATTGCTTCTACATTTGGGTGGCTTCATGTTTTGTTTTATTTTTTTTTTTCTCTAGTTTTTGGTATATGCTTGTAATAATTATTTTTTATAATAATCACACCAGCATGTCAAGGCCACCCCTATTGACCTAGCCACATAGCAGCTGGAAAATATGTTTTCTGGAAGTAGAGAGTTTTTCAAAAAGGTCACCTCATCTTGGATTAGCACAGCACAAGTCAAAGTTTATGCCTAAAATACGGATTCTTAGTTTCACTGACCAGCAGAGAAGGAAAACTTTTGAAATGCAGTTCCAAAGATTTTGAGCTCTGTCACCCAGGAGCCTGTAGACCAAGACCAGAGAGAAACAGCATCAAGCCGTTTCCCTTATCTGACAATCTGAAATTCTCTGGCAACCAAAAAAGGTTTTCCAAGCAGATTAGTAATTATTTCACAGCAATACTAGGCAACGTAAAAGCTGATTATTCACACCGCACCACCTTACAAGGACGTTATAGTTGAATTAAAATTGTACTTGCACAATACCATAGAAATTCAGCATTATGGTTCTCAATTTAACATAACTCGTGCCCTGACGTAATTATAAATCATGCCACCGCCAAGTACAGTTTCACCTCAATAATTTTACCACAAATGTTGCAGTGATATTATCAATGAGGTCATGTCTGATGTAATATGTGGGGTAATTAGTAGTGTATGGTGACGGTGCGAGCTCTAGGTGCCATTTTAACCTTACCATCACAGTGACGTCATTCACCTGAAATATTAATGGCTTGGCAGGAAAAAGGAATTTTATATCACCAATTGTTATTCTTCATCGAGCTAATCCCAAACAGCCTATCGAACAAGTTACTTACCTTCGGTAACGCTTTTTCTGGTAGATACAGTATCTGCCTGTGGATTCATCACCTTGTGAATATCCCCCTGCGTCAGCAACGTTCGGAAAACTCTTTTGTAGCACGCCGGCGTGGACGAGGTCACATAAGCACGGCATTGCGCGCGACTCCAGCTGACGTCACAGACTCCTTATTAGGCCTACGTCGGCATGATGACATCAGTGTCGCCCTTTTTTCGGTGCCTTCGAAGCACCCGGACGGACCAATGACAGTAGATATACATGTATACAGTGTACATACAATTCAAAACTGCACACATAATGCATACCAAAGGTATCAAAAACCCAATATATATACACAAATATACATAAAAGTACATACTGAGGTATAGCAGAGTGGACAAAACGGGGAGGCTGGTGGGTCAGTGAGGACTCTACAGGCAGATACTGTATCTACCAGAAAAAGAGTTACCAAAGGGAAGTAACTTGTTCTTCTGATAGATACATCTGCCAGTGGATTCCTCACCTTGTGAATAGAGTCCCACAGCAGTCCCCACTCCCGGAGGAGGGTGTCCACTCTCCTATACCAGAAAATACTGGAGGACGGAGCGCGCAAAGTGGCCGTCCCTCCTCACCTTGGTATCCAAGCAGTAATGCTTTGCGAAAGAGTGGAGGGAGGCCCAAGTCGCTGCTCTGCAAATATCCTCAACAGGTACACCCCTAGATAAAGCAGAAGTAGCAGACTTTGCTCTAGTAGAGTGAGCTTTTATACCCGCCAGGGAGTAGCAGATCTTGATGCATAAAATTATCCATCTTGAAAGAGTGCGCTTGTGCACGATCTTCCCTTCCTGCAGCCAACAAATCCAACGAACAGCTGGTCATCCAACCTGAAATCCTTTGTCCTGTCCAGGAAGAAGCTCACCGCCCTCTTAGGGTCCAAGCGATGAAGCCTCTCCTCCTCCTTGGAAGGGGGAGGATAGAAGGTAGGGAGGGTAATGGATTGTCCTAAATAGAATGGAGTTAACACTTTAGGCAGAAAAGCAGCCCTGGTGCTGAGAACCATTCTATCAGCATGATTGGTCAAGAACGGGGGCTTAGAGCTAAGAGCCTGAAGCTCACCAACCCTCCTTGCCGAGGTAATTGCGATCAGGAAGACCGTTTCGAAAGACAAAAGTCTCAAGGGACATGAGTGTAAAGGTTCTAAAGGAGAACCCATCAAAAATGTAAGAACAAGGTTCAAGTCCCATTGAGGTACAATAAAAGGAGTAGGGGGAAATTTATTGGTAAGGATCTTAATGAAACGTAAAACAATTGGAGATTTAAACAAAGAGGGCTGGTTAGGCAAACAAAGGAAAGCCGATAAGGCCGACAAATAACCATTGATAGCTGCCACTGCAAAACCCTGCTGGGCCAATGAAAGTTCAAACTGAAAAATACTGGACAAACAAGCCCTTAAAGGGTCAATGGACCTCTCCCTACACCAAGCAACAAATTTAGACGCCCTATAAAAATAGATGGACTTGATGGAATCCCACCTGGCTGATAAAATGACATCCACCACATTGTGAGGGAGAGAAAAAGAACTCTGGTTGCCCCGTTCAATCTCCAGGCATGAAGGTGTAAGGTCTGGAGGTGGGGGTGTAGAACCTGCCCCTCCATCTGGGAGAGGAGGTCTGCCCTGTGAGGGAGACGGAGCGGCGAGCACGAGGAGAGGTGGAGAAGCTCTGTGTACCACACCCTTCTTGGCCAATCCGGGGCGACCAATATGACCTCAGAACCCGAGGAATCAAGGGTATGGGAGGAAACGCATAAAGGAGTTGTGAGTCCCAACTCAACTGAAAAGTGTCCCCCAAGGCTCCCTGCATCGGAAACTGGAGACTGCAGAATGACAGGCAGTGAGCATTCTCGTGAGTGGCAAACTGAGTTCCCCACATCCGGAAGACGTGTCGAACCACCTCCGGGTGAAGCCTCCACTCGTGGTCGGCCGAGAACTGCCGACTGAGACTGTCCGCACGTACGTTCAGAACTCCAGCCAGATGATTTGCCATCAGACAAATCTGATGGTGCTGAACCCAGGACCAGAGACGCAGAGCCTCTCTGCAGAGACACCGTGATCCCACTCCTCCCTGCTTGTTGACATACCACATCGCGCTGGTGTCGTTCGTCAGGACTTGAACCGACCAACCGCGAAGGGAAGGGAGGAAGGCCTTGAGCGCTAAACGTATAGCCCGCAATTCTATAAGGTTGATGTGAAGCAACCTTTCCTCTGGAGACCAAAGACCTTTGACCTCCCGGTCCCCCAGATGAGCACCCCACCCTAGAGTGGATGCATCCGTTATCACTGTGGCCACCGATGGAGGCAGCTGAAAAGGCTTTCCTTGAGACAGATTGCCTTCCACGCCCCACAAGGACAGATCCGCTGCAGTTTCTCTGGAGATCCTCACTGACTCCCTGAGATCTCGGTTGTGCGGATACCACTGCCTGCGGAGCCACCACTGGAGTGCCCTCATGTGCCAGCGTGCATGGCTGACCAATAGAATGCAAGAAGCCATCAGATCGAGCAGACAAAGGACCTTCAGGACTGGAACAACCACCCCATTGTGAAATAAAGGAATCATCTCCTGTATGTCGCGAATCCTTTGCGGAGGAGGGAATGCACAACACACAGCAGCGTCCAGTACCGCACCTATGAACAGGCTGCGCTGGGAGAGCACCAGGTGAGATTTGGGTACATTTATTGAAAAACCCAACCTGTGCAACATCTGAGTTGTCTCTTGCAAATGATGGAGCACCTTCTCCCGCGACTCTGCTTTGATCAGCCAGTCGTCCAGATAGGAGAACACTGGAATCCTCGACCTCCTGAGATGTGCTGCCACCACAGCCATCACCTTGGTGACGACTCGAGGCGCAGTAGTAAGTCCAAACGGAAGGATCGCAAACTGGTAGTGTTGCGAAACCACCGTAAAACGGAGATGCTTCCTGTGCAACTTCAGGATCGGAATGTGAAAATACGCATCCTGCAAGTCAATCGACACCATCCAGTCTTCTTCCAGCAGTGCTTGAAGAACCTGCGCAAGAGTGAGCATCTTGAACCTCTCCT
Source organism: Lissotriton vulgaris (assembly GCF_964263255.1). Lineage (NCBI taxonomy): Eukaryota > Metazoa > Chordata > Amphibia > Caudata > Salamandridae > Lissotriton > Lissotriton vulgaris. Next base: position 1,666,096,079 of record NC_141695.1, read on the forward strand.
GTTTGAGATAGAGGTTCAAAACCCTGAGGTCCCGGATTGGACGAAGCCTGCCATCCTTCTTGGGGATCAGGAAATACAAGGAGTAGCATCCCTGACCCCTCTCCTGCTCAGGAACCACCTCTATCACACCCTTTCTGAAAAGAGCCAGGACTTCCTCCTGCAAGAGAAGCAGGTGGTCCTCTGAATAAAGACCTTGGCAAGGAGGGTAATTGGGGGGGGAGGGGAGGGGGGAAAGAGGGGAAACTCCAGAAAGGGAAGAGCATACCCATTCTCTACGAGATTGAGAACCCAAAGATCTGATGTAACCGATTCCCAATCTTGTAGAAAATAGGTAAGCAGACCCCCTACAGGACCGGCATGATCCAGAATGGTGGATCTAGGGCTGCTTTGCTGTTGTAGGTGGGGGTGGGTATTAGAAGATGAAGTTGAGGAGGAGGCTTGACGACCTCGGGCACGGCCCCTTTTGTTTGCCTCTATAGGACTTATACAAAGGATTCTGTTGTTGCTGTTGTTGGCTCTGCCTCTAGGCACGAAAAGAAGACTTTCCAAAACCTCTGAATTTCTCGGTGGAAGGGTCTCTAGCCTGTAAGCCCAAAGATCTTGCAGTCGCCCTGCTATCTTTGAACCTTTCTAAGGTCCCGTCAGCCTTTTTTCCAAAAAAGCCAGTGCCATCAAAAGGCAAATCCAACAGAGCAGCCTGGACATCAGATGAAAATTCAGACGATTTCAACAAAGTGGCCCTTCTAGTGGCGACTGAGGAACCCATTATTCTGGCCACAGAGTCTGCTGTGTCCATGCCACTCTGAATCACCTGGCGAGCCACAGCCTGCGTGTCAAACACAACCTCATTGAAGTTCTTCCTATCTTTCTCCGGAAGCTTTGATGATAATTGCTTAACTGTATCCATCAAGGCATGTACATATCTGGAGAAGTGTGGCTCACTGGTTAGGGGAGGCAGACCTGGAAGTAGAGGTCAGTCCGGGACAAGGGTTCAATTCCCGGCTCGGCGGGGTCTTGAGTTCTAAAATGTCCATGGACTCGACAATTCTCGCTCCGGTGCCTACTCGATTCACGGGTTCACACTCTGCGACTCTGGGCAATAGCTTGCTTAATCTCCACAACGGCCCCTCGCGGCCGGATGCCTGGCTTTCACCTTGCGGATACCCTGCGGGGTTATCTCACAGGGGAATACCAGGACGGGTTCCCTAAGCAAGCGCTTAGAAACCGGTTGGTGATTTGCGCTATATAAATTCCTGTACATTTACATCTGCACAGCAGACAAGTAGCATTCGTCAATTTCAGGGCCATGCTACTCGACGAGCATACTTTCTTGGCATTCTGATCCAATTTTTTCGAGTCCTTATCCCCTGGAACTTGGAGAAAAACACCTGCCGACTTTTTAGAACAAGCCGCCTGAACAACCAGACTTTCTGGCGAAGGATGGGAAGTTAAGAACTCAGGGTCACCAGGTGCAACCCTATACCGTCTTGCCACAGTTCTAGACACCGCAGGAGTAGTCAAAGGCGTTTTCCAGACTTGCATTATCAGTTCAGTAAGAGCCTCAGTGAATGGGAGAGTCGGCTCAACAACAGAAGAGGGTGAATGTAGAACCTCAGTAAAAATGTTAGACTTAAACTCTACTGAAGGCAAAGTCAAGTTAAGCAGTTCTGCAGCCTTTTTAATTACAACATGGTATGGTGCCACATCCTTAGATGCATCAGAAACTGCAGGCAACCCCCATTCTGGCGAAAACTCCAGACCTCTTGCACTATGCAGATCCTCAAAATAATCTTCTTCATCCTGAAGTTCTCCTTTCTCTACTTCCGGATCCTCATACTCCTTCTCTTCCATGAGACGCTGTGCCCTACGCCTCGACCACTCCAACTGAACCGAAGTCGTCGGATCCGGTAACTACTCCGACGGAGCCGGGACCGGCGTCGAGTTATTCGAGCTGGACAATATATCAGTGTTAGCTGACAGTCTGATATCAATTAGTTCATTAGTTCAATTTATAGGTAACAATGTAAATCCATACTTTCATTCAACCCTTTAGGTTGTAGGGTGCATAAGTAGTCAATCCAAAACACTTCTCTGCGTAATAAATGGCTATTGTTGTCTCTGCCTGGGAGAGTTGCCACCTTTTCCAATATGCAAAATTTTAGTTGGCTCACATTATGCCTGGCACCATTAAAGTGTACCGCTATCGTGTATTTTTCGTTCCTCAAGCGAATGTTGCTTTTATGTTCCATTATTCTTGTCTTAATTTTTCTCTGAGTTTTTCCTACATATGAGAGGCCACAAGGACATCTCACATGTAGATCACGTTGGAGGTGTCGCATGTTCCTGTGACTTTTAGTTTCACAACTGTGCCTTTCATCGGGTGATTAATAGTATTACCTTTAATGATTGCAGAACAATTGCCACAATTGTGACATGGTAGAGTGCCTTTATGCGCGCTGTGCTCTTTTTTTTTGTCTCTTTAACCAATTCTTTTAGATTTTTAGTTCGTTCATAGGCAAAGATCGGTTGATTTCTGAATAAGCCTTTGAAATCTTCCTCCAGAGCCAGCATTGGCCAATGCGTTTTGATTGACTTTTTGATTTTCAAACTGTTCGTTGAGTATTTGGATACAAATACAATTCTTTGTTCCTCATCTTTTGCTTTTGTTTTTAACAAATGTTCCCTTTGTAATTTGTCCGCTCTTTCAGATGCGGAATCCAAGATAGATTGGGGATAGCCTCTTTTTAAACATTTTTCCAAAGTTTTTTTGTGTTTTTGATACAGGTCATCATTTGAAGCAATACGCTTTATACACAACAATTGTGAAAATGGTAAATGTTGTTTGAGGGGAGCTTGATGGAAACTTTTGAAATGGAGTAGATTGTTTCTATCCGTTTTTTTTGTAAATATACTTGTGGTGAAGGTTCCATTGTTATTAGTCAATTGTACATCCAAGAACGATAATGTTTCTTTATTCATGATGAAGGTGAATTGTATTCTTTCATTGATCCGATTGAGTTGGTTTAACACTTTGATTAGGCTTGCTTCATTTCCTTTCCATAAAACAAAAATGTCATCGATATACCTCTTGTACAGTATTAAATTCTTGGTCCACTCCTCGTTGTTTAGTATATGGTCTAGCTCATATCGATGCATGAATGTATTTGCAATGGGTCTTAATGGAGGAGATGTCGCATGTTTATGGATTTTGGGTGTCATGTATATGTAAGGAATAGTGGGGTTGTCCTTTATGAGGTACTCTTTTTCTTTAGGACCTATTGTACCTTGGTCCACTGCATTTTGTACAATAGTAGTTAAGATTTTGATAAATTCTTTTGTAGGATCCGTGTTTATACGTGTGTACAAATTTTTGTCTTGAACGTGTGTTTGCACGTTCTCATTGTAGTAGTTGGTATCCATTATAACCAATGCGCCCCCTTTATCTGCTTGCCTTATGGTGATACTTTGATTGTTTGCTAAATTTCTTAAGGTTTGTTTTTCTTTTTGTGACATATTAGAATGTTTTGGCTTGGGAAGTTTGAATGTGTCTTCCATTTCCATCAAAATGACCTTTTCAAAAGCATCTAAGACTTTATGGCTCACTGGAGCTGTGAATTTACTTTTAGTTCTTAAACCCATGAGGGTATTTTCAGAATTGTCTGTCATGGTGGTTGATGGTTCTATGACGTTATTGAAAAAGTGTCTTAATCTAAGCAATCTGAGAAATTTGTATATACACACTTTAGTTTCTAGTAAGTTCGAATGGTAGGTAGGGACATAAGATGATCCTTTTTGTAATGTCTGTAGTTCCAAATTACTGGTTTGGTATTGTGATATGTTTATAACTAAGTTCTCTGACTCCTCGTGTTTTTGGAGACTGGTACCGAATCGGTTTGTGCGTTTACTCCTCCGGGTTCTACTTGTTGTCCGGTGCCTGACGCTAAAAAAGGCGCCGGTGTTTGTTGTATGGTCGATGTATTAACTGTTGGTTTATCAGCCGATTGGCTAGGTTGTTCTCTGGATTGCCCTGGTTTTGGTCTCCTGTTGTCCCAATGTGGACGTCTTTGTTGAGAATCGTCTGAGGATGTTTCGTCTGTAGATTTATCAGTGTTGGCCCTTTGTTGTCGACTTTTTGCATATTTTTCTGCCCATGTGTACACTTCTCCCAAACGGTAGTCTGTGGTATCTCTTTTAAATTTTCTGAGTTTTCTATCATTTATTTCTTTTGTGTATTCATCCAATTTTTTATTAGTATCTGCCAATATTTGATCCCATTCCTCTTTTGTTACTAGTTTGTTTAATTCGTCTTTAGTTTGATTGACTTCTTTTACTAATTCCTCAATTAATTTTGCCAGTTCTTCAATAATCAATAATATTAAATCTAATGAACACTTGTTCAATATGGCGTGCCACCGTTCTGTGAATCTTGCGTTATTCTTGCATAAAGTAGATTTAAGAGCTATTCTCAATCCTCGAGGAATTCTTTGTGCTTTGTGATATTTTATTAAAGTACTTGCATGAAGTTTCTGATTTACGATTCGTTTTGATATGTATAGAAGTTGTTTGATGTTTGTTTCTTTAGAACCTGTACCTGGACATATGTCTTCTGCTTCCTCTATAAGGGAATATATGCGACTAGTATCATCCTCTGTAAATGCCAGACACCACAAGCAATCACTATGAGGATCGGTTATAGACATCATCCTGGCACACGATCCACATTGCTTAAGCCTCGTCTTCTTAGACGACATCTTCAGCAAAGAAGAACAGCTCGAAAGGATACAGAAATACACAAATAGCAACAAAGTTACTATCCGCAACACAAGAGATCCCAGAAACCGTTTGCGTCGACGACGCGGAAAAAAGGGAACTGATGTCATCACGCCGACGTAGGCCTAATAAGGAGTTGGTGACGTCAGCCGGAGTCGCGCGCGATGCCGTGCTCCTGTGACGCCGGCGTGCTACAAAAGAGTTTTCTGAACGTTGCTGACGCAGGGGGATATTCACAAAGTGAGGAATCCACTGGCAGATGTATCTATCAGAACAGGATATGCATATACATACCTGCAGGTTGAAGCAAACACTTGTAAAGGATTTGGATTGTATAAAAACAAATAACCTCACCTCTTCACATTGTCACACTGTTTGTATGTTTGGTTGCACCCTGTCTAGGTAAGTGATCCAGAGGTGGGTTCCCGTGTAGACTACCAAAATCTAGAACACTTGCAGAGATGTACGCATTATAAAGGTGGGACCAGTCAGTGATGACAAGGTGAAAAAAGACCTAATGTTAATGAGAGAAACGTACAGTATTAGGTGACAGGAGCCTGTACAATATGAATTTGAGGAGGATTAGAAAGCCACAGCTGTTTTGGAATTGTAACTAATTCAGGTGACTGATGCGCTCTACATGTTTTTGTGATGTGTAATGTATTTTAATGATAGTGGTACTTGGCAACTGCTCACGAATTGGCCATGCTATGTTTATTTTTGCTTTTTTCCTCCGTCCTGTATGCGGCCTATAAAATAGTGTTAAGAAAAATGTCTAGATGAGCAACTAAAATAAGGTACATTGTACAAAACCCAAAATATATAAACACAATAAATAAACGCATTTTTGATGGCTTAATATAGACAATCATATAAAAAATATATAGATAACTTAGTTACCAGGATACTTATTGATACACAATGAACATTATCCAGTGTGTTTACAGCCATATACATATTCACTCTCTAACTCGGGCAGAATACACAAACTAGCCCAGCTATCTTATTTCCAGACCCGAGTTACAGGCAAGATTCAACCCCTGCCTCCGGCACAAACTCTATTAGACAAAACTAGGAGAATGGAAGGAGATTTGGGTCCATTAAACACCACGTAGTGGGGACAAGCTATTTGGCTAACAAATGGAGTAATTGTCAAAAGAAATTAATGCAACTAATAATGGACGGAAGGACTGACTAGGTACAGCATGGTCAATCAAATAAGATATATAGACATAGTTTGGATATTTTTCCTGTCAATATTGGCGGTTGAAATCCTGTAGGGATAAAACCTGTCCCAGAACAGCTAAATGCTTTGAGGGTGTGCAATGGGCCTCAATATTTGCAGTAAAGGAATATTACATAGGACTTAGGAAAGGTTAGTATCAAGAAAGCTGCTTCAATGATGGTGCTCGACAGTCTTACATTCCTAAATACAAAACTGTTAGGTCTGTTACATGATTAAAAGCTCCTTTTAACATGCACACTAAATGAACTTTGCTATAGGATTACAAGGACATAAACTCGTTGAATCCCACCTAAGAAGTGTGAAAGAACCCTCAAAGAAGCTAACGGTATTAAAAGACCTAAATTTATGGAAATGTTTTCCGTGCCAAGTTTAGAAAGCAGCTTACTAAAAGTTTGGAAAGGCTTAAGCTTTTCCTATATAGAAAATACATTTACTCTTGAACCACAGTAAAAAAAAACACAACAAAAAAAACATAAGCTTCCGTGTTGTGAAGTAAAACCATTAGACTTTTTCACTACAATTAAATGCTTTAGAGATCCATTCTGATACTGACGGACAGTCCACTTTTAAAGCAGAGACCAGTTAATCACTAGTCCTGATGCACTCTCTCATTTGGCTTTTCACTTAAAATGTTTTAGGTGATCGATGGGTCATCACCCATCTGCAAATGACTCACTACACTATTCACAAAAGTAATTCGTTCCTTAGTTCGTATGGGTTCTTGGTCTTTTCAAGTAGGTTGAGCTAGTATGTATATGTGCAATCTAGGATTACTCTTTACGGTGCATGAAATATACTTTCTAAAGTATCCATCTCTGGCATTTTTCTAGATTGAGAACGCAGAAACACATTGATTAATTTGGAATAGCACACAATGTTATAAATCTGGTTTACTTAGTTATACATATCATTTATAAGAACTGTCTTTACATTCCTAGACAAACAAAGAACACAAATAAATAAACAGACTCATTGTACAATCTTGGAGCAGAAGGAGTAATGACAAATGGGAAAACAATCCTAAAGTCCATGGAAAGAGAGTGGTGGCTCACCAAGACCGTTCATCTTTTTCTGACTATTCAGCAAGCACAAAACTACAGCATCCACCACTGGAATGAGACCAATGTACAATGTGGAGACTTTCTCCCACCCTCCAAACATTGTTCCTGTCTATAGCAGTTAGCTAAACGTTTCAGCATATCTTTGTCACCGGGAGCATGCCCAGAGATGTACAGTGAATCCAGGAAGTTTTCAGCAGGAACATTCCACCACTGTCTGCTCTGCACTGTTCCATTTCGCAAAAGTTTCACACAATATGAGTAATTAATAGGGAGCTATGCATGCACTTCCCCGGTTTCTTCTTGCCCACTTGCACAACTATCCTTGCCAAGTGGTTTGTGTGCAAATTTGGTTTTCCTTTCAGAGTTCAGCTTTTCTCTGTCACTTCAAGAAGAAGCCTTAAATTCCAGTCATTCCCTAATAGGGCCTCACTTGTCTTCAGAGGGGCATGTGAAACAATCTACTTTTCATAGTAACATCCCACAAAAGTAATATGGTTCAGTGCTTTGTTCGGCTGTGAAAGAGGTGAAACATTTCTAGAGTGAGAGAAAGAAAGCGCGAGAGAGAAATAGAAAGCGAGAGATAGGAGGTACCAATGGCAGGAGAATGCAGGAGCAAATTTGACGCGAGACATAGTGGATGCTGGAAGGAAATTATAAAATGAAAGTAGGGCTTATGGAATTTCAACCACAAATCAATTACGGCAGGCCTTTCTATGCAAGAATTTGGCATCACCACTGTAATGTGCTGCATCTTATTCATTCAACCTTGTGGCATCTGGAGCAATACGTACAATGTTAGCTCAATATGTGAGGTAGATAATAAGTGCAACTATTGTTAACCTGCTACAGCACTATACCATAGATTTTGAGAAGACAACCATCCTAGTCATAGATGGCAGCATCCACTGGGGTAAAACACCAACCCTATCACACAACCAGAGGCATTATTACCTGCTGGAAGGGAACCCTTGCCTTAGTTATGGAGGTGTGAAGTCTACTTTCTAGGTGAACCATTCAATTCCAAGCCAACATCCAAGAAGTATTATCAAAAGCTCAGGCATAGAGGCACAGTCATACAAGTACATTGACTCAACCAAAGACCAAGCTCAAGAAGCAATGACAGAAGCCCTCGAAGTTAGAGAACAGCCCCTAAGCCCAATTTCTCAACCCCAGACAAGGATCCAGAATCGCTAAAAGCAGCCAACCTACAAAGGCATGGTCTTAAAAGGTACACACACTGAATCCCAACCAACCTTGAGAAGCACTGCTAGAAGCCTCTCCTCTGGAGTTAGAGAAACAGCCTTAAAGATACACTATTCCAGAGTGTTGTGCCTCCAGAAGCACAAATAACAAGTTGCAATAAAGGAACCCTGCACTAGTCAAGAGGCAAAAGTGCTGTTAACAAGGTACAATAGCCCTATTTTGAATCATGCCAGGTGTTCAAAGGCCCCGTTAGAAGCTTCAGTTGTGGAAGTGATGTAACGTACAAAAGTATACCATTTCAACGATCGCCAGCCTCCAGAGGCACTTCCTGAAAGCCTATCACTAAAGGCAGAGAGAAAGTCCTAAATATTTACTATTCTAGTCCTGGCCAAGCCTTCAGAAGCACTGTCAAAAACCTCTGCCCACCTCCAAGGCAGTACTACTCTCCACAAAATACATTACATTACCACCAAGCTAGCTCTCAGGAACACTGTAGTAACCTCTGTAAGAAGCTTCAGTCCTGGATAAATTGCTACAGTCCTGAAGATCTCTCATGCCCACCACACCCCCAGAAGCACTGGAGTCCTAGAGGGAGAGAAACAATCCTAAAGGTACACAATTCAAGCCACAAACTAGGCCCCGGAAGGGCTTTCAGAAGCCTTCACCCCATCAGGAGTGTTTCATTCCCGAAGGTACACCCTCTCAGCCCAAGCCTAGACTTAAAAAGCAATGGAAGAAGCCTCATCCTTGTAGTCGGCGTTGCTACCATGACGGTATAGTTTCACGCCCTGCCAAATCTTCCAGAAAACCCACACTTGAAGGGATTGAATTGACAAAGATACACTAATCAAGCATAAGCCAAGGCTCCAGAAGCGTGGTCTACCATAGATGCAGATGCCGAAGTACTAACCACAAGATATATGGAAAAAAAAACACAATCTCAAACCCAGCCTAATCTTTAGAAGCATTGTCAGCATGTGAGATTGAGGAGATATACCCTAGTTGTAGAGGCACTACCCACATGCTACCACGGGTATGCCACCTCGCCACAAAACTTTAGCTGCACTATCTGTCAGTGGCAGAGAGAATCTACCCTAGTCTCAGAAGCAGCATACACATGTTACACAGGTATGCCTTAAGAAGCACAGTAAGAGTTTATAGGCAGAGACTTGTTTCAGCCACGAAGGCATAAGTGTAGTTCTCCTGGTACATACAGTACATATAGAACAAGTGCTATCCCAGCCTCACCCAAGCACCCAGAAGCATGGCCATCAGGGCACAGCATTACAATAGCCCAAAAAGCTATCAGCGAAGTACATAAGGAGTAAGGCCCATACTTGATCAGGCAATGGACCACAGTAAATCAAACATGTGGATACATACCAGTAACGTTAGCACAGTTAGGTCAAGAGATCCTACACCAAACACATACATTGGATATATAGGTACAGGATTAGGAAGGTAAACCCGGGAACACAAGCTCTAATCCACGGGTGGCTACATAGCTGCCAAATAAGGCGGTAAACCACTAACACCATCTCTAATGCAGGAGTGGGTGCACTGCTTTGAGATTAGGACAATGAGCCATGTTACCCCATTGCAAACTCTTAATTAACCGCATCGCTGCGGCGGCTTTTCCCGCTGTGCGTGGCATTTTCAAAAATCCCGCGTAACGTGACAAAGCCAGCTCGTCATCCGCGCAGCGCAGGTAACGCCCATGACGAGCTTGCTTTGTCATTAGCGTCGAAGGGGTTAAATATGTAGCAGTCCAGTTAGGGCGGTTAACCAATGAACACCTCACAAATCCATAAATCAATACAGAGCCACAAATTTGGAAAATAAATCAAGGAAATCATCTCTATTTCTTGAGTGGATAAAGAATGGTAACGGTAAGTACTGGTTCAAACCCAGGAGTGGGTACAAAGGGTCTGGTTAGAACAGTAAATCAAAGAACATCACACAAAACTCATATGGGGATATGAATACTAGGGCAGAGAACTTATGAACCCCCACCCAGAACCCATGAGAAGATATGTGGCACTAATAGCAGCAGAGTATAAAAGAGGTCAAGCGATGAATAGCATTCCTATCAGTAAAATAAACAAAGGAATACCACTCTAGTCCTACCACTTAATGCACAGTACCAATGTCAGCAGGATAGATCACGAAAACCATAATAGACTGACAAACGGATGCACTGCAGTACTGTCAGCACTTGAAACTAAGGAACACTATTCCCCACTTAATGTTTTCTAAGCAACAGTAACAACTAAATATTGAGAAGGCTTGTTCTGCTGTCATTAATTAACAGTCATTCAGCAAGGTGATCTATAGAGCACTCTCTCTGGCCCGACAAAGGAAACACTGCTGTCTTGATCACCTGGTACACACAGAGGATCTCTTGGTCAATACCAAGGCTTTAATGCATGAATAGCAAATGAAGGCACAGAAACCGGATTACCAGGATTAAGAAGTAAATTAGAGCTGCAGGAAGTTATAGACACAGTATCAACCCTTCACACTAGTGTCATAACTAGTGGCAGGTGGCCGTTAGGTACCTGAGAATATTTGAGATCATGAGAAAGAAGCCACACACACACACACACACACACCAATACTCTTTTGCAATAAATAAAAAATTGGAAGTAAAGTGCTAAATATACTTGTGTTTAAATACATAAAACAAACACTTGTCTCAAACATCACCAGCTTCAGCCTAATGAAACTTTTTCTTGCAGAAAGCTATCCACAACACAGCTCCGCCCGATGACTGATCAGCTGCATTGCCACTGGATAGTAACTCATTCAACATAGAAGCGTGATCACACAAAATCAGAACACCACTTCGCCAATCATTAAGAAGTAACTCTGGACCACTCCATGACCAACAGTCCTGACAACAGGAACACCTGTACCTGGACGAATCACCCAAATGGTTTGAGACACTATATCAAAAGTACATAAGCCTCCACTCTACTTCTGGTATCAATCAGCAGAATACCTGCTTGCATTTAGGTCACCCTTATCCCTTTACAGAGATGTCCAGTATCAAATATAGACTCTTTCAGGAGTTGGAGTGAAGATTTGAAATCTGTCCAATTCAGTCTGTTGTTCTCTTCTGGGAGTCTTGTCATTTGAAATCCTGCTTGTGGTAAGCTCACCCCGCTCCCTTTTGTGCTGTATCCCTGAATACCTTTTCAAAATCTCATATTTAACCAAAAGGGAACAATTTAGAGGGAGTATCTTACTGAATGAGATTAAGAACTTGGTGCTCTGACTTGTAATGACCAACACTGCAATCAATCGACAAAGCTCTAGGACAGCTAAAGCCAAAAAAAATGCTAAGGCATGGCGAGGTGAAAAGGAAATGCACAAATGTTAGCTCCAGGAACATGTATGCATATCCTATGGTTAAACTAAACTTAAATGTTTTCCTAGGCTTCTGCCTCGGTACATACACTGCTAATCACCCTCTGCGCGGCTTAACACCAAAGCGGTCTTCCTTTCCTGATCCTAAATTTCTGCACGCACTTAAGTCTTGTGTTATGCAACCTTCATCTACCTGCCCTCTGGCTCTATGTGCAGTCCTCCAGAGTTGTATACTTTCTCCTGCTTATTCTGTATTATATTCCACCAGCTCAGTCTTTACTGCCCCTCCCATTCTTTTACTATCTCCACATGGAGTTTTGTTTCTTGCCTACATTCCCCTGAGGTGTACACTTCCAGATGGAAATAGCATAGGTGCCGTCTGTGGAGGGAGCACCAGAGGCAAGGTCTTCATTCTGAAAAGATATACAGTGAGCCCAGGAATTCCGGATTGATGGCACAGTTTCCGTTGGACTGTCAGGCAGAATTTATATATGCAAAACAAGTCCAAACTTGTAACTGCAGCCTTTAAGAGACCAGAAAGAAGTTCAACTGCAAAAAGCCTCTGACTAGTTAAGAGTTTTTCGGTCAGAGGCACACTGCAGATGAATGCCCTTGCTCTGTGTTGCTGTTGGTTAGTCCCTGGCCTGCACAAATGAGCACACAACATGCTCGAGAAAGTTTCATGGCTTTACTTTGGAACCAATCCACGTGACTGCGGGTAGTGCTGAGAGCTAGAAGTGCTGGTTGTTGATGATGAAGATGTTGCCGAACGTCTCCCAGTCTTAGGCCTGTAGAGAAAGAAACTTATGTCACTTATGATAAACAGAAAAATACAGTCCCACAGGGACACGGACGTGAGCTTACAGATGATGGTCCTACCTAGACTTTGACTTCTTGTTAGCTATGCTCTCGAAAGTCGACGCGTCCACATGAAGGTCATCCTCTTCCTGTAGTGCTGCTTCCAGGGCTGCCTGCACCTTAGGGGCAACCGCCGGACCCTCATAGTCTCGAGTCGTACGACTGGGCATATCTAGCTCCAGCAGCACAATGTTCTCGGCCTAGAAAAGAAATGAACACCAGTAGTTATTGGTTTACTATTTGGTCTACCAGCAATGAACGCATAGTTCAACTATTAACACTTCTAAGGGATCCATATCACAAAACCTCATCCTTCTAATAGAAGGTACAACATCCTATGCTCCTAAGACAACAAAAAAACAAGACCTCATCCTACGGGGGAAAGAAAGGGCACAAACCTCATCATACCCGAGAGAGAAGGCACCGGGACACATGCCATGAGAAACAGGACTCATCCCACTGAAAACAGCCAGCATGGGACCTCATCCCATGGGAAAGAAAATGCGCAGGAGCTTCACCTCATGAGCAAGAGAGGGCCTCATACCATGGGAAAGAGAAAGTATGGGATCTCCTTCTCCGACAAAAGGCTGCATGGGACCTTGCTGTGTGACAAGAGGTGGCACAGGACTGTAGGAGGAGGCAGGAGCTTATCCTCTGATGAGGAGACTCAGGACCTGGAGTACCTAGGCAGTGCAGTCAAATGGCAACATACATCAAGGAGAAAGAAAATAGTGGAGAGTAGTAGATCATAATTTCCTCAGTAGAAATAGAGATTATAAGTCACACTTTTAGTTCAAATTATTAAAGCAGTATCAAAAGACTAATTTCTAAATGGTGTGTGGCTACTCGATAGGGTGATGGCACCCCTCGGGGAAGTTCACAATCTCTTTGTATTGAGTTGTATATGCAGTGCTGAAGGATAGAGAGCACCACCCTTCTCTCTGGTAAGTTGTCTATGCCAACCAAACAATACTATTGCTGTCTCCAGCACAGGCTCATTACAGTCCACATTAAGATTGACAAATAAGTGTTCAAATTTTATTCACTTCATTATTGTTCTTCTCATTGGATGTTCTCAAATCCTAGCTAACGTGTTTCGTTGCATGTCTCACAACTTCTTCAAATATCAAGCCCTTGCATTACAAAGAGATACAGAGCATACTGGCAACAGATGAGTATAAACCACGAATTGACGGACGCAACCACTTAGAAGTTCCCCATACTCCGGGGAATCAAGGGCTTGATATTTGACAGATGTCACTCATTCAAGATTTAAGGCCTTCTACTCCGGCTTTCGGGGACACAAATAGACTGGACGCCAAGAAATCCAAGAAGACTAGAGACTGTTATCCGGGTTGTAATTATCACCAGATGCAAAGGACTACTGACAGATTATAGCCCTGAAGAAGTAGCAGGACATACGACAAAACACTTTTTGGCTGAGAGTTGAGAACCTCCAATGAGTAGAACAATAAAGAAGTGGATACGATTTGAATACTTATTTGTGACTCCTAATGTGGACTGTAATGAGAGTGTGCTGGAGACAGTAATAGTACGGTATTAAAAGACATTAGAAGTGTCCTTTTATATGCTGGAGAAGGCTGTTACCTTAGTGTACAGTTCAAATATGAGAAAAATACTGTCCTTGGAAAATATCTTGTAAGAAAATAAATCAGCAGAGATAAAACAAAAACAATTTCTTTTGATGGATTTTCTTTTTTACATATGCATCGTCTTTTTTACATAATGACGAAACTAGTCTCCTATTTGCATTAATCATGTAATCAAAGCAGCCAAGGTGAAGAATTGTTACTATATGTACTCTGAGATGTATTGGTGATAAGATTACTTCCACCCGTTCAAAAAAAATAAAAAAAACACAAACAGCTTTTAAACTCGTGTGTGAATATGGTGTGATAATGGAGCAATGTTAATGGATATAAAAATTCCATCCATCATGATTGATTGATTGATTGATTGAAGGGAATGACGGTACTTTCACTTGATTTTAGATCCAAGATGAGTTAATAAAGAAGCAAGGGATTATGACCAAAGTAATCCAATAGAAGGGCATAGAAGGGCATAGCTTTGAAAAGTTAATTCCATTAGATACGTGCAGGAAGGTCACATTCCTTTGAGCGGTGATGTGGACTATAATTATGAAAAAAAAGTGATGATTGCGGCCCCAGTGTGAAAAGGAAACTGGAATTCGGGAATAACCTCATGAGTTTTGTAAACCTTTCCTGCAAAAAAACAAGAAGTAATGGTAATACTCCAGAGCTGAATTATTAAAGTCCATGTCATGAGCACACAAGAGGATATACCTTATGGGAGGGACCAATCCACTCAGAAAATTCAAGGGAGGCAGCCCCATTATTTGCCACTGTTGGTGTCTGACCATTCAGGAGTGGCGAGACTGTACCATTCAGTGTATGCTAACCTCTGAGCGGTGCGTTAACTTGCCACCACCAGAATTGAAGGAGCCGCCTAGATCAGTATCTGCTGACTGTGTTGCATTATCTCGAACATCTGCTCACCTCTCAGGGGGTGGAACAGTGCAGTTGCTTGCCGGTCCAGAGTTGAGGAGCCTTCTGGATTGAATCCTACTAACCTTGTTGTGTTGTATGTACAGCAATGAAATAAGGAAGCCGCTTGAATCCGCATTTCTAAATGAAGTGCAATCCAGTTATCAGAGTTCCAGGACATGGTGGATCTCTAAAGGATCTTGAGTGATGCAGTTTAGGACAGTGAAGTTAATTTTTTGGGAATGTAGTCTCAGATTATACAGGGGGGAGGGAGGTGTCAGGAGCACATTTGTTTTGCGATCTATTTGTGGCATACCATCGAGCAAAAGGATCACAAGAGTGGAGTCAAAACAAATTGTGCTCAAGGGCATAAGATTCCTGTAAACGTCAACAGAGACTGGAAGGTTTCCATGTGTTGCAGGATCAAAAGAATATTGGCACTTGTGGTTAAAGGGTCTGTTGAGCTGCTAATGGACTGTTAGGATAATAATTATTTTGAGGGGAGAAAAATTTAACTAACTTGAAAGAATAGTCACAATTAGCTATTTGTCCTTGATGTTTTCATTACTTTTTTTGTCCGTACATAAGAGACAATGGATTTTTAAATAATGACAAACTATTTTTTCTGTGCTGAAAAAGTTCCCTATAAAGTGTTTACAGTGTTTTGCTCGGATTATATTTTTCTCATAATTTATGTATTTTCAAGTTATACAAGGAACATGTCCTCAGCCTCATTCTTGAGATAAACATGAAACCCTTAAAGCTTTTGCTTACATTGAATGGAACTGAGGATGTTGGTAATGGAAAGAAAAGAAGTGTTCGGCTCATCTTACCCGGTATCGCACTTCTGGTCGAATCATCATGGACATCCTTGCGTGCTGACTCAGGGGCCTCTTGTATCCCACAGCTGACAGTGGTCGCTTCATCATCTGCTGGTTACTGCAGAGCAAGAGGAACCCAATAACTATTCATGATGTTTACTTAAATGTTTTCTGAATTTGATTCCCCAGGTTCAAATCCATTTTCACAATACAAGCACGTCTTCATTAAATCAACAGTGATTGGTTGATGTTTAGAGAAAAGCAGTGCTTGTGTGAAAGCAGTGCTTGTGTGAAGAGTGCAAATAAAATTACAGCACACAGCACATCATACCATATACAACGCAAACTGAGCCTCTCTGGGCCCTGGTCTTTCCAATGCTCCTTAGACCGGACAGACAGTGTGGGAAGCGGACTTAGTATAAGGTGCACACTTATATAAGTGGACACCCTACACTAATCCAGACAATCCTTATGGTGATTTTATTTATTTATTTATTTATTTGCAAACTTGTACCGCGCTGGGAATCGACTCCCTGGGGGGGTATCTCCGCGCCTTTGGCGTCATCAGAAAGCAAATAGCCTGTCATGTGATAATTTAAAGTTCTACCATATCAATAGTTAAACAGGAATGTTTTTAGTTTTTTTCCTGAAGGGAACATGTTCCCTGCACGCTCTGATTTCGAAGTGGAGTTCATTCCAAAGTTTCGTGGTCTTAGAAAGCTATCTAAGTGGTAGCTGTGGAAAGCAGCCTTCAGGCTTAGCCCAGAAAGAAGTGAAAGCAGCTTGTTTTACCAGAGGATAATCTTATTCGTATAGATTACATGAAAAAGAACCTCACAGTACATTTATAAAAATATGTATTTATTATAAGACACTCACTAACACATACAGGTATCTCCTACCCAGAGATATACACAATGCACAAAATACTTTGCAATAAGAACAGGTAAGTAGCACAAATACACAGTGGTCGCCAAGGGGAGACCAAACCAGATACTAAAATAGTGGTTTGCAAACCACGACTTAAGTCAAGACTATACCCAGAAGACGTAGAAATGCCAAGGACCCAAGGAACCACCCAATGTAAGTAACCAGGAACCCCACGGAGGCCGTGTGCAGTGTGTGAACACAACTGCCGCTCAATACCAGTAAACGAGTAAGACACAGATGCAATTTTAAAGAAGAAAGACCCTAGTAGACCCTGAAGAAACCCAGTTGAAGATAGAAGGTTGGAGAGCCACTAAACCCGTGGATACCCTAGGAACCAGAATACCTACACCAGGGAAGCCGGGTGCATAGGCGCGAAGTGGAGTCGTGAACCTCTGTCGAACTCAATGGAGGACTTCAGGAAGATGCTGATGCTGGAGAAGGTGAATGTGTCCGGTGGAACCGAAAGGTGGATTCACAATGAGAAGTACCTGCAAGCAGAGGGGACAGAGTCTGTGTCACTTGGAAGTGACCCGGAGACCCGGAAGAAGAATGCCCACCGAAGTCGGGTGTTGCAGGAGAGCGGACGATGACCTTGGAGCTGCAGCTGTGCGGACCAGGGGACGTTGTGGAAGACCAGGTGCCGTTTACGAGCTGTCCCACATCGGATTCGAGAGTTGAGGGGTCGGTGTCCGTCTGGAGCACCAACAAGCCTTGGCAACTGCAAACAATGTGGAAAGCGAAGAAGTTGCAGTATCGGGATCAGGGATCAGCAAGGTCCGGGTGACTCACCACAAGAATGGGGGGCAGGGGGAGGGGGGGGGGGGGTGAGAGGGGGACGGGGGGTGGTCCGGTCCAGAGCAATCAGAAGAGCCGGCAGAATTCAAAGAAGACCCGCAACAGGACCCACAGGCCGGAGGCACTGGAGTGGCAAGAGGACCTTGAACAGCTCACCAAAGATGCAGGCACAAGATGCAAATGATGAGTTGAGGACAATGAACTTGGCCACAGGAGTTGGTTGGGGCTAATTGGAGCCCGAAGATCTTGGTGGCAGGAAGCTAACAAGCCTTTGTAATGGCAAGCCTGTGCGGTGCACAGGGGTTCGGTTCCTGTTGCTCTGACGAGGGATACTGGCCTCAAACTTTGTGAGAGGACAGGGCAGGCCTCAAGAGATGTGAAGAGCCACCACCTGTGTTGCTGAGCCTTTCGGAGTCCATGGGAGCTCAAGATCATCAGACCGGTCAGCTTCGTTGTGGGGCCGCCAGATGCAGGGAAGGGACTCCTTCACTTCATGGGAGATTCTTTGAGGTGTCTTGGACGTCCACAGGCCTTGGAAGGGTCCTGAATGGAGCACATGCATGGACGTTGCAGCAGACGAGCAGGGCGATGAGACCAGGAGCAGCAGGAGTCTTCCCAGTTGCAGACTTGATATCCAGAGTCAAGTCCAGTGAAGTCCAGAGTGCCCAGACGGTAAAAGAAGAAGTGGTGTCTTGATATGAATCTTGTCCCACGATTAATCTAGGGACCCACCTACAGGTAAGCCCTTAAGTACCCTAAGGAAAGGGTTGGGATGATTAAAGGTTCTCTCCCAGGGGAGGTGTTGAGCAGTGGGGAGGATATTCCCATTGTGTGATGAGGAGCTGGGTAGTGGACCAGTCTCGTTGGACCTACGACAGGACCAGTTACTCTCTTACCTTACTCCCTGTCCGCTCCACTGTTTTCATACCCCATCTTTTGGACCAGATCGGGACTGTCCCTTTAAGGCTCCTCTGCCGATCATGTGGGATGGTCAGCTGACTCGTTCTCCTACAAAGCGGAAGAGGAGACGTATCCTGGGCGTTCTCATTGAGGATCAGCAACGAGGAAGCTGTAGCTGCCAGGTGAAGAACGGAACGTCAAGACCTTCTTGGTTGGTCCGGGACTCGGAATTTGAGGGTCTTCGCCGACGCGGATGAAGAGACACCAGAAGTCAGACGAAGAGAGACGCCAATCACAGACGATGAAAGAAGGAAGCCGGACTAATCCGGCAACGTGCAAAAGGCGGCCACAGCCCAGGAGGATCGTGGCTCCACAAGGTACGTGGCTGGGTGGGGAAGGGGAAACAGGGAGGTCAAGGGAGGGCTAAGCGGCACACAAGGAACGTCTGCCCACACTCAGATTGATAACGATAGTCACGAGGCACGTTAAACCTGAGAGTGGAAACCACTGGTGGTGATGGTCGGGTGCACCCTGCTTCCCTCACTTTTCCCTGATCACTATTGCAACGGACAGAACAGCCCCCTTACCGAGGCTTTTCTTTTCCTTGGTTTCCTTATGTTTGGTGCGGCTGGACGGCAAGACCAAGTTCCTGAAAATTACAAAGGCATGAAGAAGTTCCTTGCTCTCTGAAGGAAGAGAGTGAAGAATCTGCACCGGCCCTGAACTTTTGTGTTTTGTGTTTGTGGAAAACCCCTACGTGTGCACAGAAAATAAAGCAATATTGGCACATCCTATTCTGGTCTCTCCGTCTCCTTCTCCGCCACCTCACAAGTGGTGTCAAAAGTGGGATAGTAACACCTCCTAGGTCTAGGGCGATGGAGAACCTAATCAAACAACTCATACGTGGACAGGAGAAGCTGGAATGGGCTGTAGAAAAACAGATTGCCTCAGCCCATGCAGACAGGGAGCTCTTCAAGGACTCAATGGTTAGTCAAGAGGAGCGGCTGCAAGGTGTCGCTGATGACCGAGTACAATTGACAGCCCAACTGCAGAACCGCGCTGGGACCGGTCCCAACGCATCCCTTCGTGTCAGGCGAAGATCCTGAAGCATTTTTTATTAAGCTTTGAAAGAGCGGCCAGAGCAGCCGTCTGGCCGGAGGCCAAATGAAGGTACGAGCCCCGTTATATTTCGGCTGTCAACAGTCCGGTATCCTTCAGTCGTTGGTAGACCCTCTTTCTCTACAAATGGAGAGATAGTGCCTATCGTACGGGTTACTTAACTTCTGTAACTATGCATCTGGTAGAGACGATTCTAGCTTCAGGTTCCTTAACGTAGAATTATCCCCAGGCGGGAGACTGGATCCGGAAAATTTTTGCCCTGCGCGCCGGGGGAAGGGCGCTATCATGCGACTCCGCCCAGGCGGCGTCTGCGTACGTGACATCAGCGAAGTCACATAAGTCCCACCCCGGCGCACCTACGTCAGCTTTTTCCTGTGCAACGCGGATCCGGTTCGTGCTCCAGGCATTTCCCTTCGCTCTTGCGTGTGTTGTGGGAACAGTGTGCGGATGCCTTCGGGTTTTAAGAGGTGTTCGTCTTGTGGAAGCTTGATGTCGGCGACGGACCCTCACCTCATTTGCATGAGGTGCTTGGGGGAGGATCACGGCTCCCCCGATTGAGAGGCGTGCCAACGGTTGAAGCCGAAGTCGCAGTGGTAACACCGGATTAAACTTCTCTCGGCTAGCATGTCCAGATCGGCTTCGTCACCTCGATCAGCTTCAGCGGAAGGTTTTCGAAGAGGCCGTCATAGTCGTCGTCCTCCTCCCTCTCCTGTGCTGCAAGAGCGTCGCTCACCTGTCAGTAAGTGTCGCAGTTGGTCCCAGAGGGCTGGTTTCCGGCCTGTTGGGGGCGTGGGCTCTCCACGGGTAATGTGGCCCGCGTATCGTCCCCCTATCCACGTTTCCTGGTGAGGGGTCAGTGGACCCCTCTCGTCCAGTCATGGGTCAAGGCTGGCGGGGACCCCTCATCCCTCCCCGGGCCCTTCTCATCCCTCCAAGCAGGCAGCTGCCTCGTCAGAGGTCGAGTCGGCCTTGGCGGCGCCACAGGGGTCGGCGGGCCCATCACACCTGGGGATAATTCTACGTTAAGGAATCTGCGGCTAGTAGTCTATCAGACAGATGTGAACATGGGGACGTACGAAGCTGCCCCTTAGTTCACCTACTTATCTCCCTCCCAACCGGAGTGACCCTAGGGGATAGACTCGGAATCCTACCCTTTCTCCCTGAACAGTTGATCCTAGGTCAAGACAACCCATCCTTCCTAGCGCTCCTAAAAGACAACCTCCAGTTCGGATCATCCCATCCAACAACACGTCCGTCCCTCCTCACACAGACCCCCTGGCTTTCAGATAAGAGCTTTAGGTATAGTCAGTTGAACGATCCCATTCTTCAATCTGCCTGCGATCACGCAAGACAAAACCATCAGCTCCAAAGCCCAGTATATCCCCTTTTCCGGTTACAAAATGAACTCCTATATAGGGTAGCGAAAGCAGGAGACCAACCCCCAACTCGTAGTACCCAAAGCCTTCCGGGAGCAGGTCCTGTTCTTTGCACATTTTCACGTACTTGCGGGTCACAGGAGAGCACAGAAAACCATAGAGATACTTCTGCAACATTTATTGGCCCGGTATTTTTTTCCATGTCACGAAATTCTGCCAGGAGTTTGAAATATGCCAGAGGAAAAACCCATACAAACCCAGCCGCTATGCCAATGCAACCCCTTCCCATCATTGGCACTCCCTTCGGAAGAAAAGGTATGGACCTCATTGGTCCTCTATCACGAACCAAGAAGGGAAATCTCTATGCCTTGGTTATCGTGGATTATGCCACAGGTACCCTGAGGTTTTTCCTTTGCGTACGCCCACTAGTCAGAACATCAGTGATAGACTCCTGGAGTTATTTTCCCAGGTTGGTTTTCCCCGTGAGATCCTCACGGATCAGGGGACCCCTTTTGTGTCCAAAGTAATAGCAAAGTCTGCAAGTCCCTTGATATCTCGCATATGAATGAATGAATGAATACGCACTTATATAGCGCATGGCTACCCATAGGGCATCCCAGCGTATAATGTAACACCAATCATTCATCAGTGATCAAGCAAAAAGAAATGTCTTCAACTGTTTCCTGAACCGAAGATGGTCAACTTCAAGGCGGATGGATTCTGGAAGCGGATTCCAAAGCCTGGCCACGTTATAGGAGAACAGCCATCCTCCGGTCCGGGACCGTTTAACCTTCGGGACCAACAGCAGTTGTTTGTTGCTTGAGCTCAAAGTCCTCTTGGTGTCATATAAATGCACCAGGGGCTGCAGCAAGGCTGTACCTTTACCCGAGATGCACTTATGGACAATGCACATTGCCTTGAACCTGACCCTTTCCGCAACAGGAAGCCAATGCAGTCGTCTAAGTGCAAGCTTAGCTGACTTACGCCTTGGGATACGCATCAAGAGAAGATCAACACAATTCTGTGCTATCTGAAGTTTCCAGATAGTTCCCAGTAGCGTACCCAGGTAGACTACATTTGTGTAGTCCAACCGTGATAAAACCAAGGATTGAACCACCAAGCGTCTGGCGTCAAATGGCAAGAGGGGAAGAATCTTCCACATCAATCTGAGCAAGCCATAACAATTTGCAGCTACCATATCAAGACACCAGTGTACCACCTCAGACTGATTGTTTGTGTGAGCACTATAATGGTACCCTATAACTCACAATAAAGAAACTCCCGAGTGTAGAAGGGAAGGAATGGGACACGCTACTTTAGCGCTATATGTGATCAGGAGTCAAACCCAGATTAGGTTAGGTTGCTCCCCGTTCCGACTACTCAATGGCCGAGACCCCTGTAGCCTGTTAAGAGATAACTAAAGAGGTGTGGGAGCAGGAAAAGTAAGAAGAAGAAACCAAGTCCTTCCTAGACTATACACAGGGTCTACGTACCCGCTTACAAAAGTTGCGGGAATTTGCTGACGCTAATCTGGAAAAATTCCTAAACCAAGCAACAGATCCTGTATAACAGAGGGAAGAAGTGGAGACAGCTAAAGGTAGGCGATTGGGTGTTGATCCTTCTGCCCTCCGCTATCACGAAAACAAGGCCATTGTGGCAGGGTCCTTATAAGATCGTATAAAAGGTTGGGTTGACATCCCACCAAGTCCAGGTCACTCCTAGAGGAACACAACAGTATCACATCAACTTCCTAAAGAAGTGGCTGGGACCACTCCCCAAGAACCTATATGTGGTTGCCCCTGTAACAGAACCTGACATGTCAACCAACTAGTGATCAATCAGGAGTGATCATTAGACCAAAGAGTCCCTACAGGAAACATTACGCCCCTTTGCACCCTTGTTTTCAGACCTTTCCGGCCACACTTCCCTGGCGGAACACTCCATACCCACCCAGCCCGGAAGGGTTGTCAAACTAAAGCCATATCGCATCCCCGCTGCCCGGAGAGATGCAATAGAGCAAGAAGTCCAAAATATGCTCACCCTAGGTGCGATACGGCCTTCTCAAAGCGAATGGTTTTCACCGATCGTGTTAGTGCCGAAACCAGACTGATCCGTCCGGTTTTGCAAAGACTTCAGAGCTGTTAACACCATTTCAAAGTGCGATTCGTACCCCCTTCCAAGGGAGGATGAATTAATAGAGAAACTCGGTGAGGCACAGTACATCACCACACTGCCTTCTCAACACCTTCTGGCTTGTATGACTACCGTGTTACCGTTTGGTTTACAGGGGACACCTGCCACGTTTCAACGCTTCAGGAGCAAGGTATTGTCCGAACACCAGGCATACTCCTCAGCTTATATAGACGATATTGTCATTTACAGCCCCACCTGGGACTCACACCACTGACATGGTCATCTAGTCCTTCAGGCCCTTCAGGTCAGCTGGGTTACACATGAATGCAAAAAATGCAGGGCAGGTTTCAGGAAGGTCAAGTATTTAGGTTTCCTCCTGGGTAATGGATACATAGAACCTAAACAAGAGAAGGTCAGAGCGATATCCCAGGTCCCTTTCCCTACCACGAAAAAGGAGGTAAGGGCTTTTTTGGGTCTTCAAGGATACTATCGCCGGTTTATACCGCAATATTCTGAGTTGGCCACTCCCCTTACCAAACTTCTAAATAAATAAATAAAACCCAGGGACCTCCTTCACCCCTCACCCAAAGCCAAATAAGCCTTCCTTGAACTCAAAAGGGCCATTACATCCAGTCCAATACTGATTTCTCCAAACCTTTCCTGCTACAGACAGATGCTTATGAGAAGATGTTGGGGGCTGTTCTATCGCAAGTATCTCCAGAGGGGATTGAACACCCTATCCTCTTCCTGAGCCACAAACCTTTTCCCTGGGAATTGAAATACCCCATCATAGAAAAGGAGTGCCTTGCGATCAAGTGGACGCTGGACAATTTAAGATATTATCTTGAGGGCTCCCATTTCCTCTTCCATACGAACCATGCCCCGCTCCTGTGGATGAGCAGGAACAAGGGTAACAACCAGCGTGTCCTGCTTTTGTTACTTGCCCTTCAACCCTTCTATTTTGAAGTCTGACATCGGAAGGGTTCTGAGAATGGGAACGCAGACTTCCTCTCTCGCATCTTCCTGATTCCCGAGGCTTCAAAACAGTTACAAGTGTAGAGTATAGATTAGTGGGGATTTACAACATGCCATTACCAGTAATGACGCAGCTGAGCAGGCATTATACTGCTTTTATGGGACCCTGGAAGACCGCTCCAACATGAAAGCATATATATGTCAAAGACTTCCAATGAATTAAGAGTTTGAACCTAGCAGTGTTAAAAAGATAAAACTTGCTGCCCGTTTCATCCTTAAGCTAGATCCACTTAACTAGATTGTATATAATGGGCCATGCTCTACCTCTCTTCCCAACCCTTGAGATGGTTTAATCTGGCCTTCCTGCTCCAGACCCTTCTTAACCTTTCTTCCAAGATGTCCAGACAAGGCGTACAGATAAAGGACAGAGAGGTAATGGCATGTTTTGGGTTGTCTCTACCTTGTTGGACCTGGAAAGGCCATGGGCCAGAAACCTTGGCCACTTTCACTCTGGTCCTTTCCTGATCTGCTTTTGTGCCACCCCATCTCTTCTTACCAAAGCAAACCACATTCCTCCTGCAGGATCGAATACTAATGGTGACCAAAATACCCACCTCTGCTAGACCAAGCCCATGTACTCTGCATATATGCCTTGGTTGTCTAAGAGTGTCCCTGGGGAGAATGCATATGCACAGCAATGTTCCCTGCACCATGACTGAAGCATGTCTGTGAACCTCATGCATCTCTCAAAACACGGTAGGGCAATAAGAATCAGCCTAGTTAGTTTGAGGATTACTGATAGAACCACCGGGATCGGACCCAAGCCAGAATTTCAAGGATTGACTACATCAGAGTTGGGGGAAGGTCCTTCTTTTTTCTAGGGCCGTCAGCATGGAACAATCTCCCAATAGAGTTGCGGTCAATTGATGCAATTCACTGTACAGGAAAAAATGTAAAACATGGCTCCTTAAACAGGGATAGCTGGCTTATTTGCACTCTGTATTTGTGGCCTGTGTGCAGAGTGACAGGACCATCCTTGGAGTAACCGTGCACTATAAAAGTCATTTTTCATACATTCATTCATCCCTGCCTGTTAATGTAATGCATCATTGTATTTTCAATTTGAACAGGCAAGAACGTTGTTTTGAAGCGATGTAGAAATGACTTGAAGGCTAAATGAACTACTCTGAACTCCAGCTGGTTGTGGTAGCAAGTCTTCTCTTTCTTCCAATGACATTCTCTGAGCCTAAAGCAGAGTCACATGTGTCCCCCAATCTGAAAGGAAAGCATCAGTTACTATGGTTTGGGACATTATTGATATGAAAACGAACACTCTTCAGTTTGGTGTATCGTTACCACCAAGGAGTAGTCGACTGCAACCTGAGAGAGAATTAATGTCTTCTCAAGTGCCTC
Source organism: Lissotriton vulgaris (assembly GCF_964263255.1). NCBI lineage: Eukaryota > Metazoa > Chordata > Amphibia > Caudata > Salamandridae > Lissotriton > Lissotriton vulgaris. The sequence continues at coordinate 1,666,121,573 of NC_141695.1, forward strand.
AAATCTGGCTAAATTAGTCTTCCAGGCATGGTTACAATGGTCTTATCTGTAAGCGGGCTTGGGACAAGAAAGATAAAGAATGCCATGGAGCCCAGAAGTCATCAAATGTGACTGGCCATCAGGTATCATTTGAAGCATTTGATACTTCAGATGGATAGAACAGTGTCTTTTCCGAAGCACACACTAGCCAATTGCATATCTAGGATTTCTCCTAGGTAATGATTTGCCTTAACTGAGATTGTTTGAGACTTTGTATGATTCACTATGTGGCCAAATCATTAAACTACAGATCCTGTTCTGTTGTAATGAGGCTAGGTTTCCTGAAATGTTGATGTCTTTACAAGCCATTGTCCAAGTAGGGGTAGATTGAAGTTCTCATCCTCGAGATGTGTAGCAACTACTGCTGTGCACTTCGAGAAGGTCTGTGGTACTTACTTGAGGGCGAAAGGTAGGACTCTGTATTGATCGTGCACATTGGCCACCAGAAATCTTAGAAATTTGAAATGTTTTTGTTGGGCAGGAATGTGGTAATAGGAATCTTAAAGATCTCCAAGAATAACCTGCTTCACAATATTCAGCACCCTTCTCGCTTTTGTCATTTTCGTCTACTCTTCCCGGATCAACGTTGGTCCTTCCACCCTGGTTGGAGTGGTGAACAGAATAGGGGGGAATGGGCATTCACTACTTGGATGGCATTTCTGCAACAGCTAGTTTTTGATGATTGCCTCTTCCTTTTATGAATGTAGGAGGCTAGAAGGCCTTTTGATGTTGCGATTTGTCAGTAAAGTCACTGCCAATCTGATGGTCCTGAACCCAGGACCAGAGACGCAGAGCCTCTCTGCAGAGACACTGCGACCCTACTCCTCCCTGCTTGTTGACATACCACATTGCGGTGGTGTTGTCGGTTAAGACTTGAACCGACCGACCGCGAAGGGAAGGGAGGACGGCCTTGAGTGCCAGACGTATCACCCTCAATGCTAGAATGTTGATATGAAGCAACCTTTCCTCCGGAGACCAAAGACCCTTGATCTCCAGATCCCCCAGATGAGCACCCCACCCTAGGGTGGATGCATCCGTTATCACTGTGGCCACCGATGGAGGCACATGAAAGGGCTTTCCTTGAGACAGATTGCCTTCCACGCTTCACCAAGACAGATCCGCTGCAGTTTCTCTGGAGATCCTGATTGACTCCCTGAGATCTCCGTAGTGCTGATACCACTGCCTGCTGAGACACCACTGGAGTGCCCTCATGTGCCAGCGTGTATGGTTGACCAACAGAATGCAGGAAGCCATCAGACCGAGCAGTGGAAGGACCTTCAGGACTGGAACGACCGCTCCATTGTAAAATAAACGAATAATTTCCTGTATGTCGAGAATCCTTTGAGGTGAAGGGAATGCTCGACACACAGTTGTGTCTAGTAAAGCACCTATGAACAGGTTTCGCTGGGAGGGCACCAGGTGAGACTTGGGCACATTTATTGAAAAACCCAACCTGTACAACAACTGAGTTATCTCTTGCAGATGATGGAGCACTTTCTCTGGAGACTCTGCTTTGATAAGCCAATAGTCCAGATAAGGGAATACTGGAATCCCTGACCTTCTGAGATGTGCTGCCACCACAGCCATCACCTTGGTGAAGACTCGAGGCGCAGTAGTAAGTCCAAACGGAAGGACCGCAAACTGGTAATGTTGCCATCCCACAGTGAAACGGAGATACTTTCAGTGGGACTTCAGGATGGAAATGTGGAAATACGCATCCTGCAAGTCGCTCGACACCATCCAGTCTTCTTCCAGCAGCGCTTGAAGAACCTGAGCAAGGGTGAGCATCTTGAACTTCTCCTGTTTCAGGTAAAGGTTCAAGACGCTGAGATCTAGGATTGGACGAAGTCTGCCACCCTTCTTGGGAATCAGAAAATACCGGGAGTAGCATCCCTGACCCCTCTCCTGCGCCGGAACCACCTCCATCACACCCTTTCTTAAGGACTTCCTCCTACAGAAGCAATAGGTGGTCCTCCGTGCAAAAACCTTGGCAAGGAGGGTAATTTGGGGGAAATTCCCGAAAGGGAGAGCATACCCATCCTCTAAGAGATTGAGAACCCAAAGATCTGATGTAACAGATTCCCAATCCCGCAGAAAATAGGTAAGCCGGCCCCCCACAGGACCCGCATGATCCGGAATGGCAGATCTAGGGCTGCTTGGCTGTTGTAGGAGGGGGTGGGCAGAAGAGGAAGAAGTGGAGGAGGAGGATGAGGAGGAGGCCTGACTTCCATGAGGACGAGCTCTTTGTCTGCCCCTGTATGACTTGTACAAAGGATTTTGCTGATACTGCTGTGCCTGCTTATAGGGACGAAAAGAAGATCTTCCGAATCCCCTGTATCTTTTGCTCACAGAGCCTCTAGTCTGCAAACCCAAAGACCTGGCCGTTGCTCTGCTGTCTTTGAACCTTTCGAATGCAGCATCAGCTTTTTTACCGAAAAGGCCTGAGCCATCAAAGGGCAAATCCATTAAAGCAGCCTGAACATCTGTAGAGAACTCGGAAGTCTTCAGTCAGCAGCTCTTCTAGTGGCAATCGAAGAACCCATGACTCTAGCCACTGAATCCGCTGTGTCCATACCGCTCGTTATGACCTGCCGAGCAGCAGCCTGCGTGTCAGACACCACTTCATTAAAAATTTTCCTGTCCTCCTCAGGAAGCTTAGGAGACAACTGTTTAACAGTATTCATCAAGGCATGGATATAACGACCCAGTAAACAAGTGGCATTTGTAGATTTTAGGGCCATGCTGCCTGATGAAAATACTTTTTTTGCAGATTGGTCCTGCTTTTTAGAATCCTTATCACCATGTACCTGGGGAAAAGCACCTGCAGATTTTTCAGAGCAGGCAGCTTGTACTACTAAACTCTCTGGTAAGGGATGAGTAGACAAAAAGTCAGGGTCCCCAGGAGTCACTCTATAACGCCTTGCAACGACCTTAGAAACTGCAGGAGCCGTAAGAGGTCTACTCCATACCTCCAGGATGGGATCAGTTAAGGCATCAGTAAATGGAAGTATAGGCTCAACCACAGATGATGGAGAATGGAGGACTTCAGTCAGAATGTTCGACTTCTACTCAGCAGATGGCAATGTCAAATTCAGCAGTTCTGCACCGTTTTTAATTACCACATGGTAGGGAGCCACATCTTTAGAAGGAGCATCAGAACGGGGCTAACTCCCAATCAGGAGACAGTTCGAGACCAATTGCGTCTCGCAGATCATCAAAATAATCGTCCTGTTTTTGAAGCTCACCTTCTTCAATTTCAGCTTCCCTATAACTCTGCTCCTCCAGAAGGCGCTGTGCTTCACGCCTCGACCTCTCTCTTCGAATCAACGTTGTCGGATCCGGTATAGACTCCAAAGGCCCGGGAGCCAGCGAACGTGGAGCTGGAGCCGGCGTCGAACATGGAGCTGGATCTAGAGGTCGGTCCGGAGCCGGTGAAGCCGTAAAGGGTGTCGATGACTTCGGCGGCGCCGAAAGATGCCAAGGTAGAGCAGGAGCCGGCAGAAACGGCGCCGGAGCATAAGCTTGGGGAACCCCCAAATTGTATGCCAAAGGACCCATGGGACCAGCCGGTGCTCCAGAGGGGTACATGGCTCTCGCATAAACACCATACATGGCATTTAAAAAATGCGAAGGATGGCCCTGGGTTGGAAAGGTAGAATTACCAAGCTAACCCCGCTGTGGGACTCTCGAGCCCTCAGCAACATGAGAAACAGCAAGGGTTTCTCACACTGGGACACAATAGGAATTTCCACAGTGGGCGATCTTTGGGAGAGGGGTGGGGTGATACCCTTCCAGAGACTGAAAGAACTATACGAACTCAGTGACAGGGAGCTCTACAGATACGTCCAGATTCACCACGCACTATTAACGGCCTTGCCCGCAGACACTGACCTGCCCGAGTCCTCCCCGCTGGAAGACCGCCTCCTTACGGACTTCATGGTCGAACGCTCTACATCCCTTACGTACAGCAAACTACTTAATAACCTACCAGACCCAACACTGCCCTTGAAGGAGAAATGGGAGGGGGACACCAGTGAGATGGATGAGCAGGAGTGGAATGAGGCACTAGCTTCACCTAAGGAAGTGGGCATCTCAGCGCGGCTGCGATTAGTTCAATAAATTTTTTTACACAGAGTGTACTACACAAGGACAATGCTACATCGTATTCACCGGACACAACACCCCTACTGCCTGCGTGGGTGCAGGGAGGAGGGTACATTTTTTCACACCATATGGGACTGCCCCCGGATTCAGGAATATTAGAGAAAAATACTGCGAACGATTTCACAAACACTAGAAACATCATTATTACCAGAACCAAAAAGGTGCCTTTTAAACGTATGGGAGCCTACAGATATTTCTAGACATGGTCAACTCTGGGTCACAGTGGGGTTGCTTATAGCGAAACGGGATATTGCACAAAAATGTGGAGTGGCGGAGGTACCAACCAAGTCAGTATGGTGTCGGAATATGGATAGAGTAATGATAACGGAACGGGCGGTAGACTCCAATCGTGCCAGCCCGGGGAAGTGGAATAAAATTTGGACCAAGTGGAATGTATATAGGGGGGAGATTTGAGATCCTTTGCCAGAAGACGATCAAGATGATTCGGATGAGGAAGAGGCAGTGGGCTAGTATACCGCACTTCTTAGGGAAGGAGAGCGCCGGAGACGGGGTGGGGACGTTCAGCCATATTGGGGTGCAGGGAACCCGCAGGTGAACTTTGGGGATCACTACTTGGGAGAGATGTCCACAATGACGAGTGGGTGTGAACTGGGATCAGATTGCGGGAATGGGAGGGACTCTGGTGAGGGACGTCTTGGTAAGAAGACTGCGTAAGCACGACATTGCTATTTACATGACCGCTTTGATATTCCTAACATTTTTTTCGTTTTTTTGTTGAGCAGGGGGGTCGGGGGGGGGGGGGGGGGGGGGGGGGAGAAAAAACAAAAAATTACACCAAAAACCAATAATCTTTGAAATGACTTATGCTTGTGATGCACCTTTTCCTTTCAGCAGCTGTACCATTGTTTCTACTACTGGAAAGTGGACTATTGAATGTACACTGTTGCCATTTGATCTAAAGACTACTATAGCGGCCGGCCCGTTGGGTTGTAGGCGTTCCGCTGTGTAATTTGAAGGTGCAAAAAGGTTTTTGAAAAAAGAAAAAAAAAATGCGAAGGATCCTGTCCCGGACCCGGAAAAGGAGGATTCGAACCCACCGGCTGCTCCTGAGGAGGCTGCACCGGAATGGACTCCTCTTGTTCCTCGGGTTGGTGTACCGGAGTCGTCGAGCCTCGAGGAACAGAAACCTCTTCCTCCTCATGTTCAGAAGACTGAGATGGATCCGGAGACTGATTCGACACCGGAGCCGGTGAATGCTCCTGCGACTCCAAAGGCAAGACCTCACCTTCAGGATTCAGATCTAGAGAGGGAGATACCATGCCCTTACGATGCCTTCTAGAAGACAACTTCGAATCCGACTTAGTTTTCAAATCCGATCCTTTTCCCCGAATGGTGCCTTGAACTACGCTTCCTTCTCTTATGCTTTTTCTTTGATGATCTGGAAACATGTCCCGAAGTCGACTTCGAAGCCGACATCGGCCGGGACCTCGACCTTGACTTCGGGCGTCTCGATCTCGAACTCTTCCTGGCCTCCTTACCCTTTAATTTAGCAACAAGGAGCTTCGCCTCACGTTCACGAAGAGCCTTCGGATTCATCTTCAAACAGGATTGACAACCCTGGATGTCGTGATCCGAACCCAGGCACCATAGACAGTCCTCATGCGGGTCTGTGATTAACATCATTTTTCCGCATGCACCACACGGTTTAAACCCAGTCTTCTTCAACTACATCGCGACAGAAGACAGTGACACCGGAAAGGTACAGAAAACTCTCAATAGTAACAAAGTTACTACTAACACAACAGAAGATCCCTCGAAACCGTTCGCGTCGACGATGCGGAAAAAAGGAAACTGATGTCATCATGCCGAATTAGGCCTAATAAGGAGTCAGCGACGTCAGTCGGAGACGCATGCGATGCCGTGCTCCTATGACGTCTTGCACGCCGGCGAGCTAAAAAAGAAGTTTCCGAACGTTGCTGACGCAGGGGGATATTCACAAGGTGAGGAATCCACTGGCAGATGTATCCATCAGAAAAATGCTTACATACAGAGGGATATGCTGTATATTTCTGCTGCGTATGATGCTTATGTGGGGAAGAGCCAATTATAGAGTAGTTTTCTGAAGATAAGGTGGTTGTGCGGGGATCTTATGTTGGGGCGGGGCGGGCGGGGGGGGGGGGGGCGATGGTGGGAAAAGAGTTCCATAGTCTGGCTGCTTGAACAGGGAAGAATATGCCACCCATGTTTTTTCCTTGTATCTTGGGTGTAGTAGCTGACGTCTGAACTTCGTGAGAAGATCCTTCCTGCATGGCAGCCTGAGATGTGGACGGAAAGACCAGTAAAGCAGGCCTGGGAACCACAGTTGTCTCGCCCATTCTGAAGCTATGAGGATCATCTTGGCGGTCGTGGTGCACAGTTTGCGCAGGACATCCAGTATCAGAGGAAAAGTGTACACACATTTTTTGGACCATTCGATCCATGACCATGGATGGCAAAATTTGGCAGCAAAGTCACGGCATTTGTTGTTGTCCGCTGTGGTGAAAAGGTCTGTAGAGGGTGTGCCTCACAAGTTGAAGGTGTCTTGCTAGACTTCTGCATTCAGTACCGCTCGTGGTTTTCGTCGAGAACCTTGCTGAGGGCTTGTGCCTGGATGTTCTGCATACCTGGGCGGTGAACAGCAATCAGATTCAAGTTCCTAGCAAGAAGCCAGTACCAAATCGCTTGAGCTTCTCTTGACAGGGCTCTAGACTGTGTTCCTACCGGTCTGTTCATGTAGTACATGGTGGGGGTATTGCACGTCTGAATAAGAAGGTGTTGGTCGTGAACGAAGCATGAAACGCCTTGAGTGCCAGGTGAACTGCACAGAGTTCCTGGAGGTTTATATTGCATGTCGGTTCTTAAAAGGACCATGTTCCTTCTATTTGCAGGTGATCCGTGTGGGGTCCCCACCCCAGCAGAGAGGGATCCGTCACTATGGTCTGTGGTGGGTCCTGCTGGTGAAAAGGCATTCCCCACAGGAGATTTTTCGGGGAACACCAACACTGGAGGGATTCCACAGCATGAGCGGATAGGCTGATCTGGTCCTTCCTGAGAACTGGTTCCAATGATCCTACCAGCACTCCTGGTGAGCATACGGAATCAGAAAAATACATGAGGCATTGAAGCCATGGAGAGAGCAGACTATGCATACTGTTGGACGGGCCATCCTCTGGTGGTTGCAGCATTTTTGGACAATGGATAAACGTTGTCCCTCCGAAGGACAAACATTTTACTGAAGCATGTCGATGATAGCTCCTAAGTAATGCAACCTGTGGACTGGTGGTGACGTGGACGTTTGAAAATGTATGTGAAGACCCAAACGGTGAAGCAGATCGCAAGTCCATTGGAAATATTCTAGAGCTTTTGTGAAGGTGGACGCCTTGATCAGCCAGTCATCCAGATAAGGATAGACAAAGATTCTGCATTTTTGTAGATGAGCTGTCCCCACAGCCATGCATTTGGAAAATGTCCTGGGTGCGGATTTGAGGCCAAATGGTAGAACCACGTATTTGTAGTGGCTCTGCCCCAGGACGAATCTGAGACAATTCCAATGTGACTTTGGGATGGGAATGTGGAAATAAGTGTTGTCAAGGTCTATTGAGCAAAGCCAGTTACCCCAGTTGAAGGTAAATTTGATGTAACAGCAGCATCCTGAACTTTTCCTTTTGGATCCACTTGTTTGCGATTCCGAGGTCAAGAATAGGCATGAACTCTTGTTTGCCCTTTTTTGGCACGAGGAAGTACCTGGAGTAAATACCTCAGCCTCGTTGGTTTCGAGGGACCAATTCCACCGCTTTCTTTTGTAACGGTGTGTTGACTTCCTCTTGTAGAAGCTCGAGGCAAGACGCGGATAACCTTGGTGGAATGGATGAATGTGGGGCAGTGATTCCGAGATGATCGCCACGTTTGACAATATTCAAGAACCAGGCATCTGTTGTAATGCGTTGCGCTCTGCCAGGTAATTTGCAATGCCTCCCCCTACCGGAATGGGTAACGGAAAGGGGGCGGTTTGAGCAGATTCAAGGTTATGAGGCCGCAGCTTGTCTGCCTCCCTGGTTAGCTGATTGAGAGGTACGTCCCCTCTTTGCTTGCGTTGAGACTGGTAGGCCTGATGATACTGGTGTGATCTTAGGGACTGCCATGGAGGGGTTTGAACCCTCAGTGTCAGGAAACTACGGGGGTAGGGTCTGAATGGACGTCGCTGGTCTTTAGGTTTCTCTACACTTTCAAAGTATCTATCTCCATCTTCATTCTTGCCATTTCGTCATTGGCATGCGAGCCAGGGGGGATTCTGAAAAGGGTAAATTCTGAAGACGCAGCTGAGCGTCAGGCTTGAGAGATGTTAGTTGAAGCCATGCATGTCTCCGTAATGAACTGTGGGTGGCTAAAATAGAAAAATGAGCTGCCGCACTGATGACCTGGTTGGAGACCTTAGCTCCATCCTGGACGAATTCTAGAAAACACTTCTGGTGTTCTTTACGGAGGTGTCCGGGGAAGTGGAGAATGGAATCCCACAAGGCGTGATCGTACCTTCCAAGGAGGGCTGTGGCTCTGGCTGCTTTAATGGATTTATCCGCGTATTGCATAGTTTGCGTCCCAACGAGTCCAATCTTTTGCTCTCCTTATCAGGGGGAGAGGTAGCAGATGGTTATGTGGCATGGGAGTTTCATGCAGCTAATAACACCATGGAGTCAGATGAAGGGTCGGCACGTAAACATAGCAGATCTTGCTCCATTGGGCGATATCTTTTCTGGAGCCTGGAGGGTGCTGCTTTTGACACAGCTGGAGTGAGGAACAACTCAACGGCTGGCTCAAGAAGACCCAGCACTAGTGGGGGTTAAGGTCTTGCGGCCGTAGGCTGTTGAAGAGTTTCCCAGATCACTGAAGTCGATGGAGTGGGGACCGCCATAGGTATGTTCAATTTTGATGCGCCTCAAATCAGAACCTCTTGAAAGGTGTTGATGTCATCAATTGGTGAGGATAGAGGTCGAGGTGTGTCCGACAAGGTCGGAGAGTATCCACTGGTGGAAGAAGACGTATTCCCATGGCAGAGGGAATGTGATCTTGACCTGTGATGAGATCGGCGATGCGACCTTAAATGGTGCGATACATTAGAGGAACGCGAGGGTCCATCGCGAGAGTGATGGTGTGTCCTTGAACGAGATCTCCTAGATGTTGGTGTAACCGGAACCAGAGGCACCACAGGAGATGGAATGACAGGTGTCGGTAGAGCTGGAAGCTGAGGTGCCAGCTTTGGAGGAGGAGCAGGTAGCAACGGAAGCAGGGGCACAGGTGAAGCCGATGAGTCCGGTTGAAGAGATACCAGGATGGGAGAATAGGGTACTTCTACCAGAGAAGGTGATCTGGAGAGAGAATCACTTGAAGAGTAGATTCTATTTCTTTTAATGGGTTGTTACGGTCTCCTCGACGACTATGATCTTCTCAACTTTGACCTCATTCATCGACAACTAGTTTTCAATGACAATTTGCTCCTCTATGTCAGCGTAGGCTCGCTCAGGTCGTCGACTGGCTTCTCGACGTTGACCACTCTCGTCGTTGCTTGGCTCTCAACGTCGATCGACCACGTCTCAGTGACAGTGAGTCAGAATACCTCAACGTTGATGCAAGTCTCGCCGTCGGTTGTCGGTGCAAGGTACCTCAAAATTACTCACGTGGTTCTGGACATCGAGCGGCGACATTTGTGTGAGCCAGTCAATGACGGTGAGCATGTAGGTGCCACACCGCCTCTCGAAGTTGACCGGGACAGCGATTTTCTGTCTTAAAAACACCTCTCAGACCTCCCACGACCACTGGCGGCTGAGGAAAGAGCTCTGGTGGAAGATTTACCACCCCCTCGATCAGAGGTCCCACTGGTTCTTGCTGTCTTCATCTTTCTTCCCTTCCGGCGAATCTTCTTCCGGTCACACAAGGTTATCTGGAGAAGGTTTTGCAGATTTCACAAGAGGCAGGAAGGTGAGAAGATGGTAAAATAATACAGACCTCGTGAGGGTCTGTTTTTGCCTTTTTCCTGCCACAGCGAGGGCATTTGTCAAAGAGAGATGGCATTTTAACTAGGAAAAAAGCCTTTATCCGGTCAGGAAAATACTTCACTGAACAAAGAAAGACAAAAGACGTCGAGTGAAGCAAAAAACACAGAACCTTATAGTTCTATACTGAAGAAAAAAAATCTAGAAAGGTCGAGATCAACTCCACGGGTCCTGTCAGAAGCAGCCGGAAATAAGAAAGGAGGAGAACTACCTCTGGCTGAGCAGGATGGGATATTGGAGGTCGCTCTGCTCTTAAAGGCACAGCCTCCTTTTTCTTCAGTTACAATGGCAGCCTATGGGCTACATTGCCTTGCACTTATTCATCTCTGTTTCTCTCATCTCAAAAGAGTTTGTGAAGGTTCTTTTTCTGTGCCCTTTCAAAATTATTCATGTTCTAGGGGCATATTTCATTAAAGCAGATTCTTTTGCAACTCCAAGATCAAGAATTCTGGCCCCTGTAGCCTTGGGTTGCATTATGACTTTAAGTGACTTTTCAAGTCTTTCCCAAAGAAAGGTGAACTTCAGCACTTAAGAAGTTAGATTGGATAAAGTACTCCGGGGTCCCCACACATGATCGGGACTATTCGTCGCCTATGACTATTCATGGTAATCCCCTACGATAGAACCATGGATGGCTAAATCGGCTAAGTCAGCAGCACATATCACTTGGTTGAATACAATCACCCTCCCTTGTGTAGTATCTTTGAAAAATATTTTCTGCGTTCACAAGGTAGTTTGGCCAGAAATCATCAGAGTCTCTCAAAGAATTGGTCATAACGCCAGAGTAGGGCAGAAGGACTCCCACATACTTTCCTACCAACAGTGCCTCACTCTTCTCTTCAGAAGGTACTGTGAAGGATAGAGAATGAGATAAGTGCTTGCAGCAGACATTATGTTGGAATCAGGAGGTGGTGTGCCCATAGCTAGAAGGGGTTTTGTTCAGGTGGCTTATATTATTATATGCAAGTGTGCTGGAGCAGACTTTGTTGATGCTGGAGTTAGAATTCGCTTCATAGCAGGTTCTAACAGAACTGGAAATAAGGGAACTAAGGGAAGCAACAGACTTGCATAGGAACTGTAGTGCAGAGCCTCAACGATAACTGAAGTCTTAGGCTCAGATGTTGGTATTGGTATGTTAAAGTTTTGCAGCACCTTTTACAAAACCGTATGAAAGTCGTAATTTCACTGACTGGAGTTAATTCTGGCAGCTGGTGAATCAGGCAGAGTCTGGTAATTCCGACTCAATGATGAAAAAAACAATGTTAAGAGTTTATATGGTGAGACCTTGAGCAACAAGAAGATCTGAATAGTTATATAGATTGTGACTGGTGAGTAGAACTTGAGTGGTGAGATCTTGAATGCTGTTGAGAGGAAGAGTGATGTAGTGAGGCTCCTGACAGGTCTTGAATGGTAAGGACTTCTTGAATGCCTCCTTGGAATTCTGGATCTTATTCTTGAAATAGTTGGCCTTCAAATAGAAGCCCGGGGGTTCTGTAGATGGAGGTGGGAAAGTTGAGTATGGCAGCCTAGACTGAATCAGCACCAAATGTGTTGGGACCAGCAGCTGACAGAACCAGAACTACCTCTGCTCCGGAGATGGGGACCTGAAAGCAAAGGCAGAGGACAGTGTTAACACGGGCAAGATTGCTCAGAGTGGTGTGTAAGTCCTTGAATAGTTAAAGTCCAGCATACTTGATACCATGCTTCTTCTCCTCTTTTGTCCCATTCTGCAGACACCTGGAAGTTCCTGCTTGGTGAGATATCCCTCAACATTGATGCACTCAACAACATTTACCTCAGACTTAAACATGTCTTCATCAATAGGGAGTATGTAGTCAGTGGCTCTACCTTTGATGTTATGGGTCTTGAGGTTGAACAGATGGGTTTTGTTTCGCACTCTTAGATATTTGTCTAGATTTCACCTCACCAAATCCTGAGAAATGCTGGAAGGAGCGGCAGTATAGGGAGTCCCTCACCACATTGCCCTATTCCTGAAGATACTGCTTCTTCACATGTACTTTGGTCTTTAAGCAGTCCATGCAACCTAATCTTTTGTCGGTCATTCAACGTCTTCAAACAGAGTTAGTAGGAGTTTGCATGTCCAATGACATAATTAATGACATCAGTATCCGTACCTTAAAAGGGTAGGAAGGATTTAACTCTGCCCCAACCTTATATTTGCCTCAAATATAATTTTGGATTACTTTTACTAGAGAAAAGTTTCAGGCTTTTTTAAACATATGTGTCACGTCTGTTTAAAATGTACATTTTCTTTTCCTTTTTTTTTAATACTGAATGTAACTAAAAATAACAAACAGACTCAAGCTTTAATTGTAACTGCTGCATCCTATTTTTTAGGTCGAAGGCCTAAAAGGCTGCGCTTGCGCAGTCTTAGGCCGGAGATTTAATGAGTCTGAGTAGCGCCGAAGGTCCCGCCTCCGTGCCCCATCTCTCCTTCATTGGCTGGCTTCCTAAACGGAGGCCAGCCATTGGAGGAGAGTTCAGTCACTCCAATGTAGCCCCGTCCTTTTCGGATTTGGGGGCGTCATTTTTGATGTTCTTTAGACAGTGACGTTGTCCGTCACTCAGAACATCAAAACCACGCCCCCAATTCAGAAAAATTTCAGGAGCGCCAGCCGCCATTAAGCTGTTTGTTGTGCATGAGGTAGGTCGCATGCTCCCGCTGTCCTCGTTCCCGCCCCGAATCCGAAAGTCGTTGTGGCCGCCGTTTTGTTTTTGCCGTTTTATTTTTCTCTTCCCCCCCCCCCCGCGGCTCTCCCGTCCCCCGCGGCTCTCCCGTCCCCCGAGGCTCTCCCGTCCCCAGAGGCTCTCCCGTCCCCAGAGGCTCTCCCGTCCCCAGAGGCTCTCCCGAGGCTCTCCCGTCCCCCGAGGCTCTCCCGAGGCTCTCCCGTCCCCCGAGGCTCTCCCGTCCCCCGAGGCTCTCCCGAGGCTCTCCAGTCCCCAGAGGCTCTCCAGAGGCTCTCCCGTCCCGTCACGTTCAGCCATGGGGCCCTTCACAAATCAGATTGTTTTCATTGTGTTTCATTGTTTGTGGGGCTTGGGCACATGTACGATGCCTAATGGGTAATCGGCTAAGTACAAAAAAGGACCAACCTATGTCTGCAGGGTCTTAGGGTACCAGCCTTTTGTGTAAGACCTTTGGGCCCCTCACCTGGCAGTCCCTGTGTGGCGATCACCACAGAAGATTCGTGAGCCTCTGTTGGGTCCAGTAAGCCTTCTAAAATGGAGCCAGCTGGAGATGTGTATTCAAACCCCCCTGTTTCGCTACTGGGCCGGCTCCTTTGTTTTCAAAGGTTTTTGTGCACTCATGTGTATGTAAGTGTGTATTTGTGTCTGCTGTCGCCTATGTGCGCTTTTGCATGAGCATCCACATAATTATCACTACCTGAAACCGTGTGTATGCGCGCATCTATGTGTTTGTGACTGCATGCTCCCATGTGCGTTTCTATTATTGCGTTAACTCGTATGTGTGTGGGTCTCAAGTCTTTGCATATGCGTGTGACTGTTTGCATCCATGTGGCGTTTGTGACTGCGTGAACCCATGAGTGTGCCTGCACGTCTTTGTATGTTTGTGACTGCGTGAACCCATGGTGTACGCCTCCTCGGACCTCGAGTATGCCTGTGCGTGTCTATGCCTTCTAGGCCCCAGCCCCTTGAAGCAGACGGAAGACAAAGACTCCTGCGCCTGCTTCGGCTCCGCCCCCATTTTGTCCGCGCGGCCTATTGTCCTTCTGCCTCTCGTGTTCCGCGGTGGATGAATCCCAGCGGCCCAGTGTTTGTACAGCGATAAGGAAAGAGGGGAGGGGCTTTATCCTAACCTTGGTGCTTGCGAGGAAAGAGGCAATGTGTGGCTAAGCAGCGAAGGGGGCCGAATATGCTAACGAGCCGTTTCCCTCCATTCCCTCTGCCCTACCCGCAGGCTCCCTCCGCCTCCAGTGATAGATCTGGGCTGTAGTGTCGAGCGCAGCCGTGGGTTCTTGGCACACGGTCACACTCTCCGCAGAGCCGTGATTAAGAATTCCAGACTCACAGAGAACTATAAAATATTTCTGCCTTCTGTGCCCATGACCTTCCAAAGAGATCTGTACACCTAAGCACCATTCTAAAGGAGCACAGTACACGAAAAAATCACCAGGTCAGCGTACACGAAATAGCTCTAAGAGTACTGACCCCACTGAGCTCTGAACACCAGAGCGTCTATAGGGATCCGTGCACCCATGTATCTACAGGGCTCTGTGCGTCTAAAACACACATGCATATTTATAGGGCTTCTCAACCTGCAGGGCCCTGTACACGACCATGCAGTACCGGAAAACATGTACAAAACACACACACGTACATACATATCTAAAAGGCTGTCTACACCAACGCATCTATTGGGCTCTGTACACCAAAGTAACTACAATCCGCTGGTCGCCTGAACAAAGAAACAACTATAGAGCTCTGTACGCCTAGAATCTATAGGGATCTGCACACTTGAAACAATCATTCACAAATCTCAGTAAAAACACACACACACATCTGATAATGTACGCCGAAATATCTCTGGGGCACTATGCAAAAAATATCTATAGCGGTCTTGTCTTCTATGCCGTTTTATTTTTCTTTCCATGTTTTGTTTTTGCCGTTTTATTTTTCTTCCCCCCCCGCCCGAGGCTCTCCCGTCTCCCGAGGCTCTCCCGTCCCCCGAGGCTCTCCCGAGGCTCTCCCGTCCCCCGAGGCTCTCCCGAGGCTCTCCCGTCCCCCGAGGCTCTCCCGTCCCCCGAGGCTCTCCCGAGGCTCTCACGTCCCCCGAGGCTCTCCCGAGGCTCTCCCGTCCCCCGAGGCTCTCCCGTCCCCCCAGGCTCTCCCGTCCCCCAAGGCTCTCCCGTCCCCCAAGGCTCTCCCCCCCCCCCCCCGCGAGTCTCTCCCCCCCCCCCCCCCCCCCCGAGTCTCTCCCGTCCCCCCCCCCCGCGAGTCTCTCCCGTCCCCCCCTTGGCTGGGAAGAGCTGACTCCATTGGGCTCTCTGATTGGGTGTTGCCCTGTAGCTCTTTTCTTTACAGGGTCACAGTGCTCCTTGAAGACGGTTTGAGAATATTCAGCAGGCAAGATATTGAGCAGTCTCGATGAACTTTAAAGTTTAAATCTGCCGCTGCTTTCAATGCATTTCTGTAATCTGTTTTCCTACCCTTCTTTCTGATCAAGTCTAGAACCATTTTTACCCTTTAGTGGCCTTAAGCTTCTATTCAGCGTTAGCATATACCTGTTATATTGTCTAGTGCTTTCTTCTTCAGGACTCGTAATGTTTGTAGATAAAGGAAGAAAGGCAGTGGGAGATTAAGTGATTAAAGAAAGATCGCACAATTCGCCAAGTGGGTAAAGAAAATACACCAGGCGAAGGGCAGTTTGTTGGGGCAGAAACCAGTAACATGGCACCTAGACAACATATCTGCTAGTATTCTATGGCAAGAAGTGGCTTCACATTGCTGACATCTTCAACACTATAAGACTGTCAGAGCTCCTTAGAATGGAAACTGCTTCCTCTTTGAAAGCAGGCGGTAAAGTTGTGAGTGCAGAGTTGTGAGTGCGCAGAGTTGTGAGTGCGCAGAGTTGTGAGTGCGCAGAGTTGTGAGTGCGCAGAGTTGTGAGTGCGCAGAGTTGTGAGTGCGCAGAGTTGTGAGTGCGCAGAGTTGTGAGTGCGCAGAGTTGTGAGTGCGCAGAGTTGTGAGTGCGCAGAGTTGTGAGTGCGCAGAGTTGTGAGTGCAGGTGCAGAGTAGTGAGTGCTGTTGAGTGCAGAGTAGTGAGTGCTGTTGAGTGCAGAGTGCTGTGTATTGGCAATGTAAATGACAATGCCATTTATTTATGATTAAAAGAAATGTCATGAGCAATGCCAATAGCTCTACCTTTAATGATGCCGAGACCATTGCATTGTAAATGCTTGTTTTACTAACTAAGAGGGAATTGCATCTTCTCCATCAGATATTCATTCACACAACATGCAATGGCAAGCTCATGTCATTTCTTTTAATAAAACTCAAACATAATATAGGAAGAATAAACAGGGTGGGGAATATATTAGAAGATTAATTGTAAAGGTTTTGCAAACATTGGACCCAATTGGGTATTTGGCGTAGACTTATCACCTAGTCAGAAATACATTAAATTGTACACTGAACAATAAATAGCTGCTCTGAAGATTTCAGCAATTAGGATACTCCCAATATAGGAAGCATTAGCTGCTTTTCACTTGATTTGCATGAGCTCTAGATCATCCAGAAAAGACTAAAATTGTCTTCTGGTAACAGTGAATGATAGAGGGGTCAACCGAAAAAGCAATGGTCTGGTTGGAATTTGCCATGAGCAGTCCGTAATTTGGCCATACGTCGGTTACATTTTTTAATGTCCTTGGTTTTCGTAAGATAGCTGTCAGTGCTCTTTCGACATCTACTATATGAAAAACTTTATGCTGCCATGGGATTGTTTGTAGAAAAAGTAGTAAAAAATGTAGGTCAACATGGAAATGTAAAATTGTTTTACAGCGGAAGGTTGCATGGCTTCTTTACCCAACCTCACTTGACACTTTGGTATATAGTTCATTGTAACAGTGCCCAAATCAAACAAACCCTAGGTGCAGATATAACAGCTACTAGAAACATCACCTTTCCTGGATGGGGTAATAATATGGCTTTGTGTGGGTTAAAATGGAGGGCTCAATAGTTTAGACAGTACTATGGTAAATGCCCATTTAACATAGTAAAAAACAAACCTTCTTAAGACCTACCAAAAAAGTCCTTAATAAACTGGTACAGAGAAGAATGAAGTATGCATGCACGTTGGTATAAGCATTTATCGGCGCTTGATGCTGGTTTATGGATGCACAGCCAATTTTGCTAAGAGAAAAAAACAGTACACCTGGTCTTCTTGGCTCTTTATTTGGCTGAGGTTCTTTTTGACACAACACATACAGAATATCTACAGTTTAAAATGGAACAGAATGTCCTGGTAAAAGGTCAAATGGTTTCTTGCCCGTATATTTGTGCAGTCTAGTTTGAGGTTAAAGTCTCAGTCTTGTCAAGTGGAACGCTGCAAGCGTTAATCTAATGCATTTCAGAACGCATCACAGCATTAAACTCGTCACGCATTTATAGCTCCTATAGATCGGTTGAGGTGCTTTGCTCTCAGTGCAGCATGTGCACTGTCAGTGTTAAGCTTACTAATCTTTGTGTCTTTCGGGCATTGCACCGGGGCCGGAGAAGAAGTGACTGGTTGCTCTTGAAACGGACTCTCTGGGCCGGGCTTGTTACAATTTACTGTACTCTCTGGCTTGTCGCTGTGATTGGCCATACTGCACCTTCAGTTGTCATGGGTGAGGACTCTTACCTGCCCAGACAGGATTGTGCCATAAGACCCCAGAAACGTGATCATCCTAATGGTTCTGAACAGTACAATTAGATGCGTGCAGTACCACTAAGATTACAACTTTGGAGGTACACTCTACATGACTCGAGACCAGCTGGAGCACAACCAAGATCCAGCACTACCATGCCTGGAAAGTTGGAGGGGCTCAGTGCTATCTATACTGAGCCCTCTTTCCTGCAGGTCGGACAATTGATCAGACGGAGAGCAGTCAGAGCTGGTACACTTAACTGCAGCAGGGACTTTGGGCCAATGCAGTACCTTGAGAGGAAATCCCCGACAGGGTCAATCCAGTTTACATATCACGTTTAAAATAATATTACATTCCCTCTCATGCTGGCCGCAGCATTCACCATTCTATGTGTGGCCCGCCCGTGATATTGTCTGACACTTAAATCCACAAAATGCTTCTAAAAAATAAAAAAAAATAAAAAAATAAAAAAAGGAGTCTTCCTGTATATTCCCTGGACTGTACTTCTAATAAATGACCCTAAATTAAAGTTATAGGAAAACATCCACGGAAGCGTCAGTTGGGGGAGGTGGGAGATTAAGCAAACAATGGGAACACTGCTTTCCAAAAAAAAGGGGGTAGAGATTCTTAGTTGTTACAACATGTACGATTTAGTGGAGTATATCCGATTTACCTCAACCAAGCCTAGTTAAGGAACTATGCATGATGCTACTATTACAAATAAGGATGGGGTTTAACCGACTGCCATTTCTTTTTGAGGTGCTTAAGGACTGTAGTGCACTAACTTTACACCAGTGCAAATACAACATAGCACATTCATTTGCACCAATTGTGTTTTTGTGTGTAGTGATGAATCTGGCAAAAAGGGAGTGCACAAGGGCTAATATGACACAATAAATACACTGCATGTGATGGTTTTCTCTAATCACTTCACCACGTTGCCACTAGAGGAATACTCTTTCCCCGATATAGACAAAAGCAAAACATATTTTATCCATTTCTATCTCACACATGTACTAAAAATTGTACCAATGCCTTTGCACTTGTATGTTCTTTTTCAGACCAGTGTATATTTTCTGCGTTGGCACTTACTTTAAAAGTGAAATAAACGAACAAGCAGCCCTGACTTTATATATTAGTTCTTAACATGAGTGTTAAAACTGGTATTTCAGGATATAAAAGTGAATACTCATAACCAGGCAAGATGAACAGCTGAGTTAGCCCACCCATCACAGGGCTGGAGAAACAGCAGGCATGGGATCAGGCAGCAGGCACTTGGGTAACCTGCCTGGAAGAGTTTGTGGCTGCCCTGGCACGACTGGCAGAGCTAGTGGCTGAGCTTTTTTTCTTGGCCAGCCCATCGCACCTATTGACTGTCCAAGGGGATGCTTGGTACATCTGCAAAAAAGGACTAAGATCTAGGTGCGACTGGCAGAGCTGGTGCCTCCACTGGGGCTGCCTGGGACAGAGAGATGCATCTTCAGGGACTTCTTGCCACAGATGTGCCCTTCTGGTGGAGGTCTGGCAGGACTGAGGACTCTCCCACTATTTTTTGGCAACACCGCTGTCTAACCCACAGATTTCTGGCGGAGCTGGTGTCTCTTCCAGCCTAGTTTATGCCACTCCAAATGATGCACCCAGAACAGCCGCATTCTCTTGCAGCTTTGCCTGGAGGGTGAATTCCCATTCTACAGAGCTGCCTGCACAAAACGGAGGCCTGTTGAGCAGATACTCTTTACAGGTTAAAGGATTGATCAAGGCACACCTAGAGTGTCCATTTTCTTCTGTCTAACTGCGAGTTTTTGTAGTTTTATCCCATAACGTATTTGACTCTTATATCGAGGCTACTGGGAAAAGTCTTCTAACCCTGCTGCAAAGAACATGAACCACACATATTCGCAGAACTTTATATTATATGAGGATAGCTGTGAGTCACTGTTTTTCTCACAGATGAGATCCATTTAGTTAACTTGTGGAACTTCTGTTGCACACTGCACCTGCTGTTCACCTGAGTGGTGAAGTGTGCTTTGTATATAACATGGGTTTAAAATCAACTGGCAGTGGATTGACTTGTTTGTGTGTCCAGGAGTTTTCATGCAACAATGAAAATGTCAAGTTAACCCTAGTGAATAAAGGAGTGTTGGAGGAAGATCAGAGTTTTGTCTAGCGACAGTTTTCACAAGAGAACATAAACCACGCTTATATTTGCAAAACAGTATTTTTTATGAGGATTAGCTGTGACTTACTTCTTTCCATTTATGGTGCTTTGCAGAACTTTTAAAACCTGAGAGGTTCCTGTTGCTCAAATGGGTGTAATTTCTAATATTTACATGTTTTACTAGTTTTCATTGCTTGATTTTGCCCACGAGAAAGTGTCACAGTCAGTGAATGTCACTCCTAATTACACTAAAATTATGAAAATGTCACACATAAGCAAGCTAAAACCTTGGCAGATATGAGTGGGGTCCTTAGAGGAAGAGGATGTTGAAGCATATCATCCGATACAATTGACAAGACTGTCTTTTTCCTGGAGGCGATTGTGTCCTGGAGTAATTAGGGAGACATTTGAGCACAAGACCCTACTGCTGCTAGAAATGCCTTAGGTGCAATAAAAAATGAGCGTCTCTTTGGAACAAGATTAAATTAAAGGACTGGATGCTGTAAGGGCCAAGATACTGTGCAAGACCAGATTATCACAGGTTCAAAACTAGGCTTGTTCATTTAGCCTTTGGTTTTCAATAAAATAAGTCCAACAAGTGGAGCAACAATACACATCTGTTATTCGGCACCAAAAAGCTCCAAGGGGTGAACGATAGGTTGTGGCAGAATCTGTGTCCCAAAGTTTGAGGGCCATGACACTGTGGAGTTTTTGGCACCTGGGAGTAGAAAGCTAAGGATTTACTTCAGTAATACTTGGTGTACTGTCCAATGAAAGATATCAGTGAGCAGCGAGCTCCCAAATGTGGGTTAGCCCAATCCATGACACCTATGATCCTCTTCAAGGTTACAAGTAGCTGGTATGGTACAAGAAGCAGATGTCTGCAGTTGTTCATTGCCTGGCAACTATTTATGTTGGCAGGCACTCACTCTCCAATCAGTTTGCATTCTGTTTCAATTCATTGACTGTTTTGGTTTTCCTCATGCCTTTGCATGTAGTTTCCTCTTAGGCAGATAATGTTGTTACTGTGACTACTTCAGTCCAGTCTGTCTTCTCTTTACCAATTCTGCTTCCCCGCAACCCTAGATTACCTCTGAAGATGTTGTTACTCTATAGGTACATAAACCCGAATCAAATTACTATGAAGATTCAGTCTCAATAAATTGATTAATAGATTACAAAGGAAGCTAATTTTATCCTTCTCAAAGGATAGAAGGAAAACAATACAGTTATTAAAAAGGTCAGCTCACATGATGGAAATCTACAATTAAAAAAAAGGAGCAGACTGATGAGATTTGACTCTTTAAACGTTTGGCATATAATATCCACTTCTTGCAGGAGGAGCATTAGGCCCAAAACAAGTCCCATCTCAAGCACAGACTGGACTTCTTATATTTCGAAACTCTGTGCAACAAACTTCTCTGTCATAGTGAATTCCTCTTCCACGGTTGCATTTACTCTGAAGGCAGGTGATTTAGTGGGTTATTCGAGGGCTCAGATTAAGGGTATTATACATTGAGCAAGAGCTTCAGAAGCTAGGGGTCCAGATTGAATCCAATGTCGATAATAAAGCTGGAAAAATAACTTTGGTTTGGCTATTTGGCACCCCTTTTTAGGTCTCGCTATTCGATGCGCATGCAGCTTGCGAGACTATGGGGGCTTAACCACTCTTTAACTAACTTGCAAGGAATCGTGGCGATTCCTTGCAGTGCCCGTGACTTTTAAGCTCAATGCGCATGCGCATTGAGCTTAAAAGCGCGTGCACATCAGTTCCCTCAGCCGCACTCCAGGCCCCTGCTGCTTTCACACCCTCTCCCTGCTCCGCCCCCTCCCCTGCCTGCCTTGTCGCATTTCTCCTCCCCCCCTTACACTTCTTTCACTGCCGCCAGGCTGCTGTCACTTAATCTCCCCAGTGCCCCACCCCCATCAGTGTCCTAACTACACTTCCAATCCTCGCTGCCTCACCGCCTCCTCTCTATCCCTCTCTCTCCGTTCTTTTCCCATCTCTCCGTCCTCTCCTCTCCTTTTCTCAATATTCTTGTTTTCATGCTTGTTATACACGGGGTCTGTGCTGTGTTTGAGCATGGCGCCGCTTATTTCCATTACACCCTGCCATTGCATGCATGCATGCACACCTTGAAAAGGCTTGCCCGTATTTTCTGCGGAAGACAACAAGGGATCAGTTGCCAGCTTTGCAGGACCGTCCTGTGATGACGATCACCTGCCTTTGTGAGCCGCTGGAAATTCAGAGCATTCTAGTCGGTAAACTTTCTTCTTTTCCAGTCATGCTCATTATTATAGGCTGCCAAGCACTTCCAGCCTGCCATATGCTTCAGAGGGTTGATATTGCCGCACGCATTCATATTTAAAAAACGGGCGGCGCTTGATTTTTTATCACGGCAACCGCGTTTGGTTGCATGATTCATTCTCTATGTCTCTGTGTTTGATGCATAGCGCTGCCGCTCCGACACACTCCAGTGGGACTAGTACTAGCGCTGCGCTATTAAATAAATACAAAAATAAATTGGTAAGTACTTTCCAAATCCTTAGTGTAATTACGTATATGGTCAGATACAGCTGACATTATTACAGTGCAGACCCATCTCTTACACAGCGGTTGAACAAACTCCCAAACCTGCCTCCAAATCAGTTTAAGGTAAGCACTTGTGAAGTGATTAAGAGGCGTAGGTGCCACTGCAGAGTCCCTCGGTTTTACTGTCTCGTTGTCCTGTGTGGGGTTGCTGTGCAGAGGGCATATGCGAACAGATGTCCCACTCCCACAACTTCCAATGCCCTCTCCTCTCTTACTTCTTCCCTTGTCCCTCCACTTCCATTTGGCGTCTGACCTGCTAGGAGCCGTTTTCCCTGACAGAGTTTACTATGCACCGCACGTTAGATAGAGGGTCCTGTGTCAGGGCCAGTAACAACAGTCAGTGAAGGCCTGCGAGGCGTCACGTTCTACAAACCACTCAATGTTCGCAGAGAAGATTTGCAAAGCCCTGGTTTTCAGCCAGAAAATGAGTTTACAAATAAAAAGGAAAACGAAAGCGTAGCTATGGCTTTGGGAATGTATTTATTGTAGTTTTGTTCGAGACGAACCCACGTCAATGGGGTGTCAGAGTCCTGTACTGACACATTAGAACAGAGTGAAAAGAACATAGCAGTTTGTGTGCCTAATATTAACACAGCTATTCAACGACGCCCTCTTCAAATCCGTAGCTCTTTTCCTTGTTTGGTAGTCATTACCGTCTTATTTGTATTTTTGTGAAATAATTTCTAAATTCGATGGATGAAGGCGCAGCAGGAAACTACCTGAATTAAAAAGCAACGAAATCATTTTGTTTAATTGTCTCCTCTCCCAATACACTTGTAAAATCAATGCCTGTGACTGTGGTGTTTGAGCGATTAATTAGAGTTAGTTACCTTCAGTGTCATGCAAGGCTTGAAGTTTCATGTTTTTATGGCCTGCCAGAAGCTAGAACTGCCGACTTAGAAACTATGCAACCAGGTTTCAGTCCCAGCATTGCTCGGACCTCTGCCATCCCTAACCAGTGCCAGGCTAACTTCCCCGTACCGTCATTGTTGTCAGGCCAGGTATTTGGGTTCTTTCAGTTACAGTTGCGTGCATTTATAGAGTATTTTAATGCAAATGCTACTTACCAGTATGCATCTGTTCTTGGCATGTAGGGCTGCTGACATTCATATCTGTGCATAGTCCGCCACCTAGTGTTGGGTCCGGATGATTGCACATTGTTGTCCTGGAAGAGTCTTCGAAGTATCACGAGATAGGTGGCTCCTCCCCTGGACTACAGTGCGCATGGGCATCGCCTCCATCCCCAGATTGTTTTTAGCCATAGGCAGAGATGGAGTGAAGAAGTGAGTGATGACCATGCTATGAGCATATGTTTGTATATGAATACATACTGCAGCTGCTACAGGCGCCGGGGAGGAGGGTGGGCGATATGAATGTCAGCAGCCCTACATGCCAAGAACAGATGCATACTGGTAAGTAGCATTTGCAGTTCGAGGCATGTGGGCTGCTGAATTCATATCTGTGCATAGAATACATAGCAGTCCCTCCATTAGCGGCGGCCGCCCGTGCCAGCTGCAGCAGTCTGAAAAAGCGTTTTTAGAACAGCCTGACCAACAGCTGCCTGTTGTTTTGAATGCACGTCTACACAGTAGTGTTTAGTGAAAGTATGTGTGGTAGACCATGTGGCTGCTCTACAGATGTCTTCTAAGGGAATGTTACCTAAGAACGCCATAGAGGCCCCCAACTTCCTAGTGGAGTGGGCCCTCGGTGGTATAGTGAGAGTGCGCTTTGCTTTAGCGTAGCAGATCTGAATGCACTTTACTATCCATCTAGCTATTCCTGCTTTGGAGATTGCATTTCCCTTGTGTTGTGTGGCAAAAGCAACAAAAAGTTGTTTGGTTTTGCGGAAATCTTTTGTCCTGTCCACATAATACATCAAGGCCCTCTTCACATCAAGGGTGTGGAGCATCCGCCCCGCCAGCGTCTCTGGGTTTTGGAAGAACACCGGCAATTCAATAGTTTGGTTCATGTGAAACTGCGAGACCACTTTGGGTAAGAACTTAGGGTTAGTGCGGAGCACCACCCTGTTGGCATGTACCTGGAAGAATGGTTCTTGGATGGTGAGCGCCTGCAGTTCGCTAACCCTCCGTAGCGATGTGATTGCTACCAAGAACGCCACCTTCCAGGTCAGAAACTGCAGCTCGCAAGAGTGTAGTGGCTCAAAGGGAGGACCCATCAGCCTTGTAAGAACCACATTGAGGTTCCATTCCGGAGCTGGTGGAGTCCTTGGTGGAATGACTCTTTTGAGTCCTTCCAGAAAAGCCTTGATAGCAGGGACCTTAAAGAGTGACAGGTGTTGCCTATTTTGGAGGTATGCTGCCTTAGCCGACAGGTGAATGCGGATGGAAGAGTAAGCTAGATTACACCGATACAGGTGAAAGGGGTAACATATGATGTTTTGAATGGAAGCGTCTAGCGGGTCAATGCTGTGCTCCACGCAGTAGACGACAAACCTCTTCCATTTAGCCGCATAACAAGCTCTAGTAGTGGGCTTTCTCGCCTCCCGAATGATGTCCATGCAATCGGGAGGAAGATTGAGGTAGCCAAACTCTAGGACTTCAGGAGCCAGATCGCCAGGTTGAGCTGTTGCGGATCTGGGTGCTGAATGTCGCCATGGCTCTGCGTCAAAAGGCTGGGAGTGAGATGAAGCCTTTGATGCGGTACCACGGAGAGTTCCAGAAACGTGGTGTACCATGGTTGGCGAGCCCACGTCGGAGCAACCAGGATGAGCGTCATCGAGTGTTGCCTGAGCTTGCGTGCCACCAGCGGTATCAGAGGTGCTGGGGGAAAAGCGTACGCAAATCTGCCTGACCAGTTCATCCACATCGCATTGCCCTGTGATTGGGGGTGTGGGAACCTGGCGGCGAAGCTTTGGCATTTTGCGTTCTCCTTTGTGGCGAACAGGTCTATCTCTGGATGACCCCACCTTTGGAAGTACGGTTGGAGTACTGATGGATGTAACTCCCACTCGTGCATCTGATGGCTGTGTCTGCTGAGCAGATCCGCCATCTGGTTGTCCTTGCCTGGGAGATGTTCTGCCATGAGGAAGATGTTCCTCTGAATGGCCCACTTCCACATGCTCTGAGCCAGATGAGACAGCTGTGGAGAGTGTGTTCCCCCCTGCTTCTGGATGTAGTACATGGCCGTCATGTTGTCCGTCCGGATCAACACGACCTTGTTGCACAGATGTACTTTGAACGCCTTTAAGGCCATGAAGATTGCCATCAGTTCCAACACATTGATGTGCATCTTCCTTTGCTGAAGTGTCCATAGTCCCTGCACCGTGTAATGGAGTACATGCGCTCCCCATCCCTGGAGAGAGGCGTCCGTTGTCAGGATGATCTGTGGGACAGGCTCTTGGAATGGTCGGCCCTTGCAAAGGTTTTGTGGATTCCACCAATGCAGAGAGTTGTACGCCCGACCGCTCACCAACACTAGGTCTGTCAGTTGCCCATGAGCCTGAGTCCACTGACGTGCCAGGCACTCCTGAAGCGGACGCATATGTAGTCTCGCGTGCGGGACAATGGAGATGCAGGAGGCCATCATGCCTATCAACTGCATGAACACCCTCGCTGGAAGCGAGGCTTGTGGTCTGAATCGTTGGATCAGCGCTTGGATACTGGCGAGTCTCACTGAACTCGGCTGCGCAGTGGCTGCCAGAGTGTCGATTGTCGCGCCCAGATACTGTCGCACGTGGGCGGGCTGGAGATGGGACTTTGGGTAGTTCAGAGAGAATCCCAGATCGTGCAGGAGGTGAATGGTGCGTGACACGTGGTCTACGCACTGCTGTTCCGTCTTTGCCTGAATAAGCCAGTCGTCTAGGTATGGAAAGACATGGACGTGCTGGCGACGGAGATGCGCTGCTACAGTCGCTAGGCATTTGGTGAAAACTCTCGGTGCCGTGGTGACCCCGAACGGCAGGACTCTGAACTGGTAATGCTGGTCTAAGATCTTGAATCTGAGATACTTTCTGTGTGAAGGATGCAGGGGAATATGGAAATAGGCATCCTTCAGATCCAGCGTTGCTAGGAAGTCCCCCCGTTGAAGCAGGGGAAGCACCTGCTGCAATGTGAGCATATGGAAGTGCTCTGAGTTGATGTACCAGTTCAGGGGCCTGAGGTCCAGGATCGGCCTGAGTGATCCGTCCTTTTTGGGGATTAGAAAATACAGGGAGTAAACCCCTGTTCCCCGTTCTTGCAATGGAACGAGCTCTATCGCCCCTTTTTGCAGCATGACCAGTACTTCTTGCTGCAACAAGGTCAAGTGCTCGTCGGACATAGCACGGCTTCTTGGCGGTATGTCCGGTGGAATGGACGTAAGTTCTAGACAGTACCCGTACTGGATAAGAGACCTCACCCACCTGTCTGTGGTGATGGACCTCCACGCCGGCAGGAACTGCTGGAGTCTCCCCCCGACAGGTGTGGTGTGATCGGGGGGAAGTGACAAGACGTCACTGCTTGTTGGAGGTGGTGGACCTGGAGGCATTGTTTCCACGTCCCCTGCCTTTGATATTATTGCCTCTGTAGCCACCCCTGCCCTTGTTGTTGTTATACGAGGACTGGGTGTTACCCTTGTAGTATTGCGTGGACTGGGATGCCTGGCCTCTTGAGGTGCCTCTTGAATTGGAGCGGCGAAAAGAACCACCCCGAAACTGCTGACTTTGTAAAGCCCCCATAGACTTGGCGGTTTCGGTATCTTTCTTCATTTTTTCTAGGGAGGCATCCACCTCGGGGCCGAACAGATGGTCAGGATTGACTGTTTGACCCAGTATTGTGGTTTGTATGTCGGGTTTGAACCCAGAAATTCGAAGCCAGGCATGGCGTCTAAGTAACACGCTTGTATTGATAGCCCTGGAGGCAGTGTCTGCCACATCTAGGGCACTTTTGATGGATGCATTTGTAATGAGTTTACCCTCCTGAATGAGCATCTCCCCCGCCTCCTTGTATTGGTCAGGCAAGTGTTGCAGGATGGCCTCTAATGTGTCATAATGGGCCCTATCATAACGTGCAAGCAGGGCTTGAGTGTTAGAGATCCTCCAGATGTTCGCTGCCTGTGCAGCAATGCGTTTGCCTGATGCCTCAAAGATTTTTGACTCTTTGTCTGGGGGAGGAGCATCACCAGTAGTCTGCAAATTCGCCCTCTTTCGAGCGTTGGACACCACCAGGGAGTCCAATGGCAAATGTCCCTTAATATACGTGGGATCCGTGGGCGCCGCCTTATACTTCCTGTCGATGCGAGGATTGACCACCCGCGCCCGGGTGGGCTCCTTGAATACCTCCTGTGCATGCTTCAGCACCCCTTTGAGCATCGGTAGCGTCTTGACTTGCTTTTCGGCTACCGAGAAGGTGTCGACTAAGAAGTCCGCATCCACAGGGTCTGAGTGCAGTTCGACGTCATGGTTCGCTGCAGCTCTCTCTATTAATGCATTAAACGCCGCCGAGTCCTCTGTCGGGGACGTCTTCGCGGCGAAAAGTTGAGTGTCCTGGCCTGACTGCGGGTCGTCCGTGTCGCCTCCTGCTGTCCAGGGCACCTGCTCCTCTTCCGGATCCGAGTACGCAGGATAGTTGTACTCGTCGTCCTCCTCGTCCACATCAGGCACTGGGGAATGGGCCGGCGAGTGTTCCATGGCTTGTGGAGACAGAGGTTCCATCAGAGCCGAAGAGTCCGCAGAGCACCTTTTGTTCTTAAGTGGAATCCTAAAAGGTTCCAATGGCGGCTCCGACGTAATCTTTCGTTTGAGGAGCGACAATTTTCCGGTGTTGGCGTCGATGGTCACCTCACGACGTTCCTCCACCGCGAGCGGTTGGAGCCGAAGCTTCGACACCACCAAGGCAGCCTTCGGCGTCAATACTTCCTGAGAGTGTCCGCTCTGCTTAGGCGCGAAGGCCTTCGGCGCCGACTTGGGAGGAAGGGTAAAACGAATCGGCGTTTGTTCCTTGGCAGGCTTCGGCGTGGGCCTAGGCACTACAGTGTCCTGGCTGGGAACAACAGTGGACTGTTGGATCCGCTTTAAGGATTCCCCCACCTTCTTTGTAAGGGATGCCGAGGGCTGAACCGTCGCGAGCGACTCTTCGTCTCCGAGAGTCCGGTCGCCGGTAGGCCTCTTCTTCGGTGCCGACGCCCCCTGGCCTGGTGCACCATCAGCGTGACGCTTCTTCGAAGCCGTTTTCGGGTCCGCGACCCCTTTCGGTGCCGACGCAGCCGCGTCGGATGCCTTCACCTTCGGCGCCGACCCAGAGGGCTTCGGGTCGGCCATTTTGGCGCGGCTCTTGTGGTCGGCCATTTTGGCGTGGCTCTTCGAGTCGGCCATTTTGGGTTTCGTGGAAGTTGACGCCTCCAGAACCTTCTTCACCAACGCCACTTTCGGTTTCGGTTTCGCATCCGAGGGTGCGGGACCAGTTGGCTTCACTTTCGGTTTCTTGTTAGAAATGTCCGTGACCGGGCCCGGAGGCGGGGACGTAGGACTCATAGTAAGATCTTGGGTAAGGCCCGAAGGCGATCCCTCGACCTGGGCCGTATGACGGGGGGTAACCCCGGAGACTGGTTGGGGATGCTCTTCCTCTGAGCTATCTCCCATCGTGGCACAAATCAGTTCGTCGTCCCCTACCTCACCGGAGACTTCGTCGCAGGCCTCCTCATCCGCGTCGTAGGTCTCTTCCTCGGACGCGGGGCCAGAGTCCGACTCTTGTACGTCGAACTCTTCCTCGACCGATTCCTGAAAGATGTCATCAGGTGGGGGCGCCGAAGCCGACAACTGTGCCTGGAGTCGATTAGCCCGGCGAATCTTCAAAGTTTTCTTACTCCTAAACTTTGAACACGCCATGCAGGTGTCTTCACGGTGATCCGGTGACAAGCATGTGTTGCACACGGGGTGCACGTCGAGGTGCGAATATTTTGAGTGACACAGCGGACACTTTTTGAATGGAGTCCGCTCCATAGCAAATGTGGTAGTGTAGGCCCGTCCGCGTCGAAGCACGTGGAAGGGCAGTAGGAGATCGGAGCTGAGAGTCAGTAAGAAAACCCGAACGTAACTATACCGACGCCCAGCCTAAAGACCTTTTGGTCTCAAGTAAAATCGAACAACTATCGGTTCCGAAGGAGGGAACCGAAAACACATCCGAACCCTATGGCGGAAAAAAACAATCTGGGGATGGAGGCGATGCCCATGCGCACTGTAGTCCAGGGGAGGAGCCACCTATCTCGTGATACTTCGAAGACTCTTCCAGGACAACAATGTGCAATCATCCGGACCCAACACTAGGTGGCGGACTATGCACAGATATGAATTCAGCAGCCCACATGCCTCGAACAGTCCTTTACTGCATTACACTTCTATTCTTCTCTACCCTACAGCGGGTGTCTGATGTTGGATTAGTTAACAGTGGTATTGCTCACAAATGGGTTAAGATCGGGTCCTGCTAAATATTTCATTAAATTTCATTAGCATGCCTCTTTCACTTTCCTAACTACCGTTTGCAAGTAATTGGTGCAATAAGTGCTGAATATGGTTTGAAGCAAATTGGTAGCTCTGCATTTTAATAAATGTTCTGTTGAGTTTAGATTTGTCAGGTGTGTTGGGGCAATGATGAAGTGGTGACATTTAAACAATGTAATCCCATTTTTGCCACTTGATTTTATTTTGATTTATAGATTTATCCGGTCTTTAATTTCAGGGACAAAACGTTTTCCTGATGAGCCGGCCACTGACTCACAACCACAACCACACACACAACCACAACCACAACCACACAATAAGACACACACGACACACACACACACACACACACAACCAACCAAAAGCACACACACAACCACACACACAACCACAAACACACACAAACACATATACAACCACACACGCAGGCCACAAACACACAACCACGCACACAACCACAACCACACGCACACAACCACACACACACAACCACACACACAACCACACAAAACATTGGCATAACCAATATGTTTCCCATTTGGGACCTTATAAGAGTTTAGCCCCGCAACAGTTGATGTAGTTGCACAAAGGATATTATACTGCATAAATAAATACTTAGAAGGTCCCAAAAGCAAGCCCTATTGGCCATGCCAATGCTTGTTCTCCCTCTCCCCATCTCCCCCTCTGCCTGCTCTCCTCTCTCTCTCCCTCCCCTCTCTCTCCCCTCCGTCCTTCGCTCTCGTCCTCCCCCTCTCTTCTTACCCTCCCTCTACCCTCTCTCCCTTTCCCTCTCTCCATTTCCCTCACTTCCCTCTCCTCTCTCCCCGTCTGTCTCTCTCCTCTCTCCCCCTCTCTCTTCTCTCTCCCCCCCCCTGTCTCCCTCTCTTTACCCTCTCCCTCTCCCTGCTCTCCTTTTTCTCCCTCTCCCCATCTCCCACTCAGCACCACCACAGCATCACTCAGCACCACCACAGCATCACTCAGCAACACCACAGCATCACTCAGCACCACTCAGCAACACCACAGCATCACTCAGCACCACCACAGCATCACTCAGCACCACCACAGCATCACTCAGCACCACCACAGCATCACTCAGCACCACCACAGCACCACTCAGCACCACAGCACCACTCAGCACCACCACAGCATCAATCGGCAACACCACAGCATCACTCAGCACCACTCACCATCACCACATCATCACTCCGCATCACTCAGCACCACCACAGCACCACTCAGCATCACCACATCATCACTCAGCGCAACCACAGCCTCACTCAGCGCAACCACAGCCTCACTCAGCGCAACCACAGCATCACTCAGCGCAACCACAGCATCACTCAGCGCAACCACAGCATCACTCAGCGCAACCACAGCATCACTCAGCGCAACCACAGCATCACTCAGCGCAACCACAGCATCACTCAGCGCAACCACAGCATCACTCAGCGTAACCACAGCATCACTCAGCGCAACCACAGCATCACTCAGCGCAACCACAGCATCACTCAGCGCAACTACAGCATCACTGGTTCGAATATGTTCTTTCAATGTTTCAAGCTGTTTTCAAAAATGTTAATATTTCACTTTTGTTCTTGAATTTTCGTCACAATAAAAAACACTGAACATCATCTTCACAAAAGTTAATTACAAAAGTTTAAGCTATTGCCATTACAAATTAAATAAAAGTATTAATTATTTAAATAAATCAAAAACCATTGTTATTTGTAATATCAATACATCTATTGCATTACAAATGCTATAGGTGTCACATTTGCAAAAGTTATAACTATTGGCATTGTAAATGACAAAGCTATTATTTTGGCTATTTTAAAAAACAAAACATTAAATAAAAAAAAGGTAATTTATAAGACCAATAGCTCAAACTTTCCTAATGCGAGACAGGAGGGATTAGTTGAGTCTCTCCTTTTGGTCTGTCTGCGCCGGGATGCCCCAGGGTAAGCTGAGCGCATTATAAGTTTCATATTATTATTATTAATTATGGTTATCAGTCTAGAACAATTCCCTCTTAGTGGCAGGCAGCATTATTTTTCCACTACATAAGAAGGGGCCAGCTACTTTTCCTTGGGATTATAGGCAAATGATGCTGTTTTTTCTATTGGATTTTTTTTGTTGCTAAGAGCCTGTTCAATCATTCACAAAACTGAGTGGATGCCAATAACATTATTAAGTGGGAGCAGGCAGGTTTCAAACCAAAAACAGTTCTACCTTAGATTAAAAAAAAGCACAGCCCTACAAGTGATTTTGCAAAAATGTGCGATACCTCAGAATATGCTTCTATATGCGCATATATTGAATTTTTCTGTTTTTAACTGTGTAGATAGACCTACTCTGTGGTGTAACCTCGGGAATTTAAAAAAGCCTGATCATAGAATCAATCTTATAATAGCGTTTCATTCTTCTACCTGCTGCCATGTATTACTTTGAGGTGACCATGGGCTATCACCAGACATCTAAACGAATAATGGTTTTAAACAAGGATGTTTTTCAGCTCCTTTACTAGTTTCCTTCCAATTTATGATTTATCCATGGCATTGTATGAACCCAGACCCCCCCCTCCTCTCCCCCCAAATTAGGTCACCATAATATAGATTCTCTGCTTCATGTGGATAGCATTGTGATCCTGGATCTAACTCCCACAGGTTTACAGAAAAGCCTGGATTGTGTACTTGGGTATGCTGAAAGTCATTATTTAAAGATCAATAAAAGTAACGTTATGGTCTTTAAAGAAACGCTATGTAGGTTGCAGATACAATGTTAATGTTTTTAATAAGAGAAGAGCTGGGTAGAAATTTCTCCGCTAACCTCTCTACAAAGGAACACATCTTACTGGATAAGCGATGACCCAGACAAATGCACTTTCATCGCTTTATAGGGCTTTAGGACAAAGACATTTTATTAATTTAATTTCCATATACAGTGCAAAGATACCCCCTCTTTTGCTCTACGCTATTGAAGTCATTGATTTTAATTATTGGAATTTTTGCATACAATGGGGGAACATATATTTAATAAAATTAGTAATTTAAATATCCTTGCACCAGCAAACGTTTCTCGCCTCGAACAGGGTCTTTTGAGTATTTACAGCCACAGTGAGAACGGCAGTGGAAGCGTGCCTGAAAGCTTTCGATGGGAGCTATTGGAGGTCTAGAAGCGGCGGCTCGACGCCCCCCCCCCCCCAAAAAACCTGCAGAGCTGCTTGAGGTAGACGTTGGGGCCCCCCACTTAAAGCATACAAACAACGGGTACGCTAAGGGGCACCATAAAGTGGGGTGGAGGGACTCGCCTGACCTCCCCCTCCCCCCTGCATCCAGCTCAGCAAATGTCGATAGCGCCCCAACTACGGAGGCTCAAAGGAGAAGCGCAGCTGGGACTGACAGACAGATTCCCCACAGGATTAGGGTGTAACCCATTGGGGAGGGGAGGCTAGGGGGGCTCAAAATCGAGGAGACTGTGTATTGTGGCGCCGGAGCACTAACACCGCTATGGACACCACTTAGCGGGCCACAAATGTCCCTGTTCTTGATCTGCCTGGTTCTTTGTTGACTATGTGACTCTATGGTGTTTAGTCTTTTTTGTTCACGTGTTACAAAGCTGTGTTTTTTGTATTCTGGTTACTGATGCAGTTCTGTACTATTGCTTGCTTATTGTGACTTTGCAACGTTCCCCTGATGTTCTTCCCCCTGGCCGGTCTGCCTAACCCGATCAGCATGCTAAGCCCTTTTATTCCCCCGCCTCCCTCTATGATCCATAGGACTGTTACTACATTCAGCCTATGCTCTCTTCACCCTTTAACTCGCTGTTTACTGCTAGCCCTCCCTTTTTAGACCATGAAGGTATCTGATTTCGATAAAGTTATGGTCTTTTTGGCAGACTATTCATATTATTTTCTTGGCTTTTTCCTACTCTCTTCTCCCCCATTCTACTGTATAGGTCCTCCCCTACCACTCAACTGTGCCTAAACGGCCTCCATGAATGTGCCCCTTGCCAAAGCACTCCCTCTCTTCTTGTTGGGGAGGGGTCTAGCATTTTTGCTCCGGAGTCTCAGATTCTCCTCTAAAAGAGTCCACAGTGTTAAGGGATTCACACGGAGAGGAAAATGGCCTTTATTGGCCTCCTCTTAGATGCCCCTTGCCGAAGCACTCCTTTTCCCCTTGTAGGGGAGAGATCCTGCATTTATGCCCTTGAGTCTCAGATACCCCTCTGAGAGAATCCACAGTGTTAAGGGATTCACACATAGCAGAGGTTTGGGATTGTTCGCATTATCACTGGTAACTAAGCATCGCACACCGTGATAGGCGCTCTTTTTGAAACCTTTTTAATGACCTCGTGAGGCTGATACTTTAGCCGTCTGATGTACCTCGGCGACCGAGCAAACTTTGGCCGATGACCAGTGGAGTTGCTCTACGCAACTATTGAGGAGTTTAGCTCTGGTTCCCCCTTGGCCGGCACCTACCCTCCGGATCGTCTTTATTCTTCCTCTTCTATTCCTTTCCTCCCTCCCTCCCTCAAATCTGTCTCCCCCTGCCTGCTTTTTCTCCCCCACACCTTTGTTATTCATGTATCCCCAGTCACTACGTACCTGAAACTGTAGTTATTATGTAACTATGTTTTGAAGCAATTCTACCTACTCATGTAAAGCGCTATATACAACATTTTTTCAAATAAATAAAATAAAAAATAAAACTTAAAAAATTTACATTCGGGGGCAGGCCAGTGTCCTCCGATGAGGTCATAGGCTTCTGCTTAGTAAAGAACTTGCTTTTAGAGGCCTAGTTGAATTTGGAGCATGGAGTTCACTGGTTTTTCCTAATGTTTCGCATGAATATCTGGCCAATAAAAAACATTACCAGAGACTTAGGAGAACATTATTTGTGATTTATGCCGGGACTTCATACAAACTTTAGAACATGTACTCTATGTTTGCACCCACTGCGTTTTATTCGCGGCAGTTTATTGAAACCGTAATTTCTGAAATATGGTGTTCGATCCTCACAAGAAGGATTGCATTAACTACTTGATCCTGTGAATAAAATTATGCGCTTTAAAATATTGCTCTCTCAAGAGTTTTAAAAAATATATAACTGCATTTTTTTGTAAAGTGGATATCGTTGTACATCTGTAACATCTGTATCTAATAATAAATTCATTGGTATACTGGAATTGATTGATTGCTGCCATATAACCTCTATGTGACGAGTCAAACTTTCATTTACCTGCTACACACAAGAATTGCATGTTTTCCGTGGTCTGAGTGTGTTGACGGCTTCTGTTTTGATGACGCAGTCTGGAGTTGCACAGCCATAAATCTGGGTTTCTCCCTTTCCTGTCTCAACTCGCCCCCCTCTTTGTTCCCAGGACCTAGTTCATGGTGCAAGAATATTCTGAACAGTACCTAGAATGTGAGGCTTCAGGACTCAGCAGAACCGCCTGCTAGGATTCACCCATTCTTTGGTCTTGAAGCATATAACCCTTATAAACGAGAAAATGTTTTCAAGCCTGGCTGTTGGTACAGGCATTTCAGAACCAGCAGGGAGGGAAGGAGAAGAGGCTAACAGAGCACAAGCTAAGAACTGGTATTGGAAGTCAGTATGGTCGGAAAGAAACAAGTTTAAAGAGAGTGCGGCCATCTAAAAAGGAACACAGTAATGTATGAATATATACAGCAAAGTGATTAAGTAATATATAACAATGCGTAAGGACAGTGACTTACTCAAGCCGAGTTATAGGGTGCAATTTCCACTGGTCTCCTTCTTCATCATAGAACGACCGGTTTGTGATCTTGTTCTTCTCCTCCAGAGGAATAAAGTTCTCAATGATCAGGTGCCTAAAGAAAGAGAAAAGGGGTAATCAATGTGTTTGGTGTCCTCCATCAACCCATTTTATACTCTTTTACAGTACATAATATAGTCTGCCAAACTGAAATTAGACCCAGTTTCCTTTAAAAAAAAAAACAACAATCGGCACCACTCCGATTGCCAAAGCTTTAAGCGCACATACACCTACTTGAGCTTTAGTTCCCTGGTGAGCTCGTTCTGCGTTTGCTCCAGCTCCTGGCGCTCCTTGATGTGTTCTTCCTGGAGGTCATGGATTTCTGCCTTCACTGCCTGCAGCTTGGAGAATAGCTGGACCGAGCAGAAGATGAAATATAACAGAGTAAGACACTAACAAAAGAGGCTTGGAACAGATATCCCCTGCCAATGCCACCAATATTTAAAGCAAACATTTGGTTTATTACATGCACCAATTCCACCTTCCAAGTAAATGGGTCATACCTTTTTCAACTTTTTAGTTTTGATGTCCACTTCCTGCTGCAGTGAGCTGTATGTTTCCTTTAGCTCCAAGGTCTCCTCATCTCGGCTTTCCATCTGCTGCTGCATCTCTCGTTCTCTACGTTTCTACGGAACACAAGTTTGGTCAGATTCAAGTAAGACCATTACAATGGTTTGCAAGCCAAGACTCCTTACAAGAAGCCCTGGGATCGTACAGTTATTTTCTTTTACATACAACTAGGATCCTTAACTATCATTTGAAGACCAATTGCTCAACAAGGAGTTTTCTTGGCTTGCTCTGCCATTTCCATTATCCTAGTTGGATCCCTCACATACAACAATTACAAAATTGCCACAGGTTAAGGCCAAAAACAAAGGATTTCCTTCTTACCTGCTCTGCAATTTCATGCCTTTTCTGTTCTAGAATTTTCTGTTGCTCGTTTGTGTGATCCACTATGTTCTTTCCTCCAACAAGAAGCTTGCTCTCCATGGCCTGGAAAATAAGTAGCCAAAAAGAGAAGCAAATGTAATCTCTAAATATCCACAACATTTTACTGATTATAGGTACGCACACAAAAGAAAGTAGAGCGCCAAGTCTGAGTTACTACACAACACTTATCAGAACTGCTGGCTCGTGTCGACCAAGTCAACGAACAATTATGGAGTGAGACTGAGCACAAGACCATACCCCAGGATACTTTTTGTAGCCATTCCATCTTACAGTAAACCTGCTGTATCCAGCGTAGCATCATAATTTATCCAATTTCCCACCCTATTTCATCAGCAACCCAAACTATTGCTCATACAGATCACGCTCTGCAGGGCTCACCATTTTGAAACTTTTTATACTGCATGGATACTGAAAACATTGCATAACAGTAAAAGCAAAAGACAAAGACAGAACATTTGGTCAGACACAGTTCCACAACTTTAGTCAGTAATCTTTGACAGAACCAAACATTATGGGCAGTCTTGAAGCGGTGACATGCCACACCAAAAACCACCCCCTCCTCCAGGACCCACAACCCTTCCCAGAGTCTCCCTTTATAGGTCTGTGGAAATGTAGTCCGGCTTCAGTCCATCTCATGGTAACCCCTCTAGAGTTCCCAAACCTTCTAGAGCTTACATGGGCATCCGCATGCTGTAGAAATTTTCTTCTGCCCTCATACATCAGTCCATGTTACAGATCCAGTCTTCTCGGCGCCGCCGATTACCCCCCCCCCCCCCCCCCATAACCCAATTATCTCTATTTTGGCTATGACTAAGGCTATGTTGCAGAACAATAATGTATATCTAGACAGTGTCTGCTCAATTTTCTCCTTCAGTGCCAACGGACGTCCATGTGTGTGTGTGGTGAGAGACCGGATGTCTGTGTGTGCTGGATGCGTGCGCTTATGTAGCTCTGTCCGATCAATCTTCCTCCATTTTCTGTAACTGTACAGATGCACTTCCCTGAGTTGCTCATGTTTCCTCTTGTTATGAAACTAATATATCTTGTTTACTGTTGCATCGCTATTGAACAAGTCAATTTCATGGACTTCAAGGCGACAGCACTGTTTGCAAAATGCTTAATAAAAACTAGTAAAAAAAAAAAAAATGGATGTCAGGTTCTGATCGCCTCATATTCCCAGGAAGATCAGTGCTGGAAAAGGGAAACATTCTCTCAAGCTACCTGCATATTCACTTCTCCAACTAAACACTAGCAATCCCATATAGTGTGGATCAATGTTCCCACTTGACAGCCTCTCAAGCACTCTCAATGTCAATCCTCCCCATACGTAGCAGCCTAGTTCTAGTGAAATATGCTCTGTGGGGAATCTTAAACGGTATTAGGTGGAACCCGGCCCCGATGGCCATCTCACGTGGGTTTCAGCACGCCTTGTCCCAGCACCCCTCCTCTATGGTATCTAGATCCTTTGCCCACTATTACACTAGGGCCTGCAGCAGAAGTGTGGAGTTAGCAATGAATGTTTTGTAAATCTGGGATACTGCCTTTGTTCCCAGCAGGACTGCGAGCAGGATATATTTTATAAGGGTCTCCTCAGCTGCATTTTGTGGGCTGGCCCTAAACCTCGTGAGTGCGTGGCACACTTGTACACTGAAGTATTGGCTGTCAGTGACTTCATATTGTCACCGGAGTTCTCGGAACAGGAGTGATCACTGGGAGCCCCACATGTCCCCCTCATTCGAAATGCCTAGTAGATCTCATTATCTCTGTCCCTCCAAGAATTGGAACTTCATCAACTCATCCGAGTCCCAAAGGGGAGGCTCCAGTGTCACCCTCCCATCCCACGAGGTGGGTCGCTGTCCTCCATGTAGCAATAACTAATGTTGTTGGGGATAGATGTCTGGCCAGTTTACTCGCACTGTACAAACTGTGAACGTACATCTCCCCCTCCCACTGATCCATTTCTCTTATATTTGCTGGCACTGCAGGCTCTTGCTTGAACGGACCCAGTAGTAAAGCAGTAAGTCCAGGAGTGCTATACTTATGTCGTATTGGCCCCCTTTAAGGGCCATCAATGCCCTTCTGGGAACCCCACCCTCTTCGTTTTAGAGCAGTGAACGTGTCACAGTGTCCACCAAAGGAAAGAAGGTCTTGGGGACGTCAAATATCATGGGCTGTAAACCACAGAGTAATTTGGGAAACATCACTATTTTCTAAAGAGCGGCCCTGCCCAGCAGCTAAATAGGGAGGCCCCCGCCAATGTTCCATGTCTCTACTGTACACCTCCAGGATCCGCCCCAGGTTCCACCTGTAGAACTCGTCAGGTGTTACGTGGATGCCCAGTTACCGGAACCCTTTCTGCACCCATACTAGGGGGAACCTCCCAATCAGCCTGCAACTGCCACAGGGTGACCAACAACACCACAGACTTGTGCCAGTTGATGTGGATAACTAAGTATGTCCTGAAGATCTCTAGAACTCAAGGTATGGATTTCCAGGGGTCGGCCAGGAAGAGCAGTATATAATCTGCGTAAAGGAAGAACACATTTTCAGTTTGGGTCCCATCAAAAGCCCCTCATCTGAGCATCTATCCTCACCCAGAATGCCAATGGCTTCAGCACAAACTGCTAATTCATCCTACCCCAAATGTAGCATGCGGTTATCCTGTACCTTGGCCACAGGGTTTGTAAATAGTATCCATAACCAGAGAATCCCAGGCCCACCCCCCTCTTCTGCAAGATTGTGACTAGATAAGCGCCTCCATTTAATCAAAGGCTTATTCAGCATCTAGGGACAGGATGACCACCGGCTCTTGCATTAAGAGGTACTGAGCATGGGGTTTTTAGAAAATTAGGACTAGGGGGGCGCACTGCCTGGGCTAAAACGTTACAAAGTGTGTGAAAAGCAAGAGTATCGTTGTGTAGTGCGTAAAGAGCAGACGGCAAAACCTCCTTAACCGTCTAAACAAGTCAAAGACAAGACAATTTAACAATAAATAAGCTCTCGCAACTACATATGTGTATATCAAAACAAGGTTCAATGACCAACAGTAAAAAAGAAAACGCAGAAGCAGGTTCTTTGGTGTGATACTTCTTGTTACAGCAAGTTGTTTACTTTTCTCCAGACTTTGAGAAAGATATCAATCGCCGACACGTGTTTCGTCGTGTGTGGGTGAGTCAAACACGACTCTTCAGGGCTTAAACTCCCAATACCACAGTGTGGTTGGAGTAAGTCTGGGTCTTTACAAGCTCTGTTTCAGGCAAAGGGTATTCTGCGTATACATACACAGACGAGGCTGGTTGAAAGAAAGATCAATGGTAGTATCGGAGTGAAGTTATCATATCCCCTTGGTAATCCTGTAGAGATAGTGTAGCGCTGTATCCCGCTATGCCTTCAGGCGGGAAGCCGGGAGGGGATTCCTATTTCGTGCCAATTTTGAGGAAACGAGTAAGTATCCTCTGAGGCGGTGTGCCGCTTCTGGCAATCCCTCCTCTGTTTGTTCCCGGCGGTCGTCTCTCGTGTACGTGTCGGCGATTGATATCTTTCTCAAAGTCTGGAGAAAAGTAAACAACTTGCTGTAACAAGAAGTATCACACCAAAGAACCTGCTTCTGCGTTTTCTTTTTTACTGTTGGTCATTGAACCTTGTTTTGATATACACATATGTAGTTGCGAGAGCTTATTTATTGTTAACTTGCATTAAGAGGTGTCTAGTTAAGCAGCTGAAAAGTCGCCATAAATTGTGGCGTGTCGACCTTAGGGCCATAAAACCCATTTATCAATGACTTGTAGGAGACCGCTTGCAAGGATCTTTCCCAAATCTTAATCAATATGTTGAGCAACTTAATGGGTCTCTATAAGGCACACTGCTTTGCAGGCTTACACTGTTTATGCAAGAGCACCATGGTCGCGGATCGTAAATCCCATAAAAGTGAGATTTTATTTTGACTTCCCTGCAACACTAGAGGGCTCATTTTGGCTTTGAACAGTTGCAAAATGGGTTCAAACAAACAGCAGTCTGGATCTTATCATTTTAAGACTCATCCATTAGAGTCTATGTTGTTGATCCTTCCACAACAACTACTGGATCCACCCGTTCTCAATCCTGATGGGACCTTCTGATCATGTTAGACCATCCCACCATTCACCATGCTCTCTCCCACTATGATACATCACAATTGCGCACCGCATTCCACAGTGGCCCCCACAAACAGTTTTACTGAACCTCTAGTATTCCAGCGGCCCAATGTGTATCCTTTCACACCCCACCCTCTCTTTTTCTACATGGGCTATCCTTTATGACCGATCACAAATTATTTCACACAGCCCTTTTCTGTCACCCGTTCCCCTTCCATTTTCCCCCTCTAAAAAACATCCTGTCAGGCTCCGAACACCTAACCTGTTGCGAGTCTTCCCAATTTCCAATTTTGATGGACCATCTCATGTCCCATCCTTCATTGATCATCTTTTTATGCCCCTTGAGGACTCCCCTGTAACTTTGAGATATATCATCAAAATAAACCAAAAGTGACTCACCATTCCCTTTGTTGCACCCAAACATACTGATTAAGTGTCTTTCATTTATTTGTCCACATCAATGTACACTATACTATTACCACTAATGCTTGCATTTCAACAACAAAATTAGAAGTTCGTGAAAAAAATACCATTCAAAACAGTATTTAGCACAGTAAATTATGTAACACTACAACCTCCACCTGGTAAGATGCAAAGCTTAATAAACATTCCTGTAGAATGAATGTAGATCCATTTACACTTTTATAAAATCTGCCTTTTTTTAGCAAATGTCAATTTTTGATTAATCAAAAATCCAGTAGACAGTCTGGCTATTTATTTACTGTGTATATAAAATCTGGTGAAGTGAGACAGACCCCCCCCTCCCCTCAGATCTCCACTGAGTTATTCCAAGTTTACGAATCCCTTCACCACACATACAGTGAAGAGTCGGCCATAATATAAAGTAAAATTTTGCTTGTGCATAATTGTATTCCCATTAAACAGCCCACCCCTTTATGTTTTCATTTCCAAAATTATATTGAAATCATATGGCATGAATGTCTAAAATTATTCCCTAGTTCAAGAAAACATGCTTACAGAAAGGAGCTGTATGCATATATCCGGAGTTAATTCTTATGTCCAAGGAGCAGAGGTTTATAATAAAAGAATGCAACATAACTTCTCCAAATAAAAATGTGGGAGTTGCACCATATGATATAAGACGCCTTTTAGTGGAACAATTGGAATGCTGGGCCTTGAACGCCAAGGCTATATTTTACACCTTTGCAATCTCTTTTTTGACAGTCTATTTCACTGTCCTTCAAGTAAGAGACTGCTACAAACCACCTGACCAATGTCCACCTACCTTTCAATTTGTAAGGCTGGTAAGTGAATAAGTACAGCTAAAGCTCTTGACACTTTCACACCGATGCCAGGAACCATACTACATGTTTGGGACACACCTCCAGACTTACAATTCCACCTAGACACACTTCCAAACATGCTAACATGCAAACTTTGTGTTGTAACTAATGCCGGGGAAGATTTGTTTTGGACAAACAAAGTCAAAGCACAACTCCCAGAGGGCAAATTCTTAGGGCAAAAAAGGGATTACCTGAAGGTATCACACATGACAAGGAAGTACTAGCAATTAGCACATGATGGTGCAATTCAATTGGAGTGATTTAACAGCGCATACCAAATTTCAAAGCACTGTTTTATGGTATTTCCCCACAGCATTGCAACATTTGAAGAGGATACGTGTATGGTAGGGAAATATCACAACTAACAGTACATCTATTTGACGAATCCCCACCAAATGCTCGATTTCCTTTTATTACCCACCTTGACTTTAGCACCCAGCATTTCGGTGGCTTCCTTCTCTCGCTTTAGATCATTCATCTTCTTCTCCTTCTCCTTAAGCAGCTTCATCTTCTCCTCTGCCACCAAGCTGTGATCTTCAACAATTGCTTTCTTTTCCTTCTCCAAGCGCTCCTGTTGCTCCCTCCAGTAGTCTTCTTTATCATCTACTCCATCCTCACCATCATCCTCCCCATCAACCTCATCATCATCAGCCTCTTCCCCATCGCCTCCCTCATCTCCCCCTCTTCTCCTGCCCCTTCGCCGAAGTTTGCCCACTGTACGCTTCTCTAGCTGGGCTTTCAGCCGAGCAATTTCTTCCTGGAATTCCCGAAGTAGGGCATCCTTGGGATCTTCATTTACTCTAGGCTTGTTTTTGATATTTTTGGCACGGTTGGCATAGCGAAGGGTGGTTAGAGTTTCTTCCACATTGTATGATGCTGGGCCAATGTTCGCCACCATCACTGTTTTAGCATTGCCACCCAAAGAGTCCTGGAGCAGTCTTGTAAGTTTTGAGTCTCGATAGGGAATATGAGTGCTTTTACCATCCACCAAAGCAGAAATAACATTCCCCAAGGCAGAAAGAGAGAGGTTAATCTTAGTAGCTTCTTTAAGCCTTTCCCCCTGAGCACCTGTCTTGGACTGGCGCTCACTTCCAGCAAGATCAACTAGGTTTAACTTCCCCACACGGATGTGATTCTCTCCATCGAGTCCCACCTCACTGCACTCTACTGTGATCATGAAAATGGCATGGGAGCGAGAGCTATGCTCATTCATATTAGTTGCTCCAACTGAACGGTTCTGGTTTCCTACGTTCATTACATGCTCAATCTCTTTCACACTTTTAGTTACAAATGAGGACAGATCTTTCACATAGACCCCCGTGTCGGGTCGCTCTTTCAGCTCCAGGCGCTTGCTCTGATCCTTTGACAATAGGTCCCGTATTTCTTCCTGGTAAATTTCTAAATAAGATGCCCTGACGAGGTACTGCTGATTCTGAGACCGTGAGATGTGCGTGAATATATGTTCAAAGGAGTTGGGTATGACCCCTCTTTTCTCAGGGTCATTACGCACCCCTTCCATGGTGAATGTCTTACCTGTTCCAGTCTGCCCATATGCAAAGATAGTGCCATTAAAGC
Source organism: Lissotriton vulgaris (assembly GCF_964263255.1). Taxonomy (NCBI): domain Eukaryota; kingdom Metazoa; phylum Chordata; class Amphibia; order Caudata; family Salamandridae; genus Lissotriton; species Lissotriton vulgaris. The sequence goes on from NC_141695.1 coordinate 1,666,165,156, forward strand.
CTTGCAGGACAGAGTCCACCAGTGGCCTGAAAGTTTCATCATAGAGTTCAACTTGCTTTGAGTTGCAATCATAGACTGCATCGAAGGTGAACGTCTTGGGTAGCTCATTCGTGGCACCTCTAGAGTTCTTCACTGCCACCTGGCCAAACTTGACGTTCACCTCTACGACCTTTTCATACCCTCCAGTCAATTCCTTGCTATTCATAGGACGACACCTTACAACCACTCGGACAGTTTCTAAACTCTTTAACTTGGACATGATGCGGAGGGGGACAGTGCAGGCGTCTCTGATATGCAACAGGCCAGTACAGCAAGAGGTCCTAGAAAACAAATGGAAATCGGTTTGAGCTCAGCTTGAAGCATAACTAAGTGCATACAGACATTTTAACAACTGAACAAAAAATATACCATAAGGAAACACTTCAATCTAGAGCTCGTCTTCTTACTTACTGAGAAGACACGTGATGTTTTGTGGCTCGGGTGTATCTCTCACTCAAATCAGATTAGTTATGCACATGGTTAGCAGCAAAATGGCAAGCTAGGCCAAAGCCTTGCAAACAAATGTTAGGAAGTAAATACTGTAATTACCAGCTCCCCCATTAACGCTTTTAGAGGCCACTGAACGTCCATTTTCAGCGCGCATAATATGAAAAATACATGGTATGGATTGGTATCCAAACAAGATATCGGAGTAAAAATATTGTGTAGACAAAATATTGTGTCTAAAATATACAGTTGATATGTACATTGATACCATGGTGCTGATGGAATTAATCTATGTAAAACTCGAACTGAGAGTACATAGTGACAAATCAATCGGCTAGTAAAACTGTTGACGTTTTAACACCGTAATAAAAAATTTGTCAGGGTCATCATCAGGGCAAACAAGACAATTGAAGCAACCTGCAAAAAAGAAAATAAGCCAAGCTAATCAGTATATATCCTGTTGTTACTACGCCTATCTTCCTCCCTGATGTCACTATCCACTTTCACTACGTCGGATTTGGAGCACCTGCTATTTGTTTTATCATCTGATATGGTGAATTTAATTATTATTAAATTTATACGGTTTGAACTTAAATGTGAACCCAAACTTCCCCCCCACAGGGTAAAATAGTTTTGTTTTGCATTCATGGACCCAGGTTCCCAGGACTGCGCCTTTATTTTTTTGTCACCACCACATGACCGCACCTGCAGAGAATTCCATCTGCATATTGTGAAAACCTTAAAAACTTGTTGCTTTTTCTCCATCTAGATTTTAACCTTCACTGAATTTGGATCCCTTTATAACATCATCTGAAATTAATGAGTGCTAAGGAAAAGACAAACTTTCCCTTGCTTGTAAAATGAATAAGCCATAACACGGGTTAGAAACACAGAGGTATAAACGAGAACGCTATTTTTATTTAAAGGACATGTTGTAAACAGTACTGGCAAAGTTAATAGGTCTTGTCTTTGAGACCTATTGGCTTTGGCACTGGGTTTAGCCTAACAAGAGAGAAAACAAGCATTTGCAATGCAGTAGGTCTTGCATTTGTGAGAGATAGAACGTTCTAATAGAGAATGTTTTTCACGTATGCGTTTTGTTTCAGTGTAGTAGATGAGTGTGAAGTGGAATTATGTGGGCGGTATTGGAATTGATAGATGTGGAATTGTGTGTAGTGTATTTGTGTTGTGGAATTATGTGGCATGGTGAATAGATAGTGGCGAGAGCTACAGAAAATAGACAAAGGAAGATTAAGAGGGATAGGTAGTTTGTGTAGGAAGCGGTTATTGAACTTGAGACACGAGCAGACATATTCTTGTAAGAAGGATAGAAAGACAGAGAGAGCATGGCATAGATGCATAGGGAGAGTTGATTTTGTGTACACACACAAGGTACCCTAGGAAGAGGAGGAGAGTGTGGGTTTGAGGGATGGAAACTTTGAAAAGCTATGGGATAGGCACTGTGTTTGAAGCCCTGAAGTTAACCATATGAGAGAGGCTGGAAATGTGTGTAAGAGAGGGTGAGAAAGAGTACAAGACAGAGAGATAAAGGGACAAGTAGATGGGACACCAGGGGGAAGCCAAGAGCTAGAATAGCGTACAGCATGAGGAGGTAGAGAAAGGTAGCATGTGTGAGTAGGCAGGATAGAGTAGAACTAGAAAGTGCGAGGGAGGGATGAGAGAGGGCAGTGGTATTGCGAGATGAGAGTGGGTAGTGGGAGTGTGCGAGCGATGGGGGAAGTGGGTATGTAGGGGAGAGATGACAGTGTCTAAGTGGGACAAACAGACTAGGTTTCCTTAGTGCCACTCATAGGATGCAGTAGAGAGTATATACATGCTGAATCGAAATTTGCCTAGCTTACGTAACGGTAAGTTTCAATTCTATTAAGGACACGGAGGCGAGGATTATGCTATATCTTCCTTCGCTTTATTAACATAAAGAAACCACAGCAGCTCAGGAAAAGATATAATAAGAACACAAGATGCTTTAAACATAAAGCATTGACGTAATGTTCAACAAAAAATCAACAACAACTCCCAAGAGTCTCTTTGCTTATAATCATAGACCACAGTCCTTTGTCTCTGTCCATCGTCCCTATATAACCGAACTTCCCATCATCTTCCTCCTCTTTCTTCGCGCAGATCACGCTTAAGCCTCTTTGGTCCTGTTTAGCACCGTCGTTGCCTGCCAAAAAAGGAACAGCATCAGCGAGGTGGCCCAGGAAATGCGACAACAAGGCGAGGAGCATGCAGAGAACAACACAGTACTGACAACGTAAAGGAAAACGCTTTACTTACTGCCATACGGGTGGGTAGAGACACCACCGTAGTCCGGGTGGGATAATCCTCGCCTCCGTGTCCTTAATAGAATTGAAACTTACCGTTACGTAAGCTAGGCAAATTTCGATTCTATGTCAGGACCGGAGGCTTCAGATTATGCTAGTTTAAAGCTTACTTACCACCAACTGAGCCAAATCCACCACCGGCTTAAAATAAAACCTCTTGAAGGTGGAATCCGAGGACCAATCCGCCGCTCGCATAAGGTCCTCCAGACGAGCACCCACCGAGAATGCCTTAGAGGCCATGGCTCCCCTGGCGGAGTGTGCTCCAAAGAGAGAAGTATTGATGCCCGCTTCCTGCATGACCCAACGCACCCACCGAGCAATAGTGGGGGAAGAGACAGCTTTGTGTGGCTTCCGCAGGGCAATCAACAACTGACGCTCGCCCGGAGGGCGCAGATCCAAGGTCAGGTCCTCATAAGCTTTGAGGCATTGCACGACACACAACTTAGGAGTGTCAGTAAAGGCTGGATAGGAAATGGAACGCGACGACGTCTTAGTGCGTCGGCCCACCGTAAAGGTAACCCCATCCGGGGAAAAAATGCGTGCAGAAACATCCAGCGCGCGCACGTCCGAGACGCGCCTACAAGAGACCAGACATAACAACATGGCTAACTTCGCCGACAGCTCCTTAAGAGACAGATAGGAATTGGCCGGCCACGACAGGAACAAATTCAGAACCAAATTGACGTCCCAAAGGACGGAGTACCTGGGCTCTGGCGGCAGCGCGAGGCGAACAGCTCGCAGAAGCCGGCACACAAAAGGATGTTCTCCTACCGGATGGCCATCGATGTTATCGTGGCCAGCAGAAATCGCCGATCGAATAGCATTGATCGTCCTATACGCTAGACCCTTGTCGGCCAAATGCGCTAGGAAATTCAGCACGGGAACGAGGCCTGCGACCACGGGATCCAGATCCCTTCGTAAACACCAACGCATCCACTTAAGCCAAGCGGATCTGTAACGCTTCGTCGTACTATCGGCCCATGCTTTGGAGAGCAAGTGCTCAGCTGACCCCGAAAGGCCCGGGAGCGTCCAGCGTCTCCTGAGAGCCTCCACGCCACGAGGCGGAGAGTGTTCTGCACGACGAGAGGGTGAGGTTCCTGATCCGGGCTCGTCAGGAGCAGAGGAAACAGGGGGAGTAGGATTGGAAAATCCCAGGAAAGTTCCAGAAGAACCGGAAACCATACTTGAGACCTCCACAGCGGTGTAACCAACACCAGGTCCGCACCCTGGCGGCGTATTTGAGCCGCCGTTCGCATGATCATGGAGAACGGGGGAAACGCAAACGGTTGTTCCCGACTCCAATCCTGTAAGAACGCGTCCGTGGCCTCCGCCAGAGGGTCCGGCCTCCAGCTGTAGAACCGCGGCAGCTGGTGGTCGAGGCGGGACGCGAAGAGGTCCACCGAGAAGGGGCCCCAAAGGGAAAGTAGCCACCGGAAGACTCCCGGATCCAGTTTCCACTGGCTGGCATCCCTGAGATGCCGAGAGTGCCAATCCGCAACTTGATTGGACTGGCCTGGCAGATACTCTGCCGTCACCGCAATGTGACGAGACAGGCAATAATCCCAGAAGTCCTTCGCTAGATCCGCCAAAGCGCGGGACCGAGGACCTCCCAGGTGGTTCACATATCGGACCGCCGAAATATTGTCCATCCGTAGCAGGACACAAGCCTTGACCGAATCCTTGGTCCAACAGCGAACCGCGAAGGAGCCCGCAAGGAGCTCCAAACAATTGATATGCAATTGCTGTTCTGCGGACGACCAGGCGCCGCCGGTGGAAAAATCCCCGCACCGGGCGCCCCAGCCCGACCTGCTTGCGTCGGACTCTATGATCAAGTCCGGAGCCGACCCGAAGATCGCTCGCCCATTCCATGCCTCCATGTGAGACAGCCACCATGACATCTCCTCCTTCACTTCGTCCGTGAGGGGAACCCACTGGTCGTAACACATCCCACAGCGCAAATGCTGCGCCTTCAGGCGCTGAAGAGCCCTGTAGTGCAGCGGGCCCGGGAAAATCGCCTGGATGGAGGACGATAGAAGACCCACCACCTTGGCGACGTGGCGCAGTGACGTACGATCCCTCGCGATCGTCTGCCGAAGCAGGTGTCGTATCTTTGCGACCTTCCGACCCGGTAGGCTCAAGACCGCCTGTACCGAGTCCACCACGAAACCTAAAAAGGTGATCCGCTGAGTGGGAACCAAGACCGACTTGGAGCCGTTGACGACGAACCCCAGTCTCTGAAGCAGGCCGACAGCTTGACGCAGCTGTCCTGCCAGCACCTCTGGGCACTGTCCCATGAGGAGGATGTCGTCTAGGTATACTATCATACGGACCCCCTGGCTTCTGAGAAACTCCACCACCGGGTGAAGGACCTTCGTGAAGCACCACGGGGCCGAAGAAAGACCGAACGGCAGGGCGGTGAATTCGAACACCTTGCCGTCCCACAGGAATTGTAGGAAACGACGATGAGGGGGGTGGATGGGAACGACCAAGTAGGCATCCTTGAGATCCAGTCGCACCATCCAATCCCGAGGGAGGAGCACGTCCCGAAGGAGGTGGATCCCCTCCATCTTGAAGTGACGGTAGACCAACCACCCATTGAATTCCTTGAGATTGATCACAGGCCTCTTGCCCCCATCCGTCTTGTCTACCAAGAAGACGTTGCTGAGGAACCCATGTGGGTGGCGCGTTGATAGACGGATGGCTCCCTTGCGCAGCAAGTCTGAGACCTCCCCGTCTATCAAACGCGCGTCGGATTCTGAGAAAACCATCGGGCGCGGGGGCCTCACCTGAGTTGGTTGGTCGTGAAACTCTATATGGAAACCTCTCACAGTTTGCAAAACCCAAGCATCGGCAGTGAGCAATTCCCACTCCCCGTAAAAGCTTGCCAGCCGCCCCCCAATCAGAACTTGATCCAAGCAAAGTACACTCACCGGGGGCATTTCCTTGTCCGGAGTTCTTCTTGAATCCTCTGCCACCATAGCGCTGTCCCCTCGTGGGGTAGAAATTGGTGTAGTTGGCCGAGGTCTGGTACTGACCTCTTCCGGAGCCTTGTCCACGGTTGTTGGTCTGCTGACCACGGCCGATCGCGCGGCCCCTGCCGCGACCGGCCCCTCCAGAAAAACGCTGGTGGAACACCCTCTTGATGCTGGACTGGGCCTTGTCCAGCGACGTGAACGTGTTCACGAACTTTCCAAGCTCGCGGATGAAAGGCTCACCGAAAAGGCCACCCTGGGCCACGGCACCTGCCTCCGACGAGGCCAGGTCCCCCAGCTTCGGGTCCAGCTTGATAAGGAGCGACCGCCGCCGCTCCGTGGACAGGGCACAGTTGGCGTTGCCCAAGAATACGATCACCCTCTGGGCCCAGTTGGAGAGCACCTCCGGTGAATGGCGGTGCCATTCGCTCGAGCCTCCTCCGCCATATCGAGGATCTTCGTGGCGGGCCCGACCGCATCCAACAGCTTGTCCTGGCAGGCCCGCCAGGACCGGACGATCCCCTTCCTGGGGTCCTTCATGAATTTCGCCAGGAAGGTGGCCATCTTGGGGTCCAATTCTGGTGTCATGGCCACTTTCCCCTCCAAAGTAGGCCGAGGGCATTCCCCGCGCAGGCAACCCCTCGCCTCCTTCTCCAGGGGCTTGCGCAACCTGCCCGCGACAAACTTCGCCACCGTCTCCCCCGGGGCCCAGGCCGCGGATCGGGGGTGGACGATCTCGTCCGGGTCCAGCATGCCCGACTCGTCTCGGGGCATCTCCTTCCCTGAAGGCGCCGGGAGCCAAGAACGGGTCGACTCCCCGTCGTCATCCGTGTCCGGAGAGTCGTAGATCGGGGAGGCGGGCGCCGTCGACAGGCCGCCCGAAGTGCCAGGCTCCACCAAGTCGGAGGCACCGCCGTCGCCTTGGCCAGGAAGGCGTCACGGAGACGCTCGAAAGCGCCCTTATCCACGCCTTGGACCCTTCACCTAGGGGTCTCTTCGGAGCGGGCGGCAGCCCGCCGGACGTCCCCGGGAGTTCGGGGGACGGCGGCACCTGCGCCGCTGCCAGCTTCGCACACTCCTCCACGATGCGGGCCGAAAGGCGGTCCTCCATGGGCCCTACCACCTCCGTCACACAACGATAGATGGAGTTGTCCACCGCCTGGTAAAACTCATCATCCTGCAGATAGGGGCAGGCCTCCTCCTCGTACTCCCCTTCCATCTCGGAACCAAGGGGCAAATGCGGGGCACCCAAGAGGGCGGCAACCGAGAAAGTTCTCGAATGTGGGCAGGCCCAGCGGCTGCGATCACGTTTTGGGCCAGCTGACGTGGCAGGTGGGCTGCACCAACCCCCAAGCGCGCAGACCCTCCTCGCCGGGACCGGGTCTACGTACCCCTCAAGCGCGCTAGGCCACACACTGTTAAAGAGGTGCACGGATCTCGCCCGGAGGCGATTCACGCGGTCAAAACCGCTATACAGACCCCAGAGGGCGTCAAAATTGTGAAAGTACAGACCCGGATCACCAGGTGTCAGAGGGGTACGCGAGGGTCGGCCCCTGCGCAAGCAGACCCCACGGCGCGGCTCCTCGTACTGCGGAGGCGCGCCGGAGGGTCGGCGAGGCGACAGGCCGCCCCCTTGCGGTCTATGTACACACCGCACACAAGTGGGAATAAAGTCGCGTAGGAACGGCAGAACGTTCCCGCAACCAGGGACTCTGAAAGGGAATAAACCATGCAAGGAGTCCCCAAAGACCGCAAGACAGTCAATCACAATAAAAGAAGACAAAATAGAAAAGCACTTATCTGGCTGCGGGAGCAGCGAAGAAAGAGGGGGAAGATGATGGGAAGTTCGGTTATATAGGGACGATGGACAGAGACAAAGGACTGTGGTCTATGATTATAAGCAAAGAGACTCTTGGGAGTTGTTGTTGATTTTTTGTTGAACATTACGTCAATGCTTTATGTTTAAAGCATCTTGTGTTCTTATTATATCTTTTCCTGAGCTGCTGTGGTTTCTTTATGTTAATAAAGCGAAGGAAGATATAGCATAATCTGAAGCCTCCGGTCCTGACATAGAATTGGTAGTGGATTACTGGTTGTTGCACAAGTACATAAAAATGCCTGCTTGAGAATATAATTAAAAGAAATCAACGTTTTTTAGCAAGATGCTAAAACATTAGTCCATTTCATTTAAAAAAATACATGCGTCACGTTTTACCTCTGGTTAAAACCATAGCAAATAGGTAACCATTTACTGTACACATCAGGTTCTCTAACAATCACCTACAACTGCACAGGTTAAAAGTAGGGATTGTTGATCAATCAAAAAAGACGTGCAGAACAGGTTAAAGCTGCATGCCTTGGCATTTGTTACATATAATGACGTGCGGTAAGGGAAAATCAGATTTCTTTAAATGTAACAGCACTGTATTTTTCAGCCTCACATGAACTTGTTTGTGCGCGTTTGGTAAACCACTAATTGTACAAATACATGCACGCTTGCGCCTAAAAATTCAAAAGCTTGCTGAGTTCACACTGAAAGGCTTGCTGAATTCACAGGCAAGCCTCCACAAACAAATGTTATGTTTTAAAAATGAGAACCTCCTATTGACCATGAGTTCTATGAAGACTGTTTGGCATTGCCCGCTACAAGCAGCACAACCTCCTCGTAAGAGTTGAGGCAGCATTTGCAACAGTTTAAACAAGAGATGCACATGCCGGTGATATATGGTGGCAGTGGCAACCCTCTCCCCTTCACAGCTGCTAGAGTTCAGTGGACAAGAGTATGTGAGAGGAGCGGAAAGCAAGCTACAGAAAGAAAACATTAGGAAACAACAATAAACCAATGTTTTAAAGCAGCTTTCCATAAGCGAGCTGCCTAGGCTCGACGAAAACATGACCTATGTTGTAAGATTTGTGATAGAACTGTTAATTTCTTCAATACTAGAGAACATTGAAGAGAGAGAGATTCCATATGAAAAGTCGGCAATGATTTAATGCTGTGCTAAACGCACATTGTGCGGCCCATGTGTATTTTTTTTATTATGATGCTAGGGGGCCCGTTCATTTAATAAAGACGTTCATTGTAGTAAGAAAACAAAACACTTTAGGATTATTTCTAAAGTAGCGACCAGCAGATGGGTGAATGTTAAAATGGGGAGAAGCACAGGTTCGACCAATGAGATTGTGTGTTGCACAGCCCTCCCCTCCCTGCAGGGCTCCAGCAGCTGCAGAAACCAGTGGCTGGCAAACAACCGGTACTCCGGAACGGCCCAGACATAGAGACAGATGTGCCCTGAGGCCACTGTAGAGCGGTTATCAGTGCTTTACAACAAGCCAGCATAAAACAATTTAAACTTAAATATAGGGAGGGGAGATGAATGGTTGAATTGGTGCCCTCTAAAGCACTGCATATCTTCTGAAAAAACAGGTTTAAGGTATAGAAAACCCAGAAAAATAGCAAGAGGAGCAATCAGAGCGATAGACAAAATATGTCGACAGTCAGGGAAACAAGTATACAGTAACAAGAATGACTTACTTTAAAACGCAGTACATGATACGAGTAGCCCTTAAATAATTGTGTATATTATTTTTAGGTTTCGCCTCGCCGAAAGCTGCACAGCAGACTTTCGCGCAAGGCGAAAACTTTAGTATGGACAAAAGTCCCGCCTCTCTGTTCCATTGGCTAACTCCATAAATGGAGGCTAGCCATTGGAAGAGAGAGGCGTCCGTCTTTCAGCGAGGCGATTGGTGGGCGTTCCCGGCGATTTTTCTCATCCTGCCCCTTTGACAACGTCATTGCGGCGGGGGGCGTTTACTTTTTTTTTTTGGCCGCCTTTTATTTTGTCATTTGCCCCGACCTCTGGTGAGTGCTTGCTGCTGTCCTGCCTTCCTCCGTCCCCCCCTCCCGCTGTCCGTGTGCCGTCCCCCCTCCCGCTGTCCGTGTGCCGTCCCCCCTCCCACTGTCCGTGTGCCCGTTGCTGTGGTGAGCTGTGCGTTTGCATTTCTTTTGATATGGGCGCCACACTGACATCAATTACCACTTGAGCAGAGTCATGTCCCCATGGCTTGCAGCCCATTATCCCGCACCCCCCCACCCCCCTCTGGGCGACGCACTATAGGTATGAGCACGGGCACCCACTTTCAAATCAACAACATGGGCGAACCTTTCAGATCAACAACACAGGCGCCCGCCTTTTCTATATGTGAAATCGGCATCACGCTATCTCCATTGTAGGAAGCATTGTGTACTAAGCATTCGGAGTACCTTCCTGATTCAAAGGTTGTTGTTCTGTGAGCGTACGGTGGATATTTGTCAGGGCACACAGGCATTGTGAGATGAGTTGGGAGGGGTCGGTGTTCATGAATCCCTCTTCTTTCATGTAGACCTAGTTATTTTGTTATTGTGTTCACTTTTCCTCCTCCCAATGACCCCATGTTGTAGGTGCCTTGTTATATATTGTTTTGTGGCCTGCAAAGGCATTCAATTGGCTCATCTTTCATATTTATTTTTAAAGCCATCATTTTATTGAATAAGAACATTAATCTATCCTCACAGTATCTTCCTCATTCTAAATTTACTCACCGTGAGATATAATTAAAGCTCTTTTTGTTTCGTGAGTTAGAGGGGTTTCCTTCCCCCTCTTTTTCGGTAACTCGTCAACAATACAAAAATAATTTAAAATGGAAAAAGAATATTTACTTTATATGGCGCACTCAAACGAATACATCCACCAAAAGTAGAAAAGTACCCTCTTGTGCCATTTCTCATTTGAAGGGTCACATTTCCCAAAGAGGTAAAAAGATGGCAGGCTCCTTTTACACTGAGAGAACTTAAATAAAAAAAAAATAAAAAAATGGATAATTTCTGTTTTGTGGCTCATCCAATGTTCAAAAAATGTCAGGTGGAACTTAACCCAAAAAGTGCAGATTTTTTTCCCCTGGTTTTGGAAATGCTATTTTATCCATTTGAGAAAGATGTATGTTATCACTGGGTAAGGAACGAACGTCCTTTTGATGAGACGTCTATGGTGGTTGTGTTATTCATGTCAAACTTATTCTAAACATTCTTTAGGTGAAATGAAACAGATCTTATCTTGCGCAAACTTAGCCCAGTGGGCGTCAAGGCGCCTAAATCAAATATAGTAGCTAAGCCCCCCACTCAACAGCATTCTCTCATTGATAGGCCCTCTTAAAGAGGCAGGTTTTAAGAGCCTTTTTGAATGACTCAATTGTGGGAAGGGTTTTTATTTCGATAGGGATCGAATTCCAGAGCTGAGGGGCACCCACGGAGAAAGCTCTGGCTCCCCATCTGGCTAGTTTAAAACGCGGAACAACAAGTTGACAGAGTCCCGCAGAACGAAGGCCTCTTGTAGGGACATAGCGCGTAAGGAGAGAGCCAATAGCACTAGAGGAGCCTTCTGTCAAAGCTCTGTAGGCCAAACACAGAATTTTAAAAGAGATTCTGTGCTGGAGCCAATGGAGTTCTTTCCTGGCTGCAGTAGCGGAGGAGGTTTTAGGAAGGGCCAGGACAAAGCGAGCTGCAGCATTCTGCACAATCTGCAGTTGATGTATGAGGCTTTTATTGGCTTCCATATACAGAGAGTTGCAGTAATCTAACCTCGATCCTACCAAGGCAACTGCAACCTGTTTACGTGCCTGGGGGGAAAGATACCCACGGATTTTGTTGAGTATCCTGATCACACCCCAGCAAGTGGCCACGGTCCTGTTGACTTGAAGGGAAAGGGAAAGCGAGGTGTCGAAAATTACGCCAAGGTTTCTGGCAGATTGGGAGGGGGTGGGGCTGATGCCTAGAGAAGGTGGCCACCACTCACTTGACCAAGAATTCTTGGTCCTTCCCAAAGATCAACACCTCCGTCTTTTCGCTGTTCAGTTTCAGGGAATTTATAGTCATCCAGTCTGCCACATACTGCATGCATACCCTGAAACTGGCGGCAGATGTCATGACAGAGGAGTGAGCCAGCGACACCATAATCTGGGTGTCGTCTGCATAGGACACCACCTCCATCCCCTGCGGTCTTACTAGTCTTGCCAGGGGAGCCACATAGATGTTAAACAGGGTCAGACTTAAAGCAGACCCTTGTGGCACCCCACACTGCAATGACTTGGCAGGGGAGAGGTGGTTCCCGAGCATCACTCTCTGCTCCCTTTCCAACAGAAAGGAGTTGAGGAGACTCAAGGCCGGTCCCGTGACACCAGCTTCCCTGAGCCAAGATGTAAGAATGGCCGGGGACAGGGTGTCAAACGCGGCCGTGAGGTCCAACAAAACCAAAACCGTGGTTTGGCCAGAGTCCACTTTGCGTCGGATGTTATTGACCACACAAGTGAGGGCGGACTCAGTACTATGAGGTTTTCTAAAACCGGGTTGCGTGTTGTCAAGGTATTCGGATGAGTCAAGGAAGGAGGACAGATGGAAATTCAGATGCGCCTCAAGCATCTTGGCGGGGGCAGGGAGGAGGTAGATCGGCCTGAAATTTTTCAGCAAGGCCGGATCGAGGGACGGCTTCTTAAGGAGAGGTTTCACAATCGCCTTCTTCCACACAGAAGGAAAAGAACCATGGGTAATAGCCTTATTCATTACCTCAAGCATAGGAGGAAGAAGGCTATTTCTACACTCTTTCAGTTTTTTCAGAGGTAGAGGGTCCAGGAGTCCTTCCAAGGAAAAAGATGGAAATTCCATAAGAGAACAGGAGGGATCTGTACCTAAAGAATCCAGACTGGAAATGACAGGCAGTACGCTTTGGTCCAAAGCATGATAATGAGCTTCCAGGGAGACATGTATGTCAAGAATTTTATTGTGAAAAAAGTCGGAGATGTTATTGCAAAGTTCTTGCGAACTGACTACGGGATCAGAGAGTTGCAAGGAGCATAAGGTGTCAGTGATTTTAAAGAGCTCCCTAGAGGAGGAGAGGGAGCTGGTGAGGTTGGAGAAGTACTCCTGCTTCTCTGTCACCACTCTCCGTTTATATTCCCGCAGTGCAGACTTGTGGGCCTCTCGATCATTGGAGTCCCAAGATTTCCTCCAGTTTCTCTCACTACTCCTACATCCCTGCCTCAGGAGTCGCGACTGATCAGAAAACCAAGGTGCCGTAGGCTTTCGGCGAGCTACATAGCGCAGAGATGAGGGGGCAAGTTGTTCCACTGCCCTAGAAATAGAATCCGTCAAGTCTTGAGCTGCCACAGCTATGTCTTTTGATAATAAAGATTCGGGGTGGAGACAAGCGGGACAAGAGCCTCATCCGAAATTTTCCTAAAATTTCTCCTAAGAATGAATGGAGAGGTTCCCATGTTAATAGTACATGAGGCAGGAAAAGAAAATTCCAATGGCACGGCACAATGATCAGTCCAAACCAACGGTAGCGGGAGGCCAGTAGAGAGCCTGGTGTCGTTAGAGAATACCCAGTCGAGTATGTGCCCAGCCTTATGAGTGGGACTATTCACAAGCTGGGCGAGGTCACATGCTCCTAGTGAATCGACCAGCGATATTGTGTCCTTCGAATTGACCTCATCCAAATGAAAATTAAAATCACCCAGAATGGTGAAACCCGCTTTTCCAAAGTAGGGTTCCAAGAGTGTCAATAGTTTTGAAGGGAAACTGGCTCTGGGACCGGGGGGTCTATATATCAAAATCCCTGTAAAAGAGACCGATGGAGAGAGGGTAATACAGAAGTATAGCGCTTCGAACCGATCTGAGAACTTCGATAGAGATTTAGTCAGGCAAGAGAAGGTGGATTTAAGAAGAATAGCAATGCCTCCTCCTCTGCGCAAAGGTCTATCTTGTCTATAGAGAGAGTAACCATCAGGAATGGCCATAATCAGGTCATGTCCTGAGGTATCTGAGGCCCAGGTCTCCGTGATAAACACCCAATCCGGGTGTCGCTCATCCACGAAATCGTGAAAGGCGACGTTGTGCTTAATGAGCGAACAAGCGTTAATCAAGAAGCCAGATCTCAAGGGCGCATCAGGTGGTTTGGGCGGGAGAAGAGATGTTACAGAGCCATTGCAGGAGAAATCAAAAGGGGCCATACAAGCCCTACAGCTATAAGAGTTCAGGATACCCTCAGGCGAATAACGATGAAGACAGGACTGGGAAGCAGGTCTAAGTGAGAGAATTTCTGACCTTGAATATAGCCTGGTTATCCCGTCAGGAGGGGAAAGAGTAGGAGCAGGGTCCGGCCCGACCTGCAGCCCGTCCTGAGCGCGGACGGGCGCAGACGGGCTGAACTCTGGCGTAACTCCGGCGTCAATCTGGCGTCCCCACTGCGCGTTACCGCTGCGCGCCGACATGGCTGCCTTTATGTTCACCTCGAGAAACAGAAAGCAGACTAGAGCGCGCGATCTGTGCCCCTCCCCTAATATGGCTGCCGACGAGACAGGGGCTGAGGACCCGCGAAATGCGGCGAGTTTTCCAAATTAAAGTGCAGGTAAGGTGGCAGCAGTGGGGGTATGCGTGACCAGGCTTTAAAATCAGGGGGAAGGTGCCCAAACAAAATTACAAATTAAATGACAAAACGGGAGGTTTAAAATCACAAGCTGAAGATCACGAGCTGGAAATGAGAGCGCTGCTGCAAGTGTAGCGCTAAGGCTAAGGAGTGCGAGCTGTTCAATTTGCCTGCCTTTATGCTCGCCTCGAGAAACATAAAGCAGACTAGAGCGGGCGATCTGTGCCCCTCACCTAATATGGCCGCGGACGAGACAGGGGCCGAGGACCCGCGAAATGTGGTGAGTTTTCCAAATTAAAGTGCAGGTAAGGTGGCAGCAGTGGGGGTACGCGTGGCCAGGCTTTAAAATCAGGGGGAAGGTGCCCAAACAAAATTACAAATTAAATGACAAAACGGGAGGTTTAAAATCACAAGCTGAAGATCACGAGCTGAAAATGAGAGCGCTGCTGCAAGTGTAGCGCTAAGGCTAAGGAGTGCGAGCTGTTCAATTTGCCTGCCTTTATGCTCGCCTCGAGAAACAGAAAGCAGACTAGAGCGGGCGATCTGTGCCCCTCACCTAATATGGCCGCGGACGAGACAGGGGCCGAGGACCCGCGAAATGTGGTGAGTTTTCCAAATTAAAGTGCAGGTAAGGTGGCAGCAGTGGGGGTACGCGTGGCCAGGCTTTAAAATCAGGGGGAAGGTGCCCAAACAAAATTACAAATTAAATGACAAAACGGGAGGTTTAAAATCACAAGCTGAAGATCACGAGCTGAAAATGAGAGCGCTGCTGCAAGTGTAGCGCTAAGGCTAAGGAGTGCGAGCTGTTCAATTTGCCTGCCTTTATGCTCGCCTTGAGAAACAGAAAGCAGACTAGAGCGGGCGATCTGTGCCCCTCACCTAATATGGCCGCGGACGAGACAGGGGCAGAGGACCCGCGAAATGTGGTGAGTTTTCCAAATTAAAGTGCAGGTAAGGTGGCAGCAGTGGGGGTATGCGTGGCCAGGCTTTAAAATCAGGGGGAAGGTGCCCAAACAAAATTACAAATTAAATGACAAAACGGGAGGTTTAAAATCACAAGCTGAAGATCACGAGCTGAAAATGAGAGCGCTGCTGCAAGTGTAGCGCTAAGGAGTGCGAGCTGTTCAATTTGCCTTTGTCTTCATGCTTTGGATGATCATCCTTCAGTTGTTAGCTTCTTTAGCTCTGGAGCCTTCATCCATTTATTTGCAGTATTTTCTAACTCCTCTTGTATTAAGTGACTGGATTATTTCATTATCACAGTTTTGTCTGTTGGCTGTTTGGGTGCATTCTTTTGTGTCCACTTGAATGCATGAGGGACTTTTTACATCCGTTGGGAAGTGAGAATTGGTAAAAGTATTTGTAAAATGGATGCTATAGAATATAAAGTTAACCTTTGTTTTCTATAGCATCTATTGTTCTGATGCTTTTGTCAGCACCTTTAGTACAATGGGTTGCACCTGCTTGATCACACAAACATTAAATCTATTGGCTTTGCCAGTGTTTGTTTTCAGTTTGGTATTGCTATAAAATTGTGGTTTGCAATGTAGTTTTCTTTAGCGATTGATTTCTGCTTTGAAATTCATTTAATTGCTTGTATTTTTTGACGAAAAGATGCTTCTATGCAGTGATATCCCCAAAACAACAAATTAAACAAGCATTTGCAATTCATTTTGCGAGAGTTTGAACTATTGCCATTGTAAATGGCAATACCTTTTATTTATGTGTTTTGAAAACCTGAAAGCGATGCAGCAGACTTTCGCGCAAGCGAAAACTTTTGTTTACTAGTATGGACAAAAGTCCCGCCTGTCTGTTCCATTGGCTAGCTCCAAAAATGGAGGCTAGCCATTGGAAGAGAGAGGCATCCGTCTTTCAGCGAGGCGATTGGTGGGCGTTCCCGGCGATTTTTCTCATCCTGCCCCTTTGACAACGTCATTGCGGCGGTGGGCGTTTACTTTTTTTTTTGGCCGCCTTTTATTTTGTCATTTGCCCCGACCTCTGGTGAGTGCTTGCTGCTGTCCTTGCCTTCTTCCGTCCCCCCTCCCGCTGTCCGTGTGCCATCCCCCCTCCCGCTGTCCGTGTGCCGTCGCCCCTCCCGCTGTAAGTGTGCCGTCCCCCCCTCCCACTGTAAGTGTGCCGCCCCCCCGCCCACTGTATGTGTGCCGTCCCCCCTCCCGCTGTAAGTGTGCCGTCCCCCCTCCCGCTGTAAGTGTGCCCGTTGCTGTGGTGAGCTGTGCGTTTGCCACGAGCTCACGCATTCTGTAATGTCCTGGTTCCCTAGATTCAGCGTGCCCCTGTGAATGTCAGAAGGAATCAGCCCTTCTGGTAAGGGCTTGGCAGCGGCTTTCCTCTTCCTCCGGCTGGCACATCAGACTCCCATGCCCCCGAGCTCAGCTTCCCTTCCAGAGTAGGTGACTAAACCGGGTGAATCAGAAAGCGGTCGGATTCAGGGACATTCTGCACGTATCACAATCAAGATTTGTAAAAAAAAAAAAAAAAAAAAAAAAAAAAAGGAACATGCAGCACTATTGCAGCGAGAGAGAGAATTCACTGAAAGTAGCGTTATCAGAGGAGAAATATTGCTATGTAGAGGACAAAAAAATTAAAATAAATCTAATTCATAATGTTGTTTGTATGGGGAACATTTGTCATCCTAGCCATTACATGGCAGTGTATGTTTTATTTCTTTTTTAAGTATAGTATGGTGGTTTTCCACTTACGGCCCGTTATAGTTTTCCATCTTTGTTTAACAGTAGTGATGTCATTCGTGATTATAAATATCCACAGTGGCTGCTTTGCAGCCGCCAAATATATTTGCTCAGCATTGCTGAAAGCTAGTTTCCATCTTACAACTTATTAAATGGAACCAAAGAGCAGTGGCCTGGATGGAAAGATGTGCTAAGGTTATCACCTTCTTGAACACCAAGGTATAGGTACTTCTGCATGTTATGCACAATGTATATCAATGCCCAATTCCTCTCCCTCGTGCCAGTATATCGTTTTTGCCCAATTTTTCCCACCCAGAGAAGGGTTTTAAAAAGTGCTTTCCGTGTTGTACGGACTTGATGCTTGATTGTCATTTTCTTTATTTACCTGGTATATTTTTCCCCCCGCATGTTATGTTTACTCCATATTATGTTACTTCACCGCCTCTCGGTTTATTATGTACGTGTACCATGGTCTTTATCTGCTATTATTTGTTCTGCTCATATCAATACCAAACTCTCTCAATAAAAAACTCTGTGAAATAAAAAAAAAAAAAAAAAGTGCTTTCATTTTTTAAAGTTTATGCCCAGTGGATAATCTTGAAAAGATGCGAAATGATTGTGTGATACATAGGGTGTTTTCGAAAGTAACACTGTGGAGTGCATTTTATAGAAAGCTGTTTTGTTCTTAAAGCTAATTGGCGTACCAACTAGATATGCACAGTATGTCCTTGAAGATGTGCTAATACCTACTCTTTATGTACGACTCTGAATGAAGGCTTGTTATAAAGTGCTGACGCTACCCGGGACGTCTTCAATGGTGACACCTCGCTGTAATCTTGCATAGACTGGTGTAAAAATGTCTTTGTTACTCTAGTCATCATCATAAAATCTTTATTTTGGTAAAATACCATAAAAGCACACTAAAAACATGTGACAACGATACAAATAGATGGCATTATCAGTTAATCATAGCAAATAATTTTCAGATTTCATTCAAATCAGAGCAATAAATAGGTTTCTAATAAAAACACTAAAGAAAACAAAGATAAGTCACTTAACTGGCATGCCAGACTTAAACACAAGAAATTAAAATTGTGCGCGTACGCCACAAGGCTGCCAGAAATTGTGAAACAGCGAATACAATAGGTTCAGTTGTGTCAATCTTTAGTACTCCGAGTGCCTGTGCACATTGCCGAAAGCCAAGATTTTTGCACAGAGGAACAAGCCAATACTTTCTGGGTTTATAATACGCAGGACAGAAAAAAAGACATGCAACTCAGATTCAGTATCGTAATCACCAGCAGGACATTTTTTCGGGGCAGGAGTTGACCAGTTACTAGTAAAGGCAGAACTCAGTGCCTCCATTGTACATACAATTTTCTGGCTAAAACTGGATATATGTCATCTAAAAATCACTCAAAATGGTATGAGTCTTTAACCATAAGAAAAGAGTCAGTTATAGAGCCAATGAACAAGTTACTTACCTTCGGTAACGCTTTTTCTGGTAGATACTATATCTGCCTGTGGATTCCTCACCTTGTGAATATCCCCCTTGCGCCAGCAACATTCGGAAATTCTTTTTCGTAGCCTCGCGCCGACGTGGATAGGACGTCACAGAGACACAGCTCCGCTCGCGACTCCGCTGACGTCACCGACGCCTACAATAGGCCCACGCCGGCGTGATGACATCAGTTCCGCCTTTTTTCCGTGCCATCGAGGCACACGGACGGACCAATGACAGTAGATATATACAAAGTATACACAGCATACAATAGCCAAGGCAAAACACACAGTGTAAAGCAAATGCAGGAAAGCAAATGAAACATTTCCTTGACAACAAAATAAATATACATTACAGTACAATAACTCTGGCATAGAAGAGTGGACAACGGGGAGGCGGGTGGGTCAGTGAGGAATCCACAGGCAGATATAGTATCTACCAGAAAAAGCGTTACCGAAGGTAAGTAACTTGTTCTTCTGATAGATACATCTGCCGTGTGGATTCCTCACCTTGTGAATAGAGTCCCACAGCAGTCCCCACTCCCGGAGGAGGGTGTCCACTCTTCTAAACCAGGAAATCCTGAAGGACAGAGCGCACAAAGTGGCCGTCCTTCCTGACTTCGGTATCCAAGCAGTAATGCTTCGCGAAAGTGTGGAGGGAAGACCAAGTTGCCGCCCTACAAATGTCCTCCACAGGAACACCTCTAGCCAAAGCAGAGGTAGTTGACTTAGCTCTAGTGGAATGAGCCCTAATACCCTCTGGAGGTTCCTTACCGGCCAAAGAGTAGCAGATCTTAATACACAGAACGATCCATCTTGATAAAGTTCTTTTATGGACCGCTCTCCCCTTCTTGCAGCCAGCAAAGCCAATGAAGAGTTGATCGTCCAAGCGACAGTCTTTAGTTCTGTCCAAATAAAAAGACACCGCCCTCTTAGGGTCCAGACGGTGCAACCTCTCCTCCTCCTTGGAAGGGTGTGGGGGAGGATAAAAGGTAGGGAGGGTAATGGATTGACCAAGGTGGAAAGGAGTCACCACCTTAGGGAGAAAATCAGCCCTGGTCCTAAGAACCATCAGATCAGCATGTATAGTCAGGAACGGGGGCTTGGAACTTAGAGCTTGAAGCTCACTCACTCTCCTTGCCGAGGTAATTGCAACCAGGAAAACTGCCTTAAAGGTTAAAAGCCTCATAGGACATTTATGAAGAGGCTCAAAGGGAGAGCCCATCAGAAAAGTCAGAACAAGATTCAAGTCCCACTGAGGTACAATAAAAGGAGTAGGAGGGAACTTGTTTACAAGACCCTTCAAAAACCTCAAGACTACAGGTGACTTAAAAAGAGAGGGCTGATCAGGCAAACAAATAAAAGCCGACAGCGCCGAAAGATAGCCCTTAACTGTGGCGACTGCCAGCCCCTGTTGCGCCAAAGAAAGAGCAAACCGGAGCACATCCGATAAATGGGCCCTCAACGGATCAATATCATTCTCACCACACCAAATAACAAACCTAGACCATCTATAAGAATAGACAGTCTTAGTGGAGTCACGTCTGGCAGACAAAATGACATCCACCACATCAGGTGTGAGAGAATAGGAAATCAGGTTGCCCCGTTCAATCTCCAGGCATGAAGGTGCAATGTCTGGAGGTGGGGGTGTAGAACCTGCCCCTCCATCTGAGAGAGGAGGTCTGCCCTGAGAGGGAGACGGAGCGGCGGGTGAGAGGAGAGGTGGAGTAGATCTGTATACCACACCCTTCTTGGCCAATCCGGGGCGACCAATATAACTTGGGCCCGGTCTTGGCGAATTTTCCTCAGAACCCGAGGAATCAAGGGTATGGGAGGAAACGCATAAAGGAGTTGACTTCCCCAACTCAACTGAAACGCGTCCCCCAAGGCTCCTTGCATCGGATACTGGAGACTGCAGAATAACGGGCAGTGAGCATTCTCGCGAGTGGCGAACAGGTCCACCCGAGGAGTCCCCCACGTCCGAAAGACGTGACGAACCACCTCCGGATGAAGCCTCCACTCGTGGTCAGCAGAGAACTGCCGACTGAGACTGTCCGCACGCACGTTCAGAACCCCGGCCAGATGATTTGCCATCAGACAAATCTGATGGTCCTGAACCCAGGACCAGAGACACAGAGCCTCTCTGCAGAGACACTGCGACCCCACTCCTCCCTGCTTGTTGATGTACCACATCGCGGTCGTGTTGTCCGTCAGGACTTGGATCGACTGACCGCGAAGGGAAGGGAGGAAGGCCTTGAGCGCCAAACGCAACGCCCGCAACTCTAGAAGGTTGATGTGAAGCAACCTTTCCTCTGGAGACCAAAGACCCTTGACCTCCAGATCCCCCAGATGAGCACCCCACCCTAGAGTGGATGCATCCGTTTTCACCGTGGCCACCGATGGAGGTAGATGGAAAGGCTTTCCTTGTGACAGGTTGCCTTCCACGCTCCACCAAGACAGATCCGCTGCAGTTTCTCTGGAGATCTTCACAGACTCCCCGAGATCTCCGTTGTGATGATACCACTGCCTGCGGAGACACCACTGGAGTGCCCTCATGTGCCAGCGTGCATGGTTGACCAGGAGAATGCAAGAAGCCATCAGACCGAGCAGGCGAAGGACCTTCAGGACTGGAACGACCGCTCCAGGGTAAAACAAAGGAATCATTTCCTGTATGTCGCGAATCCTTTGAGGAGGAGGGAATGAACGACAAACAGTAGTGTCCAGTACGGCACCTATGAACAGGTTGCGCTGGGAGGGCACCAGGTGAGACTTGGGTACATTTATCGAAAAACCCAACCTGAACAACAACTGAGTTGTCTCTTGCAGATGATGGAGCACCTTCTCTGACGACTCCGCTTTGATCAGCCAGTCGTCCAAATACGGGAACACAGGTATCCCCGATCTCCTGAGATGAGCTGCCACCACTGCCATCACCTTGGTGAAGACTCGAGGCGCAGTAGTAAGACCAAACGGAAGGACCGCAAACTGGTAGTGCTGCGACCCAACCGTGAAACGGAGATACTTCCTGTGCGACTTCAGGATGGGAATATGAAAATACACGTCCTGCAATCCTTGAATCGCTCAAGAGCCGCATCCGCCTTCTTCCCAAAGAGTCCTGAGCCATCAAAAGGAAGATCAAGCAGAGTCGCCTGAACATCAGCCGAAAAGTCCGATGACTTCAACCAGGCTGATCTCCTAGTGGCAACAGCGGTGCCCATAATACGAGCCACAGAGTCAGCAGTGTCCAGACCACTTTGGATTACCTGGCGGGCTGCCGCCTGAGTGTCAGAAATCACCTCCTCAAAATCCTTTCGGTTTGCGTCAGGAATTTTAGGAGCCAGGATACGCAAGGAGTCAGTCAGGGCATGCACATGCCTCCCCATTAGGCATGTGGCATTAGTTGACTTTAAGGCCATACTAGCCAATGAAAAGGTCTTTTTAGCCACCTGGTCCTGTTTCTTTGCTTCCTTCTCACAAGGAACCTGAGGAAAGGCACTAAGACCCTTCTTTGAACAGGCAGCCTGAATGACCAGACTCTCTGGCGAAGGATGTGAAGACAGAAAAGCCGGGTCCTCAGGAGCGGCCCTGTACCTCCTTGCAACACTCTTTGATACCGCAGGAGCCGACAAAGGTTTCTTCCAAAATTCCATAATAGGATCAGTCAAGGCATCATTGAATGGAAGTAAAGGCTCAACCACAGAATTTGGTGAATGCAAGACTTCTGTGAGGAGATTAGACTTGAACTCCACTGTAGGCAGAGTCAATTGAAGAAGCTCAGCAGCTTTCCTCATAACCAGATGGTAAGGCTGGATATCCTTAGAGGAAGCACCTGAGCCTGAGGGCAACTCCCACTCTGGAGAGAAATCAAGGGTCCCTGAATCCGCCAATTCCTCAAAACAGCTCTCCTCTAGTTCACCTTCTTCAACATCAGACTGTGAGCCCAAGTAACTCTGCTCCTCCAAAAGGCGTTGTGCTTCTCTTCTTGACCTTTCCTTTACACGCCTCGCAGCCGGATCCACCAGCGGCTTCGACGGATTCGGGGCCGGCGCCGGTATCGAATCCGACGGCACAGAAGAATGCCCTCGAGGTTGAACAGGAGCAGGCGACGCCGGAATCGGCGTCGACGACTTCGGCGGAGCCGGGAATTGCCAATGCGGCGTCAGAGCCGGCATGTAAGGCATAAACGGAGCCGGAGGATAGGAGTGAGGAACTCCCAGGCTGAAAGCCAAAGGACCCATGGGACCCGAAGGTGCACCAGAGGGGTA
The DNA here is from genome assembly GCF_964263255.1 of Lissotriton vulgaris. Lineage (NCBI taxonomy): Eukaryota > Metazoa > Chordata > Amphibia > Caudata > Salamandridae > Lissotriton > Lissotriton vulgaris. The sequence goes on from NC_141695.1 coordinate 1,666,187,891, forward strand.
CCACGCCCTTGAGAAGACACCATACATTGCGTTGAGAAACGCTGAAGGGGCCTGGCCTGGAGCAGGAAAGGGCGGCTGAAAACCATCAGGCCGGTCCTGAGGAGGGATCGAATTCGGCTCATCGACAGGCGCAGAATCCACATCCTCCGGGGCCTCTTCCTCTTCTCGGGCCGGGGACGGCGCCGGAGACGGATTCGGAACCGGTGAAGCATTCGGAGCCGGAGATGGAGACCGCCCACGCGACTCGGATGGCGAGGCCTCACCACCTTCCAACGTACCTTCTTCGGTGACCTCGACCTCGACTCCTTACCAGAGCGACGTCGGGACTCATGTCTCCTCTTCTTGTGCTTCTTCTTCGACTTCGAAACATGATCCAACGCCGACTTCGAAGACGACCTCTCTCGAGAAGCAGATCTCGACCTCGCCCTGGACTTCGACCTCGCCCTTCGAGAACGAGAACTCGACGACTTCTCCTTTCCAGCTTTCACCTTAGCAACCAGAAGTTTGGCTTCTCTCTCCCTCAGGGCCTTCGGATTCATCTTCCGACACGAAGAACAATCCTCCACATCATGGTCGGAACTTAAACACCAGATGCAGTCTTCATGGGGGTCGGTAATGGACATCATTTTACCGCACTCCCTGCAGGGCTTGAAGCCAGTCTTCTTGGATGACATCTTCGAAGAGACAGGATACAGAGAAGCAGAATAAAGTAACAAAACGGCAACAATGTACCAGAAGGCTACAGAGATTCCCGATAACCGTTAGCGTCGACGACGCGGAAAAAAGGGAACTGATGTCATCACGCCGGCGTGGGCCTATTGTAGGCGTCGGTGACGTCAGCGGAGTCGCGAGCGGAGCCGTGTCTCTGTGACGTCCTATCCACGTCGGCGCGAGGCTACGAAAAAGAATTTCCGAATGTTGCTGGCGCAAGGGGGATATTCACAAGGTGAGGAATCCACACGGCAGATGTATCTATCAGAATTTAGAACTGCACAGTGCCACATTAAGGTTATCAGCACAAAATGCCTTCGTAAGCATGGTACGCAAAAACTCTTTACAGCCCCAGCCCATAAGACAGGGACTCCTATCCTTGTAAATTCATTCTTTATGAAAGGGAGCAAGGTAATCTTCCATGCGCTCGTACAGGTAAGTATTTCTTTGAGCTCCTGTCTGTAATTTAGCAGCTCCGGTGTTACCCAGAGCCGGCGCCAGTACCTAAGTGGTTTTAAAGCCAACTCCTCGTCGATTGGCCTAATCCCCAGATCAAGCCTTAGCGGGAGAAGCGGGGTACTGGAGGGGAGTGCTAACAGCAGTCTTAAGAATGTATTCTCGACCCTGGTGATTTTGGCCCAGTTGCAATGTCCTCATAAATCGCCTCCATACATGATAGCACCCCTAGCTTGTGATTTGTAAACCTCCAACGGGGGTCCAACTGGTTTAATCGTAGGCATGTTGGATAGTCCAAGGATTCCACCCGAGAGTTGGGCCAATTTAAGTTGTGATTTCGTTTGCTGGGGATCCCACGACAGGCTCTCAATGGTGACCCCCAGATAATCAAGAGTGCCCACCCTTCGAGTCTAGTTATGCCTAGAATTGGATTCGGTCTTGTAGTTCTAGGCGGACTGGAGATCATAAATGTTGTTTTAAGCGAGTTGATCTCCAGCCCCGAGCAGTACAGAATTCTACAAAACCATCCAATGTTCGCTGGATGCCCAATGGGGATTTAGCGAGCAGGAGAGTATCATCGGTGAACATAATAGCCGGTACCCTATTGCCGGCTAGCTTAGGCGCATCATTGTTCTGGACTCCATTTAGATGCGCGATTACCCCTTTTACATAGAGGCAAAACAGGGTTGGTGCAAGCACACAACCCTGCCTTACCCCCCGGTCAACGGGGAATCTAGATGACAATACTCCGCTCTTCCTGCATCTAACTTGGGCAAAGTTAGCCTCATGCAGCCTCATCGGGATAGAAAGGAGATGCCCAGCTAGAGAAGGACACTCCAAAGTTTCCCCCTAGGCACAGGTCAAAGGCAGAGCGAAGGTCAACGAATACCATATAGATGCTGCCACACTCTATTCGCACCGTCTTCCAATACAGATGTACTAGTCGCAAGATTTGGTCCACAGTGGAGGTATTCTTCCTAAACCCTGCCCGATAGGGGCCAAGTATTGCAAACTCCTCCATCTAGTCCTGTACCCGATCCAAGATGAGTCCCGCAAAGGTCTTCTGAGGGACATCAATAAGGCTTATGGGTCTATAGTTAGATGGGAGTAGAGGTGAGCCCTTCTTGAAGATAGGGACTATCTCTGCTCCCAGCCAAGTACTAGGGATAGCCATACCGCTCAAGATGGTGTTAAAAAGGATCTGGAGATATGGACCCCAAATTTTGGGCTCTTGCTTAAAAAGGTCACCCGGAAGTTTGTCCAGGCCTGGTGCTTTACTGGTGATGAGTTTATTAATAGCAGCACACACTTCGGCCACCGTAACCTCGCTCTCCTCTGGCTGGGTGGTATGTAAGCTATAAGTTGGTAAGTTAGCAGAATCGTCAGGGCGGGCCTCGCTAAAATACAAAGCCCGAAAATGGCCTTCCCATACTTCTGCTGCTGCTATATTAGGTTCTATAGCAATTTTCGGTTCACCAGAGCCGGTATTGATTATAGACCAGAATTTCTGAAAATCTTTGGTGTCTAGTGCAGAAGATAGACTGGAACACTTTTCATGGTCCCACTCTTCATTGGCACACTTGGTTATCCATTTATAATAAGCCCTCCTGTCTTTTATTGCGGTTCTGTTATTATCTTTAAGGGCCAGTAATAGCTCTGATTTGGCCTTCCTACACACTGAAGTGTACCTGGAGCAGCAAGGGGCCATGGTTCCCTTCTTAGACACCCTAGAGTTCAATACCTCTACCAAGTTAGATACTAGGCCCACGTGGAGAACCTCCAACTGTGTTATAAAATCAGAGGGGGAAGGTTGGTTAACTAGCGCTGCAACCTCCATCTAAGAGGGAATTTCCAAGTTATACAATTTTGCTATTTGTTCTGGATGTTCCATAAGTTTGGACCATCTAACTCTACGCCTGTTATTAGACAGGGTAAGATCATTAGCGATATCCCCCAGGGGTAGAGCACCGCTCCTGCCGGTCTCGGGCAGGCCTATTTCTAGAATTAGAGCATTGTGATCGCTGTCCATTCTTGTCAATACCGTGAAATCTATTACCTCTGGCAAAAGCCTGGTTTTCAGCAAGATGTAATCAAGATGGGACATTTGTCCCGGTTTATTAAATGTACATTTGGCTGTGATGTCAGAGGGGGTACGGCCATTACATGCACGTAGGGAGTGAGTGATGGTTAGTGCCATGAACTGTATGGCTAATGGGGACCATGCCGTGGGGGCGGGGGCGGGTCAAGGGAATTGACCAATGGTCATCCTCTGCCATTAAGGCTCCTTCATTAAGGCCCTCTAGGGGCTCAAAATGGCAATTCAAATCACCCCCATCAATATGTGGGTATCACTCGGGATTATTGAAATAAAAGAGGAGAGGTCGTCAATAGTGCTGGACTCTTTAGCTATGCTAACAGGGCGCGAGTACACATTAATCAATGCTAATTTAAAGGCATTGGGCCAAACAAGGACCACACATTGGATGTCTTTAGAAAAGGTGTTTGGTGCCTTAGCATTGCAGACCAAATGGGATCCAACCCAAATTGCGAGTCCTCCTGACGGATGACCTCTCCCTCTCCAGACTGCCGGGACATAGAAAGAAGCAAAGCCTACCCTGAGATGCTCCGTACGAGCCCAGGTCTCTTGGAAGAGGCACACGTCATTTTCATCCACAAAAGAGCCCCATTCTGGGCAGGTCAGTTTGTTAGACAGTCCTGCCAGATTCCAGGATAGAAATGTTATTGTCTCTTCTTTTGTTCCTATATCCCTTCTCTTGGGTGGCTCCTCGTTTGCCTCCTCAGGTAGACCTGCATTATCTAATACGGTGGACATAGGATTGCCATCCCCAATAGGGTCAGCTACAGGTTTGCTTCAATAGCTGCCAATCTATTGATTAAAGGTGATAAACAATCAGCGATCATAGCCCCCACTTTGTCCCAAAAAGCATTGTTCAGGGTGACCACAGGGACCTCTGGTATATTAGGGACATTCGGAGCCAATGTAGGTGACACAATCTCCGTCTCCTTATACTGTTCCAAGGTTTTCAGTCCATCCTCGTCCAATCTTGTTGTCTTTGCTCTACTTGGGCAGTTTTTCTGTAGGAGGCCCCCTTCCCGCTTCTTATTTTTGGGGTGGTTTGTCTTTTGAGGGTTCCTTTCTGCACTTGGAAGGGGCAGTCTTGGACCTGGTTATGGCACGGGACAACTGGTCCTGTGCCCTATTCTCTGACACAGAGTCCACCACTGCAGGTAACGTGGAATTATCCAACAAAGGCGGAACGTCATTACTAGTAGTAAAGCCCTGGGGAGGCGAGTGATCCAGCATGGACCCACCCTCCGTTGGGCACTTAGTTGGAGCCGGACCAAAAGATAGCCGTCATTCTGTAACGGCGATCTCTTGAGCGATCACATTCGAGGCTCTTGAGATGAAGGAAGGCAATGTTGCCATCGTGCCCACCCCCCCCGTGCCCTTCTTTTCCTTGGCACCACCGCTCGCCATTGCAATGATTTCGACAATTTACACAAGTTAAGGGCCTCTGGTTTCACATGGCTTGGATCCAGGCGTTGGGTCTTACCGCTTGATGATAAAATACCAGTGTCCCAGACAAGACGTTAGGGGGTAGGCCCAGCCCACTCCGGCCTCAAACGTGCCCGCCCTTGGCCCGGGCTCAGCCCGGCGCCTGGCTCGCGCAGCGGGAGGGACCAGACGCTTATGTCTTTACGGTGGTTAGGAGAAGGGCAAGCTGTCCTCAGGTGGGCCAGCTGCCTTCTGGGCCACGCAGTTCCAGAGCAGGTCAGGTCCTCGGCAATCACGAGAGTCTCCGGCGGAGCAGGAGACGCGAGAGCTCTTTGTAGCCCCCAGTGGCTAGGGGGAGGGGCAAGCTGTCCTCAGGTGGCCCTGCTGCCTTCTGGGCCACGCAGTTCCAGAGCAGGTCAGGTCTTCGGCAATCACGAGCGTCTCCCACTCTAGTAACCTGAGTAATTCTGGACGACGGGGGCATCGATGGTGCAGAAACCGTAGGTAAGGGAACTTCCTTTGTCGACTGTATCTTCGTCGACTGTGTCATCGTGGATGGTGTCTTAGTTGACGTAATGGTAGTCAACAGAGAAGGGTCGACAGTCTGCAACGACGATAATGCTTTCGTCGAGATGGAGACTCTCGTAGAGATGATAGGAGACGGATTTGCCTTTGTCGTAATTGTAGCCGTTGAAAATATCACACAAATCGTCATAGACGAGAGAGAGATGGACGTCGACTATGGCTTCTTCAGGGATTTTTCACTTACTGGATCAGAAGATGAAGCTCTGGGGCAATCTTTATCCTTACTTACAGGTGTAGAGGGTATTGACAACTCCAGTTTAGAAGAATGTTTGGCAGTCTTCTCCTTACTTGAAGCCCTTTCCTGGGAAAATGTAAAATGTTTTCCCCCTCACATGAGGATCTGTCCTGAGATCTAGCCATCTTGTGGGATGTTAAAGCTCCATCTTCTTCATCAGAAGAACAAGACTGTTGTTTTGTGGTTTAAATAGTTTCTCGGGTGGCTCAGTTGTGTTTAACGGTTGTGATTGGAGGCCAGCTCAGCCTCTAGTTCTCTGTCACAGATAGTATCCATGGTAATCTGTGTATTGATAAGACACTTAAACTCGCCACAATGCTCCACAACAGACGAGGAGGGGATCCTACTCCTAAATACTGAATGTCAATGGGCCTAAACACAATCAAGGTGGGAGGCTGTGCTACAGACTATAAAGAGATATGTTTAGACCTTCCGCTTTAAGAGACCAGTTTACCAGGCATTCCTTGGCAGATGCAGATTTGGGCTGGGTCGCCATGCAGGGACCAGGGGAGCAGCGACACTTATTAGAAAACAAATCAGGTTTAAGGTGAACAAGACGTGGCACATGGTGGTCTCTTGGTCGGTGAGGGTATCCATAGTGACAAGCTTAAATGTCACAGCCTCACTACCACTGGCCAATACATTTCTGCATCAAATTGGGTCCTTCAAGTTAAAGCCCCAACTGGGACTCATGACGGTTGGTGGATAACAATGTGTGATGGACAGGAGGTAAGACAGAGATGGCCAGAAGGGTACGAGGGCGAATAGCCAATCTCGTTTTGAGACCTCAACATTGACAAGAATATGGATGTGGTATTTCTATATTGTGACCCTTGTCAAAATGTAGTGCAATGATGTACAAAGTCAAAGTCAAGCTTACAGTCAATACCCGATACAAGAGATACCTGGTTGTGGACTGTTATGCATTGTCATCTGGTTGTGGACTATTATGCATTGTCATGTAGTGTTCTTCAAAGGACATGTGTATTAGATGATTCTAGGACTCTAGTAAATATTCCCGATTTCAATGTGGTTATATCAAATCATATCCTTATATGGGCATAAGAATCGTACCCATATTAAGACATAGCCAATGCAGTCCAAATACGGCAAGGCTACTCCCATTGACTCCTAGAAAGCACAACGTGTTCTTAAGCAAACCAAGCCTCCAGCAGCCTGGGAATTCCCACTGCTTCTGTATTGATTTGTCCTAGAACTCCTGGAGTCCTGAAAGAACTGCGAGTTCTTAGTGACGTCTTATGTCCAACCTTACGTCAAGCTCGGCACCTTCCAGGTATAAATATACCAGCATCTGCCTTAAGCAACACACGGTGGTTTGGAGCAGATCGGGTATCTACTTGCCCGACGCCCTGCTGATGCGAGTGCCGAAGGAAGCCGACCCTCCCACTGACGCACAGAGAGACGCTGTCTTTTCTCCTGCCGAGAAATCCAGCTCCAGTGTTTCCCTGTCACCCTTGCAGGTTGCTGGGAGTTCGAGTCCTGAGAAAGAGATACAAGACCTCCTTCATTCTATAACCAAGGTACGGAGCTGATTGGACCCTTACAGAGTTCTTGATTCAGATTCTTGGCAAAAACTATAACTCATCTACTCCTTCCCTGTACTAGGCTTAGGTTAGGTACACCAGGGTAGGCGTATCTTAGAAACACCAGTTGAGTACGTTTAGTCATTATTTTATCATTGTATGTATTTTATCCATTTTAAGTATCTTATGGCTTAGAAACCATATAAATGCTTTTACAGTATTATTTCATAATACTCATTTTACTGTACGCACTTTACTTTATGACAAGTATTGCAATTGTGGCAATTCACTTCTCTTGCATGAGAAAGAAAACTGCTCAATAAATAACCACTTTTATTGAAAACGCCCGTCTCTCTATTTCTCTGCACTCCTGGTGAAACTAAGCATGCACGATTGACTGAGTGAAATAGCTATCTATTGTTTCCGCGACTCTGGAGATCTACTCCTTGTTCTAGGGGAGCAAAGTTGTCATGTTTATGCGGTTGTCAGAAACTAATCCCTTCTTGTCTATTCAAGAAAGTTAGCACCTTCTTGTTTACTCGAGAAAGTTTCTAGTGACCTCTGAGCTAGCTGGCATTCATAATTAAGTCTAACATTCAATAGAGACCTAGTCGACCTCAGTCCTACGTCTACACTGTTGTTTATGTTATTCCAAAGCGCAGAGCCTATTGGGAATATAGGAACTACACTACACATGCATATTCAAAGGTTTCCTAAATTGGAGCAGTGTTGGGGAAATTGCAATGGGCAAGAGGAGGTTGCTCTAGATTCTGGGAGCATAGGTGGAAAAGACCTGCTGTCTTGTCTGTTCTATAGTCTTATTCTGCAGACTAATGGTGTCCTTGTTGCCAGGGTGCCAAGAATCACCTGAGATGGTGTACAAGATCAGTGGGGGAAACTGGTTGTCATTGCTTTGCAAATGATGCAACTGGTTTTAACCGCATCGCTGCAGCGGTTATTTTTGCGCTACGCGGCTTTTTTCCAAAAGTCGCGTTACATGACGAGCTCAGTTCGTCATCCGCACACGACCACCGTGGCTGATGACGAGCTGAGCTCGTCATCAGCATGGGAGGGGTTAAAGATAGTGTGGGACGGCAAGTGGAGCCAATGAAGTTCCAACAGGATGGGTGGGATGTGATCAAATTTCTTAAGGCTCTAGATGAAATATGCTGTGGCGTGTAGTATACCCTTATGGGGTTCCAGTGTGGAGCCTGGGAAGTCATGGAGTAGGAGGATAGTCAAACACACACGAGGGTCCCTGAAAATAAGTGTTAGGGGAAGGAGGCAGGGAAAGTACTGTAATCAAGAACAAGAGGACCCCCCCAAGACTAGATCTATTTAATGGCAAACACTCTAATCCATAAAAAAAATCATTGTAGTCCCACACAGAAAGTATTTATTTGAAAAACACATATCTATTTATTTATATTTTCTGAAATTTTCATTTGTAGATCCAACAGTAGTAACGGTACACATGTATATACAAAATCTATTTACATATCAGAATATATGCGACACATACCCCCTCACACCTTCAAAGTAACCACCAATCACACCCATACAAGCCATCCTCAATCATACCAATCAACAATATATACAGAAAGTACAAACAATTTACAAAAATGTACACCATAAGGAATAAACATACACAGGTGAAACAGAACAAAACGAAAAAGGAAAAGCACCGACGCGCGTTTCGGAACAGGACCGATATTCACCAATCCTTCGTCAGGGCGCAAACAATAACATAGTCTCTTCTGTGACTTTTCAAAACATATCCATAGGTTCAAAATATACATCAAGGAATCCACAAGATTGTACCTAGAAAGCTAGACTCAGGGCTGCCGCTTCATGTCACAATATTCAGTCCTATAAACAATATCCCTATCCACACACCGGAAGTTGCGTGGATGATAAACAAGGGGGCAGAAAACTTCACAGCGAGATGTACAAGACTCAAGTCAGAAGTGGAAGTTGCAGAACCGTCGGTCCGGCTTTAATTTGATGGAAGAATCACCTCACAATATAAAGGATCCACTTTCCCCCTCTCAAAAGGTATCCCAGGTAGCAACACCTCACGGTCTGCTGGGCGTGGCACAATTCTCGAGCAGACTTCTTCCTACCGATGCACTAGTAAATCAAACCGCCTGAATTCTTACACGGTCAAGTGGGCGGCAATGCATAGCGCGTCCCTTGTATGTAGAGTCGTAGCAGAACGTCCAACGATTAAGCCGGGACATTCCAGGGTAGGAGGATACCACCCTCCATATGATCTTTGTGATGTAAGGTGCCTGCATCCCCTGCTGGAACGGGAATATATATTCTTCCCTGAAAGCTTAGGTCATTCTCTTGTATTGACTACTTCTAATACCATTGACTGAAATACTTAGCGTTACGGGGTCACAAATTGATGTCGGGTGTGGTTGGAGTTCTCAAAGGATGCACCAGGCAAGACCACAATCAACAATGGTGTGCCAGCTTGTGAGGATTTAGAGGTACACTGCTTGGTGGTCGCTAAATACGGAGATCAGGGTCATATCGAGGGAGGAAATAAAACAGTATTTTCAGCTCTGTGTGGGACCCTTGGACTCTCTGATGACAATGTTTGAGGCTTTCAAGTCAGAAGTGAGGGTTGGGATCATTGGATACAGTGCAAAACATTGGATAGAGAGGCAGACTGAAATGGTCTGGATAGAATTGGAAATCTGGACTTTTGAATTTTCAGAAACAAAAAGCTCCCCATGGGACACATCCTGGTGGCCCTCAGAACTCAGACTAACTCCTACTGACCAAACTAGGAACCTAGGCATCATTCTGATCAACAAGTTAAACATGATGTCTCAGGTCAACTCAGTCTCCTACTGCTTCTTCACCCTCCATATGCTTCATAAGATATTCAAAAGGGTAGCCCAAAGCTCGAGATACACCACCCCCCAGGCCCTTCCTCTACAGAGGACTGGACTACCGCAACGCTCTATGCAGGGATCGCAGCTCACCTCTTCCAACGACTACAGACCATATCGAAAGCTGCAGCCATACTGGTCTTGGATCTCCCTAGACAAACCCACATCACCTCCTACCTCAGGGAACACCACTGGCTCCCTGTACACAAAGGATGCCAGTTCAAGCTCCTGTCCCGTGCATACAAGGCACCTATGCAACTGCAAGAATGCCTACTTGAATCACTGCCTGAACTTACATCTGCCCACCCGACACCTCTTCTCTGCATTCCTTTCTCCGACTCCTCACCCCGCGTCAGACGTAGCAGATGCGAAGATCGCTCCTTATCCTACTTAGCAGCGAAGACATGGAATGAGTTACCCTTTCATCTAACAACCTGCCCACCTCTTTCAGTGTTCCAAACGTCCCTGAAGACCTGCCTATTTGGATTATCACCTGGACCCTGACAGCGCCTGAATACTTTCCCGGATGACAAGTAGCGCTCAACAAATCTACTGATTGAAGGGCAATATAGGACAAAGACCACAAATTTAATTGTTTAGGAGATATCGTCAACTGCTGTTGGGCGATGCTCAGAAAGCTAGACTCGCATCTCAAAGTAGGCTCCAAGCAAATGGGCATAAAGAAAGTGGACTTCTGGATTGGCTATAGGAGGGAGGCAACTGCTCTCAGTAGTCAGTATCAAAAGAGACAAAAAGTGATCAGCTGTGGCTCCTGAGGCGATAGCAGGGGAATTCTCCAAGTATTATGAATGTCAGTATAGTAGGGGTCATGAACTGGAAGCGGGAGCCTTAAGATACTTTATTACATGCCTCCCGGCGTACACAATTTGTGATATTTGATATGAAACGACCCTCACAGAACCACAAGATTGTGAACTATGAAATGATGGTGGTGATCAGAGAAATTCAATCTGGTAAGATACCTAGACTGAATAGTCTTCTGTTAGACTTGGTTTAAAATCTAATGTGCACTTACTGGCTCCATGTTTATTGGCAATGTATGCGGAATCTAAGGAGACATGACTGCTGCAGAGTGGTTATCAGCGAAGCCATCATTACTTTTATATCCAAAGCTTTTCAGTTGCTTGACTGCTGCAACTCATAGGACGAGCGTTCTTCTTTATTGTTAACATTTTATTGATTTTACGCAACACAAATTACAAACCGGTCATTTTTCGTCTCCTAAAAATAGGTACTCTGATCATCTGAATGGTCCTTGTGGATGTATTACATCACACTATTCATTCTATCCAGAGGGCATCTCTTCATGCTTCAAAATTGTCCCTAAAGAAACGAATAGCAAATGATGACATGAAACTTCTCTTCCCCCCACCCTCTCAACTCCCATTTCTGAAACACCCATGCATCATTTCCTTGCAGTCCATAAACTTTAATACTTTTTACTCTGCATTCTAATGATCTATTTTATTGACCCCCCGCCCCCTTAAATTTTAGTCAATTGCAATCATTTGTAAAGCCATAGTCCTGGAGGGTTTGTTCAGTTTTGTAAATGCTCCATTATCCTTAGGTTATGTATTAATGGGTCCATATTTTGTCAAACATCTTACTTGTTCCCTGAATATCATGTGTCACTTGTTTGACCGCCAATGTGTGCAACAGCAAAGCCCTCCACTGTGCTTCTGGTAGAACCTTCTCTTTTTTCATACTCCTTTTCCATGTCACCTAACAGACATTCACCCAGAACCTTTTTCCTCTCTATGGTAAGAATTGTGGTCTATAGTGTATACAGGGGAAAGGGGCTTCAAATTTAGTACAGTAAGTCTTAATTGCCAGTTTGTTTCATATCTCCAGCAAGGCCTTACCAAGTGGTATAGATTCTAGGTGTAGAATCTTTCCCAAGCCATAGAATATCCCAAAGGGTGAATCCCCCTAGTGCATATGCAGCTAGTGCTCTTCAGTCTCTTTAACCAACCTTTCAACCACAGAATGGTTAAACTGTCACACTGCTGCAGGAGGGGATGATTCTCGTTCTATAATAAAGACCATAACATACAACTGCAGAAACGAATTAGTATTGAGCCCTTTTGAACTTAATATGTATATGTTCTGATGTGTGCCAAAGGTTCGACAACTAAGGCAAAGAGGACTTGTTTCTCTGTACAGCTGCAGTTTCTCTTTTGATGCCCCATTTACCCCAACTCGAGTGAAGTTTTGTAGTTTGCAGCTATCCAGTTCTTTGTTCTCCCACCTAGGTCTATTTTAGATAGAAAAGCCTTCAAAACTCTCAGTTCACGCTATCAAATGCTTGTCACCATTCTGTCTCGCAAAACCCACTTGATCTGGTTCCACCAAAGCTGGGAGGATACTTGCCTATTGCTCTGTTTCTTAGTCCTCGCCTGGCAGTGCCATTGTGCTGCACTAAGCAGGGCCCTGGAGCACTGCCCCGGTCGTCTTCGGTTCTCAAGCTTGGCCGGGTCAGTGCTATTTCCAGCTAATGATCCCCCTAGGCACAATTCAACAGATTGACTGCAAGAGACATCAGTCACCCTTCTTGCAGCCTCCTTTTTCTGTTGACTGTGTTGGCAGAGTTAGGCCCCCCACAGTTTAGTGCTTTTTGTACCTCATCGGACCGCAGTGCTGGAGGCGGCCCAAAGAGTCCCAGCACTCTGGCATTTCGCTAGCTGAATCGTTGCCGACTCAGGGCTTCATGGTTCTCACACTTTACCCCCGCCTTCTCAGGCCATTGGGAAGGTGTCAGATCTTCCTCATCGCTCCTCAAAGTGTATCTTGTGGGGTCCTGTCGAGGACAACTTCAGCTTCACGCAGCAGCCTTCTTGGGTGGAAGATCCAATCTACCCTCTTAACACAGGTTAAAGTACTCACAAAAAGACTGGCCAATTTCCCGATGGCGCAAACTAGCATGTTCCTACTTCAAGACCAGGTCGTAGAGGCACAAAATCGGTCATCTTAATGCTCTGGCCTTGGCAGAGAGACTACAAGTTCTACTAGAAATTCTTCATAGCGATTTCAAAAAAATCTTTTAATAATGTCACTGGAGCTATATGTTCGTGCTCCTGAGCAACAGAATCTGAGCCCAATCTTTTTCGCCTCCACCCAGTTACAATATACGAAGCGAAGGTGCGCATAAATAACTACTTCACAATAGTGTGGGGTACATGGCAGTTGCATACAGAACAAAAGAAGAACTAGAAGGTCTGAATGCAAAAAAGCTAAGTCCTCAGGGTCCTCAATGAAAACTACGCACTTGGATTGCACTGAACCAGACCAGAGTGGTCAATAGACACTAGGTGTAAAGTAGAGATCCTATCAGCCCACCCTCTTGGCGGAGCCTCGTCATGTAGGACATCTAGAACCAAGTTGGTGTATCCATGCCCAGATGAATTGGCTAGATATCACGCAATTATGATCCGCAAGATGAAAGTGTCCATGCCACTGGCGGTGCTGGTACAGTGCAGTGCAGTGAAAAAAGTGAGTGAGTGATTATAAAATGACGGTCAAGGCAAAAAAGCAAAATCCCTTTATTATTATTCACCTGGACGTCAGATTAAAAGAAGGTGCATAACAGTGTGAAAAAAATCACTGTCTACTTTGCTGTGTGGTTGATAAGGCCAACATGTTTCTGCCATCAGGTGAAACTACACCGGCATTCTTCAGGGCCACTAGTATGAAAATTGCTACTGCAAAGATACACTCTAGTAATAGTGCAAAACAAAGTGAAATGACAAACCAAAATCAGTCTGTTAGAGATACAATGTGGTCAATTGGACCATCCTACCGTATCCTCTTGGACCATGTGATGATAGAGGATGCAGTCCCAGCAATGTGTGGGAGTCGAGCCTCACCTCACCCGGCAACTATTACTTTTGCTTTTTTGCCTTGACCGTCATTTTATAATCACTCACTCACTTTTTTCACTGCACTGCACTGTACCAGCACCGCCAGTGGCATGGACACTTTCATCTTGCAGATCATAATTGCGTGATATCTAGCCAATTCATCTGGGCATGGATACACCAACTTGGTTCTAGATGTCCTACATGACGAGGCTCCGCCAAGAGGGTGGGCTGATAGGATCTCTACTTTACACCTAGTGTCTATTGACCACTCTGGTCTGGTTCAGTGCAATCCAAGTGCGTAGTTTTCATTGAGGACCCTGAGGACTTAGCTTTTTTGCATTCAGACCTTCTAGTTCTTCTTTTGTTCTGTATAGTTCTAATGGGGGGATCTCGGAGCTTAGATGGTCTTTAAATATATTCCCCTTGACCCTCCCTAAATAGTTGTTTTTTCTGTACATGGCAGTTGCCCATCACTGCTTTTATTTGTTATGGCAATTAAGGTGCTGGCAGAAATGATTAGGTCCAACATTGGTATTACAAGCTTTAGATATGACCCAGGGAGGAAGACAAGTATTGCTATATGCAGACTACCTCCGATATCTTGTTGACCCAGAGAGAAATGGATGAAGTGTAATGCAGTTATTGAATACGTTTGGATTGTTTGCCGAGCTAAGAGTCAACAGCACAAAGTCCAGTATATATTCAGAGGGCAATGGAGGGGAGTTGGGCGACTGAGAGGAGCACTAGCAATTGAGGCTTGCACAGGGTGGAATAGGAGTGCTAATTTCAGGTACAGGCATGTGCGAGGGCCTTCTGGTGGTAATGATGGACATGTTGAATCTTGGTAATGAGTCAAAATAATCACTTTCCCTAGAGTGCTTTGTCCTTCAAAATATTCTCCACAAAGTAACAGATTAGTTCTCTAGGTACCTAACTTACTTCCTTTTTCTGAAGTAACCAGAGGCGAAGAGAGAGCATGTTGCATGACACCCTCCGATCCGGGACTTGGTAAGGTGTTTTTTTTCTCACATTACCATGCATTTCCCTTGCGGTGATTAATGATTGCATTTTTTACACCAAGAGGGACTCATCATACAGTGCCAAACACAGGGTATATGAGGGCACCTGCTGCTTCCATATACCCTGTTTTTGTGTGGGACGGCTTCTACCTGGCATGTCACCATCCACATAAGAGTGTTTAGGGTGGTGTATGACTCCCTCGGGTAGGCTAAGAAAGTGATGCACCAAACTCCGCTGTGGAATTCACATTGCTACCACGGATGGCAGCTCTGCTGGGTTTGCTGGATGCAACAAACAGGAGGTAACCATGCTAAAGGACCTGGCCACAAACAAAAACATGAAAAACACTGCCACCTCTCATGGAAGAATTTGGATTACTTAATCCCAGTTGTAGGAAAGTAGGATCTGCTTTTATGGTTACCCCCCACTTTGCCTGGTATTCTGCTGTTTCTGACTAGCCTGACTGGGATAATGCTAATAAGGACCCCTGTCTCTGTGCTTTCTCCCTTAAATTGGTTATGGTGAGTACTTGGGTACATCCCAGATTGGCTACTGGTGTACCCTTATAAGTCCCTAGTATATGGTACTGAGGTACCCAGGGCATAGGTACACCAGGGGCCTTCCATGGGCTGCAGCATGTACTAAGCCACCCTTGAGAGACCACTCAAACTGTGACTACAGGACTGCCATTGCAGCCTGTGTAAGCTGGTGCTACCACCACTTACAACAGATTTAAGTTTCTTATATCTGAGGTCACTGCAGTTTAAATCTATAAGTCACCCCCAAGGCAGGCCTTTCAATCCTGAAGGCAGGGTGCTCGGTTCTAAGTGTGAGGGTGCCCCTGCATGAGCAATGCAACCCTACAACTTTCAGAGTCTATTCTCGCCGGTTGCAAGTACATCAGCTATTACGATACAGAGTGGCCATGCGTCATTACACAAAGACCATCTCTAAACTGGCTTGAACTAACCCGGTTGTGTTTGGTATCAAACATGTTGGAATCAAACCACCACACCGTAAATTGTGTGGGAGGTATGATTCCATGCACTGTAAAGCTCTTCTGGGAGGCCCTCAGTGCTCCCGGTACCAGTCTTCTAGACCCAGACAGCAAACTATGGCTGCTGCCAACAGAGAAACGATTATGCTTTCCGGTTGCTGAGCCAAGCCCAACAAATAAACATAGAGGGGCTTTGTTCAACTGTCATTCAAGGTCTGCTTCGGCCCACCACAGTACACAACATGAGGGCATCCCTACTTCAGTAATTGGCTTTCTTGTGTAGTGAGTGACAGCCTTTTGGCTGACCACAAGTGCACATCAGCCTAATAAGAGGGTAATTCAGTGCTAGGGATGGTAGGCCAATATTTTACCTTGCTATTGTTTTTTCCCCATTCTTTATCATTTCTTTGTCTTCCTTGTGTTTAAACTAGGTCTTTAACAAATAAATGAATCCGCTAAATGGACACCTATACAAGCCATAACACTTATATCACTTCGTGAATACTCTAATTGTTTATTTCCCAAATTACACGCAGGATAAACTTTCTGGAGGCTCATACTAAGAGTCCTCTTCTGTAGGATCATCATCCAATTAGATGGGTGCAATAACATGTATTTCTTCGACACCATACATCTTACATTTGAGAAAGGTCTCAATCAGTACAAATGTTATCACAAGTTTCCTTAAATTTCCTTTCTTCTGAGATCGCAGCAACGCGCAACGGGTAAGCTAGTATTAACTAAAACCACATTGCAGATATATAGTTCAGGAGCTTATCTCCTTTCAGGTTACCACCTAAAGGCTCTCAAAAAATAAATAAAATAAAGATTAACCCAACTCGTTTACAAGCTGCACATTATAAGTTCAGGTATTTGTAAAGAGAAGAACATCTTTCTAATTCTAATTAATTCTAGCTAAGAAAATACAAAAAGTAGGAGACAACTTAGGCTTCATACATGGCCATTTCTGAAAATATTCAGTTGCCCTAAGCAGTGGGGGGGGGGGGTGGGGGGGGGTGGGGGGTATATTAAATACCAGGAATTAAAACAGACCCCACAAACGACGCCCACTGTTATTACACATCAAACTCAACGCTAAAAATTGGTTGCTGCTTCAGTTCCCTTTCAGCATCTTCACTTCCTTCAATATCCAGAAAAAAATTTACGTTTTGTGATACTTGCACACCACCAAGGTCTATGTTGCACTTCATGGCCGGAGACTTACACTGTTGCTGACAAGCTGCAGATTCAGGTAAATCTCAACAAAGGACCAGAGTTCGTAATACTGCAGATTCACAAGCACACACACTAACTTTCTAGACTTAAGTTCACCTTTATCCCCACCTACATCATCTCTTTTCTCTAATGATTAGTGTAACCAAATGTCCCGGATTCCCCGGACAGTGCCAGTTTACCGAGGGCTCTACAGGCATCTCAGCACTTTTATTCATTTTTAGGTCTCGCATGACGTTAGCAGCACGCATGCGCTGCCCTCACCATGCGTGGGTTTCTTGGAATCAATACAGTTCCAGAATTCATGTCTCTGCTTCGACTGCATTTTTGGTTGGTGCCCCTCATGGATTATGTAGAATGTAGTGTGATAATTGAAACTGAGGTTTTTTAGTCCCTCCTGGTTGCCACCCTGTCTGCATTTTGCCCCGCCCACCGGGATTGGATTGTTTACTTGCGGCGGCAGACAATGTCTCTTAATTAGCTGCTAAGCACTTTTTTTCCGTAGTGCAGCGTTTGCCTTCAACAATAGCTGACACGCCTTTCATTTCTCTTTTTAGTTTCTGGCGCGGCTTGTTGTAATATGGGCAGGATCGAGCACGTTTCAGCATTTTTTTTTACTATTGTAAGTGCCTGGCATCATTGGCGTGAGTCTCCCTTCCATTTGACGGATTGCCTCCTCTGTTTTGATGTGCTTTTGCTGGATTTATGCTTTGGGCACTGTGCCACTGCTAATCAGTACCACAGTGCAAGTGCTCCCTATGTTAAATTGATGTACTAATTGGTTTTTCCATGACGGGGTTATTTGATTTATCTGTCAGCCCCTAGTACAGTGCACCATGTGTGCCCAGTACTGCAAGCCCACCAAATGCGGTTGGTGGGCTTGCAGTACTGGTTGTGCCACACACAGAAGCAGCTTGTAAAGTGGGTCTAAGGCCTGCCATTGCAAGGCCTGTGTGCAGTCTAGCACTGCCATGTCGACTTGGCCAAGTGCACCCACTTGCCAGACTATAAACCTTCCCTTTGCTTCATATTAGACACCCCTATGGTAGGCCCAAGGGCCGGGTGCATTGTAAGTATAAGGTAGGACATGCTCTGATTTGTGTAGCATGTTCTAATAGTGAATTACAGCCATTTTCGTGTTTCACTATTGAAGGCTATCTGTTCTCATAGGCCAGAATAGGCAGTTAGATTATTACATTCTTATAATCCTAACCGACTCAGGGAACATGGTAGAAATTCGAATTTAGTATGCCTGAACTCAGAATAATAAAATACATCTGTTAGTAAAGTTTATTTTAAAATTCTGTATTTGCAAATACCACTTTTAGAAAGCAGGTGTTTGCTTGCCTGACCATTTGAGCCTGCCGCTGCTGGGTTGTGTATTTCTTGTCTGGGTTTGTGAGTGACAGGGCTGGGGGATCCCAGGAGACAGGCTGGGGCAGCCCGGTAGTGAATAGAGTGAGCTGCATCTAGATGGGAGGGAGGAGTTGCACCTGGGACCAGAATAGGGCTCTGCCTTTCCTCTACAATGCTGGCTCCACACCCTGTGGTTTGTCTGATGTCTCTGCCCTGCACTGTGAAAGGAGAGGAGGAATTATGTCAACAGAGTGCTCCAGAGCTGTATCTTCCCTCCCCTGTGCCGACTCCACCTCCTTTGGGGCAGCTGATGTCTCTGCCCTGCACAGTGAAAGGAAGAAGAGAGTCATGTAAACAAAGTGCTCAGGAACTGGTTTGGACCAGGCAGAGGACTCTCTGCCTTCAGAAAACAAAGGATTTTGGGGTATAAATATTGGGACCCTGATCCCAAGAAATTATATCACTTCTGGAACAAGAAACCTTTCTGGCAAAGAGAAGAACCAGGGAAGCTGCAGGAGTTTGGACTTCCCCTCTGCCAGTATGCTGTTTGCTGGGTTGGCCTGCAGTGGTTGCTTTATTGCCAAGGGAAAGGAGAAGGAACTTTATAAGGACTTTCATCTACAGAATATTCTCCAAAGGCTTGAACTGTGCTTGCCTCCTGCTGAAGTCTCAGGGACAAAAGACTTCACCCCCAGCTCCCTCCTCAATTTCCTTGCTGTGAATTCCGACTCCAGACACTTGCGTGCCGCTGGGAGTTGGAAGCGCGACGCATCGAGACGAAGTGTGTCGCCGCCGCAGCTGAAATCGTCGCATCGCCGGATAAGCGAGCCTTCGCCGCATCTCCCTGGAAGCGTGTGTTCATCGAAGCTGCCTGCTGTCGCATCACCGGAGAAGCGTGTCGCAGGGCCTGTCGCGACTCCAAAGTACAGAGTCGTCGCAAGGCTGTCATCGCATCGTTGCATCAAGGGCGCAACCTTCTTGCATTGCAACCGGATCGCAGCAAGGCGCCATCTTGCGCACCCCAACAGGCCCGCAAGCCGAGAATCTACGCATCACCACCGCATCGGTAAGGCTCACAACGAGTCCCTTACTCCACGACCCGCCCTCCCTCAACCAGGCATACCCTCCCGCCCAAAGCCAACCAGGTATCCCATTCTGCTTTCTAGTAGCGCAAGAAAGCAGTGTGGCAACACCACTCCGCCCAAATGGAGAAGCCGCCCCTGTTAAATAAGCTAACTTATGGGGTCTCTGACAAAAGGCCACAAGCTATGGGGAAACAGTACGCAAAACGCTACCCGCGATGTGCTCCTCAGGTGAACACCAAATCATCACAAGTCAATCTAAATATCAATAACTTTGTTGTTTACTTACAATTCATATTGAAGGTTTTTCTTGTTAAACTCAGATTTCGACATCTGCATGGAATAAAAATTAGAAAACGAAGCGCAAAAATAGGTTGAATTTACACTTGTAAATCCGTATCGTGAGCCACAGAATAAGGATTTCTGTTGATGTTTGAGTGATTGATAGCCCATGCACAACAAGACAATTGGAGCTTACTGTCATCCGAGTGTGAACTGATAACAATAGAAACATCAAAATGAAATTGTGATTTAGCAGGTTTGCTGAACAATATTAAACTGCACAGTCCACAAAGGTATATCAGAAAGAGGAGAAATTCTACTAAAGTTAAGCAATTCACTTGCAAATTAAAAAGAGTGGTTGGATGGAGAGGTCCACGTAATGTTTTGGATAACTCATATCTGATCTGCCCCAAGTCCACGAAATAAGTCAAAATACTCTGTAAACCACATGATGAAACTTTAAATGGTAAACAGTTAAGACAGCGCACATGCCATTTACTCATTTTTACTTCCACCCCATTCTTTTCTCACAATATCGAAAACCTCTGAACTGGCTATAGGGAAACATGTAGACACCATTAATAAATACTCACACACAGTTCTTACTCTGTCGGATTCTCTAGTCTTTTACTGTTGCCGCCTGAAAGAATTACTGTTCAGCTTTGATATTACTTTCACAGCCATAGTGTTGCTCAAGGTCATGGCTCGCGATTCTTTAGTTGGGATTGTTGCAGGTGGTGCTGAAATGCTTGTTTGCCGCACGGCCTATGTAGCTATTTGTATCACCGCTTCACCACCTTCTGCCATCAAACGTTTACCTGCCCGGGAATTCGCCTTCCCCGGTAGGGTGCCCAACCGTCCGTATATTTCACGGACAATCCGTAATTTCGGCTGTCTGTCCGTTGTCCGTGAAGGTTTCTTTAACGGACGCCATTTGTCCGTGATTTTACCTGCTGTTGGGTGACCAATGGTTGGGCCAATCATGTGCCTTTCTATCACCAACCGTTGCTCCAATCGTTGCTATGGAGAACAAACAAAGCGATCTAGGATTGGCTTGAAAGCCATCAGCCAATCCTAGAGCTTGTTGGTACACTGCAGGAGTGTTTTCATTGGCCCTGATGTCGGGCCAATGAGAACAGCTACGGTACTTCCGGACATGCATTGCACGTTTGAGCCTTAGCTTATTCATTTTAGGAGGAAGAGAGACCCAGACCAGAATTACCAGTCTGCCGCGGACCTGCAGTTTCCCAGCAAACACCTTCTCATTCCGATTTGGTGATCGATAAATTCAGTTGCTTCAGCTTGTTGCTTTCTTTGCCTCATGAAGCGTGTTGCGCACTCTCTCCGGTTACCAGAGACTGAGGTATAGTCTTCTGAAGGGGAATCAATCACGGTGTTTGTGAAATCTACACAAGGAAACTTATGTGTTCGAAATGAATCTCAGTGCTGCATTCAAAGTTGTGTCCAGTGGTGAAAAACTTGTTTTGGGGCTGTCTGACTAGAGAGTTTCTCGTCGAGAATAAAACCTGGAAACTTTAATGTATCTTCCGTGAACGGCACAACAGTTCTAAAGAGAGGAAACCCGATTACCACTCATTTTCACTCCTCCACCGCTTAGCCACATGTGGTAAATAAGAAGTCCCAGGTGCAGCTCACTTCATAAATACACATCCCTTCTACAGAGATTACAGTGCCCCTCGTGGTATAAATATTTAAAAGATGTACATTTGGAACACAATTAATAAAAGACAGGTCCATCCTGCAGCTGAAATGGACTCGTGCCTTGCCATAATGTTAATATTAACTACTTTCAGTCATAAACACTGTCGGACATACTTCCTGACTCATGTAAACTTATTAGAGATACGTGCATGTATTCCCTGGAGAGATTCCCATGGGAGGGATGAGACATTGACGGTCGTTCGTCCACTATCTTTACAAGATTTCGTTAATGGGTTGCTCTCAATTATGTAACTTGCAAAGCATTAATATGTGTGATTAGGACAACACTGTTTTATAAGCTGTCCTTAAAAGGTCTACTACAATGTATTGGGACTTGGACTTAACTTTATACAGTGGGTCCGACTATTGTATACCTGCCTGATCGCCCAAGTCGTGGTGAATAAACACACCTCCAGACAGTTTCAGTTAGGAAGGGTAACCAGTCAGGCGTGTTCCCTATCGACCTTAATCTTTGCCCTGGTCCGTGGTCAGAAGTGGACGGAGAATCATAATCATTGCATTTCGCTATACGCGTATGATATTCTCTTATACATGGCCTCACCATCATGGACTCTCCGCCGGGTCCTTCACATTTTTCATATATTTGGCTCCCATTCAGGGTACACTATCAACTGGACCAAGTCTCAATTATATGTACTGTGGGGGGCGCCACCTTGCACTCCAAGAGGGTATGATATCCCTGGGGCATCAAAGGGCTTCCGCTTTATGCCAATATATATCATGACAGACCCAGCCCAATGTTATGAGGCAAACTTGCTCTAACCCTTTGCACATTTCCGCGCTGATGTCAAGCATTGGCACTCTCTTCCCCTGACTCTCCTGGGATGGGCAGCACTTTTCAAGATGCTGTCATTACCGCGGTTCCTTTATCCGTTACAGACCTCCCCAGTTAACATCCCCTACACTTACTTCACCAATTTTGAGAGTGCCGTACGTGCTCTGCTGTGGGATGTCTGGGCACAACGGATCACCATGAAAAAACTTACAGCAGGATGGTACGATGGGGGCATTGTATTACCTGATATTATGATCTACTATCAGGCGTCCCAGCTGGTAGTGGTCAACAGATGGGCAAATGGGAATCATGACAAACCGAACTTCAGCACGGACTGGTGGCTTATGGGACAGGGCGGTTACAACAGGGTATTGTACACAAACCCCCGGAAGCTAAGCCTGACACAGCACGCACAATCGAAACATGCCATAGGGTGAATAGGCAACTGGGTTGGCATAATAAAATTACACCCGCTACTCTGGTAGCCTGATCTCTTGGGTTGACTGAGTATATGTCCCGGTTTTGACAAGTGGGATTCGATTGGCATTTCAACGTTGGGGGACGTATGAAACTCTGGGAGACTAGCCACATTGCGAACCTTCAGCATAAATACCACCTTGCACAGACTGAAGCCTTTTGATATTTACAGATCAGCCACGCAATCCAGGCGGTGCTGCCCAGGCGTGACCCTTTCCCCAAGGCCTCCCCACTGGAAGATAGACTATTGCTTGAACCCATGCACAAAAAAGCCATATTCCTTGCGTATGAGAAATTAATAAACAACCATCCGGACCCCTTAGTGCGTCTGCAGCAACAATGGAGGCAGACATTGGGGTACTCGCGGACGACGACTGACGTGAGGTCTTAGCTTCCCCCAGAGAGGTGGCTATCCCCATGAGACTCGAAATGGTCCAGACGATGACCCTACATTGTGCTTTCGTAGCTGCAGGCGTCTTAGCAAAAATGGGTAGACGGAACCCTTGTGCCTTAGACAATGTCACTAGGAGAGAACATTTTTCCACATTATTTGGGACTGCCCAGCTGTATGATTATATTGAACGCGATCACCAAGCAAATGGAAAGGGCAGCGGGAAAGCCCCTGAACGCCTCCCCGCAACTCTGTCTACTGAACATTTGGCACACCACTGATCTTGCGCAGACAGAGGAAACGTGGGCCTCACTGGGATGGGTCATCGCAAAACGAAACATTGCACAGAAATGGGGGGTGGACTTGTTCCTGATTGTTCGTTACTTGGCGGTGGACATGGACAGGGCCATGATTGCCGAAATAGAAGTCTTCAAAACACGGGGTGCCCCAAAAAATGAGATCGCAAGTGGAGGGGGTGGAACAAATACAGGGGGGGGGGGGCATATGCCTATTGCCAACAATTGAATTATGGCTGGAATGAATGAAACAATGTCTTACATTCACCCCAGTACAAAGATCTGGGCCTAAATCCATCGTTTTTTTGCACTCCACACCACCCTAGGTCAGACAATGGCTATATGCAAATCAGCCTTGACCCTGTGCCTCATGGGAACAGTCCAGCCCGAACAACCAAGCCATGTCTTTCCTAGACCGGAATCAAGCATCCAAGGACCGGTTTCTGGCTATCAGCCTTCTTCAACCTGAATAGCTTGACTCCAGTGATGTGGAGAGCCTGGGACTCACGTCTTAGTATACCCAGCCCACTCGGGGTGAAAATTGCAAAAAACACAGTTGATGGACAGAATGCAGAACAATGTCTTACATTCACCCCAGTACAAAGATCTGGGCCAAAATCCATCGTTTTTTTGCACTTCACACCACCCTAGGTCAGACAATGGCTATATGCAAATCAGCCTTGACCCTGTGCCTCATGGGAACAGTCCAGCCCGAACAACCAAGCCATGTCTTTCCTAGACCGGAATCAAGCATCCAAGGACCGGTTTCTGGCTATCAGCCTTCTTCAACCTGAATAGCTTGACTCCAGTGATGTGGAGAGCCTGGGACTCACGTCTTAGTATACCCAGCCCACTCGGGGTGAAAATTGCAAAAAACACAGTTGATGGACAGAATGCAGAACAATGTCTTACATTCACCCCAGTACAAAGATCTGGGCCAAAATCCATCGTTTTTTTGCACTTCACACCACCCTAGGTCAGACAATGGCTATATGCAAATCGGCCTCGACCCTGTACCTCATGGGAACAGTCCAGCCCGAACTACCAAGCCATGTCTTTCCTAGACCGGAATCAAGCATCCAAGGGCCGGTTTCTGGCTATCAGCCTTCTTCAGCCTGGATAGCTTGACTCCAGTGATGTGGAGAGCCTGGGGCTCACGTCTGAGTATACCCAGCCCACTCGGGGTGAAAATTGCAAAAAACACAGTTGATGGATAGAATGCAGAACAATGTCTTACATTCACCCCAGTACAAAGATCTGGGCCTAAATCCATCGTATTTCTGCACTTCACACCACCCTAGGTCAGACAATGGCTATATGCAAATCAGCCTTGACCCTGTGCCTCATGGGAACAGTCCAGCCCGAACTACCAAGCCATGTCTTTCCTAGACCGGAATCAAGCATCCAAGGACCGGTTTCTGGCTATCAGCCTTCTTCAGCCTGGATAGCTTGACTCCAGTGATGTGGAGAGCCTGGGACTCACGTCTGAGTATACCCAGCCCACTCGGGGTGAAAATTGCAAAAAACACAGTTGATGGACAGAATGCAGAACAATGTCTTACATCCACCCCAGTACAAAGATCTGGGCCTAAATCCATCGTATTTTTGCACTTCACACCACCCTAGGTCAGACAATGGCTATATGCAAATCAGCCTTGACCCTGTGCCTCATGGGAACAGTCCAGCCCGAACTACCAAGCCATGTCTTTCCTAGACCGGAATCAAGCATCCAAGGACCGGTTTCTGGCTATCAGCCTTCTTCAGCCTGGATAGCTTGACTCCAGTGATGTGGAGAGCCTGGGACTCACGTCTGAGTATACCCAGCCCACCCGGGGTGAAAATTGCAAAAAACACAGTTGATGGACAGAATGCAGAACAATGTCTTACATTCATCCCAGTACAAAGATCTGGGCCTAAATCCATCGTTTTTTTGCACTCCACACCACCCTAGGTCAGACAATGGCTATATGCAAATCAGCCTTGACCCTGTGCCTCATGGGAACAGTCCAGCCCGAACTATCCAGGCTGATGAAGGCTTATAGCCAAAAACCGGTCCTTGGATGCTTGATTCCGGTCTGGGAAAGACATGGCTTGGTAGTTCGGACTGGACTGTTCCCATGAGGCACAGGGTCAGAGCTGATTTGCATATAGCCAGTGTCTAACCCAGGGTGGTGTGGAGTGCAAAGAAATAATGGATGTGCGCCCAGATCCTTGTACTTGGGTGAATGTATGACATTGTTCTACATTCTGTCCATCAACTGTGTTTTTTACAGATTTAATTATAAGACATTTTAAATGTTGGATCAATTATGGACCATTACATTATTACATTCCAAACGACATGTTACTATGTTCCATGTATAGGTACTGAGACAATGGACTTAATAAGTCCTAATCATATTGACTCTTTATTTTTTTAAATTACTGTAGCTGTTGTTTTTAATGCTTTGTTTAGGACTTATTACCATATGAGTGTGGGGTTTACCCAATCTTCCCCAATAGTATTTTTGACCAATGCTTTATTTTATCAAACAGCTAAACATAGCATCAGTGCACACAATTATTCCTACCACTTTATTCACATTAATGGGGTTTCCAGTTCATGTTACTCAAAGCTGAGGAATATAACTTTAAAATGAGCAATTAGGTATATAATATATTCCATCTACTATTGGAAATGTATGCTAAGTATATTATTAATTTATCAATACGATTGTGAAATGATAGAAGCATACTCCTGCACATACATTCTTTTGCAGGTATTGAAGATAAGCAAAATGACTCAGTGGTTAGTAATTGCCAACTATTGCTTAGTTGCAAAAAAAATTCTCTCTCATTGTATTAATGCTATTTCTTTCAGCTCTGCTTCCCAAAATATCACTTTAGTGCCAAAATATTTCTGATGTGGTTCTCTCGTTAAAACAAATCACAATATTATTTCAGCAAATCAGTTTAATGGGCTCTTCTGGTAGGCTGCAGTTTTTACTTGTAAGACGGAGCATAAAAGGTGGACAATGTGATGGACTGACCTAAATGGAACGGGGTGGCTACTTTCAGCAAGAAGGGTGCTTGAGTCCAAAGGACCTGCTTGTCTTGGAAGAAAGGCCCATATGGAGGATCAGATGCCAGCACCTGCAGTTCACTGCCCTTCTGGGGAGATGTGATTGCCACCAGAAAGGAAGTCTTTATAGTGAGAACCCTGGGAGCATGTATGAAGTGTCTCAAAGGGAGCACAAATCAGAAAAGTAAGAATCTAATTTAAGGTCCCATTGAGGCACAACAAATGGAGTTTGTGAAAACAAGTGCTGGATACCTGAAAAGAAACCTATTTTCCATGAGACTTGAATAGGGATGGTTTATCTGGCAGCCTCAGGAAAGAGTAGATGGCAGGTAAGTAACCCTTTAAGGTACCCAATGCAGGGCTCTGCTCGGCGACAGCAAGGATAAACACGATTTGAGAAAGGGGGCCGATAAGGGGTCCAACTGTTTGGCTGTGCACCATGCCACAAACTTGTACTAAAGACTGGTGTATCCCGTCTTGGGGAAGGGCCACCAAGCCACCAAGATAACATCACAGACTTCGAGCAGAAGATCAAAAGCTGTCAACTGCCACCATTTAATCTTCTAACACATAACGGCAGAGCGTTGACAGGTGCGTGTGCAGAAACCTTCCCTGTGACAGAGGATATTCCTGAAGGGGCAGACTGATCGGAGAAGCGATAGACATGCTCAACAGCTTGAGATACCACACTCTCAGAGCCCAGTCCAGACCCACAAAGATGACTTGGGCTTGGTGGTTCCTGAACTTCTTGAGAACTATGGGCAGGAGTGGTATGGGCAGAAAAGCATACAAAAGACCAGACCTACACTCGAGACAAAAAGCAAAAGCGTCTCCGAGCTAGAGCCTTGAAAACCTCAGCACGCAGAAGTACTGACACTGTGCGTTCTCTGCAGTGGTGAACAGATCTAACTAAACCTCTATCTAGTCTCCACTGCTGAAACAGTCCTTGCACCACTTCAGGATGGAGACGTCCTTCATGATCCAATAGGCATTTTTGGCTGAGTTTGTCCGCTCATGCGATCAGTGATCCTGCCAGGTGTTGAACCACCAGGGAACTGCCAAAGCATTCCAGCCAAATTCAAAGCCACAGTGCCACCTCACAGAGGGTCCATGACCCCACCCGCCCTGTTTATTAAAGCACCACATGGCGGCAGTGTTGTCCGTGAACACCTGCACTAGCCTCCCATTGATGGAGGATTGGAAGGCTTTCAGGGCCAGTCAGATTGCTCAGAGCTCCAACAGGCTGATGTGGAGTCTGGATTCTGGCAGAGACCAGAGTTCTCTGCTCTCCACCTCTCCCAGATGGTCGCTCAAGGCCAAGAGTGATATATCTGTCACTACTCTTAGATCTGGTTGGGGAAGGGAGTGGGGTCTGCCTCTGACCAAATCGCGGTTTGTTAACTACCACTGCAGATCTTTTGCAGTGCTCTCCAAGATCTAGATCATATTAGAGAGATTACCCTGATGCTGCGCCCACTGGAACTTCAGGTCCAACTGCAGAGCATGCAAGTGCCAGCGGACATGTGCTACAAACAGGATGCCAGGAGGCCCACCAGCCTCAGAGTCAGTCTTACTGAAATCCAGGAATCAGGCTGAAACATCGGTATCATAGCCTGAATATCCTGGACTCGCCATTTGGGAGGATAAACCCGAACCTGCGAGTCCAGAACAGGGCCGAAGAAAGTGAGCATCTGAGAAGGGGTCAGGTGGGACTTTGGCAGGTGTATAGTGAATGCTTAAATCACTCCTCGTTGTTAAAGAGAGAGTCCCACGGTACCATCTAAAGGAGTAGAAAAGGTACACATAGGCTATAACGGCTAGGAGACAGTCATTAGTTAAACTTATGCACATCATTTAAAAATAACCAAACTCCAGCCAATCAGGCAACAGCACCCTCTAGAACATTCTCCACAAAGTCATCTTCACTCAGATTTCTAATCACTGGTGAGAACTGCCTCCCTACGTAATAAGGAGAGTTATGTAGGAAGATTGGTGAGTCACGTGTGAATATATGAATTATATGAATTCTGGAGAACGGTGGTTACAAGTAAGTATCTTATATTGTTCTCCAGTATTGGAACTTTCATAGTTTGACATGCTTGAATCAGAACAGGTAGCAGTTACATAATCATTTATATCATACCATATATAAACAGTATTGTTAGATTTCAAGTTAGTGAGGCCTTTAGCTGAAGAAGTCCAAAGTGTGGATTGAGCCAGTCTGTCTCCTAGAAGATTCTGAACAGGAAAAGCGGCGTTCCCAGCCCCCACCCCCAGGCCAGCAGACCATTGGCTAATCAGCTACCAGGCAAGTCTGAGCCCTTTTCTCACACCTGCCCAGGCCCCTTATGGCCTTGCTGGGTGCACCCCAAATCATTCTCCTCCATCTTTTGAGTGACAGCCTACCTGTGCCCCAGTCTGCCGTGAGCAGGGTCCAGGAAGTGGTAAGGAGACAGACTAGGGCTGTCTCTAACCAAAAAAAAAGTTGTTTAAAAAACGATTTTCCCTTTCTGTGATTACTGTCTTTGCCTATGGTTGTTACAGTTTAAAAATGTAGTTTTGACCTGCCTGTGATTGCCTATTTTATCACCTGTTTTGTGTTTTAAACTTGTGGTTTTTCCCTGCCCATGATAGCTCCCATTTTACGTGTTGAATTGTGGGATTCGAAGTCCAACCTCTGTAGTTTATCCCTCTCATTCCCTGGTGACAAATCTGTTTTCCCTCCAAATTTCTTCTTTTCTCTGTGCTAAGACCTGTATGTTAAAACAGTGCGACCCCAGCCACCATTTTTTGTTCACAAGCCAGTGAAACCAGCCCCCCTGCCTCCGCCTCCCCCCCCAGCAACAGGGATATTCTACATCAGAGGGTGCTTCTGTGAGCTGTTTAAACTGTGTTTACTAGGGCCTGTGCACTTCGTTTTTTGGCCAGCAGAGGGAGTAAAGTGTTATTCAAACAGTATTGTTAGATTTCAAGTTAGTGAGGCCTTTAGCTGAAGTAGTCCAAAGTGTGGATTAAGCCTGTCTGTCTCCTAGAAGATTATGAACAGGAAAAGCAGCTCCCCAGCCCCCACCCCCAGGCCAGAAGACCATTAGCTATTCAGCTACCAGGCAAGTCTGAGCCCTCCTCTCACACCTCACACCTGCCCAGGCCCCTTAAGGCCTTGCTGGGTGCACCCCAAATCAATTTCCTCTATATTGTGAGTTGCAGCCTACCTGTGCCACAGACTGCAGTGAGCAGAGTCCAGGAAGTGGTAAGGAGACAGACTAGTGCTGTCTCTTCCCAAAACAAAAAGTTGTTTAAAAAACGATTTTCCCTTTCTGTGATTACTGTCTTTGCCTGTGGTTGTTACAGTTTAAAATTGTAGTTTTGACCTGCCTGTTATTGCCTATTTTATCACATGTTTTGTGTTTTAAACTTGTGATTTTTCCCTGCCCATGATGGCTCCCATTTAACATGTTGAATTGTGGGATTTGAAGTCCAACCTCTGTAGTTTATCCCTCTCATTCCTTGGTGACAAATCTGTTTTCCCTCCAAATTTCTCCCTTGCTCTGTGCTAAGACCTGTAAGTTAAAACAGTGCACCCCCAGCCACCATTTTGTGTTCACAAGCCAGTGAAACCAGCCCCCCTGCCTCCACTCCCCCCCCAACAACAGTCAAGTCAGATGATTTATATAGCGCGCTACATACCCAGAGGGTCTCAAGGCGCTTGAGGAGGGGTGGGGAGTTAATTGTCAAATATCCAAGTTTTAAGCTGCTTTCTGAATGCTAGGTGGTTCTGAGTGAGGCGGAGGTGAATGGAAAGTGAGTTCCAGGTTTTAGCTGCCAGGTAAGAGAAGGATCTTCCTCCCATGGTGGTTTTATTGATGCGCGGTACGGCAGCAAGGGCTAGGTTGGAGGAGCGTAGCTGACGGGAGGGGGTGTAGAAGGAAAGTCGTGTGTTGAGGCATTCAGGTCCAAGTTCATAGAGTGCTTTGTGTGCGTGGGTTAGGAGGCGGAATGTTATCCTCTTATTGACGGGGAGCCAGTGGAGGTTTTTCAGGTGACTAGAAATGTGGTCTTTGCGCGGGATGTCTAGTATGAGTCTGGCTGATGCGTTCTGGATGCGTTGGAGTTTATTCTGGAGTTTGGCGGTGGTGCCGGCTTATAGGGTGTTACCGTAGTCCAGGTGGCTCGTGACCAGTGCGTGGGTGACCGTTTTTCTAGTTTCGGTGGGGAGCCAGCGAAATGTTTTTTTGAGCATGCGGAGAATGTTGAAGCAAGATGATGAAACGGCGTTGACTTGTCTGTTCATCGAGAGTGAGGAGTCCAGGATGACGCCCAGGTTTCGTGCGTGGTCCGTCGGGATGGGTGCTTTTCCAAGGGCCTCTGGCCACCATTAGTCATCCCAGGCAGAGGGGGAGGTACCTAAGATAAGGACTTCTGTTTTGTCTGAATTCAGTTTCAGACGGCTGTGCTTCATCCACTCGGCTACTTCTTTCATTCCTTCATGAAGGTTGGTTTTGGCGGTGTTCGGGTCATTGGTGAGTGAGAGGATCAGTTGAGTGTCGTCGGCGTAGGAGATGATGTTGAGGTTGTGTTGGCGTGCGATGGTCGTGAGGGGGCTCATGTATACGTTGAAGAGGGTGGGGCTGAGTGAAGATCCTTGTGGCACGCCGCAAATGACTTCAGTGGCCTCTGACTTGAATGGTGGAAGACGGACTCTCTGAGTTCTTCCGGTAAGGAAGGAGGTGATCCAATCCAGAGCTTTTCCTTGGATTCCGATGTTTCTGAGGCGTTGTAGGAGGGTGCTGTGACAGACTGTGTCGAAGGCTGCGGAGAGGTCAAGGAGGATGAGGGCGACTGTATCTCCATTGTCCAGTAGAGTTCGAATGTCGTCTGTTGCTGCGATGAGTGCGGTCTCAGTGCTGTGTTTGGCTCGGAAGCCGGACTGTGAGGAGTCGAGGGATTTGTTGGTTTCGAGGAAGGCGGCGAGCTGGTTGTTGACAGCTTTCTCGATGACTTTGGCCGGGAATGGTAGCAGCGAAATGGGGCGGTAGTTTTTGAGTTCGGTGGGGTCAGCTGTGGGTTTTTTCAGAAGGGCGCTGAGTTCGGCGTGTTTCCAACTTTCTGGGAAGGTGGCGGAGTTGAGGGAGCAGTTGATGACGTCTCGGAGGTGTGGTGCTATGATGGAGTCTGCTTTATTGAAGATATGGTGAGGGCATGGGTCTGTAGGGATCCAGAGTGAATGGAGTTCATCAGACGGATGGTGTCCTCAGTGGAGATAGGGTTCCATTCATTAAGGGTGTTCAAGGGGGGTGAGGGTACGGCAGAAGGTTGGGAGGGTTGGTCTCCGGGTTGGTTGTCGAAGCTGTTGTGGATGTCTGCGATTTTGTTGTGGAAGAACGAGGCTAGGGAGTCGCAAAGGGTTTGAGAGGGAGTGATGTCGTTGGAGTTGGCTGAGGGGTTGGTAAATTCTTTGACGATGTTGAATAATTCCTTGCTGTTGTGGGTGTTGTTGTCAAGTCGGTCTTTAAGTGCAGCTTTCTTGGCAGTTCGGATCAGTTGGTGGTGTGTGCGGGTGGCGTTTTTGAAGGCGTCCCTGGTGCTGGTGTTTGGGTCTTTTTTCCAGGCCTTCTCAAGGGAGAGACAGATTTTCTTGGATTTCTTAAGATCATCGTTGAATCAGGAAGCGTTTTTCCTGCCTGGTTTGAGTTGACGTTTTTTCAAAGGTGCTAGGCTGTCGGCGCTGTTGGTTAGTCATTGACTGAGGTTAATGGCTGCTTGGTTGGGGTTCGAAGAGTGGGCAGGGGGGTTTTGAAGAAGCGATGAGGATATCTGGTCGATGGTGGTTTTGTTCCAGGTTCTTCGCAGAGTAGTTTGAGGATGGTTGTGGGATGTAGTCTTTTTGTAGACAAAGTGAACGCAGCTGTGGTCCGTCCAATGGAGAACTGTGGTGTGACTAAAGGAGATATGTTTGCTGGAGGTGAAGATGGGGTCGAGTGTGTGACCTGCGTAGTGTGTGGGGGTGTTAACAAGTTGTTTGAGTCCAAGGTTGGCGAGATTGTCCAGAAGGGTGGTGGCGTTGCTGTCGTTGCTCTTCTCCAGGTGAAAATTGAGGTCTCCCAGTAGGATGTAGTCCTCGGAGGGGAGGGTGTGTGGGGTGATATAGTCAGTGATGTCTTCACTGAATTGTGCCCGGGGTCCAGGTGGCCTGTAGAGGAGGGTGCCTCTGAGTGTGGTCTTGGGGTCGGTGTGGATCTGGAAGTGAAGGTGTTCGGCGCTAGCGAGGTTGACGTCTGAGCTGGTAGAGATGCGGATGGAATTCTTGTGGACGATGGCGATGCCTCCTCCTGTTTGCTTGTTGCGGTCCTTACGGATGATCTTGTAGCCTTCCGGGATGGCAATGGTGATGTCTGGGGCTGATGAGGCGTTCATCCATGTTTCTGTTAGGAAGGCGACGTCCGGAGAGATGGTGTCTAGTAGATTCCAGAGGTCGATGGCGTGTCTGTGGACTGAGCGGGTGTTGAGCAGGATGCATTTTAGGTGGTTGGGGTCGGATCTCTGTTTGGTGTTGGTGGAAGAGGAGTTGGTCTTGGTGCTGTCATACTTGCAGGAGTTGCATGAGAAGGGTCCATGGGTGTGTCCAGGAGCGGCTTGGGTGCAGGTGGGGAGTCGGCCGGGGTTAAGGGCTAAAAGGGTGGAGGCGTCGTATGTAATGCGGGTGGGGTGGGTGGGACGGGGGCCAGGGGGTCTGGCGCAGGGCGCGGGCTTGGCGCGGACGGGCGTAGACGGGCTTACCTTTGGCGCACCTTCGGCGCGCATGGGGCGCGACCGCTGCGCGTGAACGCTGCGCGCAAATGCATCTGTCATATATGGATAGTGGAGGGGGAGGGGCGTCTGGGAGGTGGGTGCGTGCTGGGGAGCCTCGCTACGAGGCACAACAAACAAAATGGCCGGGTACTTGTAAACAAACAAATAGCTCAACAGGCGGGCAGTCCGATCTACAATGCAGTCCCTCGACTAACCAAACACTTAGCAGATGCGAGCGCACTCACAATGTAGCCAGTCAACAGTGCTAATGGGCAAATGCGAGCGTGCACACAATTTAAACATAAAGTGATTCAAAAGTCAAAAGCGAGCGCGCAGACAATATTAAAATAATTAGCTATGCAAATTAGTCAGATGCGAGCGCGCAATGAATAGGTCTAAAATTAGGCAAATGCGAGGCAGAGATACAGATACCAGGCAGCCACAGCGAGCGCTGCGAAGTGAGTTCAGGGAGCGTGGTGGAGCGACCTCTTCTCACGAGGATAGGGGTGCTTCTGTGAGCTGTTGAAATTGTGTTTACTAGGGCCTGTGCACTTCGTTTTTTGGCCAGCAGAGGGAGTAAAGTATTGTTAGATTTCAAGTTAGTGAGGCATTTACCTGCAGTAGTCCAAAGTGTTGATTGAGCCTGTCTTTCCCGTAGGAGCTTCTGTACAGGAAAAGCAGCTTCCAACTCCCTGGCCAGCAAACCTTATCTGAGGTGTCTGGGACATCATATGGTCTGCTAGTAGTTGGTACATGTGTACACTGATTGGTGGTTGTATCTGGTGTTTTTATTGGATTAGGGTTGATGTCCTCATTGGTTGGGTATTTGAGGGCTCTTATTGGTTTCTGGGTCTGTGATTCAATCATTGTAGGGTTGGGACTAGGGTTAGGATTTCTGTTGGAAGTAGGGACTAGGGCTTCCAATGTTATTGGTTGTTGGGAGTAGGGTGGGACTAGGGCTAGGGTTAGACCTTTAATTGGAAGTAGCGACTAGGGCTTCTGGTGTGATTGATTGCTCAACTAGTTTTGGGATTAAGAGTAGGGTTAGGCTTTCTATTGGAACTAGGGACTAGGGCTACCTGTGCCATTGGTTGCTTGGACTTGGGTTGGGACTACTGGTAGGGCTAGGGCATTTATTGGACGTAGAGATCAGGGTTTTTGAAGTTATTGGGTACTTGGACTAGGGCTAACATTGACTGTACGGTCGTGGTCTCCTATTGGTTCTAGATTTTAGGGCTAGTGTTGTGATTGGATAGTGTTAGGGCTAGGGTTCCCATTGGCTGAAGGGGTCACTTGATTACTAGGGCTATAAGAGGCCAGGCTTAGGGCATCTCAGCCCGGGCGTCAAGGCTAAGGGCGGAGAGGACAAGGGCAGTTGCCTGTTTGATCCTGTTAAGGCCAGAGAGGACAAGGGCAGTTGCCTGTTTGATCCTGTTAAGGGCAGAGAGGACAAGGGCAGTTGCCTGTTTGATACTGTTCGAGACTGGTCGGGACTAGGGCCAGAAATGCTGTCCTTTTTCCCATTTAGCAATACCCACCCCACACCATCTACATCCACAAACAGAGCAACACACTTGCAACAAATGTACACCATGCACAACACTATGCACAGATTAAAGTACCATCATGCACCACAAACCAAACCACACCTACACAACCTACTATCCCAACTACCATTAACTAATACACTCATTACAAACACAACACCAATCAACACCATACATAACTACATCCCATTCACACACACTCTCCCTGCTGTTATTACACTTAACAGACCACCTTCTATCAGTAACACACATATAATCATCCTTCCATCAGTTGTCCAACAAACACCCTCCTCTCCCTTCTCCCATAATAACACTAACGCACAACACACACACTGCACATCACCACACTTTGTAACTCTTGCAACAAACCAATCTAAGATAAACACTCTCACCTCTACTTCATTCCCTCCTACACACAACATACACTCTACTCATAAACACATCACCACCCCTCTACGTCACAACCTCCTCTCACAAACAATACTATACAACCAAATCCATTGCATGAAACATATACATCAGCACCCCTTTTCACTACTCCTCAAAAGCAAAACATACCACACACACCAGCACAAGATCCCCAAAGCGCAACCTTTCAAACCTCACAAAGGAACAAACTCCAATGCCAAGCTTTCACTCTTCCACTACACCTAACACAGATACAGCAATACAGCACACCTCTTCTAACCGCCTCTCATCCATTGGACAATTTAGAACATTACTACATGACCCACATGCTGCACCACCTCCCCTGACTCATACACCTTCTGCCTTAAACACAGACAAAAAATATAAGCAACATTC
This sequence comes from Lissotriton vulgaris, assembly GCF_964263255.1. Lineage (NCBI taxonomy): Eukaryota > Metazoa > Chordata > Amphibia > Caudata > Salamandridae > Lissotriton > Lissotriton vulgaris. The sequence goes on from NC_141695.1 coordinate 1,666,223,573, forward strand.
CACACCTCACAACTTTGCTCCCCCATGTCTACTTCACAACAATGTTACACCACAAAAGCAACACAGCACTCCAAATCACTCTCAAACACCATCTCCAACTCATACACAAGCAGACCCATCAAAATGCCTTCTTTGCATGCTGGATGAGGAACACGATACAGAACAGCTACACGATTGCTATCCTTATACAGCTAATACCAGCACTAAAAACACACCTGCTACAAACTCACACAATACTGATCACTCTTCTACAAAACAAAGTCCCACTATCACCAAAGGCCACTCACTAAACTGTCTACTAATAAATGCTCGATCCTTCTCTAAAAACAAGCATCACATCTACGACCTTCTCACCGATGCAAAACCAGACATACTATTCATACCCAAATCATGGTTGGGAGAGGATATGGCTCCAGTCCTGCATGAAGCCATTCCTCTAGGCTATCAAATAATCACCCAAAATCGTATAGCCAAAAAAGGAGGTGGTCTAGCTGTTGTATTCAGGCAAACAATACATATCACTAAAATTGACAACATCTCCATAAAGAATTGTGAGGCTCTTCTAACAAGATACAATCCAACACCGTCTTACTCCTGTAACTTCGTGGTCCTTTACAGACCTCCATCTAGCAAGGCAACTACCCAAAAGCACTTCTAAACATAGTCTCAAACCTGATAACAATACACTCCAACCTATGCGTTCTGGGTGACCTTAACATTTGGTTTGATAAACCCAATATGACCCATCCAAAAACAATAGTCACCGGCCTAGACGCATTGAACCTGCATCAGATTGTTCACAATCCAACACACACCGCTGGACATCTCCTAGATGTCATTTCTGCTAATACTGAACTAGTTACCTTTCAAACTATAACTCCACCTAAAACTACCTTACATCCATCCACCTATCGGCCGTGGAACAAACTCAATTTGGAACACTTGGAAACACAACTAACATCCAGTACAAATCTGGAAACCATACATTCTGTTCAAAATCTATATGAGTGGCTACAAGAAGCTTTTGACATCCTGATTCCACTCAAAACCACACAGAACAAAAGAAACAAGCATTTGCAATGCAATAGGTCTCGCATTAGGAAAGTGTGAGCTATTGGTATTGTAAATTACATTTTTTTTTAATCTGTGTTGGCTTTGAAAATATATAAATTAATAGCATTGTTATTCACAAAGCCAATAGCTTACACTTTCCTAATGCGAGTCCTATTGGCTATGTCAATGCTGTTGGTAGCAAGCAAGGACAGTGCTGTTGTGGTGCTGAGTGATGATGTGGTTGGCTAAGTGATGTGGTGTATTAGAGTGATGTGGTGGTGTCCCAGAGTGATGTGGTGGTGTCCTAGAGTGATGTGGTGGTGTCCCCGAGTGATGTGATGGTGTTCCCGCGTGATGTGGTGGTGTCCCTGAGTGATGTGGTGGTGTTCCTGAGTGATGTGGTGGTGTTCTTGAGTGACGTGGTGGTGTTCCTGAGTGATGTGGTGGTGTCCGCGAGTGATGTGGCGGTGTCCCTGAGTGGTGCCCCTGAGTGATGTGGTGGTGTTCCTGAGTGATGTGGTGGTGTCCCTGAGTGATGTGGTGGTGCCCCTGAGTGGTGCCCCTAAGTGATGTGGTGGTGTCCCTGAGTGATGTCGTTTGTAAGGGTGAGGGTGTGTGGGGGTGTGAGGGGGTGAGGGTGAGTGTGGGTGAGAGGGTTGTGAGGGTGAGGGGTGTGAGGATGTGAGAATGTGAGGGTGAGTCTCCATTACCACCGCACTTTTAGCCCCTCTCATGCGCCCTGCTTGTCCTATAATGCATTTTAACCGCATCGCTGCAGCGGTTATTTTTCCGCTGCGCAGCTGTTTTCGAAAAGCCGCGTTAGATGACGAGCTCAGCTCGTCATCAGCACACGACCACCGTGGCTGAAGACGAGCTGAGCTCGTCATCAGGATCGAAGGGGTTAACATCATAATCCAGCCACCCTTACTGGCAAAGCTACGCCCCCGAGAGATGTGTTCAGTTTAATACACTGTTTTTGTGTTTGAGGTCATTTCTTTGTGTTTCTTGACCCATTCCTATTTAGAAACACATTTTGGCAAAAGTAGTATTGCGCTTGAACACATTCCCACATCATGTGCTGTCCTTTAAACTTTTACACCAAAACCAAGGTATTGGCACAAACGTTTTCACTGGCTTCACACAATTGACATGTGATGAAGCAGCGGCACTTTGAATATTATTGTGGCAGTGGGACATCTCTAAGGGACGCTGGTCAATTACAGACCTGTCCCGCCTTGAATCTTACAAAATAAACATCATTTGTTGCCAGATAAATAACCAGCCAAAACAAAGAATAATTGTTGATAAACTCTACAGACAATTGTGTTCCGCCCCAAAGGAGGGCAGCGTTGCGGAGAAACGAGAGAATGATACACACAAAGGGGACAGTTAACATAAGCAGGACATTAGCCATTTTTCACTATTTCACTATCTGGGAGCAGTTGATACACTAACACACAAGTACACAAGCGTGTGCATGAAAACGGGCTCACATGACCATCACGCGCTCAGTGCACACATGGACGCACTGGCATCCTCATATGCTGCCAGTTTGTCTCGGCCCATAAATGAACTGACCAATCGTCTCTGCAGGTGTGAATGCTTCGTTTTGATACGTAATCAGCACTTGATTTTTCAGCAGAGGTTGTCGGTTGGCAGAGGGTGCAAACTGGGCACCTGCCCACTAATTCGGACCGGAGCCAGGTGTATTGATGTCTCCGTCCCTACGTTACAAGCAAATAACATCATTAATCTCTCCTCCCCCCACCACCGTCAGACGGGTCTCAAGGCGTTGTGTGTACCTCAGAATAGCTTCGTGTTGCGCTCAGAAGTGCTACAAGGAAAGACTGCCACAGACCAAAAACGATCATGTCCTGCGCATGACCATCAAGCAAGTACACGCATCCCACCAACCTACCACAAAGTCGGTTGTATAGGACCTGCAATTCGAGCGCAATGTCGGTCCTCTTAGGTGCATTATTCTCAGATTTAAAACCAGTCCTGCGCTACCATCAGCTCTTCACCGGCCTGTGAGGAGTGGGAGGGCGGGGGCTGCCTGTGCATGCGCGCCACTCCAGTTTCGTTTTGACGAGCGCGAGCCCGGAGAAGAGAAGTGCCGCATGAAGTCCCGGGTCCCAGGAGGGGGCCCGGGTGAAGACCAGCGGGGAGACTGCGGGCCCCCATGCCTATGGGGAGAGCTCCGCTTCTTAGTAGAGTGGCAGAGGAGCTCGAGTGCTCTGCGGGGCTCCCTTGGCAGATGGTGCGAGCCCGAGTCCGACTCCGGTGAGGTAAGGGGGGGGGGCTGTGTGCCTGTATGTGTGTGCCTGCGTGTGCATGCGCGTGCCTGTGTGTGTGTGTGTGCGTGCGTGCATGCAGAGGGGTGGGGGCTGGCAGTGTCTGTGTGTGTGTGCGCCGTTAATGTATGCGGGCGAAGCGAAAGCAGGGGCTGGGAGTTTGTCTGCACAAGCGCGGCTCAGACGCGCGCTCCCGCGGTCAAAACTGAGACTGCAAAAGCGCGCGTCTGATTCGTGTCTTCATTCCTAAATACGGGTGACAATAGGTCTAAAGCAGACACCTTCAATGCTTACGCATTGAATGTAGGTCTGCTCGACCTAAAAAAGCGCCTTTGGAGAAACATAGAAATAAAAGACCTAAAACAACAAATTAGAAAGCTGCAACGTACCTGGCTCAAAACAAGCCGGGGAAAGCCTATTGCATTGAGGGTGGCTTGCGGGATTGGCGTTATGGAGAGGGGGGGTAAAATCAAATGCATTACTTGGAATGTGCGGGGACTCAATAGGCCGCAAAAGACTAGACAAATGCTTGCCTTTTTGAATAGACATGGCGCGCAGGTGGCATTCCTTCAGGAAACGCACCTTCAGGGTAAGGCGGCCGAAATGGTGGGCAAACAATGGGCGGGGGTGAGACTGGCTACGAAATACTCTTCCTATGCAAGAGGGGTGATGATTCTGATAAAGAGAAATGTTCCATTTAAAGTTATACATGAAGACATCGACCTAGATGGTAGATACATCATAGTACAGGGTAAATTGTGCGGCACACTGATAACTCTGCTCAATGTCTATGGGCCAAATGTGGATGACCCTGATTTTTATGTAACTCTCTGGAACAAGCTCTATTTACTTGCACCATCGGCTATCATTTGTGGGGGGGATTGGAACGTCACGCTGGATTCGGATCTAGGTAGGAAACAAGACAGACCTCCTGTGCGTAAGAAGGCAGTGGATGCGGTATGCGAGGGTATGGATGGGTTGCGGCTGCTGGATGTATGGAGACTACGCAATCCGACCAAGCGGGAGGGCACCTGCTACACCTCAGCACATGATACATGGTCGCGATTGGATTACTGGCTAACGACCCGAGATATCAGCGGTTGGGTGATGAGTGCTGAACATCTACCTCGTACTATCTCTGATCATGCGCCCGTCACACTGGTGCTGCAGCTCCCATCGCATGCCCCCACTCCTTTCACCTGGCGACTTTCCTCTGGGGTGCTGACGGATCAGGTGTTGTCTGAGAGATTGAGGCAGATAATTGAGGAGTTTTTTACGAACAATGTGGGGTCTGTAGACAAAATGGGTACGGTCTGGGAGGCCTTCAAGGTGACGGTGAGGGGTGCGTGTATTGGGCTGAGGTCAGGGGTGCTCACGTCCATTAGGGGCTCCATGACCAGGTTGGAAAGAGAGTTACTGATTCTGGAGCGGCAACTGGAAGAGGGGGTGGATGGCACGATCCTTGCAGACATTCGAACAAAGGTGGACGAATATAACGATCTGGCGGAGCAGGAGGTAAAATTCCTCTCCAAAAAGGCTACAGCTAGGTATTACGGCGAAGGGGGTAGACCAGGAAAGGGCCTAGCGTATCGGATCAGGGATCCATGGGCACGTCACTGCACAGTGCAGGAGATTGAGGATCAAGGGAACGTGGTGACTAGCACGGAGGGTATACTGGCCTGCTTCTCCAAACATTATGCGCAACTCTATGAACATAGGGACACAGCTGATGAGGAAGAAGTGAATCAATATTTGGAAGACGTAGCCTTGGTGTGGCTATCTAGGGGACAGCAGGAATTCCTTATGCATCACATCACCGAGGCCGAATTTAGGGACGCAATAGCAGCCCTCCCTAGTGGTAAGGCGGCTGGTACGGATGGCTTGCCCTCCGAATTTTATAAAACGTATGCAGATTTACTGATCCCGCAGCTGGCACAGGTGTTGGAGGAAGCGTTTGACTGCGGACAATTACCGGCAACCATGAGAGAGGCACTGCTGGTGGCACTACCTAAACTGGGGAAACCGCCTGATAAGTGCGACTCGTATCGTCCCCTTTCACTTATGAACACTGATGTAAAGATAATCGCAAAAGTCCTGGCCACACGATTGCGTTTACTGCTACCTGTTATGGTCTTACCGGACCAATCGGGTTTCATACCACTCAGATCCACTACACATAATTTAAGGACACTCTTTGCTGTACTGCACCTGCTTAAACCAGAACTGGCTGCAGCCGCGGTCATGCTGGACGCGGCTAAGGCCTTCGATTCAGTGGCGTGGAAGTACATGATGGCTATACTGCACCGGATGGGGGTGCCGTTCTTCTTCACGTCACTAATTGCCCTCTTATATACTGCACCCACGGCGAGAGTCAGGGTCAACGGGCACGTATCTTCCTCGTTCCCGATACAGAGGGGGACGAGACAGGGCTGCCCTCTGTCTCCGTTACTGTTTGCCATCATGATGGAACCTCTGGCCTGTATTTTGCGGCAACGGTATGCGGAAGCTGCATTGAAATTCCCGCTCAGATCTCTGGCGGTGTCAATGTACGCGGATGACATGGTCCTGTATGTTAGGGAACCGGCCCCCCACCTGGAGAACATCTTACGCGAATTCATTAAGTTTGGTCGTCACTCCTGACTAACTATAAATTGGGACAAATCTGTAATTGTGCCGCTCACAGAAGCAACTCGCCAGACCCCGCTAGAATTCCCCCTGGAATGGGCGACAGAGTCAGTTCGGTATCTGGGCGTCTGGGTGCATAGGGACTGCCAGGAGGTCATCCGGGCCAACTATGGTGTTGCCATATCTAAGCTAGAAGATCAAGTAGCGCGCTGGACTCGTCTCCCATTGACTCTAGCGGACCGAATGTCCTTAATTAAAATGGTGGTGTTACCGAAATTTCTCTACCTTTTCATTAACATTCCTATTCTGTTGAAGTCGCATTTCTTTGCAAGGATTAGATCGCTCCTGATAACTCACACATGGGCTGGCAAGAAACCAAGAGTGACTTGGGAGGTGCTGACCAAGCCGTATGCACTGGGGGGGTTCGCCCTGCCGGACATGAGGCTGTATTATCTCTGCGCACAGGCGCACTTTGCGAGTTATTGGTTGAATGCTCCGCCATACACCCCGCATGTGGCACTTGAGGCGAGTGCGGTTCTGCCGTATCCGCTGAGGGCCATGGTTGTTAACAAACATTCGGTTTTTGAGAAGGGAGAGATAGACACTGTGCGGATCACGGCGACAGCTTGGGAACACCTTGGTCGACGGGCTGCCCGCCTGCCGTTATATGCACCGGCTATGCCGCTACTTTACCACTCTGATATTTCAGTAACCAGTGAGATTGGAGGGTTACAAGTTTTGAGGGAAGCCGGATTACAATCCATGGGGGACCTTTTTCCAGGGGCGTCATTTCTCTCCTTGCAGGCCATGACGGCTGGATCGACTAACACGTGCATGCCTACTTTTATTTATGCCCGACTGCGGGCTGCGATAAAAGATTTGTATCCAACGTACCCAGAGGAGCCACCGACACTCGGGGCATTGCAGTTGCTCTACACAGCTAAAGACAGGGCTAAATTGGTCTCTAAACTGTATAAGGCTGCGCAAGAGGATGAGGGAGGGGGGGCGGAACTGGCAAGAGCGCGGTGGGATAGAAGTCTTCCAGACCCTCTTAGTGATGACGAATGGCATGAGTGTTGTAACATGACGGGAGGATATGTGATAAACGGAAACTTCCGTCTTTTACATTATAAATTTCTGCATCAGTGGTACTACACACCAATTCAACTAGTGAGGTATGGTCTTCGAACTGCTGCTCGGTGCGTGAGATGCAGTGAGGATGATGCTGACTTTATACATCTGGCCTGGGAGTGCTCGCGAGTGTATGACTTCTGGAGGGCGGTGACTGAGTGTCTGACGGTTATGACTTCAACTGAGGTTAAGCTTGATGTGCGTCTCTGTCTGTTGGGTATAGCCTCTGGGGTGGCAGCACAATCACGACGACTAGTGGTACTGGCGCTACAATTAGCCAAGAGGAGAGTCGCTATGGGGTGGGGGGGAAGGAGGGCACCAGACGTGCAGCTCTGGCTGAAGGATATGGCTTACTGCAGAGACCAGCTGCACTGTTATTATGAGGGTCTGCCGGAGAGGTCTCGCCCGCAAGACATATGGGCTCCATTTACGCTTTATGTCTTGTCTCTGGAGGATTCGGATAGTGAGAGGAATACGACCACTGACTTGCCGGAAGAAGATCGTGTATCTGATTGAGTGTTGCTCGAAAGCGGTGGAGATGAATGCGTCGTGAAATGTGCTCGTGCTGTTGTGCTCGGTATGTTCTCTACATTTGCTATGAGAGGTTGACCAGGCCAGGCTGCCTTCTGCTATCTAGCTGTGATCCGAGTGTATGATGTAAGAATTGCGTTACGATGCCTACTCTATCCATGCACACTGTGCCGTTTCCTGCAACAGCTAACCCTTGAGCGGTGTATGTGTCCGACCCGTAAGGCTCACTAAGACCAGGATTGGGAGGGGTGGGGGGGGAGTTGAGATTGTTAGTCGGTTGACTTTGTTCTGCAAAATCGAAAAAATGAGACCGAGATCACATAAGGGCTATACGCCGCCATCAACGTGTGCTTTGATCATTGCAATTGGAACATATATGGTGCCTACAGGAGCTCAGTCTGGAACTGCACTTGTAATGATGATGTGTGTTATTGAGATCCACTGTGACTGTATAGTACACTGATTGCGGCCGGCCCTGCCAGTGGGTTGTAGGCACACCGCTGTGTTTATTCATAATGTGCAATAAAGGTCTACCAAAAAAAAAAAAAAAGCCTTCTGCTCCCTGGTATAATGAAGAGCTGAGACTGATGAAGACTAGCTGTAAACAAGCCGAAAGGAAATGGAGGAAGAATTATTTAGAGACAGATAAGGCAGTTTAAAAAAACAGCTCCATACCTATAAAGTGTCTATAGGTAAAGTCAAGGCTAAATACCTTGAGATCATTCTTCACTCATTTAACATATCACACACTCTATTCAGCCTAGTCAGAGGCCTGTCCAACCAAGACTATGCTAAAGCTACGATTCCGGCTTCACAAGAGCTGTATGACAATTTGGCAACTTTTTTTGAGGAGAAAATTAGTAACATTTTAACAGGACTTAAATCTCCGGTGGAGGGGGATGAGTACCTACATATAGATAACAATACCTCATCAAGCTATGGTTTAACTGATAGGGAATACATGCCAGTTCTGGACCATTTCCCGATGCCCTCGCAAGAGGATTTCTACACAATTGCTGCTGGTGTTTCCTCAGGATACCCTAGGGACCCACTCCCTCACAAGTTTTGGAAACTGTTTGGAGGCGAACTTTTCCTGCTCTTATATCATATCTGTGGTCAATCCCTAGACACAGCTGTAGTTCCGGATTGTTGGAAAAGGGCAGTGGTCTCTCCATTACTAAAAAAAGCCCACACTGGACCCCCAGTGCCCCTCCAACTACAGATCAATCTCCTAGTTACCCTACCCTATTAAGATTCTAGAAAGGGTAGTAACTAAATCCCTCTCAAAGTATATTGAGGATAATGAGCTGCTGGATGAAGTCCAATTTGGATTTTGCCCTGCACATGAGACCGAGACAGCCTTGGTGGCAGTCTTGGATGACCTAAGAATGTGTGCCGACAGTCGTCAGACAGCCTTTTTAGTGCTGCTTGACATGTCGGCCGCGTTTGATACGGTTAACCACTGGATCCTGATTAAAAGGCTGGAGGAACTGGGTGTTGTGGGTAGGGCAAAAGACTGGTTACACTCCTATCTCTCTAACAGGCAGCAGGTTGTGACTCTGCCGCCTTTTTTCTCTCAGTATAGAGACGTTAAACAGGGGGTACCTCAGGGCTCGGCTATCAGCCCTATCCTGTTTAATCTATATCTTCACCCTCTCATTGTATTAATAAAATCGTTTGGTATCAATGTCATCAACTATGCAAATGACACTCAGCTTGTCTTAAACTTTTGAAGGTAACAATGCAGTGTCTCTGGATGAGTTTCACAATTGTTGCATCATACGGCCAACTGGCTGAATGAGAATTCCTTAAAATTTAATGAGGGCAAAACTGAAGTCCTGTGTTGCACGGCAGGTAGAATTCAGCGCCCCCTTCCAGCAGACTTTTTGCCTGGTCCATCTAATAACTCATTAATGCCCACTAACACAGTACGCAACCTGGGAGTACTGATGGATAGCAATCTACAGCTTGACTCCCAGGTGAACAAAACGGTGAGCACATGTCTATCCCTACTCCATGCCTTGCGTAAGATACTTCAGTTTTTGCCCACTACTACTAGATCTCAAGTGGTTCGGAGCATTGTCTTAAGTATAATAGACTACTGTAATGCACTGCTTTTGGGTGCTCCAGCCTTTCTGACCAAGAAATTACAGAGAGGACAGACAATGGCGGCTAAGTTGGCACTAAACCTGCCACAGGGAGGCTCGGCCTCCCTGGCCCTTAAGGATCTCCATTGGCTGCCTGTTGTACAAAGAGTACAATTTAAGGCACTTTGTATTGTTTATAGGGCAGTACATAAAATTGGACCTGGACTACTTCAAAGGAAATGTGTATGGTACTCGCCTGCTAGATCCCTGCGCTCCTCTTCTGCATATCTGGTCTGTGTTCCCCATGTTAAGGAGGTACGAATGGGAGGCAGGTCCTTTAATTTTACAGTATCTAGACTTTGGAACTCACTTCCCCTGGAGCTTAGACAGTTGAACACCTTGTCCCGCTTCAGGAAGAAACTGAAAACCAGACTGTTCTCTAGAGATTAGACCGTGCCTATATCCGTTTCACTCGCTGCTCAGTAATCTAAAGCGTCAGGATACCCTTGGGGTGACAGCCGCGCTATATAAGTGTACCTTACATAAGGTTTTGATGATTGGTGCACAACTTTGCTTAACTTACTTCGAGGTTTCAAAATGCCTGCATTGAAGTTGGTTTAAAAAGCGACGGGCGGTGATTTTTTTGGGTGTCTAAAAAGAGAAGTGAAGTGAAAGATTTTCAGAAAAAGACTCATCCGGCATCAAATTTGCTACAAAATCAATCATGCGCGAGCACTCTTCTACGAACCTCAACAGGACGTGTCAGAGCAGCTCGTGAATTTAATCCTTTTTTTATGTGTGTCGTACTCAAGCGTGTGGCAATCTAAAAAGGAAGGGGATGAGAGTTAAGATTTCCTGAAAACCGAGTAGTGCCTATTCAAGGCTGTTTAAAGCCATTCTGCTTTCACCTTCAAGCTGATGTCTCCGATGCAAACACCCATCGTCATTGTGGCCAGCAGCATTACATGTGCGCGTAAGCACGTTTATATGAGGACAGCCACAATTTGTCACATGTTTGCCTTTGAATCCACAAGCTTTATTTAATTCCGCGAAAACATAACAAATGTGGTGGGTCCCAAATTTCAAATAGATGGTTAGTGTCCGAAGTGGTCACAGCGGTCTTTTTAATGATGTATAATCTTCGGTGCAACTCATGCATGTCAGTTGAGATCATAGTGGCATTTCTGATTTTGACACATTGTGGGAGTTGTATGCGCTGATATTCACATTTTCGATTTTAAGCCTTCTATTTTTTTAGAAAATGAAATCTGTCAAAAGTAAAGGAAGGTAAACATGACAGATGTCACAGGTTGTAAATTTCTGATAATTCATTCAATCCATCTACGGCAGTATTGTATTTCACTATTCACATTTCTTCTCTTTGCAATAGTGTCCTTTCCACATCACCACCTCGTGTATCCCTTTCAATTTTTGATAAGATGGTCTATCTTAAATCAGTCACATTATTATTTTTTAGAGTCCAATGGTTCACCAAGAGTGCATTTGCATTTTTTTTTTTAATTCTTGACATATTTTGAATCATGCATTGACGAGCTTCCTGGTTAGTCTTTCCAATGTACAATTTTGGACACAGGCTTAGGATACCATATACCAAATTTTTCGTTTTGCAATTGGTGAACATCTCATGTTCTACTTGATATTCTTGAAGGTAAAAAGTTTGCCTTCAATTGTTTGTAAACAGCATACACAAGATCCACATTTGTGGCGTCCAATGATTGTTGGTAGATTCAATTGCGACCTCAGTGTGTTTCTATTTTGTGGTTTTTGTACAGCTGCACGGATGATAGAATTTCTAATGCTTCTGTCCCTTTTTAGGGCAAACAAAGGTTTGCTACAAGAAGTGTGTACTTTTTGCACTAGGTGCCAGTTTTGATTGATCACCTTTCTAAGAAAATTGGTACGGGAGCAATAAGTCATCACACATACAAAACGACCAGTGGGTTCCTTCTTTTTCTGTAACAAAACTTCCCTAGGTGTCCACAATGCCCGTTTCATGGCATGTTTCAGTCATTTTCTTGGGTAGCCTCGCGACTTCAATTTTTCAAAAAGATTGTTTGAATGCAGCATATACTCATTTTTTGTTGGGCAGTTGCGTTTTACCTTGAGAAACTGCCCAACAGGGAGATTGTCACGTAACTGCGAGGATGGTGACTTGTGTAATGGAGAGCTTTATTCCTGTCCGTGGGTTTTGTATGTAGTAAGCTGATGAGTGTGCCGTGAGAGCTGTAAACCTCTACATCTAAAAATGTCAGAGTGTTGGAGTTGAAATTTACACTAAATTTAATGTCTGGTGAACGTTCGTTCAACCAGGCATGAAATGCCATAAGTTCAGTTGATGTCCCATTCCAAATTAGGAAGATATCGTCAATGTAACGAACATGGGTGAAAATTTGTTGTTGTTATAAACAAAACGTTCCTCAAATTTTGCCATGAAAAGAACTGCTGATTCCGGTGCAAAGGACAGTCCATAGCGGTCCCTTTGGTCTGTAAATAATAGTTGCAGTCAAATTTTAAATAGTTATTTTTTAATGTGAAACTGGCCAGTTGCATTATAAATTCACAAATTGCTCCCGTACCAATTTTCTTAAAGAGGTGATCAATTAAAAAGTGCACACTCCTTGTAGCAAATTTTGTTTGCCATAAAAAAGGTCAGAAGCATAGGTAATTCTATCATCCGTGCAGCTGTACAGAAACCACAAAATAGAAACACACTGAGTTCGCAATTGAATCTACCAACAATCATTGGACACCAAAAATATGGATATTGTGTATGCTGTTTACAAACAATTGAAAGCAAACTTTTTCGCTTCAAGAATATCAAGTGGAAACATGAGCTGTTCACCAATTGCAAAACGAAAAACGTGGTATATGGCATCCTATGCCAGTGTCCAAAATTGTACATTTGAAAGACCAACCAGGAAGCTCGTCAACGCATGATTCAACATATGGCAAGAATTCGAAAAAAGACTGCGAATGTACCCTTGGTGAACCATTGCACTCTAAAAAATCATAATGTGACCGATCCAAGATGGACCATCTTATCAAAAATTGAAAGGGATACACAGGTGGTGGTGTGGAAGGAACACTATTGCAAAGAGAAGCAATGTTAATAGTGTAATACAATACTGCCGTAGATGGATTGAATGAATTATCAGAATTGCACAACTTGTGACATCTATCATGTTGACCTTCCTTTACTTATAATGACAGATTTCGTTTTATACACCTTCTAAAGAAATAGAAGGCTTAAAATCGAAAATGTGAATATCAGCGCATACAACTTCCACAATGTGTCAAAATCATAAATGCCACTATGCTCTCAACTGACATGCATAAGTTGCACCGAAGATTATACATCATTAAAAAGACCGCTGTGACCACTTCGGACACTAACCATCTCTTTGAAATTTGGAACTCACCACATTTGTTATGTTTTCGCAGAATTAAATAAGGCTTGTGGATTCAAAGGCAAACACATGACAAATTGTGGATGTCGTCATAGAAACGTGCCTACGCACACACTTAACGCTACTGGCCACAATGACAATGAGGGTTTGCATCGGAGACATCAGCTTGAAGGTGAGCGCAGAATGAATTTAAACAGCCTTGAATAGGCACGACTAGGTTTTTGTGAAATCTTATCTCACATCCCCTTCTTTTTTAGATTGCCACACACGCTTGAGAGTGCAACCCACATAAAAAAATACAGATTAAAATCATGAGCTGGTCTGACACGTCCTTTTGAACTATGTAGAAGAGTGCCCGCGCCTGATTGATGTTGTAGCAAATTTGATGCCGAATGAGTCTTTTTCTGAAAATCTTTCGCTTCACTTCTCTTTTTAGACGCCCAAAAAATCACTGCACCTCGCTTTTTAAACAAACTTCAAGGCAGGCATTTTGAAATTTCGAAGTAAGTTAACCAAATGGTGCACCAATCCTGAAAACCTTATACGATTGTTCCCTGTATGCTTTCAGGTACATTGCATTAAAACACTCTGTTTTCTCTTTTTGCTGTAACAGTGTATTCATTACATTGTTGAGGGGGCACAATCAGTGCCATTTCCCTTAAATAAGGTAAGACTTGAATAGGATTGGGAAATGTTTGGAGTGCTTGGAGATTGTTTTGACTAAATGGTAACACGTGCACTTTTTCTTTTTCCTGCATTTTAGCTCCTATAGTTCAAGGTCCTGATGATAACTCCAACAAAACCATTTTAGGGGTGTGAAACGCGTTGACTGTCTATACATACCCAAACAAGTGTTCTTAAAACTTGAGTGTCAGGTTTATATGGTCTTAAGACCTTATAATGCAAAATTTATTGATATGTTAATAACCAGAACACAGGACTGTTTGGTTAAATATTACTTCAGGGGCTGTGTTGTATTTTAAGAATCTTTTCAAAACAAAGGAGTTTTCACGCTTTCAACTTCCCTTGGTGTTCTGTTCTCTTTCTTTACTTTTTATTTATTTTTCTTTATTCCCCTTTGGAACTTGAGCTTTCTCATCTCTTTTAAACGTCTCTAAATGTGTTGTGGGATGTAATGTTATATTTGTGATCAACAAATAATGGTATATATTTTTGTATAGTTTTTTATGTGGTCCTAAAATTGTGAGAACATTCATTGAAATAATAACATGAACTGATTCATTTTTTTAAATGAAGTATATATAAAAAGAAAAAATAAATGTATTTTGAGTGACACATGATTGTGAAGAGTCAATTGTTGAATAAGCATCAGTTTTGGCATTTGTGTTGTTGTGTAGATTATTCTATTGGTTCTAGCCTTGCTGATTAAGGGCCAGAACCCTTTATTGATTTAAATATTTACTGCTTCCAAGGCATTGTGAAAATGATTGACATACTTCCCAAATAGAGCCTCTCCATTGTATGGCTCATTTAATATTTTGCTCTGCAGTTCAGGTCTGAATGATGTGGTCTTCAACCATCCTTAATGCTTAAGAACCGCAGACCCTGCCAGCTGTCTAAATTTCGTTAATGCTATATTCGTAGCACAATCTATAATCTTGAGGTTTTCTTCCCTTCCTGCAAGATTGTCTTTGTCTCCCCAATAGTATCCTCAGGCAGAAGATATATATATGCGTCGATGTCTGACCACATTTGCCTGTCGTATCTACCCAATATTGCTAGTGAATTGGCTGCTCTAACAGACATAGCTGACCTTGTCAATATCCTTTTGCCTATATTACCAAGGCGTTTGCCTTCACCGTCAAGGGTGGTTGATATTGGTATTGATGAAGCAGACTTTAGAGATAAGTTAAGAATCTGTTCGCAGATTAAAACTCCCATAATTTTTAATACATTAATGAGTGTTGCATGTTTTTGTACTGATTCAACCTAGAATAATGTGCACCATCATGAACACGTGGGACTAATAATATGTGCTCTTGTCGCATTTGTTACTATGTTTTAAATAGTATATTAACTTTGTCTTTTGTTTAGTTAAATATTAACTGCGGCTGTTTTAAATAATAGCATGTGCATTTTCCTTAATGTGCTTATGTTTATGTCGTGTCTTTCATGTGACAATGTTTTGTTTGTCTTTTGTGCATTAAGCTAGGTAACATAGACTAATGGGTTAACATTAGTCAAGGGGGTGGGTAACAGAATAATTATCATTACTTGAATTAATTGATGTCTTGTGTTTCCTTGCATACTAGAGTCCTAAAAGAGGTATGTGGCCTATTTCTAAAATGGATGTCCGAAGTCCTGTCGAGTTGGGCCTTGCACAGCAGAGAATGAAAGAAAAAATGTTCTTCATAATTCTTTGAAAGACAGACTTGTGGAAGCTGAGCTGTGCAGAGCGTTGAGATAATCATTGTATAAACTTTCATTGCCAAGGACAGGATGTGTAGCGGCGGAAAAGCTTGGACGGAGGAAGCAACGAACATTTTTTATTAAATGTTGCAAGCTTCGGAAGAGTTTGTGACACACGTAGTCTAAGGACAATGCCGCTTTTAAAGAACGTGATTCTTACAATGTGAAAGGCGAATGACTTCATGGAGTGACATTTCTCGATCAATCATGTTTCGTGTTGGTCGGTTATTTGTATTCTTTTAGTTAGTTTTAGATAGAGAAAAGGTATAAAAATTGCCCCCTTAGAGAGAGCCTGGCTGGCTCATTCCTGTGCTCGGGAGATGCTGTCGGACTTTTGACTCACGTAAGATCCTCACAAACTTATGATTTTTCCCTTTAGGTTTCTTTAGTTAAGTTAGGGAAATAGGATTTAGAGAATGAGTTTAAGTGTTTAAACATTTCTCATTTTGATTTTTAAACGGACAGACTAATGTGCCTTTCTAATAAAAATGATGCTTAATAAAATTGCGAATTAAAGAAATAAATTCTGAAGATGCTCTTTGCCTGATAATAAAGTTAATAAAATACATTTTGAAATGACAAGCTGGTCTTGTTTGTTTCGTTTGAGTTACCATTAGTTAATCCATTGCCTATGATTTTGACTTAATGTTTATGAAGATATTTGATTAATTAGGTCAAATGATTCAGTTAGTCAATTTATGTCTCAGTCATTTATGGGCCTAGTGGTAGATTTATGAAAATGGTGAGTATGTGGTGTAGAGTTGTACTTATGTGACTGAATTTTCTTTGGGCCGCTGGATCAGTATTGAAGGATTCTTGGACCGGCACTGGGCCTCCTGTGGCACCAGACTCTGGCTTTAGGTATCCAACCAGACATGTGGGCAAATCCTCAGGTGCCTTGTATCATATTTATTTTTTTATGAATCCTTAGTATAACAGCTGATACAGTAGCAGGAGTTCTCAATCTTTATGCCTTCCTCCCAAAATTTAGTCCACTATTAGGATTGCTCTAATGTTTTTTTTGCTGGTGAAATCATACAAGAAGGAGTCAGATTGCTTAATTGTTATAGGCAAATGAAATGGTTTTGCAGCTCTCTCCCTGAGACTATGGAAGCCTCCGATATACTCTGGTAGGGAGTCCACTGGTTGCGGCTTAGGTGGAGAAGGTGTTGGAATGAGAATCATCCTACTCATTGGGAGTAGACTGATTAACAGGGATTTTTCCTTCCTCCCTGTCCTCATCTGAGGACGATAGCTCATCCACAGAAGGCATTCCAATGCTAGGCACTGGAGTCACTCTAGGAGTTGCAGGTGGTGGCATAGGACAACAAAATTGGCAGTAGAGCTTGAGGTGGACGTATCAGAGGTGTTCACTTTGCAGGTTCTGGGAATCCCTCATAATAACCCCATAACATGTCCTGAATGCCTTGACCTAGGGCTATTGGAACCTGAACCATAACCTTTGGAGATGGTGGTTGAGAGACATGTTGAAAACTTCCAACATACTGCTGAAGTTCCTCTATGTACTGTTGACTTGGTTCATAGAAACGTTCATAGTAATTCTACTCATCCTCTTATTTTATATTGAGGGAATATTGGCTGCTCCAAATAGACCATCATCGTCTGACTCCTCTACATTTAGTAGATGGCTTGGTGGCAGAAGTTATACCTTGCTAGGTGAAGTGCGCTCTGGTTGCAAACCTTCTCGAATTGGTTTATCCGTTGACTATGTCATCGCTAGGTCAGTTGTTAACAAATGCTGGCGGCTTCCTTCTCAGTGGTTTTACCGCTCACGATGGTGTCTTTGTCAACATGTGTTGCCATCATCGAGGTCTTCATCACAAATCGTTGACTGTGTCATGTGACTCGCCGTCAATAGTGTCATCAACATCACTTGTCAACAATAGCATTTTTGACGGCGATACTGCCAACGTCATCTTTGCAGTCAGCCTGGATTTTACTACTGCTGGCTCCGAGGAGGATTTTTAGGATGGAAAGCCAGTTTCAAAGGAGTGGTCGCCTCTGACCTTGTGGCGTGTGAGGATATTTTTCCCCTCCTCTCTCTGTGAGAAGCCTTGCTAGAACACTCATGGTGAGTCTTTTTTAAAGCTTTGCTAGGCACCTCTTTCGACCCCTAGCGGGAGTGTAAGGATGGAGTCCAGGCAATGTGTCCAAGAAAAGTCCTTTATTCAAAGTCAAGAGCAGCTACCTTCAGCTTCATCTCCTACCAGTTCTCAGCTCTCTCTCAAGTGCTTCAAACATAACATTCTAGCCTGCCTAGCAACCATGCACATTCTAAGAGAGAGAACTCTATGCATCTTTCTCCTTTACATATTCATATAATGCAAAAGTGCAAAGAAATAACACAATTACAAAGGATAACAATAAATACATAAAACACAAAATAATGTTCGAATTTCACGAAATTCAAAGAGATAAACCAGTCATCAGAGACTGAGGAGCACATTTAGAAATATTACCAAATCTCCATACTGAACCATCTCCCAACATCACCACATTTTTCTTTACACTTCTCACTTGAGTGTGTTTTGAAAATTTTCTATCACCTTTTGCCACCACCCCACCGCGTTTAACCACTACCCAGTCACCAGCTTGTATGTTGGGAGATTTACTTCTCTCAAACAATTATAACGACTAGCAGATCTATCTTGTTGATAAGTGACATCCTTCTCAATTCTCTCACGGTCTACCCACACACAATCTTTGTCTTTCAACCATCTTGGCACTTCTTTCACTCCTGGTTCACGCCCCTTAAGGGACACAAAAGGTGACACTCCAGTCACAGAATGTGGTGTTACTCTGTAAGACCAAATCAACTTTTTGAGCTCATCTGACCACGATAGCCCATTGGCAATTGAATGTTGTAAATACTCCATAATTAAACAGTTAGTCCTTTCCACCAAATCATTGGCTTGAGGCCTGAACATAGCAACTCTCTCATGTTTAACACCCATTTTACAAATATATTCTTGCATTCTTCTTGACACTAACTGAGGCTTATTGTCTGACACAAGAATTTTTGGAATTCCCTCATTCATAAAGACTCTATCCAGAAACTTGATGACTTTTTCTGTTTCAATGCTGTCAGTAGTTGCTACAACAAACCATTTAGAATGGTAATCTATCAAAACCATTAGAAACTTACAATTAGAACCCAATCTGGAAATAGGACCAAGGAAATCTAATGCTACTCTTTCCCAGGGACGTAGCGGAAATTTTACACATGCAAGAGGCGGTTGACATACAATTTTAGTTTTATCGCTAGTGGCGCATGCATAACAATCTTTAACTGCTTCTTCAACATCTTTATCTAACCCAGGCCACTAAAGCGATTGACGTACACGTCTTTTAGTCATCTTACTACCCAGATGTCCTTTGTGAGCAATGTTGACAGTCTTAGATCTAAGCTCTGACGGCTGTACCATTTTGTTCCTTCTCCATAACTTGCCTTCTCTAACTCTTAATTCTGACTCAATATTATTATAACCTTTGTAACATAAGTCATGAACAAAATCATCACCCCAACCACCAGATACACCTTTCA
Organism: Lissotriton vulgaris; assembly: GCF_964263255.1. Classification (NCBI taxonomy): domain Eukaryota; kingdom Metazoa; phylum Chordata; class Amphibia; order Caudata; family Salamandridae; genus Lissotriton; species Lissotriton vulgaris. The sequence continues at coordinate 1,666,242,717 of NC_141695.1, forward strand.
TGACCTTTTGTAAGATGTCGTCATTCAGCATCGCTTTATTCCATTCCTCCTTATCAAAAGCCTGTTCATCATTATACCTTATATCGTCTACTTCACTTTCACATTCTTCCTTACTCACCGCAATAGGCATCCTAGACAAACAATCTGCTAAAATATTCTTGAGACCTTTTGTATATTCAACCTCAAAATTATATTCCAATACTGATAGAACCCATCTTAAAAATTCTAGGAGTTACACTACCTTAGAGTCCTCTACCTCCTTTAAATAAATGTATAAGAGGTTTGTGATCAGTACGAAGTTTAAACGGCAGGCCCCAAACAAATTACCTGAAATGTTTAATCCCCCAGCAGCACGCTAGAGCTTCCTTCTCTATTACGGAGTACGAGGTCTCAGCTCCTTGTAACCTCCTGGATGCAAATCCAATCATTTTCTCTTCATTATTATTTACTTGTGTCAAAACAGCCCCAATCCCGACAGCACTGGCATCAGTGGTGATAAAAGTTTTATCTTTGACATCAAAATGTCCAAGACTAGGTGCACATAAAATACCATCCTTGACTTTCTTGAATGCCCTGTCACATGCATCACACCACACAAAAGTCACACCCGACTTCATTAATACACGTAATGGCTTCACAATTTCGGTAAATCCCCTCACAAATTTGGAGCAATACTCCGGCAGTCCCAAGAAACTTTTAAGTTGGTCTTTATTTATGGGAGTGGGAGCATCTCTAATTGCAGATACAATACTCTTCTTTGGCTTAATCCCACCCTTAGAAATCTCATGCCCTGGATAGTTCACACAACTCTTCGTTAATTGACATTTTTCCTTCTTTATAGTCCACCTGTGTTCCCGCATGCGACATAAAACTTCATCATTACTTTGTCATGATGTTCATTATCTCTATTTACAATCAGCACATCATCTTGAAAACACAAGGCGTCCTTTATCCCTTGGAGAATCTTTTGCATTACCCTTTGAAACACTGCTGAGGCAGATGCCAGCACAAACGGCATTCTGTGGTAGCGAAATGCCCCCAGCGGTGTTACAAATGATGTTAAATGCTTCAAGTCTTCACTGAGATCAATTTGGTGGTAGGCTGCAGACATTCAATTACACTAAACACACTACCCCCACCCATGGCAGTCAACATTTCTGAAATGTTTGGCAGTAGTTGGCGATCAACCCAAATGTTCCTATTCAGGTTGTGTATATCGATGCATAAGCGAATCTTCTTCCCACCATCTTTTGGCGCGACGACAATGGGCGCCAACCACTCAGAAGCCTCAATTGGTTCAATTATATTAATCTTCAACAACTTATCAAGCTCTTCCTGCAAAGGTCCCCTCATAAGATGAGGTACAGACCTCACCTTATGTACATGTATTGCATTCCTTTTGAGTATGATCTTGTGAGAAAAAGTTCCTACGTTTTCCTAATTCATCTGAACAAACATCAGAATACTTTTCCATTATTGATGAATCATAATTGTCAACATCATGCACAGTAATAGATTTTACAGGCTCATGAGAGTTAGGATTCAGTGTAATCCCCAGATCCTTTTGGTGACGCCACCCCAACAAGTTTGAACCTTGCTTTGTTAAATATACACATACATAAACCTTGTTACTTTCAAACTCAATCACCTTCCAGTTAAGACCTAATATATCAATGGTCTTACCACCATAGCCTACTGCTTTAATATCTGGAATTTCCCAAGCCGCCTCATCACTCAATGCACCCCAAGTTTTGAAAAACATTTCTTTAGATAACAGTGTATACAGACTTCCCGAGTCAATCAACATCCTTACACCTTTTGAATCTAAATTGATGATGCTATGAGGCTTCTCTAACTTGTCGGTGCTTTCTGCATTAATATTGCCAATACTTGTGTTCACAATCTCATCGGAATTAGAGCAAACCTGAAAAATGGCAATGTTATCAATACACAGTATTAATTTGTGAATTAATTTGTGAATATCTTCCCATGAATCATCAACCTCTTGCACAAAGGGCATTTTTGTCATGCATGCTTGAGCAAGATGACCTCTCCTCCCACATATTCTACAAATGGTATTCCTACCCATGCATTTGGTGCTGGAGGCAATGTGACCTGGAGCACCACAGCGATAGGACGAGTTCCCACATTAGGAGATGACTTATTGACTTGAAAAGAACCATTTCCCTTCTCACCCGTTTTGTTCAAAGATTTAGGCTGAGGTTTGACAATAGGCTTGCTTATTCTAGTCTCATCAATAGATGCATACATTTCAGAACTTTTGGAGGATATGGATTTTGAGTCAGATTCTTTAACTACCAATGAATTAGTATATTTATCCATTTCTTTAATCCACATATCCGTGTGTTCTAGTCCTTTAGCTATTTGTATGGCTTCCTCTAAAGTGGAATCTCTTATAAGTAATTTCTCACGTACTCCTTTATTATTGGTACATCTTACTATTTGATCACGTATAAGTGAGTCCGCTGATTTTTCAAACTGACAAGTTAATGATAAACCTCTTAAAGCAGCTATATAAGTTGCTATATCTTCATCCATTTTTTGAACCCTACAGAAAAACTTGTGCCTTTCAAGAACTACATTTATTTTTAGTAATAAACCTTGAATCCAACATCTGCATGCTCATATCGTATACATTACTAGGTTGACCATCACCTACCCCAAGGGAAACTTCTGGGACATTTTCATATAAGAGACACCCCTCTACTCCTAAATTGTGTAGTAATATAGCTTGTTTTCGTACTGGCCCATATTTGTCTGCTCCCGTAGCTAAAATGTATGTTAAAAATATTTTTTTCCATTCTTTCCACAGAATAACAGGCTCTCCAGGGGTCGGCAGAAAAGAAGGGGTGCAGATAACCCTTGATCATAGTAAACCAAATATTGATTATTAAATTGTTAAATAAACTTAAATGATAAATATCATTAATAACAATCTCCTCAGCCTTTACTTTGAAGGAGTCCACCTGTAAATGAAATATTATGTTAGTTGTAAAAAATAAACTAAGATGATAAATTAAAATAAAAACCTCCTTCAAGACGATTTCAGTTAGTGCCAAGATATCAATCATTGTACCAGTGTTTCAATCCTTGTTTCCATGCGTTACACCATCGTTGTGCACAAGTAACTTCCTTAAAAAAACTATGTTTTTTTGAATTATGATATCCTTGTATTGAATGTATAGGAGTTGAAACCTTCCCAATCTCCTAAAATGGCCGACACGCAGCGTCGCGTTAGTCAGCTTTCTTTAGGAGATTGGGCACAATATACTGGCCGACAATGACGCGATGAAGATCCAAAGGTGGAACACGTGACATTCTTGGCGCTGCTTTCAAAGTCGGTAAGATTCTGGGTTTATTTTTCAATTCTCAAATGCCACTTGATGGCCGACACATCCTCAAAGTAAAACGATCCTCTTTCAGCAACGAGTATTCAGTCATCAGGGTTTTTTTTAGGTGCACACGAAATATCGATGTACATTCAACATAGAAGCGCTGCATTTTTTCAACGATTTTGCTGTTTACTAGGAAGATATTACGCTTTAGATTGAAATGTAGGTATTTCTGGAAACACGACATCGAAGGTCTTTGGCAAACTGCAGCACAATCTCTTTTGAAGTGTAATAACTGAGCCTCCAAAGAAACAGTAAAACAGTCTCCTACTGGATGGCAAAGCAAAACAACGTGGCAGTTGACAGTTTATTCTTCACAGTGCACAATGTACAGACCTTGATAATGCAGCAATTATAAAACAGCATGTAGTTATAATCTTATGGATGTCGATAAATTAGTAGATATTAAACGCATTGAAGCATAATAGGCATAGTTGAGAGATTTGTAAAACAGTTCACTTCTTTTAAGTTTGTTCAAAATAAAACAGTAAGTTTGTTCAAAATAAAACAGTTCACTCCTTTTAGGTTTCTTCAAAATAAAACAGTTCACAGCCCACAGCTTCCACTGTTAATTTTGATGGGCAATCAAATGTAATCAATTTTAGATTGGAGATTACTTACATTGTAGGGATGATTTCCATATTAACCCCTTCCACGCTGATGACGAGCTGGGCTCGTAATGGCGTAGCCTCCTCGCACGCTGATGACGAGCCCAGCTCGTCACGTAACATGCATTTTTTAAAATCTCAGCGTGCGAGCGGAATTCCACTAGCGCGCATGAGGATAAAAATGTCATCCAAGGGTGAAGGTACACTGGCAATCTGCCCCTTGCACAGATAATCTTGGGTTCCCTCGTCACCAATGTAAGGATGAAGTCCAGGCAATGTGTCCAAGAAAAGTCCTTTATTCAAAGTCAAGAGCAGGTACCTTCAGCTTCATCTCCTACCAGTTCTCCGCTCTCTCTCAAGTGCTTCAAACATAACATTCTAGCTTGCCTAGCAACCCATGCACATTCTAAGAGAGAGAACTCTACAGTGAGCTCTCCCTTTTCTTAGATCTTCCTTGAAAGCGATCTTTATTATCCTCCTCCTCAGAAAGTAGTCTTCCTTGATTTTAATTTCTGCAGCAATAGTAAAAGCTTCCTTTCTCTATCTTTAAGAGTTACGGTATAAAAATTGCAACAGAACTTCAAGTCTTTTACCTTGTGGGCAGGATGAAGTCAGTAGATACACTGCCCGTGTGGATCCTCAGAGTGTAACCTCTTTGTTCCACAGGATTTGAAAAATCCATTCCTTGATGGTTCTGACATTTTATTGTCAATCTTTGGTAAGTGACAGAATAAAGTGGTCTTTACTTCACCCAAATTTGGTTAAATGCTGAAGAACTGAGCAGAGCTCAGGGAGACTCCCTTTACATGATGTGCAGTAAAAAAAAAAAATAATAATAATGGGAAGGTGACTCTGTGGAGAGAGTTCTAAAGGGTGCTGTTGCAGGATTGGTTGCAGTTTCACGGTTTATAAATGATGTGGATAAGTTAACCTAATGACGGTCTCCTGGTTTTATAGGCTGTGTGTACTTTTTCTACTGCTTTAGAAGGCACGTGGGACTCGGGCATGTGAACCTAAGAAAGATCCAAAACTGGAGAAGGAAATGTGATCCTCAGCCAGCCTGTCGCAAATAGGTGGCATGGGTGGAGTAGACAAGAAGGGGAGGGGGTAGTAGCTACTTTGGACAATCTGGATAATCCAGCAGTCAGATGTTATCGACCTCCCGTGGTGCAGGTGATGGCATAACTTGCCTCCCCTTGGGTGCCCCTGATGTTCTGAGGGCAAACTAAGGAGGCTTCGAAGCTGCGGCTGCTGGGAGGGTGATAGACTGGCCAGACCTCTAGCTACCTGACCCTCGAGGCCTGTGGGTGCTGCATCCTCTGCCACGCAGGGGTAGGGACAATTGTCTGTAGTGGTGGCTGGGCCGATAGAGATGTGGGTGGAATCTCCTTATGTGGCCACAAAAGGAGTGAAAGGCAGACTGGGGTTGTCGATGGACCATGGAAAGGCCCAAAGACCTGGCGTAAGCACATTCTGCCTTGTCTATGAAGAGATGGGAGCCATCAAAGGACCAGTGGCGGTGCGGGCGTTGGGGCGTTGCCCCACTAGCCTGGACGACCGCCGACTGAACTAGTGCCAACATGTTATAATAAAAGAAATATAATTGAATCCAATTAAAAAAGTGAATCGCGGTGAGCGCACTAATGCCCCGGGAGAAGCCCGACAGGATCGGGCATTCATTAGGAAGTGGGTCGGGCCGGCCCGTGGGGGGCGGGGCTGGCGCTGCGACAGGCAGGCAGCGCACAGGCCAGTGGGTGACGTGACAGTCTGTGAGTGCGCAAGCAAAAGGCCGGAGTAGTCCTGATTTTGACTGGCCCACGCATGCGCACACTTTAGACTCCCCCCCCCCCCTCCCCTCTAGCACCATGGATATACTAGGCATGGACCCGGGCCCCGGGTCTCAAAAAGGACAGATTTCAGTCTGCTCGTAAGCCAATCCTGGCGCAGTGGCGCTGCTAACTCTGCGCCAGGATTGGCTGCTGCAGCAGGATGGTGCCGCGCCTGGGTGTTCGTCGGTGATTGGCCATTCATTGTCCCTCGTCACTACGCGGCGTGCTGGAATCATGATGCCAGGCAGATGCCCAGTCTGTGGACTCGACCGCCTGCTGCCAGTGCCACCCACCACGTAAGTTATAACTTTACTTTTACTATACTTAAGATGATCATGTCATGATGACCAATCTGCTGTTTTGTTTCGTTATTATTTATATGTCCGTCTGTCTCTCGACTCTCGCATGATAACTTTCTCGTGCTCCCCATGTCCCGCTCTCTCTTATTCTTTATTTTTGATCCTCGCTCAGTCGCTTCGTTTCTTCTTCTGCCTGGCTGCCACTCCATATTTCTCTCTCACCCCAGTATCAGCCTCGGCTCCGGCTCTGCTCCTCCTGTGCTGCTCAATAATAGTATTATTTGCGCAAGGTCACTGGTTTGGGATTGGGACTAGGCCTAATTGGGACAGAGAAATAAACTGACCAGTGAGCAGGCAGAGCGCCTGCTGCTGTGCCTGTCTTTCCTTCCTCCCTCCCTCCCCACCTCCTGGGTCCGACTGGGACAGAATTAGAAAGCAAGCCCTTTGCACCAAAATAAAAGTACCCCCGGCCGTTAGCGGATAGGATAGCTAAACAGTGGCCCCATGGTGGGCCATGTGTGCAAATCGGGCAGTTGGGAACTTTTAAAGACTGCACGCCATATAACTGTTTAATTTGTCATGCAAATACAACCTACAAATATTGTTTACCAGTTTAAAAAGAGCTGACTAGCTCATCTCTGGCCAAAATACACGAAGAAATGTGCAAATCTCAGCTGACAAACACCCCAAATCACTGTGCTAAAATAAAGTTATTTACGGTGAGGAGAAAGGCGTCAGTGATAAGTACCATGTGTCAAATCAAGGGACGAAGAAGCATGGTTTGGGAGGGTGAAAAATTCAGTACCTCAAGGGCTGTGTATCTTTCATGCCCCCCGAGGCAGCACTTTTTACCAGCTTATACAACACAGACGTGGGCACAGTCAGTGTGAATGTTAAGTATAACATAGAACTACGACCCTTTGACCGACACAGCCTAGGCTGTCACCAAGCTCTACAGACAGGTACCGTCATTCAAGACGATTGGCCTGCCACATGCGATAAAAATACAGACATAATCAGGCAGGCGCGCTGTCTTCACCAAGTTGTTTGGAAACGTTTTTAAATTGATTAATTGCGATTATCATTCCCTTTCTATCCCGGAAGTGCAGAGAAAGAATCGGGAGCTCGGCCTTCCTGCAGGCTATCAAGTTGCTACTGTCCAAACGAATTTCCAACCACAATTGCCCTAGTATTTCCTTCACAGGTCTGATAAGATGACCGGCTGCTTCCAAACGCAGGACAGGCCATTTATTTTCATTTCGGAAATGCAGAGTTAGAAAATAAAAGTATAATCCCGAGACCATAAAACTAGCGCTAATGCAATACTTATGCTCGGTTTGAAAGAATCCAGACTGAGTCAAGGGGCATTTCGATTTAGTTCTCAGAGGAATGTACTCGAGGCCCCTTTTTTCGTATTCAAGATATATTGTCAGTCAGCCGTTTCCTCACACAGCACTGTTGTGTACCATCGTGCAACCTTAATTAGCCCCAGGCCTTCGCTCCACAAAGGGGATAAAGTTTAAAACACACTGGGTGCAGATTCTTGGACTATACTCTTGAACTAATGACTGGAGAAAACATCAAAGAATAAAGTAATTTGACCAGTCGTGATGCTGTGATTGCTCACTGTTATATAATCCTTACATGTTAGTTTTAAATATAACTACATAACCATGTGAATTAAAATGTGATATGTATCCTTCCAAACCCTATTTGTCATTTCTCTGCCCTTTACATTAGACCATGGCGCAAACTCCTACTGGCAATGCATGAGATCCCTAGCTCCCTACTGCTACCTGGCCATCATATTTCCGGTTTGTTGGTGGCCTTGAGTTGAATTTGGGACATGGGAAAATGCTCCTCGTTCCTCTTCTAGAGGCTGAGCCCCAAAGATGTTTTTTTTGGTTTATCTTTCTTGACAATAATTGTTGATTTCAAGCATTACTTTTCACCAGCCTTCGCCAAACACGAGCGAAGCCCATATCACAAACATTTGGGGCTATCAAGCAAAGCACGTCCACTGAGTGACACTGGAAATTAAACAGAACATTTCAACTTACACATTCGTAAAAGAAAAGCAAAATCTTCAGTCCTATCCTTCAAGGTCTGCAGGTTCAATGCACTCGAAATGTAAGCCGAGGGTCGGATCCTGAAAATCCCTTTCAAATGTTCTCTCATCTTACATAATTTTGGAACTCATGATGAGCCTGACACTCAAATACGTAATATGAGGCTGCGAGTTTAAAATGACTGCACAAGGTTTACGAGCCTTCCAGTAGCGGGCATGGCTCTGCAGGCAGGTTAGACAGGATAAAGGAAATGAGTAATTTCACGTTACTCAGTGATAATAAGAAATAGGATCTCACAGCTTCCAAGCTGGTTGTTGGCCAACCTCTCGACATTATAGGGATTCATGGGTGCTAGTAAAGGATTCCTATTTCTCTCTCAAATATGATAGTGACTCAAGCGCTGAAGAATGCCTTTGTGGTATTTCTTTAAAAAAACTCACTTCCGCATATTTTACAGTGTTTCAAATTTCCGCCTAATATCCATTCTGCTGTATTCTCATGAAGCTACTGCTGCAGGAGAGACACTGAGCAGACATAACACATTATTTACCATACAACATCACGGGTAAAGCCAATAGCTTGGCAGTCGCTCTTTAAAGGCATCATTAGCTTTGCAATGTCACTCCTTCACCTATGTGCCCAGGTCCAAAACCAAGAATATAGGGCTGCCTTGATAGTTCGATTACTGTAAAGGTCTTGCATATTCAAACTATAATTGGCAGCCTCCATAGCATGTTCTCAGTACCAACGGACAATTCCCTGCCTGCACTGATCCGCAAGATCTCACAGCACAGTTAAAGCAGGCAGGGAAACAAAAAGATAAATAAAAGAGTGTGGGAGGAGCCCACTTCAAAAGAAAAAAAACAGGTGTGCGGAAGGGAGGGAGAATGGGGGCCGTAAGAAAAATAAGAAGACACAGTAGGCGTGTCTTGGAAGCAGATTAATTATTAATTTCCAGTTCTTGTCCACCACCATGAAAGTCAAATGAAAAGCATCCTTGTTGGAATCCCCCCCCCCAAAAAAAAACAAATGTTGCAGGGAAGAGCGGTGCAAAGAAAAGCGTGCTTACTGCGTGCAAATCACCGACTCGAAGCACACATCAGGTCGTTTTTCGTGGATTACCACTTTTCACCATTTTTATTCGTTTCAGGCAAGTAGGTTGAGGACTGCCATCAACTCCAGAGTACCAATTGGTCTTCAGTAGTACATATACGAAAAGCAACTTCTTAGCACATGCAGCTACTACAAACCACCTGACCTAACCCAAGCCTCCCTCTCACAAAAGTACAAAATAACGAGAAAAAAGGCAAAACACCTTCTCTGTATCACCGTCCAGTGTACGAACTTAAGAATTCATTCCCCACCAAAATCTGATAAAGAAAGCAGACTGACTCTTTTGCTCCAAAAACGGATCTACCTAAATGGATCTATCACTGTACCTAGTACCTACTCATTTATGGTAGAAATCCCTTAAACAAAACCCGTGTCCTGGAGAGGACGAAACTTGTGTGTCCGCATGCCTATAATGCTGCGTTGCCAAACTTGCCATGCCAATGCCATCTGTCCATAACCCTTCGGCAAACACCATCTGCCCATAAAGCACACTGTCCACTCCCCACTGCCGTCCCTACTTGTGTACACGTTTCTTGGTTAGGTTGGTTGGTTACTGTTTTTGCTGTACAGGACATATAATGTACCTTGCTTAAGCTATAAATGATTTAATATTAACTCCCAATAAAAACATAAGGATATTTATTAAGGGAAGTAAGGAAATCACGCAGGCTTTCTATAATATGCCGGAATGTAGCTAAAAGACAAATAGGTTTGCTGTAAGATGGCAAATCCGCAAATGAGATTTGAAATTGGTATTTTATTTTTAGAGAACGTCATGCAGCTGCATACATTACTTGATTTAAGACGGTCACTATGAAGGACTAGAACATTCAGGTTATTCCAGCAAATATGCCCGAAACTGACCTTCATACCTCACAAAATAGAAATGTATATAAAGCTCAGAGCGGGGCTGCACATGCTTCGTGCTCTCCCACACTCACAGCCACACGCCGCTGGCAGCCGCTCCGCCATGTGTGCCCTGCACCCAAAACACTGCAAGGCAGCGCCTTGGGGTGACTTCACGGTCTACGCGCGGCAGACAGTGGGCTTGTGTGAAAGGCGCGAGTTGGACTCTCGCCCCATAACTAAGTGCGCAACTTTCCCTTCAGACTTTGTTTGTCCTCACCCTCCGCCCATCGCCCCCGCTCGCGTTTGACGAAACGGCAGTACTTGATTTCATTGGTTATGTTTATTGGTTTTCCTGGCCCGGGATTCATTCAGTCTTGTTGAAACTCAACTCTATGTACAGACATTTAGCTGAGACCGGTGTCCGGATGATTGCTCTCTAAGGCTGGTGTGCTCGGACTTTCTCCACTGGCACAGGCACGTGAAAAGGGGTCACCTGGACACACCAACCCTGAAAACATCTGTTAACAGTCATTAGTTTATTTCTTTGCAGTTTGAAACCACTATTTTAGCCCTATCACTTCATAGACTTCAATTCACCCAAAAATCATGGGTTAATGCAATGGAAGTGACCTCACGTACCCCTAGAGCTCAGATGACATCACAGTGTGGAACCCTGTAACCCCATTGGCAACAAGGACCGTGCAAGCAGCAGTGCTTTAGTTGGGCAGGTGTTAACAGGTACTCAGTACCTGCGCTCTTTTCATTCGGTAGGAGTGGTGCCTGCACAGCTCAGCCCTGCGCCAGTGCTTTTAATGGACGAGTATCTGCACTCAACCCCTGCAATGTGTCCGCCCTCATCAGCACTGCCTGCCTCTTGTGTGCAGCTGTCTCGTATTTGTACTTGGACTTGCAGCCTGAGCTCTTCCGGGCAATAACCAGAATTACTGGTTGTGATAAGGTTCTCATCCCATTAAACTTCAGCTGTTCAAACCTGCCCCAACGTAATAATTGAAAAATGCTTTCTAAGCACCGGAACATTTAGATTTAATGTGGTAAGCACCGCAATTCCTCATGCTATGCCACATTTTCAGGACAAAATTCACGCAAGGCCAAACTTATCGCACCCAATAAACTGCTTCCAGCCGATCATATTTATTTTAATGCGATACATTATGCATACCTGTCTGGGTAACTCGTAATCAGGCCCAAATTAGTCGGGTCATGAGGGAGCAGCACTGACTCACATCAAAAGGCAAAATGTGGGTTTTTAATGGGGCAGCACAGTGCAAATTATCACTACTTTGCCTCCTCTTCTCCAACATTCAAATGCTTCCCTTTTTTACCTATTTTTAACATATGCCGTCACTGGGTGAACATTTCTAGAAGTGTTAAAGTTCTCTGCCAATCTCTTTGCTGTTTATTAAATCTTTCTCAGTTGTTACAGACTAGTGCCTGAGGAATAAGGCCTGTGACTAAGCGGGTGGCCATATCATGGACTAAGTTCTGTTCCATTAACGATATTCTAAGTCAAAACAGATAGATTCCCTTGCGTAATATACACAAATAGCTAAAGGTTAGCTATAACACAGAACAAATTTATATCACACACGTTAAGAATATACGTAAAATTGATATTAAGAGTATTTAACAGTTTATTATAGTAAAAAAATAGTATACAGTACACTTCTAAATAATATCCGAAAACAGATTAAAAACAAGTTTGAAATTTTGTGACCTGCACAAAAAATACAAGACAGACAAAACTAAATTGTAAGACATGGGACTTAAGAGTTTACAGAGCGTATATTCACAATAGACTTTTCAAGCAACCCTGGTGTTATAACCTTACAATCTTATATACATCTGGGAGAGGTGCGTGAATTATACATGGAATTGCGTCGACGCGTTTCGGTGGTTGAACGTGAGAATAAGTGCCACCTTTATCAAGACTGTTGTTTTCGTTGTCTGTCTCACAGATGGATCTTCATCGATCTCCTAAGATAGATATACATGAGATTAGATATCTAATTTTCCAAACAGGGTAACTCTGTCTGGTAGAGAATTAATGCTTATACTATTATCTGAGCAAACCATGTTATCTGGAGAGTATCTATATACATGCCTACTGTCTCAACACATGGAGGATCTCTCTACATCCAAATTCTCAAGCTGCTTTGTTTGAATGATACTTTGAAACTTCATACTAAACAATGTAATCTGTCTAGAATTGATAGTCTACTAGATCTATTTCAAGGCGAAAAACAGTACTATCTTGGAACTAGACCCTCCTTAGTTTAAAGTAGAGTGGCCGGAATTGTGCTGGTTGTTTAGATAAATTGTTGAACCATGTTAGTTCTGACTAGGGTATTTGTTCAAGGAAGTGGACTGCTTTTTAAGATAGGAAAAACTGATTGCAAAGCTAGCATGAGTAAGCATTGGAATACGCCATGTCTACATGTCTATTCTTTGAGCTTGTTCTCTATGGCATACCTGTGGGTTTCCTGTACGTGAATTGTTCTGCAAATTATAGTGGCTGCGGTTCTCGAGATTAAAAATAAAACCATCTATAAAAGGAAGCATATATTTCACTTAATTAAGGTTGGGTTAACGTATGTTCTAATTTTTATAATTCTCCATAAATCTTGCAATGAGCATACCTGTGGTTTATTAATAGAATTCCTATTTCCTTTGGAGATAACAGTATTAGTTCGGGTCCATCAAATCGTGGATACTTTAGTACGGCCAGACGACCTCTATAAATGACATGCGTCTTGTCGCGCTTTTGATCTGGTAAATGTAGTTGACCTGGATAAATTGCTCTTGGATAAGGGGGAGAGTAACAAGAATAAGTTTTAAGCCAAAGGTCAATATGGTTGTGTTTGGATACTATTTTTAAATCAAAACACAAAGGCGAATTTTTTTTTTATCGTTCCCTGTTTCTTACCAGTTGGGGGGGATGGCTCGATCTTAAGAATATTTGTCAGAGGCGCGATGTGCTGCCTAGTCTTGGTTGTTCGCTGGGGTATTTTCGGTCTTTTAGATAACAATATCCCCTGGAAGAACAGAGATTAGGTTTAAGTTAATTTAAATCTAATTTAAATTAAATTCTGCCTATTTAAATATTCCCTATGGGGTTTGATCTTACCTGGTAGAGCAGTAGCGTAGCTTCGCTGTGGGTGTCTGGTTGCAAATGAGAAGTAACGGGTGCTGTCCCGCCTTTTCTCAAATACACCCTGCTCCCTCATGATTGGGTAAACGGCCGGCTATTATGTCAGCCAATAGAACCTGACTATTGTTGAGAAAGTCTATTTGCATAGACGGCTAGCCTGACAGCCCTTCTCATTGTGAGACAAGACTCTTGTGGGCGTGTATCTCTGGGGAAATTAGAACAGTTCCCTCTTGAGTCCACATGCGGAAGCGTGTGTGTCCTGTGTTTAGCAAATATGCGCCGTAAGAGGGGAATGTTGACAGGAGATTGTATTTATTGCGTTCGGTACTAAGACACGGATATTCTACGCTGTCAGGGGTTGTTTGATATATTTGAACCTTGTGTCCCCTATCGTTTTTGATACGGTGTTAAAGGGAAAGGAATAATTCCCGTGGACAGATACTGTTACGTCCGGTACTGTTGGTCATGTAATATATAGATCTAGTAGACTATCAATTCTAGACAGATTACATTGTTTAGTATGAAGTTTCAAAGTATCATTCAAACAAAGCAGCTTGAGAATTTGGATGTAGAGAGATCCTCCATGTGTTGAGACAGTAGGCATGTATATAGATACTCTCCAGATAACATGGTTTGCTCAGATAATAGTATAAGCATTAATTCTCTACCAGACAGAGTTACCCTGTTTGGAAAATTAGATATCTAATCTCATGTATATCTATCTTAGGAGATCGATGAAGATCCATCTGTGAGACAGACAACGAAAACAACAGTCTTGATAAAGGTGGCACTTATTCTCACGTTCAACCACCGAAACGCGTCGACGCAATTCCATGTATAATTCACGCACCTCTCCCAGATGTATATAAGATTGTAAGGTTATAACACCAGGGTTGCTTGAAAAGTCTATTGTGAATATACGCTCTGTAAACTCTTAAGTCCCATGTTTTACAATTTAGTTTTGTCTGTCTTGTATTTTTTGTGCAGGTCACAAAATTTCAAACTTGTTTTTAATCTGTTTTCGGATATTATTTAGAAGTGTACTGTATACTATTTTTTTACTATAATAAACTGTTAAATACTCTTAATATCAATTTTACGTATATTCTTAACGTGTGTGATATAAATTTGTTCTGTGTTATAGCTAACCTTTAGCTATTTGTGTATATTACGCAAGGGAATCTATCTGTTTTGACTTAGGTTTAATACCCTAATTCCCTTGTTTTTCTCAAGGGGTTCCTCTCTCTTTTTATATTATAATACCATTAACGATATTGACATGGCAAAGTTAAAATAATGGCTACTCTGGGACCCTTACCCCAATATTTCTAATCTTTCTTTCTCTGATTCTTGTTTATGTTTTATATTTTTTCATACATTGCAATAAAGCACTTCTGCGGAGGCATTTACAGGCCATTGAGTGCCTTTTCTTTATTGTTGTAGCCCCCCCCCCACTTGTGCTGCAGGCCTTTAATTAAGATAGAGATAATTTAACTGCAATAGTTCAATGCAGTGGGCTCTAAGAGGATTTCTGTAAAGGTTACAAGCTTTGTATGGTTGTAAACAATCACCATAAAAAGTTGCTGCCATTTTAGTTCAAACTCTGTCATATTTTGAATGCAACAGCTAGACTGTTTGTTTTATCATTCGTGAGTGCTTTGTAGGTTTAGCTAACTGTGTTGCATTCTGTCACTACTGACAGACACCTTCTTGTGTTTGATTGAACCATGTTTAGCTACTATAATATCAACTTTTTTGGGTTGTTGTTCGCTAAGTAGAGGTTTCATGAGAGTGGAATTCAGAAGAATGCAAGACCAGCTGTTGAAATCTTCATGAATCTTTTTGCATAGTGACAGCTCCTGAAATGTGTACTGTTTAGGGATAGCAGTTGTTGTAGCACCACTGGGCAGGTTTACTTTTTCTCACCTTGTCTACTAACACTACACTTCAGGTTTCATATACCTGGTTTTCCAATGGTTCTTGATTGTGCTGAGAGGAGTCAGATATAGGGGACCCAATGTAGTTATCCAGTGAGGACCAGGAATTGGAAAATTGACCTACAAACTAGTAATTAGATTCATATATATAATCCTCAACACTATGCAATACAGATACAGAATTATCACATCTAGACCAAATCTCTTTAAGAAATTCACTCGGTCTAAAATCATACAAACCAATAACTCACTTAGAGCTATGCAGAATATTTAACATTAGAATTTGCGATTCAGATTCCCGGCTCTCATTAATACTCAGTTGGAATGCACAATCAATAATTGAAGATGAGACATGGATAGGCAGAAACATGATTTGAGGATGGTTTAGTTTTATCAGTACATTTTAAAAGAGTAAATACATAAATATCAGGCCTTTATTTCTCCTCGGAGTGCAGAGTAATCAAATTTAGTCTTTTCCTGTTGTCCAAAGGGGAGCGTTATGTAGGAGAGTAGGGTCTGCTTTCCTATGGTCACCCCATTTTTTTGCTTTTTGCTTTACTGGTTTACAACTTAGAAAGGCTGTGGTCCTTCTAATCAGACCCACAGCCCAGCTGTTCTCTCTCTAAATTCACACAATGTACTTTAGGTGCATTGCCAATTGGGTATTGGGTCACTCTTGTGAGTCCCTGTATAGTGTACCATAGGTACCCAGGGCATAGGTGCACCCAAGGCCTACCAGGGGCTGCAGCATGTATTATGTGACACCCCTGGCTGGCCATTCAAATGAGCTGTTGCAGCTATATTGCTGTCCTGCACAAGATATATGTATTTGTACTGAAATTTGATATTGGTGATAGTTTGTGACCTGTTTAGTTGGTTCTTTTGTTGTTTGCAGTTTAAATCAAAAAAGTTTTTTTATTGTTTGTTGTTGTTTGCAGTTTAAATAAAAACAATCTGTGAGGTTTTCAGCATTGTATCTTAAAGTCTGTGATGAAGCTCTGTTGTTATACTGAATAAGCAGCTACCTAGTATGTTATATGACAGCTCTTTAATTATGTAATCCCTGCACTTTCACAATTGCTTTATTAACCTTCTTGCTTTCTCAGATTTGCTTGGAAATGCACCATTTTTCCACAATTTTTTCAAAATTTTTTCGGGGGGAATTCCCCACGAACACTCCTTAGGGGTTCCGGGCTCGCTCGCTACGCTCGCTCGCTACAGTGCAGTATGAATAGCAGTTTCCGCCCCACCACTTTAAAATGTCACCAGCCGCCACTGCAAAGGACATGTCCTTGAGTGAGGCTTGGACATCCTCTGAGAAGCTAGAGGTTCTCAACCGGGAATAGCGATGAAACTGCCCTGCCCAGTTTGTGGTATCCAGTCCACAGCGAATGGCGAACTTAGCTTTGTGTCGCCGCCCCCGAGCTTCCTCCGAGACCATAGACAGCACCTGTGTAAAAGAGTCCCAGAGTGAATGGGAGTATTGGCCCAGAAGGAACGCAAAGTTTACCAACTGCAATGGCAGGCTGGCAGAAGAAAACATCTTCTTGACTAAGGAATCCAGCCTCTTGGATTCCCAGTCCGGTGGAGTGGTAGAGAATGTGCCAGAATTTAGTTTGGGCGTGAAGGCTTGGCCAACCAAGTTCTTAGGTTGGAGTGTTGGATGAGGAAGTTGGGTCCCACTGGGGCGGAGCAATGGCAACTGGCTATTCACCTACTCACAGGAGCCCCTGTGCAGTGCTTGCACCAGGCCCCCAAGTAAGGGGTCTGTGAGGAATCTGTTAAAATGGGAGAAGAGCTTCAGATAGGGTGACTAACCCACAGGAATAGGGCACAGGCTCTGTCCTGGGGGAATGGCTCAACTCGGCACGAGACGACACCCAACTGGCTCTATATTGAAGTCCGTATAAGAATTTGGGAAGGCGCGGACGGAGGGTGCCCGGACAAGTCTGTAAAGGGGCCAGTAAAGGTTGAGATATGGACCCAATGGGCCAGACTGACATCAGGGGGCAAGCCCACCAGTGGAAAACCAGTAGGGGCCACTCCCAACCCTGCAGGGCCTGAAGGCGTGCCAGCAGGGACTGGCTACCCAAATATGAGGTGCATAGCCGCATAAAACTCACAGTTAGGCATGGGTCGCCCCGGCTCCAGGAAACTCAGGGAGGCGTGGTGACCACCCAGGCTCATCCACGATGGCAGGTATTGAATGCCAACGTTCTCTCATTCCGTCAGATAACTTTAACAGATGGGGTGAAGCAAAGACCGTTTTGACTTCTTGCTTTTCTTTCTGGACTTATCAGAATGTTCGAATGACTGCGACAAAGATAGATGGCTCTGCAACCAATCTCAGGAACTTCCTCTTACCTGGGATCAAACCCGCTGTGGCGTCACATGGCAAGGAGCTTGAGGCACTGCTCCCTCAAAGCCTTGGGGTGCATGACAACAGCACAAGCAGGTCTTGGCATCATGCTCATATTCAAGACACCAGAGGCCGAAAAGGTGTGGTTCAGTCACGGACATCTGCCAGTGACATGAGCCACAGGGCTTTAACCCAGCCTTCCTCGCAGACATCCTGCCAGACCGGGAGACAATGTCTCAACAATACCTTCGACAAAAGTTCAAAAAAGGTTAGTAAAAAGATGACTGGTGGTAGCCATCTCCAGCTCTGCACTGACTGGCGAGGAAAGAAAAGAACAGACGTCAGCGCATAGGGTGGTGCCTATATAATCACTGTGCGGGTCACTTCCGGCACGGAGAACATCACGTGGAGCTGAACACCACCACCTACCAGCACACAGGGGTACTGCCCATGAACATTTTCGGATGCAGTCTAACACCTGAGGATAATTCTAAGGTAAGAAATATGCGGATAGAAGTCTAAATCAGATAAATGTGATACATAGCACGGTCTGAAGTGTTTGCATGTTGATATTTGTAGTAGTTCTCTAAACGTATGCTTACAGACAAGTCATTCAGTAGACCCGATTTTAGTCATACAGAGCTTACGTACTAGTAAAAATAAAAAATATCCAGGAACTTGTTGGTCCAATAAGTCTGGAATGAATGAGAATTATTTAAGAACTATTCAAACAAGTATAGTTTAAGCTAATTTCTGAAGACATCAAAGGTTATTAACTCTTTTCTTTCTGTGGTCCACTAGTTTGCAGTGTATTGATACCAGACATCCCTCTGCATCCATCACAACGTCGTCAGAGGGCTTGCATTGATTGATGGCAAGTAACTCATTGTGAGTCAGAGAACAATGCAGTCCTAATTGACTTTTAGTTAGTACACAAACATTACAAACATGTTGCCAGCTCATTTGTCATAATGCCCACATAATTGCAGTTTCCTCCATTTCCAGAAAGTCACTTGTGTCAGTTTTTCATAAGCACTGCCCTCACACACCAGTACCTTCTTCATAGTCACTTTAATAATCAGTATGGCTTCTTCATACATTGCTGGCGTTTCAAACATGTCTGGCTCTGATGCACATGACTCAATGTCAAAATGTTTTATTGAGAAAATAAATTCACATTATCAAATTACTCATTGCAACAGGTGCCACAGCAGCATGATTATTTGTATAAAATGGTCACAGCAGCATGATTAACACTAAGAAATAACTGATCCTAAATAGTGGCACTGTTTGATTAAAAAAAAATATTCAGGGATGTAAAGTAAAAAAACAGGAAAGGTAATTTACAATAATTAACAGGATCGAAGAATTCATGGATCTGATGTTATCCAGTGCAAGCAGGTAAGTACTTCTTCCATTCCTTCCATGGACACTTCATCTGGTGCACATATACATATTTTTACTCTTCTAGATTCATAAGTTCGTGTTCTACCCACAGTGTGACTCTGCCCCGGCATACACATTGTTCCCTCTACCTTTCAGGTGGGAATACGAACATTTACTTAGACTTTTACCAGCGCGCATACACCAGTTTTTACTGTTCTAGATTCAGGGTGTGTGTTTACCTGGAATGGTCACTCATCCTTCAAGGGCAAATAAACATTGGTGGTATGCCCTGTAACAGGCACTCCTCCTGTGAAGATACACAAAACGTGATAATGCAACATTTGCTATATCTTTATGACTGCGTGTCTCAGCAGAGATCTAGGACTGCCATATCATGTCTACATTTTCAAGATATTCATACTAAGTAGATTAACATGAGGCTCAACTAAGAGGAACGCGTTTACTAACGGGATAAGCAGAGTTTGGCATGGATACTGTACTCATCGACCTGTACTGGACAATCTGCCCTCACCAATTTGCTTTAATGGCACACCAAAAGATTTGATCTTGTGCAGGAAATCTTTGCAATGCAGGGTTTAGGACCCTTAGCTGAATTATGCTCAAGTCAAAGTGTGTTTGGCTCATGTCCTGTTTGTTAGTTTTCTCCGAGTACCTGATCTGTTTCAAAGAGGCTTTGGAGTCCCAAAACAGAAGCTTTCCTTTGAATATACTAGGGTAACACCATAGCATTAGTTCTTAATTTCACATGCTGCATGACTGTGCTTTTTCTTCTTCTAAGGTGAAAAGCTGAAAGTCTGAGGACAATAACACTCTCTTCAAGAGACATTGGTAGACTACACCAAAGCCCCATATTCTCCCTGGTCCAACAGGGACTAAATAAAAATAGGAACATGGAATACGTGCCGTTCCTGCGACTGTAATCAAAAGAGCCCTGGATGCCAGGAATAAGTCATGGTGTGGGCTCTCTTTTCAATGCCCCAGAATATGATTATATAGGCCGTTTAAAGCACTCGCTAGTAACCTGGATCAAGTAGGAAAACCGTGTGGACTGGAGAGTAAGCAAGGAGTGGAATCAAGCTTCCCTGGTTCCAAAAGTCACCAATATGGTGCTATAGTATCTGTTCCAAGACTACAAATCAAGGATCACTTCTAGAAAATGGATCATGCAAAGGCATTCAACTGTCTTTTTTGAGTCGCAACAGTCCTTTTTGAGTGCACTGAAAATCATTGTATAATGGCTTATAAATACACTATCCATAAGCAATCTACAACAACTTGCATGTAAAGTTCCGAGAATGCACATCATATTAGCAGAGCTCATCTAAAGCTACAGAAGTTATTGCTTCTTGGGCATAACCATGAATTTCATCTTATTAGACTACAACTTGGATTCTTGGGTGAAAGAGGTGCATAACAGACACAAAGTCCTGCAACACTCCACCTTCCTCGGTAGGCTATGATAAAGATCCCAGAATACAGAGCATTATTTCAATAACAAACCTCTATAAGAGAACAAGAACTTGTTCATGAGAAGTCTTTCTTGTCAGACAGTCGTTATATGAGGAGACTGCCTCACCATACCAGATCGTCCCAGTACCCACCATTTTTTTTTCTTTAAGTTCCAGGGAGGAATGTACATCTGCTCAAGGTCACAGCCATCATGCTCTATTCATGAAGCTCCCACTTTCCTGGGGGCTGCAGGAGACTATACCTGCATTTCTACAGCTCCATTTCACCTCCCGGCAGGCAAGGTGAAGGGAAAGTCCCTGGCATTTTGCAGTCCTCAACCACACTCATACCTTCCAAATGAAGGAGGCAGATAGCTGCTGCACGGAATGAATTGCAGTGATAAAGTGCTGATGACCCCGAAATGTGGAGGAGAGCTTCTCCTCCATGGTCCCACAATCTCAGTGGGCGGTACGGTTAGTTTAGAATTATTACTACGAAATCGATGTGCAAAACCATGGACAAGCACAGTTTCTGCAAGGGCTTTCCCAAGTACCAACACTAAAACCCTGGAAAATGTGCTTCATTTCACAAAGTGTTGGCATTTTTACTGACTTTCTAATGGCCTCTACAGAGTATCTGAAATTCCTACATCTTGGTAAATGTTTGCAGATTTGGTAAACATTGATGGACACCAAAGGGTCTCAAATGTGTTTGCTGTGTTGTGGTCTGAACATTTGCCTCTCTCTTTACAGAGATTTCAGAATACCTTTAAAACACACACATCATTCAAACAATTGATGAACCAGCACACAAAGTGTGATCAGGAATGCTTGTCAAATTACACCTTGTGTGCTGAGAAGATACTGATATCACTGAACATCAATTTGCTACTGTGATCCAGGAGACAAAACCTGGAACTGAACCTTCTGCTCCAGAGTCGCTGGGTGGTGTCTGGATTTCACAATTCATCCCGTGGAGCTGGGGGGTGGTCCATGCCAAAGAACGAGGAAGGTCTCCCATGCACATCCCTCTCCCGCTTCACAAATGCTGTGAAGGAGGAGACGCAGTTCCCAATGAAGTGATCGGACTGGCTCAAGATGTACAGGTCTATAACAGCCACATCAGGCTCCAGACTCACCACCTTCACCTGAAACAGAAAGGAGGTTAGGAGATTGAACTGAAAAAAGTAACTGTGGCACATCAAAGTCAACCTCCTGCCGCTCTGAAGATTAAAAGGTTTCCAGCCACTTGCCTGAATCTTGTGTTTGTGTAAAGCATCAGACCAGCAGTTCTTAACCTTTTGACTTCTGGGGACCACAAATGAATGACTACTACACACCGGTGATGCTCACCTAAGCAATTTTTATAGTTTAAACCTCAAATCAATACACAAAAGTACAGAAACAATATACATTAAACAAATAATGAAATATCTCATCAGATACACAGACAAGATATATCAAATTTGACATTTTAATTGAAAGGCTGGAGTGTTCAAAAATCTGGATTGATTTAAAAAATAGAAAGCCAAATTATCGGCTCCATCTATGGCTTTGTCTTTTTTGCTCCTAATTTGTCGGTGCATATTAGTGCTTTAATTGAGTTCACACCTGTCCATACTACTGTTGGCTGTACCAAAGCAGCTCCCTCGAATCAAGCTAAGGATACCAACTTCATTTTCAGTTTCCAATTCCTTCACTTTTACGGAACATTAAAAAATGTTTTAATCTTTTTTATGTAGATATAATTTAATCTGCTAATATTATTTAACCTTTAAAACAGTTGTGAACCCACTCCCAAGTAGGTTTTCCAAACCCATTGTTATGAACCACTGCTCTAGACAGCAGGTTGACAGAACAGAGTAAAACGGTACCCCTTGGAGAATCAGAATATAACCCACTAGGGTCAATCGCGTGTGTCCAATTTTTTTTGGAATGGGGTGAAAAAAAATAGAAACTTAACTGAAATTCATTACTTCAACTTGCAACAATATTTTGGAAATAAACCCAAAGTGGTGTGTAGAAGAATGTGACACAACCAGTTACAATTATTGTTCACAAAAATAAAACTGCATCCTTTTATCAATTTAGCACAAGCAAAAGCGTGCATGTACCTTATGCTGCATTCAATGATTCAACACCATGCACTGCTTAACTGAAATACCCTCTGTCTCAACCTAAGGCTGATATTACCTATAGAGACTAAGACTGAGTGAAGTTCGAGGTTTTTTTAGCCTCTCTGGGAAAGAATTTCTAGCAAAAAGTATGAAAAGGCAATTAAATTTACCATGAGTTTGTATTTGAAAATAGGCCGTGCATATATATTTTGTACCCAAGTTTAATTTGAGTTGACTCGCAAGAAAACAAAACAATGCTAGGTATGAACTTGTGTACAAAAAATTCTCAATTTACTTTTGAAACATGGTTTCACAGCCCTAGCAAGGAAAACAAAAATAAGCAAGGTACGCACTTGCATGTACAATGTTCGCGATTATTGGTGTTGCCTGTTTGAGAGCACCTATAACAAAAAGCTAAGCAAGGTTAGTACTTGAATACAAAATGTTTGCAAAATACTGGAGTCACACTCTAAGACCAAAAATAAAAAGATCCTTAGGTGTAAGAAAAGTAGGAAATGTAACTATGGGCAGGCCAATAATCAGGAATTTAACGAAACTACATTTACACAAATCGTATATTTGCAAAGCACACGTTCACCCATGAGAATCTTGGCACTGAATAACAGATGTTTGTTACCCAACTCAATAGTGAAAGGCTGGGTGGACCTGCTGGAATTTGAACCGGTGACCAGGAGATCAAAAACAGGCCCCTACAGAGTACACATTAGTCCATTAAGCCACCAGACCCAAGACTCTACAGTAATAGAAACGTTTCACATCCCTAATAGTCATTATTAAGTTACTAGATCAATGCTTCAATCAAAATAATTAAAAGGCGGTTGTGGCAAGGACAAGTGTTTTTCTTGTGTTGTATTATAATAAAGCTATGGCAGTCATTTTTATACTACAGACGAGAGCTGTACATCAGACTGTAGAGAAATTGGTGCAATCCTCTGGCAGGAGTTTGGATTCTTTGAAATTTGTACTGCCCATAATTACAAATATGCAATCCATTGTGCATGAATTAAAAGAAATATGGAGTAGGGCACAAAACACATTTATTAAAGGGGAATCCGCTGGTGCAAACAAGCAGACCTAACAGTGAGTCTACATTGAAAGGCAGAGGTGTGTGGGAGGGTTGGATGGTGGGTAGAGGGGTGGAATGCGTGGTCAGACAAGCCGGTTTAAAAAGATAGCACGGGATCCTTACATGTTCAAGAGCAGCATGTGGAGCTCACTGGTGTTCATAAACAATATGGAGAGAACTACTTCTAGGATCTGCTCCCCCTCCAATCCAAACCTCCTTTCACAGACTAAGTGGCAGTCATGGGCATCTAGCAATCAAACAAAAGACAAACCAGCAACACATACCTTTCCATGGAAGAGCTGCTGTATTTCCTCTTTATATGACTCTGAGTCAGAGGCGATGTAGATCGATAGAGCCCCGATCTCCTGCACCCAAAGTTTCAGGGCTCGTGAGATCTCAGCAAAGTCCGGCAGGCACATGTCCATGGTAAGCTCCGCAGCCTTCTGGCGGTTGTACCCAACACACTGGGGGGAGGCCATGAAGTGAGGCCCTGCGGAGCCATCAGTTACCATTTTGCAGGCATTTTTCTGTAGGAAGAAAACACTACATGACTAGTGGATTTTCTTGCATATGGCCTACTGCACTCTTATGCTGGACCGGGCCACTAAGCAAGCAAAGCTACCCGAGGCAGTTGTGCACACCTACTGCCAAAAAACATCGTACTGGGTGCACACGTCACAGCTTCTGTGAACACATAACCACTACTTTTGATCAATGTCTTGAGGAAAAGCCCTTAGGACAATAACAATGTGATAAATTGCAAATGTTGGGAGCAAAAGTCCCTGTCAAAACAAAGGGTTGCCAGATTTATAGAAGCAGCATTTAAAATCCATCTGAAGGGGTTTGAATCAGACGATGCAATTCGCACCTTGCTTTTCCTGAAACTCTGTATCTAACAAATCCTCTTGCCAGTTCCACTGTCCAACACCGGTTGAATATTAGAACTTAAGGCATGGTGTAATAGTAAACTGGCATTTTGTCAAACTAAAAATTTTAATTTGAGAAACTGGTTCTAAAAGGAACTGTAAAACTACTTTTCCAGCAAAAGCGTCTCACACAAATTTATGATATTAGAATATATCAACCTCAGGAGATGAAGCAAACATTAACACTTCGAAGGAACTTCTGTTTCACTTGTGTCTCACCTCTTGCATCATAATCTACAAAAAAGTGCAGAAACGTAGGCTGACTTTCTGGTTCTTAAACTGCACTTTTCTGCTAACACACTGTTCCCTGGAAGACCTGGAATAGCCATCTTCTCTTACGGCTAGGGAATATCTGCTAGCTTTGGTGGCCCTTCGTTAGAACTGTCATTGAAACAGTCCGTCATGGCCTGCTTGTTCCCGATTACTTGATTCATCGTAAAACAAACTTTGGACTGGACAAGCAACTCCTCATTTCATGGCAAATGTTATCTAAGGCTTCTTGGTGGCATGAGAAGTAATCAAGTAAATGTTTTTCCTGGTTAAGGGGAAACAAAAAACTTCTGAGCAAAAAGGGAAAGGATCTGAAGGCAACCACACTCATGTGAAAGATAGCAAAAAGCTCAACCGTCATAATAGCCACCAGAAAGCTATGTTTCAGGTTGATATTCTTACATTATGTATGCATATTAAAAGTACCCATTAATTTTAAAACAAAAGGTTGATACACAGGTGCACGCAAGGAGAAGAGAGAGAACCAGCCTCTTAAAGTAATTCCATAAAGCCTTTTTTGTAAATTAGCATGTCCAAATTGGAGGACCAGAGAACACACATGAACCAGGCTGAGGAAATGTACATTGTGGTGTCGACGGAAGATCACCATCTCAAAAGCAGAACTGATATAAGTGGCAGCTTGATATGTTGAGATGAAATAATGTGAATGAACTGGCATCTTGACAACAGGGGAGTGGGCAATGCAATGGTGAAAGCACTTTTCAAATGTAGGAGTTGGCACACTACAAAAGTGGTTCGGGTATTAAGAAACAAAGGTAAAAAATCCCCCCCACAAGATCAGAGCTTTCCCATGCAGGCATATGCCGCCATTCTCTCGTCACTTCGCATTAGAACATCTTTTGTGGTAACCTTTCATGGGTTTGCAGTCTAATCAGATAAGTATCCATTACGTATGTAACAAATCCATTCATCCCACACTGAGAGACTGGCAAGGGGACCAATTCTGGAGGGCCAAAAAAGACACAGAGACTACAGAAATGTACACCCATACAGATACGTAGAAGAGTGGAACATGCACAGTTGTAAGACACATATGAAAAAGTAATTTGCAAAACATTGTAGAAGATAAAAGGTGTGTGGTACCCTGCGTCACCTTCCTGGGGGTTATCTATTTTGACGCCATAAGAGTCGCGGTAAGAAGTCTATGCCAAGTAACTTACCCAATCTGAGCCAATACGCAGATGGATTCCCACATAGGGCCGGACCAGGAGAGAACGAATGTAATCCTTTCCCTCCTGCATCATCTTATCAGACCAGACAACATATTTGTGAAGCCACCGATGCTCCTCTAGAACTGGAAACTGGGCAGGGGCACCAGGAAGGGCCAGGACTGGGTGTTCAGATGGTGGGAACCTAGAACAAGAAAAATTTAAACATCCTGGTCAGAAAAGTAGGAAAAAGTATAAAAATAAATAAACTAAAACATATCAAGACTATGAGCGCAGTGGAAGACCCCTAATAAAGGGTCCATTAATCCCCGTTAATGTATTTTTATGTTGCTGTACATTGCAGACAAATAGTAGCTCATTCAAAGAGTGGTCTTCATAAATCATTCAAGAGCATTAGTCTACAGAGAAAAATGCAAGTACCAAATTAGATACAGTACCTGCTTTTGAACTCTACCAGACCAATTAAACCCATTGGCGTTTCTGCCTTTGAACATTCCAGCACACCAACTAATCATCCATCCAAATCACTAATGATAATCTGTCCAAGGGCCAACATCAATTTGAACATTAGTACACAAAAGGAACTCACAAATGTTCCCAGTTGCGATCAGTGGTTAGTTGAAGGCATTAACAATTTAAAGATGATCACTTGATATCTGCATTTACACCCATAGTCTCCCTGGTCTAAGTACCAAATCCTCTACAAGTTAATCCCCCTCCCCCCTTCTGCAGTCCCTCCGGTAGACTACATGCAACCAGCCCCCAATATGGACTCAAAGTCCATCACATGTGCCTGAAAATGGCTTACATACCTCCTCAGCCATTCATCTTTATAATAGGCACTGAAAGAGATGCCCCCAAATAAGTTTGACTGATCGAAATCCACAGCAAAGTTGTCCCAGAAAGGGCCAAATGGACTTCCATCCTGTGCAATACAAAAAAACAAAAACGACATGAGAATCGACAAGTAAACCGGAAAAGTCAGAGGGAATCAAAACAAGTGCCACACAGGAGATGTGGAATAGCATGAAACATACATGAGAATCAGTCAGAAATGTAGACTTCAGAATGGGCGAATGTGTCCAAGACTTACACGGGGTAGAAAGGACCAGCTTACAAAACCCCCAAAAGTACAAAAAAGTAAAGAGTACATGTAAATGTCTTAGTGGATTATGGTAGAAAGGAATATATTATAGACAGGTATCAACAACACCAACTCAGCAGAGATCCAAGGTACTTTGAGGAGGAGGAGGTTATAAATATACATCACAGTGAAAATAAATGTGGTTCAACAGAAGAGGTGATTTGGAACAGATGTTTTAATAAACATCACCAAATCAAAGTAGAGAGCGAGGACTAGATAAGCTAGTCCGGATCCCCAGGATTATATGTAACAATCAAATAGGACTAGCTATGTTTATAGGGGGGAAGGCGACTCATAGAAGTACGCAAGCTGGCAAACCAGTTGGTTTGTTCATGAAGCCCTCACCCACCAACCTAGTTGGTGGCATGCTTCATCATCGGGCCCACCACAGTGACACCGAATGTGTCCCGGGTGTGCCTCGACGCCAGATTACTGCGGAGCTGGTATATTCGCCGAGTGTGCAGTGTAGTGAGTGAGAAAGTGAAGTTAAAAGCTATACAGTGGGTCCCAGTACCCGAGGGTAAATAAATAAGTTTTAATAACTGGGCCCCTGTTAGCAATAAAGAGGCAGTTAGACGCGTTGGGAGTGCGAGTTAAGACCTCCTGCGTCCTGTGTGGTCTACATGTTTCAGCCAGGCCTTTTTTAATTTTAAACTGGCTTTCCTCAGGGACCAAGTGAGTATGTGAATAAGGTGTAAATTAAATACTAAATTATAGTGATTGTGTTATTGGTTTATGTGTCGCACTCTCTAAGGTGCGATTATATGTAAGAGGGGGGATTCCCTCTAGCTTTACTACATATAACAAACAAGGACAAAGACAAACGTACAGGGAAGAGTCATTTTAGTATGGCATGTTGAAATTCACATTTTGTAGCCGACGTATAAGGTGAGTGATCGACCTATATGCGGCTAGGGTGTGGTCATGTTTGACCTACGTGGGTTTAAATTAGAACCGATTGTTGTGGTGAGCTAGAACAGCGGATATTAGCATTGTGAGGTACAGGTAAGTAAAGTTTGGTATCCTCACACAGGCTATTTGCTGTAAAGAGCTTCCTTGGGTCACCTGGCAGAGAAAGAGACCCTGAAAAGAGGTAGTGAAAGTAATGGTTTACATCCAACCTGTAGGGAGAGAAAGGTTTAGGTAGCTTACCCCAGTTGTAGCGGTAGTGTCGAATTACTCACTGAATTGCCGGTCTAGATCCTCCTTGTACCTATCGTCCTTCTGCAGTGCCCGGAACGAGTGAGTGAGGACCTTT
Organism: Lissotriton vulgaris; assembly: GCF_964263255.1. Taxonomy (NCBI): domain Eukaryota; kingdom Metazoa; phylum Chordata; class Amphibia; order Caudata; family Salamandridae; genus Lissotriton; species Lissotriton vulgaris. The sequence goes on from NC_141695.1 coordinate 1,666,271,209, forward strand.
TGGTCGGGTTTAAGTAGCCCCGGTTATTGGTTCCACCTGGGAAAAGGTGGAAATAGAGGGAGGGATGCGCTCGCGCTGACTGCACTGTCATAGCTGCTGCACGCATGTGCTTGGGAGCAGTGTTCTGCATGCATGCGCGCGGTAGGCTTGTACGTGTTAAAACTTATTTATTTACCCTCGGGTACTGGGACCCACTGTATAGCTTTTAACTTCACTTTCCCACTCACTACACTGCACACTCAGCGAATATACCAGCTCCGTAGTAATCTGGCGTCGAAGCACACCCGGGACACATTCGGTGTCACTGTGGTGGGCCCGATGATGAAGCATGCCACCAACTAGGTTGGTGGGTGTGGGCTTCATGAACAAACCAACTGGTTTGCCAGCTTGCGTACTTCTAGGAGTCCCCTTCCCCCCTATAAACATAGCTAGTCCTATTTGATTGTTACGTTTTAATAAACATGTCTGTCTTTCTACACTGCTTCAGTTCAAATTCCACGTTAACTTCACTTACCTCTGGCCGAGCTCATCCAGCGTGGATCCGACAGCTCCCCCTAATAAGCACTTAACACAAGTGAGGCGATCCAGACTACCCCTCCCTGTGAGTTGGCTTATGCGCAGTTAACGATCGTTGTGCGGAAGGCTGTCCTCGCTCCTCTAAGGCTCTTTGTTCTGATTGTCTTATCTTACTCTTTATTCTAGGAGTTTCTACACTCCCACAGACACGATGTTCCAGCCTGCCTGTCCCCTCTACAGACACTTCCCCCTCCCTGTATTCATTCAACCCCATGAACTTTATATTAATAATGTTTAACCCAGGAGCAAACTTACAAATCATTTGACCGCCACCTTAAATCACCGATTCTCATCTGGGTCTCCTCATCTCAGCCATCACCCTTTCACTATTCCCCCATTTATACAATATACAAGATGGCCCCCAACACAATCCTTTGAACCCTCTCCCATCCGCATAAATAAGCAGCGGCATAGACCTATCCACAACACTAGAACAAAAAACTAAAATAGGACTTTTCAGCAGATCTAAAAAGCAACCCTCACTTCTGCTTGCATATTGGCCCCGATCATGTAGTGGACCCCTCCTTTATCTGCCCTCAAACTCTTCTACTTGCTCTGATCAGCACCTCTCTACTTATGACTCATCATGGAACCATCCCATATCAACAGTTTGAACCCTTTACTATCCAACGCAGGAAATAATTTGATCAATATTAATTATCCTCCAAATGTAACCAAAAATGCTACAAAAACTTTCAAACATAAAATTCTCAAATTGAATATATAAAACACTTATAACAGACCCCTACTTTTGCATCAATAACCTCAGATTTATTTTCCAACCAATATGGTCCTGATGAAGGTGGTTTTAATATCTATCCACCGAAACGAGTGTTGACCATGCCCATCTATATGGGAATCCCCTTAAAGGCAACACATCATTCGACAATCCTTAGATTGAATCAAACCACATAACTATGAAAGAGTGTATGTCATTCATAAGAAATCAGAGTTTCCCCACGCAGCTTCATCTGCCTGTGTGTGAGTGTATTGTGTGTGAGAGATTGTTTTGACTGGTGAAAGTGATTGTTTGATAGTTGAGATATGGGTTATAGCTTATTTTGATAGTTATTTATAGATTTTTGCATGTCATTTTGCTTTTTTCTATAGGATGTAAACTTATACAGATATTGATGATTTTACATTTGCACAATATTACATGTTGTTGATCCTTTATACACAAAATGTGAATATAATGTATAATTCTGTCAACAATGAATTGATACGAACAAAAAAAAAAAGACTTAAGAATTATTGAAAAAAATTATATGTACAAAATAAAAAAAATGTTTTTGGAATACTTTGTTGTAGTTTAGGTCTGTGCTGATGATCTGTCTTGAGTGTGAGTCTTTGGGAGCCCGCTTATAAAGAAATATAGGTCTGACAAGAGTTTTCTTTGATAGTTATTGACCCTTCCCCCTTACTCTTGGATCTTGAACTATATAGAAGGGGTACCTTGTCTTACATGATTAAACCCTTTCCTGCCCATTGCAGATCTCAAAATAGCGGTTCAAGCACTTGCGATCGCCAAAATGGATTATGGAAATACTACCTTTGTGGCCCTACCGAAAATAAAGCTAGAACCTCTGAGGGTTACCCTGAATGGGGTTGCTCGGCTCATCACAGGCTCTAAAAAAAGAAGTGATCATTTCACCCCAGTCCTGAGCTGGCTATCTTATGAAACAAAGATTCACCTAAAAATTGCCTGCATGACACACACACACTCTTCACCACAACACTCCTTGCTACCTGGCCGCCCTAAACCTGGTTCTATCTTCTTGTAGCTCAAACTCCCTACTGCTGAAACCACAAAAAGAAAACCTGCAAGCGAACCTGCTCTGGAAATGCCCCTAAAATTTGAAACTCTTCCTCCATAGCCCAGGACCAACCCTTCAATAACCCTCTTCAAAAAAGAAGCAAAAATGATATTATTGAACAGCCTTCTTCCACACTGATGCGATTAATCCGTACCACCATGAATCCAGTTGCTCCTGGTAACTCTTCTCTTGTTGCTTCGCTTGTTTGACATCCTCTAGTTTATCTTTCTGACATTACCAATTATGCTCTTGCCGATCTCCCACTCACCACAACTTATGGGTATACTGCATTACAAAGCCCAGCTACCCAAAACAGTCTTGTATTACCCAGTAATTCTATGTATTACTTTATGTACATTCTCTGTTATTTTCCATTGCACAGCGCTCTGATAACAGAAATGGTCTTGTTTGCGCTATATAAAACTTCTTAAGCCCTTCGATGCTCATGACGGAACAGTTCCGTCATGAGCGTCGGTTGGCCTGTGCTCATGACGGAACCATTCCATCATGAGCCCGTTGGCTCATTAGAACGTTCAGCACGGCGCAGGAAGCTGCGCCGCGCTGATGTGGTTAAGTAAAATTTTAAAAATAACGATGGCCAGCCTTTTACCCTTCACAAGCAGGTTTTCCCCAAGTGAAACCTAGGTACCTTCATTGGGCATGTCTTCCCATCAACACTTCTCTGTGCTGCTGCTTCGAAGCAGTAGGCCACACGGTCACCAGGAGGCCAGTGCTTTGGTGCCAACTTCTCCATGAACTCTTCAAGGCTAATCACCCGGTGATAATTCTTGAGCGGCTCCAACTTGAAGTACTCCTGGTATGGAACATGAACCTGAGGAAAAGTGAGCCGTCAGCCTCCAGCCAGTGCAAATCGGAGTCACAAATTGGTAACCTTCTTTAAACACCCCCTCCGTACAAGTACATTCACGCCAAACGTCTGCCAAAATAAACTTGGTAGCCGGATTCATCGTTCACAAAACATTCACACAATCCACTGCATCCATAGCTTGGTTTTAATTGCTTAGCAACATCAATTCAACCAAGTCTTTGCACAGCTCAGCTAATGTAACATTTTACTCCACTTGACCAGTTTTTCTTGGTTCTAGATTTTTCTTGTATTTTGTGCTTTACTAGTTCAGACATCATGGTTCTCTGACCAGGACAGTTCGCCAAAAAAGATTACCAAGACACCCCGACCAAAGAGCAGGTCTGTTTGGTAAGAAAGCTTTTTTACTGTTGCCCATCCAAACAATCTGCATGGGAGGAACACCAACCAATTCGCCTTTCCCTCTGTATCTGAAGCAGTCTATAAAATGGTCTCAGTGCACATTGAACCTGCTGTGCCTTGCTGTTTTTGATGCCATATCTTATTCTTTACTACCTTCCAAGTGAGGTTTGGTGTGCATTACCCCAGATTTTTACTGCTGCTGGATTACGGCCCCTCAGAAATGAACTGACTCAAAGTGTCAAGACGCCTCAGGCTATATTGTTTTGACTCTGCCTATAGGCCCTTGCTCTTCTGGAGCTTGACAGCATAGCTGTTCTTTTATGGTATTCTTCTGTGTGCACTTCCGAGATCCACTTGTGAATTTTAACCACCCAGCAAGCCTCCAAATACTATATTTAGTCTGGGTATTATCGAATCTGTGTGTTATGGAGGAGTTGGCATGTATGCATTGATTCCCGAGCACCTTTTAACATGTTTTTGCTTCTAATGCCTGAAGTTGAAGTATATTTTGGGAACCTTACGTTGCTTCTGTGAAATAGTCTGACCAAGAACTTTTCAAAGTGCCAAAATTGATTGCTGTCGACACCCTACTATCTTGCCAGATGGATTTCTTGCAGACCACCACAATAACTGTTCCATGAGAGCTGCAGGTTGAACCAGGACCATTCCCCTTAGTTGAGATGTAAGCTTCCAGAGGAGCGAAACTTAGTAAGGGATGTCAGCCATTATTTATACTGCCCCACCCAAACTAAAGTTAGTGGTGCTTACCCTTTTGACTTCTGTGGACCCCCAATGAGTCACTAATGGAAGGCAGAGACCCCAATATAAGCAACTGCACAATCTACTAATATCTGCCATCTTATATTCAGTGATTAGGTTCAGAAATTAGAGCGCTCTTTCTAAAAAGATCTTAATGCCATTATGGTGTTCTAGAATTTGATTGACGATTTAGTTTTAGCATATGTGTGTACATTTACAGTACTATTTTGAACGTATCTTATTTTCTCTTCTTTCTCCTCTTTTTTATTGCATTTCCTGTGTTTCTTTAACCATTTTAACTTACATTTCTCCCTTTACTGCCTTACCGTAATCTGGTCTTACTTTCACCCTAGAAATTCCCTGAATGATGTTGATTGGGTGCATAAATACAATAAAAGTACACACCATACATCTTGATTTCTTCAGCTAGATTGACTGTTAGGCCCTGAAAAAGCAACAATTATCTATGAATAGTCACAAAACATGATGGCCTTTTCTATGTTTGTCCATGACAACAACAGAAAAAAGTCTGTTCTTTGAAACTGAACTAATGTTGCAGCAATGATGAACTTAAGAAATCCAAATCGAAGATTATGCTTCTTTTAAGACCTCAATCCTGTCAACATTAAGTTGAAACTATGTAGTGCTAGGAAGAGACACTGGGACACTTTTGGGGATTTTTTTCTGCTGATTGCATGGAACTCTACGTTATCAAGATGCATCTAGCTAATAAGTCTGAAGTGTAACTATACTTTCTTGAACAATATTTACTTGCTGTAGAGTCGCAGCAGCTGAGAGAACTATGCACAGGATTGCAAAGTACCAGAGTAAAGTAACATGCAGGAGCATAAAGAAAGAGGTATGCTCAAGAAACATGAACATAAGTAACCTTGTCCCAGTGACGGAAACACATGAAATTTCACTCACATTGGTGTAGGGAGGACGGTGGTGTCTATACTCAATCCAAGGAGGCACTGCCAATGTGCGATTAACCATCTTTGCAAAGGCCAAGGATCCTAAGAAGTGATCCGCTTGATTTCCAAACCGCCCTAGAATGAGAACAAGTGAACAAAAAGAATTATTCATGACAAGAAACAAGTCTCCGCTGGTGGTTTAAAGCCTGGTGATGGTTGGGAGGCATTCCCAGGGAAACCTTAGCAAGAAGGGGGGGATAATTCAGAATTCTAGTCTAATAGCATTTACAACTGTCCAAAAGGTTGATGAAGGTCCTGGCTCGCCCTTCAGAATGTGGGGCATTGGAAAAGGGATCAAGGTCATAAGGCTTTCAAACTATGCTTTGAAAGGTCAAATATTTAAGTACAGGCGACTAGAATTGTCCTGAAAGAATAACCAGGATAGAGAGGAAGGGCTATCCTTCTGCACAGCCCTGCCTCTAGCCAGCAAAATATATGTGGGATAGCAGTGCAGACTAGAGATAATGTAAAGGAAGTTGTGATTACTCCCAGACAGTTCTCAATGTAGACATTACTGGATGTCCAAAAATGTTTTAGATCAGTCCTAAAGTTCTTGAATGATTAGGATTCTTTCGTACCAGGGCTTCCTATATGCGAGGATATGTTTTTAGTGGGATCTGGAATACAAAGGGCAGGATTTGATAGGTGCAGGGGTGGTGGTGGGGGGGAGGGGGGGGGGGAAGGGTTCAGGGCTAGAAATTGAGAATGCATGGAAAGCAAATAGAATGGGATTAACTGCCATGGGAGTATTTAGGTAGGAGAGGAATTATGTCAGGGAGACAGTTTGGAAATTGGAACTGTTTTTTTTCTTCACAACAGATGTTCTTGTTGACAGGCAAAATAAGCCCAGGAAGAACCAGGGCAAAACATCATACACATAACATGGCATTAGTAAAGATGTAAACTTTTTACAATACATTTGTCAAGAAAATAAGGATATAAGGGACTGAATCAAACATAGATGAACATTATAAACAAAGAACAGCAGTGTTGCAATGTCCATGAATACATCATCAGATATTAACTCCAATTGTGATATGTTAGCATAAATACAGTTGTTCACAGTGCGCATACCCAAATTTGGATCTTCATGGCAAGCCATCAGTACATATTGCCGGGGGATAGGCTCAAGATATAGACCCCAATAATCGGCCCACCGCTTCCATATTTTTTGGTGTTTCTGGAGACATCCCTGTGCCTTAAAAAATTGGAATCTCCAATCCCAAGGGGAAATCAAGGACCTGTTTCCATGCCCCAACAGAGGGTGGGAAAGTCGCCTTCCAAGCCTTGGCAATGTCACGCTTAGCAAAGGTAAGCCCTAGAAATAGCAGGTGTGTTTTGTATCTATTACCTTCGATCCCTTTGGTGATGTGAAGCATAGTTAAGCGCACTGACCGTGGAACATCCCACCCCAAAACCTCGGAGAGGAAGGTCAGCAGGAAATTGGAACAGTTGAGGAAACATATCTAATTCGCAATTAGGAAGAGTGTAGGTTTGGGGAGCATTTACGTGGTGTAACCACATCAGTAAAACATTTAGGTTTAACAACCAAAACTGCCATGCATTTAGAAGATAAAGCCAGATGAACATTTAGGAGGTACCCCAGGCAAGAAATCAGGAGGTAGAGGCAGAAAAGTCAAGCATTTCATTAAACTTAATCAACTCTATAATATTCAGATGCTTCCATAGTTACTAATGAACCATATTTAGTCTCTGGCCCAATGCATTTCGGAACCGTGTTCCTTCCTCAGGGGAAGTGTTCCGCAAATGAAGATTTTCAATTACTTAACATGTATACATTCACAATAAGTTGTATCTAAACTAATGTGTTAATCTGGGGTCCCCATATCATTCGATCATATTCTGACAATATCATAAAGTGCAGTTGTATTTACCAAAACATCAAAATGTCATGCCTAATAGAATTAGGTCATAGACTTTTCTGTTGTCTCTTTGATACTATACATATTTATACACAGATAACCATGAGCACTTAACATTCCATAAACATAATACCACCAATAAATACTGTGCTATTTAAACATATACGTCATCTTATAAACACATATAGATGATTACATACTCTGGTTGGGGCTAATATGCAACTACTCTCTCTGCCTAAACCCCGGGTGTACTAATATAAATGTTCCTTCAGTTTTTCTCACCACTGTTTCAATGTAGTTGTCTTTTCGCCGTATGCGAAAATCCCTCAGGGATCTTCCCTGAGCCCGACGCTTTTTAATGCATATATGGCCCCTCTTGAAGACGTGGTGACACCATTTGGTATAAAAATAGTAAGCTACGCTGATGACACACAACTGGTCGTCTCCCTATCCCAACTAGATGACCACCCAGACAACCTGGCTAACTGCCTCACGGAAATCCACGGTTGGATGTGTGATTCATCATTAAAACTAAATGGGTCAAAGACCGAAGTGATGCTCCTGGGAAAGCAATGGGTGACCATCCCCCCAGCAGTCTGGCCAGACGTGTTCGGGGAAATTCCCACCCCGAAGCGTGAAATTAAGACCCTCGGAGTGTGGCTTGAACCCGAGCTCTCAATGAAGACGCAAGCGGCCAAAACCGCAGGCACCTGTTTTGGGCTCATGCGCACTACCTGTAGGATTCTTCCCTTACTACCACCCGCCTCCAGGAAGCTACTTATCCAGGGGCTAGTACTGTCACGGCTGGATTATAGCAACATGGTCTACCTGGGAGCCCCTGAGGCCACCCTGACGAGACTGCAACGGACACAGAATGCAGCAGCACGTCTGCTCATGAACCTTCCATCCAGAGTGTCAGCTAAACTTGCCCTCAAGGCCTTGCACTGGCTCCCTGTGCGCCAAAGGGTGGAATTCAAAGCCATGTGCACGGCTTACAAACTGATCAACGGATCTGGCCCTGCAATCCTCAGTAGCATGGTCACCCCCTACAAAGCACCCAGATCCCTACGATCCGAGAATGAGCACCTAGCCAATATTCCCAAATTCAAAAGGACACGCACAGGAGGCCGACGATTCTCTGTACAAGCGGCTACTGGATGGAACTCCCTCCCACGTACCCTCAGACTGGAACCTAGTTATTTGGTTTTTCGTAAAAAACTGAAGACACTTCTATTCCCTAAATAATGTCTCTCCCCTCTTCCTCCCCCTCATCTGGATAACAATTCTTTACAGCGCGGGGATGCCCTTGGGTCACCAGGCGCTTTACAAGTCGCTAAATAAATAAATAAATAATAAATATGTGAATGAAACGAATCAGTAATCCCTTGGTATCTGAAAACTAGATACATAGTTGCCGTGAGAATGTTTTCCTTGTGGCTCAGGGTCCTGCCCAGTTCCCTGTGCCAGCGCTCCCTCCCCGGGTTATGGTAATGAAACGGCGGGGGTTGGAGAAACTTATACAAATCAGTGATGAGTTTGGCGTCCGAGGCCCGGGTTACCAACCATCGCTCATAGGGCGTAATCGAACGGGCGGCGACGTCACGCACTGGGGGTTGAAGAGCCCAGTGGCGGACTTGCATGTAACGCAGTCTGTCCCCTTCCGTCAGGCCAAACTCCTGTCGGAGCTGCTGGAAGGGGAGCACGCCCTCCGGCCCGTAGATCTGGAAAAGCGCTCTGCATCCCGCACTCACCCAGTGGGAAAAGGCCCCCGGCTCCAGACCCGGAGTGAAGTCCGGGTTGCCAGCAATGGGAGTGAACGGCGATGGAAAAGTGGTGAGCTCCCGAAGCTCACACACCGCGTCCCACACTCTTAGCGGGACCCGGGTGATAAAGGAGGCGTAGAGATTAGGCGGGCGATGAATGCACCGCAGGAACGGGACCTCCTGGAGGGTACGGCCTGCAACTGCCTGGTCTTGAAAGAGCCAGTGTTTGTCCGATTCCCACCGGCTCCACTCCACCAGGTACCGGAGCTGCGCCGCCTGAAAGTACTTCCGGAGGTCCGGGACTCCGAGACCTCCCGCCTCCGGGGCAAGCATGGAGAGGACCCGCTTCATCCGAGGCTTACGTCCCTGCCACACAAAGCGGGAGATGTCTGCCTGCGTCTGCCGTATCCAACCCACGGGGGGCTGAAGAGGTAGAGCGCGAAAAAGATACAGGATCTGGGGCAGTATCGTCATCTTCACCGCTGCGATACGGCCCAGCCACGAGAGCAGGCCCTTGTTCCATCGGCCGAGTTCCTCTTTGATCTTTTTGCCCAGAGAGGAATAGTTAGCTGCGACCATGGCAGGCAGGGAGGGAGCAAGCAAAATGCCCAAGTAAGGCACCGTGGAGGAGGACCACTGCAAAGGGAAGAGACTTTGAAGGTCCCGCCTGGCGTCGGCAGAGAGCGACACATCCAGTGCAGCCGACTTAGCCATGTTCATTTTAAAGCCCGCGACGCGGGCAAAAGCGTTCAGTTCCTGGACGCAGGTAGGGAGTGACCTCCTGGGGTCATCTAGGGTCAGCAAGACATCGTCCGCGTATAAGCTGACAGTATATGTGTATTGCCCCATCTTCACCCCAATAGCGTCCGGGTTGTCGCGAATCCTCTGTGCAAACGGCTCCATATAAAGGGCAAAGAGGAGCGGCGAGAGGGGGCAACCCTGTCTCGTGCCGCGCTCAATGGCGAAGCTGCTGGAGCTGTGTCCATTAACACGCACTGACGCCGACGGTCTCCTATAGCAGTTAAAGACCATAGTGCGGAATTACTCGCCGATCCCCAGTTTCCCAAGAACCAGCTCGAGGTAGGGCCAATGAACCCTATCAAAGGCCTTCTCCGCGTCGACCGATAGCAGCATCCGCTCCCCCGGGACGCGTGAGGCCTTTTCCAGCACGTGCGTCACCCTCTTCGTGTTGTCGACCGTCTGCCTACCGGGTACAAAACCGGCCTGATCCGCCTCCACCAAACCTGGTAAGTGTAGACCCAGTCTGGCCGCCAAGATTCCGGTGTAAAGCTTGAGGTCCACATTCAGGAGCGAAATGGGCCGGTACGAGCCGCACAAGGTCCGGTCCTTCCCCGGCTTGGGGATAACCGACACAGTCGCCGAGAGGAGGTCCGGTGGGATGGCACCCGGTTCGGAGAAGGAATTGAACAAGCGAGCCAGGAGAGGAGCGACAGTGGGACAGAAGGTCTTGTAGAACAAGGCCGTGTAGCCATCCGGGCCCGGGGCTTTACCATGCTTCAGCCGTGCGATCGCGGAGATGACCTCCTCCACGTGAATGTCCCTCTCTAGGTGGTCCGCCTGGGAGGGGTCCAAGGCCGGGAGGGTCATGGATTCCAAATAGGCCTCAGCCTCTCCCGGTGGGGAAGGTTCTGAAGCGTACAGTGCCTCGTAAAAAGAACGAAAGGCATCTGCCACCTCCGCGTCACCGGAAACCGGGATCCCATCCACTCCCACCAGCTCCTTCACCACATTGCGTTGCTGTGCAGCCCTGAGCCTATGGGCCAGGAGCTTACCGCACCTGTCTCCGCCGGTGTAAAAGGCATGTTTCAGGCGCAGCGCTGCGTACTCTGCCCGATCAAGATCCAACGCAGAGAGAAGTTTCCGTGCCGCCTTCAGTTGCTTCCAAACACGAGGAGCCCCCGTTCGGCGGTGGACCTGCTCAAGCTCCCTAACCTGCGCCGTCAGTTCCTCCCTCTTGCGCTGGCGTTCCTTGTTTTCCGCCGAGGAAATGGAGATAAACTCTCCCCTGACGACTGTTTTCAAAGCCGCCCACTGCGTAGCCAGGGACGTGTCAGAGTTGCCATTGTGGGTCAGGTAGTCCTGGATGACTTCCTCCACTCGCTTCACTACCGATTTCTTATGGAGAAGCGTGTCTCGAAGCCGCCACATCCCTCTGGAGGGGGGGGGGCGCCGGCCAAGCAAAGACCCCGGAAACCGGCGCATGATCGGACAGGGACAAGACCCCGATGTCCGCCGCCGTGGCGGCCGAGCGAAGCGGGCCGCTCACCAAAAGATAATCCAACCGCGAATAAGTGCGGTGTGCGTGGGAAAAATATGAGTAGTCCCTATCGGTGGGATGCATGGTGCGCCAGAGGTCATGCAGGTCCATCTCCGCAATCTGGTCCTGTACCGCCTTAGAAAGCTCCCCTGTCTGCGGAAAGCGCTGGGCAGACCTATCCAGAGTGGAGTCGAAGACCATATTCAGGTCTCCCCCCAAGATAATATGGCGATCGGGCGAGGCAGTAACGTCCACCAACACCGCCTCCAGGAAACGATCCTGGTGGTCGTTGGGGCTGTAAACCGAACCAACCGTAAAGGCAACACCTCCGAAGTGCATGCGATACACCAAAAGCCTCCCCTTCTGCTCAGCATGTTTATATAACACCTCCCCCCTAAAGGAGCTGGCTAGAAGAATGGCCACCCCAGCGGTCTTAGTCGCAGCAGAGGAAAAGAGTTGCGTGGGGAACTTGGCAGAGCGCAACCTATGGCAATCTCTGGGAAGTAAATGGGTCTCCTGCAGGAGGCAGATATCCGCCTGCGACCCCTCCAGCAGGGAGAGGATCGCCCTACGCTTCACAGGGTTATTCAGACCCTTAACATTAAGGGTCACTACTTTCAGGGGCGGCATCGCCTCCAGGGAAACAACGCGCTATGCAGCAGGCGGGGGATCAGCGGAGGGGGCGCGCGGGGCAGGGGCGCAGGGAAGGCCAGAAGCGGCATCGTACACGTTCGGACAGTTTCGGACGGGACCCCCCCCACAACAAACCAACAGTGAAACCCCCCCAAAACCCCCTTATGGCAACCAGCCAAAACAAAAAGCAGAAAACAACACCCCATAGTCTCAGTCTAGCCCAAATGGGCGAGTCTGCAGAAAACAGTCAAGTGGACGTCCAGCCACACACCACCCCCCTCGCCCCCCCAGCCCCCAGCCCAGCATCGTTAAAGCTAAGAGCCTCTCCCCCCGGAGAAAAGTTAGGCCGTTAAGGCCACTCCAGTAGATTCAGGCAAGTTCCTGGCCGCAGTCCTCAGGGCCTCCGCCATTTCGGCTCTGATGGTGGGCGAGTCTGGACGACTCGCTGGCGCTGACGATGGGCGCCTTCTCGACCTCCGTCGGCCCCGCCGCTCGGGACGCCGCCATGCGGGTGTAGCCCCTTCCTCCTCCGTAGCAGTAAGGCCCAGCACTCCGCAGACATCTTGTAAGGAGCGCAGCTGATGCAGCACCCCATTCCATCGAAAGATAAGACGGAAGGGGTGACCCCAGGAATAGGCTGTCTCGTGCTCCCGCAGAAAGTCCGTAGCGATGCGGAAAGACCTGCGCTTCTGCAGTGTGATGGCGGACAGGTCCTGATAGAGCGCCACAGGTCTTTCTCGGAAGGTCAGTGGTTGCTTCCTGCGGGCCTCCGTCATGATGCGCTCCTTTAGGGGGAAATCCGGCAAGAATGCCAGGATATCAGGCGGGGGTGCCGATGACTGGCGTTGGCGGCCCACCCTGTGTGCCCTGTCAATGCGGATTGGGAAATCCGCTCCTTCCTCCAAGATGTCGCGGAACAGGTCCTGCAGATAAGCCACTAGGTCCGCACCTTCATCCGCGGATGGAACACCCCGCACCCGGATGTTGTTCCGCCTGGACCTGTTCTCGAGGTCCTCCGAGTGGGCCTGGAGCTCGACACATTGCTCCCGGAGGCGGAGGACGTCCTGCTGGAGATGGGTTATCTCCTCATCGCGACGTTGAGCCGCCGTCTCCACAGTATCGACCCGCTCGCCCAGGCCCTCGACCTCCCTGCGCACCTCCCGGACCTCTCCAGCCACTTCGGTCTTAAGAGTTTGAAATTTCTCCTTGAGGGAGCTGAATAAGTCCTCCATGAAGGACCGCGTGACCGGCGGCTCGCCCACAGTTGCATCCGTTGATGCCCGGGAGGCCCCCGGGGACGGCTGCGTCCTGTCGCGTAGTTGCTGGGTCCTGCCGAGCATTTCCGGCAAAGTACGATCTCCTCGTGCCGCGCCACGTCTTCCAGTCATCGTGGGGCCCGGCAAAGCCCAGGGTCAATTGCTGTAGGCAAGCGCCGCCGCTCGCGGGCACCAGATGTGAGGCCCTCGCCGAGGACAAGGGTAGTGCGTCACAGGCGACAAAATGGCGGTCTGAGCCTGGGCAAGACGGCCCCCGGGCCAGTAGGGCAGGAAGCAACGTCCGAAGTGTAGGCCTCCCGCCTCGTGCTCCCAGGGAGGGCAGCAGATGAGTTGGTGCCAGGACGAGCCGAGGCTCCCGTGCGAGAAGGGCGCGGGTCGGGGTCACTGGGCTCAGCCACACAAAGACAAGATGGCGGGAGGGTGGGACCCAAGAAGGCAGCCCGGGCCAGCAAGTCCGTGGGCGACTCTCAAATGGTAACGAGTCCTGAAAGTATAGAACCGATGCCTCCCTCCACCACCTGTTGATTTGCCCGGCTCGGGCACTGCTCGAACTCCGCCATCCAGCGCCTCCAGGCGCGGAGTTCGCAAGTCGTCACCCTTCGAGACCCCGGGAGGGGGGAGACCGCCGGTGCAGGGCTAAGGTCCGTCGCCCAGCAATGGTGCCCGCCACCAGGGCACCGGCCAGGAAGCCACCTCACTCCGCGGAGTCCGTCTAGTCCGCTCCCTCGGGATCTCTGGCTTTCCGCCTTTCAGCACTCGGGCCAGCCGAGGCGCGCGGACAGCGCCGCACTACGCTCCGCCTCCAGGCTCTTCTCCTCGGGGCGACCCGGGCTCCACTCCTCGGAGCGATCTCCGAATAAACTTTTCGGGAACTTCCCCCGGGGCCACAGAAGTCAAAGTGGCACCAAAATGTGCCCCTCGAGCTCCGGCACAGTCCTCTCACCCGCGGTGCAGCCGCGGGGGGAGAGAAGCGCAGAAATCAGGGCTCAGGCTGAGCTGGGCCGGAGGAGCTACGGGAGGAAGCGTCCGCTCACCCCGCCATCTTGGCCACGCCCCCCTCTCAACTTTTTAATTGCGTGTGTAGTTTCAGGAATGTAGGGATATGTAGTTGATTTGTCACACTTCAACTCGTATGCTAGCCCAAGTTGTTTAACCAAGAAGGTGGGTACGCATTGTCTAAGCATTATATTCACAACGTGTTCAGCATTGTTAATCCCCATGCTTACGAATACTATTACTTATAGTATCACCATAGTGACAAACATAAGGTAACATTGACTTTTCACTCAATCAGTACCATCAACTTAATATTGTACATTGTGATGTTGAACTTATTATTGTATCATATATAATAGTCAACCATAGTTAGTTGCATGATCAGAACATTTAGTGGCCTCCTACTTTGAACATTCTCAAACCTGCAGAGTTAACGTATTATTCTGTTACCATTAGTAATGTGCTATCCTTTAAATTTTGGCCTTTTTTGATTGGATAACACCAAAGTTAACATTTTATATATATATATATTGACATTAGTTTTCAACCAAAGATCTTGCTTTCTTAAATTTCTTTGAACATGAGCGTAATGTACAGTCTCCTATTGGTTATACTATGTTTTCATAGTTTTACGTGTAAACACAGATTTCATGAATAATTAAGAACATGATTTAGTGTGCCAAACCTTACAGAAATCAACTCATGTCTATTTTATCATTTAATCCCTTCGTCTGCATTGTCTGTAAAAACTCTATCCAGAACACTTCTCTTTGTAAAAGTCTTTTAATGTTGTCAGTGCCCTCCAGTTTCATAACTACTTCTACAACTTGTGCTCTTAATTGTGCTATCGTGTGTTTTGCCTCAATCCAGTGCATAGCTACACTTGATGTCATATTCTTTAGTCTGATGGTACTTTTATGTTCTGATAACCTGAGTTTAAATTTTCTCTCAGTTTTTCCTATATATGCCTCTCCGCGCGGACATTTTAAACAGTAGACAATGTTTGCAGTGTTACAATCCGAGGTATGTCTTATTTTGATGCGAGCTCATGTAATTGGATGTGTCATGGTTTTTCCAATGATAATGTTATTGCAGTGTATGCAGTTATAACATTTGTTTGTGCCTTTATACTCCTTGTTTTTATCTTTACTTGTTTCTGTTTGTATGAGTTCTTGAAGGTTTCTTGCCCTTGTGTATGCAAAAGTAGGTACTTGATTGAAAATCCCATTGAACTCCGGTTCATTCACTAGTAAATCCCATCTTTTCTTTATGATCTTCTTAATTTGCAAGGATTTGTTCGAAAATTTGGATACAAAAGTGGGGGTATTGGATTGCCTTCTCACTGTCTTCATAGAGTTCTTCTCTTTCTTTCATCTGAATTCTGAGTATATTTTTCTGCAAAATGTCTTCTGGATACCCTCTTGTCGCAAATCTGTCCTTGAACTCTGTTATTTTCTGTTCTGCAACTTCATGATCAGAACATATTCTTTTTATCCTGATGAACTGTGAGTAAGGGAGGTTTTCTATAAGACTCCTAGGATGAAAGCTGGAGTGCATCAATGTACTATTCCGATCAGTAAGTTTTGTGAAAATCTCTGTGCTTATTTTTTTATGTTTTTTCTTGATAAGTACATCCAAGTAGTTAGCCTTTTCTTTATTGATGGTGTAGGTAAACTTAATCCTCGGTTTCCTGTTATTAAGTTCCCTAATCAGTTATTCAAGTTTGTCTTGTGAGCGAGTCCAGATTAGAAAAGTGTCGATATTCCTTCCGTCCAATCGTGCTGTGACAGTATGTAATCATTCTCAAATTTTGCCATATAGATATTATCTTTCCACTGAAAGTAGCTGTTGTGCAAGCAAAAAAATATATAAAAAATAATATATTATTTTTTTGCTTGCACAACAGCTACTTTCAGTGGAAAGATAATTTTTTCGGTCAACTCACAGGAACTTCAATGGGTTTTTCGGGGGCACCCGCTTATGCTAATATCTATATGGCAAAATTTGAGAACGATTATATACTGTCACAGCACGATTGGACGGAAGGAATAGTGCAATACTGTCGATACATCGATGAGATTTTTCTAATCTGGACTCGCTCACAAGACAAACTTGAACAACTGATTAGGGAACTTAATTTTCGAACAAATCCTTGCAAATTAAGAAGATCATAAAGAAAAGATGGGATTTACTACTGAATGAACCGGAGTTCAATGGGATTTTCAATCAAGTACCTACTTTCGCATACACAAGGGCAAGAAACCTTCAAGAACTCATACAAACAGAAACAAGTAAAGATAAAAACAAGGAGTATAAAAGGCACAAACAAATGTTATAACTGCATACACTGCAATAACATTATCATTGGAAAAACCATGACACATCCAATTACAGGAGCTCGCATCAAATTAAGACATACCTCGGATTGTAACACTGCAAACATTGTCTACTGTTTAAAATGTCTGTGCGGAAAGGCATATATAGGAAATACTGAGAGAAAATTTAAACTCAGGTTATCAGAACATAAAAGTACCATGAGACTAAAGAATATGACATCAAGTGTAGCTATGCACTGGATTGAGGAAAAACACACAATAGCACAATTAAGAGCACAAGTTGTAGAAGTAGTTATGAAACTGGAGGGCACTGACAACAGTAAAAGACTTTTACAAAGAGAAGTGTTCTGGATAGAGTTTTTACAGACAATGCAGCCGAAGGGATTAAATGATAAAATAGACATGAGTTGTTTTCTGGTTTGGCACACTAAATCATGTTCTTAATTATTCATAAAATCTGTGTTTACATGTAAAACTATAAAAACATAGTATAACCAATAAGAGACTGTACATTACACTCATGTTCAAAGAGATTTAAGAAAGCAAGATCTTTGGTTGAAAACTAATGTCAATATATATAAAATGTTAACTCCGGTGTTATCCAATCAAAAAAGGCCAAAATTTAAAGGATAGCACATTACTAATGGTAACAGAATAATACGTTAACTCTGCAGGTTTGAGAATGTTCAAAGTAGGAGGCCACTAAATGTTCTGATCATGCAACTAACTATGGTTGACAATTATATATGATACAATAATAAGTTCGACATCACAATGTACAATATTAAGTTTATGGTACTGATTGAGTGAAAAGTCAATGTAACCTTATGTTTGTCACTATGGTGATACTATAAGTAATAGTACCTGTAAGCATGGGGATTAACAATGCTGAACACGATGTGAATATAATGCTTAGACAATGTGTACCCACCTTCTTGGTTAAACAACTTGGGCTAGCATACGAGTTGAAGTGTGACAAATCAACTACATATCCCTACATTCCTGAAACTACACACGTAATTAAAAAGTTGAGACGTAGTTTGCAACAGTTCGTTTTTTACATTAAGCAGATCACAAGTATTAAAATATTTGTTATCGAGATTGGAAATGGGTAGCTATCCATTTATAACATATTCATCGGGTTATTTTTTGCGGTTTAGTATGAGGGATTACACGGTATACACCATTAAGTTTGTACTACATTTCCCAGCATTCTTTGGTCACATGACCAGACACGTTAGTTTACAAGCCGTAATGGAGTAAGTAGAGGTTGTTAAGAGAGTGAGGACAGCGAGAGAGGTTACGGACTGCGGAAAGTAAGGTAAGACGGCAATCAGTCACAGGACATTCACTATGACTTAGCAGCATAACGTGCACTAGTAAGCGGTTTTCCGTTTATTTTTAGCAACGTAGGATATTAACCAGGAGTGGAGTTAACGGCGTTTAGCGAGAGATTCAGGACAAAGTGAGACAGGCCACGTACCGCTTTAAGCAAGGTAAGACGGCAATACTGAAATATTTACAGATAATAGCAAAGTATTCATACCGAAATTCAATAAGAGGCTCTCCGTTCATTTTTTAGCTTTGGATGATTTAACAAGAGTCCCACGTCTCGAGTAACAGTTCCCCTTAAGGACGCTACATCGTTCACATGATTAATTGGTGAGTGTGGGCTAGATGACAGAACATGTCATGTATTAAATAACATTCCCAGAAAACATTCTCACGGCAACTATGTATCTAGTTTTCAGATACCAAGGGATTACTGATTCGTCTCATTCACATAGTAACGCATACGGCGAAAAGACAACTACATTGAAACAGTGGTGAGAAAAACTGAAGGAAATTTATATTAGTACCCCGGGGTTTAGGCAGAGAGAGTAGCTGCATATTAGCCCCAACCAGAGTATGTAATCATCTATATGTGTTTATAAGAAGACGTATATGTTTAAATATCACAGTATTTATTGGTGGTATTATGTTTATGGAATGTTAAGTGCTCATGGTTATCTGTGTATAAATATGTATAGTATCAAGGAGACAACAGAAATGTCTATGACCTAATTCTATTGGGCATGACATTTTGATGTTTTGGTAAATACAACTGCACTTTATGATATTGTCAGAATATGATCGAATGATATGGGGACCCCAGATTAACACATTAGTTTAGATACAACTTATTGTAAATGTATACATGTTAAGTAATTAAAAATCTTTATTTGCGGAACACTTCCCCTGAGGAAGGAGCACGGTTCCGAAATGCATTGGGCCAGAGACTAAATATGGTTCATTAGTAACTATGGAAGCATCTGAATATTATAGAGTTGATTAAGTTTAATGAAATGTTAATGATTTGTAATGAGAAGGACTGTTCAAAATGTATATGCGACGGAAAAACATATAATTAAACAGTAAATACA
This sequence comes from Lissotriton vulgaris, assembly GCF_964263255.1. Classification (NCBI taxonomy): domain Eukaryota; kingdom Metazoa; phylum Chordata; class Amphibia; order Caudata; family Salamandridae; genus Lissotriton; species Lissotriton vulgaris. The sequence continues at coordinate 1,666,290,152 of NC_141695.1, forward strand.
ACTGTTGGAAAAAGAAAGATTGTGTGAATAGTGATATGCAATAGATCAACTTTCTGGCATTACGATTATCATTGTTGTTATTAATTAATGGTTGAAAATGGGAACAATAGTTCAATAGGTACAGTGCACACCACAAAGCAGCACATAAGGCGCTGATTTATAGTGACTCAATGCAACAAACTGAGTTCTATCCGCTAGAAATGAAGAGAGCAAAAAGTGCAGAATCATTAATGCCCAAGGTCTTCAGACGCAGTTTCAACACGCTATGATCTACTGTGTCGAAAGCTGTCGATAAATCGAGGAGCATTAGGGCAGCCGACCAGCCTCTATCAATCACTGCCAACAGGTGTGTGGAGCACGGAACCTTGACAGTGCGTGCCATTATGCAAACATCTATGGTTTGTGTGTTCCGTCATTGGTCATGGGTAAGGCTCAAACATATTGCAGAGACTGTTTCGAGTCTGTTTAATCTTGAGAGAAGTGTTGTTTCCAGTATCTAGTGATATTCCCAGATCCACTACAGTCTGCAAACTACTGCGAGGAAATCAAGTTTGAGGTATTGTGTAAGGAAAGAAGGCTAACTAAAGTGAAGATTACAGGTTAATGTCAGACCTTAAATGTATATTGGAACTGGGATTATCTAGGGATTGGTGGTTGTGTATTTTAAGGAAAGTATCTATACAGATTAGACTGGGGAGGAGGGGAATTTAAAGGACAAAAAGCATACTCAATCACTGTGTTGTGCCCAACTAAAAACGATGGTGTGAGAAACGGGTAATGCGGGAGGGAGGTGTAGTTTAGCAATGCCAGTAAGCAAAAGATATTAGAGATCTTGGGAAAAAACTGCCAATAGATCTGAAAGTGTGGCACATATCTGAAATGTACAGGCTTCAATTCTTGTGATAGCTCAGAAAGATTGATATCTGCTTTAGTCATTGCTCTAGAGGGCAGGGTGTGTGGCTGGGATAACCTGCAGGTCACAATACCAGTAAGAAAGCTTAATGGGTGAATTCACCTACTGCATAAACATTTGAGTGAGCAACACGGAGTAGATGTTAACTATTTTTGTGGTATGCGTGTCGTATTAAGTTAACGAAGCTCATACAATACACATACCAAGTTTATGTCAGCAGGAAAATATTAAATGTGATTTGCTGTTCATAAAATAGATTGGAAAGCATGGAGACTGAATATATAGAAATGTGAAAAGAGCGTGGTGTACAACCAATTGTTATTGAGCTATTGCAAGGCTGTGCACTGTACAGTTGCTTTATGCACGGCGTAATCATTGCCTGACGTATGATGCTTTGTCCCAATTCAAAATAAATACAGTTGAACCCAATAAAAACATCTCGTTTTTAAAGTGTAATTGTTTATCGTTTCTCCAACACTGATGACAAGTTTATCCTTTTTCTTCTCGACACCCCAGCCCCCTTCTTCTCACCTCCGAAGACCTGCCAGCTAAAAGACAACAGGTAAGTCGCCTGATTGACAAGTCTCCGGAATGAAGAATACAGTTTCAGATTGTCTGACAACGTTGTCACACTTGAAAAATAGGTCAAAAGTTGCCTGAAAGCACGAGATGGAAGTTCAGTTTGAAAAGCGTAAAGTTTAACCGAAACCGCTCCTTAACAGTCAACACAAAAGCATTCATGTTGTTAATCCACATTGTATTTCTGGTGAGGGATTCCGCTAACCAAATACCCCGGGTGACGGGGACGCGCCTTACCCATGCACGGACAGTACAAGAGGTAGCCGGACGGGTCCCAACAGCTCACGGACCCGAGCACCACCATAAACAATATCGCCACCCCAGAGTTCATGGCGGCTGCTCCCTCCACGGTGCGCCTCTGACAACACCAGTGACTTTTAAACCGGCAAAAGCCACGTGACTGGGCCAAGAGGGGCGTATTGGACAACGAGCCCTAACCCCGCCCCCTGCTTCGGCATTGGCGCACGCGGTGATGATCCCGCCTACTTAACTGTGAAGGGAGGTGGCGTTTCAGTGCATATCTAGAACGCAAAAATAGATATTGAAAAGTGCTAGGAATGGGCGCCCTATTGCTAGAAGGGTAGGTTATGAATCCTGTGATCCCATGGGCATCCATTTAAACGTAGTAAGACTGAATGGTTTCTGCATATTAGTGTATGTAGTGTAGTGTGTGTTGTGGGCCCTGGGCCCTCATTGCTAAAAGGACTGACACAGACACAGGCAGTTACTGGGTACAACTGGCCACGACCACGTGCGCTCGGCCCCTTTTATTGGCAGCGTCACCTGACCAGTGACGTCTGTGGTGGGTGGATGCACAGTGTTAGGTCACATGAAGAACAACTAGGCTGCGTCCTTCTTGCTGGACACAATGGGACCCGGTGGACTGTGCGGGGCTTCGCATAAACCGCGCAAAGGCATCGCTGAGGAACTGCCAACGGACTCACCGCCAAGTCTCTCATGATGTCCTCGGGGGTGTTGATGTCATCCGCCAGGATGGTCTTGCCGTTAGGACATGGGTTCAGTATCTTCATCAGACCGTTTCTCGTTGCCAGGTGTTTACCTGAGGCCTTAGTGCTTCCTGTTGCCTGTCGTGGAGCTGCCGCTACTGCACCTCTCCCATCCGGATTCCTCTCTCACAGGACATGCGGCCGAGGCCCTTGTCCCCTGGACTGCCACTTGATCGCGTGGGCTGTGCGGGTCGCTGCGGAACTTCGGACATGGCCACAGTCGAGTCTTGTGTAGTCCACAAGGGTGGATTGCCTAGTGCTCGGGTATGCCCTGCTTCGGCAATCTTCAGGTTCACGGGGCACCCATACGGTTCTTCAGTGGTTGGTCTCCTCAGGTGCGAGTTGTCGGGATTACTGGGATCCACACGGATGTTGCGATGTTCCTTGGACAGCACCGATGTTCCTGTGTGCTGACTGTTGCGATGCTCTTTGGACAGCACCGATGTTCCTGTGTGCTGACTGTTGCGATGCTCCTTGGACAGCACCGATGTTCCTGTGTGCTGAGTGTGGTTCTCTCTCTCTTCCCCTTGTGGAGTGATGTTGTGTTACTCCATTCTTCCTCTTCGTCCTCTTTCTCGACGCGGTCCAGTCCTTTTCTTGCTTGCTCTTTCTAACCAGGCTTCTCCATGTAGCGGGCCCTCTACATGTATCTCCCCTGGTCCTGTCCATGCGGTGGGACACTGTCTTCACTTGGCTTGATGACTAGACCTGTCGATCACTTCTTTTACTTTTCATCAGGAAACCCTTCCTTGGTCATCGGGTTTCTTCTTCGGCGGCACTTCTGCAATTCGCGAATTGGCTTCTTGTCTTCTTCCCTTTCTTTGTGGCGCCGCGCCCTTCTTCTCCCTGTTCCATCTCGCGACGCGGTCTGGTCACGTACTGTCTTGCTCTTCCCAACCAGTCTTCTCCAGGCAGCGTGCACTCCACCTGTTTCTCTCTGGTTTGGGCATGGCTCTCCGACACTGTGATATTCTCTTCTTGTGACTAGACCGGTCGTCGCGATCTTCCCTCTTGACTCAGAATGTTCAGCTGTGGTTGTCGAAGTTCGCTGGTCCATGTTCGTGAACTGTCTTGGTGGTCGAGTCGAACTTCTTTGCTTGGGTGTGACCTTTGGTGGGTCGGCTTCTTTGTGTGGGCACGACTATTGGTTGAGTCGTCTTCCTGCTTGGGTGCGACCTTTGGGCAGGTCGGTTTCTTGGCTTGGGTGCGACCTTTGGGCAGGTCGGCTTCTTGGCTTGGGTGCGACCTTTTGGGCAGGACGGCTTCTTGGCTTGGGTGTGACCTTGGGCAGGTCGGCTTCTTGGTTTGAGTGCGACCCTTGGGCGGGTCGGCTTCTTGCTTGGTGCGACCATTGGCGGGTCGGCTTGTTGGGCGCGTCACAGTGTTTTGGCGTTGGCGCGCTTTGTCTGCGCGGAGGAGGGTTGCGTCACCGCTCCTGGTGCATCTCTGATGCATGCCGCCATGCGTGCTGACGATGGTGCTCTGGTTGCTGCGAGATGTCGCTGTCTTTCTTGGGGACCTTTGTGCGCTGTCCCGTGGCGTTGGCGTGTCGCTGTGCAGCGTCACTCTGGCGCTCTTGATTCCTAGCGCTCTTGGCACGTTCCGGCCTCACGCTGCCGGTCGCTTTCAGATGCCTAGCAGGAGGCCGGGCTGGTGCCGTTCCTTAATGCGGGTGGACTCCGCTTTCGTTTTCTACTTCCCCGGTGCCGGGACCTATGGCGTTCACTGCGGGGCAATCGCGGGTGGGCTCCGCTTCACTCTAATCATGCCCGGCAGCTCTCACCGCGCTACGGGTGCTTCTTTTGCTTATCCACCCCCGCTGCCGCAGCTTCTCACACACTGCGGGGGACGCTGCAGGCAGGCCGCGGGTGGGCTCCGCTGGCGCTGCTTTTCTCAGTGTTCATTGTGGGCCACGGTTGCATGCGGGTGGGCTACGCTTTGGCTATTAAGCGCCTGGCAGCTCCCCTCACGCTGCGGGCGCTCTTCGGTAGTCTTTCACCCCTCCGCCGCACTTCACACACGCGGCGGGGAAAGCGCTGCAGGCAGGCCGCGGGTGGGCTCCGCTGGCCTTGCCTTATTCTGAGTTTATTTTCGGCCGCGTTGCACACAGGCCATGCGGGTGGGCACCGCAGTTGTGCAGTCATAAGAGGGGGTCGCTCCTGGCATACGTGGCCCTTCGGCTGCCTGCCTTTTCGACCACGCGGGTGAGCTCCGCGGAGGTTGTAGCGTTCGGCTACCAGTCCTGGCTCAGTGGCGGCCGATGCAGGTGGGCACTGCACGGTTCTCTTCACCCCAGGCAGGGGCTCAGTCGCGGCCGACGCGGGTGGACTCTGGTCGGTCCGCTCAACTCTCTCCTCACGCCGGGAGGCTCAAGCTGGGCATGGAGGTGCGGGGTAGACTCCCGGTCACCTCTGCTTCGTGGATGCCTAGGCCCGGGGCACGGCACATGCCCCACGGGCCTCTCGGCGGCCGGCGCCGTTTCCCCGGAGGGGTGCCCTGCACATGGGCACTTTCCTTCTTCTTTCCGGGGTTCTTCAGCTGCGGCACGCTTGGCATTGCGTTACCGCCTCGTCGCCAATGTTGTGTTGGGGGCCCTGGGCCCTCATTGCTAAAAGGACTGACACAGCCACAGGCAGTTACTGGGTACAACTGGCCACGAGCACGTGCACTCGGCCCCTTTTATTGGCAGCGTCACCTGACCCAGTGACGTCTGTGGTGGGTGGATGCACAGTGTTAGGTCACATGAAGAACAACTAGGCTGCGTCCTTGCAGGACACTACATCATGTAATGTTAAGCATTATAAATCGGCAAAATTCTTTGAACACAAAGAAGAAGAACCATTGAAGTGACCCAACAGTAAACGTCATGTATGGTAACGGGATATCAATCTGGAATTGATGGCTAATGGCAAGTAAGGTGGTTGAAATATCATGCAGCACCAAGGGCCACTATTAAAAGACCTGCTTTGTGATTTAAAGGGTCCCATCCATGATTTGGATGCTTGCTGTTTCAGTGCTATTCTGCAGTATGGCCTAAAACCAGATTGCTAGGAAAAGTCTGATGTTAAAATAGTCTTTTGGTTGAACAGTGTCAGCTTACTTCTGGTTTGAGGAAAAGTCAGTGCTTTAAATGGACCGGTACTGAGTACCAGCACTTTTCAGTTTTCTTCCCTTGAGTACCGGAACTTTTCATTAGAGAAGGAGAGTGCAGGGACTCACAGGAGCTTAGCAGCACGCAGTTCTTAGCTATTCCCAGACTGTCAGTGAATCACAGAGCCCCTGATTGGCTTGTGATCAGGCAGCAGAGCTTGAGCTGCAATCAGCAGAGAGCAGTATCTTCACTTGCTTGAATGAATGAACAACGTGTGGGCACTAATTGTGTCTTGCATCGCCATCTTGCACACACCACCCATTCTCATTGCCCGATTATGTTAAGATTAGTCTCTTTGTGCAGGCTGATGTATGCACAATCGGTCTGCTCATCCTAGTTCTGGTGTGCATTGGAGCGGGAAGATTGTGTGCACTGTGGAGACTGGTGTCACGAGGGCAGGGAGAAACCTATGCCACGTAGTGGGGCCTAGTAACACAATAAAGATGCACATGGACACAGTCTATTGCTAGGAGCCGAAGACCACGAGCGGTCTTGCGCCCGTTTATTTATGCCCTCGGGCGTGCCGGGCCCTCGGGGTGTATGCGTGCGTGTATGCGTGTGTAGACGGGCCTGGTGGCTCCGTCAGTACATCCCTCCAAACTCACGGATACATAGTCTCGCCTAGGGTGATCCTTGAGCTTTACCCAGGCACCAGGCATAGTCTTTTTGTCTTTCCCTGGAAGTGGGATTGGTCGGAGACTGTACCTCTGATTCCGTGGGTTCCCGCTGGCTCCCCCACCTCGGGATGTTCCGCAGGGTCTCTGGGACTCCCCGGTATGACTTCTTGGCTGGCTGCATGTTCATGTTCGGTTCTCGGTGGGGTTACCGCCTCTTCGCATCGGCATGCTGGTGTCTCGGCACACGCAGGGTCATCATCTTTGTATTCCACGTTTTCCAATGGATGCTCGGCAGCCTCCCACTCCCTCAGGACTCTCTTGAGCCAAGACGTATTTTGTGTGACTGCTCGAGTGCCTCTTACTGCCGACTCCATGGTGCCCTGGGTGTTGACGATTTCCCATATCTCGGGTTCATACGCGGTGTGATACTTCCAATTCAGGTACCTGTCCTTGAGAACCACTCTGTCACCAACCATGAGGGACATGGGTCGAGCCCTTTGAGCCCGACTGGCTCTTTCATTAGTGAGTTGTCTTCTGTTCTGGGTGGTGTTCTGATCCAGCTCCTGTGGATTCCAGGTGGGGCCCGCTGGCACGCAGTCCCCAGGGGCTTTTTGGAACACGAGATGTGCCAGGGCGCATCTGGTGGTGCAATGTGGTGTTTGGCTGTAGGCGCTAAGGAATTGAGACAGGCACTCCTCCGCTTCTTCTCCTCTCTCGACTCCAATTCGAAGGGCACGATTCAGCATGCGCATGAACCTCTCGACCTCTCCGTTTGCTTGCGGCCACTGTGGAGTGATCTTCCTCTGTCGCACACCTTTTGATGCCAGATATGTCTGAAAGTCTTTTCCTTGAAACGGCGGACTGTTGTCCGATCGGATCTCCTCGGGTAGGCCCATCATTGCAAATGTCCGGTCCAATACCAGCTTGACATGTGGGAATGCTGTGGAGGGTACCACTTCCACTATCGGGAATCGTGAATCGTGAGTGAGAGTCTATAAGTACAAGAGTGTTTCTCCTGTCTGGGAATGACCTGAAATCAATGCTCAGCTTCGACCACAGCTCCGGGCACGGGTCATCTGTGATCACCGGGTGTGGCGTTGGATCCTGGCTCGTTATGGTGCATGAGTGACAGTTGCGCATTTCTTCCTCCACCGCCGTGTCCATCCTGGGAAACCACACCTTGCTGCGTAACCGTGCCTTGGTCTTGGACGCTCCCTGATGCCCTTGATGCGCAAGCCGTACTACTTCTTTCTACATGCTGGTGGGGATCACGATGGCTGTACCTCGCAGTATTATCCTGTGGGGGCCTACGCTGAGCTCACTCTGGGCCCTCCAGACTTGCTGTCTGAACGTCTTATCTGCGGCCGTGAGCGCACTGGCGCCATCTAGGAAACGCTTCCAGCTCCGGTCCACCAGCATGGTTTTCACTTTGCGGAGGCACTCGTCTCCTTTAGTGGCTCTCCCGATGTCCTCCAGTGTAAGAGCAGCAGGGCATGCTTCCTGTGATATCATCTTGACAAATTCTTCAACATCTTCTGTCTCATCCTGTAGTGGAGTGTGAGAGAAGTCAGCGATGTCCTCGGGCACTTATCAGATCACTTGGCAGTAGCCTTAGATCTGATACTAGAAAGGGACCCGCTAAAAATAGATGGACTCTCGATAGGTCGCTGCTATGGGATCCTACAGTTATTACCCTGCTGAAGAGGGACTCTCTAGAATTATTCACGATTAATGATGCTTCGGCACCAACTCATGTGATATGGGACACTTACAAAGCTTTTATCAGGGGCAAAATAATTCGTATGGCAGCAAAAAAATGTAACGAGTCTAAGTATAGGTTAAAAACTCTGGAAGACAATATTTAAAAAGCTATGTCTAAAAGAAGTTTGCAAAATGGGGAGCAGGATAAGGTTGAGGCAGAAAATGAAATAAAGTCAGCAAAATAAGCCTTAGCAGACGATCTAGATGAAATCTTAAGGGAAAAAAATGGGAGGCAAGCAAATTAGCTCATTATGAGTTCAGGGAGGGGTGCGGGAAGCTCCTTGCTTGGAAATCTTGCTCCAAAGTTACGTGTAACACAATAAAAGTAATCATGTCTGACGACTCGGGGAGGACTTACACTTCCAGTGAGGAGATTGACCACGCCTTTGAAGCTTTTTTCCAAAATCTCTATACAGAAGATCTTACAGCCTCGTAGGTTGAGGTGAAGGAGTATATTGATAGTGTAACTCTTCCCTTGCTCTGTGAAAACTCAGCCGACTGCTTAACCAGAGAATTACTTAAGAAGAGGTCCAGTCCGCAATTAAAAATCTAAAGTAAGGTAGTGGGCCAGGCAGGATGGATTACCCAATGAGTTTTACAATTCTCTTCAAGAGATAATATTCCCTGTTTTGGTTAGACTGATAGAAGGACTCTTTTCAGAAGAGATGCAATGTCCAAAGACATGGTAGGTAGCGGATGTCAGCTTGATCTTAAAACCAGACAAGGATCCTAAGAGGTGTGAGTCTTATAGACCATCTCCCTGTTGAACTGCTAATATAAAATCTATGCACAGGTTCTTACTAAGAGTATGGAGTAAGCGATTGGCCTTGTGGTTCAGCCGGACCAAAAGGGTTTTATAAGGGGTCACCAGCTCCATGACTTAATGCATGAACTGATCTGTGCAATCGATACAACATCAGTAAACCATCTGCCCCTGTCGGTTTTTTCCTTCGAATCAGCAAAGACTTTCGACAGAGTCAGTTGGCATTTTCTCTGTTGTACAATGCATCGATTCGGGTTGGGCAAAAGGTTTGTTAGAGTTATTTGTGCCATCAAAAAGACCCCCCTCTTCTAAGATCCTGATTAATGGGTCCCTCACAAATTCAATTACCATAGAGCAGGGGACCCCCCCCTTCTCTTTGATCTATACATAGAGCCCCTCGCAAGCAAAATTAGAGCAGACCAAAATATCTTGCCATTTAAATAGAATGGATGGGTAAAAAAAGTGGCACTCTATGCCAATTATTTGATGGTTTTTAAATGGGATTGTGCCCAATCCTCGCTGGTTCTCGCTCTTCTGCTGTCTGAATTCGGTGAAGTCTCAGGCTACAAAATGAATGCACTATAAACTGAGATTATATATCTTGGAACACCCAAACAAATAACCTTCTGATGAAGCAGGAGATTAGATATATTGGGATCCAAATAACTCAAGATCTTAGTAGGCTGGCTCAGGCAAACCTTGACAAAAAATCAAGGAGACTAAGGAAATGATGAGGCATTGGGGGGGCTACCACTTAATTTTAGGCTGCTCCAATATGGTGAAGATGTCGATCCTCCCAAAATGTACATTCATCTTCGATGCGATCCGGCTGACTTAACTCCAAGGCCTTAAAATCCGTGCAAGGGGATATATCAAGCTTTATTTGGTCAAATAAAGGGGTGAGGATAGCCTGGAATAAATCAAGGAAGCCAAAATTAGAAGGTGGCATAGCTGGCCCAGGTATCCATTTTTATTGCTGGGCGTTTCAATTAAAGAACATTAGATCTCTTTTTAGCAAAGCAGTCTTCTATTCCTCTTTCCATTTAGCCATAATAAAAAACCTACCATACAGTGGTGACAGTTTTCTTTTTAAATTTGGCCACCCACATTTTTTAAAGAAAATTAAATTAAAGTTCTTGAGAGCGGCCAATGAGCTCTGGTTTCAGATTCGGAAAACTTAGAAGATTCCTTACTATAGTTCTGCGGCCACGATCTGGAATTCTGCCAGAGACCCTAACTGTCTACAGGACAAGTTGACCATGCCCCTGCAGGAAGCAGGAGTAAATCATTGGGGTCAGTTACTATTGAACAACAAGTTAGTCGAATGGGACTTTCTCGACAATATCACGACCCATAAAATCTCAACATTGAAATATTATCAACTACTGAGATGGGCGTGCAGACTGGGTAGAGAAGGGGAAGGCAATGAAGAATGGGAAAACAAGTTACTGGGGCCCCTTTCCTAGAGGAAGGCGGTGGCCCAGTGGTACTGGCTTTTGGTAAAGGAAGATTCACCTTCATCGTCTCTGGATGAGTCCCGGAGGAGTGACTTGCCTAGGACCAACATCACACACTTACGGCAAGTATCGATGCACACTTTATGGTCCATTGTCAAAGCTGCTCATTTAAGAATAAATCATCTTTTTACAGTACATAGTGCATATTGGACCACTAAAAGGCTGTAAAAGTTGAGAGGCCAAGGTACCAAATGCTGCCCCAAGTGCTTTGCCGCAAATACAGACAACATTCATATGTTTTGGCAGAGTCAACTGATCAAGGGCTTCTGGGACGATGTTAGTAAGTTGATCTCCGAAATTATAGGGAGAGGGATTGAGCAAAATTTAGCTCTAGTTATTTTCAGGATCTAGCCCGGGGAGGGGTCACAAATCAAACTGACCGCCCAGTTCGATTTTTTTAAATTTGTTTTTATATTATTGGCAAGAAGAGAGATGTTTGAAATGGATTTCCCCCTTACTCCAGACAGTATTAGAATGGATTAACTCTTTAAAAAATTAACAGGCTGGATCGGTGTTGTTTGTCAGAAAAAGGAGCTAAAATCTTGGAGGCTTGGGGGGTATGGGTAGATGGAAGCAGTTAGTCATCGCATGGTCCAATGATTATGCAATAAGTAATACCTTGTCTGGCTGAAGGTGTTTATACCCCAAGCTGTTACCCATGCTTCAGCCCATCTGGTTGTCTTTAGGTCAGCTTTAGGGGCTAGAAGACTTCACACAAAGGTTCCCCCTGCCTTGTGTTGATGTCACAGCAAACACAAGGAGATGATGGACGGAGTGATGGATCTTTTCTGACACTCACCCCCAGTCACAGATCTAAGTTGAATCCATCATCATTCTTTAGCTCACTTTGCCACCCTAGTTTTGCCAAACCAGGTCCCAGGATGCTTGTTTCCGCTCCAGGGAAGACATGGCTTGGTAGTTCGGGCTGGACTGTTCCCATGAGGGGGGTGAGTGTCTGAAAAGTTTCCGTGCTCCGTCCATCATCTCCTTGTATTTGCTTTGTGTTGTTTTCACCCCTGTGCATATACCTCTTAAAGACAAAGGGCCAGATGTAGCTCGCCCAATACCGGTCGGTAACGCCGAAATTACTGAATTTCGGCCGTTACCGACCGGTATTTGGCTTATGAGATGTAGGTGGCATGATTCCTGGATTCGGTATTTTTACCGAATTGGTAATTTAAGGAATTGGTAAATTACCGAATTCTTAACATAACGATTCGGTAAATTACCAAATCCGTAATGTAGGGAGCACTCAAGTTAGTGCATTCCTGAGTTAAGGATTCGTTATTTACCACCAACTACAAGTTGGTGGTAAATATCGAAAACCTTTGAAAAAGCAATTATTTTGCTTTAACAACAATGCGATGTGGCAGACATACATGCCCTTAGGACATGTATGTGTGCCACATGTTTACCCATGCACTATTCAGGGGTGCAACAGGGTGTCAATGTGACACCCTGCCTCCCTTGAAAATGTTCCCCCTCTTACCGATTCTGTATATACCGAATCGGTAATACTGAATGGCTTCCCATTCATTCCTATGGGCCTCCAGGCCCATAGGAATGAATGGGATTTACCGAATCAGTAAATACCGATTCTTAATTACCGAATCATACCGATTCGGTAAAATGTATCGAATAATTATCTACATCCCATTTACCTATTCTTAAATACCGAATCGGTAAAATTCGTTATTTCAGAATAGGTAAATTGAGATTACCTATATTTGGTCCAAAATTATAAATTAACGAATGAGGACTAAACAATTTTTTTCTTTGTAAGACCCGTGTAGACTCCCAACACTATTTTATTTGTCCTTTTGCAGTGATCCTTCCCTTGACAATGTCAGGGCTAATCACAGATATAAATAATATTACTTTATATTAGTTTCTGTTGAGTCAGGCTCCAGATTTTTATGGAATTAGGCCACAAAGAAATGCTGATATGATTAGGTGGTCAAAAAGGCTTGCAGTATCAAAGCCACTGGAGCAGTTTGTATTATTCTCATCCAGACAATGGTACGGAGTTCACATCGAAGGCTTACAGGGATGTGATTTCTGATCTGGGTGATTGATCTGCAATTCACCAACCTATTTCGATTAGTAAGCAATTGGTTAGGTGCACGAGCTCTGGTATGTTCAACAAGTCTTAACAACTGGAGTACTAAATACAGTACTGAGTTGGTTTCATAATCTATAGGAAGCCTAGAGAGCATTAAATAATTTGCCTAGAGGAGTATTCAATTCAATTAAATTGCCTAGAGGAGTAATAGGTGGTTGCACTTCATACTATATACTCTGCGGAGTATATACTTATTCTGGATATCCCTGGGTAAGAGGCAGTAGCAAAACTGGTTGACCCAGAAACTCATCAAAAGCTGCTGGAAAAAATTAAAGAAGTCAGACCTAAACTATCCAATGTGACGCATTGCAACTCTGCAACCTGTGAAGCAAAAGCTTCCTAGGGTGCCGACGGGTGTCTAATCAAAGTCTGAGAAATGGTGTCTAATCAAAGTCTGAGAAAATAGTCCTGATATACAAGTATTTAAACCATTTTATAGACCATCCATCCCAGTTCTAGGGGTAGAAGGCACATGGATTGTTATCCTGCTTCCACTGCTTGATTCAAAGAACAAGGTGTCCCATACTCACATTTAAAGGATCATGTGTTTGATTCTGTTCAACAAACCCCCTTTTGATACCAAAGTGCCTTCAAAGTACAACCTCTTAGTCTTTCCCTTCTCTGGAGGAACTACCCCAGGAAGAGTACAGTGATACTGGTAACCAGAGTACCGATCCAGGGACTACAGAACCTACTGGGTCTTCAGCTTTACGCCAAGTTCCAGATTTTACAGAGGAACTCTCTGCTACAATTTCAGCAATTCTACATACTCAACTACTGCTATAGTTTACTATGAACCTCAGCATGAGTCAACATCAACTAAGACAATGCCTTTTTGAGCAACAAGCCTTTACGTGCCTTTTCATTACACTCCACAGTCACTATACACCTTTGATTTCTTGTTGCATATCATTGGTTTCATGACAGGTAGCCGGTTCCAGAGTGGTCCTATGTGAGGATCACTACATTAGTGTTTCTTTTTCATCATTTGGCTGACAACATAGTCTGCTGGTTTACTGCTAATGAGTGGACATTTCGTGGTTGAGAACTTCAACTGTATCTCTTATTCCACAGAGCTCGACAAGATTTCTACACTGCCAACATTACAGCTTATCCTGTGCCCGAGGGCATACTTTGGGAAATAGTTCCTTTTAAGTTAGGGAATCTACTGACACAGTGCTATTGGCATACATGTTGAGAGTTTCAATGAATTATGTATTTATTACCGATTCCTTTTTGGGTCCATGGGACTTTGAAGCTGCACAACAAATTATTGATTGATTTGTCTGTTTTTATTTTCTACATTACAAAGAAGTGCACATTTTTCATAATTGGGGTTATTTTGAATGTAACAAAATCGTTAGATCCTGAGAAAAGTACAATTGTACACATTATACACAAGCGGAACACTGCAAGGCCTTGCACATTTACATAAAACTTTCAGAGAACGTTTTCAAAATCAATACTGCTAACGCGTCAAATACATCTGCTTTATGCTAAACACAGAAAACAGAGAAATCGGATTAAACACAATTAACACCCACATACTCAGTTACACTGCACATTTATTTGAAACTATTACTGACCAAGGCTATGAGCATTGTAAATCAAACATTACTGATAGCATTTTAATTTAAACGATTCAGAATAGCTACTGTAAGCATTTTCATGTAAAGTCTTATGGCTTCAAGATACATACATATGCTACTAGGCAATGATTCATGAATTCTGCCTACATGTCATCTGTGCAAAAACAAATGAAAACATTGGGGTATTTTTTTTTCCAAGGAAAAAGATAGTTTCTAAAGTGCAGCTTGGCACAAAAATAGATTTGATAAGGAATTAGTTACTTACCTGTACACTATAGTTCTCCAGTATTATCTTTCATAGATTCACATGCTTGTATCTTCCCCGTCGTTATGGTGGGAGTCTCACGGTAACAGAATGACCAAGCAGTATCATAGAGAAGAAAAACTGCATAGAAAATCCCCATAGGGGCTGTATTATTTGGTAACCAGACCATTTCTTTGTTTTGGTCCAAAAGCTAGCCAATCAGAATTGCTGCCCTGCCCTCACACTCCCCAGCAGCAGCTTCCTGCCTCAGATTTCCGTCCCCGAGTGAGAGACAAGGATAAATTCCGAGAACAAGATCTGCCTGAGAAACGGGGAGGCGGGCGGGCGCATGTGAATCTATGAAAGATAATACTGGAGAACTATAGTGTACAGGTAAGTAACTAATTCCTTCTCCAGTATTACATCTTTCATAGATTCACATGCTTGTATCAGAGTAGTAAGCAGTGCTCACCATATCCGTAGCGTTTCCAGGACAGAACCTAGAAGGAAGCTCTGCCGCCAAGCAATGACATAATAATAGCTATGAAAAACATCAGCAATACGATAAATGCATGTAATAACACATCAAAGTACTGTATAGCAAAAAACAATATGCCATTAGGCCATACCTTACTGGAATAGACGCTTCAGAACAGCCTGACCCACTGCCGTGTCCTCCTTCCACGCAGTGTCCAGACAGTAGTGCTTTGTAAATGAGTGGACACTCTTCCACGTTGCTGCCCTGCAGATATCTGGCAGTGCCACTCCTGCGAACAAGGCCATCGAGGTTGCCATCTTCCTCGTTGAATGCGCTTGCACTTTAGAATGTAGCGGCTTCCCCGCTTTGTCATGACATTTCAGGATAGCTGAGGATATCCATCTAGCAATACTCAGTCTCGACAATGGAAGACCTTTTCTCTGCCCTTCAAATGCGATGAACAATTGCTTGGACTTACGGAACGGCTTTGTCCTCTCAATGTAGAACTTTAGGCATCTTGAAATGTCTAGAGAGTGTAAGGCTCTTTCTGCATCCGATGAGGGCTTGCTGAAGAAAGTAGGTAGAATAATGGGTTCGTTCAGGTGAAAAGACGTCGCCACCTTGGGAATAAAGGTAGGATTAGTTCTCAATATAACCCTGTCCTGACGGAATTGTAAGAAGGGTTCCTCCGCCGAAAAGGCCTGGATTTCGCTAACCCTCCTTGCAGATGTTAAGGCGAGAAGGAGGGCTGTTTTCCAGGACAGGAACTGCAAGTCTGTCTTATGTATGGGCTCAAAGGGTGGCCTCATAAGCTGCGATAGCACTGTATTCAGATGCCACGGAACAGGTGGTCGTCGGATGGGTGGAAAGACTCTAAAGAGTCCTTTGATAAATTCCTTTATTACTCTGGACGACCAGAGAGATGGTTCGTTTGGCTTTCGCCTGAATCGCGATATTGCTGCTAAGTGCACCTTGACTGAAGCATGCGAAAGGCCTGACTTTGATAGTAAGAGCAGGTAAGGCAGGATACCTTCAGGCTGAACCTCAAAGGGATGCAAGCTTTGTCTGTTGCACCAGTGGCAGAACCGGGTCCATTTTGCTGTATATGTTTTGTTCGTGGATACAGCTCTCGCTTGTGAGAGGATATGCCTGCACTCTTGCGAAATGTTTAGATCCTGAAATTCACGCTCGTGAGGTTCCATGCGGACAACTTCAGAGAGCGTAGATCCGGATGCAGAATCTGGCCTTTCTCCATGGAGATGAGATCTTGAAATGTCGGAAGCTGAATCTTGTCGCCCCTCGACAATTGAAGGAGGTCTGAAAACCACGCCTGTCTTGGCCAGGCTGGAGCAATCAGTATGATCCGGCACGGTTCCAGTCTCATCTTGCGCAGTATGCGCGGAATCAACGGGAACGGAGGGAACGCGTATGCAAACCTTCCTGTCCAGTCCATGAGGAATGCATCTCCCATGGATCCCTGTTGACGGTACCTTGACGCAAAGTGAGTGCACTTTGAATTGGTTTGAGTCGCGAACAAATCTAATGTGGGAGTGCCCCACCTTTGGAACAGAATGCAAATCTGAGTGTCGTGAAGTTCCCACTCGTGTGTCGCATTGGGAGTGCGGCTCAGGGCGTCCGCCCGAGTGTTGAGGACTCCCTGTATATGCTGGACTTGGATCGAGATTTCGTTGGATATGAGCCACTTCCAGATCCTTTGCGCCAGCGCTGACAGC
This sequence comes from Lissotriton vulgaris, assembly GCF_964263255.1. Lineage (NCBI taxonomy): Eukaryota > Metazoa > Chordata > Amphibia > Caudata > Salamandridae > Lissotriton > Lissotriton vulgaris. The sequence goes on from NC_141695.1 coordinate 1,666,306,626, forward strand.
TGTTTGGATCTCGTCCCGCCCTGTTTCAGCAGGTAAAACATGGACGTGGTGCTGTCTGTTTGAATAAGTACTGACGACTGACGTATTCTGGGAAGGAAAGCTTGAAGCCCTAGGAATACTGCCTTGAGCTCCAACATGTTTATGTGAAGCTGAGCTTCCCAATCTGACCAAAGGCCTTGAATCTCCAGTTCTTGAAGATGCGCGCCCCATCCTTTCAGTGAAGCGTCCGTCGTCATCACGAAGTCGTGATCCCGAGGAATGAAGCTCAGTCCCTGGTTTAGGTTTTTTAGGATCTTCCACCATGACATGGCCACCTTCATACTGGTCGTGATGGTAATGCGATCCTCGAAGGTTCCGCTGGCCTGTACCCACTGCTCGTCGAGTTGTTCCTGCAAAGGTCTCATCCTTAGACGACAGTTTGGTACCAACGGGATGCAGGATGACATCATCCCCAACATGGACTTGTAAATTCTCACGGAAGTGGACTTTTTTGCTTGTAGAGAAGTCGTCAGTCCTCTGATCTTTCTGATCCGATCTTTGGAAGGGTAGGCTTTGCCCTCTTTGGTGCATATCCATGCCCCTAAGAATTGTATGCCCTGGGCCGGAGTCAGCGAGGACTTCTCCAAGTTTGTTCTCAGGCCTAATCGCTGAAACAACCGGACGCAGTTTTGTAGAGCTTCCGCTGCGTCCCTGAAAGATGGACCTGTCACCAGCCAGTCGTCCAGGTATGGGTAAATGTAATGGCCCTGTAGCCTTAAGTGGGCCGCCACCGGGGCCATGCATTTGGTGAATACCCTCGGGGCCGATTTGAGTCCGAACGGCAGGACTCTGAACTGGAAGTGGCGACTCTCCACAGCAAACCTCAAATACTTCCTGTGCTTCCGATGGATGGGAATATGGAAGTACGCATCCATGAGATCCAAGGACGCTAAGTAGTCCTTGCCCTTTAACATGAGCAAGATCTCCTGCAACGACAACATTCTGAAGGGTATCTTTTTTATGTAATGATTGAGATCCCTCAGGTCCAATACCTGTCTCCATTTCTGGGCCTGCTTCTTTTTGATGAGGAAGAAATGTGAATAGAAGCCTCTCCCTCTGAGATGCTGTGGTACTTCCTCTATGGCTCCCTTTTGTAGGAGCGAGAGAACTTCCATCTGCATTTCCTTGCGATGATGGTTGGGCCTGAGCACTGGAGGGTGGTCCGGTGGTATTTCCACAAATTCCAGTGTGTGGCCCCTGCTGATGACGTCCAGGACCCATTTGTCCGATGTTATGGACATCCAGTTGGCGTAGTATTGAGACAGATAGTGGTCGTCGTCCGGGATCTGTAGTGTGGGGAGCGCCTGCCTGAAATCATTGACGTCTATTAGACTGCTGATTTTTCCCCCTGGCGTTGGATTTACCTCTGGACTGTTGTTGGTAAGAGGAGTTGGAGGATCTGTACTGATTGTTGGAGTTAAACTGACGATATCCCTGCTGACTGTATGGCTGATATCTGTTAGATTGAAAAGAGGATCGTTGGTTAAATTGTCCTCTTGCACCCCTCTTCCGAAAGGACTGAAACCTTCCCTGCTGGAGAGATCCCAGCGCTCTAGCCGTATCAGTGTCTGACTTTATGCCTTGCAATGCCTCATCGATATGCTTCCCAAACAGGTTCTCACCGTCGAAGGGCATATCGACAATCTTCGCCTGCACTTCTGGTCGAAAAGAAGTCGCCTTTAGCCAGCCCTGTCTGCGAAGCGAGACCGCCCCTGCCATTTGCCTGAAGCCTAGGGACGAAACATCCATGGCGATGTCGATAGACTCAGCTGCTGATTTTGCTCCTTCCTTGAGAAGGGCTGCCGCTTCTTCCTTTCGATCCTCCGGAAGCGCCGACAAGATGGGGGCCAGATCTGACCATATTTGCCTGTTGTAGCGGCCGAGCAGAGCCATCGCATTTGCCGCTTTGATGGTAGAGGCTGCCATGACCGCAAACCTCTTACCCGCTCCATCCATTCTCCTCCCTTCCTTGTCTGGTGGCACTAGTGATGTAGCCACCGGGTTTTTTGAGTTTCTTTGCGCCGCCTGTGTCACCACCGATTCCGGCCTGGGATGACCAATGAGGCAGGCTGCCGTAGATTCTGGAGCTCTGTATTTCTTTTCGATTCGCGGAACTGAAACCGCTATGGAGGCTGGTGTTTTTAGAATCTTGAGGCCCTCCTCCCATAAATGCGGGATAATAGGTATTGAGCGGAGTGACTTCTTGTTATCATCCTTGAAATCGTACAAGAAACAATCCGTTTCCTGTACGTCCACATCCAGACTGAATCTCTTGGCCGCCCTTTCCATGATATCATGGAAGCCTCCGATGTCCTGAGGAGGGGAGGTAGATTTGAGTGGTTCAGGCGATGCAGCTGAAGGCAAAACGTACTCGTCCCATTCCTTGCCCGAGGCATCATGGACTAGCTCTCCATCTTCGGGCTCTTCATCGTCATCAGAGTCCGTTAGGTCATCCCTAATAGTAACCACCTGCGGAGATTGAACTCCCCGATCTTGAGGGGCAGGTGCCTGTTTGGGTGTCTGCGTGGGAGGCGTGAGCGTAACTGGCTGCGATGAGTTCGCCTCCGGGAAGCGACGATAGTAGTCGTTCAGCATCAGTCTAAGGTCAGACACAAGGGTGAGGGGTATGGAAACTGTCTCCTGACGTTCTTCCTCCCGTGAGTCCTCGTGCTGCTCCTCTTCATCTTCATAGGCACCAGATTCCTGGAATGATTCATATCTGTCAGATTGTGGCCTGTCCTTGAAGGAAAAGGTTTCCTCCTCATCCGTATCCTGGCTTTTTATTTGAAGCTGAGAGGGGCTGTAGGCAGCACCTGAGGACTCCTCTCCCTCCGAATCCTGCTCCAACAGCGATGTTGGCGGAAATGGAGAAATCTTTGTCCAAGAGGTGAATTCCGCGGACTTACTGATGGTAGCCGAACCTCTTGTCGACTGAAAAGAGCGTATGGAGATCATGGTCTTTGATTGAGGAGAACTGTAGGCTTTAGCTGTTGAAAGTAAGATTTTCGTCGCCGGAACCACCGTCGACGGGACCACCGTCGACGGGACCATCGTCGACGGGACCATCGTCGACGGGACCATCGTCGACGGGACCTTCGTCGACGGGACCTTCGTCGACGGGACCTTCGTCGACGGAACCTTCGTCGACGGGACCTTCGTCGACGGGACCTTCGTCGACGGAGCCTTCGTCGACGGGACCCCCGTCGACATTCGAGACATCGAACCTGTCGTCGACGAAGTCGTCGTCGTCGTCGTCGTCGACGGGCCTGACAGAGACATCTTACTCATCGATGTCGTTGCCGTAGACGTCGTGGTCGTCGACGCAGCCTTAGATGAAGCTGAAGATGACTGATTCGAAGGTTTCACCACAGACTTATGAGCAGAAACCATCGAACTGGTAGAAGGTGCAGATCCAGGACCTTTAAGACTAGACTGCTTCCCCAGAGGAGTAATAGGAAGAGATGATGTCGATTTTTCTTCAGATTTACCCCTTTTAGGCTCCACTTTCTCCACAGAAACAGAGGCCTTCCTTTTCTTGGGAGTGGGGTGAGAAGATTCTTCCTCAGAATCTGTGCCTGGAGTGGCCTTCTTCTTCTGAAGCCACAACAGTAATCTTGCCTCCCTGTCACGCTTAGTTTTGTCAGAAAATTTTCTACAAAGCTTACAGGACTTCACCAGGTGTTCAGGGTAGAGGCAATAAAGGCAGTCCTCATGTGGGTCCTCAGAGAAGAGTCTGGCCTTCCCACAGGATCTGCATGGCCTGAACAGCCTCTTCTTAGAGCTTTCAGCCATTTTAAGCAAAAAGAATACACACAATACCTCAAGGTAGAAGGCGGTAAACAGATTCCCAAAGGGTCAAAAGTTCACACAGGAAACAGAAGAAAACTGAGCAGAGCTCAGGGAGACTCCTTTCTCACACGAAGGCGGTTGGAAATCTGAGGCAGGAAGCTGCTGCTGGGGAGTGTGAGGGCAGGGCAGCAATTCTGATTGGCTAGCTTTTGGACCAAAACAAAGAAATGGTCTGGTTACCAAATAATACAGCCCCTATGGGGATTTTCTATGCAGTTTTTCTTCTCTATGATACTGCTTGGTCATTCTGTTACCGTGAGACTCCCACCATGACGACGGGGAAGATACAAGCATGTGAATCTATGAAAGATGTAATACTGGAGAAATTATGTACTTTTGTAAATTAAAAAGAGTATGTTACAACCTTAATTCCAAAAGAGGTATTTTACCCCAATCAGCAAGAAAATTGTTTTTTTCCCTGCAAATAGGTTGTATTTCATCAGAGATTTAAAGAATTTCAAAGACTGAATTGCTATTGACTTTGCTGCATTGATGCACAACAACTTCTATTTTTTAAACAAGCAATGTGAAATAGTTATCTATAGAGAAGCAATGCCAAAAAGGTTGCATTCTAAATTCAAAGCAACTATCTGTGACCACCTGACTTTTGTCAATCTACAAGCAAAAGGAACTGTTTCACACAAATTGGTTACACTAACCTGTTGCACTGCACTACAGTCGCCCATCCTAAAGCATTCAGCAGTTGATGGGTCATCAAAATCACCAAATACTAATCCACCAATAGCACCAAAACCTGCTCCTGTCAGAGTACGGCCACCAGAAATCTCTTCTTCATTGAATTCTATTGACAACAAGGATGCGCTTCCTCTGCTCCAGCAATATCAGAAAATGATGTGCTTTTTATGTTCATTTCAAATCAAGAGCTGTGTTATCTAATCCAGCAGCTGTTGTTCTGCCTTGCTCCACAGTCTTGTTTTCACAAGCCATCTCAGGCCTTGTTCAGTCACCAAAGCCTAAACAATGTTCGACCTCAAATTTACTGGAGAGCTCACGTCCACATCATTACCGGAAAGAAACAAAGGTATCAGGATTGCACCCCTAAGCATGAAAGTAACTGTACCTGTTTTTTTAACAGAATATGGAGCTGGTTCTATTTCTTTCTCTTTTTTTGCATCCAACCACAATAATCAGGAAAAAAAGCATTTGTCTAGTTCCCTTTTATTTTTCATTGAGCATAAAACCCTCACTTCACATATGATGTTGAACACTATAATGAATGTGTTTTTTATTTATCTTTCTTATGAAACAGGGGATTGGGGTGAGGAGGTGTAAGAGTCAGGCCTTCCAGCACAGAGAACCCTTTTCATTGCAGTTTGAAGACATGTTATTGAACATGTAATAAGTGATTCATTGTTATTTCATCAAATGCACATTTTGGGCATGTGCTTTTATTCCGTAAATGTATAATGAATATGTCTGATAACCAAGATCAATCAATTTGATAGTAATTTTGGGCTAGATGTAGGTAATCTCATTTTACTGATTCTTAAATACCGAATTTTCCCGATTCTGTATTTAGGAATCGGTAAATATGATGTAGGTAATAAATCTGTAAAATTTACAGATTCAGTAATATTTCTTATTATTGATTTGGTAATACCGATTCGGTAATAAGAAATCCCTTCCAGTTCATTCCTATGGGCCTGGAGGCCTATAGGAATGAATGGGAAGCCATTCATGAGCATATTCAAGGGTGGCAGGGTGTCACATTGACACCCTGTTGCACCCCTGAATCGTGCATGTGTGCACATGTGGCGCACATACATGCCCTAAGGGTATGTATGTCTGCCACATGGCACCTTGAAAAAAGCAAATTATTGCTTTTTTAAAGGTATTCAGTATTTACCACCAACTTGTAGATGGTGGTAAATAACAAATCCTTAAAGCACAAATGCACTCACTTGAGTACTACCTACATAGGTTTTAAGGATTCTGTAATTTACAGATTCCTTAATGTAAGGAATCAGTATTTTACCGATTCCTTAAAGTTAGGAATCAGTAAATTACTGAATCCTTAAAACCAGACTCCTACATTGGAAAGGGCTAAATACCGGTCGATAACGGGAAAATTTTCGGCTGTTACCGACCGGTATTTAGTTACCTACATCTGGCCCCTAGTGTCTAGTGTACAATGTGTTCTAGGAATGTCAAATCTTATCACTCTTTTCCTTTCTAATTCTATTATTTTATCTCAATTTTAATCAGTTGCTTTTAGGCTCCTTTCTTTTAGTTTTAGGTTATTAAACACATAGAGGTCAAGTTCCATTTTAATTTGTCCAGCTTGTTTACCTTTGGCCCAGACAGTGCATGCCATTATGACGTAAAGACTAAAAGGCCCAACTCAATTTTAAATAGTGAGAGGCTCCATTTTCTGAAGAATCATCAAAATGTCTGCCTTTGACGCAGATGTTGTCTGTGCTTATCTTTCCAAGAACTGTGAAAGTGTCAAGACATTTAGATATAGACAATAACAAAACACAGTGTGGGACATGTGTCTTTTTCAAGGTCAAATAACAATAACCCAAACAATGTACTCAATATGGACATATTTTTATCTTATTAGTACATCCACTGATGTGTACAATGTCAAAACCTCCCTAAGATGGCATTGCAAATTCCATCTTAGAGAAGATACAATTTATAAGGACTACCACTTGACCACTTAGTTAGGAGAATAACTTCACCCAGGTCATTGACACAGATCTGGATCTGGTTTTGCACAGTACTAGATTCCATCTCGACTGCAGAAGTCTCCAGCAAGACCCTTCAGAGCACTCAAATTGCCTGCACAAACTGGTGCCAGGATTGTGTTCTCGTGTAGACCCAAAATCCTAGGTTTTCACCTTCTGCTCAAAATAGCAGAAAGGCTGTTCCAAATAGTCAAGTCCCGTTCTCTAGGAATGCGCACCACATCTGAAACTCGGGCTCTTTATTTATCTGCTAGAACTAGCATGGCACTGTGAGGGTGTTAAGGGCTATAAATTGGGATGTTACAATTTTCCCTGTTTTCAGTTTTTTTGAAAAAGTCTAGCTGCTTTTTATCTTCTGTGATTTTGGCAATATTATGTACACTACATCTAGCATTTTAAAATAGATGTTATAAAATAAATATGTTGAAATACATACTCCATTTCTAGTAATCTTGAGTGTGTAAATCATTAATGAACGATTGTTTAGATTACCACTTCTCCCTATCAGTAACTCAAAAGCATTGACACCACTGCAATTATGTGGTGGGTGGAGCACTCCGGGCTACAAATACCGCTTTCACATTCAGTTTTGGTGCATTGAATTAAGTTCACTTGTGTCAACAGTGGGTGTGAAAACAAACCTTGTAGACCTGTGCCAAAGACTCCATTTGCACAACAAAAGCTTTGCAGTCATTAGCACATGCCAGCCTTTGTCCCTTCTGCAAGCTCATGTTAAACATGAAATATAACCTGAAATAATTGGCTTCTATAACCTCGTCATATTTTTCTAGCAGCTTACAGCAATTAAAGCTGCTCTTCTTTTTACATTCATAAAGTGGAACAGTCTCTTTCCACTGAGCAGCAATGTCTCACCTGGACACTATCATCATCAACAGTAACTTGATCTGCTATGTACAACAACGTACTTCTTGTGGTTGTTTGTTGAGCAGTACCAAACCCAGGCAGACACAAAGGTGGTCTCCTGTTTTATCAAGGCCGGGAATCATACTAACAAATGTTTACCGTTGTTTTCATCTGCGTGACTGGAACAGGGTCAAGACTGATTTGCATATGGCTGGGTCTGAAATGGGGTGGCGAAGTGAGCTAAAGAACGATGATGGACTCAACCCAGATGTGTGCCTGGGGGTGAGTGTCTAAAAAGTTTCAGTGTTCTGTCCATCATCTCCTTGTGTTTGCTTTGGGTGCCCTAAGTTGGCAGAGTATGCCCAGACGTGGGTCCCTTGCTCACTTTGCCACTGGATTCATGCTAGGCTGATGAGGTCCAAGGATGCTAGTTTCTGGTCCAGCAGAGATCTGGCTTGGCAGTTCTGGCTGGACTGTTCCCATGAGGAATAGGGTCAAGACTGATTTGCATACATCTGGGTCTGAACTGGGGTGAGTTAAAGAATGGTGATGGACCCAACCCAGATCTGTGACTGGGGGTGAGTCCCTGAAAAGTTTCAGCGCTCCATTCATCATCTCCTTGTGTTTGCTTAAGTTCGTGTCCAGCAGTGTTTGAGAGTCATCCAGTGAGGTGTTAGGTCTCTGCTCTTTTCAAGCGTCTATTTAATTTTAGTTTTAGTGGAGATTTCTAGGCCGACTTTCAGAAAATAACTTAAATTGAGCATTTGTACTTTCCTTGTGCTTAGAGAGTAAAGCACTCCCGGTTTTGTTTGCTACCAAAGGCGTGAGGCGCAACATCAGCCTATATTGATATTCTGCTTATGAGCAAGCACCGAATTGAGTGCATGTGCATAAAACATGTATCCTTGATGATATAAACTGATAGACTTATGATTGATACTGAGTGTATAGTCCTTGTGTGAATGATAACGTGAGCATCCCTAATGTTTATCTTTTGGCTTTTTTTTTGGGGAGCAATAATAACCATGATTCAATTTCCTTTGTTACTTTCCTCTTCACTGAGTTTGAATGATATTTATTCACAGTGAAGTAATCTTCATTAAGGCAGATTATTGTTGTGGTAACGCCTTTACTTTACAGATCTCCCTCCTTGGTGTACCATCCCTAAAGCCTTACCCCTGTCCAGCCACTCAAGTGTGCCGTGGATAGAATATTCAGAGCCAGGGGTGCTGGAAAGTCTTTGATGAATGTTTGTGGAGAAATGCCATTTGCCAAGTGAAGCTTGAAGAATATCGCCTAAATTTCCATCAGGAAGTCATAACCTGTTAAGAAGAGCCAGAAATCCCCTGAAAATGGATTACAACATTCACAAGGTGGAATGTAAAGCCCTCAATGAAGTATTTTGGCTCAATTTAAATCGCAAATAAGGATACAAGGTGGGAGTCATCGCAAGTAAACACGAAGACTCCAGTGTCTAAGAGGATACTATTAGAGATTGAATTTCAGCAAAGAAGATAAGATTACACCGTGGTCTAAGCCCTGATGATAATCCCCTGAGGCAGAGGGGGATTGGAAACGCGTTGGCACGCTAATATTTTGCCTGCGAGGGGTCCACATTAATTGAAGCTCTAGAGAGGGTGCCACTACATGAAATAAACCCTGAGAGCAAATCACTTCCAGAGAAAGTTGTCCCCGCAGTATACCTGTTTGAAGCGCTTAACGAACTGAACAATACTCAATGTCATGGCGCCTCCAGGCATTGTTTGAATCACCGACTGGTGTAATTGTTTGAATTAATCGTTAGATTTGAATTTATTGTCGTTATGTTTACGTTTTTAAATTGTCCAGTTTTTTATGTGTTTATTAACATTTATTCATGAGGAATGTATAAATGAATGAAATGTGTATTCTTTTCATGCTTCAAAAAAATTAAAGGATGTTTGAAATTAAGTTGAATTAATACAACTGTGAAAGTAAAATGCAATGACGTGATGCGTTGTATTTCCAAATCTGCATGAGTAACTAGCAGTTCCAAAACTGGTGGCCAGGTAATTCTTTTTGAAAAAATATTGCACGTCCTACCGGGCCCCCAAAATGGACGTAACCCCTATAGTTTAAAGGAACGTCAGCTTCTGGCAGTCCTGACAGAATAGTAGTCCCACAAAATAGTGGTCCTCCTGGACAGTGCCCATCAGAATGGCAAGGCTGCCTCAAGAGCAGAGACCACTGCATCAGCAGACCGAGTGAATCAATTGCAGACCAGGGTGGAGAATTCAGCTACCCGAGTCAAGAGACAGGAGAGGCTAGCCAATCTCCTACTCCAGTAATATCGGTGATGGTTCCCTAATCAGTTCCCTTGGCCCCACCCGGTTCTATGGGGCCGCAAAAAGGTATAAACGTTTTTGACTCAAGTGCAGTTGTACTTCATGGTCCATCCTCATTTATTTCCTGACGCTCACTCCAGAGTAGCATTTCTTATTACACATTTGGGAGGCGATATATATTTGGGCAAGATTCAGGGCTGAGTTTCAGAAAGTATTTGATAGGTCAGTTACCCGATCGGCAGATCAAGAATTGTTAGTTTTGACGCAGTTTAATCAATCAGTAGCATAAACATGATGACGAGAAGAAAAGAGCTGTTCTATACTGCAGAGGATTGAAGGATGAAATAAAAGATATTATTGCTCAGATAGAACCTTCACTGAGGCATGTTCTGAATTAATGAACCTCCCATTACGTTTAGATCACAGGCTGTCTGAAAAGAAGAAAATAGAATACAAAACATTTCATCAATCACATCCTAATCTCTCCTTCAGAGTCTCCAGAACCAATGTAAATAGGAGGTGTAAGGGGGTCACTCTCAGGAGGAATGTGATACACGATGAAAGTATGGTTTGTGTCTATTGTGGTAAAAAAGGTAATTTTATAAAAGATTCCACCATCCATCCTAAATCCAGCAGATCTCGAGTGACGGAAAACTAGAGCTCCCATTGCACCAGCAGGAGTATGTAATTCGATGTATGGACAAAGCTCCTGAACATTGTATAGCAAATACTTTGCAGAGTGCATCCCTGCATCTTATATTACAAGCAGAGATTGAACCTCCAGATCGTAGAAGACAGGTGGTGGAAGACTCTGGTGCTACAAGTAATTTTATAGATGCTAAATACCTCCTACATTTATGCCTGGATAACTGTGAGAAAGATAAACCCGAAATGGTTAGGGTGGTGGATGGCACCATGTTATCTTCTGGACCCAAAACTTAACATACTGATTTGGTAACCCTCCATGAGTAATAGAAAAACATAATCAAGAACAGATACAGTTTGATGTTATTGATGCCCCATGGTTTAAGATGATTTTTAGGTATGCTGTGGCTCACCTTAAACAATCCAACTATTGATTGGAATCACAGATTTATTGATTTAATGTTGCACTTCTGTAGAGAAGTCTGCATGGCATCTTTTGAAGGTGAAAAAGATACATACACATTTACATCATACTACTGCAATAGTTGCAGAGAAAAAGGTAATTTTACCACTCAGTACCAAGAACTTCAGGACATTGTTAGTAAGAGCAGTGCGGAAACCTGGCCTCCCTACAGGCATTATGACTGTCAAATAGATTTAGTTCCCGGAGCAAATATACCATACAGCCAAATGTATGCTCCGACATTAAAGAAAACCAACATCTCAAAGAGTATTTAGATTAATACTTGAAAAATGGATTCATACATTCATATCTCCAGCAGCTTCGCCGCTCTTTTTCATACCAAAAGCAAATGGCAATCTCAGAGCATGTATCGATTATAGAGCATAGAGTGCTGGCACAGTGAAAAACTGTTATCCATTACCCCTCATTTCAGTCCTTCTAGATCAAGTTCGATGAACCAGAAATTTTACCCAATTTGGTCTTAGGGGTGTGTACCATTTAGCAGGCATAAGAGAGGGAGACGAGTGGAAAACTGCATTTCGCACTAGTTTTGGCGTGTATTAATGTTGTGTTATGCCTTTTGGGCTTTGTAATGCCCCTGCAGCTTTTCAATATTTTTTTAATTAGTTGTTGAGGTGTTATTTAGACCAGCTTGTGATAGTCTATATATACAAAATATTAATTTATTCACACTCAGAGGAGGAACATGTCCATCATATACAGACTATATTGGGAGCTTTGAGGCAACATGGTCTTTTCTGCAAATTGTCGTAGTGTAAATTCCACTTTACAGAAGTGGAGTTTTTAGGATTTAATTTAACACCACAAGCTTTGAACATGCTGGAAAGTAAAGTGCAGGCATTTAAAGAATGGCCTACTCCACAAAATGAGACAGAAGTGCAAATATTTTTGGGGTTTGTCAATTTTTATCGTCCATTTATTCATCAGTTTTCAGCAGGTATAGCTCCGGTGTCTCGGCTGCTAAGGAGAAACGTTCCTTTTATATGGTCACAGGAGTTTGACCATGCCTTTTAAACTTTACAAGAAGCATTTGTAATTTGTAATAGCCCCGGTGTTAGCTCATCCTGATGTAACTAAACCTTTCATAATAGAGCCAGATGCATCGAATGAAGCAATGGGAGCGATACTATCACAAAGACACCAAGCAAAAGGACATTTGCTTCCTGTGGCCTTCATGTCTAAGAAGTTCAACCCTACTGAGATCAACTACACTCTGAGAAAGAACATTTAGATATACGGTTGGCTTTTAAGGAATGGAGACATTATTTGATGAGAGCCAGACATCCTGTTATAGTGTATACTAATCACAGGAACCTGTAATTCCTGAAGACAGCTAAAGCTCTTACACCTCTGCAATTACCATGGTTTTTTGTTTTTGCAGAGTACAACTTTGTAGTAACATACAGGCCAGGAGTAGAGAATAGGAAGGCAGATACATTATCTTGATACAAGGACTGGAAGAAAGCACTGCAGTCTGAGAGTAGAATTACGATAATCTCTCCACAACATATCATAGGAGTTACTACAATTCAGGATTTTTTTGGTTTGGACAACATTAGACAAGGATGGACTCTGGCAGACCTAGCAAAAGGAAAACATAAGAGACATTTAGACAGATAAAGGAGGGAATACCTTTACATGGCACGCAACTGTATTTACCTAGATCTTCTTTGAGAACTCTGGCTTTGAAATGGTGTCATGACAACCCAATGTCAGGACATCCTGGAGAAAATAAAACCTATGAAATTATGCCCAGATGTTTTGGTGGCCAGAGTTACGAAAGGATGTATGTATGTATTAAATTTTGATGTGTGTGCCCAAGCCAAGGTTGTTCAATCCAAGCCTAAAGGGTTTTTGTCCTTTATTTTTTTTTATTTATAAAGTTTTGTATAGTGCAAACATGACCCAAGCGGGTATCAGAGCGCTTCACATTTAGGGTAGGTAGGATACAATAGTGGGAAAAGAACAGTCGTTACATATATGTGCATAGCATATCAACGCTGGGATTCCCCGTTATACAACAATGTAGTAGTCAATCAGGGCATCAGAATATAGGGCTGAAGATTAAGCAGTAGAACCAAGGCTTTTTAAGGCAGAAACTTTTTCAATAGGATTTTCTTCACTTCCTTTTTGAAAGAAGCGGTTGATGAGATTCAACAGAAGAGGGCTCCAAATCTTCGGGACAATGCCTGAGAAGGCTCTGTGACTCGTTCTCTTTTTGTCGAAATTCTGTCGTTTCAGAAGCAGTGAACTTGCACTTTGTGATGGTCTCCAACCCCCTGATAATTCTAGCTTTTGAGCCAGATAAATGGGAGTCTTGAAATGTAGGGCTTTGTGAGTCATGCAGACAATTTAGATCTGTATTCTTGCTTCGTATGGCAGCCAGTATAGGGTTTTTAGGGTTGGAGATATGTAATGGTTTTGTTTTGTACCAGTAATAAATCTGGCTGCAGCAGTAATGGAGGCCCTTAGTGGTCCAAGTTATGTTTGGGAAGACCACAAAGCGAGGAGCTACTGTAGTCTAGCCTTGGTAGCACAAGAGCTTATACCGCCAGCTTAAAGTCTTTCTGTGGGAGGAATGGTTTGAGATTCCTTAGTATCCACATCTGGTATTTAGCGCCCTTGGTTGCATTGCTGATGATTCTGCATGTTCAAGTGCATTTCTAGAGTAATTCCAAGGGGTTTAGTGAACTCAATAATGTGGGGAGAGCAGTTGAAGGCTATACTATGTTTCATCCAGAGGTCGATCTTGGGAGTGTGATTAGGGGAAGCGATGAGGAGGAATTCAGTTTTGGAGGTGTTGAGCATGAGGTAGTTCTCAGTGAGCCAGTTCTGAGTATTCATCAGGGTAGAGTTGAGTGAAATGAAGTCTTCTGGGGACGTGATTTTCAGATATAGTTGTGTCATCTACATACATATGAAAAACAATGTTCGGAGCATTTGCTAGTGGTTCCAAGAATAAATTGAAAAGTAGGGGTGAAACGGCAGACCCTTGAGGAACCGGGCATTGATTCACCTAGACTCTTTGGGATCCGTTGTGGAGGAAAGAAGTAAACCTTTGCAGTACCAGCCTTGAAAGGCCCATCCTGTTTTCTAGATTGGATAGTCGTTTGTTGCGCTTAACAGTGCAAAGGCAGATGATAGGTCAAGGAGAATCAGGAAGCATGATTGATTTTGGTCTAGCATTTTTAAAATGCAGAAAGGTGGTGTGGGAGCACACTGCTTCACCTCCCAGCAGGGTCGCCCCTAAGCATCATGATAGATGTAGTCCGACAAGCGAGTACACTTGCAAAGTCTTTAGAGTGTTTCACCAGGTGGGTGCAGATTAGTGCTGGCCATCTCTGGACACGTGTTTCTAGATTATTATCTGTCATCAGCAGAGATTAGGCATTATTTGAGGTTGCTGAGCAGGCTGCCGTATCCTTGGAACGTAGTATCTCTCCAGGCGCGCAGGTGCCTCTCCACGAGCTTGTCAGCCCACAGCGGCTCGAGGGAGCCTTCAAGAAGAAAGTTGGTGTGGGAGCACACTGCTTCACCTCCCAGCAGGGTCGCCCCTAAGCATCATGATAGATGTAGTCCGACAAGCGAGTACACTTGCAAAGTCTTTAGAGTGTTTCACCAGGTGGGTGCAGATTAGTGCTGGCCATCTCTGGACACGTGTTTCTAGATTATTATCTGTCATCAGCAGAGATTAGGCATTATTTGAGGTTGCTGAGCAGGCTGCCGTATCCTTGGAACGTAGTATCTCTCCAGGCGCGCAGGTGCCTCTCCACGAGCTTGTCAGCCCACAGCGGCTCGAGGGAGCCTTCAAGTAGAAAGTTGGTGTGGGAGCACACTGCTTCACCTCCCAGCAGGGTCGCCCCTAAGCATCATGATAGATGTAGTCCGACAAGCGAGTACACTTGCAAAGTCTTTAGAGTGTTTCACCAGGTGGGTGCAGATTAGTGCTGGCCATCTCTGGACACGTGTTTCTAGAATATTATCTGTCATCAGCAGAGATTAGGCATTATTTGGGGTGCTGAGCAGGCTGCCGTATCCTTGGAACGTAGTATCTCTCCAGGCGCGCAGGTGCCTCTCCACGAGCTTGTCAGCCCACAGCGGCTCGAGGGAGCCTTCAAGTAGAAAGTTGGTGTGGGAGCACACTGCTTCACCTCCCAGCAGGGTCGCCCCTAAGCATCATGATAGATGTAGTCCGACAAGCGAGTACACTTGCAAAGTCTTTAGAGTGTTTCACCAGGTGGGTGCAGATTAGTGCTGGCCATCTCTGGACACGTGTTTCTAGATTATTATCTGTCATCAGCAGAGATTAGGCATTATTTGGGGTTGCTGAGCAGGCTGCCGTATCCTTGGAACGTAGTATCTCTCCAGGCGCGCAGGTGCCTCTCCACGAGCTCGTCAGCCCACAGCGGCGCGCCTGGAGAGATACTACGTTGAGGCACCTGCGCGCCTGGAGAGATACTACGTTCCAAGGATACGGCAGCCTGCTCAGCAACCCCAAATCATTTTGCCTAATCTCTGCTGAAGACGGATAATAATCCAGAAACACGTGTCCAGAGATGGCCAGCACTAATCTGCACCCACCTGGTGAAACACTCAAGACTTTCCAAGTGTACTCGCTTGTCGATCTGAACTGCATCTACCATGATGCCCAGGGGCGACTCTGCTGGGAGGTGAAGCACTGTGCTCCCACACCCTCCTTCTACTTAAAGGCTGCCCTCGAGCCGCTGTGGGCTGACGAGCTCGTGGAGAGGCACCTGCGCGCCTGGAGAGATACTACGTTCCAAAAATACGGCAGCCTGCTCAGCAACCCCAAATCATTTTGCCTAATCTCTGCTGAAGACGGATAATAATCCAGAAACACGTGTCCAGAGATGGCCAGCACTAATCTGCACCCACCTGGTGAAACACTCAAGACTTTCCAAGTGTACTCGCTTGTCGATCTGAACTGCATCTACCATGATGCCCAGGGGCGACTCTGCTGGGAGGTGAAGCAGTGTGCTCCCACACCCTCCTTCTACTTAAAGGCTGCCCTCGAGCCGCTGTGGGCTGACGAGCTCGTGGAGAGGCACCTGCGCGCCTGGAGAGATACTACGTTCCAAGGATACGGCAGCCTGCTCAGCAACCCCAAATCATTTTGCCTAATCTCTGCTGAAGACGGATAATAATCCAGAAACACGTGTCCAGAGATGGCCAGCACTAATCTGCACCCACCTGGTGAAACACTCAAGACTTTCCAAGTGTACTCGCTTGTCGATCTGAACTGCATCTACCATGATGCCCAGGGGCGACTCTGCTGGGAGGTGAAGCAGTGTGCTCCCACACCCTCCTTCTACTTAAAGGCTGCCCTCGAGCCGCTGTGGGCTGACGAGCTCGTGGAGAGGCACTTGCGCGCCTGGAGAGATACTACGTTCCAAGGATACGGCAGCCTGCTCAGCAACCCCAAATCATTTTGCCTAATCTCTGCTGAAGACGGATAATAATCCAGAAACACGTGTCCAGAGATGGCCAGCACTAATCTGCACCCACCTGGTGAAACACTCAAGACTTTCCAAGTGTACTCGCTTGTCGATCTGAACTGCATCTACCATGATGCCCAGGGGCGACTCTGCTGGGAGGTGAAGCAGTGTGCTCCCACACCCTCCTTCATTTTTAAAATGCCATTCGTAATATGAATGAGTGCAGATTCCGTGCGGTGACCTTGCAGAAAGCCAGATAGATGTTGATTCAAGAGTTGGAATTTCTCGATGTGTAAGCAGAGTTGCAATTGTTAGATATAGGGTGGAAGTTATTAAGATCAGTGCTGTCTATGTTAGTTTTTTGTTTTAGAATGGGGTTACCTGCGCAGCTTTTAGGCATTTGGGGATAGTGCCTTGTAATACAAAGCATTGACAATCTTTTAGCATAAGGAGAGGACCGCAGCTTTTATTTCTTCGAAACTGGGAGGTGGTAGAGGATTGCTGACGTGGTTAGATGGGCTGATCACTAGAAGAATGTTGTAGGTGTCACTTTCGCTAGGGGGAGTGAAGGTGTGCCAAGAGGCATTGTTCTTGGGGCTAACGATAGGGGGAACAAACCACTCCTAGAGGAAAGAGGAGCAACGATCCCAGAAAATAGAGGAAGAGCCCTATATGATTCTAGGTCGATAGGAATACTTTTGGTTTCTCAGCGAAGAAGGTGGCCCATTCGTCGCATGTTGGACAGGAGTCACCACGCTCAGGGCGGTTGGGTGCGTTGACCAATTGTTGTTTAGCAATTTCAAAAAGTCCCTTTATAAACACCAGAAAGAATGTGGGAAGACATCTCTGTTGATTTCCTGGTGGGATTACCCATATACAAAAAGATATGATACTATTGTGGTGGTAGTGGACAGACTGTCTAAAATGTTCCATTTAATTTCATGTGTTGGGAGTGCCTACGGCTCCACGGTTGGCTCAATTGATATTGGAGAATGTGGTGCGTCTGCATGGCCTTCCGCGTACTTTCATGTCAGATAGCGAAGCCAAGCTTACCTCAAGAGTTCACATCTGTTTGTCTACCAGTTTTCACCCTCAAAGTGATGGACAAACGGAAAGAGTTAACCAATGTATCAAACAATACTTTTGTTGCCTTTTAACGGATAACCCTACGGCTTGGAAAGAAACACTTTGGTTAGCAGAATTGGATATAATGTGGTTCCCCAATCCCCCATGGGGTATTCCCCTGTTTTTGCAACATGTGGATTCCATCTGCATTATCTGTCCTTGTTGATACTGTACCAACAGGACAGAGTAACCCATGTGGCAGAATACATAAGGCAGTTATCTAATTTAGTGAAAAACGCCTGCAAGCAAGTCATAGCTGCTAAAGAACAGTATAAGAAATACGCAGATAAAAAGAGTCAGGAAGGTGACAGGGTGAAGCTTTCCACCAAAAATGTGAATTTTCAAGACACCATACACATTTCAACCCAAGATTGTGGGACCATTTAAGATCACGAAGAAGATTAATTCTGATACTTACAAGTTACTTTTGCCATAGAATATGAAAATATATCCGGTATTACATAACTTTCTTCTCAAACGGTGTCTGATAAAGCTCGCCCTCCTCCTGTTTTTATTAATGTGTTACCAGAATACTCAGTGAAAGGCATTAACAGCATGGAAAAACGCAATGGACATGTATGGTATTTGGTATCATGGGAAAGTTATAGACCGGAGAATGATTCGTGGGAACCAGCTCACTCCATCAGAGCCACACGGTTAATCCAGATGTGCCCAAGATCTCATGACATACCACCTGCGCAATATGGACATAGAAAGGGAGGAACGGGGTTTGGTCAGTACCTGTGGTGTCTGTGCCTCTATTGTGCTAATGTGTGAGGTACCAAGACAACATCTCTGCAGAAGGAGTCATGAATTAGGAAGCAGTCAATGGTGGGGAAGCTGTAAAAGACAGATAGGGAAGTCTATTCCAAGATAGCCACTGCAGTTACAAGGACTTCAATTGACTGTTTCTGCAAAATCACATGTGGGACCCCCGGGAGAGGCAGTCAGCGTCTACTCTTGTGGATAGCATTTGGATTTGCAATTAGTGCGCGGTGTTAGTGGCGATTAGTCTATGAGTCATCAGGGTTCCATGCACTCTTCACCAGTTAGTCAGGATTTCCTCCTCTTCTTTGGCTGGCAGCGAAGTTTGAGAAGAGGCTTTTTTTTTTCTTGATTCAGTTAGCGCGTTGGATGTAAACATTGTTTTTTAATTTTCCCTTAAATTTGTTTCCAGCAGTGCTTGAGAGTCATCCAATGAGGTGTTAGCTCTGTGCTCTTTTCAAGGAGCTATTTCATTTTCTAGTGGAGATTTCTAGGCCCACATTTGGTATATTATTTTAAGCATTTGTACTTTCCTTGTGCTTCACGAGTAATGCACTCCCAGAGGCACAAGTCGCAACTTCAGCCTAAAGTTCTATTTTTGGGCAAGCACCGAATTGAGTGAATGCACATAAAACGTGTATCCCTGATGATATAAAAGGATAGACTTATGATTGAAACGGAGTTTATACTGCTTACGTGATTGTTAACGTGAGCATCCCTAATGTTTATTTTTTGTTATTTACTTTGGGAGCAATAATAACCTCAATTCAATCTCCTTCACTACTTTCCTCTTCACCGAGTTTGAATGATATTTATTCATTTTATTTTCCATTTGATAACTTTATTTCGGTCAAAGACCATAAAAGTGCAAATAAAATACATACAAGCACATAATATTAAGACAATAAATATTAAACAAATCGTTATTTTAAAAAGAGAATTAAACTAGTAAGTTATCAAAAAACAGCAGTATAAAATATCATGATTGTTACAAATGGGTTATAAAACTTTGTCTTCTACGCCACATGCTGAATAAATATCGAGATACGGCAAACCCTATGGGGGGATGGGTATCATATGTCAGAATCAGACAAGCCTGAGCAAAATGTCGAAGCTTGAGATTCCTATAAATCGGGATCAACCAACAGTTCCTAATTGTTAAATATGCAGGACAGAAAAACATTACATGAGCTACATTTTCACTTTTATAGTCGCATGCCGGACAAGCTTCTTTGTTTGACTTTGACCATTTGCATGTGAGCGACCTAATTGGTAGGGTGCCATGCCTTAGATGGAGATATAGCTTTTTCGCAAGTGGAGGTTGTATTACATCCATGAATTCCTCAAATTTAGATTCCACTTTTACTAGGAGGAACTCTGCTGACAGCCTACCCATAGTTGCAGACCTCAGTAGTGCAAAAAAGTTCTGCCTTCAAATCTGAGTTTGCAGTTCCTTTTTTCGATATCCCAGGACAATGCATCTCAGGTATTTCCCAGAATTGCGGGAGACCTATCCGGGTACTAACAGCCCTAATATGTTGCAGCCATGGGATGTTTTTGCTTTTAAGGGAGGTCCAACCCTCAGAGAACTCAGCTCTATAAGAGGCCAGTTCTGGGACTGACCACAGCCTCTTCCAATATATAATAGGTCTTGCAGTTGTGATCTCCTCTATTGGCTCCAACCCAAGATCTAGTCTAAGAGGGATCAGTGGTGTGCTTGATGGCAGTCCGACTAGGTTCCTCATAAAGCTTTGTTCCACCCTTCTGAGGTTAGGTATCTGTTTGTGCCCCCAAAGTTCAGCGCCATATATTGCAGCCATTCTAGCCTGAAGACAATATATTTCCAGGGCCGGAGATGCCGGTTTGAAGGCTGACCCCTTGAGGTTCCGTGACGATCGTAAGTGGTGTTTTTGACTCGTACGAATATGGTAGAGTCTGGTATCTATGAACCGCAAATGACGAGTTTAGTGGGTGTATGCATTTTCGCTGTGCTAACCTAAACCGTTCGTTTGTTTCGTGGGTTTCTACATCCGAGCCCACGGGTTCCATCTTAGATGCGGCATCCATTTTGTCTCTTGCCCTCAAGTAGCCAGCGAACGGACGCTGTCCATTTCGCGACCCTGGGATTCCCAAACTCTTGCGGAAGACACGTTTCCTTTGAAGGTGTCTTTATGATAAGGGGGGTGGCACTGTAAGGCAAATGGCCCCGCTCGAGGCACATCTTGCCGTGCCGGTCTATTGTCTTAGCCGTGCATCTCATTAGGCACGTCCCTTTGATGCCTGCAGCTCGTGTTTCCCGATACCACCCCCTTTACACCCTTTTCGATCTCCCCACTGTTCCTGTCTTCCTCTGCACCTGTTTCTGTCCTTTCCTCGATCTGTTTATTGTTGATTGGAATGTACTAATGGTGGGAAGATGGGTTTTTACAGTTGGGAACCACCAAACGTTTCCGTACTTATGTTCCGGGCCTTGAATACATGAAAGTAACCCCTTATGGTTTTACGATGGGAACTGAGTTGTAACCTTTTGTGTACCATGTTAACCTATGAGAGAAAACTGTATAAAAGGAGCGACCCACAGTAGCAATTCGAATCAGGCTCCGTGAACCTACGTTATGTACTTCTCGTGACTTCTGTGTTCCCTGCAGTAAATAAACCTCGAATCTTTGACGCCGAAGGAAGTGTCCCGTGTCTCTGTCATTTGTACGCCGGAACAGGTTACCCACGAAGGTTTCAGGTGTTGTCCCCTGGCACCGCTGGGTCTTAGAAAAACCCAGTCCTTCAGTTGGCGCCCAACGTGGGGCTGCATCAGAGGTACCGGTCCAAGCCCGACGATCGTGAGGAACTTCGTGTGAAATCTCCGAGGGAAGGTGCACCCCGCTTCATCGATCCTGTTGTCGAAACAAGTGGCCCGACGACTTTTCCCGCGAAGATCCCCGCCTCCTGATGGCTGCGACGGACTGCTGCCCTGACTGTAGACCTGTTTTGGCGCCTGGCGTAGACCTTGGTACGGTGAGACGATTGACGGGCCTTCCTGGTGACGCCATCGATCTTTGAGTTAAGTATTTGTGGGTCGCTCCCAGAGTCCTTAGTTGTGGGTGCTTAGTTGTTGCATGGTTCCATTGCATTTGTGGTTCTTAGTACTTGGCTCTTTGTTGAAATATTTGACGTCTGCAGTCGCCAAAAACCGAGGGTTTTTGCTCTTTGCAGGAACATTGTTAATCCTGTAACCCTTGAAGTTTGTGAAACTCGGCTAGTGTGCAAGATGCCTGGCCGTAGTACTTTGTTCAGTTGTTTTAGTCGTTGTGGCGCGGATTCCCGACTGGAAGATTCGTGTCTGATACCTCCGGTTGGAACTCCAACTTATGAGCTATATAGCAAGCATGGGTTAGGTCCGATTACCTTTAATGAATATTGGATTCGCTATACTAAAAAGGATGGTGTCCTCAGTTGGCCACCTCATGGTAGTTTTGAGACCCCGATCTTAGATAATTTAGAAGCTAAATTGTTTCAGAAAAAATCAAGGCCGGCCATGTTTGATGCCTTTCGGTTGTGGCGTAAAGAAGCCAAACAGAGAGAAATCAGACAGATTAAACGCAATAAGAGAGAAGGAGTTGTTACTACGGTAAGAAATGCAGAGCAGTTTCAGCGAGATAAGGAGGAAAAGGAGAAGGAAGTTTTCGATAGATTGCAACGTATGTCTGTAGACAAGTGTTATCCCGTTTTACCGACAAGTACAAATAAGAAGGAGGAATCTGCAGATGACCCTTTAATGTCCTATATTTTGAAGTCGCCACCTCCGTACGTACAGGGCACTGTAACTCCTGTGGTTCCTCCTGCCTCTGTTCTTCCTGCTCCTGTTCCACAACCTGTTCCACAAAATGTTCCTGCTCCTCTACTTGCTTCCATCCCTACTGCTCCTCCACTTGTACTTCCCCATACTCCTGCTCCCGCTGTTCCCGCTGCTCCTGCTGTTCTGGTTACTCCTCCTGTCTCTTCTGCTTCTGGTACTTCTCTTGTTACCCCGTTGGGTTACTCTTTGTCTCCGTCTGTTCGACGTCGTACCCCCTCTGTAGCTGCTAACTTCTTTAATTCTCTTGGACCTATTCTTGAGTCCGCTGGTTCGGACGGTCCTCAAAGACGAAGTCAGCTTCCTGGTGGTAGGGAGCGTGACTCATTGTATAATATGGCTATGGGTTGGATGAAATACCCCTTTCGAAATCCTCCTCGTGTAGTGTTAGATACGTTTTGCCAATTCAACATACCGACACAAAGGTTCGTGTTTGAAGAAATGTGCAAGGCTTTACGTGACCTAATATCGGCTGATGCCTCTGATGAGGTGTTAACTGCTCTGACTAACTTTCAGCTCCAGTTTGCGAGCGGAATGTTGGTGGGCACCAATGTTCGACGTGCTGTCGAGCAATTATTGTCTTTTCGTCCTTCTACGATGCCTCGGGCATTGTTTGTGGAGGACATTAAAGGATCGCTTGCAGCGCCTGGTCAGTACCCTATGCGCGAAGTTCCACCAGTGTGGATGCCAGGTGATGCTAATGCCGTTCCTATCATCCTGCCGCACTTTCAAAGAGTGTGGATACATCTTCCATGGAAGCGATCGGAAGTTTTGCAGGTAAAGCAGTCTTTGCCTGACCCTCGCAAAAATCCTGCAGGGTATTATAAAGAATTGTCACAGCTCGTAGATGCTACGATAATGAATCTTGCTGATATCGATATGCTGTTTGGCAATGTCGTACCGCAACCGGTATGGGCGAAGATTCGTCAGGAAGACCATGCGGGAGAATTAGGTGGTGACTGGAATGCATTGCGGGCTGCTGACGGTTTGCAAGTTGGTGGGGCCAAGCCTGATCAATTAATTACGGCTCTACCTCAGAGAATTATCGCTCTGATGAAAACGCTTATGCCAGCCATGAAGGTAAATTGGGACAAACTGTCCGCTTGCAAGCAGAAGAAGGACGAGAGCGTCTCTGATTTCTTTACGAGATTTGAGGAGGCTTTCATTGACCATAGTGGTCAAGACATGGGTACTGAAGGAGGTCAGCGATTGTTTGTGGATAAGTTTGTTTCAAATCTACTGCCTGACTTAAGCAACAAATTGCGTAATTCAGAAAGTGCGTGGGCTGTTTCTACTTCTGCTCAAATATTGGCCACGGCCCAATATTATGAAAATAGGGAGAAAGAGGAGAACGATTGTGCGGACAAGAAAACGAAAGAGCTCAAAACTAAAGTGTTGTTGCAACAGGCGTATCCTCCGCGTTCGAATCAGAATGACTTGCAACAGCGGAACAGATCACAATCTCAGTCAAATAGGTCACAATCACGAAATGATTCCTCTTCGCAGAGATCTTCGTTAGGGTACAATCAGTGTGCCTATTGTAGGAATGAGGGTCATTTAAAATTCGATTGTCCAGTTCTAAATGAGCGTAATAGTGGTAATTCGTCTAGAGGAGGTCGTGGTGGTTCTCAACAGACATCACGTGGTAGAGGTCGCGGTGCTCAAAACGATCGTTCCACTAACACTTCTGACTCCAATAATTGTTTTGATCAGCGCGGATCGTCGTAAGGACGATCTGCTCAGTACAATGTGGATGATTATTACGTCGATCAGGATGCTGACGACGGTAATTACTAGGACAGCCATAGACAAGGAGAGGGAGTAGTATCAGTTCCGGTTGATCAGAGAGGGCCTTACGTCGCAGTTGCCACCTCGGGCGTCGTTGAGCCTTTTCTGTTGAACACTGGTGCAGCGAAAAGTTCTATAATGCATTCGAAACTCCCTGGCGCACCTTTGTCTGGCTTAACAAATGTTTCCGTTGGATTCTCTGGCGCCCCTGTTAGCAATCCGGTTTCGTGCCCTTTGCCTCTTACGATTGGGCCGCGTGAGCTGAAAGCTCCGCTGATTTTGACCACTGGGTGTGGCGAAAATCTTTTGGGCCTGGATTTGCTAAAACGTTTGTATGCGACTTTGTATTGTTCTCCTGCGGGAGTAAAGCTTACATTAGGTGAGAGAGTTGTCTCTCCTATGTACTTATCCATTGATAAGCTTCCACCGGAATTGAGTTCACTTCCTGCATCTTTGTGGGCAACAGGTCCCAACGACGTGGGCCTGCTTGACATTTCCCCTTATGTTGTTCATTTGAAATCTAACGTGCGACTTCCACGTATTCCCCAGTATCGTATCTCCCTTGATGGTGAGCGAGCATTGTTAGCTATTATCTACGATTTGATTGAAAAAGATGTTATCGAGGAGACACGGGGAAACGTGTGCAATAGCCCTGTACTGCCCATTTTGAAGCGCACGGATCCATCAAAACCACCTGTTTATCGTTTTGTTATCGATTTACGGGAGGTAAATAAAATTGTGATTCCTCAGTTCCCTGTTGTGCCTGACATCACGGCGCTACTGACTCTGATTCCAGCCTCTGCATCTTGGTTCTCAGTGATCGATCTGAAGAATGCTTTCTTCAGCATTCCGATTGCTGAGGAAAGTAGAGACCTTTTCGGTTTCTCTCTTGGTGGCCGAAGCTTCCGGTTTAAACGTGCTCCTCAGGGCTACTGTGAGAGTCCATCTATATACAGTCAAGCCTTGAAGGGTCAACTTGATGCGTTTGTGTTGCCGGCTGGTGCAGCTTTAATCCAACGACTTATTGGTGGCTGCAGATACTCAGGACATTTGCAAACTCGCAACGGTATCGTTGTTGCAGCATCTCTGTGACTTACATCACAAGGTGTCGCCTTCTAAACTTCAATATTGTTGTCAAGAAGTAACCTATCTAGGTCACTTATTGTCAAAGGAGGGAAGAAGGTTGACCCCAGAGAGAATTGCAGCGATTGCTCGAATGACTGTGCCAACGACTCAGAGAGATGTGCGTGCCTTTTTAGGTATCACGTCATACTGCAGACAGTGGATTCCAAATTTTTCATTGTTAGCGAAACCATTGGTAGCTCTTACGTGCAAGGATGTTCCAACTCCTTTACCATGGACGGGAGAATGTCAGAAAAGTTTTTCTGAACTGCGTAACGCATTGTGTTCGGCTCCTGTGTTAGGGACCCCTGACTACAGTAAGCCGTTCACACTATACGTTCACGAGAGAGAAGGTTGTGCGTTAAGCGTCTTGACGCAACAATTTGGCGGTAAGCAACGTCCATGTGCATATTTTTCCTCGACCTTGGACCCGGTAGCTAGAGCATTGCCGAGTTGTTTGAGAGCAACAGCGGCAGCTGCAGTGTCCATCCGACAATCTGCAGGATTGGTCATGGATAATATGCTTACGGTGATGGTTCCGCATGCAGTTAACACTCTCTTAAATCGTACGAAAACTCAGCACTTGACGAGTGCAAGGTTGTCTGGCTATGAGTTGACGCTTTTGGCAAGTCACATTCAGATAAAACGTTGTAATGTCCTGAACCCGGCGACTTTGTTGCCAATTAGTATGGAGTCAGATGAAGTAACACCTCATGACTGTTATTTATGGACTGAGGAGGAAACGAAAGGTCGCGTGGACCTTAAAAACACTCCTTTGGAAGATCCCGATGGGACTTTGTATGTGGATGGTTCATGTTTTAAATTGCCGAATGGCGATGGAACGACTGCGTATGCTGTGGTGACATTACATACTTTTGTGGAAACTGCGAGATTGAATCAGAATTCTGCTCAGGCTGCAGAGCTGATTGCCTTGACTAGAGCGTGGGTGTTGTCGAAAGGGAAACGGGTGAATGTGTTTACTGACAGCCAATATGCTTTTGGCGTCGCGCATAGCTTTGGACGTTTGTGGCGAGAGAGAGGTTTTATGACATCGCATGGTACGAAGATCCAACACGGACAGCTCGTGAATGATCTTTTGGATGCACTTACATTGCCCAAGCAGGTGGCGATTGTCAAATGTAGTGCACACCGTAAGGTGACGGATGATGTTGGTCGTGGGAATGCGTTCGCTGATGAGACTGCTAAGGAGACTGCCCGGAACCTTAGAACTAGGATGTATGTGACGAGTTCGGTTAGGTGGCCTACAGAGACTAGTATGTGTGAGGATACCATCGAGAGCGTGAAAATGATTCAGAATGAGGCCACCGAAACTGAAAAAACGAAGTGGAAAGAGAGTACGGGAAAGTTGGATGCGAATGGTTGTTGGATTGATTTGTCAGAGAATAAGAGGTGGATGTTGCCAGATGCGTATGTACTAGCTGTTGTGACGATGGCACACGGCTTAGCACATATTAGCGCGAAAGGTATTTGTAAGTTGTTATCCCCTGTATGGAAGAATGATGGTATTATGAAGTGTGCTGAGAGATTGGTGAAGAATTGTATGATATGCATGATGTACAATCCTGGAAAAGGAACCCCTACACCTCCTGGCCATTTTGCTCCCCCTTCATGTCCCTTTGAGGTGATCCAGCTAGACTTCATCCATATGGAGCGATGCAATAACCTGAAATACGTTTTAGTTGTGGTTTGCGCATTCTCCCGATGGATCGAAGCCTACCCCCTCAAAGATAACACTGCTCTGTCCACTGCGAAAATCCTACTGAAGGAATACTTTCCTCGGTATGGAATGCCTCGAATTGTATGGTCTGATAACGGAAGTGAGTTTGTGGGGAGTGTGATGAAGAGTGTGTGTAAGGGCCTTGGAATTACTCAGAAATTCCACAGCGCCAATCATCCCCAGTCAGCTGGTTTGGTTGAAGGGTACAATGGCACCCTCAAACTGAAGCTGGCGAAGGTTCAGGCTACGACTGGTCTTTCGTGGCCTGACGCCTTACCTCTAGCCCTCCTGTCCACTAGGGCGACTGTACACTCCCGAGTAGGGCTTAGTCCCTACGAGATTGTGTTCGGCCGCCCTGCGAATGTTTGGGGGGTTCCTAGACTGAGTGTGTTCTCTGATCTTGAGTACCCAATGTTGATCGATTATCTGCATGATCTGACTGCTAAACTGAGGTTAATTCACCAACAGGTCTTTGAAGCACTGCCGACGCAGACGGAGGGTCTAGGCCACCAGCTCCAGCCTGGAGACTGGGTGGTGACGCGGAACTTTGGACATAAAAGAAACCTTGAGCCCCGCTTTACTGGACCTTACCAAGTTCTTCTCGCCACGAGGACTGCTGTTCGTTTGGAAGGTCGCAAACACTGGGTGCACGCCACCCATACTAAAAAGGTACCTCTACCTTTGCCGGCAGACTCGTGGGTGAGGAAAGGCATTGCTTCATCTGAAACGGAAACATTGCAGATCTTTGTTCCTTTTAGAGACGCTCAGCTTGTTGGAGAACCCTCAGCGCAGCAGGACGACATTGTTGAACAATTGCCACCTACAAACTCAAGATCTGAACAATTGACTGACCAGCAGAACTCTGTCCCGCCATCGGATCAGTTGTTTGATGAACAGACACGTCCGGGGAGAAGCCGATACTTCCTGAGATCTAATACTAAGGACAAATAAAAAAAAGTTTTTGCTTTCTCCCTTGACATCCACATTACCCCATTGACACCAGTCAGTCTGAACACACTCGTACCATTTTGGTTTTTTGTAAATATTGTAAGTTTTGTTTCCACATATGTTTTTGCTTCCACAGCTTGGAAATATTGTGTATATTTGTAAATAAGTACCTTACATCCGGGTGTACCGTAGGGCCGCGCGTGTACTTCCTTCTGGTTAGTAGGTCTTGACACTAGGTCAAAGGCCGTCGGTTCCTGGGAACTCCTGGGGATTGGCTACTGCTACACAGAACGAAGTGCGTCAAGAAACGTTGCGGACGGTTTTAGAGGATGCCGTTCTCTAAGCTGGTGGATTTGGAAAAAGCTCAGGCTCAAAGATTCAAGTTGCAACAAATTACTCGTACACAATGCTTCATGATTCAAGTGTTCCTACTGTTTCTAATTGTTTCCTCGCTACTGGTGGGTGGGGTGTATTACCTGATATTGACGTTCTTGCCTTCTGCTTCACCTACCCCTTCTCATGAGCCTAAAACTACCTCCACTGTTTCTCCTCATTCCTTCCACATCTTACCCCAACACGAGCAGGCCAGACGTGCGGAATTTATGAATAATTCCTTTATTCAGCTCCTTCATCAACATCAGTTGGTGGTTAACACTACCAATTGTTGGGTGTGTGGGTTGATGCCACATACCACTAATAAGGGGATTCCGTACTTGGTCCTTCCTTATAGTTCCCAGGGTTCAGCTCGAGCATTTCAAACAATGTTTCGAAGTGCACTAGATTCCTACCCCAATCGAGAGCCACGTCCTTCCCACTTTGGTCCTGGTCCGTACCACAAGCCTTTGGCTATAGCGATCGCTGATTTAGATAGGGATATCTATGAGCCGTCGCTCATCCCAGAGGAAGAGGTGCGAGCCTATAGGGATCTGAGTGAGGCTGAGTATAGTGCGCTCGTGGGTGAAAGACAGCTTAGAAGCTCGTCTCCGATATGGATCGTACCCTACCTTGGTAATTTCTGTCTAAAAGGTCGTGGCCGAAGACCGAGAGCTCATCTTGGAGAGAGTGCTTGCTCCGATACGTATGTCTTGCCGATGCTCTCGTCCCCTTTGTTTCTGACTGCCAAGGGTACGTACTTTGTCTGTCATGATCGTGCGTATACGTGGTTGCCCTCCGACTTTGCGGGCACATGTTACATTGCGAATTTGTTGCCTCCGACTTTTACAGTCGCCTCCGATTACCACAAGACTCGAAATGTGAGGGGCGTGATTAGCGAAGAGGACACTGCCGGTCAAGAGGCAGGAGACTTTTTCAAAGGTTTCTTTCCGTTTTGGGGACCTATGGTTAATAGTAGGAACCTGAGACAGTTGACCCGAGTGGTGGAATCGACAGCTAATATCACTGCCAGTGCCCTTGGTAACATCACAGCAGAACTTCAGGCGGATAGGCTCATGACGTTACAAAACCGTATGGTTTTAGACGTTGTTTTAGCAGATCGAGGTGGAGTATGTAAGGTGATCCATTCGAGCTGCTGTATTTTCATTCCAGATAACGCTCCGACTGTCTATCAAGCCATTTCGAAGTTGCATAAGATCTCTGAGTCCATACACGTGGACGTAGGGGATTGGACGCTACTTGGGTGGTTTTGGGGCCTGATGTCGACTTGGGGTTGGAAGATTCTGATGATCATCGGGGTTGTTGTAGCGTTTCTGTTCACGTGTTGTCTTTGTGTGCAGTGTGGTCCTGCCTTATGTGGCCTCTGTGCTACAACGTGTATGAGACAGCCGCCTGTTACCAAAGGAGCTCAGATGGATAGAATTATGCTGCAGCAACATCTGGATGGTTTGATGAATATCGAATATGATTCCGACTAGTGCTTGCCTACATGAGGGCAAATGGAGCGTCTGAGGTTCCGTGACGATCGTAAGTGGTGTTTTTGACTCGTACGAATATGGTCGAGTCTGGTATCTATGAACCGCAAATGACGAGTTTAGTGGGTGTACGCATTTTCGCTGTGCTAACCTAAACCGTTCTTTTGTTTCGTGGGTTTCTACATCCGAGCCCACGGGTTCCATCTTAGATGCGGCATCCATTTTGTCTCTTGCCCTCAAGTAGCCAGCGAACGGACGCTGTCCATTTCGCGACCCTGGGATTCCCAAACTCTTGCGGAAGACACGTTTCCTTTGAAGGTGTCTTTATGATAAGGGGGATGGCACTGTAAGACAGATGGCCCCGCTCGAGGCACATCTTGCCGTGCCGGTCTATTGTCTTAGCCGTGCATCTCATTAGGCACGTCCCTTTGATGCCGGCAGCTCGTGTTTCCCGATACCACCCCCTTTACACCCTTTTCGATCTCCCCACTGTTCCTGTCTTCCTCTGCACCTGTTTCTGTCCTTTCCTCGATCTGTTTATTGTTGATTGGAATGTATTAATGGTGGGAAGATGGGTTTTTACAGTTGGGAACCACCAAACGTTTCCGTACTTATGTTCCGGGCCTTGAATACATGAAAGTAACCCCTTATGGTTTTACGATGGGAACCGAGTTGTAACCTTTTGTGTACCATGTTAACCTATGAGAGAAAACTGTATAAAAGGAGCGACCCACAGTAGCAATTCGAATCAGGCTCCGTGAACCTACGTTATGTACTTCTCGTGACTTCTGTGTTCCCTGCAGTAAATAAACCTCGAATCTTTGACGCCGAAGGAAGTGTCCCGTGTCTCTGTCATTTGTACGCCGGAACAGGTTACCCACGAAGGTTTCAGGTGTTGTCCCCTGGCACCGCTGGGTCTTAGAAAAACCCAGTCCTTCACCCTTGAGAACTTTACTAATGCCCCCGCTACCTGGGATAGTTTAAGCGCCGACTTGGCGGTTTGGGTATTCCAATCAAAGCTCTCTGTCGGGGTAATACCCAAATATACAAAGGTCCTAACCCGCTCTAGGGGGGTACCATTTAAGACTGGGTTTGGGCGTGTCTGCTTCGAGGGGTTGAAAATCATGAACTTGGTTTTTTCCAAGTTTATTTCCAATCCCCACAAAGCACAGAATGCTGCAAATCCATTAAGAGTTCTTTGAATGCCCGATGATGTTTTCGACAGCAGCAGAGTGTCGTCTGCAAACATCAGACGGGCACTCCACCAGTCACCAATTTTGGGGCATCATTGTCCACCACACCATTCAAATGGTCTACAAGACCATTAATATAGAGACTGAATAGTGTAGGGGCCAAGACGCAACCTTGGCGCACTCCTTTCAGGACAGGAAAGCGTTCCGTGAGGTCACCATGCTTCCCGCACCTAACCTGTTCATATTTGCCCGTGTGGAGTCGGGATAGTATAGCCAGTGCGGGAGACCCAAATCTGACAGCACCTTCCACAACTTCTCCCGAGGGACCAAATCAAATGCGGCCCGCAGGTCCACAAAAACAAGGTAGAGGCTGCCACCCTCCACACTTACTGTTTTCCAGAATAGGACCTGCAAGCGGAATATTTGGTCTAGGGTGGAGATGCCTCCCCTAAAACCGGCATGGAATGTGGTCAGTATTAAGTTTTCTTCTATCCACCCCAGGATCCTATCAAGAATGATCCTCCCCATTAGCTTTTGTGATGCATCTATAAGAATAATGGGTCTGTAGTTTGATGGGGTAAGCGGGCAACCTTTTTTAAAAATAGGCACGATCTCGGCTCCCAACCAAGTAGCTGGCAATTCTGCTCCCAACAAAATCTCGTTAAATAAGACAACCAAATAGGGTGCCCAAATTTTGGGCTGGGTACGAAACAAATCACCAGGTAGTTTATCCAGACCGGGGGCCTTATTGGGAAGTAGTTTTCCTATTACTACCTCAACCTCCCTCAGCGTGATAATTTCACACCGCTACCAGTTGATCCCACCGTGATGTGTCACCCGAGGCCCCCACCAGTCGATGCTCATGATGGGGGCCTTGGGCGGACACTAATTCCCCCTGTTCATAATCTGCACTCCCTGAGGCTCCTCGGTCTTGCAGGGGTGCAGCGGTTTCGCAGATTATATTATCGGACTCAGTAACACCATAGAGTGCACCAAAGTGCATTTCCCACATCGCAGGTGCGATATTTGGGGCGGACGCAGGGGTAAGCCCATTCATGCCTGTAGCAACAATAGACCAAAATAATTTGGGATCCCTACACTTCAATGCAGTTCCGAGCTCCTCCCACATCTTCACCTCCCATTCCTTCCTACCCTTGTTGATTACCTTTTTGTAGAGTGAGCGTTTGTCCCGAATAGCTCCTGTGTCCTTGGTTTTTATTGCGAGCAACAGGTCTTTTTTTGCCTTTCGACAGGAGGCGTTATACCATGGATGTACCTTAATCCGATATTTATTCAAAGTGAAGTAATCTTGATTAAGGCTGATTGTGTTGAATCCTTTGCTTTACAGATCCCCCACCCTTGTATACATTAACCCCCCCCCCCATCTAGCCACTCTAGTACTCCGTGGATAAAGTATTTTCAGAGCCAGAGGTGCTGGATGGTGGGCTTCGGAGGGGGGGGGGGTCGTTGCGGTTCCTGAGGATCATAGGAGTCCTGACAATCTCCATTGCTATTTGTCAAGTGTAGCAATGGCCGGTTATCTTGAATTTAATTAACAAGTATGTTGAAGGTTTAACAAGAAGATTACAAGAGAGTGGAGCCAAAGGTTTAGTTTTTCTTTCAATGAAAGTACCAGAAAGAACACTTGTGCTCTGTCTGTTGAGAAGGATTTTATCCACTGAAAGGTAGGCCCCTCCAACTGCATAATTCTCAAAGCACTACAGGAGGATGGAATGGATGATGTCATCTTATGCAGCACAGCAGTCAAACAGAATGACTGGTCCCATGCCACCGCCATTGACCATCTTGCAAAGGTTGTCAATAGGCGATAAGATTAGGAATTCAATAACCATCTGCAGGCTGAAGCCAGCATGTGCTTCTTTCAGGAGAAATTTTTATTCTCATCTAAATTTGGTAGTTGAGGCATAACTAATTTTCTAAGATTTTGGAATGTAAAAGTGGTATAAGCCTAAGATTATAAGTGTCTGTTGAACAGAATGAGCTGAATAATGGTTCATATCATGGAAGTAGGTTTGATCCCTGTGTCAAGGCAATTTGTTAATGATGGAGATAAAGGATAGAGCAAACAGAGACTTATTTGATTTCACTAAAAAAATATGCTACATAGCCAGTGCTGAAACAGGCTTTATCTCCAGTGAAAACTTTTTCACATTGTGGGACATTTAAGAGTATAAAATTTACCATGATCGCCTGCTCCCTTGACATCATATTGGCAATTCCAGAGTCAGATATAGGATTGGTCTTTAAGGACGCCATAACAGTGATCAAGTCAGGTACAAATATAGCCATTATTATATTAATTAATTAATGGCTATATTTGTACCTGACTTGAACACTGTTATGGCGTCCTTAAAGACCAATCCTATATCTGACTCTGGAATTGCCAATATGATGTCAAGGGAGCAGGCGATCATGGTAAATTTTATACTCTTAAATGTCCCACAATGTGAAAAAGTTTTCACTGGAGATAAAGCCTGTTTCAGCACTGGCTATGTAGCATATTTTTTTAGTGAAATCAAATAAGTCTCTGTTTGCTCTATCCTTTATCTCCATCATTAACAAATTGCCTTGACACAGGGATCAAACCTACTTCCATGATATGAACCATTATTCAGCTCATTCTGTTCAACAGACACTTATAATCTTAGGCTTATACCACTTTTACATTCCAAAATCTTAGAAAATTAGTTATGCCTCAACTACCAAATTTAGATGAGAATAAAAATTTCAAGATCAGGTATTTTATTTACAACTTTTTCACGGGGAATAAAGCAGCTGGATTATCAACCAGGTTTTGTAAAAGTTTTTTTAAATCTTAGATATCAAGGAATACAGGGCTTCACATAGTTGTAAAAGGACATTTGATGCAGTGTAGATTTGATTAGATCAGAATCCTTTTTAGTGTTTCTCATTAGGTAAATATATTTCCTCCTTGTTTAAGACGTTTGGTTTTATCTTGGAGAAAGCAATATTTCTGCCTGCGTACAGCCAATTTACAGAGCGGTCTTATCTTTGTTTTAAGTTCAATGGCATATCAGGGGCAGGAGTGGGCTTTAAACAGTAATATAATCCAGGACAGTTTAGAAGATATTTTTAAGATGGTTTTCTTTATCTCTTTATCCTGAATATATGTTTTGTCAGGCAGCCAAAAGATAAGACCTTTTTCCTCTAGGATCTTCAGAATAGGAAGAAATGTTCAAAGCAATGTAATAGCCAACAATGCGCATATGAAGAGAAGACACCGAGAGGACTCCATGTGGGAATTGGGAACACTGATGGAAAAGTCCATCGGGAGGCAAAACACCAACTCTGGGAATTCTGCTTTCAGTAGCCAGTTGCCCAGGTACAGAAATACTGGGATTCCAGACCTTCTGTGATGAGCCGCAACCACTCCCATTACCTTTGTTAAGACTTGAGGTATTGATGTCAAACCATATGGGAGGACTTCGAAACTGATAGTGTGTTGAGCCAACAGAATTCACAGGTACCCTCTGTGCAACTGTTGGATCGGAATATGGAAAAGTGTTCTGCAAGTCTAGAGACTTGTCTCAAGCTTCCAACCCACCTGAGGCAGGGACAGCATCTTTAATTTCATCTTGCAAAGTAAGACGTTCAAGACCCGGAGGTCTAGGATCGGTCCAGGACCAGTCCTGGACTGAGGTCTTTCTTGTGAACCAGGAAGTACGGAGAATTACACCCTGCCCAATTTCGTGCTCTGGCACTGTCTCCACGGTTCTTTTCCACAGGAGGACCTCCATCTTTTGTTGCAAGAAGTGTTCTTCTGCGTGACATAGAAGGAGGGGAATATTGGGCTGGGACTGTTGGAACGTTACGCATACACCCGTTACACCATTTGAATTACCCATTGGTCCAAAGTAATGGCCTTCCAGACATGTGGAAAGGACAAGTGGCCTCCCATAGGAGCCCATGGCTCAACAAGATGAAAATAAAGTTGCTTCCCAGTGGGAGAGATGGGGGGGGGGTGCGGTGGAAGCACACATGCTTTCACGTTCCAGTGGATTCAGGACTTCCTATAAAAAGTATTCCGAGTCATTTGCAATGCCGGTCACTGTTAAAAATTAAAGCCTTTTGCAAATTCCTGAAATTTGCTTAATTCGATGTAGTCTTGCAGATGAGGCCTCACCGTTGCTCTTCTCATTGAATCTCTCAATGGATGAATTCACTTTACTGTCAAAAAGCTTGGATCCAACAAATGGTAAATCCATCAGGGTGGATTGGTAGTCTGGCAAGAATCCAGAAGTGCAGAACCTTGCATATTGGCAGATATCAACAGTACGCAGTATCCAAGCCAGATTAAATTATTTGCTGTGCTTCAGCTTGACCATCTTTGAGGAGTTCTGTGAAGTGCAGCCACAAATGTGCCCGTCAGTTTGGTACCACCATGTTGGCCATGGGGTGTGATAGTAACACCCAAAAAGACAGATGCATTGAGCGTGATTAAAACCAGACTGCAAGCAGAGAATAATTTGTGCCACTGTATGAAGACTCAGCTGTACTGTTCTTCCATTACCATTTGAGCCTCCCAGTAGAACTGATTAATAAAATACCTGAGAGCTATAGGTCTAACAGTCCTGGAGGGGGTACCCCATGGCTATAAAGCTGGTACTCGGGTTAGTGCTGACAGTCTCAGGCCAGTGTTAAGAGGTGGTGGGGTCAGGGCATGCGCTGGGTGCAGTAAAGCTAAAGGAACCAACGTCAAAGATGGGACTGGTGCGAATGGAGACACCAGTGTTAAAGGCAAGGGCAAACATGGAAGATACAGTGCAGAGGGCAGGGCTGCAGGCATAAAGCACACCTAAAAGGTCTCATGGGGCCTGAAGGTCCTCCAGGGGGAACATGGTGTTCAGGAATGATGTAGGGTCTAAACTCCGAGTGGGGATCACTAGTGGAGCGAGAGGCCTCATTACTAGTTCTGGTTGCATGGAGAGCCCGAGCATTGGGTTGCGATGGTCCCCAGGCGCTGCTCTTGTTGCATTTGAAAACTCTACCAATTCTGGATCCAAAGACGAATCCTCCGGTGTGGTGGGGCAGGGAGGTCTATCTTAGAGACTTACCTTAAGATGCATTGAGACTCTTAGTGTCTTCTTTTTGCTGTGTTTACTCTTCAACCTAATGGGGCCCCAAATACCTCAACGAGAGACTATCCTTCCACGTATCCAAGAGGAACCTCCACTCCGCCGACCTCGCCCTGGCAGAGGTCCCCCGCACCCACAGAAGTAGAACAGGCGGGAGAGCCTTCTCCTACATCGCAGCCAAGACCTG
The DNA here is from genome assembly GCF_964263255.1 of Lissotriton vulgaris. Lineage (NCBI taxonomy): Eukaryota > Metazoa > Chordata > Amphibia > Caudata > Salamandridae > Lissotriton > Lissotriton vulgaris. Next base: position 1,666,342,699 of record NC_141695.1, read on the forward strand.
GAATGAGCTCCCTGTGAACATCAGACACTCTCCAACCCTCCACACCTTCAGGAAGGACTTTAAGACTTGGCTCTTCGACTGATCCGGAGTCCCCTCCCACCCAGCACCTTGAGACCCTTGCGGGTGAGTAGTGCGCTTTATAAACCCCTGATTGATTGATTGATTGAGTAGTTAGACTGTGGTTTTCTCGACTGAGTCAGGACCTATGGCCCAGCAGTCTTCTCAGGGCCCGGCCATGAACAGCTTGGCCCCCTCAAACTTTTAAGGCTTTAGCATACATGCTCTGACGAGAGTTGCAGGACTTGGTATCATGGTCTGAGCCAAGATACAGAAACCAGAGGCAATTTGGGATGGTAATTTGACCATCATATTTCTTACAGGGCTTAAAGCCTGATCATTTTGGAAGAGATGCGGCAAAGCACTTTACCGAAAAGAAAATTTATTTTCTGGAGGATACTAAGAAAATCTTCAGTTCTGCGAAGGTGCAGTAAAAAGGGAACAGACCTCAGATAGCCGGGTTGAGAGGGTAGGGCATGCGGAGGGATTATGCTTCATGTCTCCACTGACATCACAATGTTGTTGCTTCTGTTGCCAGTGTGCAAGCGGGCCCCTACTGGCATGGGAGAGCTATGAAGTGTCCCAATCCAGTCTGCACCAAGTGGCATTCAAAACATGAGGAGTCTGCTGGTAAAAGCATCTGTACAAAAAGCCATTCACATGCTTGTTGCACTGGGGCAGAGCCCAGAAGGGTGCACTGGGCATTCCTAGTGTGACTGTTTAGAAATCATTGATATGTACTACACTTCATTTGCAACAGATCGATGAAGACAAACCCAGGACTGCAGACTCAACACTTCTCCATCCAAGTGGGGTGTGGCCAGACTTTGGGAGCTACCCTGAACAGTAGATAGGTGTGCTGGGAGTACAACAGTTGGTTAGTGAAAACTTTCTTGTGAACTGGGAGACATGAATTCTGGCCCATGCAGTGCATGTTCATGCCTGCCCAGAAATCACCCCTAGTACCACTTGAAATGAGCGGACTCTCTAACTGACCTGCAAAATGTAGAGACTGTGACTGCGCAAGTCAGAAAAAGATGGTGCAAGGATCCCTTATAACCAGGCTTACGCACTACAGAATCCTTACCCATTGAGCTGTCATCATGTTATTTCTTCAAAACACACAAGATGATAGACGGAATGTTGCACAATGGCAAAACATTCACCCCCAGCCACAGATCTGGGTTTAATCCATCGTTATTTTGCTCACCAAGCCACCCCAGTTCAGACATGACCATATGCAAATCAGTCTTGACCCTGTGCCTCATGGGAACTGCCCAGACCGAACTGCCAAGTCATGTCTTCCCTGGTCCGGAATCAAGCATCCTAGGATCGGTTTCTGGCCATCAGCCGTCTTCAGCCAGGATAGCTTGACTCCAGTGGCGTAGTGAGCACAGGACCCACGTCTGGGCATACCCTTCCCACATAGGGTGAACAGCAAAACACACAAGAGGATGGACGGAATGTTGCACAATGGCAAAACATTCACCCCCAGTCATAGATCTGGGTTTAATCCATCGTTATTTTGCTCACCAAGCCACCCCATTTCAGACATGACCATATGCAAATCAGTCTTGACCCTGTGCCTCATGGGAACAGTCCAGACCGAACTGCCAAGTTATTTGTTCCCTGGACCGGAATCAAGCATCCTAGGACCGGTTTCTGGCTATCAGCCGTCTTCAGCCAGGATAGCTTGACTCCAGTGGCGTAGTGAGCACGGGACCCACGTCTGGGCATACCCTTCCCACATAGGGGGAACAGCAAAACACATAAGATGATGGACGGAATGTTGCACAATGGCAAAACATACACCCCAGTCACAGATCTGGGTTTAATCCATCGTTATTTTGCTCACCAAGCCACCCAAGTTCAGACATGACCATATGCAAATCAGTCTTGACCCTGTGCCTCATGGGAACAGTCCAGACCGAACTGCCAAGTCATGTCTTTCCTGGACCGGAATCAAGCCTCCTAGGACCCGTTTCTGGCTATCAGCCGTCTTCAGCCAGGATAGCTTGACTCCAGTGGCGTAGTGAGCACGGGACTCCCGTCTGGGCATATCCTTTCCACATAGGGTGAACAGCAAAACACACAAGATGATGGACGGAATGTTGCACAATGGCAAAACATTCACCCCCAGTCACAGATTTGGGTTTAATCCATCGTTATTTTGCTCACCAAGCCAACCCAGTTCAGACATGACCAAATGCAAATCAGTCTTGACCCTGTGCCTCATGGCAGCAGTTCAGACCTAACTGCCAAGTCATGTCTTACCTGGACCGGAATCAAGCATCCTAGGACCGGTTTCTGGCTATCAGCGTCTGTGTGTTTTGCTGTTCACCCTATGTGGGAAGGGTATGCCCAGACGTGGGTCCCGTGCTCACTAAGCCACTGGAGTCAAGCTATCCTGGCTGAAGACGGCTGATAGCCAGAAACCGGTCCTAGGATGCTTGATTCCGGTCCAGGAAAGGCATGGCTTGGCAGTTCGGGCTGGACTGTTCCCATGAGACACAGGGTCAAGACTGATTTGCATAAGGTCATGTCTGAACTAGGGTGGCTTGGTGAGCAAAATAACGATGGATTAAACATAGATCTGTGACTGGGGGTGAATGTTTTGCCATTGTGCAACATTCCGTCCATCATCTTGTGTGTTTTGCTGTTCATCCTATGTGGGAAGGGTATGCCCAGACGTGGGTCCCGTGCTCACTAAGCCACTGGAGTAAAGTTATCCTGGCTGAAGACGGCTGATAGCAAGAAACCGGTCCTAGGATGCTTGATTCCGGTCCAGGGAAGACATGGCTTGGCAGTTCGGGCTGGACTGTTCCAATGAGGCACAGGGTCAAGACTGATTTGCATATGGCCATGTCTGAGCTGGGGTGGCTTGGTGAGCAAAATAACGATGGATTAAACCCAGATCTGTGACTGGGGGTGAATGTTTTGCCATTGTGCAACATTCCGTCCATCATCTTGTGTGTTTATTAGCATGTTATTTCTTGGCATTATGGTAGTGTCTGACATGCAATTGGCTATCCGCACCACAGATGGGGATAGCCTGCCTCCACTTTGCTGAAGATAAGCTCAGGGCCAAAGAACAGTGAAGGCATTAATTCGGGGATAGACTCAGAGGATGAACAGGGGGTATGATGCCTCTTCTATTAGGGTCCCTGAAAAGACCATGGATAAGGCACTGAGATGAAAGAAGCACAAGGTTTGGAATCTGCCAGGTGGTAGGACCATGTTTTGTCCATCAAGATTATGTTGTGCGTCAGGATCTCTGCTGCCACTTTTACAGAGAACTAGGGAAACCTGCCCGAGTAGTGGTTGTGAATTTACTTTCCTGGACCTTCTCAAGACAATAGGAGGTAGATGCTGAGATCCAGATCATAACACTCATTAAAACCAAACCCTGTTTTCTTGAAAGTGTCGGAGTTCCTGCATGTACTACCTTGTGTAGTAGATAGCTGTAGCACACATACCAGGTAGTGGTAGCACTCTACGGCTTCAGATTAACTGGAAAAAAGAAGATGAAGACCACAAGCAAGGACAGTAAAGCATTAACACAGCAAGTCTATGCTAGTTCACTGGATGAAAGCAACATGCCACTTGCATGCTATATTTAGCCTGAAGTCCTCACGAAGTAGCGACTCACCAACAACTGTGAATGCAAGGGGGAAAAAAAGGAACAAGCATTTACAATGCAATAGGTTTCGCAGCATTAAAGTTTGAGTTTTTGGCATTGTATATGACAATGCATTGCATCCCAAAAAAAATGTAAACTTTGAATTGGTGTAGTGGCAAAAGTACAGGCTAACTGACTCTTCGCGCGCACCCATTCAGTTGTTGGCCTCTCAGCTGAGTCTGCCAACTCGACAAAAAAGCATTGCAAAAGCCACTAGGATGGCAGCCAATCCCAGATCTACTGGCTTTGTAAATTCAACTGGCTAGTCCTACTGTTGAAAAGACTTAGGCGTCCCCTCAAAGAAGAGCCCACATAGGTTGAGTATATTACTCAAAAACTAACATGCCGTTCATTCCGGCGGGAAAGGTAAAGTTACAGGTTTCAAAAATAACAATCTATAAAAGCAACCTTGAACTAGCGAGATAAGGTCTATATATCAACTCAATTCTATTGTTACAGTGACCAAATTTTCAGAGAATTGTGTATCCAGGGGAGTATTTTTTAACAAACACAATTTGAACATAGATATTTTCTCTTAAACACCAAGCATTGGTGTTTACCGAAAATGAATTACGTAACAAGTACAGTTGATAATGGTTCAAAGAAATATTGGAAAGATATTTACCACACAAAAGATTTCATTAAAACTCTGTTATGCATTTATTTTATATTTATAATACAATATACAACAATTTAAAAACATCATTATACATTTCATAAAAAGATTTTTAAAAAAACAACAAGAATCACAAGTCGACGCGGCGTTTCGGTATCCTGTATTTGAACCTTCTTCAGGACTGATTCTTTGAATTTAGATAGGGCAAGGCGCCCACTGGACACAGTTTAAGTGAATTCTGTACCATGTAGTGATTGGATACTGATATTCTCCCGACCAGATTTTCAATTTCTGATCTCACTGATTTTTGGGTTATAAAAACTTTGTCTTGGACTGCCAGGGGGAGCCACCGTTTTTCTACAAATGGGTTTCTTCAATAGCCCATTAAAAAATAGGATAGTTGGCGCAATGTTCAGGATGAGTTGCTACCACCTTCCTTTTTGATCCACTCCAATTTCTTTCTTAATTCACAGGTTCGGCCTCCCTGCTCCTGGTCTCTGGCAGTCAGTCCACACGTCCTTCCACTGATGGAACGTCTTGTTTCAGAGCACACAGAATTATCAAATTCACACCCTAATTGCTCCCCTTCCCTATTATCCCCGTCTTGCCATGGATTGACTTCATGCAGGCCAGATGAAGGCGTTTGAAGGATCACAGTCTACCTATCATGTGCATATCGTGTCAGTGAGCTGAACTCTACCTATGTGCTGACGTGAGGGATGTGCACATAATATCGCAAAGCATTCCATGTGCTGCCCCTGCCATACGCACATGAGAATGAGGGGCTAGAATTAAATATTTTGGATCCAACGCACACTGTTAATCTTCTTTTAGTTTCAAGAAAATAGCCAAGCAAAACCACTGACCTCCATGTTTCAAACTATCACTGCGGTGAAGGGGTTCAGCTGACAATCAACCACAACCACTACACCACTCTTCACTGCCCTATACAAGTCCGTCCATCCACAATTCCAACCCTATTTGTATAGGCATATTCTGAATATTCAACCACATGCGTGCACAGCTAATAGAATAATTTCACATGCACACAACGAAGTGTACCTTGCTTTTGGGACTGGTCCTCGAGCAATCCAGAGCTGCAAGCGGTGGTGCACACTTCCACAGCTCAGGTAGTGTTGAAGATGGCACTCCGAGCACAGTACAGCAGCAGCTCCCACCTTCTTCATATTTCATTCACACGCATGCAATACAATACGACAAAGCAGTGTTGGCCTTTTGCTCGAAAGAAATTTCTTGACAAGTTTAGTGTTGCGACATTAAAGGTGCTATTTTTGGTTGGCGAGGGAGGGAGATGGTTTTAATTGGTTTAATTATCCAGGGCCTCAGGCCCCACTATGCTGCCCTGGGTACCACTTTAATTCGTTTTTGATGCACTGGACTCGGTTACAAACCAGAGAAACTTAAAACAAAACAAAAAAACATAATCGTTAGTCTACAGGTTGCGCTGTAATCGCCACAAGACCTAAAAATCCTGGTTCAGAAAAGAAGATACACAATTGGTTTTCGTTGCTGATACTGCGCCCATTGTGTGAGCGGGATAGGGAGGTGTGTGATTAAAGATCATCAGGGGGCGTGTTCCATGGAATCACCTTTCACACCTCATTTATTTGTTAAAAGAGCCTTTTGTGTGTTAATAATTACTGCAATTTGTTACTGCAGGGACCCCTAGTGACCCCGGAGGATGGAAATATGATTAATGACAGGCTGCAGGGAGGCTAATTAATGAAGAGCAGCCGAGTGCGCCGCGCACTCCAGATATTAATGCCGCCAAACTCTAGGACACCTCGGCCGGAGCAGGGCTAGGGGGTGGGGTGCAGAGAGCGTTAATAATCATTTGATGCTTTTTATTCTGAGAAAAACGCTTCCTTTTTAAGGAACATTTCGGCAGGGAAAAGAGTATTGAAGAATTTTCTGTGCTACTTTTAAAAAGTGAAACACGTCGACCACTATGCTACTAGATTAGCACAGCAGCGGTAAAAAGTATCGAGATTTCGCATGCAGCGGCTTGCTGAAAACACGTACATTATTCATCATAAATTCATTTAGGGTAACGTTCCATTCATTTACAAACTGATTCGGAAGAGAGACGTCGCATGTAATTCAATTCTCTATATTAAGCCCAGAAAATACTAACACTCCAAGATGGCTGCACCCTCTACCTATGTCTCGGAATGCTTTATGTTGACAGTAAAATAAGCCCAAACCTGACTGGTAGGCTCAGGCAAAAACAAGTCAGGTCCCGGGCCGCGCTGTGATTGGCTGACGTCACGGGGGTGTCCCGGGCCAGCAGCCAATCACAGCGCGGCCCGGGAATGACGTCACGGGGGTGTCCCGGGCCGGCAGCCAATCGCAGCGCGGCCCGGGACAAAGGGGCGGGGCTTAAAAAAAGCACCAGAAACGCCCCCGAATCGCGTTTTCTGGAGAAAGCGCGATTGACAGCCTCTGTCTCCCAATGGCTAGCCTCCATTTATGGAGCTAGCCAATGATAGACAGAGGCGGTCCAAACATCCCTACTGTAGACAATAGTTTTCGATCTGGGAGGGGCTTTGCCCCTCGCCAGGTCGAAACCTAAAAAGCACATGCTGAGGTGCAAGGCAGTCAACTAAATGGGAGGCCAAATGGGGGTTGGTGGTTTTCATAATGATGAAAAAATAGTTGTTCTGTTTTACAATAATGGGCCAGATGGACTGGGAAGTTCAGGTGTTCCTCAGCAAGGCATCATCATACTGCTCAAAAGGATAAATAGGTCAGAGAGAAGGGGAAGCTGAAAAATGGTGCGATAGACATTGGAGTTTAATTTCCAACTCATGGGCTAGTTGGTCACAAATATATTGACGCTTTATCAGGACTCACTTGGTATAGGAGCGAAATGAGAAAACATTTCTGTAGATGGGAGTATCATGATACAGTTGCTCTCCCATGAGTTTGCCAAAGCTGTGCATCTTAACTATTTGCTTCACGAGAGTCACACTGTATTCAAGGACAGTATGTAGGTCAAAAACATTCTGTGGAGGCTGCTGAGCATACCCGAGTAAAGAAACCAAGTACCACTATGCCACTGGTTGTTGTAAAAAGGTCCTCCATTCTAGAACTACTTTCTGAATACATTTGGTAAGCACAGCCAAGTAAGCCACAGATATGTGATGGAGTTCAGCATAGACCTGAACGAATTTAAAGGGCTGTGAAACTTTTCATGGCTAGTTAATTTTACTCAGTCTCTCTGCAGTGTTCCAACCTACTGACCACAACTCTACTTCACATTCTCGCCTCCATCATGGCACTAGAAACCAATGTTTGGTATTGGTTCCAATGTATTCCACCAGATCTTCAGCACTCCCCCTAAACTGTGGTGTCTCACAATTTCCGCAGATATGTGATGGAGTGAAGCACAGATAGGAACATATTTCACTGGCTGTGAAACAGTTCATGGGTGGTGTATTTTACTCAGTCTCTCTGCAGTGGTCCACCCCACTGACCACAACTCTACTTAACATGTTCACCTCCATTACATTATTGACACTAGAAAGCAATGTCTGATATTCGTTCCAATTAATTCCACCAGATCCTCGGCACTACCCCTAAACTGTGGTGTTCCTCCATGGTCTCTTTTCTCACCCTACCTATTTAACTAATGCATTGAGCCACTAAGCACAATACTCAAAGTAACAAACATCTTCATTAATACGCTGATAATCACTTGTTACCTCTGAAGATTAGACCCTTCAAAGACTACAAACTTGAAACCTTTCTAAGAAAAGGTCAATTAACAGGACAAGTTGATTGTTCTGGACACCCAATGCACAAGTTACTACTTGTGTAATGATATATCTGTAAGAGACGTTAGTTAGTGATAGATTCCTTACCTTAGAATATCCCCAGGCATCAGACTGGAACCGGAAACTTTTGCGTAGCAATACACCTGCGCGTCGGAAGGCGTCGTCCATGGCTCCGCGTCGTCGTTAGCGCTGGAATGATGTCGCTGGAGTACTTAGACGCCGCCCTCGCGCGCTGACGTCAGTTCTTTTTTCCGCACCAGCTAGCGCAGATTCGGAGAAGCTCTACCCCGTAGTCACTTTTTGACTAAACCTTTTTGATCTTTTGATCTGGTTTTTCTCGAGTCGTTCGACTCCTACGGTGCCGGTAGGGATGCCCGGGTTCAAACCCTGCTCCAAGTGTAACCGAATGATGTCGGTTACCGACCGCTATCGCCGGTGTCTTCAGTGCTTAGGCCTCGACCACGACGACCGAACCTGCTCCGACTGCCGGGCCCTGGCATCTAAGGCTAGGCGGGAGCGGTCCCGCAAGCGACTTGAGATCAGTCAGTCGGCCCGCGCCGTTCAAAGTCCCGGTCCCACAGGAGGTCGAGGGACCGGTCGCGGGGTCGGAGCCCTCGTAGCTCCGAGAGTCGACATCGGTCTTCGGGATCAAGATCCTCAGGCAAGAGGCATGAGAGGTCGGAAAGGCGTCATCTCTCTTCCGACTCACCGCGACGCGACCGGGGGTTCGGCTGACACCACCCACGCGGCTCTGACGGAGTCGCGGGCGCCACAGCCTGGCCCACACCTTCCGGTCCCTGGGCACGATGCAACGCCTGAGTAGGTCGAGAGGTACCTCATGGCCATGAGGTCCCTCCCTCCTCCACCGGGCTCCGTGGCGCCTTCGGGCCCAGCGATCCCGGCTGGGGGGCCTAGCGGGTCGGGTGCTTCGGCTCCGACGCCGCCGGCAACTTCAGTCCCGGCATCGCAGGCCCCCACTGGATCCGTTTCCAGATCCGGGTCGTTACTGGTCGACCGCACGACCTCACCGACGCCGGCCCCTAGAGTGTCACCCCCGGCGCCGCCTAAAGGCAATGCCGTCCCCGATCCAGCCCTCGATTCGGTTCCGGCGCGGGAGCGGCGCCGCTCTCGACGTCGTATGGAGATTTTTTATTTCCACGAACCGGCCCCATCCTTTGAACCTGAATTTCAGGTGATGGGTGACAAGGGAGATTGGGAGGGGTCTGTGGACCCTCTGGCACAGGAGTGCCAGTCTGAGCAGGACTGGACATGTGAGCTTGGGGATGCCAGTGGACTAGACACTTCGCCAGACACTGGTTTTGTCTCCCCTCCAACCGTGGCTACGGAGGAGGTGGCTGCCTACAGTGTAGTGTTGACACGGGCGGCCAAGGCCTTGAGCCTGGAGCTCCCAGTCACAGCCGTGAAGACTAACCTCCTCACTGAGGTCCTTAAACCAGAGGCAAGCTCGGCTGAGCCTCTGCTGCCGTTTAATGAGGCCTTGTGTGACGTTCTTTTGGGCACTTGGTCCAGGCCCGCTACAGGTCAGCCTGTGGATAGGAACGTGGCCAGACGCTACCGCCTGGCTCCGGGCGACCCTTGCTTCTTGTCCACCCACCCCACCACCGAGAGCCTGGTTATCCAGGCCTCTACATCCCAGACCGCATTCCCGACGGCTCCGCCCGATCGGGAATCCAAGAGGTACGAACAATTTGGTAAGAAGGTGTTCTCGTCCCTGAGTTTGAGACGGTTGTTACTCCCACTACTTTCTGGTACCCAAGAAGGGCAAAGGGGGCCTGCGCCCTATCTTGGACCTATGGAACGTCAACGGCTTCCTCCGGAAGGAGAAGTTCAAAATGCTGACATTGGCTCAGGTCTTAGGAGACTGGATGGTAGCGTTGGACTTGCAGGATGCTCATTTCCACATCCCCCATCCTGCCAGCCCACCGGCGCTACCTGCGGTAGGCCATGAGCCCTTTCAGTTTAATGTGTTCCCATTCGGCCTTACCAGCGCCCCCCAGGTGTTCACGAAAGTGATGGCGGTGGTCGTAGTTCATCTGCGCAGGTTAGGGGTTTCAGTCTTTCCCTACCTTGACGACTGGTTGTTGAAGGCGGGCTCATCCCAGACAGTCGTCAGCCACCTCCAGACAACGGCGGACCTCCTGCACCAGCTAAGGTTTTCCATCAGGGTCCCTGAAAAGACCATGGATAAGGCACTGAGATGAAAGAAGCACAAGGTTTGGAATCTGCCAGGTGGTAGGACCATGTTTTGTCCATCAAGATTATGTTGTGCGTCAGGATCTCTGCTGCCACTTTTACAGAGAACTAGGGAAACCTGCCCGAGTAGTGGTTGTGAATTTACTTTCCTGGACCTTCTCAAGACAATAGGAGGTAGATGCTGAGATCCAGATCATAACACTCATTAAAACCAAACCCTGTTTTCTTGAAAGTGTCGGAGTTCCTGCATGTACTACCTTGTGTAGTAGATAGCTGTAGCACACATACCAGGTAGTGGTAGCACTCTACGGCTTCAGATTAACTGGAAAAAAGAAGATGAAGACCACAAGCAAGGACAGTAAAGCATTAACACAGCAAGTCTATGCTAGTTCACTGGATGAAAGCAACATGCCACTTGCATGCTATATTGAGCCTGAAGTCCTCACGAAGTAGCGACTCACCAACAACTGTGAATGCAAGGGGGAAAAAAAGGAACAAGCATTTACAATGCAATAGGTTTCGCAGCATTAAAGTTTGAGTTTTTGGCATTGTATATGACAATGCATTGCATCCCAAAAAAAATGTAAACTTTGAATTGGTGTAGTGGCAAAAGTACAGGCTAACTGACTCTTCGCGCGCACCCATTCAGTTGTTGGCCTCTCAGCTGAGTCTGCCAACTCGACAAAAAAGCATTGCAAAAGCCACTAGGATGGCAGCCAATCCCAGATCTACTGGCTTTGTAAATTCAACTGGCTAGTCCTACTGTTTCAGAGCACACAGAACTATCAAATTCACACCCTAATTGCTCCCCTTCCCTATTATCCCCGTCTTGCCATGGATTGACTTCATGCAGGCCAGATGAAGGCGTTTGAAGGATCACAGTCTACCTATCATGTGCATATCGTGTCAGTGAGCTGAACTCTACCTATGTGCTGACGTGAGGGATGTGCACATAATATCGCAAAGCATTCCATGTGCTGCCCCTGCCATACGCACATGAGAATGAGGGGCTAGAATTAAATATTTTGGATCCAACGCACACTGTTAATCTTCTTTTAGTTTCAAGAAAATAGCCAAGCAAAACCACTGACCTCCATGTTTCAAACTATCACTGCGGTGAAGGGGTTCAGCTGACAATCAACCACAACCACTACACCACTCTTCACTGCCCTATACAAGTCCGTCCATCCACAATTCCAACCCTATTTGTATAGGCATATTCTGAATATTCAACCACATGCGTGCACAGCTAATAGAATAATTTCACATGCACACAACGAAGTGTACCTTGCTTTTGGGACTGGTCCTCGAGCAATCCAGAGCTGCAAGCGGTGGTGCACACTTCCACAGCTCAGGTAGTGTTGAAGATGGCACTCTGAGCACAGTACAGCAGCAGCTCCCACCTTCTTCATATTTCATTCACACGCATGCAATACAATACGACAAAGCAGTGTTGGCCTTTTGCTCGAAAGAAATTTCTTGACAAGTTTAGTGTTGCGACATTAAAGGTGCTATTTTTGGTTGGCGAGGGAGGGAGATGGTTTTAATTGGTTTAATTATCCAGGGCCTCAGGCCCCACTATGCTGCCCTGGGTACCACTTTAATTCGTTTTTGATGCACTGGACTCGGTTACAAACCAGAGAAACTTAAAACAAAACAAAAAAACATAATCGTTAGTCTACAGGTTGCGCTGTAATCGCCACAAGACCTAAAAATCCTGGTTCAGAAAAGAAGATACACAATTGGTTTTCGTTGCTGATACTGCGCCCATTGTGTGAGCGGGATAGGGAGGTGTGTGATTAAAGATCATCAGGGGGCGTGTTCCATGGAATCACCTTTCACACCTCATTTATTTGTTAAAAGAGCCTTTTGTGTGTTATTAATTACTGCAATTTGTTACTGCAGGGACCCCTAGTGACCCCGGAGGATGGAAATATGATTAATGACAGGCTGCAGGGAGGCTAATTAATGAAGAGCAGCCGAGTGCGCCGCGCACTCCAGATATTAATGCCGCCAAACTCTAGGACACCTCGGCCGGAGCAGGGCTAGGGGGTGGGGTGCAGAGAGCGTTAATAATCATTTGATGCTTTTTATTCTGAGAAAAACGCTTCCTTTTTAAGGAACATTTCGGCAGGGAAAAGAGTATTAAAGAATTTTCTGTGCTACTTTTAAAAAGTGAAACACGTCGACCACTATGCTACTAGATTAGCACAGCAGCGGTAAAAAGTATCGAGATTTCGCATGCAGCGGCTTGCTGAAAACACGTACATTATTCATCATAAATTCATTTAGGGTAACTTTCCATTCATTTACAAACAGATTCGGAAGAGAGACCGACTGCACTGCAAATGCTTGGTTGTGCTACACATAGGCTCCTAACCAGCACTTTGACTGATGGAACTGTAAACATGAAATATGTTATAAGTACTGCTTTTAGGTCTCACCTTAGGAACCTCTCGGGTCGGGGACTGGCTACCTTAGGCACTTCTGCAGCACGTTTTCGTTCTGCTGCACTCCCATCCTTCAGAAACAGAAACCCACATGTGAAGCAATGGAGAGACTCTGGCGTGGAGTTGTGCATATCCGGTCCGGCCGGAAACATGGAACTCAGAATAGTTCCACTACGAGCAGAAGTTGGTGGTGAACAGACAGCTTTCACTATTCCAATAGGGGAAAAGAGTATTGAAGAATTTTCTGTGCTACTTTTAAAAAGTGAAACACGTCGACCACTATGCTACTAGATTAGCACAGCAGCTGTAAAAAGTATTGAGATTTCGCATGCAGCGGCTTGCTGAAAACACGTACATTATTCATCATAAATTCATTTAGGGTAACGTTCCATTCATTTACAAACTGATTCGGAAGAGAGACGTCGCATGTAATTCAATTCTCTATATTAAGCCCAGAAAATACTAACACTCCAAGATGGCTGCACCCTCTACCTATGTCTCGGAATGCTTTATGTTGACAGTAAAATAAGCCCAAACCTGACTGGTAGGCTCAGGCAAAAACAAGTCAGGTCCCGGGCCGCGCTGTGATTGGCTGACGTCACGGGGGTGTCCCGGGCCGGCAGCCAATCACAGCGCGGCCCGGGAATGACGTCACAGGGGTGTCCCGGGCCGGCAGCCAATCGCAGCGCGGCCCGGGACAAAGGGGCGGGGCTTAAAAAAAGCACCAGAAACGCCCCCGAATCGCGTTTTCTGGAGAAAGCGCGATTGACAGCCTCTGTCTCCCAATGGCTAGCCACCATTTATGGAGCTAGCCAATGATAGACAGAGGCGGTCCAAACATCCCTACTGTAGACAATAGTTTTCGATCTGGGAGGGGCTTTGCCCCTTGCCAGGTCGAAACCTAAAAAGCACATGCTGAGGTGCAAGGCAGTCAACTAAATGGGAGGCCAAATGGGGGTTGGTGGTTTTCATAATGATGAAAAAATAGTTGTTCTGTTTTACAATAATGGGCCAGATGGACTGGGAAGTTCAGGTGTTCCTCAGCAAGGCATCATCATACTGCTCAAAAGGATAAATAGGTCAGAGAGAAGGGGAAGCTGAAAAATGGTGCGATAGACATTGGAGTTTAATTTCCAACTCATGGGCTAGTTGGTCACAAATATATTGACGCTTTATCAGGACTCACTTGGTATAGGAGCGAAATGAGAAAACATTTCTGTAGATGGGAGTATCATGATACAGTTGCTCTCCCATGAGTTTGCCAAAGCTGTGCATCTTAACTATTTGCTTCACGAGAGTCACACTGTATTCAAGGACAGTATGTAGGTCAAAAACATTCTGTGGAGGCTGCTGAGCATACCCGAGTAAAGAAACCAAGTACCACTATGCCACTGGTTGTTGTAAAAAGGTCCTCCATTCTAGAACTACTTTCTGAATACATTTGGTAAGCACAGCCAAGTAAGCCACAGATATGTGATGGAGTTCAGCATAGACCTGAACGAATTTAAAGGGCTGTGAAACTTTTCATGGCTAGTTAATTTTACTCAGTCTCTCTGCAGTGTTCTAACCTACTGACCACAACTCTACTTCACATTCTCGCCTCCATCATGGCACTAGAAACCAATGTTTGGTATTGGTTCCAATGTATTCCACCAGATCTTCAGCACTCCCCCTAAACTGTGGTGTCTCACAATTTCCACAGATATGTGATGGAGTGAAGCACAGATAGGAACATATTTCACTGGCTGTGAAACAGTTCATGGGTGGTGTATTTTACTCAGTCTCTCTGCAGTGGTCCACCCCACTGACCACAACTCTACTTAACATGTTCACCTCCATTACATTATTGACACTAGAAAGCAATGTCTGATATTCGTTCCAATTAATTCCACCAGATCCTCGGCACTACCCCTAAACTGTGGTGTTCCTCCATGGTCTCTTTTCTCACCCTACCTATTTAACTAATGCATTGAGCCACTAAGCACAATACTCAAAGTAACAAACATCTTCCTTAATACGCTGATAATCACTTGTTACCTCTGAAGATTAGACCCTTCAAAGACTACAAACTTGAAACCTTTCTAAGAAAAGGTCAATTAACAGGACAAGTTGATTGTTCTGGACACCCAATGCACAAGTTACTACTTGTGTAACGATATATCTGTAAGAGACGTTAGTTAGTGATAGATTCCTTACCTTAGAATATCCCCAGGCATCAGACTGGATCCGGAAACTTTTGCGTAGCAATACACCTGCGCGTCGGAAGGCGTCGTCCATGGCTCCGCGTCGTCGTTCGCGCTGGAATGATGTCGCTGGAGTACTTAGACGCCGCCCTCGCGCGCGGACGTCAGTTCTTCTTTTTTCCGCGCCAGCTAGCGCAGATTCGGAGAAGCTCTACCCCGTAGTCACTTTTTGACTAAACCTTTTTGATCTTTTGATCTGGTTTTTCTCGAGTCGTTCGACTCCTACGGTGCCGGTAGGGATGCCCGGGTTCAAACCCTGCTCCAAGTGTAACCGAATGATGTCGGTTACCGACCGCTATCGCCGGTGTCTTCAGTGCTTAGGCCTCGACCACGACGACCGAACCTGCTCCGACTGCCGGGCCCTGGCATCTAAGGCTAGGCGGGAGCGGTCCCGCAAGCGACTTGAGATCAGTCAGTCGGCCCGCGCCGTTCAAAGTCCCGGTCCCACAGGAGGTCGAGGGACCGGTCGCGGGGTCGGAGCCCTCGTAGCTCCGAGAGTCGACATCGGTCTTCGGGATCAAGATCCTCAGGCAAGAGGCATGAGAGGTCGGAAAGGCGTCATCTCTCTTCCGACCCACCGCGACGCGACCGGGGGTTCGGCTGACACCACCCACGCGGCTCTGACGGAGTCGCGGGCGCCACAGCCTGGCCCACACCTTCCGGTCCCTGGGCACGATGCAACGCCTGAGTAGGTCGAGAGGTACCTCATGGCCATGAGGTCCCTCCCTCCTCCACCGGGCTCCGTGGCGCCTTCGGGCCCAGCGATCCCGGCTGGGGGGCCTAGCGGGTCGGGTGCTTCGGCTCCGACGCCGCCGGCAACTTCAGTCCCGGCATCGCAGGCCCCCACTGGATCCGTTTCCAGATCCGGGTCGTTACTGGTCGACCGCACGACCTCACCGACGCCGGCCCCTAGAGTGTCACCCCCGGCGCCGCCTAAAGGCAATGCCGTCCCCGATCCAGCCCTCGATTCGGTTCCGGCGCGGGAGCGGCGCCGCTCTCGACGTCGTATGGAGATTTTTTATTTCCACGAACCGGCCCCATCCTTTGAACCTGAATTTCAGGTGATGGGTGACGAGGGAGATTGGGAGGGGTCTGTGGACCCTCTGGCACAGGAGTGCCAGTCTGAGCAGGACTGGACATGTGAGCTTGGGGATGCCAGTGGACTAGACACTTCGCCAGACACTGGTTTTGTCTCCCCTCCAACCGTGGCTACGGAGGAGGTGGCTGCCTACAGTGTAGTGTTGACACGGGCGGCCAAGGCCTTGAGGCTGGAGCTCCCAGTCACAGCCGTGAAGACTAACCTCCTCACTGAGGTCCTTAAACCAGAGGCAAGCTCGGCTGAGCCTCTGCTGCCGTTTAATGAGGCCTTGTGTGACGTTCTTTTGGGCACTTGGTCCAGGCCCACTACAGGTCAGCCTGTGGATAGGAACGTGGCCAGACGCTACCGCCTGGCTCCGGGCGACCCTTGCTTCTTGTCCACCCACCCCACCACCGAGAGCCTGGTTATCCAGGCCTCTACATCCCAGACCGCATTCCCGACGGCTCCGCCCGATCGGGAATCCAAGAGGTACGAACAATTTGGTAAGAAGGTGTTCTCGTCCCTGAGTTTGAGACGGTTGTTACTCCCACTACTTTCTGGTACCCAAGAAGGGCAAAGGGGGCCTGCGCCCTATCTTGGACCTATGGAACGTCAACGGCTTCCTCCGGAAGGAGAAGTTCAAAATGCTGACATTGGCTCAGGTCTTAGGAGACTGGATGGTAGCGTTGGACTTGCAGGATGCTCATTTCCACATCCCTCATCCTGCCAGCCCACCGGCGCTACCTGCGGTAGGCCATGAGCCCTTTCAGTTTAATGTGTTCCCATT
Source organism: Lissotriton vulgaris (assembly GCF_964263255.1). Taxonomy (NCBI): domain Eukaryota; kingdom Metazoa; phylum Chordata; class Amphibia; order Caudata; family Salamandridae; genus Lissotriton; species Lissotriton vulgaris. Next base: position 1,666,359,620 of record NC_141695.1, read on the forward strand.
CGGCCTTACCAGCGCCCCCCAGGTGTTCACGAAAGTGATGGCGGTGGTCGTAGTTCATCTGCGCAGGTTAGGGGTTTCAGTCTTTCCCTACCTCGACGACTGGTTGTTGAAGGCGGGCTCATCCCAGACAGTCGTCAGCCACCTCCAGACAACGGCGGACCTCCTGCACCAGCTAAGGTTTTCCATCAACGTGCCGAAGTCAATAATTCTTACCGTACTCAAAGCCAGAAGACCATTACAAAATTGCAGTAAATTATACCCCTCTGGTATCATTTGCATGTAAGGAAATGGCTCTTTTTGCCCGATCACCCCCAAAGTTTAAGACTGATGCTACTAATTTTTTGACTCAGAGATTGCACTGAGACGTGCTAACCAGAACTCAGTGCCAGTGTTCTAACCCCTCATAAAGTGCATGTTGAATTGGCTGTTCTCAACTGGCATAAGCGGACTTACTTATGAGTCCCTAGTATATGGCCCCAAAATTACACAGGGCATGTAAGACCGTGCCACCCAGTGGTGTACAGCACTGGTTGTACCACCCTGTGTGGGACAAAGTACAAATGGCTCCCAGCCTGCCACTGCAGCCTGGCAGAGCAGTTTTAAATTGCTAGTTCGGCTTTGACATTTAAACCAACGGCTAAGATCCCACTTCCCTTAACAGTATGTGTAGGCTATCTGGTTTTAGTGGTTTTTTTGGGGGATAATCAATTTTATTGGATTTATAACAACATATACATTCATTGGTTGCAGATCAATAATCATTGGGATAAGCATGACAATTCACACAGTTGAAAGGGGCGGTCCATCGGGGTGTAGTACAGCAGTCCATACATTAAGTACAATTGTACATGAAATAAAATAAAGGCAGATCATTCAGGTGGTAGCATATTAAACCATTCCCCCCCCCCCCCCCCTTTACTGAATAAGTCCGGGCACCCCAGGCTTCGAATAGGGCTTCCTCCTGGATCCCACACCAGTCCACTCCTCTCCTCCAACCTTGTATAGTAGACGCCTTAGCCTGGGACCAGTGCGCCGCTATGTCTCTCTTGGCCACCGCCACAGCTGTCCCCAACAGGCACTTGTCCACCCTAGAGCCATCCAAGCCGTCAAACACCCCACCCCACCCCACCCCCCCAAAACGGCACCAAAGCCGGACAGCACCATACCATGTGATAAAAATCAGCTGGGGCGGAGGCACATCGTGTACATGCTGGAGAGGATTTCATCCGGGCCTGGAAAAGACGTGACAGGGTGAGATATACCGCGTGTAGGTAATAAAGTTGAACCAGGCGCAACTTGGAGGATGTGGTCAAGGTTTTGGGCGCCATAAGGGCATCCCTCCAGTCCGCCTCTTCTAGGGAGCCCAGCCAACCCTCCCATCGAGCCCTGCGCCGATCTAGGGAAGCGGGACAATTGTTCACCAGGGACCGGTAAATACGGGACACCCCCCCCCCCTTAGATTTCACATCATCACCTGAGCCTCCAGCGGGCTGAACTCTGGAAGGGAGACAGGGGGTGAGACATGTGTATGAAGGGCGTGTCTGAGTTGTAGGTACTTATAGAGTTGGGAGTGTGGAACGGCATGGCGCTGCTGCAGGTCCGCAAAGGAGCGGATGTGGTCCCCCACCCAAACATCTCCGAGCACTGAAACTCCGATGAGTTCCCACTGTCGGAACTCCTGCAGGGACGAGACCTCCTGCATCCAGGACCCGTGCCAAAGTGGCGTCTGCCGAGTGAGTTTCCGGTCCCACCTCATGTGGCGTAGGGCTGTGCGCCAGGCCAGAAACACCGTCCTGGTGACCGAGGACATGGCCTGTGGCACTGGGCTACTGTATAAAAACGCCTGGATCTGCGTGAAGCTCGACGTCCTGAGTTCCAGGCAGTATGCAGGGTCGGACCAGCCGCCCGCATACCAATCGTGGATGACAATGAGTTTCGTGGCCAGGTAGTAGAGGTGGAGATTGGTTACCCCCATACCTCCATCAAAGGGGGGAACACGACACTGCGCCAGAGATAAACGTTGTCTCCCCCCTCCCCAAAGAAACCGGGTGAGGACACAGTCAAGCTCGCGGAACCAACTACCCGGGAGGTGGATAGTAATGTTTTGCAGTATGTAAAGGAAACGGGGGAGGACCATCATTTTGAAGAGTGCACTCCTGCCCAGGGGTTAAGGGGGAAAGTCTGCCACCTCTTGAGATCCGCCTTCATCCGGACGACCAAAGGTGTAACGTTTAAGGCCCATTCGAGTTCTGGCAGAGGAGCTACCCTAACGCCAAGATATTTGACAGAGTGTCTCCTAAGGGGGATGTCCGACTGCCAGTCGTAGCAGTCTCTGGAGGGATGTAGGCGGACCAAAGTTGACTTCACCGGATTGAGGCGGAGTCCAGAGATCCGCTCAAAAGCGGAAAGAGCCGACAGGAACCTGGGGCCAGAGCTATCAGTGTCTGCCAAATAGAGTAGAACGTCGTCGGCATATAGGGCTATCTTATCAACCTGGCTCGAGGCCCAGGCCGCCAGGGCTTCTATCGGCAGCGCGAATAAGAAGGGTGAGAGCGGACACTCCTGAGGCGTACCCCTCCGGATCAGGATTGCCTCAGACAGCTCCCCATTAATGAGTACTCGGGCTCTTGGATTGGTGTATAGAACTCTGATCAGATGGCGGAACGAGGGACCGGAACCCATTCTGTCCAGCACATCCTGCAGATAATCCCAATTCACCGTATCGAAGGGCTTCTCAAAATCTATGAAAAGCAGTGCCAAGTATGGGGTTAGGCGACCACGGTGGGTCAGAGCCAGGTGGAGACGACGAATGCAGTGGCAAGTGCCCCTGGCAGGCAGGAACCCGCACTGGTCGGGGTGCAGCAAGTCTTGCAGGAGGGGTTGGAGTCTCTGAGCCAAGACAGTGGCGAAGATCTTGATCTTCATGTTGATCAGTGAGATCAGGCGGTAGTCCGCACAGTTCAGGGAGGGCGGTTACGTCTTTGGAATAACCACTATCGTGGTAACATCAGACTCGGGCGGGAATGTTCCTGTCTCTGCCACATAGTGGAAAAGGTCCACCAAATGGGGGGCCAAAATATCCCGAAAGGTCGCATAGTACTCTTGAGGGTACCCATCAGGACCAGGCGCTTTACCGGAGTATAAGAGCGAGATAGCGTCCTGGATTTCCTCCAGGGTGAAGGGGAGGTCCAGAGCTTCTGCAGTCTCTTGAGAGAGACACGGCAGTCGGGTACTAGTCCCGTCCAGCAAGTCAGCCAGAGAAGCGCCCGGGGGACGAGCGTTGTAGAGGGTCGCTTAGTAAGCAGCAAAGGTTTGTGCGATGGCTGAGGACGTCACTTGGAGGGCCCCGGTGTTCGAGCAGACCTCAGGAATAATACGGTTAACTTTAAGATAGGACACACGGTTGTGGAGGAGCTTGCCATTCTTGTCACCCCACCCATAAATACGGGCAACCGACGAATGCCAAAGCATCTTAGTGGATTCCAACGAGATCAGACGGATCTCCTTGCGTACTGCTGCTAGTTGTCAGGAGGAATCCCCTGGGTCGCTAGTGAGTTGAGCTGCTTCCAGCTGTGCTGCCCGGGATTCCAGCTGGACAAGCTGGGCAGTCTGCTCCGACCTTTTCGTCTGGACTAGTCCCCTGGCCAACCCCCGGATAACTGCCTTGCTAGCCTCCCACAGCGTCCCCAGAGAGGGAACAGAGCCCGTAGTGGTGGGGAAAAAGTGATGCAACTCCTGACCAAGTGACTCCACTGTCTGAGAGTCTGGCAAGAACCAGACATTTAGCCGCCAAGACGCTCGTGGACCCGTCGGAGGGAACCCGAGACGGAGGGAGATGGGAGAGTGATCTGAGATCCCCCTGGGCGGTATCGTGGCCCCAGAAACCAGCTGGCAGTCTGTGGCCGGCATCAGGAGGTCAATTCGGGAGTGAGTATGATGAGCTGCTGATGTGTTATGTTATAAAGGAATTTATATCGCTCACTAATACTCTGGATTGTCCTGGTGCGTGACACATGCCCTGGGCCGTTGCATGTGTGAGCAGAAATACTAAGGCAGCTGTTTAAACAGGAAAGTTTTAAGAGGTTTTTGAAGATATGGGGATCCCCAGTATGCTGGAGGTCAGCCGGAAGAGCATTCCACATCACAGCTGCTTTGACCGCTAAAGACTGACCACCCATCCACGACCGACGGAACCTAGGGACCAACAGCCGACATTGGAGGGATGAGCGCAGAGATCGCCTGGGTGAATAGAATGCGAAACGCGTTCAGGTATAAGCCTGGCCAGAGCCATGAGTGCTTTGTTGTTTATGGTCAATGCTTTAAAATGCACACGCTGGGCCACGGGAAGCCAGTGAAGGTCGCGTAGCTGTTGCCGGACGCTCACGCTCCTTGAGATATTAAACAGGAGTCTGGCCACGGCATTCTGTATAACCTGAAGTTTTTTAAGAGATAGCCCGGTAGACCGATGTAAAGAGCGTTGGCATAGTCTAGGCGGGAGAGGATAAGCACCCGGGCAACCATTTCCCTAGCATTGCGTGGCAGCAAAGGAAAGAATCGCCTCAGGGCTTTAAAAGAGCCAAAGCAGACTCCTGTAAGTTTTTTGATTTGGTCGTGGAAACAAAGATCTTCCCCCAAACCAGATTCTTAGCAGGGCCGCCCTCTGAATTAGTAACTAACAAGAGAGAATTGCCAATACTGATGAACAAAAAATTCATGTATTTTTTAGGTACAGTACTTGAAGCAAAATTCAAGACCAATAGCTAATTAATAACTTTTATTATTCTTTAGAGTTTTATCAACACAACAAATCATATATTTAACGATTGCATATTCCAAAAAACACACAAATAACCATATAAAACAGGGGGTCGATATTCAGGAATCATTCAACATATCACACATATCTCAGACATACACAGTACAACCATTCAAGGGAGGGAAAAGGATACAATTGCTGAGAGCAATACAAAAAAGTTTTTCAATATTTACAAAATAGCACAAGGTGAAACCAGAAAGAAAATTGAGAAAACAAAAAGAAGCCAGGGTCTGCGAGGCACTTAACAACCAGGTTGATTAATAATTAATCTGATAAACAGTACATTCCTATGGAAAAAATTCTATGTTATTTAAAACATAAAATTTTTTTCCATAGGAATGTACTGTTTATCAGATTAATTATTAATCAACCTGGTTGTTAAGTGCCTCGCAGACCCTGGCTTCTTTTCGTTTTCTCAATTTTCTTTCTGGTTTCACCTTGTGCTATTTTGTAAATATTGAAAAACTTTTTTGTATTGCTCTCAGCAATTGTATCCTTTTCCCTCCCTTGAATGGTTGTACTGTGTATGTCTGAGATATGTGTGATATGTTGAATGATTCCTGAATATCGACCCCCTGTTTTATATGGTTATTTGTGTGTTTTTTGGAATATGCAATCGTTAAATATATGATTTGTTGTGTTGATAAAACTCTAAAGAATAATAAAAGTTATTAATTAGCTATTGGTCTTGAATTTTGCTTCAAGTACTGTACCTAAAAAATACATGAATTTTTTGTTCATCAGTATTGGCAATTCTCTCTTGTTAGTTACTGTTATGGCTCAGCCTTGCTGATCAGAGCCAACCCTTAGTTGTTTTTTGGCCCTCTGAATTAGGGCACAGAAAATCAGGGGGCCATAGCGTCTCTCTAAAGGCAGGAGGAAACTGGCCATGAAGGAGCACCTTGGACTTGTCTTCATTGCATTTGAGTCTAGCATGAGCCAACCAGGAGAACACTGATGAAAAGGCACTTATGAGCAATGTCAGTGTGTAGATCAGAGTCCTTCCATGTGAATAGGAGCAGTGTCATCGGCGTAGGCCATTATTTTAGCACCCAGCTCCTCCGCCAGGAAAATCAGAGGTGTCAAGTAAATATTGAAGAGCAAGGGGCTAAGTGTGGACCTCTGCGGAACCCCCGTGGACAGTTTCCTTACAGATGATGAAAAAGGTGGCATCCACACCTGCTGGGTACGGTCATCAAGAAAGGACTTAACCCAATCCCAAGCAAGGCCCGCAATGCCGATGGCAGACAATTGGGCGAGGAGTTGCTGGTGGGGCACCGTGTCGAAGGCGGCATTGAGGTCTAATAAAATCAGAGCTGCCCTGCCGCCTGCGTACAGGCACTCCGTTAGCATCGGTTATCTCAACCAGCGCTGTCTCAGTGCTGTAGGATGCCCTAAACCCTGATTGCGCAGGGTGGAGGGCCCCCGAAGACTCAATAAACTTATCCAGCTGACGAAAGACCACCTTTTGTCAGACCTTAGCCATGGCCGGTAAGAGAGAAATCGGGCGATAGTTAGAGGAGATGGAAGGATCAGCAGAAGGCTTCTTAAGGAGCTGGAGGAGTTTGGCTTGCTTCCATTGCTGGGGGACGGTGCCTGACTGAAGCGAGCAGTTGATAATCGATACAGCCTCAAGATGTACTGCCTCGGGCAACCCGCCCAGGAACCTGGCCGGACAGGGGTCTGAGGGGTCCGAGGGGGATCCTGATTTCATGGATTTGAGGATGGCTAAAACATCCCGCCCCTCAGCAGGTCTGAACTGTGTTAGAAGCTGGGTAGGTGCTCTGGAGCAGGGGAGAGATGGAAAAAAGTGTGTCCTCTGCTCTCGGGAGGCAGTCCCTAGGCTGTCTTGGATCTTATCAATAAAAAAGGTAGAGAGATCTTCACACCATTGTGATCAGATAGGAGGGCTTGTTTGTTCTGCGCGCGGGGACAGAATGCTACGAATAATAGAGAAAATGTCTTTGCTGTTATTAGCTTTGGCAATTCTCTCTGCGAAAAAAATCGCCTTTAGCTTTCTTAATGGCTGCATAATAGTCCCTCTGGGCTGCTCGGAGAGCCGCCTTGGCTAGAGGGCAGTACTCATGTCGCTAGCGCCGCTCAAATTTCTTGCACCCTAGCTTGAGTTCTTTGAGGGAATCAGTGAACCAAGGTTTAGAGGGGATATCACGAGGTCTGCATCTGGAGGGGGGCATAGATAAAGAATTAACCCCTTGGCTGATCCAGGCAGAGAAGCTCTCCACTGCTCCTTCCAGATCTGTGGCTGCTGCCGGGCGGGTTGATGACAGTGCTTTGGACAGGGCCAGGATACTAATCTTCGGGGGCAGAGGGGACGTTAACAATGGGGGGGTGAGGGGTGGTTTTCCAATATCCTAAGCGAACCGGATCAGAAAATGATCGGACCACGTGACTGGCGTGGATTCCGAACCAGAAAGATCAAAGTTGGAGCAAACTATGTCAATCAGATGACCGCCTTTATGCGTGGCCCCCTTGACCCATTGGGTCAGATGAGCAAGATTCCATGCATCCAGCAGATCCCTGGCCCCTGGGGCTTCCGGGCTGTCCAGGTGATGTTGAAATCTCCTAACAGCAAAAACTTAGAAAAACGAAGCGCCAGCGAGGTGATCGCGTCAAGAGATTTTAGAAAACACCGGGAGGGCCAGGGGGGAGGTACACCAGAGGGCCGCCCAGCGTAAACTGCAGGGACATGACCAGCAAGAACTCCAAGTCCTCGCCTTCCTCTCTTCGAATGTCTCACTGGTGAGTGACCATGTGTCCCTGAACACCACTGCAACGCCTCCCCCTCTCCCAGTCTTGCGATCGCCTCTGTCAATTTTAAAACCCCGCGGGATAGCTAGTTCCACCACCGGTGCACACGAGTCGTTAAGCCAGGTTTCGGGGATGAATAATAGATAAAGCGGTTCATCTAGGAGCAGCTCATGAACGTCAAGGGCATGTTTAGTCATTGAGCGAGCATTAATAAGAGCTGCCCGAATCTTAGTCCTTCGTGCAGAATGAGGTGGGAGATCAGGCTGTTTAGTTTGAAAACAGAAGTGACAGGTCCTGGAAAGGCTGTGCAGGACCGCCCATTGGTTACCTTCATCGCAGGTAGTATTATCTAAAGCCAGGAGTTCCTCCCGATTTAAGGTCCTCCTGCCGGCCCCAAATCGGCCAGCATTGCTGGCGCTATGCACTCCCGGGCGCAGACGGGCTTGCCTTTGGTGCACCTTGGGTGCGCCCGCTGCGCCCCCGGGAACACATGTGCGTTATATGGTGTGCTCCCACGACTTAAGTCCAACCGCGCTTCGTGACACACCAAAGATGGCGCCCTGCCCTCCACACAATCGGCACTGACAGCCGCGGTGGAACAGTGCAGGGGGAACCACAGAAGGAAGTGTGAGTAGAGTTTAAGTTATTTTTTAAAATAAAGCTCAGTGCAGTGCAAAATAGCAAATAATTAAAAGGAGCCAGCACCTTCATCGAAATCATGCAGGAGCTGCCTGCCTAATGCCAGAATCAATAAAACAGATAATCACAGTGGATCAGAATAATGCCCACACGCTGCCACAGAGCCCACAGCGGGTTAAACAGGTCCTGCCACTCACTACCTGTTCTACCGCCACGAGCCCTGAGCAGTCAGCCGTTTTATGGCGTACTCCCACGATCAGCTGGACCGCTAACTTCGGTCCAACCGCGCTTCGGCACACACCAAAGATGGCGTCCTGCCCTCGACACAATCGGCAATCGATGTGTGGGTGTATCGTTCCCCACGGGGGTTCCAAACCACCACACGTCACAGAGACCTAGGGCCAAGGACCAGCTTGACAGGATCTTCGCGGGGGTGACACGGGCTCCGGATGGGGTCCCTGTTGTATCATGCAGGGGCTGCAGAAAGGCGTTAAAGCACAAGTTAATTACCTTTGGTAACGATATATCTGTAAGAAACAGTAGTTAGTATTAGATTCCTTACCTTAGAATATCCCCAGGAGTGAGACAGGATCTGGGATCTTTTGTGTAGCAGTACCCTTGCGCGTCGGTAGGCGTCGTCTGCGGCTCCACGTCCGTCACCGGCATGACGTCGCCGGAGTACTTAGACGCCGCCCTCGCGCGCTAATGTCAGTTCCTATACATAGCTTTTCCGTGCAAGAAACACAGAGCCATGATAAAAACTAACACTGGTGCCATGAAACTAGGGCCCTAAAAGGGGATGACCTTAACCCTAAGATATCGGTTCGCAGAACGGGGAGGATGCGCGGGGCGGTAAGGAATCTAATACTAACTCGCACCTGTTGAAGGTAATAGCTGCCAAGTTTCTACCATCTCTAACTTACAGGTCGGAATTGTACAGGTCTAAGGATGCAAACTTCTTGAACACGCAACAGTCAGAGCTGTTCAAACATATTTTCCATATCCCGAGGTTCGTATCCCAATCGCAGATCCGCCTGGAATTTGGTCTAACAAATCAGCACCAAGTCAGACACGCGGCTATTTTAAAAACATGTTGGAAACTAAGAGCAGCTCAAGAAGACACGCTCATGGGTCTGTGTTGGATGGAGATGAATCACCAGAGAAAATCAAAAAATGACTGGAACACAGTATGCGTGAATGCCCTGTCAGAACTCAATCTGGAAAAGGCAGGGAATACAAACCAAACCTTTGCGGCTTTTAAAAAAGTGACCAACGGAGCCGCATAGCAAAGATCATGGCTAGTAGATAAAGCAGCAACAGCGAACAAAAAACACGGGTGGACGGTGTTGGCCACGTATGGGAAAATGGAGCCTCAACCTTACTTAGTCAACCATATATCCACGGCCGCCCAAAAGACTCTTCTAAATCTACGGCTGGGCACTTCCACCTTAAAAGAACATACACCAGCATGGAAGCAATCATGGTCGACCACTGACTGCAGACTATGTGGACAAAAGGAAGAATCATTGTAGCACATATTGTGCATCTGTCCCTCTCTGAAAAATCTGAGACGTTACTTTCTCCTTCACGCATTCCGTTTTTTAAAAATTAGATCATGCCGCTCGGCTGTCATGCTAGCACTGAACAGTCAACAATTGCAGACAGCTTGTAGAGCTGCAAGATTCTGTCAAAAGTCACTGCAGCTAATACTAATTACTGAGAAACACGATACTAACGGTATGAAGCCGGATGCGTGAAGTGTAACAAACTGATCCACTGAACCCCCTCTCACCTCTCACAAACACACCAATTATATGGATTCTTAGAAAGCTTTCCTTTTAACCATTTGAGACTTTGTACTCTTTTTAAATCATGTGTTTTATGTTACAATATTGTAAAGGTTTTAATTAACTAAATACAATTAAAAAAATTCACTTTCGTGTAATACTCACTATTGTTTCTTACAGATATATCGTTACCGAAGTTAAGTAACTTGTACATCTGAAAGAAACAGGTTAGTATTAGATTCCTTACCTTACAATAGATACCCCAGCAATACCAACCCCGGTGGTGTGTCTGCGAACCAATGATCACACCAGAAAGTCCTGGAGAACGGAACGGCCAAAGAAGCCATCTCTCGGGACTTGGCTGTCCAGGCAGTAGTGTCTTGCAAACGTGTGCAGCGAGGCCCACGTAGCTGCCTGACAGATGTCCTGCAAGAGAACTCCCCGACCCATGGCAGTAGTAGCCGCCGTGGCCCGATTGGAATGGGCCCTCAGCCCAACAGGAGGCAAGGAGTAGCATACCTTCATGCACAACACGACCTACCGAGAGATGGTCCGCTTGTGCACCGCCCGACCTTTCTTAGCGCCAACATAACCAATAAACAGTTGGTCATCCACCCAGAACTGGCATGTGCGATCCAAATAAATGAGAGTGCACGTTTTGAATCCAGACGGTGGAGCTTTTCTTCCTCTTTCGAGAGATGCGGAGGCGGAAAGAAGGTGGGCAAGGTGATAAACTGCCCAATGTGGAAGGCTGTGAATACTTTGGGCAGGAAAGAGGGTCGTATCCCCAACACAATTTGTCAGGATGGACAGAAAGGAAGGGAGGTTTAGAGGAAAGAGTGTGGAGCTCACATACCCTCCTGGCAGAGGTGATGGCAACCAGGAATGCAGTCTTCAGAGTAAGGAGACGAAGAGGACAGTTATGAAGTGGCTCGAAAGGAGCGCACATCAGATAGGTCAGAACAAGGTTCAAGTCCCACTGAGGCATCCCGAAAGGAACAGGAGTAAACATACGAGTGATGCCCTTCAAAAACCTATTTACAACTGGGGACTTGAACAAAGAGGGCTGATCAGGGAGCCTTAAGAAGGCGGAAATAGCAGAGAGGTAGCCCTTGATAGTGCCTAGAGCAGAGCCCTGCTGGGCAAGAGAGAGAAGAAAGAGGAGAACCTCTGAAAGAGAGGCAGAAAGGGCATCCACAGCCTTTGCTGTGCACCATGCCACAAATTTGTTCCACCTGCAGGCGTATACAGATTTTGTGGAGGGACGCCTGGCTGCCCGAATCACATTACAGACTTCAGGAGGCAAATCAAATGGCCTCAACTGCCGCCACTCAATCTCCACGCATGTAAGTGGAGACTGGACAGGTTCGGGTGGAGGACCGTCCCCTGCTGCTGCGACAGAAGGTCCTCCTGAAGAGGCAGACGAATCGGGGGATCGACAGACATGCTGAGTAGCTCGGGATACCAGTATCTTCGTGCCCAGACCGGAGCCACAAGCATAACTTGGGTCGAGTCTGATCTTCTTCAGCACTCTGGGCAGAAGTGGTATAGGCGGAAAGGCGTACAACAGACCGCAGCTCCACTCGAGACGAAAAGCGTCTCAGAGCAAGTGTCGCCTTGGAAATTACAACGCGCAGAACTGATGACATTGCGCGTTCTCTTCTGTGGCGAATAGATCTAACCAAGGCTCTCCCCACTGCTGAAAGTGGCCTTGCGCCACGTCTGAGCTCAGACGCCATTCGTAATTCATCATGCACCGACGGCTGAGTTTGTCCGCCCTGGCGTTCAGGGAACCTGCCAGGTGTTGCACCACCAGGGTCATGCCCTGATGTTCCAGCCACTACCGGAGACGCAGAGCCTCCTGGGCATAGGGTCCACGACCCCACCCCGCCCTGTTTGTTGCAGTACCACATGGCGGTGGTGTTCTCTGTGAACACCTGCACTACACTCCCCCGGACAGAGGGGAGGAATTCCTTCATTGCAAGCCGGATCGCCCGCAGCTCCTGAAGCTTGATGTGGAGCCGGGACTCCGCCGGAGACCAAGGGCCTCTGATCTCCGCCTCTCCCATGTGGCCCCCCAGCCCTAGAGGGACGCGTCCGTCACAACTATGTGCTCCGGTTGGGGTAGGGAGAGGTATCTATCGCTGACCCAATCGCGGTCCGTGAGCCACCACTGCAACTGTCTTGCAGTGCCCTCAGAGATCAAGACATGGTCGGAGAAGACGCTCTGATGCTGGGCCCACTGAAACTTCAGGTCCCACTGGGGAGCCCGCATCCGCCACCGGGCGTGATGCACCAGAAGGATGCAGGAGGCCATCAGCCCCAGAAACCGCAGCGTCAACCTGACCGAGACTCTGGATAACGGCTGAAAGATCAGAATCAGAGCCTGAATATCCCAAACCCGCTGTTCGGTAGGATAAACCCGAAACTGCGCCAAGTCTAGAACCGCTCCAATGAAGAGGAGCTTCTGAGAGGGAGACAGGTGTGACTTCGGCACATTGATGGAGAACCCCAGCAGGTGCAGGAGGTCAGCCGTAGTCTGGAGGTGGCTGACGACTGTCTGGGGCGAGCCCGCCTTCAACAACCAGTCGTCGAGGTAGGGGGAAGACTGAAACCCCTAACCTGCGCAGATGAGCTGCAACCACCGCCTTCACTTTCGTGTACACCATTGGGGCGCTGGTAAGGCCGAAGGGGAGCACGGTAAACTGAAAGTGCTCGTGGCCTACCGTGAACCGCAGGTAACGCCGGTGGGCCAGCAGGACGGGGATGTGAAAATAAGCGTCCTGCAAGTCCAACACTACCATCCAGTCTCCCGGGTCCAGGGCAGCTAAGACCTGAGCCAAAGTCAGCATCTTGAACTTCTCCTTCCGGAGGAAGCCGTTGACGTTCCGCAGGTCCAAGATAGGGCGTAGGCCCCCTTTGCCCTTCTTGGGAACCAGAAAGTAGTGGGAGTAACAACCACACTCTACTTCTGGCCCAGGAACGCTCTCGATGGCCCCCTTGGCCAAGAGGGCCGTAACTTCCTCTCGCAGCAGACTCAAGTGATCCCCTGACATGCGGTGGTACTGCGGTGGCATGGCTGGAGGGGGCCCCTCGAAGGGGAGGGAGTAGCCCCTTCGGATGATTTGCAGAACCCACCTGTCCGATGTGACGGTGCACCAGTGGAGGAGGTGATGGCGAACCCTGCCCCCCACTGGCGTCACATGGGCCTGAAAGCTCAGACTAGGAGGGTTTAGAGGCGGATGCTGCAGGGGTAGGTGTGGACTGACCTCACTGTTGTCGCCGACCGCCGCCACGGCGGTTACCACGTCCGCCACCGCGATGGATGTTAGTCTGTGGGCAGTGGCTGGCAGGACGTGTGGGGGTGCCCCTTCCTTGGCGACGAAAAGAGCGAAAGCGAACAGTTTGTTGGCGCGGGGCCGGGAGGCCCAAGGACTTGGCCGTAGCCCTGGAGTCCTTAAGCGCTCAAGCACACTGTCTGCCTTGTCGCCAAAGAGGCGACGGTCATCAAACGGCATGTCCATAAGGGTGTTTTGGACCTCAGCCAGGCGTGGCTGTAGTGTAGTTCCTATATTCCCAATAGGCTCTGCGCATTGGAATAACAAACGGCAGTTTAGACGTAGGACTGAGGTCGACTAGGTCTCTACTGAATATGCTAGACTTAATTAGGTATGCCAGGTAGCTCAGAGGTCACTAGAAACTTTCTCAAATGAACAGGGAGGAGTTAACTTCCCTGATTAGACAAGAAGGGATTAGCTTCTGACAACCGCATAAACATGACAACTTTGCTCCCTCCAGAATAAGGAGTATATCTCCAGAGTCGTGTGAAAACAATAGATAGCTATTTCACTCAGTCAATAGTGCATGCTTAGTTTAACCAGAGTGCAGAGAAATAGAGAGACAGGCGTTTTCAATAAAAGGTGTTATTTATTGAGCAGTCTTCTTTCTCATGCAAGAGAAGTGAATTGCCACAATTGCAATACTTGTCATAAAGTAAAGTGCGTACAGTAAAAGGAGTATTATGAAAGAATACTGTAAAAGCATTGATATGGCTTCTGAGCCATATGATAATTAAAATGGATAAAATAAATACAATTATATACAATAATAAAAGTTGACTAAACGTACTCAACGGGTGCTTCTAAGATACGCCTACCCCATTGTACCTAACCTAAGCCTAGTACGTGGGAAGGAGTAAGGGAGTTGCAGTTTAAGTTAAGTTAGTTTTGCCAAGAGTCTGAATCAAGAATTCTCTAAGGGTCTAGTCAGCTCCGTACCTTGGTTTTAGAATGAAGGAGGTCTTGTATCTCGTTCTCAGGACTCGATCTCCCTGGAACCCGCAAGGGTGACTGGAAACACTGGAGCTGGATTTTCTCTGAAGGAGAAAAGACAGCGTCTTTCTCAGTGCGTCAAATGGGAGGGACGGCTTCCTTCGGCACTCGCATCAGCTGGGCATCGGGTAAGTAGATAGCCACTCTGCTCCAAACCACCGTGTGTTGCTTAAGGCAAATGCTGGTATATTTATACCTGGAAGGTGCCGTGTTTGACGTAAGGTTGGACATAAGACGTCAATAAGAACTGTCACTAAGAACTGGCAGTTCTTTCAGGACTCGCAGGAGTTCTAGCACAAATCAAAACAAAAGCAGGGGGAATTCCCGGGTTGCTGTAGGTTTGGTTTGTTTAAAGAACTCGTTGTACTTTCTAGTAGTCTAAGGAAGTAGCCTTGCCGTATTTGGACTGCATTGGCTATTACTAAATATGGATATGATTTGTTATACCCACATAAGGGCATAAATCGGGAATATTTAATTAGGGTCTTAGATCGGTTCACAACACCCACTCCACGTATAATGTCCATCATTACTAAATACTAAGTAATACATAAACATATAAGTATGCATGTGTTTTCCAGCCCACCCCAAAATACATCAAATGCATTTGAAATGGTATAGATACACGAAAATGAGTATTATACTGTACGCTTTAAAGCAGTGGTATCATTCAGATAAAATTTTGTTCATTTAGAATGTTGACTGAATGAATCACTAAATTTACATTCATTAAATGGCTCTTAATACAGAAGAAAAGGTTGGGACCATTTCATCACATATTCATGCAAGATTGTAAATGTACAATAGGCTGATTTCAAAATATTGTCTCTAGGGCCTCTAAAAATAGAAGTTCTATTCTCTAAGAATAGTTCTACTTTAAGCGGAGTATTATGTGCCAAAAAACGTAAATATTTTGAAATTGGGGGAGAAGAAAAAAAAGAATTTCGCTTTCATGGGAAAAAATAGTTCCAAACGTTTTCAGCAGTGCTGTTTATCAAAAACTGAAGGCCGAATTCAGAGTTCAGGGAACGCTGTGTGCTCGCATTTTCAACTATTATTCTCGTTGTTAGGAGAGAACATTACCTCAGCAAAAAATGTATCTACAACAGTAGGTGAAAGTTGGGCCAATGCTGAAAAATCAGAAATAGTGCATATATGCGCTGCATTGCCATCATCGGTGTTTAGATCAGCAATGTTCACAGAAGGTTGTACCTGTGTGGTGCCGCTTTCATCTCGTACTTCACCTCCACCTAATCGTAATGGTGAAGTCTCAACGAATGCAGTCATCAGAATCGGTAGCCGCTGTGTGGTAAATAAAATTACCGGAACTATTTTTCTATACATTAAATGACAATAAGGATAGCTCAATAAATGAGAGGCAGAGTCCGTGGTATCTGAGTCATACGGGCTTTAATTAAGTGGCTCGAGACACTGGACATCGGGTTCCATCACCACTAAGGTTCAGGAAGGGATATTCAACATTTTATTAACATCACACATTATATATAGTAAAACAGTATAATTGAAATGAATACAGTAGGCGTAACAAGTGAAAAAGAGAGTGATGAGAACACATGGGCGTAAAAGAGGGTGTATACAGGGGCGTACACGGAGGTGTGTACTGGAAACGTCACAGAAGTGTCATAGGTGGGTGGATACATAGAGAGATTCTGCAGGGTCAGCAGAAACCTTTGACATGGGTGCGTGCGCAACTGAGCATGACGTGGTATTGACGTGTAACTGGGGAGAGCTGGGGGGCTTGACTTTTAGCACTAGTAGAGGAGTCTTGGTGTCTGGGATGTCAGAACGACCTGCACCTATAGCATATCTGGTATCTTATGTTTGGAGGATGTGTTGTCTGAAGTAAAAGGTCTCTCGGGCAGAGGCCGTTCAATACTGAATGCTAGTGGGTGCATACGTGTCTTGGTGCAATGCGCGGGGGCCATGGGCCTACCATGGTAACGGGTTCGGTAAATCACTTGCAAGGAGACAGGAAGACCGGGCCCTTTGCTCTGCAGACTGGAATATGTTTACCTATTTCACTAGACTGGAATATGTTTTTGCGGAGGCTGAGCAGATAACTGTAGGCAAAATACTGTCTTGGCAGACAGGCCAGGCCGAGCCGGGCACCGCTTCGCTGGGCAGGAAGTAAGGTAGAGGTCAGGGATGCATACCTAAACTGCAGCTTTCAGAGACAGAAGAGGCTCGGAGCCTCAATTAAGGGCCTGGCTCGACTGAGCCAGAAAAACGTGGAAAACGTGTGCTTCGCGTTATTTAAAAGTGCACCATGTAAATGCATTGGAAACGTGGGCCCTAATGCGGAATTGGTACTTTATACATGAAGGGCTCACTAACTGACATACTAACATTAGACGGAAATACATTTGCATTATTATGGCGGACACGGGAAGGGAATTACATGACATACATGGGACACGGGAGCATGGATAGGGTGCGAGTGGGGGTCACACTGACTACCTAAAAATTTCTATTACCTCATTCCCTCCTTGGCCCCTACTGCGCCCTCTACGATATATCTATTTTCATGAGACCATCTATTTGTTCGTATAACATCATTTGCTCATCTTTTTTTATTCGGGAACGGGAACGTGAACGTGGATGGGGAATACAGGTTGTGGCGCACAAGCCGCAAATCGCTGGCCCACATTGTAGACAGAGACAACAACTGAATACTATAAGCAGTATTAATCCTAGGAATTACAGTACTTTCCATCCCCAGGCGGATATCACATTCCAGAACCAACCAGACCAAGTCCAGGAGTCAGGATTCTGGTGCATCTGGTGAGCTATGTTATGAAGCCTTGTTATTGCTTTATATACTGATGGTGCGTTATCAGGAATAAACACACAACAACTAGATCCGTCACTCTACAAGCTCCACCCCTATCGGCCAGGATGACGTCAAGTACAAGGCGGTTTTGAAGAACAACAAGTCTCATAGCAGACTGCTCTTCGGTCAGGTTACCTAAAGCAAAAGTAGTTTCGTTCACTACTGCTTCAAGGGTTCTGGTCAATCTTCGTATTATCTTACTATTTTGGACGGGACCTATGAACCAGAAGTATCCTTTAATATAATCCTTATACTGGTCCCATGCTGACTCAGAATAATCGATAACAGGAGGAAGGTCTCTCTTATGTCTTACATGCACAAGATGGGTATCTCGATGATAATTGGATGGGGCTAGAAAAACAGGTGGTAATAGGAATGCAATGTAACACGTTCCATCCCAATCTAATGGCAGACATACATAAGCTGTCTGACCACATATAAAATAAGAATGGCGGGAAGCTTTGAAAGTAGACTTTCCTTTATCACTAAATTCGACCACAGTATTACAATCACTGTGTCCTAGATGTACTGAACCATTCTTTCTGACACATAATTCACCTTTCAATGGTAAAACTGTTATAAACGGCAAGTCCGAATTAGTCTCGGACTGAACGTTCAGAATCATGAGGTTAAGGGTAAAATTACCTAATCCATACACTTCGTTTTCTAGATCGGTCCCTGTCCTTTGGGGAAGACCGTCCTTGTCTGGGAAACATGCTTGATTCATAACTGTATTCAGGTTCCCCCATATCCAATTGCCTTGGGAAACTTTGGACTTACTGTCTAAAGAGGACATTAAAGTAAACCATGCTCCGCACGAACCATTATGTGAAAACGGATAAGGAAAGAGGGGCAGAACTCCCTTGTATTTCTGGTAAGGTGGGAGTCGGCCACATACCCAGCAATTCGTGACATTGCTGGTCTGGTGAGAATGGTGTAACATACGAATAAAAGTATTGTTGCGCAGTGCTAGACGATAGGATAGTTCGTGAGGGGGCAGATCACTAAAAGTGTGCTCTATGGTGTCATTGAAAGAAGAATGTACATGTGAACCAGGAGGAGGAAAGAAAACATGTAACGTCCAGCTTATACACATGATCGTAATACTCAGAAAAAACATAAAAATAAAAGTGATAATACATCTGCTATGGATGTTTTTGCAGTATTTGTCTCTCTTCTCATTTCGCCTATCTCTCTGACTATTTGGGTCTATCTCATACATGTCAGAAACCTGTCTAACCGCTTCACCCGAGGGGGACTTAAACAATTAAACGCTGTCTGACTTACTAGACCTCAACTTTGTTTTATACTCCTGTTGCGGAGTTTTCTCTAACAAGGGGAGTTTAGTGTCGGTATCTGAATCGGGGCAGTCCTTGGGAAATGTCTTTGGACACAGTCCATGAAAACGCTTGACGTGGCTGGAATAGAGCCACCCTTTTCTTCCCTCAACCTTTACTGCGGTCCTCGTGGTCATCAACACCAGTTTCGGTTCCTTCCACCTGGGCTCCAGAGGGCTTGAGCGGTCGAAATTACGTATGCATATCAGGTCGCCTGGAACGATTTCATGCAGTTTCACTTGGGTGTTGTCCGGGAAGGCAGCTGCGACCTGTGAACGACAAGAGAGTAGTGCAGACATCAAGGAAGCCAGGTAATCTGTCAGCATATTACTATCAACATCAGTTATCTTACGCGGCATAGGCGTACCCCACATATTGGGGGGTCTGCCGAAGACTACTTCATAAGGAGATAGTCCGGTTCTGGAATGGGCTACCATACGCATGTAAAAGAGGGCAACCGGCAGGGCTACCATCCAATCTACACCTTTTTCTGCACAGACCTTCGCTAACCGTGTTTTCAGAGTCTGATTATGTCTCTCAACGAGACCAGCTGCTTCGGGGTGTCGTACACAGTGAAATTTCCACTGGTACCCTAACAGGAGTGATACCTGTTTCATGAGTTCGGACGAGAATGGCTGTCCATTATCTGAGTACACGACACGGGGCAAGCCGTATCGCGGGAAGAATTCACGGACCAATTGTTTGGCAGTGGTCACAGCAGTGTAATCTGGGACTGGGTACGCTTCTGTCCATCTGGAAAGGGCACATACAACTACGAGGACATACTTGAATCCTCGGCATCTGTCCGTCTGGATATAATCCATCTGGAGGACTTCGAAAGGATGGTCAGGAGGATGAAATCCACCTTGTTCCACGGGAATGCCTTTGCCTGGATTGAACTGACAACAGATCATACAGGTACGTACTTTCTATTTTGCTGCTGCACGTAAATGCTTGTTGAACCATATATTCTGGATGCTGTCTAGCATAGCTTTTTCTCCTAAGTGTGCTGGACTATGTGCTGTATTAATGATAACTTGAACCATAGAGTCGGGGAGAAACCATGTGGCTTTTCCCTTCGTCATCCATCCCTGATCTGTCTGGACCCCTCCTTGTTCCGTCCATTTCTTGATTTCGTCTGGAGTGGCACGTGACTGTATGTCGAGTACATCTTGTGTGGGATCCCTGACTGTCATACAATGTGTCAGTGGAGATACTTCAGTCTTTGTCGTGTCAGTCGGTATGTCTGTTTGAGTCTGAGCTGTAAGCTTGGCTGTTCGATCTGCCAGGTCGTTACCCTGGGAAATAGTGTCAATGACTTTAGTATGTGCTTTGCACTTCATGATGGCAATGGCTGTAGGCAAGTGTATTGCTTCTAACAGAGCCTGAATGAGGGGACCATGCTGTATCTTGGCTCCATGGGAGGTCAAAAAACCTCTCTCTTGCCAGAGAACGCCGAAGTCGTGTACGACTCCAAATGCGTACTGTGAATCTGTGTATATGTTTACTTTCATGTTCTTGGCTCGTATGCAGGCTTGGGTCAGAGCGATGAGCTCTGCTGCTTGAGCAGACAGTGTGTCAATACGATGTGTTTCTAAGACTTCAGTGTCAGTGGTCACTGCATATGCGGCCACTAACTCTCCTGTACTTGTTCTCATACATGATCCATCCACATAAAGTGTCAGGTCTGGGTCAGGTAATGCAATGTCTGTCAAGTCTTGTCTTGGCTTTGTTACGGTATTAATGACGTACACACAGTCATGTGGTACGGGATCTGCTGTAGTCGAGGGCAATAGAGTAGCAGGGTTTAGTATGTTGCAACGTCTGATCTCTATGTGTGGTTGAAACAGTGTCAGTTCATATCCTGTCAGTCATGCTATGGTCAAGTGCTGAGTCTGTGTCCTGTTTAGGAGAACTTCCACGGAGTGTGGAACCTGTACTGTCAGGGGATGTCCTAATACTATGGAGTCGCTTTGTCTGATAGCTAGAGCGATTGCTGCAACTGATTTCAGGCACGCAGGCAGAGCCTGGGCTACTGGATCCACTGTACTAGAAAAATAAGCACAAGGCTTGTGTTTTCCTGCTTGATCTTGTGTGAGAACAGATAATGCTGTGCCATCGCGTTCAGTGACAAAAAGTGTAAAAGGTTTGCTGTAACATGGTGTCGCTAAAACAGGTGCTTGACATAGAGCCTTCTTTAATTCATCAAAAGCTTGTGTATGTTCCTGAGTCCAAGGGAGGACAGTCGAAGTCGCTGCCTCCTGTGTTGTCAACTGTATGAGTGGTTTGGCTAGATATGCATACTGGGGAATCCATTGTCTGCAGTAAGAAGTGAGGCCAATGAAGGCCCGTACTTCCTTTTGTGTCTTGGGTTGTGGAAGATGTGTAAATAACTGGATGCGGTCAGGTGTCAACTGCCTACCCCTCTTGGACAGCAAGTGTCCAAGGTAAACCACTTGCTGGGCACAGAATTGTAGCTTTGAAGGGGACACCTTATGCCCCTTTTCGGCCAGAAAAAACAAGACTGTCAGTGATGCACGTTCGCAATCTCGTTCAGTTCGTGCTGTGATCAATAGATCATCAACATACTGGAGCAGGGCAGTGTCAGTAGGCATGTGAATACAGTCTAGTTGTCGTTTCAGTGCTTGGCTGTAAATACTAGGGCTTTCTGTGAACCCTTGAGGAGCACGTGCAAATTTGAAGCTTCTGCCATTTAAACAGAATCCGAAGAGATACTGGCTTTCTGGATGAATGGGGACACTAAAGAAGGCGTTCTTGAGATCGATTACAGTAAAGAACGCAGCTTCGTAATCAATGGCAGTCAATAGAGAAGAAATGTCTGGGACCACTGGGTACTGGGGTATTATGCATTTGTTTAATTCTCAAAGGTCAATCACCAGTCTGTAGACCGGTGGTGCATCCGGTTCAGTTTGTTTAAGAATCGGGATAATTGGAGAATTACACACATTGGAGTCAGTTTCTACAACCACTCCTTGAGCAATGAGCTCGTCAATAATTTTTAGTAAGGCCACTACAGCCTCGGGTGGTAACTTGTATTGTCGGATTCGTGGCAGTACAACTCCTTGTTTGAGAGAGACACGATAAGGTGTAATATGCATACAACCTACATCAGTTGGACCTTGTGCCCATAAATGCTGCGGTACATTCTGCAATCTTGGATCAAAATCTCTTAACACATAATGTCCTTTAAAATCACGTAAAAACAATCTCACTCCTTCCGGAGAACAACAAATCACTGCTCCTAGCGCTTTCAATGTTTTTATGCCAAGCAAGTTTTCTGGACATGATTTCGTAAGTAACAAGTCTGTAGTACGGGACAATGGACCAACTTCTAGGGAAACGGGCTTTGACACTTCGTTAACAATAGGCTTTCCTGAAAATCCCAGGGAAACATTCTGTGAGCCTGAGAGGGGTGCCCCTGGAACCTCGTCATGACTGATGGTAGTTCTGCTCGCCCCTGTGTCGATCAAAAATTTTCTGTCGTTCCCTAATACCTGACTATGTACATAGGGACCCTCTTGGTCTACAGGAACCTCGATAAGGGGCAAGCCAACCTCCCTCTCCAGCCTGTTTCATGAATACTGTTGATAATCGGGGTAATCTGACTGAGCATACTGGTACATTTGCTGTGTAACGTGTTGTGTGGCAGCGATGGGTTGGGGTACAGCTACTGTCTGTTGTGTGTTCTGAGGAGGTTGCGTGTTCTGCGGAATATTTTGTGGAACATGTTCTTGTCTAGGTGGACGCGGTCTTTCTTTCGTTTTGCCTGTAGCGATATTGTGTCTTAGAACGGCACATTCGTTTATATAGTGACCTGGCTGTTTACAATAATTGCAGTTCCCTTTAACAGGAGCTGCAGGATGACTGGTCGGTGTCGTACCCCTCTTCTGACCATCCGCTGGGACAGACTGGGCAACTAGTACTTTCATTTTCGTGTCTTTCATACGTCTCTGTTCGTGTTCGTGTTCTTCTCTAATTCGGTTTTGATGGTACTGTAACATTGGCAACATTTGGGAAGGGGTATTAGCTTGCCATGTACTCTCAACTTTCAGTACTCTATTTTTAACCTGTGGTAAGGAATTCTCTACTAATTTGGTCACAAAAAGATGTGGATACGATTCACTACTTGTTTTCAGGCCGCTATTAATAATGAAACATTTCCCGAATCTGGAATAAAAATCACTAGTGTCTTCGTCTTGTTTCTGTTTGCAGGCTGAGATAGCATCCCAGTCTTCCTTTTTAGTTGTCAATAACCTTGGCAGGACATGTACTAATAATTCTGGTAATCCTTTAGCTTTTTCCCCAAGACCAGTACCAGGGATTTGCGTATTTTCTTCGTTTTCTAATTCTGCCCAATCAATCTTTTTCTCTCCCACTTCCCATTCTTTTTCTTTAAGTTTTTCGTAAATGCCGGCTGGCAACAGTACCTTTAACATTTTAAGGATATCGGGATACGTATACTCCCCCATGCGGAGCATGTCTTTTAATTCACGGTGGAACCCTGCTGGATCTTTATCATGACAGGGCACTAATTTTTTCATTTCCAATAATTCCATTTTGGTCAAGGGTGTGTATACGAATACTCATCTAAGCTCACCCCGTCTGTCCGGACGGGATGAACTTCTCGTAAAGGATTCTGTCTGTCTATGTAAAATGTTTTTCTTACTGGGGGTGGAACAGGAACGAAATGTGGAGTCAGGAAAGTTCTGTATTTGTGTCGCTGTTCTAGAATGACATTAATTAAATCGGTACCTAGGCCTCTCCATCTGCCTAGCAGTAACTCTTCCAATATATTATATAAGAGACCTGGATCAGAATGCTGACTTTCATGCAATGTAATGAGATGTTGAATCATGTACATACCAGCTAGTCGCTGTTTGTCTGGGGAAAGATTCAAAAATGTTTGCGCTACTATGTCATCTTTATATACGCTAGTATTGCCAGCCCATTGGACTGCTGACCGGGCTGGTTCCTGTTCATGCATGGTACTAAGTTCACTGTAACCTATTCGTTGTTTCAGTACTTTATCAGTGGCTTGGAATAGATGTTCAAGAGAATATTGTTCTGGTATGGGAGAAAGAAAACGTTTCTTGCACTCTAGGCGTATGGGTTTGTCAAAGGGTTTGTCAAAGGGTCTCGCCCTACCTACGTACGCTATTCTATCTGCACTCGCAGTTTCACTCCCAGTTTCTATATCATCGTCTTCTGAGACTTCATCATCCGCTTTCTCGGCTTCTCTCGCTGCTTTTTCCCTTGCGTGTATGTCTAGAATTTCTTTACGAATCTTTCTATACATGGATTCTATACAACCTTGTTTACTATGTTTTCCATCAGCTATGTTGTCACTCCATTTTATCAGAACTTTCATCTCTTCTTTATCTTTACCTGGCTGGTCTTGTTCCCTTATCAAACAATTTATCAAAAACTGTAAGATCATATTTTGAGTCTCCACCTTCCTGTGTGCCATGGCCTCGTGAATACTTTCTGGTCTCTCCCCCGTTCTAATAAAATGATATATGTTGTCTAGATGTTCCCTCATGTCTGGTAAAATAGTCAAATAGTTTGTAACACGTCGTACACGTATTGAATATAATATCATCTGGTCTTCGCCTGGTACTGGATCATATCTGCAATCAGTAAGGTACTGCTTAAGGGCTGCGTATGTAGTTACTTTTGGTGTGCGTTGTAATGCTGCTTCTCTGAGTGTGGTTCGTTTTACTTGAGGCGGGGTGATAGGGAGACCTCCTACTGCTCCTCCTGAAGTGTGATCGTCAACCATTACTGGCTGTGCTGTTGCTGGTGGTAATGTAGCTGGTAAAGTAGGCATAGGTAATGTAGGTTGGCCCTGGGTTACAGGTGGATTAAAAGGATTGCCAGGACCAGTGGCAGGAGCAGTGGCAGGAGAGACAGTGGGGGGAATTGTGTCTTGAACAGGGTTGTGAGGATGAATATTTGGAGGGGGAGTTCTGTTTGCATATTCTGGGACAGTGTCATCTAAGTAAGAAGAAAGGAAAATATCCGCTGCGGTCTGTTTATGACGGAGTTTAGCTGGAACCAGTGGTGGCGGTAAATTACTGGGTACTTCTGGGGTGGCCTTAGGTAGGCCCTCGGCGAGAAGTGGGTACATGCCTTTCATAAGGGCATTTCTTTGTCGGTCTAATTGTTCTGCTCGAACTCGTTCACCTTCTTCCAGTAGTTCTTTTTCTTGGGCTTTTTCTGATGATTCTCTACTTTTCTCTGCTTTCCTAATTTCTTTCTCTGTTCTTCTATGCGCTTCTTTACGCCACAATTCTATGGCATCTTTCTGGGATTGTCTGGCTTTCTTTTTCCACAATGCTTCCTCTACTCTCATGATGCAATCAGCATCCCATGTCCCTGAGACAGGCCATCTATATTTCTCTTCCAGATCCTTGGTATAGTCAACCCATAAGTCTAAGTACAGTATGGCATCTAAGCCATGTTTGTGGTACATAAAATGTCCGGGAGTGTCCCTAGGCGGGACGGGAACTGCTTCTTCGAGTATCCCTTTCCTGGTTCCTATCTGACGTAATTTCAAAAACAGTGGCATATTTGAACTTACTTGGGCGTGAACACAATAAACACAGTAATGAATAGCAAACAATCATTCATACCACGACATTAAACACATTAAAACATTTCAGACTGATACTACCTGGTACATAGAAAAACATAAATTCTGTAAAACTCGAAAAACAATACTAGAATACTGGATCACTGGATGCACTGCTAAAACAGTACAGACATACCGGTCCCATAAAGAGACACGTCATACCGTATCCACCTAAATGAACACGTCTGGACCGGGTCTGTGTACCCAGACCCGTCTTGACCGGGCACAAATTAATGAACCCGTCTAGATGCGTTCCCAACAACGGTACTCACCGGGAAGCAAAACTGAAGGCCTCGGAAACTCGACACTGGACTGGACTGGACTGCTACGGCGTCAGGCTGCTACTACGCATGCGCTTCGGAACAGGTGGGCCTCCAGATACCTCGGACCTTGCTCTCTCGGCTTGGGCTCTGGTCGGGACTCTCCGCATTCCTCACCGCCTCGTCTGGATGCCGGACCAAAGTCTCCATCTCCTCCGTGGGCCTGAGGGAGATAGCAGGAAAACCCGCTGGTGTGCACAGAAAGGGGTCCGTCACGGCTGTAGAAGGGGTCAGGGGCCTGCGTTACATCGCCGGCGCGTGGGGAAGGGGAGGGGTCCCTATTCAGGCGCCAGATTATGTGGTAAATAAAATTACCGGAACTATTTTTCTATACATTAAATGACAATAAGGATAGCTCAATAAATGAGAGGCAGAGTCCGTGGTATCTGAGTCATACGGGCTTTAATTAAGTGGCTCGAGACACTGGACATCGGGTTCCATCACCACTAAGGTTCAGGAAGGGATATTCAACATTTTATTAACATCACACATTATATATAGTAAAACAGTATAATTGAAATGAATACAGTAGGCGTAACAAGTGAAAAAGAGAGTGATAAGAACACATGGGCGTAAAAGAGGGTGTATGCAGGGGCGTACACGGAGGTGTGTACTGGAAACGTCACAGAAGTGTCATAGGTGGGTGGATACATAGAGAGATTCTGCAGGGTCAGCAGAAACCTTTGACATGGGTGCGTGCGCAACTGAGCATGACGTGGTATTGACGTGTAACTGGGGAGAGCTGGGGGGCTTGACTTTTAGCACTAGTAGAGGAGTCTTGGTGTCTGGGATGTCAGAACGACCTGCACCTATAGCATATCTGGTATCTTATGTTTGGAGGATGTGTTGTCTGAAGTAAAAGGTCTCTCGGGCAGAGGCCGTTCAATACTGAATGCTAGTGGGTGCATACGTGTCTTGGTGCAATGCGCGGGGGCCATGGGCCTACCATGGTAACGGGTTCGGTAAATCACTTGCAAGGAGACAGGAAGACCGGGCCCTTTGCTCTGCAGACTGGAATATGTTTACCTATTTCACTAGACTGGAATGTGTTTTTGCGGAGGCTGAGCAGATAACTGTAGGCAAAATACTGTCTTGGCAGACAGGCCTGGCCGAGCCGGGCACCGCTTCGCTGGGCAGGAAGTAAGGTAGAGGTCAGGGATGCATACCTAAACTGCAGCTTTCAGACACAGAAGAGGCTCGGAGCCTCAATTAAGGGCCTGGCTCGACTGAGCCAGAAAAACGTGGAAAACGTGTGCTTCGCGTTATTTAAAAGTGCACCATGTAAATGCATTGGAAACGTGGGCCCTAATGCGGAATTGGTACTTTATACATGAAGGGCTCACTAACTGACATACTAACATTAGACGGAAATACATTTGCATTATTATGGCGGACACGGGAAGGGAATTACATGACATACATGGGACACGGGAGCATGGATAGGGTGCGAGTGGGGGTCACACTGACTACCTAAAAATTTCTATTACCTCAGCTGGGGACAACACGTTGCATGAGTCGTTACCGGACAAAGCAAAGCATCGATATCCAATGGTACTGCTGATGGTAGTGTAAGACAGACGTCCAACACGCATTCTTCTCTGCATAGCAGACATCGAAGCACAGGTAAGATGTAATTTTGCCAGATTGGTCTGAATGAAAGAAACCAGGTAGTATTCAGATCTCTTAGCCGGGCCAATCCGAGGACCTTAGTGATACGGTCTCAGTATCGTATTGCTAGGATCGTTTCTTCCATCGTAGCCTGAGTTTTGTCTGGGACTTGGCTTGCCATATCTGAGCAGAAGGAACAAAAATAAAATTCCTGCTACGAGTCCCAAAATAAGAGGCAGGCCACCGAACAGAGAATGCACAAAATTCGGGAAGATGCCCAGAACTGTTTCAAAGGGTGCTAACAGTCTCGAAAAAATTGTCTTAAATACATGTGCGATGCCACTGGTATCTGACATGTTTAGGATTTGGCTTAACATTTCTACGAAATGCACGGGGCAATTTCTCGATAAAAGGGTATGTATCTCTGCCGCTGTCCTTGCAACTTGCAGGTCATACGTCTCTTTGGACGAGGTTAAAGGCACAGTTGTTTGTAAAAGAATAGACTTCATTCTGCTTAAAGTATCAATTCAAATAGAAGAGATATTCACATAAGGCCATATTGCTGCCTCCATGTCTGGATTGTTGTTTGGATACAATACTTGCATACAACAAATGACCCTGGAAGTAACGCTCACGTGATAGGCTTTTCCTGGCATCATGCCACAACAGCTGTGGTCACTTAATATAACATAGCTACCGTTGGAAAGTTGTCGGAAAAAGGGCTTTATCTGTGTAGCAGGGGTGCCGTGCAGATAACATGAAAGGTTGTTTGATGAACCCTCGCAGGCTCCATGCAAGTTAATACCTTGACACAGAAGTGTACCGCTTAGTGATTTTTTACAATTGTTACAACTAAGAAATACTTCTTTTTTCCCTTCACTATAACATCTATGTATATAAGGTAAATTCCAGGTTGACTTGATGTATCCTTTACCCAACCTTTCATACAGGCCTGCTGGTATATACTTTTGGCAGTATTGAAACTGAAAAGTTGTTATCGGGATTGTAATGGTGCCATGTATTATCCATTCAATTACAGGTCTTTCTGACATCAATGGTAATCTTTCTAGTTTTTCAATGCTCAGCACCGTATAGTCTGCTCCTTTTTGTGCCAACGTGATTTGTCTATCAGTAAGGTTAAAGATAGAAAATAATGACGGTGTTGATTAGACGCCATGGCACGTAGCCTGAACGGAGGTTTTGTAACGTCCAGCCTAGCTGTACAATAGAACGTAATTGGGACTGGCCATGTTGTAACATTAGCATATCCTGTTCTATTATATCAATAGCAGATGATACAATGCTGTCCAGTGAATACATTCTGGAGGACAGAGTCGTTAACCCATTGTCCACTACAGAAAGTGATTTTTCCAAATTAATACAATCAATTTCTCGTATTTTTTCTGCAGTTTCTATTTGTGATACTTTCGAAGCTTCATTGTAAGCTGCGTATATACCGGCGTATATAAAATGTTTTTGACGCTGTTTGCGAGGTCCCATTATGAAATCTCGCAAGTCAGCACCTTCTTTAAGTAAAGTTAAGTGTTGCTTAATTTCGGAAGTGTGGATCTCTCTAGCCAATCGAGGCATAGTTTTCCTACATTATATGTTGTAATTATCTCTGGATGTTGTCTCTGGGAATATCTTGGGTCTGGCCTGTTCCGTTTGAACCCCTGTATTTTGTTCAGGAATCTATCTTGACAGCTATTAGTGTCTGTGGGCCAGATCAACCATTTGTTCCAATCAGGAATTGTTCTGTTTTGTTTTAAAATATAGGACACGTCTAACCCCTCATCTGTAGTGGTGTTTCTATCAGGCATAGGCTTTGGTATAGACGGGTTGTTTAAATCTTTTATCTTGGCTAAACCAAGACATGTTGTTTGTTGAATGGTGTCATTCAAGAATATTATTTGTTCTGGGATCATGCAGGCTCTAAACAATGATTCAAGACCTTGTACCTGCCACTCTTTTGTATCCCAGATGGTTTTTGTTTCAATGTTATTTTTCCAAAATTCAAAACCAAATGTAGATATATTTTCATAAAATTTTTCAGAATAAATCAGTTTAGTATTTGTCAACATGTTTTTCACTCTTGTCTTATTTATCATTTTGTAATAAAACGTTTCTGGATTAGTGTGATTAAACCCCGTGAAGTATGGAAATTTCTCATAAAATGGTTTTTGAACTGCCTTTTGGCGGAGTTGGACAATGTTCCCATTGATTATAAATGAAAACATTTCTAGGATTAGCAGATTTATGTAGATAACGATGCCCAAAGTGATTGAAACAATACATTTCCTCATAATTCGATGAACCCAGTAAATAATCATGTGCTGTAAATTTTGCTGACATTTCTAAATCTGACATCATATTATTAATATTTTCAAAGTCCCAATCATTCGAGAAAGTACTAGGTGATACAAAGTCACTCAAGGAGATCTTAAATTGGTGTGGATATTTCAAGAGCTCAACCGGGCCATAGATTTCATAGTCCGTTTCGTCCCAAGCTATACCACCAGGTATAGGATGGCTGTGATGTTCACTGATGATAGTTCTCTTTTTTCGAAGTGAGAGGATCTGTGTGGTTTCAGAACCAAGTTGATGTTCTGACTTGCTGTGTCCATTGTACTATGTTTTCCATCAATAAATCTACCCAAACTTAAAACTAAGATGAGCCACAGAAGGAGGAAAAGTACACCTAACACAATCCATAAATTAATCCATGGTGAAGTTAGATATGTTTCTCTGAGTTGATGAAAGAGCTCTGTGATTTTCTTTTTGAAAGTTTTTGTTGCTGGCTTGTCTCCATGTTCACTTGTATCATCAGAAAAGTCATCAAAGTTGATAAAGTAGCCAGATGCAGTTCTGTCAATTGGTGGAATTGCTACCGGATTTCCATTGATCTTTGGATTTTCTTTTGTTACATTTGTATAGTCAGAGGCTACATCGTTGTAGACAGGTGTTTCTTGACGAACTGTTGCAATTTTGGGTTTCAAGAGGTACAAGTTCCATGGCTTTGTTGCATAGTCCTTTTTTATTCACTGCAGGTTTATCAAATGTGATTAGTCTCTCAGTTTGAACCTCTTGGATTGTAGCAAGATTTGGTCTTCTGCTATTTCTTGGGAGTCCACTGGGCCTACTACTTAATATTGGCCACATGGTTGTGGTTTCACCGGGTCGATTGATACAACTCGGTTCTCCTTTTTTACTGATCTTGTTCCGCTGACAGCTAAGACAGGTACTGCTTTTCTGTAAGAAGGCCCAAATTCCTTCTTAACCGTGATCTTTTCTCTGACAAGATCCCCAATCTTTGGAATCCAGACATGTCTTGCTGGGACAGGTGGTTTTGCTTCAGTGGTCGTTGGCTTTAGCTTTTCGTTACTCAGACTTTTTCTTGTTTCATTTAAGTCCTGTAAAACAGCCAAACAATCTTTGATATCAAAGGTTTTTTGTTTCACCACTGAAGTCTGACAATCCAAATCCTGGATGATCATTCTAGTACCAAATAAAAGTTTGTACGGACTGATACCTCCTAGAGAATCTCTTGGCATGTTATTGAGACTACGTTGGACACTTATTAGATGTTTGACTCACCCGTCACCCGAACCTAATACCCTCGCTGTTATAGATTGCTTTATGTCACAGTTTTTTTTCTCCACTGCCGCATTTTCCTCGGGATGGAATGGACTAGAATACCGCAATGCAATGCCCATGCTGGCCATGGCCTCCTTGTAATCCCGAGAGCTAAAGGCAGGACCCTGGTCAGAATGTAGTACGCCAATTGCGTATGTGCCGATAAAGACTCGCAAATCTTTTATAATAGTTCTGGCGTCAGCCGAGCGCTGGGGCCACATCTAAATGAATCTCGTCTTAATAATTATGGGATCGCATTTTTCCGTCTGGATGTCTGCGCATAGCCTGATGCTGTCTAATAGTGGTGTCTGGGCAGGTGTCTGGTCCGGTTCACAACTGCGAACTCTGTTGCAGTCCAGACAATCCATTGCAAAGTTATAAATTTGCACGCTCATCCCCGGCCACCAGTATTTTGATTGTTATTCTATTAGAGATTTCAGGATCTCTTGGTGCCTCCGACCCAATCCCATGTGTGTTTCTTCAATCAAGAAGACTTTCCGGTTCGTGTTTGGAATTACTCTATCCCCCACTCCAGGGATTTGAGCAAACGGAACGGAGTTCGCATCAATTATGTATGTATTTCCGAGTGGATAAGTTAGAGGTAACGCCTCATAATTGCCTTCCATTGAGGCTTTTACTGCAAGCAGTGTTTCGCCATCTATTTGTTTTTCGTACGCTTTTTTGTAGCTACGGAAGCCGAGTGATCAGCTGAAGCTGTGGCTGTCAGCCGATGAATTCCCTGCAATGTGAACGCCATCACGTTGAAGACTCTGCGTATGTATCACGTGAGTCTTTTGTAGTTCTTTCTGCAAAATAACTACTTGTTCCCATAGGTTTTTATGCTTTATTGTGGCACCCGTCTCATCTCTGTAACTTTTTTATCCAGGTCTGCATGGAAGTATTGTAAGACCTGACGCAGTAATGCGAATCGCACACTATTAGTGTCGGGAATTCGCGATCTGCCTTTTCAAGCGCCATCTTTAAAGATCTTATTTCAGCTCGCTGAGCTGTACAGTTTGAGTGATTCAGTTTTACTGACCATCGGTCTGAATTTACCTAAGCGCCAGCGACCTTTAACAATCGCGCACGCTGCATTGTAAATCTGTTTTTCCACAACGTAGTGTTGTGCAAATCTGTCCGTGTAGATTACACAGGTGTACTGTTCGAGAGGCAGAATTTTGATTGACAGAGGGCATTCATGTTCGTATTCCAGATTTTCGAGTTTTTTCATTTTCGTATCAAAAGCGTGTTTCACGTCTTCTGTAGCAAGAGAATTTTCCCATTGTATCCATTTTGCATCTAGAGCTATAGCATTTGGAATACCTGGTCTTGTTACTGCCTCAAGGGCTGATACTGCTGTTAAAACAGATATCCTTTTCCCTTGGGCTAGGGCTCTTTCCTTTGCTACAGTAGTTTGAACCGCAGTTAGAATTTTTTCAGTAGAACTGAATGTCATTTCAGCTTGTGTGTACAAGTGTGATTTGTAAGCTATTGGTACAGTTTTTCCCTCATTAGAGGTCAGGTATGTGAATCCGCATCTTCCTGGGATGACTCGGATTACAAGGTTGCGTTCGTTTGCGCGTGTTTACAGTTTTGTTTTAGTTAACATGTCTGTCTGTAATGATCTTAAAATTTCTGAGTGTTTTTGAGTCCAATTAATTGGTTTGAAATCAGGTTTTATTAATTCGTAGAGCGGTTTAACCCTCTCTGCATAATTTAGAATGTATGTTCTTCCGAAATTCAGGAAACCTAGTATAGATTGTAAGCTATTCAGCGTTTTTGGAGCTTGGAGTACTGCACACTTCTCTAAGAAGTTGTCTGCTAGGCTTTTGCCTCCACTTGATAATTCATATCCTAAAACTAGGACAGTTAGATGGGCAATTCGTGATTTTTTAAAGTTGAATTTGTACCCTTCAGCTGCGAACCCAAGTATTATGGTGTTCACTCTTTTCAAGTGAGTCTCCAGGTCATCGTCTGTAAGATACATGTCATTGACATAAGATAATGCCTCATCATCATATATTTGTAGTAACTCTGTTACCCTGGCTGAAAATAATCTTGGGCTGTTCTTGAATCCCTGTGGGAGACGACAAAATTGTTTTTGGGTCCCCATGCTGGAGAATGCGGTCAAATATCTGCTTTCAGGTGCTATGTTTTGACAGAAGAAACCCTTTGAAATATCTAATGTTGTTTTATATTTCTTGCGCACAATGTTATTCATTAGTGCTGCACTGTGTTTGTTTTGTTCTGCAAATGTTTTACAGAAGGAGTTTAAGTGTCTGTAGTCCAAAACTAGGCGATCTGAATCGTCTGGCTTGGAGACAGGAAACAAAGTATTGTTCATTTGCAAGGTGCATGTTTCAATCACCTCCCGATATTCAAGTTGATCTAAAATTTCTCTTACTTGTTTTTTAGCTTCTTGCTTAACAGGATACTGCCTCTGTGCAGTAGGTTGATTTTTTAACTGGATTTTATGGTGAGGAGAATCCTCCTCCCATCCAACATGATTTTTATATAATGCAGGGGCTTGGGCCACTGCCCATTTTCTAGCACGTGTGTATTTTTTATGAATTGGAATGTAATTTGAGAAGGTAGGCATAATCATTTCTTCGCCATGTGGGCACTCCCTGACAAACTCTGGTGGCCAGTCCTTTTCTGCTAGAAGGATATCATAGCCTTTAGATAGATTCTCCCAAAAGAGACCTTTTATTTTCCTAGTTTTATCTCCCTCTATACGTAATGTTATTTCATATAGTTATGGGGCACGCTAACTCGGGTGTCTGCAGTTTCCACTTGAATGTATTCATGAGTGTCCACTGTATCCAGAAGATTCATCAGGATCTTGCGAGCTATGGTCACTTCTGCTGCGCTGTCTAGCATTGTCTGGGCCCACTCTCCGTTTTTCAGTTGTGTCCTCAGGATTCTCAGCATGTTTTATTTTAATACTGGCTTCCTTCTTTCTGGGAAATTTTAATTTTTTACTTTGATGAGCAGGTTCCTTGTCTTTGGACTTGACGTGCTCTTCTTTATGTTCTGACCATCCTCTTCTTTCCGCTTTCTGTGAGGAAGTCTGAAAAGATCGAGAGGGACGTGTATCAATATCTTGATATGTCAGATTTTTTCAAATTGTCCCTATTTCGAAGGTTGTATCTTTTTTCAGAGGGCTCCCGTTGTGGAGACTTGCCCCCCCCCCCCTTCTGGAGATCTATTTCTTCGTTGGGGAGACCTTCCTCTGGACTGAAATGGTTTTTCTCTGGGAGTGGTTTGTTTATTACCCTCCCACTTCTTCTTTTGAGTAATTAAATTATTTTTAATGAAAGTTTTTTCAGGATTTTCTGTTAGTGTTTTTAGTCGGTCGGTTGTACCGTCAGCTGTTAATTGAACTAAATCTCTATATGCTTTTGTTAATTCATTTATTTTAACTAAGACTTCTTCGCTTGACATTTTCAATGTCGGGGTGTGGTGTATAGCTGGCTAGAACCGGCCATGTGGCTCCTGGTCTACCTAGTGGACCGAGCCTGGTAATGTGATTTTGATGTTTTAGGGTGCCATTAAAGTAGAGCAGGTGCTCTTGGTATGTTAGTGGAATTTCAACTTCCTCGAAAGGAGAGTATTCCTCTGGAGATTCTGCTATTTTGTAGTAGTGAAACTCATGTGTTACAGCATGTGCTGCTGGGAAATTTATCCAGGAATAGAATACCTCTGGCTGCCGATATTCATGTCCCTCTACCACAAATACGACCGTACCACTTCTTGATGTTACTCCATTCTCTATAAGTTTTATAGTTATGGTTTTTCTTATATTGACCGGGATGATTATTGCATCCGGGTCGTTATCTTCATTAAACCATGTAACGTCTGCACCCGGTTGATTCGCATTTACTGCGGCTTCACCGGTTTCGTTGTTGTCGCCGTTATTTGACATTGTTTAATGAAAGTTTGCAGAGCAAGTTTTGAGGAAACAAAGATTAGGTGCACAATATTTTGGAACACTTCAACGTTGACTAAACCAAAAACTAATACATAGGAATCTCTTCCTACTAGGTTTCAGCGGATATTAACCTTTCACCCATTCCAGACGTTTATTGGAGTTTTTACGGGAAAAAGTGGTCTGTGTGAAAAGCACGACTGAGTTACTCTAGTATGTTGCGTTAGATTATCGCCTTACCAATCGTTGGGCGCCATGTAGTGTAGTTCCTATATTCCCAATAGGCTCTGCGCATTGGAATAACAAACGGCAGTTTAGACGTAGGACTGAGGTCGACTAGGTCTCTACTAAATATGTTAGACTTAATTAGGAATGCCAGCTAGCTCAGAGGTCACTAGAAACTTTCTCGAATGAACAGGGAGGAGTTAACTTCCCTGATTAGACAATGAAGGGATTAGCTTCTGACAACCGCATAAACATGACAACTTCGCTCCCTCCAGAATAAGGAGTATATCTCCAGAGTGGTGTGAAAACAATAGATAGCTATTTCACTCAGTCAATAGTGCATGCTTAGTTTAACCAGAGTGCAGAGAAATAGAGAGACGGGCGTTTTCAATAAAAGGTGTTATTTATTGAGCAGTCTTCTTTCTCATGCAAGAGAAGTGAATTGCCACAATTGCAATACATGTCATAAAGTAAAGTGCGTACAGTAAAAGGAGTATTATGGAATACTGTAAAAGCATTGATATGGTTTCTGAGCCATATGATACTTAAAACGGATAAAATATATACAATTATATACAATGATAAAAGTTGACTAAACGTACTCAACTGGTGCTTCTAAGATACGCCTACCCCAGTGTACCAAACCTAAGCCTAGTACGTGGGAAGGAGTAAGGGAGTTGCAGTTTAAGTTAAGTTAGTTTTGCCAAGAGTCTGAATCAAGAATTCTCAAAGGGTCTAGTCAGCTCCGTACCTTGGTTTTAGAATGAAGGAGGTCTTGTATCTCGTTCTCAGGACTCGATTTCCCAGTAACCCGCAAGGGTGGCTGGAAACACTGGAGCTGGAGTTTCTTGGCAGGAGAAAAGACAGCGTCTTTCTCAGTGCGTCAAAGGGGAGGGACGGCTTCCTTCAGCACTCGCATCAGCTGGGCTTCGGGTAAGTAGATAGCCGCTCTGCTCCAAACCACTGTGTGTTGCTTAAGGCAAATGCTGGTATAGTTATCCTGGAAGGTGCCGTGTTTGACATAAGGTTGGACAGAAGACGTCAATAAGAACTGTCACTAAGAACTGGCAGTTCTTTCAGGACTCTTAGGAGTTCTAGGACAAATCAAAACAAAAGCAGGGGGAATTCCCGGGTTGCTGTAGGTTTTTGGTTTGTTTAAAGAACTCGTTGTACTTTCTAGGAGTCTAAGGAAGTAGCCTTGCCGTATTTGGACTGCATTGGCTATTACTAAATAAGGATATGATTTGTTATAACCACATGAGGGCATACATCGGAAATATTTAATTAGGGTCCTAGATACGTTCACAACGCCACCGTCGTTTCCATCGCACTGCCCATCGAGTCCGTGGTATCCAGCCCACACCGGATGGAATACCGTGCCGCATCTCGACCCTCCACAAGGGCTTGGGTGAGTTTAGTCCGGACCCCCTCCAGACATTGTGGCAACACGTCCGCAATCGTGTCCCACAGAGAGTGGGTGTAACAGCCCAAGAGGCATGCGGTGTTGACTGACCGCAAACCCAAACTAAGTAAGGAGAATATCTTTTTACTATACTGTTCGTACCTCCTGGATTCCCGAGCGGGGGGAGCCGTCGGGAATGCGGTCTGGGAGTTAGAGGCCTGGATGACCAGGCTCTCGGGGAGGGGTGGGTGGACAGGAAGCAAGGATCGCCCGGAGCCAGGCAGTGGCACCTGGCCACGTTCCTATCTACAGGTGGACCTGTAGCGGGCTTGGACCAAGTGCCCAGAAAAACTTCTGACAAGGCCTCATTAAACGGCAGCAGAGGCTCAGCCAAGCTTGCCTGTGGTTTAAGAACCTCAGTGAGGAGGTTAGTCCTCACGGCCGCGACGGGGAGCTCAAGGCCCAAGGCATTGGCAGCCCGCGTAAGCACCACACTAAGGAGGGGAGACAAAACTAGTGTCGGGGGAAGTGTCCCGACCACTGGCCTCCCCTAGCACACCTGACCATTCCTGAGAAGACTGGCACTCACGTGCCAGAGGGTCCTCGAACCCCTCCCAATCCTCCTCGCCACCCATCTCCTGATACTCAGGTTCAAAGGATGGGGCTGAGTCGTAAAGATAGAAATCTGCTAGCGGCGTCGAATACAGCGCCGCTCAGACGCCGGACCTGAAACAGAGGGTAGGACCGGGGGTGGCGTCGTCCTGGGAAGGCGCCGGGGGAGACAACCAGAGGGCCGGCGCCGGCAAGGTTGTGAGGTCGGCCGTTACGAGCAGGATACAGAGCCGGATCTGGCGGGGCTCTGTGGCATCGGGATCGAAGTCTCCGATGGCGCTGGAGCACCAGACGGCGCCAGGGCCCCGAGCACCAGACGGCGCCGAAGCACCCGGCCCGCTTGGGGACCCAGTCGGGCCACTTGGCCCGAAGGCGCTGCGGTACCAGACAGAGGAGTGAACAACCTCATGGCCATGAGGAAGGCCTCGATCTCCTCCGGCGTCGCGTTCTGCCCAGGCACCGCCGGGTATGGAGCAGGCCGCCACGGGGGCGGTGTCGGCGGAGGCCACGGGGGCGGTGTCGGCGGAGGCCACGGGGGCGGTGTCGGCGGAGGCCACGGCCGGTCGCGCGAGTCAGAAGAGCGATGTCGCCTCTTTCGACTTCTTGTGCCTTACCTGAGGACTTCGAGCCCGAAGACTGATGACGACTCCCGGAACTGTGGTGACCGGTCCCTCGACCTCCTTCCGGACCAGGACCTCGAGCGGCGCGGGGCTGACTGCCGGTGCTCAAGTCGCTTGCGGGACCGCTCCAGTCTAGATTTAGACGTCAGAGCCCGGCCGTCGGAGCAGGACTTGTCGTCGGGGTCCAGACAGTGAAGGCACCAGCGATGGGGGTCGGTAACCGACATCATTCGGCTACAAATCGACGAAGGGTTTGGACCCGGGAATCCCTACCGGCACAAGAAGAACTGACGTCAGTGTGCGAGGGCGGCGTCTAAGTACTCCGGCGACGTCATCCCCGCGCCAACGGCGCAGACGACGGACGCGGAGCCGCAGACGACGCCTACTGACGCGCAAGGGTACTGCTACGCAAAAGCTTCCGGATCCAGTCTGACACCTGGGGATATTCTAAGGTAAGGAATCTAATACTAACCTGTTTCTTTCAGATGTCCGCCCCTACCACCATAAGACCCTGCGGGAGGGAGGAGATCACTTGTGTAAGGTGGCAAAGTGTTGGAGACAGGAATGGAGGGGGAATGTAAAGGCATACGAGGCTCAAGAAGCACCCCTCAATGGTTCCCGAGACGGCCACATAGCGGCCCTGCGCATCAGACTCGGCTTTAGCCAGGGTAAAGGGAAGCCCTTTCCTCAGTAAAATGGCCACCCCCCCCGAGAGCCTCGTGTAAAACCAGAGTGCCAGACCCTGTCAAATCCATAGCGAGCTAGGAAGTTGCATTGTGTACCTAGGAGGTGCGTCTCTTGGAGGAAGAGAATGTCCGGCGTGGGGCGGTGAGCAGCGCGGAGGACAGCAGTGCGCTTAATTCGGTCTAAGAGGCCATTGATATTCCAGGAAAGGATGTGGATAGGTCTAGTGAGGGTGTAAGTCATCGAAGGGAATGGACTGTGGAGGGGCGGATAACTACGTGGGACCTTACCCACCCAGAGGGGAACACCCACCCGAATCCGAGCCCAGAAATAGGGCCATGGAAATTGGTGATCTGCTCGTCAACTGTGGAAACCAAGGAAGGAGGACACACAACTAGCGATGGGAGCCCCCGATGGCAGCCCATGGTGGCCAAAAATAACAAACTGATGGAAGATGTGATCTGCGTGTCAACTGTGGATCAATCAGAGAAACATAGCGACCAAGAAGAACTGCAACCAGCGGCCCGTAGGCGAGGAACAACGGCCCCTGTCCCTCCCAGCCCCCCCAACTCACACCACCGTACACTTCTGAAGTGGAAGTATCTGTCGCCCCAAAACCCCAACTACTAACTACACCACAAAGAGGTGATTCGCTACTCTAAAACGGTTAGCAACAATCAGTCAGGAGCATGGCTGAGTCGGGCCCCCCTCCATGTATACGGATGCATACCCACAATAGATAAGCATGGAGTGGATAACAAAGAAGTGGCAAGATGGTTTGGATCCAGGATGGTAGTGAGAAGGTAAACCCTGGCCAGTTCTTCCAGGGGAGAGCCCCGTTCCCGGGGTCAGGGAAAAGCTCACTATAGCAGGTCCTGAAGGGTGGAATGAAGGCATACAACTTGTAACACTGATCACACCCCCTCCTCCCCACTAGAGCCACGGATCACAGGGCTTCCAGACAAATCAGAGTCTGAAATGGCCCTCTGCTGGGTGACGTCTGATTGCAGGTCGCTACCCATGTCGATAAGGGAAGACACCAGAGTAGGGGAGGAGGCCCTCTGGCTCAAGGTCTGAATCGGGGAGCGCCGGTACCGTGTCCCCGGCGACTGAGAGTTCACCCCCCGGCGGTTGCCCAGTCGTCTGGATCCAGTTCGGCGCTGCTGCGCCTTGAGTATCACCAGGCCGGGTTGGGTCATAGTTTTCAGGTCAGGGGAGGGGGCCGCTCTTCCATAAGCCAGGTTCACGCCGCCTGTGGGGTGTCAAAGAAAAAGGTTTTGTCTTGAAAAAACACCTTAAGGGAAGCCGGGAAGAGGAGTCCATAACGGAGGCCCATGGCCCTGAGTTTCTGCTTGATCTAGTCGTAGGACCAGCATGGAGTTTGCACCTCCCTAGAATAGTCCGGGAAGACCATGATTTTGGAGTTTTGGAAGTGCAGTGGACCTAGCACCCTGGCGGCCTCCAGAATCCCATCCCTTTCCCGGAAGTTGAAGATTCGCAGAATAATGGGGCGAGCTGGAGCTCCAGGAGGGGATTTAGGAGCAAGGGAGCAGTGAGCTCGCTCCACCGCAAACCAGAGGGAGAGTTTCTCTTTGGGGATCCAGGACCGGACCCATGTCTCGATGAAGGTGTCAGTGCGCCCCTTCTCCTTTCCCTCCGGAAAACCCAGGAGGCGCAGGTTGTTTCTCCGGGTCCTATTTTCTGCGTCCTCGGCCCTTCGATGTAGCTCCGCGGTCTGTGCCTGCAGGCGGCCCACTTGGGATTTGAGAGTGCCCATGTCGTCCTCCACCCTGGAAAGACGAGACTCCGCCTCTAATACGGGCCGTGGCATTACGGAGGTCTTGCCGAATCAGTGCCACGTCAACGCGCACTTCACCAATCTTTGTTTTTCACCAAGGCCTGCGATGCGCTAATCACCTGCAGGATAGTGGAGAGGTTCCATCCGGCCGCCCCAGGTGCAGCCGCAGACCCAGCCGCTAGGTCGCAATCAGGCTAAGTGAAATGGTCCATTTTTGTTTGGGTTGAGGGAGTGGTGGCCTGAGAAGCGCGGTTCCTGCCCATGTTCCCAACGAGTCAGGTGGAGGTGCTCGACTGGGGGGGAGGGGGATGCAGCAGCGGCACTGCCACGGCACCCGCCACCTGGTATGGTGGCCGATCCCTCTCCCACTCCCCTACAATGGAGGGAGGCGGCCGCTCTCCAGGGTAATACTCCTCTTCGTGGCAATGGTGGCCCTCAAGGCAACCTCGGTGGGCCCAAGACCCCAGGGCCCCTCCACAGGCCTCAACCTTAAGATCCTGGGCCTCCAGGTAAGAAGGGTGCAGGCACACCCGTGCGCCACCCGACACAGCAGCCGATCTGCCCCTCCCCAAGTCTCAACGCGCCTCACAGCCTGCAGTCAATGGGGGGGGGGGGGGGGGGGGGAGAGGAACATCCAGTCCGCAGGTTCAAGGTAGGCCAGGGAACCAGACGGGCCCCTGGAGTCGGGCACCCTACCTCTCCGGTATCCGGGTGGGTAAAGAGGGTGGCTCACTTCACTGCAGGGCCTGCCGCCCGCAGCTACCTGCCTCCATTGCAAGAGGAAAGAGTTCAAAATGTCGCAGGTCAGACTCCCTGCAGCCGCTGGGGGTCACCCAGCGCTTCTCTACACCTCGCACCCCAAAATGGCGGAGGGCACGAACATCACAGCTGGTCAGGGGGTGGCGCACCCCAGCGGGGGACGCATACGGGGGTTCAATGGGGCCTACGCAGATAGCGATGCAAGTCCAGGCCCCAGGGCCGGCCCGCTGCCCACCGCAGCGCAGTCCCGCTGCCCACCTCAACCACAGTCTTGTCGTTTCTCGTCCACGCGGCCCGACCCGGCCACCGAAGGGTGCAGGAGGGAAAGGAGACACGCATAGCAAACCCCGCCTCCTCCAGGCTGTAGCACAGGCTGCCCCCAGCTCCAGGCGCCTCTTCAGCCGCTTCGGCAGTCACGTCACCCAGGGCCCGGCATCCAGCCACCCCAGCAAGGCGTCAAGGCCACAGGAATATAAAAGTTTCCAGAGAAGACTTTCAGATACGCCGTGGGTGTGTGTGCCCTGTCCAGCCTGAGACCGTACCTAGTTGTGCCCTGTTATCTTGGGCACCTGGAGTTTAAAGGGTAACTCGGACACGCTGGGTGCGTGTTGTGGTGCAGCCCGGGTGTTGGTGAGGAGCGCCTGTGCCTCGTGTGCACCAAAGGAAGAAGCGAGACTTGGACATGCAGTGTGCATGTCGTGGTGAAGCCAGGGAGTTGGTGAGGAGCACCTGGACATCGTGTGCACCAAAGGCGGAAGTGAGACTCGGATGTGCTGGGTTTGTGTCGTGGTGCAGCCCAGGTGTTGGTGAAGAGCACCAGGGCCTCGTAGGGACCAAAAGAAGAAGGGCGTCTCTGTCGTGCAAGAGAGTCTGTCGTGGTGCAACCAGGGCATTATGGAAGAGCGCCTGGATATCGTGTACACCGGGAGAAGATTTGAGATGCAGACGCGCAAGAGTGTGTGTCATGGTGCAGCCAGGGCGTTGGTGAAGAGCACCTGGACCGTGTGCACCGGTAGAAGATGATAGGCTCGAACGCACAGGGCGTGTGTTGTAGTGCAAGCAGAGCATTGGTGAAGAGCGCTGGATTGTCGTGAGCACCAAAGAAGAGGCGAGTCTCGGACGCGTTGTGTGCGTGTCTAAGTGCAACCTGAAGGTGCTGGTGAGGAGTGCCTAGTTCGGGTGTGCACCGAATTGAAGTAAAGTCTCCACAGTGCCGAGGGCAGATCTTGGTGTGGACTGAGAATGCCGGAGTGAGGGCCAAGTCATTGGGGCCCTCGGAGTCAATTAACAGTGGCCCGGACCAGCAGCCACAGAACTGAGCCACCGGCCAGAGTCCGCCGCAACCTTTAACAGAGTTCTGGATTAAGACTAAAGTCGCTGACGTTGGGGAGGAGAGAGTGGGATCACATCTACCAGGGAAATATTTCTCATTTTGTGCTTTGTATGGCATCAAAGAAAGAGTCATCTAAACTGTGCCATTTAGCTGGAGGTTCTCAATCCTAGAGACCATGAAAGCTATATTATCCATGTGGCAAGCATTTACAGAATTTTTGTTGAGTGATGATGCCAAAGGCAAGAAATGTGAAGATCTTCAGTTGCATATTGATAGTGATGTGAAGCCTCACTGTGGTACTCTGCACAAGTTTTAGATCCCTTCTGTAAAGGGGAATTTTCTCCAGACTTTCAAAAGCACTGCTTCATTTTTGACCGCTTCAATAACTATACATTAATCCAAAGAAAAAAGCTGTTTCATCTACAATGGCCGTCCAGTTACTCCATCGGACAGAAAGCCATCACTTGCACACTGGCTAGTCATAGGAGATTCCAATCTCAACTTATTCCATCAGAGGAACTTTTTGAGGCAGTGGGTACCCTCCCTGAGCAGGCAATGAAATTGAAAAGCCGGAAGGATACCCTCGGAAAAGAACTAATAAAAGCCTGTGAGCTATGCGTCCTTCTGGCTTTGAACAGTCAGAAACCAGCAGATACCCCTCCCGTCTGGATAAGAGTCAGGACAACGCGGCCTCAATCTTAAGACTACACACTAGTCTCAATGTCTTTTTACAAATTTGTCTGCAACATGACTATAGTTCATTGCATTGAGAGTGACCACTATCCTCCGGTTATTATCGTGAATGCAACCATGGGTAATCGGGAGGAAGTCCGTATGTTCCAGGGGGAGATTTGCACAGAAAATCTCAAACTTCTGAAATGGACCGCAAACTGTGTTAACCACATAGTCGAGGAGGCGGTCGCAAGCCTTCAAGATCTAGCACTAAAGCGCCAAAATCCACTTGCAGTGTGGGAGATATTCTCAGACAATATAAACAAAATCCAGAAAGAGAACAGCTATAAGGTTTCTTGACTTGCCTACTATATTGCGAGAACTATGCCCGTCCAGGTTCGTAAAATAAGGAAAGTAAGTAAACTCTTCCCAAAATCAAGGGTATTTAGAATTATTGCAACAATTCCGCAATAAGAGATGTCGCCTAAAAAAAATAAAATAATAATAATAAAAAAAAAAAAAGATCTGGGAACTTGAACAAGCTAAATAAGAAACATTATGGGTCCAGCTGCTCTATGCCACCAAAAGAAATGATTCGAAAAGATTCTGGCAAATCATCAATAAGAGCGAGAAAGGTCCCGCAGTGGCTAATAATGCGAACATCAGCAAGATGGAATGGGTGCAATACCTGAAATCACACTTCAAGGAAGATTCAGTGGTTACAACTTGCCCTCCTAGCCTCGAAAAAGATAAAACTGCCTTTCTGAAAATGACATCAGTGGAGATTGAGAGTTATTAAAAAATCTCGGGCTGACTGTGCCGCCAGCCCAAATGGGCATCCCCAAGCACTTTTTAAGCACTTTAAATCGCACTGGGCTGGTTTTCTGGGGGTCAATGTCCAACTACATTCTGGAAAAAGGAATCCCAGACAGCTGGAGTTCAATACTTCACCCCAAAAGTGTCAGGCAAGCTCACCTAGTAACTATCGACTAATCGCTCTGATGGACATGGAATTTAAATACCTCTCCACACTACTACTTCATGACTTGGAACTCTGGTCCTATGAAAGTGGAATACTCCCCTTAAATCAAACAGGCTTTTTAAGGGACCAAGGCACTCTAACCAACCTGATGGCCCTGAGCCTAAGCAAAGGCTACAGGGACATCTCTCTACATGTGTTTTGCAGATTTTAAGGCAGCTTTTCACTATGTGCCCCGGAACAGGTTATGTGTGAAACTATAGCTATGGGCCATTTCTCCCAACATCCTTTGTGCTATCAGGCTGGTTTATTCAGGTACATAGATCAAGATAAAGGTCGGTGATGGCATGCACATATCAAGGAAAGTGCAAACATCTGGCGTAAAACAGGGCTGCATGCTTGCCCCCCTTCTTTTTAACTTGTACCTGGCAGGTCTTTCAGCCGAACTGGATGAGCAGACATCTCATGCCCAAGCATTGGAGGACGACCAATGTTGCGCATCTTATACACGGATGATATTCTGCTGTTAAACAATACTCGAATAGGCCTACAAAGGCTGCTTAAATCCCCCAGCACTTCTGCCAACAAGAATGGCCTGAAGTAAATTATAACAAAATTATTGTGATGGCTTTCGGGGCCCCAACAAAAATCGAAAATGGCATCATAATGGAAATAAAATAGAGGAAGTCCCCACCTAAATATAGTTGGGGGGGGGGGGGGGGGGGGGGGTCTAAGAAGATGCAAATGGTACATTTGCATCCCAGAAGAAGGTGATTCAGGTAAAAGCCCAGCCCATCAATTATGTTTTTTCAACACAGGCTAAATCAATAAAAGGCCATGAATTGAAATCAATGGGAGCAATCATGAAAGACAAATGGTTTCCAACCCTTGCATATGGATCGGATATAATGCTAGGTTATGAGGCCCCTTTACTTGATAAATTGGTCATCAGAGCCTATAAACAAATCTTCAGGCTACCAAAGTCAGCCTCGCCTGCCCAACTCGTTTAGAATTTTTACTTCCGAAACAGACAATTGTCAGGCCAGCTGCATTTGTAAAGCTTTGTCATAAATTACGTGCAGCGGCCGATGACACCTTGGCAAATCTTGCCTGGTTCGAGATTAACCTACAAATGGCTCCCA
Source organism: Lissotriton vulgaris (assembly GCF_964263255.1). NCBI lineage: Eukaryota > Metazoa > Chordata > Amphibia > Caudata > Salamandridae > Lissotriton > Lissotriton vulgaris. The sequence goes on from NC_141695.1 coordinate 1,666,404,517, forward strand.
TAAAAAAAAAAATCTTGCTACTAGCATTAGGTCATTGGAGTTGGGCGACCTTTGGAACTCAAAGATCAACGATCAGACCTTTAAGAAAGCTGTCAATAAGTCGATCAGACTGCAGAGCTGGTCCGTAGACAAGGAAACGTCGTCCAAACGTTGCCACGGGTGGCTGGTGTTGAAATTGTACTCATCTCAAAGAAAATCGCACCTGCTGGCCGAAGGTCAAACAGTCATTCCTGGCCCTTTGATTTGGAGAGATTCCCATGTTAGATCTTATCCCAAAATGGAGGGCGGGTGATCCTTCCGAAGTCCAGACTTGTCTGTGCCAAGTCAAGTCAAAAGATTTGTATAGCGCGCTACATACCCGGAGGGTCTCAAGGCGCTTGAAGAAGGGTGGGGAATTACTTGTCAAATATCCAAGTTTTAAGTTGCTTTCTGAATGCTAGGTGGTTCTGAGTGAGACGAAGGTGAGTGGGGAGTGAGTTCCAGGTTTTAGCTGCGAGGTAGGAGAAGGATCTACCTCCCATGGTGGTTTTATTGATGCGAGGTACGGTAGCAAGGGCTTGGTTGGAAGATCGTAGCTGGCGAGAGGGGGTGTAGAAGGAAAGTCGTGTGTTGAGGCATTCGGGTCCAAGTTCGTAAAGTGCTTTGTGTGCGTGGGTTAGGAGGTGGAAAGTAATCCTCTTATTGATGGGGAGCCAGTGGAGGTTTTTCAGGTGACTAGAGATGTGGTCTTTACGCGGGATGTCTAGTATGAGTCTGGCTGATGCGTTCTGGATGCGTTGGAGTTTTTTCTGGAGTTTTGCGGTGATACCGGCGTATAGGGTGTTTCCGTAGTCCAGGCGGCTTGTAACCAGTGCATGGGTGACTGTTTTTCTGGTTTTGGTGGGGATCCAGCGAAATGTTTTTTTGAGCATGCGAAGAATGTTGAAGCATGATGATGAAACGGCGTTGACTTGTCTGTTCATAGAGAGTGAGGAGTCCAGGATGACGCCCAGGTTCCGTGCATGGTCCGTTGGGATGGGTGCTTTTCCAAGGGCCTCTGGCCACCAAGAGTCATCCCAAGCGGAGGGGGAGGTACCCAAGATAAGGACTTCTGTTTTGTCTGAGTTCAATTTCAGACGGCTGTGCTTCATCCACTCGGCTACTTCTTTCATTCCTTCATGTAGGTTGGTTTTGGCGGTGTTAGGGTCTTTGGTGAGTGATAGGATCAGTTGAGTGTCATCCGCGTAGGAGATGATGTTGAGGTTGTGTTGGCGTGCGATGGCCGCGAGGGGGCTCATGTATACGTTGAAGAGGGTGGGACTGTGTGAGGACCCTTGGGGTACGCCGCAGATGACTTCAGTGGCCTCTGAGTTGAATGGTGGGAGGCGGACTCTCTGGGTTCTTCCGGTGAGGAACGAGGTGATCCATTCCAGTGCTTTTCCTTGGATTCCGATGTTTCTGAGGCGCTGTAGAAGGGTGCTATGGCAGACTGTGTCGAAGGCTGCGGAGAGATCGAGGAGGATGAGGGCGACTGTGTCTCCATTGCCCAGTAGAGTTCGAATGTCGTCTGTTGCTGCGATGAGGGCGGTCTCCGTGCTGTGTTTGGCTCGGAAGCCGGACTGTGAGGAGTCGAGGGATTTGTTGCTTTCGAGGAAGGCGGCGAGCTGGTTGTTGACGGCTTTCTCGATGACTTTGGCCGGGAATGGAAGGAGCGAGATGGGGCGGTAGTTTTTGAGTTCGGTGGGGTCCGCTGTGGGTTTTTTCAGAAGGGCGCTAAGTTCTGCGTGTTTCCAGCTTTCTGGGAAGGTGGCGAAGCTGAGTGAGCAGTTGATGACGTCTCGGAGGTGTGGTGCTATGATGGAGTCTGCTTTGTTGAAGATGTGGTGAGGGCAGGGGTCTGTGGGGGATCCTGAGTGGATGGAGTTCATCAGGTGGATGGTGTCCTCAGTGGAGATTGGGTTCCAGTCATTAAGGATGTTCAAGGGGGGGTGAAGGTCCTGCAGAAGGTTGGGTGGGTTGGTCTCCGGGTCGGTTGTCGAAGCTGTTGTGGATGTCTGCGATTTTGTTGTGGAAGAACGAAGCTAGGGAGTTGCAGAGGGCTTGAGAGGGGGTGATATCATTGGAGTTGGCTGAGGGGTTGGTAAATTCTTTGACGATGTTGAATAATTCCTTGGTGTTGTGGGCGTTGTTGTCTAGTCGGTCTTTGAATGCGGCTTTCTTGGCAGATCGGATTAGTTGGTGGTGTATGCGGGTGGCGTTTTCGAAGGCGTCCCTGGTGCTGGTGTTTGGGTCTTTTTTCCAGGCCTTCTCGAGGGAGCGACAGAGTTTCTTCGATTTCTTAAGATCATCGTTGAACCAGGAGGCGTTTTTGCTGCCTAGTTTGATTTGACGTTTTTTCAGCGGTGCTAGGATGTCGGCGCTGTTGGATAGCCATTGGGTGAGGTTAATGGCTGCTTGGTCTGGGTTTGAGGAGTGGGCAGGGGGGTTTTGAAGAAGCGATGAGATCTGGTCGATGGTGATTTTGTTCCAGTTTCTTCGCAGAGTGGGTTGAGGATGGTTGTGAGTTGTGGTTTTATTGTAGATAAAGTGTACGCAGCTGTGGTCCGTCCAATGGAGAGTAGTGGTGTGACTGAAGGAGACATGTTTGCTGGAGGTGAAGATAGGGTCGACCTGCGATGTGGGTGGGCGTAGTGACAAGTTGTTTGAGTCCGAGGTTGGCGAGATTGTCCAGAAGGGAGGTGGCGTTGCTGTCATTGCTCTTTTCCAGGTGAAAGTTGAGGTCTCCCAGTAGAATGTATTCCTCGGAGGGGAGGGCGTGTGGGGTGATAAAGTCGGTGATAACGTCGCTGAATTGTCCACGGGGTCCTGGAGGTCGGTAGAGGAGTGTGCCTCTGATTGTACAAAACGCGGCCGCACGCCTGCTATCCAAAACACCCAAATTCGCTCCTATCTCAGACACTCTGAGAACCTATCACTGGCTCTCTATCCAAAATAGGATAAAGTTTAAAGCCATGTGTATAGTTTACAAGGTAATGCAGGATCAGGGGCCTCGTTTCCTGAAAGAGCAATTAAAACCTTACAAACCAGTCAGAGCACTTCGATCCTCTGTACTGAATCAACTAATCACTCCACGTAGTAGGACAGTTACATGGGGCGACCGTCGCTTCCTTGTCGCAGCCTCCAAGATCTGGAACACCCTACCTCACCATGTTAAATCCAGCCCCTCACTCCTACAGTTCAGAAAAAAACTGAAAACGTGGTTATTCGACCAGTAACACACTCACTCAGTCCACCGTTCCATCTTCTAAGGAGAGACATTACTGCAGTCTAGCGCCGAGACACCCAAGGGTATTTGGTTGCGCTCTATAAATGCCAGTGATAAATAAATAAATAAATAAATTGTGGTCTTGGGGTCGGTGTACATCTGGAAGTGAAGGTGTTCGGCGCTAGCAAGGTTGACGTCTGAGCTGGTTGAGATGCGGATGGAGTTCTTATGGACGATAGCGATGCCTCCTCCTGTTTGGTCGGTGCGGTCCTTACGGCAGAAACTAGAGACTCTGCTTCACATTATATGCATCTGCCCAAAGTTTATTGACCAACGTAGAAGTCTATTAAGGCGTGAATTTCTTGACAGGGGAATCTGATCCTGTAGGACTGCGGTTGTGGAGTCAATGGACCCCACGGACTCGATAATTCTCGCTCCGGTGCCTTCTCAACTCACGGGTTCACACTCTGCGACTCTGGGCAATAGCTTGCTTAATCTCGACAACGGCCCCTCGCGGCGGGATGCCTGGCTTTCACCTTGTGGATACCCTGCCGGGGTTATCTCACAGGGGAATACCAGGACGGGTTCCCTAAGCAAGTGCCGGGAAACCCTTTGTGGGTAGCTGTGCGCTATATAAGCTCAAATACATTTACATTTACAATTAACACAAAGTTGAACCTAAGACTAGTGCAGTTTTTGGCTATTTTCAAAAATCTTGTAACTGATGAATATATAGTGTGATGAGTGAACTCCAGGAGGAGGGGGTCCAGGCTCTTGATTCTAGGCCGTGTAAATTCTGGTATTTTTTAGGCAAAAGTTTACGAGCTGGTAAACTGCAAGGTCAGGCTGCTTTTAGTCCCTATCGCGTCATAAGGCAATAATGAATTAACATTGCACCTTTGTCCATTATATTGGCTCAATATCGAAGCAGTTTTGTATATAGGTATCATAAGCACTTTAAAACCCATAGTAGTGTTTTTATCAGAACGATAAACAGCAGTGCTTCAGATTTGTTGCTGCTGGAGTCCACCAAAGGGGCTGTTCCCTACCGCAACAATTTTACTCAATTTGGCACTACCGTCTTGCATATTTTTTTTTTCTTTTAAAGCAGCCTCGTACTCGGGTATCATATTTGATTGAAAAACATTGTCCACTTAGCATATCACCTACTACTGCTGCTGCTTGAATTTGCACTTAAGCACCTTAACTGATATAGTGGTGTTTTTAGGAGGACGTTATTTGGCAGTACCACAAAATTTGCTGTGGCTTGATCAACTCATTGCAAGACTTTATTTACGGTATTGACCTTGTTTTATTTTAATATACTGGAAGGGCTGAAGGAAAACAAAGCCCATAAATATAAGGTTTTTATGGGGATGTGAATCTATGATGTTTTTTTCTTACTGTTTGGTATTGTGTAATGTGCTAGGTTTATAGCTTCAATTGACTAATAAATGATATCAAAACAACAACAAAAAATAACTCTGAGGGCATATGCGTCCAGCTCAACGAATTTGTTGCAGAACCTGTCCCAGAGAATCGCAATCTTCAGGTTCACCAGTATTGGCATGGAAAGCTATGTCAGCGGGCAGAATTAGCAAATTGTGTACTGGTTGTTTTGCCGTTGCCCATCTCAAGTGACAATGTTCAGAAGACCTTTTCAGAAATAAAAGTTTACATTGGAAGGAAAGAGCGAGCACGCATGACCAAAGACTCACTGAAGTATTGTATGGTGTACTACAATAGGTTTGATCAGTAAAAATATATTTGGACCCATGCACTTTCAGAGCAGAAAGCAAGCAATAATAACACCAAAACGTTCCCTAAACACTGGAAAAACATTTTTTTTTTTTTTTTAATGGCGGGAAGTGTGTAACCACTGATAACCAGTTTAAGGTACTGAAATCACGAAAACACTAAAAAAATACATCTGCAAAAATTTACCAAAAAATAGAAACTGGAAACAGGAAAGCCTAATTATAGGCATGTCTCCCATAAGAAAGGCTTATGGAGGATTGAGGCAGGGAGCTATGAGGTAGGGCATATGCTTTTAGTCTGTCCTGACTAACCCTTTCAGATTGTCCTTTTCCTGTGGAAAAGTTAGTATCCCCATTGGCTAACACAAAATTATCAGCTGACCCCCTCAGCCCGGCTAACATGGGCACTTTAAGGTATCAAACTAATCGTGGCATTAAACCGATTTCATACCCAAGTCTAATTTCATATCACTTTTATGGAAGAGCAGCTTTTATAAAGTTGCCACACGGAAACCCAGTTTGTCGAGAAGTCTCAAACGGCTGATGGCCACCACACAGCTTTCTACCTTCTAGGGGAGTTTTGTAAACAATACAAGTCTTGGGAACAATGGTAGCTGCTACAGAGGCAGGCTTGACCTCCTCTCACAGGAAGCCACTCAGGGCGTTGGCCCAAAAGGCGATCTTCAAAGACAAAGCTGCCTTTGGTGAGAAAATGGCAACCATACACCTCAGGGGTTGCCCCTCAGTTCAGGTAGACATGCTGGTGATGGGAACAGAAATGGGAAACTTGTCACCAAACCAATAGGTGGACTACCAAGCTCCTAATATCAACTGAAGAGTGAACATCTTGGTTGTGGGCAGAACAGTGCACCCTGGGATTGCTAGATGGCACACAAAGCCAGAAGTCGTTGAGGGGCAGGAGGGATACTGGTAGCCCATTGGCTAGTGACCAAATCATCCCCACCAGGGCACTTTCTGGGCAAAATGATGGCACCCCTGGTACCCTGAACCTTAGATCACGTCGGAACAGGAGAAAAGTCTGAAGGATTGCCCTGCTGACTCCTGGACTTGACAAAGAGAGGCAGCACCCTCTACTGGACTACACCTGCCCCATCTAACGCTATCAAATAGAAGACTGTGTCTGTGGCTCCTGGTAAGAGGAAACGTTGTTCACAAGCCCCAGACAAAAGTAGTGACTCCAAGGGTCAGTTAGCAGACTCCCTGGGACCAGCACCAGGTCAGTCAAAGCTGAAGTAGCCAAACTGCAAGTCGGTAGCCACCTCTTGAAAATTGCCACTGACTGCCGCTGGGTGCTGTAGGAGAGTAGGGTCTGCTTCCTATGGTTACCCCCACTTTTTGCTGTGATTCTCTGGTTTTTCGACATTAGTGTGGCTGTGGACCTGCTAATCAGGCCCATAGATCAGCTGTTCTCTCTCTAAATTGATACCATGTACTTTAGGTACATCCCAAAATGGTTACTGGGTCACCCTTGTAAGCCCCTGTATAGTGTAACTTAGGTACCCAGGGCATAAGTGCACTCTAGGCCTACCAGGGGCTGCAGCATGTATTGTGCCACCCATGGTTTGCCTTCCAAGCTGACACCACAGTTCTGGTCACACAGCCTGGGTAGGGTGGTGTAGTCACCCCTTACTTAGATATAGTATACCTATTTAGACACATATATACCTATACGTCACTCCTATGGCATGCCTTAACAATCCTGGAGGCAGAGTGCTTCGTTTTATGTGAGAGGGTGCCCTAGCATGAGCTGAGCCCCTCTACAGCTTTCAGAAACATCTCTATAAAGCTGTTCTATGATATAGCCATACCATATACTCTTAAGTGCATTATACTTCTCGTGGTTAATACTAACTTTGCTTTGGCTTTAACAAAACATGTCATGTAAGGTGTCAAACACTTTGGAATACTACCCCCCCCCCCCGCCAGTTCTGGCGGCGGGGAGGCATTCCACCCTTCTAGAGGGAGAAGACATGTAATGACTGGTAAACCTGGTTAAAGTTAAACAGAGCCTCAGCATCACAAAATGGATGCTGCTGCCACAGACACGAGTCTGACCTGCTGCTGGACGGAAACTCTGGCAGGGGAGGCCTGGACAATAGGCTTCCTGTCCAGGGAGATACTGGCACCTCCCTAGGCTTTAATGTATTGGGGTAGGGAGGGCTGCATTCAGTGAATGCTTTCCAGACACTGCCTGGGGCACACTAGGTGCTCCATGCATTTCCCAGTTCAAACTGGTTGCTGTAACCATCCCCTTCCCAGGTCCACCCATAGGAGTGACCTTAAAGGTAGTCCAGCCCCTAAATATAGTATAAGTATAGGAACCCAGTCCCTAGGATTTAGATTACCCTGGATGAAACGCTGAAAGATATAACCTGGACCTTCGGCATTCCATTTCGACTGGAAGACGGAAGATATCTCCCTTGTGGTCAAGGAGTGACCACCCTGTTCCAACCGGCACCAACAGCAACTTTGCCAGTCTGCATTTTCGAGGCTCCCGCCGGATCCTGAAGAATCTGCGAAACAGGACAAGACTTCCAGACATCTCTGACCCCGACCTTCACTCACAGCAAAGCTGAGACCTGTGGCGGACATGAGACGTGGGACCAGAACTCCTGGACATTTTGCAAGCTGCACCTACTTCACAAGGTATATCGAAGTTGTGCACTGGGGTGCTTGAAGCCCCAGACCCGAGCACCATTTGCACTGAAGCTCCGAGGCCCCCCACTTCATGAGTGTCCCGTGGGCCCCGCTTTTGAATTTCAGCTCGACACGTCTTCGTGGTTCCTTGCCCGTTGGCTAGTGATCCCCCGAAGACTTTTCTTTGAATCCAACTTGCTTTCCTGGTTGCTCCAGCTTCCCTGCAAAAGAGAAGTTCCTCACATCTTGCCGGTCTGCACCGAAGCCCATCTCGACTTCCTGCGTGGGTTCCGTTTGACAAGGCTTGTTGGGTCCAACCTGGATACAGACACAGCAGTCATCTAGATCCTTCGTGGGACAGCTCAAATCCATCTCCTGGTCGTAGTCGATGCCTCCTCGTCCTCGTGGCTGAAGAGGCAAGCTTCACCTCCTCACCTGAAATCACCAGACATCTGTTGGCATCTTCCTATCGCTTCCCTGGTCACTGGCAAGTGACCCACACTCTGTCCCTTCTTTTAGCTTCTACATATCTTCAATCCACCCTTGGATCCTCCTGGACACTTTCCTCTGGTCGCCTGCAGCACTTCGTTGCAGATCTCCATTGAAAGCGACGAAACCAGATACCAAAAGAGACCTATACACCCAGCTTCCGTGGGTGAGGTAACACAAGTACTCGGGTAGTCTCGAGGGTATTGGTCCTCCTAGTGTCCAAGTCTAAAAGGGTTCCATCGTTGTTTATTTAGAAGTGTCCTTAAATTAGAAATTTTAACTTGTTTGTTCCCCATAGAAAGTCAATGGTAACCCAGTCACTACAAGCGTCTCCCGTGGGCCCCCTACATCCTAACCTTCGGTTGTTTAGAGTAGCCCCAGCGATTCCACAGGCCGGCTTTCTAATTCTCACGTGGTTCTTATACCACTATTTTAGTATATGGTTTGTGAGGCCCCTGGGGCAAAACGTATACTGTGCAACTTATCATATGCCAATTAAGTAACTTGTACTGTACCTTTACCTCTGACCTCATAAAGAGTGCAGATGAGTTATGTTTAGAATATATACATATATATTTGATATATACCTTGTGTGGTGTGCTTTCATTTGGTACTCAAGGGATTATAATTGGTAAAACAACTCACTTAATTCGCTCTCTGAAGTCTTACCCTGAAGACTGCTCATCACTGCTACCTCTAAGATAGCTTTCTAGAAGGTTGACTTAACAACCACCATCAATAAGGGTCGATTAGACTGGTGCAAGGTGCCCACTAGAACTAGTGGACATCATACGCCAGGCTAACTTCTCACATTGGTGTGCAGCGGATGGGATAAGAGCTTACATTGTTTTACCAAATAATCTTAAGAATATCATTTGAAAAATCACATCAAGGTACATATGAATCAAGTCTTATAATACATACGTTCCACTGAACTTAGCAGCTGTAGGTGTTAAGGGTTAGTACACCCACACTACAACTTCGAGAGGTTCTAGTAGGAAAACAAGTAGTGTAGGTAGTGCACACACCACACCTCACTAGTAATGTCCTTAAGAGCAGGAGCTAGTGGCTCTCTGCCAGATGTCAGCCAAGTGCAGACATCCAAGTATGACACCTTCTCATTCCAAGATTTGAGAGGATTATGTGTCACAAGAAAATTAAGGCAAAGACAGAGTCCAACCACCCAACACCTCATAGATATACTGGTGGCAGATGACTTAGCAAAAGCATCAGATCCAGGTACCCTAGGTAGTGGGAGGGGGGGGCCATCCATCATCAGAGGAGGAGGAGGAGGAGGAGGATCCTAGTGGGGTTCCCCACCAGGACTCTGAAGAGGATGCAGATGCACACCAGGCACTGGGTGATGACCCAGACCTGGGAAAACAGGACTAACTGGAGATGGCCATGAGGGTCACTCCTTTAATTCCCCCAGATAGGTCTACTGGTGGACCCAGAAGACAGATCTAACTCAGGTGAATCTCACCATTCTGGTTCATCAATAGGGTCAACTGCCTTATCTCTCAGGAGAATGAGAACATCCCTCAGAGAAAAAAGCATGAAGCAAGAATGACAGAAGTCTATCTTAGGATAAGGAGGCAAGAAGTTGCCCTGGCCAAAGAGACCCTATCTCTTGAAAGTGAGAAAATTGTGTGGGTTAGAGCCCACTAGTGGCAGCAACAACCCTAGCGCTTGTCTTTTTGGTGCTATTTTCACTTAAATCTTTGAAAATTAACATCTCCAGTTTCCCCTGATCATATTTTTCTCTTTTCGGTGCCAGTTTTCAAATTCAGTTAGAGGGTTCTATGCTTGATTTTATTACTGGTTTTGGTGCTGCATAAATACTGTACACATTGCCTTAAGTTAAGACTGTCAAACTGTGCCATAGCTACCAGGGAGTGGAGTTCAGGTTAAATGAGTGACAAAGGTTGTCATTACTCGCTGAGATGTCAAAGTATGCACTAAAGTGATGGATGGAATGCTTGAATTAATCTCAGCCACTGGTAATTACTCGTGCTGGACCTTTTAGGAGAGCCCTCGAAATGGGTCAGACGCCTGTAAGCCTGTTCAAACTACTAGAAAAGGTCTTAATGGTACTAACCGGCATGCAGGGGATCATTGAATATACCAGTATCTGCAGTCTAAAGACTTGATCAAGGAGGAGGAGGGGGGGGGGGGGCGGACCTCTTAAACTAAGAGGTGTCAAACGATTATCAAATAAAAATAGTTTTTCCTATTGTCAGGTAGGTGGTTCATGAAAAGTTTGCCTAATTCCCCTAAACAAATTGAAGTCAAGACTTCAATATTAATTAGTTTAACACAAAAACATTGCCCCCGTCAAACACAGAGATGTCAGCTATAAAGCAGGATATCTTTTCAGCAGACAAGGAAAGCATACAATTCTCAACATGAACATCGTCAATTAAAAAAAAAAATCTTTATCTGTTGACCATTCCCACCTGAGACACAAATTCTTCAGAGTGAATAATGTAAAAAAAAATCTGATACCTACTGCATTAAAAAGGTTTTGTACATAGGTTTTTTTTTTTTTACTTATGAAAGAAAATAATTAATTCATTTAGAGACCTATTGGAAGTATAGCTCTTCTTGGACTGTTGGATCCTCTATGGTACATATTTGTTTTCTGGATGATTTCAAGAGGGAAGTAGCCTGAAGGAGTGAAACCTGCACTGGTTACCCACTGGTGATCTTGTAGATTCAGTTAGTACACTTATCCTGTGATTTCAAATCACTATTAATGGGCAATCAACCAGATTTGTCCACTAGTTTCACAAGTCACCCATGAGTGAAATCCAGATCGACAACATGGATCTGATCTCATTAGTCGCTGAGGCACATTCCATACATTTGAACATAAGAGAAGCTACAAATTTCTCTTCATGCAAGCCCTAGGTGTCATTGATAAAGCCTTGTATAACTACATTACAATCAAATACAGACTATGCAAAGTGAAGATATCCTACTGCAGTTTTCCCACTATTCTAATATTACCATTGAATCCATCTCCACACCCTTAACAAATGGTAACTTTCTATAAACAAAGTAAACATTAGGAGCCTAAGATTAAACACTCCATTATTAATTGCCCATGATTAATCTACCTGAGAAAATCACATGCCTCTGAAAGTAATGAAAAGCTCATCAAGAGAACATGTGCCAGTTCTAACAACGTGAAAGAAGAAAGCACATGGGGGCATCAAAAACACGAAGAATCCCAGACAAAAACGTTAACAAATAACTATTTTAAGATAATTTGGCTGCATCTCGCAAACAGAAGTGGAGCGAGTCCTCAAGACCAGCTTGCCCAATTAAACATGATGCATGGTTATAAAATTCAAACTGCTTAAAAGTACAAATGGAAAGTCAAACTGAGGTCAGGGAGGTTGTTTTCAAGAAAAGGAGCAAAAGATCACAGAATGAGTTTTGCATCAATTTGGTCAAGACCCAATTATGGTTCTAAGAGACCAAAGTGTGTTTCCTGACAAACCAATGTGCCCGAGATCTCACATTTCATACTAGTACCTCAATGTTGGTGGACTACGATGTAGCCCTAACTCCACCATTACCTCCAATGAAGGACTCACAGAAAACCACCTGCATTCTGGGCTTGTATACTCGGAAGAGAGACCATCTACAACACAAGAGAGCAGACATTTTCTGTGGCACGGCATAGTAGCTGCACCTTACCCGTGTGCTCTGCTTGAGGACTTCCTGGCAGCCTCCAAGATGACAGCCAGAGCTCTGGTGGGTAGCTAAAAAGTCACTGTTTGGATGCTCACAGGGCTCAAAGATGCAATTAATATAAGTGGAAAATTCCAAAGAATCCAGTACCTACATGTGGTAGTGGCGGAAACCTCACATGGTGGTTTGCTGCTTCCCTTAGGCAACACACTGCGATCACATTAACACCACTGAGGCTCCATTGGGAGGGGGATCTGAATTACCCACTGTCTGATCGTGAATAGGTGGCAGTATTAAAGAGCCCTACATATATCCCCCGAGACAAGAGTTTCTGCCAAATTCATATTCCACAGAGCAAACCTTACCCCAACCCAGATCAGCAGATATTTTCATCATACCAATGCTGCCTCCCCTCGCTGCCACCATGTTGATGCAGACCTCCTACACGTGTTATGGGAATGCTCCTTCCTTCAGGGATAGTGGAGCGTGATCGCAGATTTCCTCTTCAGTTGCAAAGAATGTAACTTTCCTTTTGAGTGGAAGACTTACATCCTACATACGAGTAAGAAGCACAAAGTAACCTCGCACTTCCTAGACATAGGCTTGGCAGTAGCTAAAAGGTTGACTACGAGGAGATGGAATGCCCCTGAGCACCGCATGTGCTGGCTTCATTCCCTATTGACATGGGCTAAAGCAAAGAGCATCGGACTACACTGGGAGGACATACATGGCATCTGCATGCTCCCAATTGCTACAAATTGGAAAGCAATAATTGTTGAACTGCAAAATACACACAGTGCTGAGTTGAATGCACCAGATCCAAATGCTGGCGTTGCCTCTGAACATGCACGCAGGGACTAACGTGTGGCCCGTCGCAGCCGTAGCACAGGGCCACTGGCAGGTGCGCGCACTTTTGCTACGCTTGTGGCGGATCTCAGAGTAAGCGCCAAACTACTTGCACACAAAGCAAGTGGAGGTCAAGTGGACAAATGGTGGGGGTAAAAAGTGCTTCAGTGCATTACACAAACACTACATTATGTTTTACTATGTTCCAGTTCATTATTGCCGCCTCCCGTGTTAATGCACAAGTTACTACTTGTGTAACAATTTATCTGTAAGAGACATTAGTTAGTGATAGATCCTTTACCTTAGAATATAACGAGGCGTCAGACTGGATCCGGAAAGTTTTCACTTAGCAGTACCCCTGAGCATCAGTAGGTGGCGTCCTGTGGCTCTGCGTCAGTCACTGGCGTAGTCAGCGCAGTGATGACATCACAGAGTACTTAGGCGCCACCCGTGCGCGCTGAAGTCAGTTCTGTACACTACTTTCCGCATCAGAGCCATGCAAGTTACGGACCATTGGGCCCTGAAAGGGATGAACTTAACACTAGTAATCAGTTCACAGAACGAGGAGGATGGGTGGGGCGGTAAGGAATCTATCACTAACTAATGTCTCTTACAGATATATTGTTACAGAAGTAGTAACTTGTGCATCTGAAAGAGACATGTTAGTGATAGATTACTTACCTTAGAAGAGATACCCCAGCAATACCAACCACGGAGGTGGGTATGCGAACAGGATTACACCAGAAAGTCACGGAGCACAGAACAGCCAAAGCCGCCATCTCTCCGGACTGGACTGTCAAGGCAGTAGTGCTTTGTAAACGCGTACAGCGAGGCCCACGTAGCTGCCTGACAAATGTCCTGCAAGGGAACGCCGCTTCCCAAGGCAGTAGTGGCTGCAGTTGCCCTGGTTGAATGTGCACGCAGCCCCACAGGAGGCTCCTTCTTGGCCAAGGGGTAACATGCTTTGATGCACAAAACAACACACCGGGAAATGGCTCGTTTGTGCAAAGCCAGACCTTTTTTGGCGCCCACGTGGCCAACAAAGAGTTGATCATCCACCCGGAACAGTTGTGTACGATGCAGATAGAAAGCAAGCACGCGTTTGGGTCCAGGCGGGGGAGGCTCTCCTCCTCCCTGGAAGGATGCGGAGGTGGAAAGAAGGTGGTCAAAGTGATGGTCTGCCCGATGGGGAAGGGCGTGACAACCTTTGGCAAGAAAGAAGACGGGTCCTTAAAACCACCTTGTCCGAATGAACTGAAAGGTAAGGAGGTTTAGAAGAAAGAGCCTGGAGCTCACTCACTCTTCTGGCAGAGGTGATCGCTACCATGAAAGCTGTCTTTAGAGTAAGAAGACCCAAGGGACAGTTTTGAAGGGGCTCAAAGGGAGCGCACATCAGGTAAGTCCAGACAAGATTCAAGTTCCACTGAGGCATTATGATTAAAGCCACAGGAGGGAACTTGTGCGTAATGCCTTTGAGGAAAAGGTTAACAACCGGGGACTTAAAACGAGAAAGCTGATCAGGAAGCCTTAGAAAGGCGGAGATGGCGGAAAGAACCTTTGATAGTGCCCAGAGCAGAGCCCTACTGGGCCAAAGACAGAAGAAACAGTAGTACCTCAGAAAGCGGGGCAGAAAGGGGATCCACAGCCTTTGCTGTGCACCATGCCACAAATGTGTTCCATCGGCAGGGGTATACCGTTTTAGTGGAGGGACGCCTGGCTGCCAGAATGACATTACAGACTTTGGGAGGAAGGTCGAAAGCTGTCATCTGTCGCTGCTCAATCTCCACGCATGGAGGTGGAGGCTGGACAGGTTCGGATGAAGGACCCTCCTGTGCTTCTGCAACAGAATATCCTCCCGTAGAGGCAAACAGATTGGGTGATCGATGCTCATAAGGAGTAGCTCGGGATACCATACTCTTCGAGCCCAGTCTGGATCCACAAGAATAATTTGGGCCCGGTCGCGCCTGATCTTCCTCAGTACTCTGGGCAGAAGTGGTATAAGCATGCAACAAACCACAGCTCCACTCAAAACGAAAAGTGTCACTGAGTGATGACATTGCGCGTTCTCTTCGGTGGCGAATAGATCTAACCAGGGCTCTCCCCACTGCAGAAAGAGACCCTGCACCACGTCAGAGTTCAGACACCATTCGTGACCCATCATGCACCGGCGGCTGAGTTAGTCTGCCCTGGCGTTCAGAGAACCTGCCAGGTGTTGAACCACCAAGGTAATGCCTTGATGTTCCAGACATGTCCAGAGGTGCAGAGCCTCCGGACATAGGGTCCACAACCCCACCCAGCCCTGTGTGTTGCAACACCACATGGCGGTGGTGTTGTCCGTGAACACCTGCACTACACTTCCCTGGACAGAGGGAAGGAATGCCTTCAGTGCAAGTCGGATCGCCCGCAGCTCCAGAAGGTTGATATGGAGCCGGGACTCTGCCGGAGACCAGAGGCCTCTGATCTCCACCTCTCCCAGGTGGCCTCCCCATCCCAGGAGGGACACATCCGTCACTACTGTGTGCTCTGGTTGGGAAAGGGAGAGGGATCTGCCATTGACCCAATCGCGATTCGCAAGCAAGTGTTGTGCAGTGCCCTCCGAGATCTGAACATGATCGGACAGGTTGCCCCGATGCTGCGCCCACTGGAACTTCAGGTCCCACTGCAGTGCCTGCATATGCCATCTGGCATGATGCACCAACAGGATGCAGGAGGGCATCAGGCCCAGGAGCCGGAGGGTCATCCTGACAAACTCAGGATAGAGGCTGAAAGATCGGAATCATAGCCTGAATATCCAATTCGCTGCTCGGGAGGATAAACCCGAAACCCCAAAGAATCCAGAACCGCTTCGATGAAGGGGAGATTCTGAGAGGGACTCAGGTGAGACTTCTACACTTTGATGGAGAACCCCAGCAAATACAGGAGGTCGGCCGTAGTCTGAAGGTGGGCGATGACTGCTTGGGGAGAGCCCGCCTTCTTCCCTGACCTGCGCAGATGAGCTGTGACCACCGCCATCACTTTCGTGAAAACCCAAGGGGCGCTGGTAAGGCCGAAGGGGAGAACGGCAAACTGAAAATGTTCCTGGCCTACTGTGAACCGCAGGTAGCGCAGGTGGGCCGGCAGGACGGGAATGTGAAAATAAGCATCCTGCAAGTCTCCAGGACAGCCAAGACCTGAACCAGAGTCAACATCTTTAACTTTTTCTTGAGGAAGCGATTGACGTCCCAGAGGGCCAAGATAGGACGCAGACCTCCCCTTGTCGTTCTTGGGGACCAGGAAGTAGTTGGAATAACAACCACTCCCTACTTCCTGACCGGGAACGTCCTCAATGGCCCCCTTGGCCAGGATAGCCGTGACTTCCTGGCGGAGAAGAGCCAAATGATCCCCCGACATGCAGTGGTACCGAGGTAGCATGGCTGGAGGGGAGGACTGAAAGGGAAGTGAGTAACCTTGGCAGATTATCTGCAGCAACCACCGGCGTGGGGGGCTCCCTGAAGCTCTGATTAGGAAGGCTTGGAGGTGGGATGACCTGCACGCTGGTTCCCAGACCCACCCCTACGGAAGACAAGGCCATGCTGAGGCTGGGTCTGCAAAGGCTTGTTGGAGGGGGCATGCCTTGGTGCCCCTGCCCTGGCCACGAAAGGAACGAAATCCAGGAGTGGCAGGGTTCTTTGTAGAAAGACCCAAGGACTTGGCCGTGGCCCGTGAGTCCTTAAAGCACTCCAGAGCACTGTCGGCCTTATCGCCAAGAGGCAAGAGCCATCAAAGGGCATGTCCATGAGCGAGCCCTGGACATTGAGCGAGAACCGAGTCGAACGCAACCAGGCGTGGTGCCACAACGCCACAGTCGTGGAAATTGCCATGCCCAACGAATCAGCGGTGTCCAAACCACACCTGATGGCAAACTTAGCTGCATCCTTACCTTCAGCAATCGTTTGGGAAAGGACAACCTGGACCTCTTCAGAACACTGAGGCAAGACCTGAGTCACGGCATCCCACACTGCGTGGGAGTAACGGCCCAACAAGCAGGCAGTGTTAACCAACCACAGCCCTAAACTGGCCCAGGAGAACAACCTCTTGCCAAATTGTTCCTGCCTTTTAAAGTACCTATCCGGCAGAGCCGTGGGGAAGGCACTCTGCGACGTCGAGGCCTGAATGACCAGGCTCTCAGGCGTGGGGTGAGTGGCAGTGGCTGCTGGTGACATTTGAAAGTGGCTGTAGTGTAAGAGTTCTGTATGAGTGCTCAGCCATAAGCGTAGCAAGTGAGCCCGACCCCCATAAGAGGGGGCAAATGGTGCATTTTTAAGTAAATTTGAGGAAGCAAGAACGTTTATGAAGAAACAGGAAAGTGCAGTTATGACAACAATAAAGAGATTTCATATGATAATGACATAGGTAGGTAGCTGCTTACGTAATGAGCAGGGAAGGTAATTTATGTTTAATGACCTCTATTCCCTTCTTGTCACATCCTCACCTTTAACTTAGCATGTGTAACTCAGTGAGCAGAAGGTTATCCTAAATTTGCGAAGATTCTTGAATTGATCAAGAAATTAATTTGCCTCTAAAAGATGCAGATTCATTATATAGGGAGGTATTGGGTGGATGACTGAATGTAAAGGAGGTGTAGCCCCTGGAGATACTTTGGAGTAATTAAGAAGAAAGAAGGATAAACAAAATCACCATTTAAATGAATGAGCTAATATGTTCTGCCTGTGATAAGATCTTGTAAGTCATAGAATCTGTAAAACAGATTTAGACCTATATTTTCCATGTAAAACAGTAACTAAAAGTGGGACGAAGTGGTGGAATCTGCTCATGAGTGCTTTGGTTTTACTCAGTTATGAAGGGGAAGTGGATAGATAGAGCAAAGGGGTTGCTCAATGAAACATTCTACTTTATGATATAAAAAAAACAGTGAAAACAGGTACCCTCACTAATTTACTGTAAATAAAGTCATATTTTGCCTCCAAACTGCTCGCATTAGCTGCAGCGCTCTAGCTCCTCTGCCTGCCTGCCAACAATTAGACTTTAGAGACTAACGTTCTTCTTAAATTATGGTCTATTTGACTGTGCTCTAGTCTGTGAAGTAAGTGTACTTCAGTATGAATAGACCTCACGAACATTCTGTGATAGAAACTAGCAATGTACAAAACCGAAAAGAGAAAGGTGACTTAACGGGGCAGTGGCAAAAACTGTGTGATTACATCAGTGGAGAAAATCAATACTTCTAAGTCACCATTACGGGACATCCTCACTGTACCGTGTGTGCAAAATTAGCTATACAATCTCCGATACGATACTCCTTTAATGCAGTGTAATCGAGCGCTCTTGCACTTACAGTATAGCAAGACACAGGAGTGCCCTACCAAAAGAGACACAGGCTGTACACTGCAGGGAAAGATACAGGATGAGCACTACAGCAAGACACACCAGCTCGACACAGTACACGAACAGAAAGAGGATGAGAGTTACAGCAAGAGGAAGACGCAGGTCGCGTGCTGCATAGGAAGTGCAACACAAGAGAAAGGGACTGGCTGCCACGCTACAGAAAGCTGCGTAATGTACTCTGCAGAGACAGACGGGGTGACCAAAACTACAAGACTCAGGCATACGATGTGCACTTCCAAAAGGAAAAAACACAGACGGTGCACAAGGTGAAACAGAGTTTTGATAGAGAGAAAAAAAGCACTATGCGCTGTTTGAGTTTTGGCGCTGACTATTTCCTGTGATGAGATTCTGGTCAAATCACTTAACATGGTGCGTGCCTATAAATAGCTGCTGAACTCTCTAATGTAGCCAGGGCTGTGCTCATGTAATCGCAGCTTAAAGGTAACATATGTGCCAACCTGTATTATTTTGGGCCTGTGTTTCGTCGATGAGAGAGGTGTCCACAGAGAAAGAACTCTGTTTCAGCTTCCAAAAGTTAAAGCACACGAGGAATGAAGAGAGAATCTAGCTGCACCCCTCCACCAGCCCGCCCCCTCTCGTGATGAGTTTCAATTGTTATCACCCATTACCTCGTTCTCCTTCTCAGTCTGCCCCGCCCCCTGCCATTAAAATGAGTTCTGCGAACTCCTCCTAGGGCCATTGTGTAACCGTCCGATATCAAACCTTATTCACGGCATTGAAAAAC
This sequence comes from Lissotriton vulgaris, assembly GCF_964263255.1. NCBI lineage: Eukaryota > Metazoa > Chordata > Amphibia > Caudata > Salamandridae > Lissotriton > Lissotriton vulgaris. The sequence continues at coordinate 1,666,423,340 of NC_141695.1, forward strand.
AGCACACCCTCTGCACTGATATCACAGCTGTAGCTTGTGCCAGCAGGTCGAAGAATACCTCGCCCAGCAGGCACTTGCACATTCACAGCAGGAGCAGGGCATCTGCAAAGTTCATAACAGCTGCCCATAAAAAAATAAGAGAGCAGGAACTACAAGTAGTAGTTTCTTTTCAGCTGCAGGACGTGACTATTTTCTAAATTCTCTTTTTGCCTCTCCCCTCAGAGTGGTAGGGGCAGGGCAACACCCACTTTGCCCATTAACACCAGCCGCCCCTGGTGAGTGGTCAGGAAGGAGGGGGGGGGAATTAACAGGCACCGGGTAGTGACGCTTTGTGACGTTTTTATCCAACGGTGACCCGTGGCCAGCCGCAATCAAGTGCCCAAGAGGACTTCGGTGAGGGCCTCATTGAAAGAAAGCAGCTGCTCCGACAATGTAGACGCCGTCTTGAGCACCTCCGTAAGGAGGTTTGTTTTAAGGGCTACTGTAGGGAGGTAGGGGTTGAGAGCCTCCACAGCCAGACGGAGCACCACGGTGTAGGAATCACCCTCCTCCATAGTAGGCGAAGGAGAGGCAAACACCCAGTCAGAAGAAACAGAGTTCACCCGCGTCCTCTAGCCCGTCCACCAAATCTTGCTCGGAATCACATTACAAGTGGGCCCTCGGATCCGGCCCGGTCGTCGTCCGCCTCTGGCGTAGAGGGTGCCGGTCGAAGTGGCAGAGCCGGGACAAATGGCATCGAGAACGGTGCCGGCTGGGGCCGTGCCGGAGCAGTTTCCCACTGCGGATCCCAGGCCGGAACAAAAGGGTCCTGAAACCAGGGCAGGGGTGGGATAAACGGCACCCAGTGCGGCACCGGGGGGTAGAGCAGAGGGCGGTGCTTGGCAGCGCTGCACCTCGTGGTGCCAGAGCCAGCGGCGCAGGATCCTGTGGCGCCAGAGCCGTGGGCGGAGCCGCCGAGTCAACAGGATCTGCACACGGGACCGCGGGGCCCGAAGGCGCGCAGGCCAGAGCCAGAGGTCTATAAAGGCAGTCCAAAGCAGCAAGGAACTCTTGCATCTGTTCGGGAGTCGTCAACGGACCCGGGTATGGCGGGTAGGCCGCAGGACTCCCGAGCCGCAGGGGCAAAGCCCCTGTCCCGCTCGTCCGCCTCCGAGGGGAGACGTCTGAGAGCGAACACGCTTCTTCGACTTTTTTATGGCATCGCTTACCAGAATACGAAGGCGAAGACTTGGAGCCCGAGGAGCGACTACTCAGGTCCCGCAAGCGGTCCCAAGAACGGCCCCTAGATCCAGAGAGGTGACATGACGAGTGCCGGACCTCCAGCAACTTCCAATGCCACTCCCACAAGGCCTTCGGGCCATGGCAAAACAATTAGGGCAGTCCCGGGAGTCGTGATCGGTCTCCAGGCAGTAGAGGCAAACGTCGTGGGGGTCCACCAACAACATATTTTGGCAACAGGCCCCACAAGACTTAAAGCCGGGCAAACCTAAGTGCACCAGGAGGAAAGTGGGGGCACAAAGTCTCAAAACAGCAGTCAAAAAGTGACCAAGGTACGTGCTCAATCTGGATATGCGCTTGCTGGCGTGAAAAAAGAAAGGACTGATGTCAGCGCACATGGGTGGCGCCCAAGTACTCTCCGTGACGTCATTTCGGCGCGGACGACGCCAGTGATAGACGCGGAGCCGCATGACGCCACATACTGACACGCAGGGGTACTGCTAAGCGAAAACTTTCCAGATCCAGTCTGATGCCTGGGGATATTCTATGGTAAGGAATCTATCACTAACGTGTCTCTTTCAGATAGACGACTACACAGAAGACATTGCTAGCAAGATGTACGTGGACGCTCAAACATTGTAGTTAACATCCGAAGTCAGATGGGATAGGATTCCCCTTTCACGTTGCCTACTAGTGCATGATCATTGTTCTTACCATTTGCTGACATATCTTAATCATCTCTGTGCCATTTCACACCCACCGTCTACCAATGCCCTAGCCCATCATGACTGGGGCGGAGCATGAGTTACACTGTATATGTCTGTGTTAATCAAAATTAATAGAAACAGATTCAAACAAAGTGGAACATTCTCAAGAAACTTTTTGAGATGGGGATAGCTGCTCAGGACGTTCTGTCCAGGACACTGTAAAAGTCAATCAGAAACATGTCTTCAGAGATTGCCCAAGTCCCATAGCTCAACTCCCCATCAGCAAAGTTGTGGGGTGCAAGTTCCCCCTTTCTTTTCCAATCCAGTCCTTTTTTAACTGGAAAATATGTATGTGCAGGGGAAAATCAGGCCAGTCCCATAACCGGTTGATGTGGAGATGCCTGCAGGGAGACTCAATTAAATTGCACTGGTTGAGAAAGATTTATGGGCACAGAAGGGACAATCTATTAAGACATTCAATGCATAAGCCCAGCACATACGACTGCTAACTAGAGGTTTAGAATACCTGTCCAGTAACTGATGCCAGTGCTCAGCCAAACAGAGCTGTGGAGAGCACATAGTGTGCTTGGCTTCCGGAACCACTATAAGCATGATGCCTGCAGTCCCAGAAGCTTCAGAAGTATTGTGCAAAGTTGGTGTTTTCAAGGAAGTGGTACATACGTTGAAGGCTGGTCAAAAGAAGGCCCAGGAGAGCAAAGGCATTTCCATGTCCCAAATCAAGATACACACCAATGAAATTAATCTTGTTTTAGAGTAGAAGGATTTTGGACACTTGACCAAGTAAAGACTGAACAGGGGCCAGAGGATCATGCCAAACCACACTTCACATTACCAGAATGATTGCTGTCTTAGAGCTTTGTCAAAGGAACTGATAATCTGTGAATCTTTTGCATCCACAGGAATCTCTGCAAAGTCCCTAGAAGACGTGACAAGGTCAAAAGGCAGTCTTTTACGACAATGTTTACAATCGCACCAAAGACCACTGGGTGGACGATCAGTACTTAATACGATTTTCTGGGGCAATGAACGACAATAGGGTGCAGAAACAAACTTTGTCTAGATGGATAGTCCTCTGCATTAATATTGCCTACGGGTAGCAACTTGGTTACCAAAAAGGCAGCATCCAGAAGAGATGGGGGTCCATTCCACCAGTGCCAAGCACGAACATTGAATTAGCACACAGAGTGCAAGCCCTGGATATTTGTCATACTTCAACGTGGGCATCAGTGCACATGATCATAAAGCACTAATACCTTGACAGACAGATTTGACAGGAAGGACAATTTGGCTGTTCAGTTCTGCAGGACTTTTTGGTCCAAGTGATTCCACCAACCCACTATTTGGGAGGTACTGCTTTGGATTACATTCTAAAGGTGACCTCTCCACCTAACACTTGAGACAAACCTCATAGGGACCTGCCAGTTTGCGACAGTCCTTATGAGATAAACCCTGTAGTTTTAGGAGGGGACATATTCCCTTGGAACGGTACCTACATAGGATTCCACCTATTACAAGGGTGGGGTGGAGAAGACGCAGAGCCTAGTCATGAAAACTACTGGTGCACAGGGGTTATGCTAAAAACATCTTCGGCGCAGAGTCTAGCACCTTGGGATACTCCAAAGTTAGGAATCTGCAGTTATAAGTATCCATCACATTACTTATTCTAATACAGGATATGGAGACAGAGGGAAATGTCCAGCAGGTCCACCTAATACAAATTGCTGTCTTTTAGGACATCTGCTTGATCTTTTCATAATTTTTAACTGCTGCAATGGAAGATACTGGTTCAGATCATAACTTTTTAAAATTAGGAAGAATCAACTACCCGTCAACCTTACAAAGAGTATGATCCCAGTCTGCTTTTTGGCCAAGACCAGCTCTATTGATCCTAGAAAATGATATGCCACCTATGGATATTCTTGGACTGCCAACTCTGTTGGAGGTGGTAGAGGACAAATGATCGTCATCTGGGTCCGGTGGCTATAGTGACAAGAATGTCTACTCCTCTTTCACACACTGGAAGCATGCTGATATGGGACTTAGGAAGGCAGCCACATCTCAACATACCTGGGGGTCCTTGGTACCCTGTTGAAGCCAGATGGAAGTATTGTTTCCCCAAACACTTCTATTGCCCTGTGATGCACAGTTGGAGGAACAGGCAGCTGCGTCAAGTCTGAATTGAAAAGCACCTCTGGCATAAAGTACAACGCCTAAGTTGACGTGTGTGTTGGGGAATTTTTGGGGAGATGCAGGCTGTTTGGGATAAGGGAATTTTCTTGCAAGTAACGAGATCAGACTCGGCGATTAGGCTTTGACCATGTTCTTCTAGCACAATGTAGGATCTTGGCGGAAGAGGGAAACATCAAAAGGAAGGTAACATTTTCACCTGGGTTGGAGTATTAAGGTTTACAGGCTTCAGCCATGCTAGGCTGTGCATAAAATGGGCAACGTTTATAACTCCTGACAGCAATAGCAAAGCAGACCCTAGAACTCCATAGTTTTTGCTTTGCTGCTACTTTAGGCATAGAATTATACCCCTTCTAAGCACAGTCTGGTAGCAAGACAATTTACTGGTCAAACTTATGCTAACTGAATAGCCCAGGGCAAGAGATGTCATTTGCATTAACTGGCAAGTAAAACGTCCATGGACTGGTGCATCTCTTCACAATGGGAATCCAGACCTTGTTGCTCCTTCATGTAATACAAAACTACTGAGAAGTTATCAATACAACAGTCAGAGAGGAGGGTCATCACAGAGAAAAAAGGGGCAGTTTGAGAGCCCAATATTTATTGTCCAGAAATACCTTTAGAACTGGCTCGGGCGGGTTTTCTTGGCCTACTGTGCTTTCAAGGAGACTAAGCTCTTCAACTTGAGCCAGGTTGGGGGTGGAATGCATGGACGGTAGACAAATCGTGAACACTGTGAGGGAAGCAGAGCAGACTGGGTCAACAATAGAACTGAAAGCTCTAATTGAGCCAGAAATAGGCTAAATGAACATGTAGAATATCTTACCCTAAAAGCGTGGGTTGGTAATGATTGGACAATATTTTTTTAAGCAGACCACTGTCGGTCTTTAGCCAGTCTGAAATTGAAGGTACACTTCAATTTCTCCATGTTTTACAAGCAATACCCTGTTGTGAGCACTACTCCCTGATTTTACAATGTGCTTAACTCTTTTGGAAAAATACAACGGGCTAATCAAAATAGCCTATATGTGAAAATGTACGAAGGGTGTGAGGAAAAAAGTTAGTCAGGTCTGGATGCTTATTTCACGTTTTGCTTTAATTAGCTGTGAATTTTGGAGTCCATAACTATTTTCCGAGAAAAAAATCTAAAGTGTTTAAAAATGGGTATGAATCATCCGTCCAGAGAGGCTTGTAACGTAACTATTGAGAATAAAGTATCTTGTATGTTGGTCACAAAGTTATCTGAATTTAAGAAGCAAACATTTAGCTGCCAGTTTGACAATTTGTCTTGGTCACATTAGGACGTGGAAAACCCGGGTCCATGGAAAGGTCCAGATTAGTCAAAGGACATGTAGGTACTGCAAGTAATCAATTATTGAATCAAATGCATATCTACTGGATTGAGTATTGTTGGTACTATTCATGAAAATGTTATTACTAAATATCTAGGATATAAAAAGTTGTGGTGATGACTTCTAAAAAAGGGGCAAAAGCGGTGTACATGGACTAGAATTCTTTTTTAGGTAGTATCATATTGTGCTTATAGATATGAATCTGGGGATTTCACTGTAAGAAAATGTGATGCTGGGTGGGTACTTTTATTGCACTTATGTTTAAAAAGATTAAATGGATTCAGTAAACTAATAAATTTTATAAAATAAACAGTAAGATAACTGACAGAATAATTGGAAGTAAACTCCGCCCCTGATACGTACCCTAGGCCACAATCCAGTTTTTAACATTGTTACCTTTTACATGCCACCACATGCAGAAATCTACCATGTGCAAACCTGCATTGCTCACGAAAAAGGACATTAACCCCTTCGGCGCTGGTGACTGAACCGCTCCGTCACCAGCCTCGGTCGCGCTGTGCTGGTGACGGAGCAGTTCCGTCACAGCTCGCTCGGTGCGCCGCTGATTTTGCGCCTGCGCAGCGCGTTCTATTGAGCGGGCGGGCTGTGACGGAACCGCTCTGTCACAAGCACAGAGTGCCCGAGGCTCGTGACGGAGCGGTTCCGTCACGAGTACGGGAGAGCCGCGCCCCCCCCCCCCCCCCCTACACCTACCTACATATACTGCATGAGAAAACACCCCAAACCATGTATTTTATTTAGTCTTGGCAAGCTGAACAGAGTCCTAGTGTTGTATGTTGATTTTTATTACGAATGAATTTCCTGATTCGTGCCCTTACATAGGTACAATTCACATTGCCGTTATATAGGCATAGAAAAACACTCTTTTTAGGCATAGCCCATGCTACCAAAATACAGGCATGGCTACTTCCATCCGTTCATCTACGTCACAACAATTTCTTGGTAAACCAGACTCTTAAGCTGAAGGGACTTCTCCTAGCCTGGATATTGATTTCTCCAAGAAACAATATTATGCATGAACATCTATTCCTTAGGGGTTCATCCAGGACGTTCATATGCCCAACTTTTACGTCAATACAGGCATTCCTAAACACCTTCAAGGTATAAATATACCTTCACTAGATATAGCAAAGCACGGTGTGGTTCGGTGCAGTTAGACTACCTACTTGCATGACGCAGCTCGCTACAGCAAGTGCTGAAGGAAGCCAACTCTCCAGCTGACGCAGTGACTAGACGCGGACATCCTCCTGCCGAGAGTCCAGCTCCAGTGTTTCTGACTCCCCTTGCGGGGTGTTGTGAAATCGAGTCCCGTGAAAGAGATACCAACCTCGCTCATTCTAAAGTTATGGAGCTGATTATAACCTAGAGAAATCTTTGGCAGTTCTTGGCAAAAAACTAAACCTATGCTAAAAAACAAACACCTACTTCTTGCCTGTTACTAGACCTAGGTTAGGTACATTGGGGTAGGTGTATTTTAGAAGCACCAGTTGAGTATTTTAGCCTGTGTTATTTATGTATGTATTTTTATATATGTCATAGCAACAGACAATGCTATTACAGTATTATTATATATTACTGTTCTCGCTGTACGCATTATACTTTGCATTCTAACGATTGTAGCAGTTCATATCTCTTGCAGAGAAATAAGACTTCAATAAACCCTTTTATTGAAACGCCAGTCTATTTCTATGCAACCATGTAGAAACAAAGCATGCACGATTGACTGAGAACTAGTTATCTATTGTTTCTACGACTCTGGAGATATGTTTCGGTTTTGGGGGAAACAGAGTTGTCATGTTTATGCGGTTGGCCGAGACTAATCCCTTCTTGTTTATTCAGGAAAGTTTCTAGTGACCGCTGAGTTAGCGGGCACTCACACAATTAAGTTTAGTATACTCGATAGAGACATACTGACCTCAGTCCTATGTCAAATCTATAGTGATTATTATTCCAATGCGCAGAGCCTATTGGGAATATAGGAACTACACTACACTAGGGGTCTATGAGCAATGAGACCCATATCTATGCAAACCCATTTTACTTTGTGTCAACACAGAGGGTGGAAAAAGGTGACAAGTGAAATGGTTGAATCACAGGCATTGGCAATTTACTGTGGGTCACATTTAGTGCCATTCATTTTCTGCTCACTGTTGTTCAGATCGGCACATTTTCTATGAAGCTCGTTGCATGAAATGCTAAATACATTTTCACCAAAGCACCATCTCCACAACAGAGCATTGTTTGAGAATTGCCTTAAACTGTTTCTTTAACTATCCATTAGATGCTGATATGCTGATAAAATGAATATTTTAGCCTTAAGCGTAAGATCCTCTGAAAGATACTGAATATGCAGCAAGAACACTAGCGGATCAACATCTAGAGGAAACTTTAATGGCGGTACTTGAGCCAACTTAAGAAGCAATGCAGTATGTGGGAAGAAAAAGGATTAAGCAAAAATCTGTTGTAAAGATATAAAAGATTACTCACTCAGCAGGCTTTGTAGAAAACTGCACAGCATTTGATAACTAAAAGAGTGGCTACCTACATTAAGACGGATTTTATTTTAGAATGCTTTTGTGAACGCTGCACAATCCCTGAACTAAGCTTGTTATTAATGAGGCTGTTTCCAAATCTCTCAATCTTTGCACAGGAATAGTTACCCGAGCCCACCAGACTGTAGAATATATGGAAGCAGAAATTAATTATTAGAGCAGGTTACTGTTGTCAGACTTTTTGAAAGCACAAAAGGCTCTTTCGCAGTCCTTATATTTAATAAAATCATACACGCATAGATCAAGCAGCATTACAGTACAGCACTGGTGGAGCCAAGTATCATCAGTTCATCAAAGTATGTGACAACAGAAAGTGGAGCCAAATACAGTATGCAAATCCACATCCACCATGACACCGCCCAGATCCTTCGCCTCAACTATGGGCAAGCTATTAGCGCCCTCGAGACTCAAGTGTAGAGATGGTTGCGGCTACCGTTGTCCATCGCCGGCAAGAGTAGAGATGCTCAAGATGGTGGTTCTCCCCAAATTCTTGGATCTCTTAAACAAATGTCCCCATATCCCTCCCGAACAGATTATTTTTGACGTTGCGTTCACACCTTATCAGATTAGTGTTTTGAGGGGGGGAGATGGGGGGTTTAGCAACACGATCTACAATTGTACTACCTGGAGGCCCAATGCTGCTAAGCCCATGCATGGTTTCACCCCGACGCCAGAATCCTGTTTCTCCACCCAGAGGCGGATTTCATCCTACCTGACCAGTTGTCCACTGTATTGCCTAAGGGCATACCTAGAGACCCTAATGATATACAGTCTCTACTACCAGTTGGGCCTGGGACAAGCGGTGATGTCTCACTGGCGCCGCCACACTATATTCCTCTGCCCTGTCGGTCCCAAACGCCCGCTGGCTGCCAATTATCGGAGAAAGATTGGTACAGCACACTTTGGCCAAATTTGATATTACCAAGATGGGAAATTTGTACCCAGATGGACAAGTCTTCTCAGTGACAGACGATATCCGCTTTCACTGCATCGTAATCATGGACAGCTTTGGATTGGGTAGGATGCGTTTGGGTCTTCATGCCATGCTGCCTGGTTTTCCTATTGAACCGGACTTGTTTGCTTCTCTCACGCTGATTGAGAGCACGAGTGGGGTTCACCTCATATCTAAACTATATAAGTCTTGTTCTGGGATGCGGCCTATCATCAATGACAAGATTCGCAAAGATTGGGAAGACTTAGGCTGCCCCATCACAGACGACCAGTGGACTAAATGCTGTGCAGTAACGAGAGGTCTCTTTAAATAGCAGGCATAAACTTCTCCATTTTAATTTCTTGCGTAGAATATACATCAACCCTGCCAAAGTCCATAGAGTAGACCCCACTAGACTCCATAACTGCCATAAATGCACCGCCCTGCATGCGGATTTTGCACACTTTACATGGACCTGCCCAAAACTCCAGTCTTATTGGGAGACTGTACACAGAACACTAGGCGACATGATAGACCTGTGCCTTTTATCCACACCTGAAGTGGCATTGCTGGACTATGCGGTAAACTTCCCCAGAAGCGTCAAGAGATTTGTATCCCTTAGTTTGCTGTTGGCGAAAAGAGAAATTGCTATTCACTGGGGCCGCAAGTCAGCTCCCACTTTGCAAGGATGGCTGAATAGTCTGACCTACTGCAATACCAACTGTGATGTATATTCCAGTATACTGCCTAGCTCCTCGCTTCTCAAAGACATCTGGGGTCCATACAAATCCCATGTAGAAACTTTACGTCAAGCCTCCAACTCTCAACTGGAACGGGGCTTGGTCTCCGAGGGTGTGGGGTACCAGGTTCACGATGCCAGTTTGTCTCCTTTACGCTGCTCCTATGTTCCCTACAGTGTACGTGATTCTTTGATTAGGGTGGCTTCATGCGACTGTTAAGAGGCGGGTGGACCAAGGGACCTGCTGTTGGACGGCAACTGATTGCGCCCCAGGAGATGGGATGGGCCTGAATTTTAAGGATCAGCTAAGTCTCTTCTTTTGTAAGATTCATGACATGTTGACTTTTGTAATAATGCCCTACGTTCCATTTTCTTATTTCTGTTTCAACTGTAATGATGGTGACAGTAAACTACTATGCTCGAGTTGCCCTGATGTACAAAAAATGGTAAAGAAAAAAAAGAAACTACTATATGCAAAGGCTAGTGTAACAGACCTGTGAACCACTCTGTGGTACATTCTATATAGCAAAATATTTTGATGAGGAATTTTTTGTAGGCATTGGAGGGATTCCGTTTTGGACCGATGTGGTTTGGAAAAGAGCTTGTAACCACCAATAATTGTAGATAGTTTGTTTGTATAATTTATGAAAATATTTTTGGGTTCATTTTTTTTTTTTTTACTGGTAATTATACCAATCAGAATTTAGAGGCATGATACATTTCTTTTGTTACGCAAGGAGGATTAAAAAGTCAGTGAAGAGCAAGAAGGATTAAAAAGTCAGAGTTAAAGTATTTTAAAGGTTTCTCTTCTGCATCGCTTAAAAATGAGCGGAAAATTAATTTCTGTACAAGTGTTTTCCAACGTACAGATACAGAGTCCATCAACAATCTGCTTCCAATAAAAAATCTAGGTATTTTGCCTCAAGTGTCCACGGGGGTCAGAAACGCTGTTTTCTTACCACTAAAGGCAAATGCAATGAGCTACAAGAATTCTTACCATAAAGCTGATAACATCCTGTACATCTGAGTTGAGACTAGTTCCAAGGTACTTTACAGTTTTACTAAATCAATATCTTATCTCTTCAGATTAAAATTGTAAGTTACGGACATTTCTGCTCATTGAGCTAGGATTTCAAAACAAATATAACAAGCAAAGCTTTTGTAAGTAGTTTTCTCACAACCAACACTCACTACGCATGAAAAAAAGACCAATAAAAAATTGTTTTGCCACTCTTGCAAACTTAATTCGGAGGAACATGAACAACTAAATTTACATTTCTGAGCTGTACATGTCATTATTGGATTACTTTTCCTATTTTACAGTAAAAACATTCTCATATAAAGCAAAAATACTCAAATATAAAGAGGTTACTCACTGTGTTTATAAAAGTGCTATAAAGTTACGAAATAGTCCAAAAGTCCAGCATGAAGGAGGTGAACCAGGGGGCATAAAAGCTCTTTGCAAGAGGAGCTCATTGGAGTACTGAGAATATTTATTTTCCAACCAATGTCTTAGCCAATATTAGAGGAAATGGATATGTGTTCGGGAGGTGGAAATATATTTGCTTGTCAACAAATTGTCCATGAGGCTCCTCATTAAAATGCCTGAACTTGCTCATTTCACATCAACCATGGCACTTGTCAAAAGTGAGGAGTTGGGAGAAATGGTTTGCAAAAGTCAGGAAAGGTATGGAATACTAGCTGCTCTCCGGGTTCCCTCCTCCTTGCAAGGTTAGACTCATAGCTTCATTGTAGTCATGAGGTGATGTGTTGCATTTTTTTTCCAGAGCTTCACTGGCATGTCCTAGACTAGTAATACCAGTCCTCGACAGAACATTTATCTTGAAATATAAAATCTGAAGTACATTTGTTAGATTGATACTGTACAATATAAAATGTTAAAACATGTTTATACTACACAACTCCTACTTATTAGGAGAAACTAAAACAACAAAAAAATACAATGAGACGAGGAACAGTACCCTATCCAAAATCTCCAAACACTGGAAATGAAATAGGAATAAGGCACATTCTACGTCCCCTTATCTAGAAAACACTCTTCTCAGCAAAAAGCAGCTGGGAACTCCCAGAATCAAAATGAACACAAAGCTGAAGTTACATACATGGAATCAGAGAAACAAAGTAATCCCTTAGCGGGTAAGACATTGGCTCTGGCAATAAAACATTTTCCAGCAAGGGGGCCGGAGACTATTGGGTGGATGGGAGAGTTCCTCAGCACCTGCAGCCTCTATCAAACTTCACAGCATCACGCTAAACATTTTAAGGACTGTAGACGGAGCCTCACTGGAAAAAACAGAAAAAATATGATTAAACAGAGAAGATTATCCTAGCATATTCAGACTATGGAATAAGTATTATTCTGATCATTGCACGAGGTGCAATGTGTACATCTCCAATCCTCAATGGGCAGTCCAGGAGGCGATGATCCAGTGCTTACAGGAAATCAGGACATATCCACAGTGCATGTAAATGCTCATCTTGCCTACAGGGAGGCATTCACATGTCTTAGTAATTTTTTCTTGGATAGCTCTACTTGGGGAGGGGGGGGGGGGCGAAACCCTGCATCTTAGCATGTAATGGCAGGGCATGCATGTGCACCAGAAAATTATCGTTATGTTAAGCACTGAAGAGGTTTGTAACCCATTGAACATTTCGGTAACACGTTCAAGATTTCTGTAGCATGATGTAGAGATGAGGTCTTGTTGGATAGTGTAAACAGGCAAGGCAAAGGTGCTCATGTATAAATTTCTGCTGATACATTATGTAATGGGTGGAAACATGAAATTCAAAATAATTGATGACAGCAACTGATAATGAAGAGACCTGGAATTTAAAATCAAAAGGGCATGTGAAGTGCCAAGGACTTGAGGAGCGAAGATCTTTTTCCAAATTGTTAACACTACGTCTTGTGAACATAGCAAATAGTTTTTATCAGTTGAAAAAAAGCATGTCTCCCTTCAAAAGGATAAAGGCCCACATAATGTAGGAGTGCTAAGGAAAACACAAGGAGCATAAGTATAAAGGTCATGTAAAGGCTCTCATACCAACAACATTCTTTGTGACAACGTAGATATTAGATGATGGAAAATCTTTTACTAATCACCCAAAAATAAGAAACACTATAAACAAAGCAGCAAGCTAGTCCATGCACATGCATAAGCCCAAGGCACCAAACAATAAGCTCGGACCCAACAAGAAATTACATACTAGATTTGGACCCTAATGGAAATAAACACTGCTGTAGGAATCAGATCCCATGGAATGAAATGTGGGTAGGTTGGGGAGAGGGTCCATTTAGCTTCTGACTAAAAGATGGTACCATTAAAGGAAACCAATAATAGAAGACTACAGATGAAGAATCTCACAAAGGAAGTACAAAAGAAGGCTTCACAGTGGATCTTGACAGAAGCATATAGAAATTGTTGCTACAACTAGATAAGGCAAGGGGTCTTGAAACTGGGGGGGGGATTGAAGTGATCTCAGGGGGGCACCAGACTCTGGACAAAAGAAGCATTTGCGGATAACAATGCTTTGTTTTCAGTGGAAACAAATGAGCAGCAGTAAGTCGCTCTGTAATGAGCCATCACTAACATCTTTTGTTACTTATATACTGGCTGGGAGAAGGTGTCAAAACGGAAGGGACACGTTCTTCAAACCCCCCACCTCCAATTTCTAATAATCACACTGTCGATACTTTTACACGTTAGTAAGGCATGCCTGACCAGAATAGTATGTTTAGTAAACATGTACTTGACTGCATTTTTAAAGCAGTAACATAACTTAACTGCAATGTTTAAATAAGTCTATACATATTTGAACATTGTCAGTTTAATAGAATGTGAATAATACTGAGGGCGCGATTTTGTGTTTTTTACTGGGGAGGGCAAGGCATTCAAAAGTTTGAAGACCATTGATATAAGGGGACATTTGAGTACCAGAACAAACAGAGGGATTTAAATTAGATCTTATAAAAGTGATGTCAACAAACTAATATTCTGACCCACAGAGATGAAATGAAGCGGAAGGAAGATAGCATATTCAATGCCGATGAATAACGCAGCGAGTTGGCCTGCAACTGCATTACTTAAATGGAAAGTTACACCCCTATTCACATATTGTTATCCTAAAATTGTAAAAACGACAATTAAAAATAAAAACTGAAATATTTTGGCTGGCTAAATCTCAGCCAGTTTGTTGTAGGAAGCAGACATCAGCTCTCAGGTAACCAATCAATTTCAAACACATACACAAAGCTGGTGAAAGGCACATACAAGGGGGTTGGTACAGGGGCAAAATAATTCCTTGGAGTATTAATTATGGAAGTGGCATGGCACTCCCAAAACATGCCTTGATCAAACAGGATGAACGAGCAAGGAGACTGATCAGAGAGGCCTACTAACTTTTAACAAGGAGGCTCAAATACGGCATGTGACAATATCCCACACACTCCACAAATCTGGCCGCTTTGGCACGATGGCAAGATGCAGGTCATTACTCAAGAGAGGACACTTAGTGTGCATAAGCAACCCTGAAAATCATTCAGTGACAAATGTTTTATGGCCATAGGAAATTACAACTGCACTTATCAATCTTATGCTACAATTGATCAAACATAACACATAACCTAAAGTGCACTATCCTGAAGCAAGGTGATGGCAATATCATGTAATCCAGATGTTACTCATCTACAGGGACCAATGCACTTGTCAGGACAAAGGGTAAAACCTAAAGAAAGTTTATGAAGAAAATATGCTACACTCTGCAAGAAAGCAGATACTGAGGCTCAAGTGACTCAGCAGGTAAACTCAAAGCAGAGGGCCAGAATTACACCTGAATAGCTAGAGAACAATTAAATAAATGTATCATACATTTATGGCATGGTTTGAAGATGGCTGTTCATCAACGCGCCCCATTGAATAAGACCGAATGAGCAGTTCAGTAAAGAACTCAAATATTTCCAAATGTTAGATGTGCAAGTTGGTAGGCACATATGCTAACACAAGACAGCTATAATTGCCGTCATAAGTACTTTGCCCAACATCATCTTGGGCCTGAAGACTGACCCAATAAGCATACTTCATACTTTAGTTTTGTATTATTAAATTATGGACTATTAGCATACAAGTAGCCAGAAAATCCTCAGTTAAATGAGCTAAACCGGAGCATGGACAACAAAATATGAAATTAATTCAAGGCGTATAGATTTTCTATGGGCACTGATTTTTGAGCAAGTTATAAATTTCCAAACGCGTCCATTTCTGTCTAAAGAGTGATTTCAGTGATATGAACATCACAGCAGACTTGCAAGAGTAGCAGCAACCAATGCCTGGGAGAATAGTGGATAAGCCATGAGGTATTCCAATGAATAATTTAAGTGCCATAACCTAATACAGACTGGTCCATTAAATAAATAATAAAAAAAAAAAAAACACAATTTCAAGGCAAGTCTCTACCAAAGGGATAACCAGGAGGAAATGAGACAAAGTCCCCTAAAAATGTCCAAAACTCACCATATTTTCAACATACTCTGCAAGTTTATGGGTCCATGAAAGCTCAAAACAAATGTATTAGGAGTCACCAGGTATGCGTACCGAAGACAGACCTCAAAATGTATTACTTTTCGGCTTCATTTATGCCTACTCTTCTTTTAAAGTGTAACTATTGATAAACCAGGGGATTGATAATGTGAGAAACTTTGCTAATTTCTCAAAACTGTTGAATCCATTTATTTAATTTTTTTTATTAGCTCACCATTCCAAATCATTTGTAGACTGAAAACCTTTCCCTCGCGTATGTTTTTTGGTCAATGGCTATGATCACACAGAAATCATAAAAATCATAATTTTCATCAAAGAGAGTTGAAATTAACAGAAGGCCTAGCCTACAGGGAGCACGTCTAGGATTAGTCTGCATGTTTTCCAATTTTGGTGCTTTTAGCAGAGTAGTGACAGGTATAATCTTCCGAAGAATTGTAACAGTCATGACACAAGGAGGCAGTATAGTGTCATTTAAATGCAGTGAAGCAATATACTTTTAAAATCTGAGCAACTGAAAAATGTAGCCAAAGCAGAAAAGGTATCTAATAGTGTCCAACCTCAATCTGGTGAAGGAAATCTGCAACTGAGGAAATACAAATTTGCAACACTTATCAGTTACCAAATAGAAACGATCTTATGTGTGAAATACACTATAGTTAATAGATTAATGAAGAAAATTAATGAAAAGAAATGTTTAGAAAGGAAAAACAGTCTTTCATGTAATGCAAGTCACTTAAACATTAACAAACAGATCTGAACCTATAGTTATTAAATAGGATTCTTCAGCCTAAATACCTGGCCCCACAGACGAATCTAATACTTCCAGGGTCTATGCTTCCAAAACAATTTGTGGATAAATATCCAAAACGTTCATAAAATGTTAACAAGAGTGGGTGGCTTGAGATAATGTCACTATGTTGCCACAAAATATCTAACTACTACCAAAAACATTTGGAACCACCACTAGCCTATGTATCCCAGTGGCTCTTGCCTGGCTTTCAAGGATACAAGACAGTCCACATAGAAGGGTATCACCAGGCTATGACAAAACAGTCCAAAATGATTTGGTCAATCCCCTCTTCAAGGTAGCGCTTGCTTATTCAAAGAGGCAATCGCCGAGAGACACACTTGAAGGTGGGAGCTACAGATGTGATGCGCCAGATTACACTGTATGAAAATCTGCACTAGCAAATATAGGAGACTTCATTATATGGATTCTAGGGAACAAACTAGAATATATTGCAAAATACAAAAAAGGATATGGGCCTGAAAATGATATTTCTTCATTTTAAAAAACACAACTCTTACAGTACAGCCGACTATTGTAAAATTCGTTCTGCGGAAATATATTTTGGAATTAACCTTTCACATTTACAGACTTAACTAAATGACAAATTAATTCAAATTTCTTTAGTTTGAAGTTAATCCGTCTCAAATGAAACCGTCTGAAAGCAAATTGTTCCAAAATTACATTTTGCATTCAAAAGTACCACCAGTAGAGAGGTGGGACTGTGGTTTGGTTTCTCCACAATTACTAAAGTTACCCTAATTAACCTCGTTTTCTTCATCCTTCTCTTAACCTTCAATCCTCCTTCAGTTTCTATCTCCTTCTGTGCATTCTTCCCTTACTTTAAAAAAGGGAATGTGCTATACCCGCCATTTTGTAAACCCTATACCCAGTCCTACTCTTCTCTAGCCCATTGCCTTACTCTCATTCCACTCTGGACTCTCCAAACACTATTGTATTGCTTGATTTCATCCACTTTTCTCCAAAATACGTTTTCCTTTGTAAACATTTTCTCATCAAGGCATTTTTATAGCCTTTGCTTCAAAATATAGGTTTTTATAACCAAATTGGAACTGGTCACCCACTACGTAAATTTAAAGTATCACATTAGACAACTTGCGAGATGGAGAACCCATACAAATCACAATAGTCCCTCTGAGTATTTCCCATTTTTCTGGTCATCACTTAATATGCAGTTCCTTGCCTCTTAATGACAATACTCTAACTGAAACCAACTACGCTCCTTTGTCATGGCTGTCCCGCACAAATGTATGATGGTATTCCGCATGCCCTACGAACACAGTAATTTGAACGAATGAGTCTTTAGCACGCATTAGTTCAGCACACAAGTCGTTATAACAACTTGCCAAGGGGAGGGGGGGGGGGGGGGGGGTGGGGGTAGGTGTTGCTGGATTTTGGAATTCTTTAATCTACTATCTCAACTCAAGTCTGTGCAACAGTAGGGTAAGTGTTGGACTTTAAATCCAACACTATTCCACCAATGCACCCCACTAAAACAAGTTGTAATAACTTGCGTACTGAACGAATGCATGCTAAAGACGCATTTTGCCTGCACTGTGAAGGGCCAGTGCTGGATTTTGGAATTCTTTAATTTTCTATCCCAACTCAAGTTTGTGCAACAGTAGGGTAAGTGTTGGGCTTTAAATCCAACACTATTTCACCAATGCACCCCACTAAAACAAGTTGTAATAACAACTTGCGTACGAATGCATGCTAAAGACGCATGCATGCTAAAGACGCATTTTGCCTGCACTGTGAAGGCCCAGTGTGATTTCAGCTTCGTCCTAATGGACGTCTCCCACTCCCCACTACCATCTTATCTTCTAGTGTCCCAACTACGACCAAACATATGCTGCACTCTCAACCTGGCAACCAGTAAGATTGTAGTTCCTTGTGACACGACATGCCTCCGCTATCCATCCTTCATTGCCCTTGGCTTAGAGAGTACTGATGTTGAAACACTAGCAATAGGGGTGACACAATTGGAAGGGGGTGTTCGGGCTCCTACCCCTAACTACACCTTAGGGTTGGTAGTTACCTCCCTACTTTGAACTTCATTGGAGAATGGACAGGGTGAACAAGTCACCAGGTAAGAGATGGTGGTGGGGGGGGGGGGGGGGGGGGGGGGAGGGGGGGGGGACGATTTGGGGGAGAGGGATTGTGCTGGTCTCTTCACCACTGCACTTATGGACTCTGAGGGAAACCGGTGTTTGCTTGTTTGTATTTCTATTTGGGTGAACCAAGTCAAAATGCAACAGAATACTGTATAATGTCAAAGACAAGCATAGTATCAACAAGTGATAAGAGGTAGCTCGGTTGTGGACGGGTTAGTGCATTGTGAATTAGTGTTCTCCAAAGAGGAGAGTCTTCAACAAACCTCTTGAAGACCTAAGAGCTCTCAAGACAGAAAACACAAACAAGCTGTGAGCATTTGAAGGAAGACAATATTCCTTTGCCCCCAGCCCTGTGTGACATTGGATTCCTAGGGACGAACAAAATCTGTTTGTGTTCAGACGCCTGTGCAGACTGTCTCATATTCTTCCTGCCACAGGCCCATAGGTCTCGACTGGTTTCATCCTCCAGGCTGTGGCCAGTGGGCTTACCAAATGATTGAGTAAAACCTACACAATCACAGAATAACTGCATGATTTTCTGACAGGAGTATTTGGACTCAACTCTTATTACTCACGATTTAGAAGTCAGTGATATCAAAGAAACAGATATCCCCAGCCCACTGGTATATTAAGAAGACTTTAAGTATTCTTACGTAATAGATGCCAATGTCATTTAACAGATTGTTTAAAAAGCCATATTGACTGAGAAAACTTTCTTGAAAATCACAACCTAGTCAATAACCCTAGAACGTCCCGACTACATACATATAATTTGGGTTATGCGGGTTTGATACAGCACTCGTCTGGATAACTTGTCTCCTTAGAACGTTTCTTTGCCCATGGAGGGTGTGACCTATGGCAGTGTGTTGTCTATGAGGGGGGGGGGGGGGGATCATCTAATGGAGCTATGGGGTAAACTGACTGATAAGTGGTAGACACATAGGTACACAAAGTCAGACGACTAAAAGATAATCAGGCAAACCGACAGGTAAGCACATTAAGGGAAGTAGCCAATGTGGGCCAGCTCTTCTGGAACTTCTGTGGTCTGTGACAAGTGATGGATAGTGATCTGCTCTGCACTACACAAGAGATTAGTCAGCTGAGGAAGCGCCTGCCCAGCCTTAAGTGCTAGTTAGCCCAGTTGCACGTCAGGGCTAGCTCTATCTACCAAGTGAGAGCTTGTTCTGCAGATGAAGGGATAGGTTTGCGGTCAGTGGCATTAGGACATCTGGCCTCTTCCTAGGACGAGTGGGTGACAGTTTATTCCTGGTCCTGAAGTTGTTTATTTCACAAAACGTTACCCAAGACAATCAGGACACACAGAAAAGCCCTGCCACTGCCTACCATTAAGTGATACATTTGCCTACAGGCAAGCCTTCCTATTTCCTCTTATTAGTTCACATATTTATAGGTAGAGTCAAAAGTTGAGAAGATATCATGGGTGAGAGAGAAAGGAGATTGCCGGACAGTGAAGAGTTAAAGTTGGAGATAACCGTTCTCCAAAAGACAGAGAGAAGTTGCCAATTATACCATTTCAGCGATACTCTGAGGCGGAATACCCTTCCCAAATATGTTTTTGATGTGCAGAAATTTAAGAAATACAGAAGCAAATAAGTAGCAATTTCATGGCTGAAATTACAACAACATTGTAGGTACGTACTAAGTAAACTCTAAAAGGGTACCAGTGTTTCTTAGGTTCTAAACTGCTCAATTGAAAATTCCTCAGAAGAATAACGGTTGTCATCTTCTTCCCTTCTGTTGGTGCATATCTTTTGTAGACAGTGAATCTCAATGGGGAGGTTAAAGGAAATGACTGCTGCCATGGTTCAGCAGCTTCCATCTGGAGTAAAACTGTGGCACAGCAGAGCGGGGTGGTGTGGGTCTGGTATTTGAAAGCAAACCTACAGCAAGATGAATGTCAGACAACGAACAATAGACTACAGAAAGATACCTATTTATATCAGTAACTGCCAATTTGAATTTGTTGCAGCTAACTGAAAAGCCATACCCACGAGCAAAGATTGACAGTGATACTGAAAGGAGCTAAAATAAAAAGGCACATTTTGGATGTTTTCAAACTAATGACATCAAAACCAAGGAGAGGGGGGGGGGGGGGGGGGGCAAGTTTGGGGGGCAGTGAGGTGGCGTGCGGGGTGTTGGTGTAACAAACAGGATAGTGGATTTTTTACTAGCGTTTTAAACTAACAAATCGTTGGTGAAGCATAACATGCACTATTTAGATCCACTTCTCAAACCCAGTTTCTAGGGAATTTCCAAAATGCTACCAAGGAGAACTTTCGAATGGTTCAAGATCAGCATTGGAAATTATATGAAAGATTTAGGAACTTAAAGTTTTGTTTGTAGTGAAAAGTCAGCAAGACAAAAGAGGCATTCAAAAGTCAGAGTGCTAGCACAAGGAAGAGCAAGTACACGTTACTTTGAACCTTAAAATTACAGGAGGACATAAAATAGAGCGCTCAGAGAAAAAGCTTTGTGAATACCTGAAATGGAGTTCCCTTGCACCACCGGATGAAGTTACAATTGAATAGGTGAGCAATAAGACAGAGCTTCTCTGATGTGTTCTGCACTCTTCCGCCATGGCCTACACTTCTCAGTTACACCCAATTTTTAGGGTGCAAACTATTATTCTGACTCCGTAAGTAAATGTGGGTAATGAAAAATATAGGTCTGGAAGTTACGCAGAAGGACAAAACCTGCAGACATTTTTGCAATAACAGAGGCACAAATCATACAATGAATTACTTCGAGATAAGCTCAGTTGAAACAGGCTCAAGTACTAGGTTTAAGGGTTAAAGAGAAGCAGTGCAGAGGACATCAGGCGTTTGTGTGCTGCACCTAGGACACATGATGAAGCCGCCTCCACCTCAACCAGAGACTGAAGCTATCACCAATAGTAGTGCGATTCTGAAAATCTGTCAACCTTACCAGCTCAGAGCTTTGAATTTTTTTGAATTGCCTGTACTTGTTCTTTTATTGCAGTTCATCTATTGGGTTGGGTATACATAAAAGACTGAGATTGGATCTAGTCAAAGGCCAAATAAATGTGCTCGGACATGACCAACGCTTCCAGTTACTAATTTCAAGAAAGAAAAAAGGAAACTGGTGCTCCTTCAGAAAAACAAGCACACTTGCTCATGCCACACAGCTCATGTTAAGGAACACTGCATAAACAGGTTAATTGATGTATTGAAAGAATAAGAGTCTATGGGAAGTCCTCAAAATGTAACATGGCAGTATTTAGCAGCCCTTAAACTTGAATTTGCCGAATGACCTTATACCTCAACTTGGAGTGGAGATATATAACAAATCACTCAGAAAGTAGTGGTGACTTGTTTCTTCTAATGAGGTGGATTTGGAGTACTAGAGAGCTTGTCATACTATAACTTCTATTCCATTGAGCTGAAATTCAGCCATTTCTTTGCAAGCCACTCACCATGATCCCCTGCCGCAACTGTTTTATGGGTAACACAAGTCACTATGGCAACGAACAAACATTTTAAGGCAGCTGGAATTGGATCTCTTGCCATAGGTACAAGTTAAAACACAGTCTTGCCAGGTCAAGAACATTTGGCACGGGTTAAAAGCATTACAAGAACTCAATCGATGCGCCACTACGTCATACAAAGATAGCATAAGGAGTAAGAGGCCCTTTGACTGGAAAAGAGACCATGAGGAAAAAAGCAGATCTGACTGTATATCCCATCTCGATCCTTGAAGGTGGCGGCTTACTGGATTTACCAAAACCCTATTCATTACCTACTGACAGACAATCTCGGCTATCAATTTCCATTACTATTACCCTATTCATTATCCAGTGACAACCAATCTCGGCTATTAATTCCCAAAACCAGGCATTCTTTCCCCAACAAGATATCTCGGGAGGACAAACACAATCTGTGATCACTGTACGTGCCTTAGAAGCTCCCATCTCTGGTTGTAAAAGACTGGTAGATAGTACTGCTCTTAACTGAGACTTTTAGATTTGTTATGAGCAAAAAATAAACATTTCTCTATGACAATCTGCATTCCCAGAATGCTTTGCAAACATATGCCTATGAGTAGGCTAAGTGACAAAGTTTGTATATGGTTAATGGGTGACTTGGGGAGCAAGGGTATTTTCTGGTTTAAAAAAATATATATAAAATCTTCAATAAGGAACACTGTGGTTTTCCTTTTCAAGACTGGAAGCATCCTGTCTCAATAAGGCATGTATATATAATGTGATCATTGTGCAGTAAGGCTCTTCAAGTACCCGCGGCAGCTTCTGCCCACTGTCCTGTTACACCTACTGGAATGCTTGGTGAAACCGTGGCAGAGTAGTAGTACTCAAGCTAGAGGTGAAAACTGGGGGAAACGAGTGAAGAGGTCCAAAGTTCAGGGCCCCCCCAGGTCCTGTGGACTCTTGAGGTTGAGGTTGTAAAGTGGTAAGCAGTGACTGAGCTTCCCCCTGTGAATAGCCCATGAAGAGACCGGCAGTGGACACAGGTGGGTTGCACGGAGGTAGGTTCAGAGGTAGGAAGCCCAGAAGGTGTCCAAAATCCATGTTAGCAGCACAGTAAGATTCTGACAGGTTGGCAGGACTTTTGGACAGCAACGACTCGTCCAATCCAAAGGCCTGAGGTTGCGAACTCTGCAGTTCGCTGGAGGACAGAGCACTGGGGAGCTCTGCCAGGAAGCTGTCAAGGTCACTTTTTGACAGTCGCTCAGGCAGGTATGAGGTAGATGCGAGCTGGTATTTTGAAGTGTGTGTCATGTTGGTGACCGCAGATGAACACTCCAAGGGGTAGCTCAACCCCATCGACAGAGAGCCTGGAACTAAGGAGTGTGAGAGGCCAGAGCTTGGCATGGTCTGAAGATGATGCGAGCTGTACATGCCCATTGGCAGCATGCTTGGAAAAGGTTTACCCATCATCTCCCTTGGCTGCATGCACATAACTGGGCTCAACTCCTCTTTCACAGCTACAGAAGAGTTACAGCTCATATAGCTCAACATGTCAGCAGGTTCCACTTTGATCCTTATTTGATCCTGAAAGTGGCTTTTCTTCACATGTCTGGTCAGATGATCCTTCCTCCCAAACCTCTGGGCACAGTACTGGCACTGGAAGTCCTTGCGCCCAGTATGGACCACTAGGTGCCGGCGGACATCTTTGCGGGTATAGAATCGTCGGTCACAGTGGTCACATGGGTGCTTTTTTTCTTTTGTTCCACCTGACGCCCTGCGTGAATGGGCCTTCAGATGCTCCAGTAGGACTGGTGTGTTTTCAAAGACTTGCAAACACACTTTACAGCTGAGGTCTCCACTGGCTGCAGCATGCATGGCAAGATGACGTCTATAGCCAAGCTTGGTGTTGTAGTTCTTGCCACATTCCAGGCACTGGAGGGACTCCTTGTTAGGGTCATGGGTTTGCAGATGATTTCGTAGATGGTCTTTTCGATGAAACATTTTCTCACAATACATACACTGATGCGGCTTCTGGGCAGAGTGTGTGGCCATATGCCTTTGGAAAAAGAGAAAGAAAAAAACCCCAATAACTATTCATGAAGAGGCGATAAAATCAGGCAGTCAAACACGCTACCAAAAGCAACTCGCCTTATTAAACCATTCATTCCATTTCTTGCAACCACCCCCCCCCCCCATCCTCCCCCATCCTGTTAAAAGACACTGCTTCCAACCTTGCAAAGCCAGCAGAATGGTAGCTTTTGAGATCCTTGTACCTGTAGAGCTTGTATTTGGATGTAAATGCCTTAACACAATGCAGCTGAGGACAGGTGTATGGTTTCTCTTCTGCAGTTGTTAGAACAGAAGTCCTTAGCTTGTCCACATGATGAATGGGGGTTCCAGGGAATTCGAAATGGCATGTCCCTGAACCACCAACTTCCCCACATCGCTGCCTCGGGATTAGTCTCCACAACGTATCTTCTGGCGTTTCCTGTTTCGCATCTTGAAACCAGTTTGGGGCTTCCACTGGGAATACATTCATGGCAGGTGACGTCTAATGGGATATTATCATAGCCCTCCGCTCTCTAGTGGTCTTTATCTAGAATACAAATATTAATCATCATTAAGAGAAAGCATACCCTTCTCTTCCAACAACACCCTCAGGTGTTTAATGCAGAAAACTCAATGCAATAATAATAATGCTCAAATGTGTGTGATCCCCCTCCGTGCACATTCGTTGCTCCAAGTACTCCCATGCTCAGTGTATCTGTAGGATTATCACTTTGTCTAATAGAATGAACATGTGCATCTACATTCAGCATCTACGCCGGTGCACAGGGGAGTGGGGGAGGATCGTTCATCTCCAGTACTGGAAGACCATAGCAATGGAGAAGGCAACTCCGAGGAGGGAGTCAGTCCCCAGGCCTCGCACACTCAGGACGCAGTGTAAAACATTCCTAGTCATACTCAGTATCTGGCTTGTAATTGTAACATCAGGATAGTGTTTTTCCTTATGTGACTGGGGGAGGGGGGGGGGGTAGTTGCTGGTATGTTGTGAAGTTCTTCCCTGATACGATTGATCAGTATAAACTTTATTAAAAAAATAAAAAATGCTCGGTGTATCTGTAGGATTATCACTTTGTCTAATATAATGAACTACATTCAGCATCTACGTCGGTGACAGCCCAAATATAGCTGCAACATCTTGGCTAAGAGGTTGACCTTAAATCGCACTTAACATGTGGGCTGCCTGTAGCCTTCACCTTCTGTTCAGCATTACAAAATTAGAAGCCCAAAGGTTAACTCCTTGCGCCTTGTTTCCATTAACACAAAAAACAAGGAATCCATTAACAAATTGAAGTTTTTCCAATGTATTAGGACGCAGTGATAAGTAGCAAACACTACTTGGCACGGGGGCATAGGGTTTGTGAGCAGTGACAACAACAATCGGATTTAACCGCATTCACATCCTTTAATAACGACCAAGAATTAACTCAGAAAGGAGGTTAGGACCGCTTGTCGGGCTACAATTATGAGAGAGAACCAAGTCACTATAGTACATCTGTGCTTGTATAGAAAATGCAGCAGGTGCTAATTTTTCTGCTTCGATGGTCTCACCAGGTCAGGCACTGAAGTAAATGGCTTATTAAATCAATAATGTATCCATTGGTGATCCTCCCAGTATTTGAAGGGGCACTATTTGAGCTCTCAGCCTCAACATGCACTCTTTGCGTAAAAACACTGCAAACTATTGGTATTCACATTGGACTGTAAGGCATGTGAATTACTAGTGAGAAGTGAGCGATCCTTTTCAGGATACTCAATGGATGAAATCTGCTAAGATTGTTGAAATAAACTGAAAAATAAAGATTACATTAACCTACATGGAACAGACACTTACCTTTCCCGAGGAGCGGGTTCCCAACACACAGCCCGTAGTGAAGAGGTCACATGTGAACAGACAGGCAGCAGGCATCTTGACATGCAATGGACAGTTCTTTTCAGTCTGAAACAAAGATAAGGAAAGTAAGAGGCAGGAAATGAAGACTGCCCATCAATAGTGGGAGCACGAAACACCAACAAACCATTCAGCATTGATAAGGGGTGGTGGTGAAGGGTCAGTAAAGAGTAACCTACAAATACACAGCAGGGCAACCTTCTGATGAATTTAATTTGCGGCAGCCTAGCAGCAGAGAGCTTGCCACTGCAATGGTGTATTTCGGGGCCTGACGACGAAGGATGCTTTTCACGTCGGATTAGCAGGCCCATGCAAATAACCCGCTTTCCCTGTCCGGAGGCCCACTTGGTGTTTTATTGACTTTTAATGAGTGGCAGATTGACAGAACCCACTTGGGAAATACAGGGCTGGTTATTAGGATTATAGGTAACAGCATGCCAGGAGAATTAAGCGCACTTGTGAATAAACAGTGCATGCGTTTAAAAGTACCTTTGCAGCATTTGTCGATTGTCTGCTGCTTTTCCTCTGGTGAAGAGGAAAAGCGGCCTTGAAACGAATTAGGAGGGTGGTTAAAATGAACTTCGGACTGTGCAAGTTTGGTGGCATTTTATTATTTTATTAATGGCGTTTACCATCCCACTGACGGCGTGCTCTCACAGCAGGGCCACCTTTTGAGATATATATATATATATATATATATATATATATATATATATATATATATATTATACACACACACACACACAAGTTACTTACCTTCGGTAACTATATATCTTTAAGAAACATTAGTAGTGAGATTCCTTACCTTAGAATTACCCCCAGGCGTCAGACTGGAACCGGCAAGTTTTTCGGCAGCAGTAGCCCTGCGCACCGGTAGGCGTCGTCATGCGGCTTCCCGTGCGTCGTTGGCATTGTGATGACGTCGCTTGAGCTACTTAGACGTGCCCACACGCGCTGTCAGTTCTGTACATGACTTTCCGCGCCAGGAATGAATGCAGAGCCATGCAAGAAACTGACCACTAGTGCCATGAAACTAGGCCCTGAAAAGGGATGACCTGAACACTAGAAATCAGTTGGCAGAATGGGGAGGATGGGTGGGGTGGTAAGGAATCCATCACTACTAATGTTTCTTACAGATATATCGTTACCGAAGGTAAGTAACTTGTGCATCTGAAAGAAACTTGTGGTGATACATTGCTTACTTTAGAATAGCTATCACAGCAACACCAACCCCAGTTGTGGGTCTCCGAAGCAAGATCACACCAGAAAGTCCTGGAGAAAAGAATGTCCAAAAGCCTTCTCTAAGGACTTGGCTGTCCGGGCAGTAATGCATGGTAAACGTGTGCAGTGAAGCCAATGTAGCTGCCGGACAGTTATCATGCAAGGGTACTCCCCGTCCCAAAGCAGTAGTGGCTGCCGGCGCCCTGGTAGAATGGGCACGTAGCCCCATCGGAGGCTCCTTTTTAGCCAAATAACAACAAGCCTTAATGCACAGAACGACCCACCGAAAGATGGCCCGCTTGTGCACGGCCCGACCTTTCTTGGTGCCTACGTAGCCAACAAAGAGCTAATCATCCACCCAGAACTGTTTTGTGCTGTTCAGATAGAAAGAGCATGTTTTGGGTCCAGACGGTGCAGCCTCTCTTCCTATTTTGAGAGATGCGTATGTGGAAAGAAGGTGGGCAAAGTGATGGTCTGCCCAATGTGAAAGGCAGTGACAACCTTTGGCAGAAAAGATGGACTAGTCCGCAGAACAACTTTGTCCGGATGGACTGAGAGAAATGAGGCTTCGAAGAAATAGCCTGGAGCTCACTCACCCTTCTGGCAGAGGTAATGGCCACCAGGAAAGCAGTCTTTAAAGTGAGAAGACGTAGAGGACAATTATGAATTGGCTCAAAGGGAGCACACATCAGATAAGTTAGAAGGAGGCTCAAGTCCCACTGAGGCATTATGAAAGGAACAGGAAGCAAAAGAAGAGTAATGCCTTTTAAGAACCCATTTACAACAGGGGACTTGAAAAGGGAAGGCTGATCTGGAAGCCATAAAAAAGGCTGAAATGGCCGAGAGATAGCCCTCGATAGTGCCCAGGGATATAGGATTAAACAACTATTTCCTAAACAACGAATCCCTAAACCAAGGAGGGTAAACCACGAGCAATGCCTAACCACTTCATTGTTAACGAGACCTAAACCACGAAATGCAACTTTGTTCTGCATTGACAGAACAATGGCTTTAAATGTTTTCAGGTGTCGAAGAGATGCTGTGGTGGTACTCCAGGGAAAAAATGTGTATAGTTCTGATAGATCTAATATCCACATTAGGCGGCTACTATTGGGAGAGCCGAGAGTGGGCGTAGAAGAATTGGTCAGGTCGGACATTTGTTTGGGAATGGAGATATCTCAGGATTTTTCAGCTATCTTCACAGCTTTAGAACGTCTGGGTAAGCGTTTGTTAAGGTAGAAAGAAAAAACTTGACGGGTGAGGAAGATTTTTTTTTTAACTTTTAGGAGCTAATGCATATAGATTGTAGACCAGGTCTACCAAAAGTTGCAAAACTCAAAGATGTCTGCACCGTTCCCTAGATGGACATGTACATTTGTACCTAAGTCAGGTAACCGGGGAAGGCGGTGAAGGCTTCTGAAAAGTGAGCTATTTGAGACCACTAGCCTAGCATTTCTATCCTTTTTATGGTGATGTTTATGACATCATTTAATATCTGCTTGTCTCTATTTGTGTGTGTTGCAGTTTCATTTGTTATAGTATCATTCTGAGATGTGAAGTCGTAGTTAAGGAAGTCGTGGTTAACAGATTGGTCGTCGTTTGAGATTCGTTGTTCAGGTCAGTCGTTTTTCAAACTTCGTTATTAAGGCTGTTTCCCAGTGCCCAGAGCAGAGCCCTGCTGGGTCAAAGAAAGTAGAAAGAGGAGGACCTTTGAAAGAGAGGCGGAAAGGGGATCAACAGCCTTTGCTGTGCACCATGCCACAAATGTATTTCACCTGCAGGCGTACACCGTTTTAGTGGAGTGACGCCTGGCTGCCAAGGTGACATCACAAACTTCGGGAGACCGCTCAAAAGAAGTCAACAGCTGCTGCTCAATCTCCACGTAAGGAGGTGGAGACTGGACAAGTTCGGGTGGAGGACCCTCCCCTGCTGCTACAGAAGATCCTGCCGAAGAGGCAGACGAAGCGGGGGATCGATCACCATGCTGAGTAGCTCTGGATACCATACTCTTCGAGCCTAGTCCGGAGTCACGAGAATAACTTGGGCCCGGTCGCGCTTGATCTTTTTCAGCACCCTGGGCAGAAGTGGTATAGGCGGAAAGGCATAGAACACACTGCAACTCCAAGCGAGTGACGCCTTGGAAATTCCAATGTGCAGAACTGAGGACATTACGCGTTCTCTTCGGTGGCGAACAGATCTAACCAAGGATCTCCCCACTGCTGAAACAGACCTTGTGCCTTGTCAGAGTTCAGAGGCCATTCGTGATCATCATGCACTGGCAGCTGAGTTTGTCCGCGCTGGTGTTCGAGGTGTTCAACCACCAGGGAAATGCCCTGATGTACCAGCCATGTCCAGAGGTGCAGGGCCTCCTGACATAGGGTCCAAGACCCCACTCTACCCTGTTTGTTGAGGTACCACATGGCGGTGGTGTTGTCTGTGAACACCTGCACTACTCTCCCCATGACAGAGGGAAGGAATGCCTTCAGTGCAAGTCAGATCGCCCGAAGCTCCAGAAGGATGATATGGAGTCGGGACTCCACCAGGGACCAGAGGCCTCTGATCTCTGCCTCTCCCATGTGGCCACCCCATCCCATGAGGGACACGTCTGTCACCACTGTGTGCTCCGGTTGGGGAAGGGAGAGGTATCTGCCACTGACCCAATCGCGATTCGTTACCCAACACTGCAATTCTCGTGCAGTGCCCTCCGTGATCTGGACATGATCAGAAAGGTTGCCCTGATACTGTGCCCACTGGAACTTCAGGTCTTACTGCAGAGCCCGGAAATGCCATCTGACATGATCCACCAGCAGGATGCAGGAGGCAATCAGGCCCAGTAGCCGAAGGGTCATCCTGACCGATACCCAGGATAGAGGCTGAAAGATCGGAATCATAGCCTGAATATCCCGGACTTGCTGCTCGGAAGGATAAACCAGAAACTGCGCCAAGTCCAGATGAACAGCAGCTTCTGAGAGGGTATCAGGTGCGACTTCGGCATGTTGATGGAAACCCCCAGCAAATGCTGGAGGTTAGCCATAGTCTGGAGGTGGGAAACGACTGCCTGGGGCGAGCCCGCCTTTAACAACCAGTCATCGAGATAGGGGAAGACTGGAACCCCTGATCTGCACAGATGAGCTGCAACCACGGCATCACTTTCGTGAACACCCGAGGGGCGCTGGTAAGGCCGAAGGGGAGCACAGTAAACTGAAAATGCTTGTAGCCTACCGTGAACCGCGTGTAATGCTGGTGGGCCGGCAAGGCAGGGATGTGGAAATAAGCGCCCTGCAAGTCCAACGCTACCATCCAGTCTCCAGGGTCGAGAGCAGACAAGACCGGAGCAAGAGTTAACATCTTGAACTTTTCCTTCCGGAGGAAGCCGTTGACATTCCTGAGGTCCAAGATAGGATGAGGCCCTTGTCCTTCTTGGGGACCAGAAAGTAGTGGGACTAGCAACCAAGACCTGCTTCTGGCCCAGGAACGCGCTTGATGGCCCGCTTGGCCAAGAGGGCTGCAACTTCCTGCTAAAGAAGCGCAGGATTGTCCCCCAACATGCGGTGGTACCAAGGTAGCATGGCTGGAGGGGTAGTCTTGAAGGGGAGGGAGTACTCCCTTTGGACTATCTGCAGCACCCACTTGTCCGAAGTGATGTTGCACCAGTGGGGGAGATAATGGCGTATTCTGCCGCCCACTGGCGTTTGATGGGCCTGAAAGGTCTGACTCGGGAGGCTTTGTGGTGGATGCTGCAGGGGTGGAGGTGGACTGACCCACCCGCTGGTTCTTAGACCCCTCCCAGTCCTCCCCTTCCTCTTTAAATCTGTGAAACAGGCTGAAAAGGACGGATGTAGGGTTGGAAAGGCACCATCGGCGTCAAAATCAGCAGCGAGCAACGCCGTTACGGCGCCGCTTCCGGTTCAGGGCTGAAACTGGGGACGACGTAGATGGTGGTGCTAGAGGTGGTGTAGACGCCGGTGGAGGTGTGATCAGGTCAACGGTGTCGCCAGGGGATCCGAGCCCAGATCCTGGGAAGTCCTGTGGCACCAGGGCCTGAGCAGACGGCAGCGCCGGGGTTGGGGTCGGAACCGCAGGCGTCAGAAGAGCAGGACTCCTAGTCGAGCCCGCGGGCCCGAAGGTCCAAAGAATCAGGCCATTGCAGCAAGAAATTCTTGCAGCTGTGCAGGTGTCGCCGACAGACCCGGAAAAGGTGGGTCGGCCAGCAACGACGTCACCAATTCCGCCGGAGCCGTGGGGGTGGCACCAACCCCTACCCTCGACGGGCGAGGGGAAGTCGAAGAGTGACGGCGCTTCTTTGACTACTTCTTGGAATGCCTAGACTTACCGGACTCAGAGTGTTTAGGAACGATTTTGATGGCTCCGCGACCGGTCCCTCGACCTCCCACGGGACCCGGACCTTGAGCGGCACAGAGCAGACTGCCGGACTTCCAACAACTTTCAGGACCGTTCCTGCAAAGTTTTCGGCACCATCGTCCGGCAGTTGGGGCACGACTTGGATTTAGAGGTCGCGCCCCAGGCAAAAGAGAGACATGCGGTGTGGGTCCATCACCGACATAATGTGGTGACAGTCCCCAAAGTTCTTGAAGCCAGGCATCCCTACGACACCAGGAGTCGATCGACTTGAATAAATTAGGTAAAAGGTCTCGTAAAAGCTCAGTCGAAAATTGACTGGGGGTTACTTGCTCTTCCCAGATCTGCGCTTGCTGGTGCGGAAAAAGAAAGAATTGATGTCATCACGAGTGGGCAAATCTAAGTAGCTCCAGCAACGTCATTCCGGCATCAACAACGCATGCGGAGTCGCACGAGGACGCCTACCGACACGCAGAGATACTGCTGAAGTAAAACTTTCCGGATCCAGTCTGACGCCTGGGGGTAATTCCAAAGGTAAGGAATCTATCACTATGTGTTTCTTTCAGATATATACATATATAGACACACACTCTTTTTAGACAAATCAAACACTTCTAAAGACAGCCATTTTTCGAGCAAGATGGAGGTGCAGGGCTGAGCACCAATGAACGTTCCAAGGTGGAGCTTCAGAAGCTCAGATAACTGCAATCTGAAAGTAGTACGAAGGGAACAGAGGGCTGATCCTTGCCTAGGAGAAAGTATGCATACCCTGCTAACCACACCAAGATCACTGGCATACCTTGGAAGTTAGGGAGATTTTTGGCTCTGTTGGAACAAGTCTGCTTCTCTGCTCTGTGGGGATCAGCAAATGGTGTTTCGTACATAGCAAGCCACAGACTTGGACTGTCCCTACTGATGGCTGGAGTTAAAGCTACTCACATAGCAAGTAAAGGAGATGAAGTATGGGCACTCCATGGCCCAGTTATCCTAGAGTCCACCTAGACACTCCTGTAACAACTGAATCTGCTTTTCGCCCACCTGCAGCAGTGTAAACTAGGAGCTAGAGACAGAACGTAGTGTAATAAACAGAGGGCATCGGAAGGTCTCTGAAACTCCCAGATAAAGCCAATTCACGTGGTGTGTTTTCCAAGTGTGTGGACAAGCAACTCCCAGCACAGAGGGAAAGGTGGAGACTCCTACCAAGAGGCCCATAAGCAGCGCAGAAAAGTCCTTGAAGAACGCTAAAGAGACACTAACCAACTGTGAGCGGTCCAGGTACACGGAGACACCTCTCACTCCGAACAAGGGTTATGTGCACCCTGCATTAAGGGTTCCGGTGCCTACATTGTGTAATGTAACTGGTGCTCATGTTAAGTGCTCAAATACCTTTGGGTAGCACTGTATGAAACAGCAACATTACAAATATCCTTTTTTATTTGCAATCCTACACTCCTTGCAAGGCAATTTGTTCCTCCGTTACACCACAAAACTGCAGAGCTCACCAGGTTCTCAGGGAACACTTGGTATCAGACCACTTTCTGGGTAATTTTCTTTCGTGCTTGAGGAAAGTCTGTTCTGTTGCGGAGGAGATTTCAAATTACCTGAAATGCTTCTAACTCTAGAACGACCTCAGAGGAGAGTGACATATGCTCAACAATGGAAGCATGTGCTAATCAACCACCACGAAAGATGCTAGAAAGATTGGTAAAGCAAATCAAGGGAAAGCATCAAACAGCCAGGAACAACAGAATATGGCTCGTCAATGACCGTTCGAGATCATGGGGTAGCTAAACCACAAAGAGTGAAGATGATAGATAGGTCAGGCCATGGGGTAGGCAAGTTGAAGTGAGAGTGTGGGTTGGCATTGCCATGGGAGAGCACCATTAAGTGATAGCATGTGTTGGGCTCTTACAAGGGAAAGTGAGGTGTAGGCACCACCCAAAAAAAAGTGTGCCGTTGGCACGACTATGCTTTACAAGCAGGCAAAATAAACAGAGACCCACGTGGATAGGCATAACCCAAGAAGGGATAGCAACAATTCCAGACACCATGAGAGTGTGTGTGATAAGTATGCAGGTGCTATAACTAATAGTAAAACTTTTTTGCAATTACAGAACATTTTAAAACCCAACACTGGTGCATTCGATTAGGTGATACATTTTGCTAAACCAATATATAAAACTGTCAGGGGTAGTATACACAAAACACATAAAACCATCATTCACCTTGCGCTGTAAACACTAGTCAATCGCGGCTAATGATGTGGTATGTAGGCCCACTCTGTGGCTTTATGAACATAAGCATACAGACAAATCAAATGGCGATTGATGGGGAACAAGAAACAGTGGGAAAAACACCAGCGCTGTATCACCAGGGGAGGGTCTCTGAACAGGCTGCAGGTTACATCTGCTGCACTTTTCTGATACGTCCTACTGGATGAGTCATAACACAAGTAAAGGTCACTGTGGCTGAACAAGCTACTTATGAAATGAGTTTGTACTTGTAAAGCGCACGTATACCCCAACCGGGGTTTCCAGGCGCTGTACACATACCGCTGTGGAACCCTTCCTGGCTTTTTCCCTGTGAAATGTCCACTCCTGGGCACCCCCAAGGTGAAGCCAGGCATTCCAGCACTGTTGGGGCCGTTGTGGAGATTAAGCAAGCTATTGCCCAAAGTTGCAGAGTGGGACCCATAATTAGAATAGGCACAGAGGCGAGAATTATCAGGTCCGAGGAAATTGAGCCCAAGACCCGCCGAGGTGGTAATTGAACCCTGGTCCCGGGCCAGACCTCTGCATCAGGGTCTGCCGCTCTAACCATTGAGCCACACTTCTTCTACTTACCTACATCAGGTAGAGATTCGTAGACATAGCGGGTTCTAATGGCAAGGAAGTTGGAGGAAAGGGGTCCGCACAGAAATAGTTCACCCCCAGCATGGACAGTCTGATGGTGCATTTCAGCTTTGCATACCCTGAGGTCCGTCAATGGGATGTGCCATGAAGGGTGAAGGTAAGGTGTTCGCTGACCACAAGTCCATCGCCATCTGCAAAATGTAGCTGGGCCTTAGCCAGTGTAGCTGGACCGCTGTTCAGAACATAGATGCCCTTTGAGAGTTGTTTAGCAAGAGGTGCTGTATTATTATGACATACTGCACTGATCCTCAAGAGGAAGAAAGATTATATATATATATATATATATATATATATATATATATATATATTAATTTTCAAACGCGCAGCGAAACACCACGCTAGACGATACCATGTGCTGGCCAAAGTTCTTTTATTCAAGTCAGCCCCTCGGACGCGTTTCGCCTGTCCTGCACGTGATCAAGCCTGCAGGACAGGCGAAACGCGTCCGAGGGGCTGACTTGAATAAAAGAACTTTGGCCAGCACATGGTATCGTCTAGTATGGTGTTTTGCTGCGCGTTTGAAAATTAATGTTAAGGACTTGACTACGGAAGTCCTCCCACGACGATACACCCGCTGATCTGGTAGGCGACGGCGTACTCTGTAGGAAGGAGTTGGGGAATATATATATATATATATATATATATATATATATAATATTGGTGTTATCCCGTGCACACTTACAAGCATCAAGCTTCCAGAACAGCTCCCTTGGAAAGGTAAAAAACATCACTACCGTGGGCAACATTTACTATACATGTTGCTCCTTGGCGAGGGAGAAGCGGGGACAGAGAGGTAGCATGTAGAGGATGGTCTGGCTTTAACATGCAAGCAATCAAATTCTCATTTGCTATTGTCATATTAGATACCATGCATAAAGGCGTACAATGCATTTGATAAAATTCTAGCTTTCAATAAAGTAGTGATTACTATTGGTCCAAAGACAAGGGGGCAACAGGGAATGCTTTCCTTGGGCAAGCAGTGGCCTGGGAGGCAGGATAAGCTGAACCCCCGGCTCACGAGAAGGAAAACCAAGACAGCCGGCCCGTGAAAAGAGAAGATGGACCAGCAGGTTGAGTACTGCAATAGCAGCCCTGTGTAACGCAAGGAATCGTGAATAACCTTTAAATGGACGCCGTTCAGAAACCAGTCAGTCACAGCACTAGAAACAACTCCCATCTAGTACTGTGACTGACTGGTTTCTTAATGGCTTAGTATTTCATGACTGTTTTGGGGAAACGATTCACTGAACGGGTCACGTGAGGCTCCATGATTGCATTCATCCAAACAGAAGGCAGCGGAATTCAAGGTCTGCTGCCTAGGGGTGAAACAGTGGATGAAAAACACCCAATCCCCATTAAAATGAAGCTCAAAACCAAAATAACATCCTACTAAAAAAGCCCAACGGACGGTCGATACTGAAAATGGCAAAACAGGCAAAAACAACTTACAAATAGAGCGGGAGGCATGGCGCTGGAGGAAGCACTAACAACGGTGGCATTAAGAGGAGGTGGGAGGGAGAAATCCTGTGAATAAATCTAAGCACCTTTGGCACCGAAGCTGAACGCAGGCAAACAAACAGTAAGAGCAGGAAAACAAGAACAAGCATTGGCATAGCCAATAGGTCTCGCCTTTGGGACCTTAGAAGTGTTTAGTTATCAGCACAATATCCTTGGTGCAATATCAACTGTTGCATGGCTACACACTTATAAGGTTCCCAAAGGCAAGACCTATTGGCTATCAATGCTTGTTACTTTGAACTTACAGTACTTGTTGATTCAAGAATACATTCCAACTACACATGAATTCTTGAGTCCTTAGTTAATGCTTTTAATTTCAGGAGTGCTGAAACTAGGGTTGCATGAGGTGCTGCACAACCCCCAGAATAACCTTTCCAGAATTCAACAAGCATTTACAATGAAATAGGTCTCACATTAGGGAAGTTTGAGCTATTGGTATTGTGAATGGCAATGTTTTTATTTATGTGTTGGTTTTGAAAATAGCGAAATTAACCTCATAGATGCTATTAAACATTCCTCCCCAGTGCTGCGCTGTCCATTGGAACTAGTGCTGAATGGACGTCCAATGGTCGTGCGCAGCACTGGGGAGGTAGTGCTGCCGTCGGCCAATGCACCGAGGCAGCACTTAAGGGGTTAATAGCTTTGTCATTTACAATGGCAATAGTTTTAACTTTTGCAAATGTGACACCTATAGCATTTGTAATGCAATATGTGTTGTATTTTTGTGACTTGGATGTATTGATATTACAAATAACAATGGCTTTTATTTTTTTTAATAATTAATACTTAAATAAAAGTTATTGTAATTTGTAATGGCAATAGCTTAAACTTTTGTAAACAACTTTTGTGATTATGTTCAGTGTATTTTATTGTGACGAAAATACAAGAACAGAAGTGAAATATTAACATCTTTTTTGTGACATTTGTAATAAAGCTTGAAACATTGAAGAACTTATTTTAACCATTTGATAGATAGAGTGAGGGTGATACATAGATAGAGTGCGGGCGATACATAGATAGAGTGGGGGCGATACATAGATAGAGTGAGGGCGATAGATGGATAGGATGAGTAAATGGATGGATGGGATGATGGATAGATGGAGTGGCCAGAGAGCAGACAGAGTGGATGTATATTGCTTATTGGCTATGCGGATGGTTTTTGTAGTTTGAACAAAGGGTACCAGATGTGGTGGGTTTGTTGGTGCAGCTTATTGACATCTAGATGGATACTGTAGAAAGAGCAGACAAACTGTCTGGAAGGATACTACATACTGGATGAACAGACGGATGGCTGGATGGAAAGACGGACGGACGAATACATGGATGGATGAATGGACGGACGGGAAGACGGACGGATGGATGGACGGATGTACTGATGGCTGGATGGATGGACGGACGGATGTAGTTGCAGGCTACAGCATATACCATTTGACCCTCACTCTATATATTACTGCCAGGTGCTTGCTCCGACCACCCAACATGTGTTGAGGATACCCACCCACCCTTGCCCCATCAGAAGCGTGGCCAATGGGTCCCAGAGTGCAAAGTGCTGGTAGTTAAGATTAAGCCATGACCAGGAGTAAGAGTTACACACAACCTGGACCATTTGCCAATTATGACTCGACGCTCAATCTGTTGAACTATTTAGCAAGTTTTTCGTCTGTATAGAAACTCATACTTTTTGATCTGATTGGCTGACAAAAGCTCAGTGACTCTTCCTAAAGCTATCCCTGGAATTCTAGTGGCACCGGCTTTCTTTCTCAGGGGTGTATATCTTGATAATAATAGCATGAAATATCTCAACTGAATTCCCGCAGCTGGTTCACGCCCTGATATTTGGGGGCTTCTCATTAATGTTCCTTTAAAACCTTTGGTACTTGAAATCGGACACTGGATATCCTATCTCCGGCCCACGTGCTCAACATCTGTGGCAAACCCCGCCTCTGTTCATTCACTGCCAAATTAGTGGGTTTACAATGTACTTGATTTTTTTTCTCAGTTTGAAAAAATACATTTCTGTCTTTGGTACTGCGGGGTCACATTTTAGATTATTCCATAGAGTGTATAGAACATATTCTGCTGTTCTTTCCTGTTTCCTGCCAGGTCCTTTCAATACCCGATGGGTGACATGTTAATTTTGTCTTCCCACATGCCCTTCTTAATAATGCTCAACGTATTATTTAAGGGGGAATAATTTAAGAGTTGGGACCTTACCAATGCCGTGCGAGTAGGGAACTGCCCTTAACCGGCCATGGCTTTTTATTCACATCATTTGACCAGTCTCGATAACTACATAATCTCTAGTGCTCGTTAATTAAAGACTTTAAACCTCTAAGCGCGTGCTTCTTTCTCTAAACGCTTCCTCGAGTAGTGCTAATACCCTGTCTTTTCCTGTGTCACCCTGTAATCATTCTTTCGGGAATGTGTCACTAACAGCTCATGAGCCCGAGGTATTGTAAGCTTCCATCCTATTAAGCGCTGGTTTCACGGATGAGGACAAAAGTACGTGCCATAAAACATCAGCGCCCTATAAGAGCCGACCCTACCCCCTCTGAGGGCACAGGGGACCGCGGCGTCTATTGGCAGGACCCTCTCAGCGTTCCGACAATGCCCTCTTCCGGCCGTGCCCTCCCCGCCGGTAACAACTGGAGAATACCCAGGACTCAGAGTGCTGCAAGGAACTCACACCAGACACATTAAACATGTACTGCACTTTACTCAAAGATCAAGTTCACAAGCCTACGACGAGCACAGGGCCTCGCGAGCTCAAATACCGACCTCCTCCCCGTCCACACCGCCGCCACTCTCCCTAAAACAGCTGCCACACTTTCACAAAAGTCGCCAACACATACTACATCCTGGCAGCTGTGCACCCCTCTTCCTAGTGTCAGTTAAACAAGACGTTTGAATTGTGTAAGATCCACCAAGACAAGCTGCCTGGCGCTGCCACGTGGGGATCAGGGTGAAACTGGGCGTGTGTTTCAAATAGCGTCTTTCCGATGAGCACAGAATGTAGTGCTGGCCGCGGCCTCGTCGCCGGTGGGTGGTGGTCGGCAGAGTGCACGGCCCGAGCGCATCCATGAGCGCCGGCATGAATTTCCTCATCTTCTAGTGGATATTAATACTGCATTTGCTGCATCACAGCGCTGTGCAAATGCAAGAGCCGTTTAATACATCGTAACCCACCCACCCCCCTCTTCAGGCACGCAGGGGAGGCGAGGACAAGGCCTGCATGCCGCAGAGCCAGCCGCCTGCGCGGCTTCCACATGCCGGTAATTCCTAGGCCTATTTTCAAATTAGATTTAAGTCGTCTCCTTATGCGGCCCGATCGGAATGATTTGTGAAAAAGACGCGGTGGGTAGCTATAAAAGCAGCGTCTGCTTTATTACGCTTAATTTACTCGACATAAAGCCGTATTTAAATAATAAGGGCTGCGTGCATCTGCCCTGTTACTAGTCAGAGTAACATAAAATGCATCTTATTTCAGAGGACAGTCTGGGCCTGCCTAGCGGAGCCCTTCGCCTGGTACAGAAACGCGGCTCTTTCGCTGCTACCTGCTTTGTTGACACGGGTGTTCCCTACATTTACAGAAAAAAATGCCCAACGGCTAAAAAATGTAAACACTGCTCTGCAGAAGCAACACGATACGGACTTGTATTATGTGTTAGAGGAAACGCTGTGCCCGCCTCCCTGCTCGGGGCCGCGCTGCCATTGGCAGACCCCTGAGGCAGGAAGCCAGGCAACGGGAGAGAAGACGTAGGCCGGGCCAGAAAAAAGAACGAAGTCCCGCCAGCTGCTGGGCTATGATTGGCTGCCCGCCGGGATGGAGCAAAGAAGCCGAGTCCTACCGCGGCCCGGGACTCCCGTGAGCTACGGAGAGCCCCGGGCCGCCCCAGAGAAGAGATATCCTGCGTAGCCGGTGAGTGGGGTCCGGTGCTGGTGTGTGTATGTGTGCGGTTGCGGCGGCGGGTCTTTGTATGTGTGCGTGCGTGTAGGTGCGCTGGTGTGTGTGTGGGGGGTCTCTGTGTGTGCGTGTAGGTGCGCTAGTGTGTGTGTGTAGGTGCGGGGGTGCCTGTGGATGCGTGTGGCTGTGTATGCGTGTGGCTGTGATGTGCGCATGCGTGAGTGTGGGTGCGCGTGCACTGAATCCAGCCGGGGAGAAGCGTGTGGCGGTTTCTTGTCCGTCCTTCCCCCGAGTCAGCTAGCTATAGTTCTCCACCTGGACCGCACCCTTCGGATGCGTGTTCCCAGGCTCGACCTAAAAAGCAAATGATCAATAAATGGGCCTTTCCTTTTGTCTTTATATGGACGCATTTGCTGTGCATCCGAAGGCAGAGGTCAAATTTTAGGTAATGTCTTCTGACAAAATGCTGCTTATTCTTCTCTTAACACGGAGATTGACGTTTACTTTCCACTTTCCTTACTCTAAAATGTGTGAATTTTGCATCCAAGTAACAGTCCTGCACAGGTACAGGGAGTGTGAAAGGAGAAGGCTGCAGTATGTCAAATATTTTCGAACACACAACAAAATCGAAACACTTGTAAATGAACTTTACAAATGTTTCAAAATAAAATCAGCAAATAAAGAGTAAATTACTAAAAACATAGGTCAAGTCAAATATTGGAAACATATAGACAACATGTCAATGTTTCAGGAGAAAAACTTAAAAACAGCATTTGTCTAGCATTGCAGTCGATGGTCACTTATTCCAAGGGTGACCTGGAGCAGTCTGTAGTAGGTATCGGCCAAAGAGGAACAGTTTAAGTGCATATGATTCACAGGATGGGGTCTTGGTTGCCGTCAATAGGGACGCTTAGATTGGTGAACAGTGACGTCTAGTTTATACATCTGACATCTGCCCCCCCCCTCCCCCCCAATGAGTTTAAATGGCAGTAACGCAGGCTTTATCGGTCACCCTTTCCAATTCTGTACATTAAATATAATAAACAAGGTAATAATATGCTGCAATTGCAACGTTAGAATAACAGAAAGGCTACAGGCAAATAGCTCGACTCCTTAACACCCCAGCCGGAGTAATACTGTGAATACTGCAGTAGTTCCACTGGTTCTGCATATTTTCCTCTTAGCAGGTGACCGCACACCACTCCTAAGGGCACGTCACATGGCCCGTGGCCCTGCAGCTCCTCCCGTACCCACAGCCTGCCCTGCCTGGGCCACGCTCCAGGTAGGCTGAACCCCACATAACCCACAGCAGCCTCCCTGTGCTCACCCCTCCTCTCTACTACTTCCCCAGAGTCTAGACGCGGGCAGACAGACCGCAGGTAGCGCTGCCGGCTCAGCCTCTCCCGGGTTAACCTCTAGAGCCGCCAGGGCCACGGTGATCCGCCGCTGAGCCGGGCTCAGACCTGCCCACCTCCCCTACTCCCCCGCAGCAGCTGATCCGCCGCTTCCACCACTCTGCAGCACGCAAGATGGTGGGGTCGCTGGTGGGGAGAGACAGCGGCCTGGCAATGGTAGGCGCCCTTCATGCATGTGGGTGTGTGGGAGCGTGCGAAAGAGGAGAGTTGGCGCGGACCCGGCCTAGCACGGGCCTCAGAACCAACTCAGTGCCTCATGCTCTGCTCCCCACGCGCTACCAGCCCAGCCCACGTCAACAGGCAGTAGCAGGTACCTGGCTGCAGCCACGGCAATGCAATGCTCTGTTCCTGTGACACTGCACCGCAGTGGCATGTGCCCTGCATGTTTACACCAGAGCTGGAAGCTCGCGGGCACCTGGAGAAAGTGTTTTCAGGACTGAAGCGCAAGCAAACCCACTACCTTTGAGTTTCCCATCACTACTGTCTGCTCGAGGGAATGGCTCATGTTTACTAAATCTTCTTCCTGTAGTAAAACAGACAGACCTCGTCCAACAGGTCTCCCACAGGCAGGGTTACGGGATATTTTGAAATCTCCGCGCTCAGAATAAAATCGAGAAAGTGAGGCGGCTGGTGATGTCTGGGACAGCGTGCCTGCTGCTATGAAAGTGAAAGCAGGTATGGCGCAAGATAATTAAAAAAACATAAGGCCCCAGCATGCCTGTAGACTCTGAGGGGGGGCGGAGTGCGGCCGAGAGCACACATACAGCGAGCAAGGGCACCATCTGTTTGAAAGTTAATTACAAACAGATGCTTCCACAGATCGCTCCTGCAAGGGAATCGCCAAACGTGCATGCGTTGCCATTGAAAGCAATGCGTGCACGTTTCTGGCCTCAAAAGCCAATCGATTTCAAGAGGTTGCTTCCTATGCAGCTCGCTGTGTAGGCGAGACCTAAAAATAGTCCCCCCCCCAATAACAGAAAAAGAGCCATAGTGTAATGAGACGGTTGTCCCTGCTCAGTGGGAGGAAAAGAAGATAAAAAGGAGGGACAAAGAGGCAGGACTAACCACTAGCAAGCACATATTTTTAAAGGACACTGACAAAGTTACACTAAAAGCAAAGGCAAGCAATAGGTGGAGTTTAAACTCTACAAACATATGACATGTCACTAAGCGACAGCTAGACCTAAAACGATTCACGCTTTGTATAATAAGGACCACATCTTCTGGCCTTTAAGTAAGCTCATAGGCTGTCTGATACACATGTAAAATTCCCAAAATTTTGCCCAGCTTCAAAAGAATCTGAGGGCCTTGCCCTGACCCCTATATATTCCCTGTTCTGAGATGACTTTAAGCCAAACCTGAGCAAACAAACCAGTTACAACTGCAAGATAATTAACAGCCCTCTGTCAGGGGTTTGAGACAAACTCTGAAATTCTTTGACATCAGACATGCCATAACTGCACTTCATTCAAGAAAACGCTGAGAACAAATGGAACCAAACAAGTTCTCCCATTCAGTTTTGAAGCTCCCACAACCACACCCCAACCCACCTCAGTTAGGAGGACAGGACCCTCCCACTAACAAAGTCAAACCTCTAACAAAGTTCTCATTTAAGTAATCTTCAACCATCCACCAACAGACGGAGACGGAGATGTGCAAATGGGCCAGTAGCGAAGGAGTGGTTAGACGTAGGCAGGCAACCCGCACAGCTAATGAAGAGCCTAGAAATGGCGAGGGCATGGGAAGACTTAACGCAGACGTTCAAAAATAGCTTAGAGAGCGAAGAAGGCTAAGCTTGTAGGGTTATGAAAGGATGTTCCTTGAGATGCATTATATATAGTGTATACGGTCAGGTTGGTCTCTTCCTTATGTTAGACATTGTGTATTAGTAAGGCCCAC
The DNA here is from genome assembly GCF_964263255.1 of Lissotriton vulgaris. Classification (NCBI taxonomy): domain Eukaryota; kingdom Metazoa; phylum Chordata; class Amphibia; order Caudata; family Salamandridae; genus Lissotriton; species Lissotriton vulgaris. Next base: position 1,666,466,194 of record NC_141695.1, read on the forward strand.
ACCAGTTGAGGTTAGTTGGGGGGTTGGGGTCGGAGGGAAGGGAATACCATGCGGCTGCAAGTGATGTTGACGTGGGAGGGTGGCATGAACAGCCACTGAGAGTAGTGTGTTGGAACCTTTATGCCGAACTGAGGGTACATGGGATTTAACCCCCCCCAAGTACGTCCATGAGACAAACAGGGAGGTTAGTGGAGGTTTAGTTCTATAGTGGTGGCATAAAAGCTAGGAGCCCCAAGGTGAGCTTAGGCATGAACTGTTCAATGGTTGGGGAGTGGGGTGTTAAAAGCAGATACTAGATCTTCTGACCGAGTCACTGTCCTGGTATCCCGGAGCTACCTCCAGGTTGGAGTACTATCGGACCTTGCGCTGCCAGGCGTCCGGGATGTGGGCATGCAGGCTGTGTAATGGGTTGATGGGGGGGATTATATATGACGGGGGGGGGGGGGGCAGTCGCATCGGTGTGTACAACTGTATGTTTTTTTTTTTTACATCTGCAATAAAAACTATTTAAAAAAAAAAAAAAAAAAAAACAATTGCTAAGGAGCCAGTCACTATCGTAGGACACTTAGGTGGGCAGTGTTTATGCTGAGTGGCACGTGCGAGCTGCCATGGCCAACACGCACTAGGATTGGTTGAGGTGCTGACAGTACTCCAATCCTAGGCCGCTTTACACATTACCACTATTCCCTGCCACTCGACTACCAAAATTGTATTCAGCCAATGCCAAGTGACCCGGAAGTACTCGCATTATAAACACATGTTTGTCAAATGAGAGATAACAGGCAACGGATTTAAATTTCGATTTACTGATAGTCTTTCTAATTAGCGGCCAACGACTTTAGCTGTATGCAGAATGCACAATCGGAGCTGGTTGGTGATGGCAGTGCTCACGGGTCTGGACAGTACTCTAAACTCTTACTCTGGTAAAGCATTTATGCGATATGTGAGCTATGCCACCTCAGATAGAATTTGCTGCAGGACTGATTAGGGCAAAATTCACTGCTTTCGCTCTTTTATAGGTGCCACGTTTTTTGTGTGCACGAGTTTCAGGTGTGCCAATGGGGTGATGCTTTCATGAGTCAAGCTCTACACTTAATTGGAATCAGTAATTCTGTTTTCTTGCATTCGGGAACATGCAATTTTGTATCCAATTGAATTTTTATTTATGGCTCACATTTGCCCTGCTGCTATTACTTTTCAAATATCGGATAATGAAAACATCATAACTACAAGTACTAGAATGCAAATGATAAAGTAATGACAATGAACTACTTGCACTGAACGTGAGACTAGCGTGCGCACCACTCCACTCCTCTTGTTTCTCTTTTTGATTGTTTCCCTTGTACCACCCTAACCCCCACATTTTTTTAAAACGCATCTCCCCCTTAACCCTGATCTCCCCGCCCCTCTTCCTGATCTTGCTTCTCTCATTTTTGCTGTTTTTTTCTTTTTCATATATACCTCTCCCTCTCCATTCTGTTCCTAGAGTTCTCGCGCTCACTTTCAGCCCCACCGCCTTCACCTCCCCAACCTCGCTCCACCCTCTCTCTCGTAGGCCTCAGCAAGTATCCTTTTTCTTTCTCTCAATTATTACCAGTGCCACCCCCTTCCCGTACTGTATGTTCTCTGCTTCAATCACTCATGTTTCTGCCAAATGTTCGGTGCCCAGATCTCACTCTGCCCTCCCTCTCCTTGTCTCTGAACAATTTCGCCCCTTCCCATTCCAGCCGGCTCTCTTCCATTTTCGCGCCCTCCTTTCTCTTGTCGGGTTTTCACCCATTTGAAGCACTGGGCCCTTCTCAGCAGGTATCGGCGGCTTTCCAGCAAGATGCTGTTTGACATCTCAAGTGACTTAGTGCAACAAGCATTGGCATAGCCAATAGGTCTCGCCTTTGGGACCTTTTAAATGTTTGGCCATGGAACAGTTGTTGTTGCACCATGAATATTGTGTTGCATAACTAACTACTTAGAAGGTCCCAAAAGCGAGACCTATTGGCTATGCCAATGCTTGTTAACCCTTACTTTCTGCAGGTTATTTGTATGCATCAAAAGCCTGTGTGACTGCCAGCAGGCTTATCAGTTGGCAATTGTCTCTCGACTTTGGTGTAGGGTAGGCCATGACAGAGAGGGACCTTTCATGGTTTTAAATCACAGTAAGTGGAATGGGTGCAGCTTATTCAGTCCCCGTAGCAATAAAAGGACAAAGACCCATAAGCGCAGTGCAGGGACTGTTACGAGGACCTTGTTCAAGTAGAAACAGTGCTGTGAGGAAATGCTTGTGGCATGTAGCGCTTTATAAAAGTGTGTAAGCCCCACTCTTTTAAGCATGTTGTGGTAGGAGGGTGTAAGAAAACTGCCAAACAATCTGTGTACTAAAAGCACGCTGTTCAAAGAGACCTTAAAAGGCACCCAGAAGAGCAGAGCAAGTGCTTCGCTGCCCTATAGATTGGCAACACTATCACGTAGGCTAAGATAGTATTACAAATGGTTTGTGTCAAATTGATACCTATATTGTGCTCCCTAATGCCCATCCCAAACGCCTAACATTAACCAATCAGTGTCAACATTAAAGCTATTATGCATATGGCCACAAATCTTGCTTTCAGTACACAAATACTACCCTGGGACATCTGGATGTCGCTAAAGAAACAAAACAGCAAGACCCTCACTGGTTTAGTATGAAGAGAAACCGTATTGCTGCGGCTGCCATTGAAACCCCATTATCCATGAAAATAAGACATTACAGAAGTAAGGGAAAAGACAGAGCAGTGTTGGGGGGGGGGGGCGCATTCCAACGAGAGAGAAGAGAGGGCTAGTAAAGAAAGTGTGAGAATAGGTGTGCGAGAAAGCTTAGAAAGTATAAAGAGTAGGGGAATGAGTAAAGGTGGTGCAGAGAAGGGAAGAGAGGGAGGGTGAGAAAGAGGAGAAGAGAGAAATGTGAACGCAGGGCAGAGCACAAAATAAAATAAAAAAAGTGGATCGAGAGGGAAGGGTTACAAAAGGAAAGAGAAATAAGCGGTTAGAATATCTATAAATGGGTCAGAGGGAGAAACCAGAAAAGGCAAAGACAAAAGGGTCAGAGACAAAGGGAAGGGACAGAATGAAACAAAAAGCAAAAAATCAAGGTGGAAGACCGAAGAAAGAAAAGACAAATGCGGACAGAAAAAGGGAACAGTGTGAGAGCAGAAAAAGAAAGGTAAAGAAGTTAGAGTGCCTTGGCGGCCTGTCCAAATTGAGCCAGGTGTTGCCAAGGTCACCACTGGAGTGGACAAAATTCGAGAGTAAAAACCGCGCACTGCAGCGGGAGAGAGAGGCGGAGGGGTGCACCTGCGAGTGGTGCACGCTGGAGAGAGCAATCTGCTCTTTTTCCAAGCACATACTCGTGCTTGTGGCACACCGCTGCGCAGTCCGGCGTATGCCGCCATAAGCACTAGTATGTGCTTGGAAAAAGAGCTGCACGACAGCTAAAGGACTCCTATGCAGTGCATGCGCACTGCGTAGGCGAGACCTAACAAAAATGTATCTCAACTGGGGGAGAATCAGGGAGCACACCACAGTGAACTCAACAATTATTTACAGCAAAACATACTGAGCACTAGCACACACCACATGAACGCGATTCAACTTAGTTGGCGCCCAAGGAGTCCCATAGTGCCTCATGCCACAATATTGCTGGTCTGCAGAGACTGAAGAATGAGGCGCCACAACAGCCATTGCTGGAGGAGCCGGAAAGTAGCTGGCTTATTTGTTCTTGGGCAGAGGCCAATAACAATATGCATTCAATGCAGCTTGTTTATATTTGCCTCAATAGTGAACCACTTGCAGATAATATACTTATACTATTTACATGATAGATAAAACAGAGACCCATAAGCATCTAATTAAATAACTTATATGAAAACTATGTAGTGACCTATATACATCTTAAACATAGATTATACGTGTGTGTGTATATATATATATATATATATATATATATATATATATATATATATACATATACACACATATATCCGTATGTAAAGGTAGTTTGCATTGTAATGTTGTGGGAGAAGGAATTTAGTGTATGTGGAATACTAGACAGACACCTTGTGGCAACAGGGTGTCTAACAATGAAAAATAAGTATGTTAGGCATCAATACTGAAAAGTAGATCTCGCATCACACCAAAACAAGTTTAACTGGCAACCTTCAAACAATAACATATGCAGATCTTCAAAGTGGTAATGGGTGAAGTTTTTTTTGCTTTTGGGTAGTAATGGGGGTGGGGGGGGGGGGGGGAGCTGCCATGGGGCAATCAGGTGTTACTTGGTTCCAATTGTAACAGTCCTTTACCTTTGGTAACACCTTACTAATAAAGTATACCCCTTCAGCACTTGACCTTAAGGGTACCAAAGCAGTGAAGTCCAAGGCTTACTCAGGGAGGTTGCAGGGATCAAAAACTCAGAGCTACCACCAAGCAAACAAGAACACATATCAATTTCAAGCCAGTGTTCCTACTTTTAAGAAGAACAATTACTTTAACTGACAACTAAATATGCAATTTATGCAATAAAACAAAACAGATGTCTCTAGCTGCTCTTCAACACGGAACTTGAACAAGATCTTGTTAAGCAATGTAAATTCCCCTTCTGACACAGTGATCACGGAGTTCACAATGTGAAACCTCTTCCTATATTTGTCCCAATGGTGTCAAGGGAGAACAGATTTATACTGTATTTATAAATATTACATCATGCCAAGATTCCTTCTATTATATTTGACATGGGGTCAGTATGATCAATGCCTATTTGTTATTAGCAACTGAACTACCTCATAAGTAGACTGCTCCCCAATGAAATGCCTGCGCAACAAAAAAGTGAAGCCAAAGCTCCTTCATACTGCTATTTTTTTTTATTATGTGTCTACTGGTAACAGCTAAAGCTCGCTCCACCGACATTTTAAAATGAAACATTGAAACTGGACTCCTTAATATAACAAGCATTTGCAATGCAATAGGTCTCGCATTAACGCGAGTTTGAGATATTGACATTGCACATAACAATGGCTTTTATTTTTGTTTTTAAAAACATTTAAAAAAGGCATTGTCATTTACAATGCCAATAGAGTAAAAACGTGCGTAAATGCGAGAAAAATAAATGTGACTGGTGAGCTGAAATAGCCCACACATACAAAATTTGCTTAGACAGCATTTTACTGGATTGTAATTGCATTTATATAGCGCTTACTACCTCCGACGAGGAGCCAAAGCCTTTTTTTTTCGGCGAGTAGCAGACTACTCCGGAACCCAAGAAGTAGATTGAATTAAGAATGTCCTCCTCACTTGCTTTCATTGAAAATACAGTCTGTTGTGTTTGTGTTAAGTGCGCCAGGCTAGAGCGCCTCTTACTGAATACGTGTCTTGTATCCTGGATATCAGCGTAGGAGACAGGAACTACAAATCCAATACCTAGCGCGACATGACTACGATACAGGAACTTCTTATTTAAGACGCCCATTCCAGGAAACCGCGTCGGAAATTCTAGACGGCGAAAGCACTTCCAGGTTCAGGAGCTCAGTTGCTCCCGATCTTGGTTTCACCGATCCTTGGATGCCTCTCCTCGCTGGAGAGCTACTTTGTCTACACGGTACAGAAAGGAGTCGAACTGCATTGTCGGCCGCTTTAAACCTTTGGTCCTCCGTTGGGGAGCCTGCGCGGTGAGCGGCTCGTGCGGAGGACGATAGTAAGTGAATTACCGATCTGTAAACGGCATTGTTGGCCGTTCTAATCCTGGATCCTCCGTTGGTGAGCCTGTGTCTCGTGGCTCGTGCGGAGGACGATTTTCTTAAGGGGCTTCGCGTGGCATTGTCAGCCGTGGGGTCTTCATTGTCTTGCAGCTCATGCGGAGGACGTTTTGTTTATCACAAACATAATTCTGTCATTAAGAACCACAATAGTCCTCCTTTGGAAAGCATGCGTAAGCAACTATTGCGCAGGACGGTATTCCTAAGCCTGCCCAAGTTGATGCTGGAATAACACGAGTTACCTCGAGAAGTACGTACTGTGTGGATTACTTATTGTCGAGGGTGACGTAACCCAATATTGCTTTTGTTTGCATTCCGGAAAGGAGCAACACCATTATAGATTGCATTATTCATAACATTGGCCAGTGGTTTGGGTCGTTCTGTGGCTATTTAACAGGGTGACACATAAGACTACCTGGTGTTTTCTCATGCTTTGGAATCAGGTGTATTTAGAGATACACAGGACAGTAACTCTGAAGCACCGAATGCATGAAAGAGGTTATCTTCTTCAGTTCCTTTATTTCCTTTACAGGTATAGCATGTTCTTGACACAGTAAGGGAGTACAGTTGGGGTCGTAGGAAGTATTGCTATATGATTTCTTGTTTTGTCATTTCAGATCTCCCTCCATGCAGTTCCTTTCCTTACCTTCCCTCGCAATTGATCCCTCCATTGACCAAGGCTATTATAGCAATCTGGTCTTTGTCAGATCAAGAGGTGGACCCATTTGAGCATCACTCTGATCCTGGGGACGTGACGATAACAGTTTGCTAATGGGTACAGTTGCAGTTATTCACCCTTTCACAGCGACCATAGCGCGGTTACAACGGCTCTGTCGGAGGAGTGTGAAGAATTACGGAAGACAGTTATTTTAGCACAAGCCCTCTTTTCAGGGATAATTGGGTTATAAAAAAGGTACTATTTCAGAATGGGAAGGTTTGTTAAAATGCAATTCTATTTTGCGGTTAAAGACCAAAGTGACGACTCCTCGCCTCCAATTCTCCCATCAATCATTAGTCTCCCGAAGGTCTGACCGAGCTCGCAGGCTGCAGATTAATTAGCCCCATTTTGTGACCAGTGTTCGATGACAAAAGATTGCCCATCAGACCTAATGGAAGACGCGGGGAGAGGCAGTCAAAAGGGGGCATGCAGGAGTGTTTCTTAGGTCAGTATTAATGGGAGCCCGTGCAGAAATCACTGGCGCACATAGCACGTGGAATCTAATCTCACAACAGGATACAGCCTGCATTGCTAAGAAGCAAAACATTTGCCAGAGTCATGCATGCCTCCCCACAGATGTACTAGTGGTGGCAGTGTGCAAACTTCAGGAGTAGCAAAGAAAACAAGTAGTCCCTAAATGAATAGATAACAGCCAGCAGCAGAACTAAACTGTAGTTGGTCGGTGCTGCTTCCTGCAAAACGGAGGCAAAAAAGTAGTGACGTATCGGATCAAAAGCCAACCATAAGTCCGATAAGAAAGACCAATGCCAAAATCAACCAATGGCAAGCGACAGGAGAAATTACCCTCCATATTTGTGTTTACTATAGGTCTTGCGACAACGCATGCGCTGTCTAGGCGAAACCTAAAAAGTGGACCGAGATGTGCTTGTTTTTGATAATTTGTATCAAATCCGCTGGCTATTTATTAGAGGGAAAGATTAGGCATTTACCTTACAGCATTTCCAGAGATTCGATTCACTGGATCATTTGATGCCAATTCAACAACCTTGTTTAGTTATTGTTTTTTTCAACTCAGACCACAAGAAAAATCTGTTACTAGTTGCACTACTTCGCCAATTAAACCAGTGAAGAATCTGACATTAGGCAGATCCAAATAGGATACAATTTGTATTAGACTCAATCTAAGTAAACCAACATTGGCAAAGCCAATAGGCCTGGCCTTTTTTTTGAGGAGGGGGGGAATCTGGCTACAGATATTTATATATTTATCACTGTCTAGAAGTCCCCATGCCAACAATTCTTCAAAAAAACATAAGTATACAGGAAGAAAAAGTTTTGAATCAGTTACGTTCAGCTATTGTTTTTTTCAAGTATTTTCTTGGTATGCCATTGCAAGGCCATGGCATTTGCTGGATGGTTACATTGTCCTATTTGTGCTCCATTCAAGTTTTGGTGCTGGGTCTCAAGTAATCCTTTACTTAAAAACCAACCACTGTATGCTCTGTGGGGTATACGATTTGACAGGTCAGCAACATTTTAATAGCTGGTTTATGGCTTTTTATTTAGATTTGTTTGTTTTTTGTTTATACTAGCCTGTAATGAAGAGACCGTGCTATTCACCGATTGCTCCTGCACATTAGTTTGCTTTACACTGCGGATATGATAAGTTTGGATTTCTGGTTTCTGGTTATAAAGTAAAAATGTGTTTGCACGCAGGGTATCTTAAAGATGCAATTGAAATACCGTCTGTCAAAAGTATCCAATCTGCAACATTTTGCCATTGTTTTGAGTTCTGGCTTCACAGCACAGTTTGCCAGATCTTACATGATTAACCTCTAAAAAAAAAAAAATACAAAAAAAAAAAAGAAATGTTTAAAGCCTTCAGTAGTCCAAAAAAAATGGCTTTGGCTACACCCATATGTTGGTGGGTGTGAGCAAAGGATTTAATTGGCAGAAAATGTGTGCATGATCGTTAAGAGTGTTTATCGCACTACAATTTGTTCCCCAAGATGGCCATTAAATTAAAACATAATGACAGCAGCATGACGATCATAAAGCGATCAGAGATGTCTAAGTTTATTCATACAATGCATTGTAAAGATTGACAAAGTGCACACATTTTTCTTCTTTACTTTTGTCTGATTTATGCCACTGTATTTTCTTTTGTTGCGTGCTTCCCCAAAAAGCGCGGACAGCCCCAGGCCGCGCTATTGAATTATAACGCACTGGAACGGGAGTGGATTCCACTCATGTTGGGTGCACAGCTTAAGTGTCCATTGCATTCCAAAAAATGCCATCACATTGATCCTTTTGTCCAAATCCTTTTTTTTCATTCATCATCTGAGTCAAAACTTCATCATTTCTTCTTAATTTTACGCAAATCACGAGAGAATGCTTACATCTTCGCTCGATTCTTTCTGAAGCAGACATGCTAATCCAAGCCTTATTCTGCGCCATGAAAAGTGTATGCAAGTTTTATACACATCCATAAAACTTGTTTACCCAATGCATTGCAGGCCTTCTGTCCAGCCCATCGTCCGGGGTTTTCTAAAATGCAAAATACATTCTGTTAGACTATGCTATTGCCTAATCTTACACAATCCTGGGTGCACAAAACAGTCCATCCCGCTCTCCCAAATCAACGTTTTTCCCGCTAAAAAACGTAGCATAGTGCTACTCTTTCTGATGAGTATCCCTGCTCTCCTCCGTGCCTTTCACTCTTCGTGCCCATCATATTACAACCTCCCAGCAGCGTTGCATAACTACCACCTTTCGACTCTCCCATGTCCCCTCCCAATCGATCCTACCTCTTTTCTTTACTTACACAGCCCTATCTTTCGTTCAGCTGTATATTTCTAAACATTGTAAGCTCTTCCCAACTCCTTCATGGTAATAACTAATCCATACCTTCCAAAATGTTCACGTTTGTATTCGCAGCTCTCTCACCGAACCAATCTCAACCTAGTGTGTTACGCCCTCTAAACCGGGCTTCTCATACCACAGTTCGTCGCCGCCCCTCAAATACACCTGTTTCCAAACAATGTCCTCACTTCACTAACCCTCCCCACTTGACCACCGCCTCCAAAACCCACAATGCACTCCGTGTGTGAAACTGTTTCTCCGATGTCAGGCACCATATTTTCTTCCGTAACCCCACTCGCTGTTTAATCTTCCTAGTCTAACTCAGCAACGCTGGTGGGAGGTTGTAATATGAGGGGCACGAAGAGTGAAAGGGTGAAAGGCACGGAGGAGAGCAGGTGTATTTGAGGGGCGGAGACGAACTGTGGTAGGAGAAGCCCGGTTTAGAGGGTGTAACACACTAGGTTGAGATCGGTTTGGTGAGAGAGCAGCGAATACGAACGTGAACATTTTGGAAGGTATGGATAAGTTATTACCATGAAGGAGTTGGGAAGAGCTTACAATGTTTAAAAATACACAGCTGAACGAAAGATAGGGCTGTGTAAGTAAAGAAAAGAGGTAGGATCGATTGGGAGGGGACATGGGAGAGTCGAAAAGCACGAGAAAGGTGGTAGTTCTGCAACGCTGCTGGGAGGTTGTAATATGAGGGACTCGAAGAGTGAAAGGGTGAAAGGCACGGAGGAGAGCAGGGATACTCATCAGAAAGAGTAGCACTATGCTACGTTTTTTAGCGGGAAAAACGTTGATTTGGGAGAGCGGGATGGGCTGTTATGTGCATCCAGGATTGTGTATGTTTGGGCAATAGCATAGTCTAACAGAATGTATTTTGCATTTTAGAAAACACCGGACGAAGGGCTGGACAGAAGGCCCGAAATGCATTGGGTAAACAAGTTTTATGGATGTGTATAAAACTTACATACACTTTTCATGGCGCAGAATAAGGCTTAGATTAGCATGTCTGCTTCAGAAAGAATCGATTGAAGATGTAAGCGTTCTTTCTTGTGATTTGCATAAAAGTAAGAAGAAATTATGAAGTTTTGACTCAGATGATCAATGAATAAAAATGATTTGGACAAAAGGATCAATGTGATGGCATTTTTTGTAATGCAATGGACACTTAAGCTGTGCACCCAACATGGGGTGGAATCCACTCCCGATCCAGTGCGTTAAGTTTATTCATAGCCATCCCATGGCTGAACACATTCTAGAAGTCATCAGGATTGGTTTTCGTAAGGTGACTCAATGCCCAAGCTTCCCGAGACCTGTAGTTGGCTTGTGGGTTCCTGTTCTCCAAAACATAAATTACAACCCTTGCCAGAGTGAATCCTCAAAGTCCCTAGCTTACCCCGGGTAGCTATGGCACAGGGCAGACAGGCTTAATTTAGGGCAATTTGTAAGTTATTTATACAGGACCAAGGTTGAAATGCAAAGCAGTAAAAATCCCAAACTGATTTAAAAAATAAAATAAAGAGTAAAATGTCAGAAAATGAAAAAAATCAGGGGGCTGAAGATATTCATTTCAAGTCGTAGTTTAATGTTTTTTGAATTTCAAAACCATAAAACGTGCAATATAATACTCCAAATACCTCAAATACAGCAATTAACACCTCCTCATAAAACCAATGAACCAAGAGATGCAACAGCCCTGCTATGCACAGTTAAAGGAATAACGACATTCCAGATTGAAAATTCGGAAAATACAATACAATGAACAAAATGCAAGACTGGCGATATTTTAAAATAACAGTATCCTTACAAATTCCTTGCCAACTCATTAAATGAAAGCTAAGATGATCAGCAGGGAAATGTTTGCATAAAGTATTTTAGGTGGCCAAGTAGCTGCACAGTTGCTGCATATTTCTGCTGGGATACCAGGAACTTAAAAGAAACTACAGCTGAGAACGCAAGTAAGAGTCTTTCTTCAACTTGCGAATCATTCAGGCAGCATGTAGAAATTTAGCAAAATGACAAATTCAGGGAAACCGAAGATTTTAATTTTACACGTATTAAGTAACAATTGCATTTGAGAAAGGGGCAATGATAACCAATGGTCACAGTCTAGTTGGATGCGATTTGAGACAGACAGCAAATGGAGCGTGGCTCAGAAACACCAACATAGTTCTTCTTAGCCAAAGATTTTACCTTCTGGCTTTGCGTTTTGAATCCCAACAGCCAGGAGCAAAAGTTTTCAAAAGTTCCTAAACATTTTCCTGGTGCCCAAACAACCACAGGAGTACAATTTTAAAGTCCCCCAAGACCTTGGTGGTGGCACTTGTTCACTGTGTTAAGCAGAGGCCAACAGCAGCGTCTGATCAGGTCCAGATACATAGGTCTGCTGGGTACTTACCAGAAAAGGCTTCTTGCAGCTTGGTGTGTCCCTGTAGTCACACAGGTCAGCCAACCAGCACTTGGAGTCCACTTCTTTGTTCTGGGTAGAGGAGGGAGCAGATCGAGTCCTTCAGGGCTCCTCTAAGATCAAAGACAGCAGGTCCAATCCTCTTCTGCACTTCCACAGGTTGAGACCGTGCTCTAAAGTGAGAGCCTGAAAGTGCCACATTTATGCATGTGTTCAACTATTGAGTGGGGTGACCACTGGGCACTCCCAAACCAAGGGGATAAAAGTTCTGAGCCCAACTCTCAACACATTCAAGTAGCTCCTGTGTGGCCTACAGCAAACGGGTCCAAAATACCATGTGTCAGGGGGTTTTCTAGATGGCAAAAGTCTTCAGCGACCCTAAACTTGGGCTCTGAGGGCTGGAAGTGTGTGTGGGTGTCATAGGGGAAGTACCGTTGTCCTTCCACAACCAACATTAAAATCCAGTTTGAGGCAGGCACTGTACCCAAAACAAACTCCGAAACAGAAGTCTGGTAGGAAAAATGTGGGTCTTTTAGTATCCAGACAGGGGATCCACAAGAATAGTCTTGGCATCCTGTCCTCTCCTTTTCGAGCATGTCCAGGTGTTACATGGGGCTCAACAGATCCATCGATCTGGATGTGACAGAGTGCTGTCACAGAATGCACACAGGATCAACTTGCAAATCCTGTGAATTTCTCTACCCATTCCAGAACGGCTTTTATTTGCTCCTGGGAGGCATTTCACACTTTCCAAGCTGAGCACCGGATGAGAGCTGGCAGAGGCTTATGCTCATTAGCCTTCCAACAATTCAAGAAGGTAAAAAGTAACTTTCAAAAACGTACTTTTATTTAATATTAAAGACAGACGTTACTACTGAATTGGATTTTTAGTAACTCTTAACGGATGACCTGTGGTTCAGTAGAATTCTCTAAAGGCTATATTTCAGTCACTTCTGTCCAAGATCAAACCTATCACAAGCATTTACAATAGGTCTCGCAGCATTAAAGTTTGAGTTATTGGCATGGTGTATGACAATGCGGTGCATAACATTTTTGGCAAACTTTGAATTGGTGAGCAGTGAGAGTGTATGCAAGAGTATGCTGGTTTTGAAAGCAGTGTGGTTGAGAGTGCAGGAATTTGGGTGACCGGAGCAATGTGGATGATGCACCTCACGCACGGGGCTGCCGCAGTTATTCACACAGCTCTGATGGTGCACTTCACGCACAGGCTCACAGCTGTATTATTCAAACAGCTCTGATGATGCACCTCACGCACGGGGCTGACGCAGTTATTTACACAGCTTTGATGATGCACCTCACGCACAGGCTCACAGCTGTATTATTCACACAGCTCTGATGATGCACCTCACGCACGGGGATGACGCAGTTATTATTTACACAGCTTTGATGATACACCTCACGCACCGGGCTGACGCAGTTATTATTTACACAGCTCTGATGTACCTTAGGCACGGGCTCACAGCGGTTATTATTCACAGCTCTGATGATGCACCTTAGGCACGGGCTCACAGCTGTTACAGTGCTTCCTTCTTTTTACTGGGGGCAACCTGGCTGGATAAATGCAGTGAAGCTTCTCAATGTAAAGACTTTGCTGCCTCAGCTGCGTGTTTCAGTCTAAGCTCGGGAGAGGATCCATGCAGTTCAGGCCGGACCCCGCTTCACTCTTCCACCTGTTGCCCCGCAGCAGGAGCCCTCGGGAAGCATCACACGGGTCGTGAGGAGAGTTCAGCCCACAACGTACAAAGTGCTCAGCAGTCGGAAAAAGAGGTCCCCCTATCAGGCTGTTCTGGGGCCAAACCAACACAAGCAACACCTTTGGGTAAATTCGCGCTATACAAATTTGCATTACATAAATACCAATAACAATAAAAACAAGCATTAGAAATGCAATAGGTCTCGCAGCATTAGAGTTAGTGCTTTTAGAATTGTTAATGGTTTTTTTTGTAAATCTTTAGCATGAGGTTGAGGGTGAGTGAGGGTGAGGGGTTGAGGGTGAGTGAGGGTGAGGCGGAGGGGTTGAGGGTGAGTGAGGGTGAGTGAGGGGTTGAGGGTGAGGGGTTGAGGGTGAGTGAGGGTGAGGGGTTGAGGGTGAGGGGTTGAGGGTGAGTGAGGGTGAGGGGTTGAGGGTGAGTGAGGGTGAGTGAGGGTGAGTGAGGGTGAGTGAGGGTGAGTGAGGGTGAGTGAGGGTGAGTGAGGGTGAGTGGGGGTGAGTGTGGGTGAGTGTGGGTGAGGGGTTGAGGGTGAGTGAGGGTGAGGGGTTGAGGGTGCCTGACCACCTGTCATCGACAGGAATACTTAAATGTGGCATTTTGTGTCGGTATACAGTGATTAAATGCAGTATCACATTTCTTATGTGCCACTAATTTTTATGCGGTGTGCATTCAAAATAAAATTGGTTCCTAAAAGTCTTCAAAGTCCACCTGATTTTTGGAAGCAGTGGCACTGTTCAATTAGAATATGCAATATTTAATTAAAGCACGTTGGCAGCAAGCCCAGATGTAGACTTTTTTTTTGCTATTCTTGTGGCACAACCAAAGACCCCTGCAAAGCCAAGCAACCTATTCAACAATTAAAGAGTTGTTCCCTACAAAATAATTAATTACCAAAAAGCCAACAACCGAACCAGACAAACCCAGTGAGTAATATACACATCGCATGTGTTAATAAGACCGGCCCATGTCACTCCTGTCTGGGCTCCACCAGTCCATATCTGAGCTATTTTCACTAACTAGACCCAAAGAGGGATATCCATGTGGGGTCAGGTTTCTACGCCCAGCACGCTTGCTTTGCGCTTCGAAACTAGGAATAAGCTTGTTACACTATTCCATCTTTTCATAGAAAGGGTAAATGTATTTACACCCTTAATAAACCAACAATGATCTTGTCTCAAATTTTAAAAGCACCGTTTTCTACCCGCATACAGACAGGCGTCTAAAATCGACTCTCCAAACCGAAACCTTTTAATGTAAGAAACCGATGAAATGATTACTTACTGATATTCAAAAAGAAAACATAAAACAAGTTCGCAAAAATGCACGTCAGAGTAACAGAATGTAATCTGGATTTTCATGTCGAAAACATCTACTTAATAAAAGATGCAATTTAACTACAGTTTACGGGCATGACCATATAAAGAGATTAAATCTCCAAGTAACAATATATTTGAATAACATCGAGATTTAACTTGAAGAGCTAAATCCTCTGACAAGAAGCATTCCCGATAAAAAAAATTAAACAAGTTGAACGCGTCCTGGAACTGCGGTCAGTGGTAAACCCTACCTGGTGAGACCTGTGGAGACCCCTGCGACACACCAACCGCTTGCCGCCAGGATTAAACAGATTGGGTGGATCTGGTCGACCCCAAAGTGCAGCCTGTGCCTGCACGCCATACTGTGAATGGGCCCGCTTTCTCTTTACAAGTGGTAACAAGAAAGGGTGGAGGGGGCAGGGGAGGAGGGGTCCGGGGAGGAGGGAAGGGCCAGAGGGACTTGATGGGAGTGGTGGGGGGGAGGGGGAGGGTATAGAGAGGGAGAGGAGGAGAGACAGGACAGGGGGAAGCAGCAGAGACACGGCGGGTAAAATAAACAAACAAGCCTTTCACCGTAACACGGCGGGCAGGGGAGGGGGCGGAGAGGGGAGAGGTGCGACACGGCAGGCAGGCAGGGGAGGAGAGTAGGAGGAGGAGGGGGGAGGAGAGTAGGGGAGGCACGGCCTAGCGGCAGGCAGGCAGGGGAGGAGAGGAGGAGGGGGGAGGAGAGTAGGGGAGGCACGGCCTAGCGGCCGTGCAATCAAGTAGTGAGGGGGCGGAGCTGGGGGAGGCTGTGAGAGAGTAGGCAAGGCAGGCGGCTGGGGGCATGTGGCACGCGCATTTAAGCTCAATGCGCATGCGCATTGAGCTTAAATTTCTCGTGCACTGCAAGGAATCGCCACGATTCCTTGCAGTGTGGATAAAGAGCGGATAAGTGCCAATACTCTCGCCTTGCTCGATGCGCATGCGCATCGACAGGCGAGACCTAAAAACGATCGCTATTGTAAAAAAAGGTAAAACCCATACCAGATATGCGACCCCTGGGCGGAAGCAGGAATAGACGTGCGCGTGCACTGTGGAAACCTGCCGTGGGGCGGGACTTCCGTTTCTGCTGGAAGCCTGCGCCCACGGAGTGCCCGGCCAGGGGAGCAGTAGTGACGCAGGGCTCCCATGCCAGAGGGAGAGCCCCGCGGTGGCGGCTGGAGTCCGGAGTGAAGTGAGTGGGGCTTAGTTGAAGTGGGGGGGTCGCGGCAGGGGGAGTCTGTGCGCTCGTGGGTGTGTGTGCGCTCGCTTGTGGGTGTGTGTGCGCGCGCTCGTGTGTGTGCGCGGCGGGGGGTGTGTGTCTCTGTGCGCTCATGTGTATGCGTGCGTGTATGTGCGCTAGTGTGTGTGCGTATGTGTATGTCTCTGCGTGTGTGCAAAGAAAATGAAAGCTGGCAACACTGTCGCTCTAACCGCTCACTCCCAGAGCCATCTAGACAGCAGTAAAAACGAAACTTAAACAAAGTGAAAGCACCATCTCTAAGCACGCATTGGAAGGGAACCATAAGCTGCTCAATGGAACGCGCGTTCGCGTGGCCCGCTCAATTCCGACTCTTTCACATGCGCGTGGCCAGTCTTGTCTCCTGGAAAGCAGAGTCGCTAACAATAGGTCTCTGCTGAGACCGCGCTTCGCGCAGTTAACGCCATGACACCTAAAAAAGGAATCATTGACTGTGTGAAAACAAAAACATCCACAAAAAACACCTGAATTCACCCATTTTCTTCTAGCCTCTTTGCAGTGATGAAGCTGCATCGCTCTTGGCCTCCCGCTTCCTCCAGGGGCTTCTGTCCCTGCTGTGGAGAATGAACCTAGCACAGCTTCCCTCGGATACCCTGTCAAGAATTGTAGGACTTTTGGCATTTTCTATCCAGGATATTTTACAAGGTTGCCAATGTTGCAGGGTCCGCCAATGGCTGAAAAATTACCATTTTCACAAAGATCTTTCTTATTCAGACACATTGCTCTCATTGAGGAAAGCCATGCTAGAGGTACAGTTGGACATGTAACATTTAGAAACCTAAAATAGCCGAGCCATCTTCAAAAACTTCTTAGATCTTGTCAAATATTATGATGCTATAAAACGGGGAGGAAAAGCCAGGTGCAGAGATCTGTGTAATTGGAAAATGGTCAAATGACAAATTATAGTTGCCCATCAACGGCCTGGAGCTCCTTGCAGCTAATTTGAGGTGAAGTATCTGACTTGCAGCAAGAATTAATGCTTTACTATGTTGAAGGACAACGGGCTCAAAGGAGTTTCCTACCCTTCCGGAAAAGCGTCACTTGTCTGTAGTCGAATGCTAGAAGAGTAATGAAGAATGAACTTTATACAGAGGGGAGACAGTTAATATATTTCTGGATAGCGTTTCATCTGGTTTCTTTCCCTAGTTTGGTCATCAGGGTGCGATTAATTCTGATGGAGGCCAGTACAAATATTAACAAATCTGGTGCCCACTTGATCCAAGAAGCAAGAACCACAAACTCCATGGCTGGGAAGACTAAACAATGTGAAGGTTGCAGTCTGTTCAGCATAATCTACTTTTAAAGAGCGGTTTCAAACCAATTTCTGAAGAAAAAAAAATTGTGACAGAATAATCCCCTCCTCCTGACAGTATTTAAAATAATACTAGCTGTAACAAACAAAAATCAAGTAGCAGAGACAATTACACCCCCCCCCCCCAAAAAAGGGGGGGGGGGGGAAGAGAATTCAGATCCTTCAATAATCTAACTGCTCATAAAAAGTGAGCATTCCAACCCGACTGGGTATGCATCAGCAGGGCAGATCAGATATTCAATGAGCATGCCTATGGTATCGGCAATCAAGCCTCACTATATTGCCCAGTCTGTGGGCATGCTTAACAAAAATATATTTCCTAGTGATAATCCATGGACACATAGTTGCTTGTTTTTTACCTTTTCAGGTAGCAGCCTACCAAGCGCAGCTGTGTGGTATGTGAAAGACATCTTGTGGAGTTTGACAGTTGACATGGGAATGCATTCTGCCCATCGCTTGCCATTGGCTTTGTGGTTTGTAACTCATGTTTTCTTGCATCCCATTTTCTTGCTTCATTTACTTGAGGCTGTCCAGCTTGAGTGCGTACTTCCCCATGTGAAAACTGTATTTACAGTATTCTTCCACGAACTCGAGTTCCATAATAAATAGGCCGTAAATCTTGTTCTTATTTCGTCACATTTGCTGGGTATTGAAAGACAGGTCAAATGTCAGGCGCTGTTTTCCGAGGGCGCTTTTTAGGTCGAGCCTAGGGCAGTGCGCATGGAAAACGACCTCTTGGAATGAATCCGTACTTTTCACACGCGTGCGTGTGTTTTTTTTTCTGTCTTTCTATTTGTCTTTGCGTAAGAAGGCAGCACGCAATTGAGCAAAGGTGGGTGCATGTCCCACCTTTCCCAGGAATTGTAGGTGTCTCCCGCTTGAGGTTATGCGCAGCAGCGCACAGAGTGTCATCTGTTTTTCCGCTGCAGCGGTGGGCACAAGCGCGCGCACCACTCACGGGCTTGTTAACTTTGGGATAAGAAAAACTGCACCCTCATTAAAGACCCCTGCTGTGCCTGTAAACTTTCAGTGGCATTCAGGATACAGTCGGGAGACCTTGCTGCACTGTTGGTATTGCATACATTGTTTCTTTTATTAATGTGTTATTTTTGATAACTGACCCAAGAGTGATCGCGCCCTCTCTCAGTAAAGCCACGCTCGGTGTCAGTTACGGTAGCAGCACAGAGAAGAGTACAAGTTGACTCAAGTGATGATCCCGACCTATGTCTATAGGCGCTGGGAAAATTGTGCGCGTTGGTGTGGGTGATTTATACAAGCGCATGTGGCAGGAAACTGCAAAGTGCCTACTGTTGGTTTACAAGGCGCTGGCTGATTGGAGCCTGCAGCCATTTCGCATCTCTCGTTTAGACAGAGTTCTGTATTTTCTTCACATGGCCTGACTCCGTGATGTGTGCCTACAGATGGCCGTGTTTCTGTGGCTGTTTGTGTGTTTATACGGACAAGTAATTCAGGGGCACAGACAGGGTGCACAGCGAGAGCTCTTCTGGGAAGTCGGCTGTACACTCTGTTCTTATTCAAGCCTTCTCTTTTCCACCCTCCATGGCGCACTGGACATGAGCACAAGTAACTTTTACAGACACTGAAAAAGACACTCTTCGCTGTGCGGTCTCCTGTTTTAAAAGGAACAGTGAGTGTCAATGGGCATTAGATGAGGCAAGCACAGGAAGACTCAAAGGCCATTTACGGTCTACGCTTGGTATGAGGCACCATATGGCTTCAGCAAACGCTGAGGTAGAGCAAGGCAGCTCAGTTGGTAACTGCACCTAGAGCGGATACCTGCATGTAACCTGTACGCGACGTACTGAAATCAAAATCAGTTGCGTTCAAACTCAGTCTCATGGAGTTTTTGTTATTTCATTGAGTGGATGTGTCTGGAAATGGGTAAGCTCATCGGGTGTGCCACAATTTGTGTCATTTGTGACTGTGGCGTATTACGGGTGCCACGGGCCCATATGATAGTTTTATAGTAAGAAACTTAAATAATTGGGTGCAGTAGGTAACCAACACCGCCGGTTCCCTATGCAACTGTACGTGTTGCATTACAGAATGCTACGCCCCTGAATGGTGTAGACTTGAAAATGATGACACCGCAAGAAGCTATTAGGGCTGGACCCTTTTGGTCTTAACCTGATCTGACAAAAGATCAGGATAAAGAGACAATCCAGATGTCCTATTCAGTGTCAAATCTCTTGCATTATGATTTTGACCAAGAATGTAATTGAAATACACATTATCATATAAAATAAAACTGTAACAGTTACACTACTTGGCACAAAAATACCAGCACTCTAGTTAAATAAAAGGATGGAAATACCCAGCTCACAAATTCTAAACATATCAAGTGTGAGCAGTGGCTAATTTGTAAAAGAATAAATGCCAGGGCACAAGGTTTTTCTTAAAAGCCCTCCGCCAGCGCTATTCAATGTCTGGTCTGCGAATATCAAGGCCATCTGGTCTTGATTCCACCTCACCCCTCTTACATACACCACCCTACTCTTCGGTCTCTTACCTCACTTTGAAGGTTCTTTTTCTTCGCTGCTTTCTTGGTTACTGTTCTTCTAGGTTTATCTCCCTCCTCCTTTTACCCATATCTGCCTTTCTCTCTAGTTTTGGGTCAAAGTCTGAGGGTGAAAAATAAATACAAATCCCAAAAATTCATACTGGTGCGCTCCACCTGCTCAAATTAAACACTGTGTCCGGGTATTTCGTCCAGTGTAGGTATTTTCTTTGAAGTTTGGTATGTGTAGTTTTGTTTTTCCTGGTATGAAAGAAAAACTACAAATGCGATTCTGAAGGGAGACCACAGGACACTGAAGTCTATTAATATTTCTGGTGCTATGGACCGGTCCTCACTCAGGCCCATGGACAGAGTGAAAACTGGGGGGTTTTAAGTAAAGCTCTGAAGTCGTCCCATGTCATTTGTGAGTAATTCATCCAAGACTTATTTTTGCATTCTGACATGGTTAGTGTTGCAATGATAAAGAAAAAGCTAAACTACTAGTCCCCAGAACACCAACTTAAAACCAATGCTGGATCGGATACTCGTACTGCCATCGGAGAACTTGAGAGCTCTGCTTATTGTGGTGGAGCTATAGGCTCTGTGGAAGAAGCCACGAGTTTCAGAAATGGGCTTGAAATAAACTGAGATCATACTTTTCAGGAAATCCTTTCAAGAACGTGAAATCCAACTCAGACATTTGTCTGTGAACATGATGAAGCTGCAGTATTTAGTTATAAAAAAGTTTATATAGCGCGAAAATTAACCTTGAGGGTATCAGAGCGCTTTACAATGTTCAAGGCAACGTAGAACAAGCATTTGCAATGCAATAGGTCTCGCATTTACACAAGTTTAAGCTATTGGCATTGTAAATGACAATACCTTTAAGTTATGTTTTAAAAACAAAAATAAAAAGCATTGTCATTTGCAATGTCAATAGCTCAAACTCGCGTAAATGCGAGACCTATTGCATTGCAAATTCTTGTTTTTCGTTACAGAAACCTACCCTCTTCCTCCTCCTGTTTCTAAGTTACCGAGAGTGTGTCGGGAAGCCTTCGAATTTTTATTACACTGAACACCTATTTAGGGTTTCATTTTGCCAAAGAAGCATGGGAAACTTGACAGTTTGTATTCATGCCACGTTAGCTTCATTTCATATTTTTTAAACTTTTTTTGTCACTGTTTAATTTAAATTGTGCGTTCATATTGGTCTGTATGCCAAGATTGTTGTATTTTTAAAAGTAGGTTTTCCCTAATTGTTTGTTCGTGAGAGCATAAAATACAGCTATATACTGCATACAATTCAGTATATTCAAAGTGATTGTGGCATAATGGAAATCTAGTCCGTTTATTAACCGGGCGGGTGCCTCTGAAAGTCTGATGGGTCTCCCATGGCAGATTAATTACATATGCGTGACTCACTGCAGCCCATTTGGCTTTTCCACAAATCAGTTTATGTGCCAGTGAGTACTTCTATGCAGGCTACTGTGGAGTTTACAGCAAGATGACGGACCATACCACAGAAAGCGGTCTTCAAGTAGAACATCAGTGTCTCCACAAAAGATGTTCCTCGCCATAAAGAGTTTGCCAAGAGACAGTGATTTGCTTGAGGGCTGTCAACAAAAAACGCCTGAATTAGCCATTTCCTTCTAGCCTCTTTGCAGTGATGAAGCTGCATCGCTCTTGGCAACCACCATTGCATATGCCATAAAGCTCTCACATTTAAGTGAAGGGAGGGTTGCGGAGGATTCACAGGTTAATGGATTTTGTTTAGATCAATGCAGGAACCCCAAAAGGAATCCAACAGAGTTGTAGGCACTGTGGTGTGATTAAAGGATATCTCCTGGAAATTTTTAAATATGTGCCTTTATCTGGAACAGGGTTTTTCATTCTAAATTCAAGCGTCACTCCACCGATACGTACCACTTAAGGATGGTCCTGTCTATAGTATGTATATAGCAAACCAGTAGCATGCATAAGATTTATTAGAACAATTCAACCTCTAATGCTATTTTTTGCAAAGCACCCAGCAAAAACCTCATCAATGTCTGCATATCGAAGATCCTATTAATTTTCATGTTGGCAGCTTGTTAAATGGCATAGATGTGATTGTTCAATGAAAATTATTGCCAAAGTCAACCGGTCTCCCCTATGTGAGATCTATTGACTGTCAATTTTTTTAGCCATACTGTGCAGCAACGCTAGCTTCAGTGCATGGATGTTGATAGGGAAATTTTTTTAGCCATACTGTGCAGCAACGCTATCTTCAGTGCATGGGTGTTGATAGGGAAAATAAAGTGCTGTAACACGTTCAGCACTTGCTGAGTCATAAAGCTTTTTGTCTTTACTGTTAGCCATGTTGCCTGGCTAAACAAAATTGGTAAAGCCAACAGACCTCACATAGGAGAGACCTACTGGATTAGCCATTGCTTGTTCTATAAAATCGACACCTCCCATTTCTTTATATACAACTGTATGCACTATTTAGGTTTCGCCTGTGCTGTCGGTGAAAATGACAAAATAAAAATCAGGCTTAGAACCTAGCCATTACTTACCATTGGTTGGTTTCCTGGTCATTCTTGAATCCCTGCTTCTTACTGGCCAGGCCTCCCGCTTCCTCCTGGGGCTTCTGTCCCTGCTGTGGAGCATGGACCTAGCACAGCTTCCTGTTAACGGTCAGTGTCCTTCCACTGTCTGTGCGCTCCCCCAGGCACTTTAATACTTTTTTCCATGCACTTTGTAAGAGTGCATAGCACTGTATGGTCTCTCCCCCCGCCCATGGTTAATTCTCTCTCCTCCAACTGCACCTCTTTCAAGTAGCTTGCTCCCCTCCTACCCCCCGAAACCTGTTGGCCCTGCCAATGCTGGTTTTCAAGTCTAACTGCAGTTTACTCTATTTAAAAATGTACAGTACAGATTACCACACTAGTCTTTAGCAAACGTCTGTCTTCACGGTGTGTATTATGTCCAAGCTAAAGGCAATGTTTATCAATGATTCAGTAGACACACATGTAAGGATGCAATGTAGAAGAAACCAATACAATTCAGAGATACACACACATATGTACAAGCACAAGTTCTTTGATAGAATAGACACAGTTTACAAAAGTTGAGTAATGTATTCCATATATTCCTTATGCACTGGCATCAGCAGAAAAGTCTGGTAGGATTCAAACTTCAAGAGTCCATAGAAAAAGAAATAAATAATTCTATCCTAATCATCAAATACAACACTGTCACACTCTCCCCCACACAAACGTCACACATTTTCTCTTAAGATTTAGCTTTGTCAGGAAAATTATCAAAACATGTCTTATAAAATTCTGTATGGCAAAAGACACCAATTGTTTTCTATTTGCACGGCTGTTTTCATAATGGTCTTCATTTGATCAATGTTGACATCATTACTACTGCAGAAATGACATGGCGCAGATTAGCATTTTGTTGCCCCTCAGAGTATGTGGGGCTGTTTTATGGACAACTTGATCTGATTTATACTTTTGTTTATGTTTCAAAACTTCCAAAATGTTACCGAAAATGAAAGTGTCCCCCCTCATTAAGTGCTATAAATGATCTCAAAAACACACTGCACGTTCTTGATTTTCAGATTATTCTCTATGAACTGTAAGTCTGCAAAAGTTCTAGCTAACCCAAAATGCCTGTTTTATATTTGAAGACACTGTCGCCTGTGAATGGTCAGTTGCTTCGGTTGTTAATTCAAGGCATTTATTACATTTTCTTTGCGTCAATAAATTATTTTTCCAGTGATAAACTTTAAAACTAAAAATCATTGTTATATCCAAATATCTCATTATAGGATGAGCCCATACTGCTCGATTAAAATCACTAACATTTCTTTGTATGTTTTAACACAAACATATTGCCACCGTGTTTAGATAATAGCATTTTAGTTGTATAGGTTTTAATACTATATATATAGATATATATATATATATATATATCCGCAGCACTAGATAGCTAAGGTCAAACATATTGGCTTTGTCAATGCTCGTTTGCATGACCATCCTCGGTACGGTAATCTTTCTCCTTTGGGCAAAAAGTGAAGGATTACTCCTGATGCACCTGGTAGAAGTTCTCAACATTTTGCCTGCGGGTTCTCTCGTGTGGAAGGCGCAACTCTCTACTATGGGGTCTGGCCTGCGCAGCAAATGGTCTCAACGGGGGCCTTTTGGTATCTTAAAGAGAGTTGCCCCCCACCCCCTTATGTACACGAGCTGTACTGAACCGCTAGTTCCTAACTTTCACCCACCCACAGCTAGCAAAGCTGTCTGTTTCTGGCGCAACTGGGAAGAGATCTGGCCCCACACACACCTTGTAATACATTTTGCACTCCAGAAAAGGTGTGATGAGTGTCTGACAAAGTTAACGTCTCTAAATTGGGTTGGTTTTAGTTTACACTGTGTGTGGTCTGTGGGAAACTTGTTTGTGGGATTGAGGGCGGGGCTCCCGCTGGCTCCTAAGGGGAGGGGGGCAGTGTCAATTCCTAACCTTTAAGTGGAGGACCGCAGGGTGGGGTCTTAACCTGGCCGCTCTACACGTAGTAGTGCTAGTGCTTTGGACTTCCGCTGTCCTTACCTCTGCCAAAGCTTCCCGCGAAATTTAGGCCCCAGGCGGCTCCATTGCCCCCGGCGGCTGGGAAGAGTGAGCCATGTCGTGAGGCATCCTGGGAATGACGTAACCACGCAATCGCCACGTTCCCGCACTTCGGACACCGACGTTGGGGAATAATAAAAGATCGAAAAGTAAAGTTAAAAGTAAAGACACAAAAGAAGGACGAATCGCTAGTTCGCGAATCAGATTGTATACCGGCCATCTTAAAGTGATGTTAATGTTCACTCAGGAACAAGAACCCAATGCTGCGGAAATAACAAAACAATACATTGTCATTTAACATAACTTTGAAGCTCCCGCCTTATGACGATACAATTTACTCGGCTACCTTTTATAACTATATATGTTAAATTCGATAAAGACAAGGTTACTCTAGGATTCCTATATAATTTCTTTAGAAATCGTTATTTGTTTGTAAAACTATTTTTAATCGCTGTGGTTTTAGGCGGGAAGACGCCTGCATTGCTCATGATATGAATACTTCTACTTCAAAATGGCCCACTGCTGCTTGTCTACGAAGACAGAGAAGTTGATGCCGCTTTTGCCCCTCTTTTGTTTCTTTCAGGGAAAGTTCTTAGAAGATGGGTGTTGTGCAGATCGAGTTCCAATGAACTTCAGGGAACATTTCTGATTGGCTTAGAAGCGTCCGATCTTGACATTGGCCTGAGAAATGGATTTAACATTTTTTTTTCTGTAATTACTACTTCTTCCCGAATTTCACAGGTAACGAGTATTTCAATGTCTTCGAACGTAACACGTTTACGGAAAACTTTCCTCAATTCCACACGATTATTTCAAACTTGTTACACAATCACCATTTATGCAATTTTCTCTTTTATCATTGGATTAAAAAATGACTGTGGAATAGACCCGTAGCTCCAAATTTATTATAAATTGATACGTATGTGCAGAACTTCAGATAGCCTTTTGGTGTAACGCATTAATTAACTTACACATTCCTTTAGAGTAATTTAGAGGTTGATGCATTGTTTCACATACGTTTGCCACCTTCCCATGGGCGTGGGGGGGGGGGGGCAAGGAGGGGCGCTTGCCCCCCCCCCCCCCTGGAGTAACCCTCCTTGCCCCCCCTGCGGACGCCCATAAAAACCGTGATTTGAGGACGGGGGTCTCACTCTCTTTCCTCTCCTTTCTTTTATTTGCTTCCCTGTGAAATGGATCCAAAAAAGAAAGACGCTTTTGCTGGAAATGTCATATTTTTCTGACATTTTAATTCTAAAGTGCAGCATTGGGAATAAAAGGCAAAAAATATGACAAATAGATAAATAACTAAATAAAGTAAGAGAGAGTGGTAGCAAACTGGCCAAACTGATTTTATTCACACTGAAACACATTAGCGCCATTTTTACAGAGTTTGCCAGTGAAGCGCTATTTTTGTTTTCTTGTCTTTGTTTTCCCTGGACTTGGAACTAGTGCACCAATCATGGAGGTACTGCAATGTGTGGATTGGAAAACAAAATGTGTTCTGCGGCTCTGCGTCCGTCCAGGGATGAGGCTCTGCGTCCGTCCAGGGATGAGGTCTTTTTACCCTACTGCTTATGTTTTGTAAGGATATAAGCAATGGCCATTGAAATGGGTCCATTCAGGGCCCTGTAGTCGTGTCCTTAACTTTCCAGGCAAAAGCACTAACCGATTTCTGAATAGTGAGTGCAAATGCATTAAGGTAACCATGTTGTTCCTGCTTACATTTCCCATAGTTTGCTAAATTTTGCATTCCCTATAAGTGTTTGCTTTTTCCAGGATGTTGTTTATTTTATTTTTGTAGGCCGCATATTGCTCTTATCTAGTGCGTAATTTAAATTGAGCTGCATCCAGGTGTTTATAGCAGGCAACAATTGGGTTGTAGTTGAAGAAAGTGGGAGTTTTTCTCAGTTTGGCAGTACGGTGTTCAGTGGGGGAGAGGATGTGGCACTATGGTCAGAGCTGCTGAATTTGGAACTGGGCACCAGGTTCAGCCTTAATAACCAGTCCACCAGACCACTTTCCAGGGGGAGCACAATCACATGGTAGACCTTAGAAGGCTTCGCAGCACCTTAGAAGTCCTGGTGTCTTCGCACCTGCAGGTGGACCCTAAGTGTAGGTTAACCTTCAAGGCTTGTCCACCACTATCCATACTGAAGTTCACCTCCAGTCTTGCGGGCAGGCCTATGAAGCAGCACACCCTAGAACAACAGTCACTGAGGTCACAGGACCCTTGATAAGGGCCAGCTCTAGGGCAGTGCAACCAATGTGACCACACCGGGTGCTGACTTTAGGTGGAGGCATCATGTTTGCAAGTATATTATGGTTGTAAAAACGTTTGCTGCCTCCTTCCTGGCCTCCAGCAATTTTCGGCAACAATAAAAATGTCATGATGACTCTGGTGATTAATGTTCTTCCTAGAGAGAGATCAGAATTTTGTCTAGTGGAACTTTTGACTCATGGAAAGGTAGCTTAGAGGGTTAATGTACCGGCTGTAAAGAACATGCGCCATGCAGATCACAAAGTGCACATAATGTAAATAGGTCAGTGGGCTACTGCTTTTGTCAGAGAGATCCTTTTGTTACCTGCAGTTTATAAGCTAAAATCCTAACTTAGAACAGTGAGCTATTAACTGTCATCTAAGAGCTGCCTACAAACTGCAAGGTATAAATTAGAGCGTTATGTTCCCCCAGTCTTTGATTATCCTAATGTCCCAAAAAGTGTTCTTTTGGACAGAAATCAATTCTGATTATTAGGAGAACCCCCAACCATTATATTACGTTTTAAATTCCTGGTATTGTGTTTCTCCAGACCAATCACTATAAAACTATACGTGCTACTAGTATCGTTGTCATGTGACTCCTACACCTTGTAGTCCTTAGTCTTATGTAACATTTTCTATACAGTGATTTACACACATATTGATTGTCTCTGTGTAATGTATGTGATGTAAACTCTGACACCCTACAATGGTATGAGTGACGCTGTAAATCAAATTAAATGCATCTGCAAGAGAGTGGTTATGGAAACTTGGGGGGCACAGTTAAAGGGTGGTAGTGAGGGAATCCATGGCAGAGATGGTCATTGGGGGCACTAACAAACATTAATGCACAGGACACCACCAGTGCTATGGCTGGCCCTGCCCTTGAGGCCAGTCTGCCTCACCCATAGGTACCTCCATTGGCCTTGTTTCAGTAGTAGTAGCTGCAACTCACCAGGGATTGGCAATGCAGGATTTGCACGCACACCAAACTAAGTTTGCAGACTTAGAGTCATCCGGCTTCATTCACAAGCACATTTAACATGTGCTGCCTGCTGTGGGGCCACTGGAATTAATTATGCAGCAAAGGATGACAACATTATGCCGTAGTGTTGACTTAATTATGCATTAAAAATAAGGCTGCAGCATAATGCATTATATTTTTAGATATTTTATTATTTTGACGTGTGTACACATGCTGACAGTCTCTGGAAAGATTTTGCCTTATTAGTACCAGTGTAACATACAAACACAGCAGTGAGAAAGGTGACCAGTCAACCTTTACAATAGGCCATCCATTCCGCAGCAACACAAGTCACATTTTTTATTAACTTTTGATATGTTTGAGCTACAAACAATTTATTAGTTTAAATGGTCAGATCATGCAGCAGATCTTGCATTATGAGGCAAATGTGGCAGAGCCATAATTTTAGAGAAAACATTTGCAAACTAGGATACTTTGCCATTTATATTTGAACTGCTGATGTGGGAAAAGGGAGTAGTGCTGATGACAGAAACTCCATGGCTCGGAGACAAATGGCTTGTGTTTCCACATTTTATCGTATTTGGTACATTCTGTGATTAGAAGCATATCCCATATTGTGAATGTATTTTAATGTCAATAACTCACGTGTGTCCATTGGTTGATTAAACTGGGCAGTGAAATGCCAAACAAAAAATTGGGATGTCTGCGCATTCTGGCCACACCTCTGGCTTCACCCACAGATCCAATCCTTGGGTTATTCCATCCCTTTGATTCTCCGCCCACTGTTCCCCTATTTTTTCCCCCCACTTCGACCACTGTGTAAGACTCAGCATTCCTGGACCTGTGATGTGCGGCCGCTGCGGGCACCGCATGTGCCACACATTTTCGGTACCGGGCTTCTGCTTAAGGGAGCTGGCCATTATTGTATCCCTAAATGTGGGTACTTTGTCAGTTTGACTTTGACTAAACGTAGAGGGACTCTAAGTTTCTTTTAAAGAATATAGCTAACATTTGGACCTATACATTTTATTTTGTATAAATTAATTGAATGTGTGTAAAATTTAGCAATGCCTGGGGAATTCTAGTAAAAGGAGCACCCATTGGCGAATCACTAGCGTGTGTGATTGCTGCATTATTTATTACTAACTTTGAAGTTGTGCTTTAACTTTGGATAACAGTTATCATGAATTCTAGCACCAAGAAGCCAATATTGGTAAATATGTGTGCTATAAATAATCCCTAACATACACTGTGCATACAGTATATTTAATCTGGGGCTTTAATCATAGGCTGTTTTAAAGTATTCTGATGAAAATCGAATCGTGCTGAAGACAGCCTTGATTGGTGTTGGATCGAGCACCCGGAAGCCTGCACACCTAGCAGACAGAGATAAAGCACCTTGTCAGAAAGTTTAGCATTTTCCCTACAGGTGGTGTTTGTTGGCCTGTGGCAGGGTCAGTCACATGTCCTGGGTTCCTGGCATTTAATTGAGTCTATCCCAGTTCTGCGCCCCAGTGTTTCTTGTGCCCCACCTGGCACACATCATGTCGGAGGATGGGGATGACGTTAACATTTTGCCCCCCCTGGAAAAATTTCTGCGGACGCCCATGCACCTTCCTCAGTAAACATATCAACCGCTTGTGTATATTTTATAATTCTCAACACAACCCAAAATACAAGATATCCTATGTGAAATATTCAATGAAAGCAAATGTGAGCCATAGTGTGTGCTTAAACACAGAAAAACCTAATGATTTAATCATATGAAATGATGACTATAGAGAGCCCTAGCCAGTGGCCACATGCAGGTACTGAAATTAGTCAACCAAGATGCCCTGAAACCGTACAAAGTGCAAAACAACATTATCACTTATGTCCCTAATAGCAGTGATCGGGCAACGCAAAACAGTGGCCAAAACATGCACAATGGACCCAGTGCAATGAAAGAATCCATATGGACCCAAATACAAACACCCAGGAACCATAAATGCGTTCAATCACAATTAGCTCCGGGTGCTGGGCTCAGGCAAAACATGTTTACACCCTAAGATATTGGGGCATATTCTCAAGGATTTATCACAGAGTTATCTGCACTTTATCGCAGCCAAAGTGGCGATAAGGTTATCGTCCCATTCACAAGCTGGTGCTAACAGCCGATATCACCATTTACCTGCGATTGCAGCAGCCAAAAACATCGCCACAGATGACTCTGGCAACTATTGCTAATGAGATGCAGAGTAGGCGTTCCTGTGCAAAAAGCAAGGACAACACCACTCCACAACATTCTCAATGACCAGCCAGATCGGCGATAACATCCCAAAACATGCGATAAGACGCGTTAGCAGCAGGGATTTAACACCTGCTCCTACCTGGTGCAAAGTTGGACGACCACGTGCACCATAAAAGGGAGCCAAGCCCAGAGCCACACCTGAAGAGCAACAGATGACATGGAGCTACTGATCATGCAGCTCGGAGCCCCAAGAGGGACACAACACCCACGGCCCGCCACCCCATCCCGGACCCCCGCCTCCCCCGGACTACCAAAGAGGGAGCTCAGACAAAGACTGCAGACCTTCAAAAAACGCACCAGCCTCACAGACCTCACACCAGAGAATGTCATTGCCCACTACAGGCTCAAAAGGACAACCATCCTTCGCATCCTGAACATCATTGCCCACAGGCTGATGGTGCCAACACAGCGGACAACCAACATCCCTCTGCAGACAAAGCTGCTGGCTGTGCTGCATCTGTTGGCTCAGGTACCTTCCAACTAACAACTGCCAGAGTTAGAGGAGTCTCACAGCCAGCCCTATCAAAGTTCCACACAACTGTCTTGGATGCCATCATCAGCTTGGTAACCCAGTACCTTTACTAAATAGGACAGGTCGGCCAAACAGGACTCGAAAACAGAATACTGAGAAAAAATTAGCTCCATGGTACAATCAAGAATTAAAAATAGCACAGGGGGAGCTCCGTAGAGCAGAACGCAGATGGAGAAAAAACTATAGCATGGAAGAGCGGGGTAAATATAAAAGGGCTATAAGCACCTACCATGCGCGAATTAAATCAACAAAAAGGAAATTCTACGAATCTGCCATAGTCGCTGCAAAAAACAAACAAAAATGTATTTTTAACATTGTAAATGATTTTAATAAACCCAAATTTTTAACACAGGAAATTCCACCCTCAAAAGACCTCTGCGAAAATATAGCTGATTATTTTGAGGACAAAGTACAGGGTCTAACCAAAGATTTTGAAATTCCCTCTCTGGAACCCAGTAGAGAAGGTGGAAGTGCTGATGAAATTATGAACCAGTTAGCAACCTTCCACCCAATTAGTCCGGAAGAAACAAGGCAGACAATCTTAACCTCAAAATCTGGATCCCCATTTGACCCCTGTCCCATAAGACTCCTGCATCTCATGGTAGATGAAGTAAACCCTATGATTAACAAAATCGTAAATCATTCACTTTCCACGGCCAATGTGCCACTGGAATGGAAACTTGCGGCAGTGAAACCCTTACAGAAAAAACCCCTTCCTGACCCTGCAACTCTTTCCAATCTGCGACCTATCTCACTTCTCCCAGCATTATGTAAGATCGCTGAATCACTGGTTAACAAACAGCTGACCAGGTTCTTAGAAGTCAACGAGATATGGCATCCCAATCAGGCGGGGTTTAGAGCCCAGCATTCAACAGAATCGGCTCTACTGTACACGACAGAGACCATTCGTACTGCCCTAGACCAAGGAAAGAAGGCCGTCCTGATTTTATTAGATCTGTCGGCGTCCTTCGACACGGTCTCCCATGCCATCCTATTAGATCGGCTAAAAACATCTGGCGTGAAGGGGACGGTACTAGAGTGGTTGGAAAATTACCTAAGGGACAGGAGACAGGTGGTAACCCTGGGGGAATTTACCTCCACGGAAAAACATCAGACGATGGGAGTACCCCAGGGGTCCAGCCTTAGTCCGACATTATTCAATGTCTACACTGCGCCCCTGATTAAACTAATATCATCCTTTGGCATAGATGTAGTAGCATACGCCAATGATACTCAGTTAATACTGGTTACGGATAGGGACAACCAGTCATGGGAAGAAACATTCAAGGAATGTTTAACTGCCACCTTCGATTGGATGCGGAAGAATCACCTAAAATGTAATACAGGAAAAACAGAGATCATTCCGCTAGGCCCTAATAATGACTTTATTCCCAGGCAATGGTGGCCAGAAAGGGCAGAAATACCGCCTCATACCACCATAGTTGCTCGGAACCTGGGGGTCACGTTTGATTCCAATCTTGCCTTCAAGCAGCAGGCAATAAAAGTGGCAGGAATGTGCTTTGGCTTAATTAAAAGCCTGAGGAAATTCTTTGATATACTCCCATTAGAGGCGAGGAAAACTGTTGCAGTAGCGCTGGTAACGTCTCGCTTAGATTATTGCAACAGTTTGTATGCTGGCACAAATAAAGAAGTAACTTACAGGCTTCAGCTAGTGCAAAGCGCCGCTGCCAGATTGGTGCTAAAATGGCCAAAAAGATCGTCAGCCTCAGGGGCATTAAAAGCTCTTCATTGGCTTCCCATTGTAAAAAGGATCCTGTTCAAAGTTCTGATTATAACATTTTGAGCAATGCACAAAATAGGACCACTATATCTACAGAAAAAATTCAAGAGATACTGCCCAACCAGAAGCCTACGATCATCAAATTCCAATACTTTGGTGGTTCCTAGGTTTCGTTTAAAAACCCGTGGAGGAAAGTCCCTGGCAGTACTGGGTGCAAAGGCTTGGAATACTCTGCCTCCTGCCCTGAGAACTCTGGATAAAGAAACAGAGTTCCGCAAAGAATTAAAAACTTGGATATTCAAACTGCAAGATAGCATGGCCAGAACTCTAGTTTGATGCATGCCTTTGTTTTTGGTCCAACTTTGAGTCACTTTGTCATCTGGTAATTTGCCGGAGGTAGCGCCTAGATGCTCCATTGGAGCGATTGCTGCGCGATATAAATACAATTTTACGTTACATTACATTACTTCCCCTCCACTGCACAGTAACAGATTGAGACCAAGCAAGGCTTCTACGCCTTAGCTGGCTTCCCGCATGTGTTGGGGGCAATAGACTGCACACATGTCCTACTTGTGCCCCCTGCCGACACTGCACACCATTACCGCAACAAAAAGCACACGCATTCCATCAATGTGCAGGTAATAGTGGACCACCGGGGACTCTTCACCAACGTCGTCGCCAACTACCCAGGCAGTGTGCATGATTCCTACATCTTCGGACAGTCCATCATCATCCAGCGCTTCCAGGATGGCAACTACAGAAATGCTCTGCTCGTTGATAAGTACCAAATGAACACACCACACACCCCAACTCCACAATCATTCAACTCACAACTTTGGTAATGCACATGTTACAAACTCACATACAACAAGACAAACAACATGCCCCAGACACGACAGCACAACTTACTGTGGTAACCTGGGCTAGCCATGTACATGAGCCATCAACGGCATGGCACTCCAGCCACACAATAGCAGAATGTGGGGAGAGGTGGGAACCAGGCACGTGCGAAGGGGGCAAGTGACCCATGAATGTAAGTAAGTAAGTAAAAATGTATTGTTTTCAATTAACGAAAACCATTACAAAAATACATTCTAATAAAACATTTTGGTTAGTTAAACTTTTCAGTCAGTACTCTATTAAAATGCTTATGTATTAAAACATGCATGAATAATTCAAAAGTGCAGAGTGTCCATGGTTACATTTTGCTCAGAGCCTCCGGAGTCTATACACAGTTTACAGTTTGTAAATATTTAAGGTTTTTGTTGTATTTGTGCTCCCACAGGGTACCACTGGTCCTTGCTTGGGTGCTACTACAAGCTTCCCATTCAATTGTGAGTCCCTTGGGTTAAAGCAATGAAATACTGCTTGTCTCCGGGTAAGTATGCCTCGTTCATTAAAATGAGTTTTTAGGAGGCCTACCCTTTCCTCTTTTAGCTCAATGCAGGAGCATATTATATGTTCAATGTCCTCATTTCCAACTCCGCATAGCCTGCATAAATTCCCACAATTCTTTCTTAGCCCTGGTGGAAGATGATTTATTCCTGGCAAGATTCCTAACCTTTATTTTACAAAGGCTTCTTTTGACTTCCTGGAGTACCTCAGTTCAAAGTATGCCTGCAACCCAAATGATTCGTATTTGCACAGTCATCCATGCGTGGCTCCTGTTTGCAAAGGCGGCTTTGTCTTCTGAGAGAGAAAGTTTCTTAATAACCTTATTTACGATGTGCTTAACGTGCAAGTGCATTGTTGGGATTTCCCATAGGTCGGCTAGACCAGTGATGGCCAGGGATTCCTCCAGGTATGCTTTAGTCGTCGAGGTGGATGTGCTGCACAGTTCCAGCCAGAGCTGGTGATTCAGTGTATTTCTGGCAGAGTTCTTGATTTTGTGCCAGCACTTGATGTACGAAACTTGTCTTGCGAGGAGTTGCTTTGTTAGTCCAAATGCAAGCCGAATCTGTGCTGGCGAGTTGTATGGCGGGAGGTTTAGCATTACTCTGTATGCTTTTGCCAAGGTGGTATCCAGCTGTGTAGCATCCCTGCCTCTCAGTACTTCACTGCCATAAGTAACTAACAATGGAATTTTTGCATGCGCAACACGGAGCAATGGTGAAAATGTTGGTCCAGTCAGTTTTGTTTTAAGTTGCCTTAGCATTGTCGCAGTCGCCATCCCTTTCCTCTTGATGGCCTTAAGCTGGTTTGAGAATTGGCCACCCTTATCAATCATGAAACCTAAGTATTTATACTCAGAGCAGTTTGCAATTGCAGTTTTTCCAAGAGATCAAAAATAAGACAGTTTTTTTCAATTAATTTAGAGTTTTAGTTTTGTCAATGTTAACTTCCAGATAGTTCTTGGCTGCGTACCCATGCAGTGTGTTGCATAGCCGTTGTAGACCTACTTGTGTGTGGCTAGTTAAAACAACATTGTCCGCATAGACATGCTGGAAATGGTTTTTCATCCTATTCGAGGGGCATGCGCATTGCAAGCAGTGAGGGCTGATGTCAAGTCTGCTGTATAAAGGTTAAAAAGAGTTGGTGCTAGGATGCACCCCTGCTTGAAGTCTTTTGTTGTTGGTATGCGCCATGATAGGTGGGAGCCGTTACCAAGCTTAACCCGTATCCACGTGTTGGAGCGTAATTCTATCAGGAGAGACGGAGGAACCCCTCCAGAGAGCTAATTTCCTCCAGAGGTTAGCTCGGTTGACATTATCGAACGTTGGCTTAAAATCGACAAAGTAAAAATTGAGAGTTTGTTTGGTCAGTTTTGCTTTATCGATGAGTAATGACATTGCGAAAAGGTTGGTTGTTGTTCCAGTCTCTCTACAGAACCCTGTTTAGCTAGGGGGAATTATATTTTGCTCTGTTGCCCATTCATGTAGCTCAGTCAATAAATTCCCCGCAACGTATTTTGCCTCTACATCCAGCAATGCGATCAGACTGTAGTTTTTTGGTAGGGTTTTGTCCCCTGCTTTATAAATTGGTTAGATAATAGAGCCCTTCCATGATGCGGGCAAACACTCAGTCTGTCTAACAGAGCTGAAGAGAGGAGCTAGGGTTTCTGACCAGTATTCTGGATCTTGTTTAAAAAGAGCTGGTGGAATCCCATTTGGCCCAGGTGCTCCTTCTTTCCTCCCTTTGGAGATTTGTTCCCTGATCAAGACGGCCTCAATTTAAATTACCTTGACCTCGTTAGTCATCACAATTTGAGACGGAGGTGCAGGCTGGTCATCCTTGTTAGTATTTAATCCAGATACCTGTTGATTGAAATGAAGTTCTAGAAAAAGATGTCCAAGTGTTTTCTGTTATGTGTGTTTTTAAACCACCATGTGCCGGTTGTAAGAATTTATTTATCGTTGCCCAAAATCGGGCACCAAGTTATACAGGGCAGTAGAAGATGATACTTCATACCACACAGCTGCCAGTTTGGCTCGATGGAACACTGGGTTGGACCCCCCCCCCCCCCTCACGGAAAACGACTGGGCGAAAATATGTTCGGTGACGGGACGGCTAACGCCCAATAGTAACCTTCGTATCATTCACGTCAAATTTTTACACCAAACATATCACACACCCCAAAAACTGTGGAAGATAGGGCTCAGAGCGTCAGGCAGGTGCAAACGCTGTG
The DNA here is from genome assembly GCF_964263255.1 of Lissotriton vulgaris. Classification (NCBI taxonomy): domain Eukaryota; kingdom Metazoa; phylum Chordata; class Amphibia; order Caudata; family Salamandridae; genus Lissotriton; species Lissotriton vulgaris. Next base: position 1,666,502,136 of record NC_141695.1, read on the forward strand.
GTCTGGACGGGGCTGATTTTGTACATTTAGCGTGGCAATGTGGGCAGGTACTGTGTTACTGGGAGAGGGTCCTGGCTATGCTCGACACTATGACAGGCCTAGATTTACATAACACACCATCGACTTGTCTCCTGGGCCATGCTCCTCAACTTAAAGGTGTGGTGGGGACATTTGTACAAGTGGCACTGCTTCTGGCCAAGAGAAGGACTTTGTTCACCTGGGATAGCCGATTGAGCCCTAAGGCGGATGCCTGGTTGAAAGACATGGTATACTGCAGGGAACAGCTGGTGGCATTTGCTGAAGAACTACCACGGTCATCTCGGCCTAAGGATATCTGGGCCCCACTGCGGGAATAATTTCTGACCTGCAGAGAAATGGACTATGACTGAGAAACATAACTGAGAGTCTGGTCGCTGTGTTTTCACTAAGGAGCCAGGACGTTTGTTGCTATTTCCCTGGGTGGGGAGGGACCTTTATTATGTACTAGCCCATTGTATTAATTTATATGTATAGTGCCTGCAATTCTTAGCTGCCTGATGAGACCTCTGTCTTTGTTTTTTTCGGATTCACTGAGCATTGCCTGCTACTATTCGATAATTTGCTCTGCACATAATGTGTGTTTTTGTTTGAGTGCTCAATAAAGTTTGATAACTTAAAAAAAAAAATAATTTAGTTGAGCGCCTATGGTGTTAACAGCTGGGAGTAGAGGCAGTAATTCCAGCGCACTGTGGATTTTTGTTATTTTGATATAAGTAGCAAGGCCACCTGATAGGCGGCCATAATTACTTTTCCTTAGGGCGGGAGTGTGGAAACAAGTATATCCATCTACTTGCAGAGGCTCCTCTTGCCATGTTTCCTGCAATAAAATGATGTAGAAAGATTTTAAATAATCAAGAAATTCAGCGTCTGCAGCCTTGTTGTTTTGCCCGTTAATATTCCATGAACATATCCTCAGTGGTAGTATATCGGAATTTCCACAATGCCTCATTGAGTTTCTCTGTCATTGAGGGTGACTGGTTGTGTTAATGATCTAGTGATCCGAAGATGATCAGGGGCAGTTGAGTTGTTAACTACTGTGCTCATTTGTGTATTCGGCGCTTGTTCTTTTTGTGGTGACGATCCTCGGGCTCCCCTAAGTACAGACAATGTTTTTTTTTGTGGGTTGTTCCTTCTCTTGCTCTAACAAGCAGAGGGAATGGGTATCCTGTATTATGAAACACAGTGAACTGTATCCCCCAAGCTTTAAAGGTTTCCTGTTCTTCCAGGACTTTATTTGTGATTTGGATGGTCCTCCAGGTGGCTTTAGTGGACACCATTCCTTGTGCTTTGTACAACTTTACAAATTCTATTGAGAGAAGGTCAGTTGAACATATGCCTTTTAATGTTGGATTGTACCTAGGAGTTGGAGAATATTCCCTCTATTCAAGATGTCGAAGGGTCCTTTCGATTCATATTCAGGGGTGAAGATAGTAATGGCAGATTTCCTAGTTTGGTTAACTAAAGGAGTTGTTGCAAAATTTGACCCAAAGTGATTTTCCCTGGTAAGGTTAATGGATTTCTGTATCGGTCCAATAGAGATAAACGGAATTAGGGGCTCTTGGTACCTAGGGCCTGTGGGTATCGCTAATCCACAATCTGAATTTAAGTTTCGTGTTTAAGAGAGGCCCAAATGCCCGATTTTAGTTGTCCTCGGCTTGTGAAGGACTCCCTGCACTTCACTGCAGGCTCTACTTGTGTTGTTGTTTTATTCTATTTACTTCCCCATATGCCTTAGTTGAGTCCTGAGTAATCCTGTGGGCTGGCGGCTTGATTTGCAAGCTTGTTGTTTTGGGATTGGTGCCCAGTGGAAATGGCAAAAGTACGGTTGAGCCCAGCTTCTGGTTTAAACCATCGATGAGAGAGGGCTCCCTTTCCTCAATTGGTTTTGATAATTGACTATTTGTGCTGTCATCTGATTGACTATTTGTGCTGTCACCCTGTTTCAGTCCAGCTTTAGTTTTTCTATTGCCTTGGGTGTCGGTTTGACTACTGAATGGTGACCAGACTGCCCCCAAAGATGGTGTTTCCTCTTGTATCGCATCCATGTTTTTCATAGAGTGGGTTTCCTTTGGCTGATTAGACCTTCCTCTCAACAACAAAGGACCTGCCCCTAAAAGATGTGGACTCAATGATCTCCCATATATTTTTTATTATTACCTACTCGTCAGAGGATATATATAAACCTTCCTGTCTCAGTGTGCTCAATCTAGTCACAGGTTCAAAGCTAAAAACATGTCAGTAACAATATTGTGGCAACCAGCTACCCTCACAGTGCCTTTCTAAGAAGAAGTAACCTTCGAGAAAAGGAGGAGGGGAGTTGGCAGAGCTTCACAGGAGCAACACACGGGGAGGAATTAACAGACTGGTACTCGCCTGTGTCCTCACGTTCTCATCATCAGCTTCTGCCAACTTACAACATAAAGGGGATAACAAACGGTGCAGACAAAAAAACCTTATAAGTGCTCTGTGTAAGTGACCCAATGTGGATTGCCAAACTTTATCATCGAGATCTGGTCCCACCACCATTTAAAAAGAGCTAGGCTACATTGGCTACACTAATTTTATTCCATGCTGTGTGCACATTGGGTCACTTACACAGAGCACTTATAAGGTTTTTTTGTCTACACCGTTTGTTATCCCCTTTATGTTGTAAGTTGGCAGAAGCTGGGGGGCGACCTGTTTAAACCCCAATATTCCTCCTAAGGCTCCTAGTAGTTTAGAGTGATTAGACCTTCCCTCAACTTTGTGCTATAGTTGTTTGTACTTGCGCTTGCTGCTGTGATGTTCTTGTTGTACATAGGAGATAACATTTTGTGAGGCTCGGAGATGATATTTCATTACGACCTATTCTCCTAAGTTGTAGGCGTCGCTTAGCGTTCTGAATTGATGTTTGCTCCTTGGATAATGAAGGGGTCCCAGTGGACGGGCTGCCTTCATGATAAGTCGGGAGATTATTGCCAGCGATTTTTTGGACACAAGATCCCTATTCCGTGACTCATTGGGCACTGCTTTGTCTGGATTTGCCCTTGATTTCTCTTCGTTTGGGCCCTATGGCAGGTCTTCTATAAGAGTAGAAACAATTGAGTGGAGTGACGATAATTTGTCTATAATAGGACCACAGCTACAGTTCAATTTTGCTTTCTGCTGGGCTCTGCTGATTGCACAAGTTACTACTTGTGTAACGATATATCTGTAAGAGACATTAGTTAGTGATTGATTCCTTACCTTGGAATATTCCCCAGGCGTCAGACTGGATCCGGAAAGTTTTGCTTAGCAGTACCTGTGAGCATCGGTAGGTGGCGCCATGCGGCTCCGCGTCCGTCACAGGCGTCGTGAGCGCCGAGATGGCGTCACGGAGACTACTTAGGCGCCACCCATGCACGCTGACCTCAGTTCTGTACACGACTTTCCGCGCCGAAACGCAGAGCCATGCAAGATACCTGACCATTGGTGCATAAAACTAGGGCCCTAAAATGGGGTGACCTTAACCCTAGTAATCAGTTCGCAGAACGGGGAGGATGGGCGGGGCAGTAAGGAATCTATCACTAATTAATGTCTCTTACTGATATATCGTTATACAAGTAGTAACTTGTACATCTGGAAGAGACACTTTAGTGATAGATTCCTTACCTTAGAATAGATACCCCAGCAATACCAACCACAGTGGAGGGTCTGTGAACAAAATTACACCAAGAAGTCACGGAGAACAGAAAGGCCAAAGAAGCTGTCTCTCCGGACTTGACTGTCAAGTCAATAGTTTTGGTAAACGTGTGCAGCAAGGCCCACGTAGCTGCCTGACAAATGTCAAGCAAGGGAGCGCCGTGTCCCAAGGCAGTAGTGGCTGCAGTTGCCCTGGTCGAATGGGCACAGTCCCACAGGAGGCTCCTTCTTGGCCAAGGAAGGAGTAACATGCATTGATGCTCAGAACGACCCACCGGCAAATGGTCCGTTTGTGCACAACCCGACCTTTTTTGGCACCCATGTAGCTAAAAAAGAGCTGATCATCCACCCGGAACTGTTGTGTACGCTGCAGATAGAATGCAAGCGGACGTTATGGGTCCAGTGGGTGGAGCTCTCCTCTTCCCTGGAAGGATGCGAAGGCGGAAAGAAGGTGGGCAAAGTGATGGTCTGCCCGATGTGGAAGGATGTGACAACCTTTGGCAAGAAAGAAGGACGGGTCCTTAGAACCACCTTGTCCGGATGAACAGAAAGGAAAGGAGGTTTAGAAGAAAGAGCCTGGAGCACACTCACTCTTCTGGCAGAGGTGATAGCTACCAGGAAAGCCGTCTTTAGAGTAAGAAGACGTAAAAGACAGTTATGAAGAGGCTCAAAGGGAGCTCACATCAGAAAAGTCAGGACAAGATTTAAGTCCCACTGAGGCATTATGAAGAGCACGGGCGGACACGTGTGCGTAATGCCCTTAAGAAGGCTGACCTGTAAGCCGTAGAAAGGCGGAGATCGCCGAAAGATAACAATTGATAGTGTTCAAAGCAGAGCCCTGCTGGGCCAAAGAGAGAAGGAACAAAAGAACCTCAGAAAGGGGATCCACAGCCTTAGCTGCACACCATGCCACAAATCTGATCCACCTGCAGGCGTACACCGTTTTGGTGGAGGGACGGCTGGTTGCCAGAATGACATCACAGACTTCGGGAGGAAGATCGAAAGGTGTCAACTGTCGCCGCTCAATCTCCACGCATGGAGGTTGGACAGGTACGGGTGGAGGACCGTCCCCTGCTGCTGCGACGGAAGATCCTCCCGAAGAGGTAGACGGATCGGGGCATCGATGAACAGAAAGGAAAGGAGGTTTAGAAGAAAGGGCCTGGAGCTTACTCACTCTTCTGGCAGAGGTGATAGCTACCAGGAAAGCCGTCTTTAGAGTAAGAAGACGTAAAGGACAGTTATGAGAAGGCTCAAAGGAAGCGCACATCAGAAAAGTCAGGACAAGATTTAAGTCCCACTGAGGCATTATGAAGGGAACGGGCGGAAACGTTTGCGTAATACCCTTAAGAAAACGGCTAACAACTGAGGACTTAAAAAGGTACGGGTGGAGGACCGTCTCCTGCTGCTGCGACAGAAGATTCTCTCGAAGAGGCAGACGGATCGGGGCATCGATGCTCATACTGAGTAGCTCGGGATACCATACTCTTCGAGCCCAGTCCTGAGCCACAAGAATGACTTGAGCCCGGTCACGCCTGGTCTTCTTCAGCACTCTGGGCAGAAGTGGAATAGGCGGAAAGGCGTACAACAGACCGCAACTCCACTCGCGATGAAAAGCGTCTCCGAGCGAGTGCGCCTTGGAAATTCCAACGCGCAGAACTGATGACACTGCGCGTTTTCTTCGGTGGCGAATAGATCTAACCAAGGCTCTCCCCACCGCAGAAATTGATCTTGCTCCACTTCCGAGTGCAGACGCCATTCGTGATCCACCATGCACCGGCGGCTGAGTTTGTCCGCCCTGGAGTTCAGAGAACCTGCCAGGAGCTGAACCACCAAGGTAATCCCTTGATTTTTCAGCCATGTCCACAGAGACGCAAAGCCTCCTAACATAGGGTTCACGACCCCATCCCGCCCTGTTTGTTGCAATACCACATGGCGGTGCTGTTGTCCGTGAACACCTGCACTACACTTCCCCGGACAGAGCGAAGGAATGCCTTCAGCGCAAGTCGGATCGCCCGCAGCTCCAGAAGGTTGATATTGAGCCGGGACTCCGCTGGAGACCAGAGGCCTCTAATCTCCGCCTCTCCTACGTGGCCTCCCCATCCCAGGAGGGATGCATCCGTCACCACTGTGTGCTCCGGTTGGGGAAGGGAGAGGGATCTGCCACTGACCCAATCGCAATTTGTGAGCCACCACTGCAACTGTCGTGCAGCGCCCTCCGAGATTTGGACGCGATTGGACAGGTTGCCCTGATGCTGTGCCCACTGAAACTTCAGGTCCCACTGCAGAGCCCGCATATGCCATCTGGCATGTGTCACCAGCAGGATACAGGAGGCCATCAGGCCCAGAAGCCGGAGGGTCAGCCTGACAGAAACCCAGGATAGAGGCTGAAAGAGGGGAATCATAGCCTGAATATCCCGGACTTGCTGCTCGGGAGGATAAACCCGAAACAGTGTTGAATCCAGAACTGCTCCGATGAAGGGGAGCTTCTGAGAGGGACTCCGGTGCGACTTCGGCACATTGATGGAGAACCCCAGCACATGCAAGAGGTTGGCCGTAGTCTGGAGGTGGATGACGACTGCCTGGGGCGAGCCCGCCTTCAACAGCCAGTTGTCGAGGTAGGGGGAAGACTGACACCCCTGACCTGCGCAGATGAGCTGCGACCACCGTCATCACCTTCGTGAACACCCGAGGGGCACTGGTAAGGCCGAAGGGAAGCACGGCAAACTAAAAATGCTCCTGGCCTACCGTGAACCGCAGGTAGCGCTGGTGGGCCGGCAGTACGGGGTTGTGAAAATATGCGTCCTGCAAGTCCAATGCCACCATCCAGTCTCCAGGGTCCAGGGCAGCCAGGATCTTGAACTTCTCCTTCCGGAGGAAGCAATTAACGTCTCGAAAGTCCAAGATGGGGCACAGGCCCCCCTTGTCCTTCTTGAGGACCAGAAAGTAGTGGGAATAACAACCACTCCCCACTTCCTGACCGGGAACGCGCTCTATAGCCCCCTTGGCCAGGAGGCTTCCTGATGGAGAAGAGTCAAATGATCCCCCGACATGCAGTGGTACCGAGGTGGCATGGCCGGAGCGGAGGACAGAAAGGGGAGTGCGTAACCGTGGCTGATTATCTGCAGCACCCACTTGTCTGATGTCATTTCACGCCAGTGGTGGAAGTGGTGGCGGATCCAGCCACACACTGGCATGGGGTGCTCCCTGAAGCTTGGATTAGGAAGGCTTAGAGGCGAAAGCAGCGGGGGTGGAAGTGGACTGACCCGCACGCTGGTTACCAGACCCGCCCCTGCGGAATTTACAGCCGCGCTGAGGCTGGTTCTGCACAGGCTTGCTGGGAGAGCGTGTCTGGGTGCCCCTGCCCTGGCCACGAAAGGAACGAAACCCAGGAGTGGCAGGGGTATTCGTGGAAAGACCCAAATACTTGGCTGTGGCACAAGAATCTTTAAAGCGCTCCAGGGCATTGTCGGCCTTATCGCCAAAGAGGCGGGAGCCATCAAAGGGCATGTCCATGAGCGAGCTCTGGACATCGGGTGAGAACCCAGTGGAATGTAACCAGGCTTTGGCGCCGCAACGCCATATAGTCGTGGAAATTGCCCTGCCCAACAAATCGACGGTGTCCAAACCACACCTGATGGCAAATTTCGCCACATCCTTGCCTTCCGCAATTGCTTGGGAAAGGACAGCCTGGATCTCCTCAGAACACTGAGGCAAGACCTCAGTTACCGAATCCCACACCGCGTGGGAGTAACGGCCCAATAAGCAGGCGGTGTTAACCGACCGCAACCCCAAGCTGGCTGAGGAGAACAACCTCTTGTCAAATTGGTCTAGCATTTTAGAGTCCTTATCCGGCGGAGCCGTGGGAAAGGCACTCTGCGACGTCGTGACCTGAATGACCAGGCTCTCAGGCGTGGGGTGAGTGGTCAAGAAGGCGGGGTCACCAGGTGCCGGGCGATGACGCCTGGCGACGCTTTTATCCACCGGCGCCCCCGAGGCTGGTTGCAACCAAGTGCCTAAGAGGACTATGGTGAGAGCCTCAATGAAAGGGAGCAGCGGCACGCTGATGTAGACGCGGTCTGGAGCACCTTCGTAAGGAGGTTGGTCTTAAGGACCACTGTAGGGAGGTCGAGATGGAGAGCCTCCGCAGTCCGACGCAGCACCACGGTACAGGAAGCGCCCTCCTCCATAGTAGGCGGAGGAGAGGCAAACCCCGGGTCAGAAGACACATCAGGCTCACCCGCATCCTGAAGGTCATCCACCCAATCCTGCTCGGAGTCACATTGCCAGGCAAGGGGGTCCTCGGAGCCGTCCCAGTCCTTGTCCGGATCCATAGTAGATGGAGCCGGCTGCGGTGGCAGGGCCGGAGCCGGAGAGGGAGTGCTGGTGTTCGGGTTCTGGAGAGTGATTCGATTTATGTCCACTTGAATCCTCCTGCCCTAAATTTGTGGCCTTACCATTCTTTGTTGTAGACTCTTGTAAGAATTGCCCTTCCTTCCCCTTATTGGCATTGGTTGAATCAGTTGTAGCGTTACAGGTTAGGGTGAAGATGGGCAAGGATTGACAAGTGGCAAGCTCCTCAACACGCGTTTCCACCTCCCCCTCTTCAGAGTCAGAGCGTGCTGCAAGTTTTAAGTTTACAGATTTTTCCTGGTGTTAACAGGGGGACCACAGGTTGGACCGCTAGAGTTCCCACTGTAGCTTGTACCGTGACTGATGTAGTCGGTGGTTGTAGGGGTAATAGGCGGAGTAATGGATCTTGAAGGCCCAGAATTTTGCCACTGGAGGAAAATATGGACAATGCTGGGTCCTTAAGAAATTGGAATTTTTTGGATATTTTTGGTTGATGTAGGAGAGGTTGGTGGCTTCCAGGCTACTGCTGGGCTTGGCCACTAAGACCGCTGGGGGGCTCTACTTCCTCAGAAGGCATTACCACATTTGTTGTGCTGGGTTTTGTTTTTCCATTTTGTTTGGCTTTGCGCACGGCGACCACGAGCTGCCACCTTTTCCTACCAGACCTCATGGTTGGAAATACTCCAGAACCTACGGAGCTGCGCTACTTTCTCACGCTTGCCCGTTGCGTTGGGGCCCTTCCAAAAACGAGTCTGTCAGCTACCAGTAGGAGGGTAGCTCATCAATTCAATTCAGCTCAGGTTGAGTTCTGCAAGATTGGGTTTTGATTGACTTTTCAACAGTTGACAGTTTATTTGCTGTTTTAAATGCTGTTTGTCCTGACTCCAGCAGCTCTTGCTGCTGCTGCACGACTCGCAAGCCCGGTCTGAGGCAGATTGGCAGATAGACAGACGGGCGATGACAAATCGGCTCCTAGTTCAGATTTTACGGGTTTGGTGATGCAATTCTGGCGCCCAACTGCAAGTTTCACCGATCCGTGCAGGGTCTGGAGGTCTGCCGGGCAGAGGAAGAAAGGCAGAGAACGAGGATGAGGGACAGAGAGGGCGGAGGGCCATGCTTACTCTCACATTTCCCACCCCCAAGCACCCGGCTGCTTTCTGCTTGCTGCGAGGCACAGGGGAAGGGTAGCAGGGTAGCAGGGGAGGATTACAGCAGCCACCTTGAGAGTGCCGGAGGCTGCGGAGGCCTCCAGCGATGGACGTAGGGTGGTCAGGCAAGGTGTTGACGGCCACTCCTCCCCCCCCCCCCCTAGCCACCTCAGCCGCCATACTGCAGTCTCGCCACCTCTCCACTCCTAGCTCAGGTGATTCAGCCACCAGTCGTCGCTGCCCCAGCCTCAGGGACCAGCCTCAGGGACCAGCCTCAGGGACCAGGGGTCGAATCGGCACAGGCTCAGGATCTAGCCCTGGCTGGTGTTCCGCCTCTCACTGACCAGAGGCACCTCGTTGACGTCCAACCGGCACAGAGATGTAGCCGATGTCAAGAAGCTGAAGAGACCTGCAGCAGCAATTACGGCGAGGATCTGTGGCAGCCTCCAGCCTCCAAACTGAAATCAGAGGATTCCAATCTGCCGAGCCGTAGCACACGGCACGCAGCTCCCCAGCCGCAGTGCCTCTGCTTCACAGCTCACTGCTCACGCTGCTCACACTGCTCCGGAAGCACTTCCTTCCCATTCTGCAATGAATGAGAATGTACACAATGCCAAGTGTGGCATGGATGTGCTGGCCAGACTGCAGTATGCAGACCACAAACATATCCATGTGCATCGCAAGCTAATGACACGCAGCTGTGTGCCCGTGCTGTCTCCTTCCTCCAGGCTACACTGTGGTTGAGTAGGTCACACATTTGGAAATTAGTCTTGATTTATTTATGGCAGGATATATATCATTGTACTGGCCTCATCGCAGACTGCATACACTTTCAGCTCCAGTGCCACTAACTCTGTGCCTCAACATTCAAGGGCACTCTCTGGTTGAACTTTGCTGGCGTCTGAGTCTATGGCCTGGGGGTTGTCTTCCTCACCATGTAGGTGATACTGACTTGGTGGCAAAAACAAGGCAGTAGCATTCCACTCCTCCATTTGCCGGTTTCTGCCGGCTTCTGCCCTCTGCATCATGCCCAGGAGGACTCCTTCCACTGTCCCCCGAAACACTCCGCGACATTCTCCTTGTACATCAACGAGGACCCGCTCAGCTTGTGTGGCCCTACCTCAATGTAACGCAAGTCACCGTCCCATGGGATTGTGCCTGTGCCGGCTGCAGTGCATCCGGGGCAACTAACTCTGTGCTCCTCAAGTAATGGACCCTTGCTGTTTGAACTTTGAACTTCTGATTGTCTGATCACTGTTGTATTTGTTGCCACGCCCATCCAGCACATGTGTCACTGGACATGTGACGCTTGCAATAAAAGGGGTCGGGCGCACATGCCCGTAGCCAGTATCACAAACTATATATGTGTGTCCGTGTGGTCATTATGTATGCATGAGGGCCCTGGGCCCTTCCACATTACATTGTGCTGTGTACAGCGGATGCAAACATGTCACCTCAGGCAGTGGTGTAGACCTGGGCCATGTAGCTGCGTCGTACCCCACTGGGAGCTTAAGCGTAGTGGACTTGCATAGGACAGTCCAGCGTAGGGGTGTGGTTAATCAACCCAGGGCTCTGGGCGTGGTTCAGTTTAGGCCTTGCCAAGGAAGTAACTAAAGCGTGTGTGTCTGTTGTAGTGTCAGCGCCACCCGTCCCGCAATACACAATACTGCTATGTAGCATTCCCTCTGAGTGCGGGCTCGGCCGAGGGGGTAAATGAGGCAGCGCAAGCCTGCTCGGGGTCAGGGATCATGTATGCTAACTGTTGTGTGTGTCGCTATTCCTGCAGCATAAGGCAAAGGTCTACCCTCAATCGCAAGTTCAGCCAGCCATGAACTCTACATCTGTGTCCACCCTATCCTTACCATAGGCCTAGACACAAGTGGTAGCCCAACTTCAGCGCACAGCGTCAAAGTGTCATTGTCAGGCTTATGGACATGCACAGACAGGCATGACAGCGGTGTGCGGTGGGAGTGCAAGTGACGCGCAATTGTTAATAGGACGGAGGAGCAGCAATGAGGCTACGCAATACACATTGATGCCGCACATTTGCTACATGCAGTACATGTCATACAAGAATCACTAAGTCACACAATTCAAACATCAATGTACCAGTGAGCCTGCCAACACATCATGCAGAACAAACTATTGACTCATGTCTCTCTCCACTGTCACAGGTGATCAAGGATATGCACTCTGCCCTTAGATGATGACACCCCTCTGAGCCCAGAACACACAGGCCCAGAGGCAGTACAATGCGACCCACAAACGCACCGAGAATCGTGGAACGCACACTTGGCGTGTTGAAGTCGCTTTTCAGGTGCCTGGACATCACAGGTGGTAGGCTCCTGTACAGCCTAGGCATCGTGTGCAAGATGATCGTTGCATGCTGTGTGTTGCACAAAATATGTGTACTCACCAATGCCCCCTGGCTACAAGTGCCAGATGCACCGGACAAAGATGATGAAGGTGAGGCAGGTGGTACACACCCCACTGCAGCTGCAGCAGGAATAGCCCGTAAGAACACCATCATTAACAATTTCTTCACATGAGCACTTCACATTGTGACAGTCCTTAGCAATCATGGGCCAGTACAAAATGACCACAGGTACATCATGTGCTAATAATTGCATTCCCAGACACATTATATGAGTGCATGTCACTCATCTGTACAAGCACATCACTCAGACAAGTTTGAGTGCGACATGTAGTGCTAACATTTTCATAATTTGATGATAGATGGTAGGTGTGTCACCTCTGTATGGAGAGGCTGTTTAGGGTGTCACGTATTCGAAATGCCAGTTCTGTGTGTCACAGATTGTACGGCGTTTCACATGTGTCCCAAATCACATTACATATAAGCTGTCATTTGTTACCTACAAGTGACAACAGGGCTTCTTAAAGGGGTAATTTATGTACTACCATGGTGCAGGAATGCACCCTGTGATTCATGGCCCACAACATGAGCAACATGTACGTGAATGAATGAATGAATGAAATATTATTTATAATGCGCAGCTATGCCCAGTGGGCGTCAAGGCGCCTAAACCAAAATATAAAGCTGTTAGCAGACAGAAACAGAGCCTACTGGTATGCCTTAATAAAGAGCCAAGTTTTCAATGACTTCCTAAAGAGGTCAAGGGAAGGAAGTCGTTTGATTTCAAGGGGGAGTGAATTCCACATCAGAGGTGCCAATATGGAGAAAGCTTTGGACCCCCATCTAGCCTTCTTGGCTCTGGGGATTACCAGTTGGTGTTGCTCGCTGGATCGTAAACATCTGCTCGGAACATATCTGGTAAGTAATGAACCAAGGGCATCAGCCGAGCCTGCAGTTAGAGCCTTATATGTAAGGCAAAGAAGTTTGAAAGTGATCCTTGACGGAATGGGGAGCCAGTGGAGGTTCTTCCTCGCTAAGGTCATAGATGACAACCACGGCAAAGCGAGAGCAAACCGCGCTGCAGCGTTCTGTATGACCTGTAGACGCTGGAGCAGGCCCTTGTTGGCCCCGGCGTACACTGAGTTACAGTAATCGAGCCTTGAGCCAACAAGGGCAATCACCACCTGTTTCCGCGCCTGTGGGGACAGATAGTGCACAATCCTTTTCAGGGTCTTGATGACACCCCAACAGGTCGCCACCGTTCTATTCACCTGTAGCTCCATGGAGAGCTGGGTGTCAAAGATGACACCTAGGTTTCTAGCAGATTTGGTAGGTATGGGGCAACTGCCCAAAGAAGGGGGCCACCAGTCATCTGACCATATGTCCTGGTCCTTGCCAAAGACCAGGACCTCTGTCTTGTCCCCGTTCAACTTTAGGGAGTTGGAGACCATCCACTCTGCAACAAGTTGCATGCAGGCCCTAAAGTTAGAAGCAGTTTCACTGACAGAGTGGGTCAGGGATACCATAATCTGCGTGTCGTCCGCATACGACACTACCTCCATCCCCTGAGATCTTACAAGTCTTGCAAGGGGGGCCACGTAGATGTTGAACAGGGTCGGACTCAATGCCGACCCCTGTGGCACCCCACATTGCAAAGACTTGGCAGGGGAGAGGTATTCACCTAGCATGACACGTTGCTCTCGATGTTGTAAAAAGGAGCTCAGGAGACTGAGCGCTGGTCCGACTACCCCTGCCTCCCTTAACCTAGATGTTAAAGTCAGGGGAGACAGGGTGTCGAAAGCTGCTGAAAGATCAAGCAGCACCAGTACGGTGGTGAGACCCAAATCTACTTTTCTGCGGATGTTATCCATGACTTTTGTCAAGGCAGACTCCGTGCTATGTAGCTTTCTAAAGCCATGTTGGGACCCATCCAAGAAGCCAGAGGCGTCGAGGAAGTTCGAGAGATGGAAATTCAAGTGGGTCTCCAACATCTTAGCAGGGGCTGGCAGCAGAGAGATGGGTCTAAAATTTTTCAGCACTCCAGGGTCTAAGGTGGTCTTTTTCAGAAGCGGCTTTACGATGGCTCTCTTCCAAAGTGATGGAAAAATGCCCTGTTCCAAGGCTCCATTCATTACCTCAAGCATCGGGGGAAGAATGATCTCTCTGCAGTTTTTAAGTACCTTGAGGGGCAGTGGGTCAAGGGGAGATGAAGATTTAGTTTTATCCAACAGGCTATTGAGATCTTCTAGCGTAAGAGCCGGGAAGTGTTCAAGGGACTGAGGGGAGTCTACATTCCAAGCCTCCAGTCGTGTGATTTGCACGGAATCCTCCGAACTGAGTAAATTCCTCTGCGTCTTTAGGGCTATGTAAATATCGTCTATCTTTTTATAAAAAAAGTTCGATATGTCATCACATAGCTCCTGGGAAGCAACTACTGGATCAGGAACCTGAAGAGAGCAAAGGGAGTCTACAATTTTAAAAAGCTCTCTGGAGGATGTTAACGAACAGGTTAAGCTGGAAAAATAGTCCTGTTTTTCCTTAATGATTCGCTTTCTATACTCCCGTAGTAGACTCTTGTAGCCTTCTCTATCTTTTAAATCCCAAGATTTACGCCAGCCACGTTCCTTCTGTCTACATTTTTGTACGTAAGGGGGAGTCACTGCCCCTACATTCGTCCATGCTTTCATACTTGATTGATCATAGACATGACACGTCTGTGTGCAGGAGGTGTTGATTGTCCCTCTGCAATGTGAAGGGGAGATGCGGTTTCACAGTATGTTCCATGTATGTTTCCGCATTGGCGCAGTTTACATGCAGACTACAGGTCAAAGTACATTGTGATTGTGAGGAGATGCCTATTTGATGCGGGACAATGGACATTTATTCTAGATCACGAATGTGTGGTTGTACTCGTACATTGGCAACTCACTTTTTTTCTTTCGCTGCTTTTCTGGTGCATTTTCCTGCATGACGCGTGGAAATTGCAGGCCTGTCGCTGATTATTGCATAACTTTGTATCGCGGATTGGGACATCGCCGCTTTTTTCACGTTTGTGTTTTGCATTTTTACGGCGTCGCGTTGATTTTAAAGCGATCATTTGGCGCGTTATCGTGAGACTATCGCATGGTACCGCAGTGTTGAGAATACAACGTTAAAACAACGTTATTTTCCCTCGATAGACTGCGATGTGAAGAGTTGTGTTGAGCTTACTTTGCAATAATTATCACACGTTCTTGAGAATATCCCCAATTGAGTACTGCTGCTAGAGTAATTATCCAGCAAATGTAATTCTCTGAGATGGTGTTAGATTTGAGCACAGACGGTATTGGCATTGAAATACTTGATCAGATGAAATCATTTTTGAGGAAGCACTGCCTGTGTAGGCTGAAGTTCAGGTTCAGACCAGAATTAATTGGACCCATCTCTTGGGCATGGCATAGAATGTTCTGTCACAGCTTCGCTCATGTGTGGGGAAGAGACTTGATGACTAGTTGCATCTGTGCTTGGCAACAGTGTTTATTACTAGGTGTTGGGCTTATAATGAGATTAACCTCACTAGCGTTCTCTGCTGGTAAATGGCTCTTCTTAAAGAAACTAAGTACACAGATTTGCAGCCACACACTTACTTAAATCCTCTATTTTTGAGGGAACAAACCATAAGAGACTTCCTGGTTCGTTCGGGTATATCACTCAAACCCTTTTATTATTTATTTGTTTTTTGTCTTTTTTTAAGTATTGATGTTTGAAAGGGACACCTTATCGTTTTGTACACCTTATATACAATTATTTACAATTCGCGATTATTTACAACACAAACACATACACATACACATAACTAGTTGTATTATACAAAGTGAATTGCTCTGATATATATACACTCAAATATTCATACTACGAAGAAAAAATCATCCGTAATTCCATAAAGACCAGAGTCAAAAGTATAAACTTGATGACAATCATAAATCAATGAACTACAGTTGAATGTAGGCAGTTCAAAAAAGGAAATATAGACTTCAAATTAATTCATTCAGTCCATTCAACCAATAAATGGCTAATCTTTTTACGCCAACGCGTTTCGAATCCGGTATGTCAACTCTACGGATTCTCATCAGGGCTCTGTCTTAATACGGGATATCTGCAAGTGTATAAAATAAAACTTGTTTTAGCTACATTTCTGACAGTTGTTTAGCTTCCAACTACATTTAACTCGGATTCCTCAAATTACCTGTTGAACCAGCAGCCGCCGGTCAAGGGTAGGGTATTAGTTCTGACTGAGTTTCTTTTCTTTTCGGGATCTAAAAACAAACGCAGGTATCATGACCTGTTCTTGCTCACTTTCTAAGACCAGAATGGGGCACATATGTTATCAACATACCTTACTGGATCATGCTCGTGATCCTACGTTTCCACCAAATGGGAGTTAATTTTCAGTCTTGTATTACAGCCTGAAAATAATGAGAATAACGTTTTACGCGCTTTTTATGCACAGACGGAGAGAGTATGGCACTCGTTGCTCTACTCAGCATACCTGCTCTGAGGGATTCCTCGCTTGGGCTGTTCGTGTTCTAATCGGTTGCAGCGGTAAACGTTTTCTAACCATGTAGGCACCGCTTTCCTCAGTCCTTATTATTTGCGCTCGCTTTCCCTAGAGGAAATAACAGCGTTTTATTAGGTTTCTGGGGCTACTGCAATATTGGTGGCAAATCAAACCCATGTTAGCTCTAGACTTACTTGAACAAGCTGTGATTCGGCATCTAGCTCTCATTCACTTAGTTTGGCAGCCATGTTGTAACATGGTTTTGGACCTACTTATAGCTACTTGCTTGGCGGCCATCTTAGAGTGGGGTCGCTAGAGAAAGCTCTCATTCACTTAGTTTGGCAGCCATGTTGTAACGTGGTTTTTGACCTACTTATAGCTACTTGCTTGGCGGCCATCTTAGAGTGGGGTCGCTAGAGAAGGCTATCATTTAGATGTGAAAAAAGGTGAATTTAAACCACATATGAAAACATACGCGCAATTACCATCGACCCTTTCTTTTGGAGGCACTATACCAGCAGCGGTGCGTCCGTAGGGGCGTAGCCCCACCAGCCCAGGGACCCGCCGCGGCTGCAAGTATAATAATGATTATGAAAACGTACTACTGTATTTTTTAAATTCATTTATTCGGTGATTATCCGCCTGGAATCCGGGGCGAACCCGACTGAAACGGGATGCGCAGAGGGGGGCTGGGCCGGGCGGACAGTCGAGTCGAGACCTCTACGTCAGGTCTACGTCACAGTCAGACACAGCCGGGCATGCAGGCATACTTAATGATTATGCGCATATGTTGCGTAGGGCTGAAACTTGCCCGCGCATGCGCGATGAAAGTGCCCCCATGATAGCTGGTGACAGGGGGGTGCTGATTAAACCAGGCAGGAGCCCCAGCGTTCACAAGGGCGACAGGGCGAGCAGCTAGTGTGCCCCCCAAGCCGCCAGGATTGGCCGGTCACCTTGCAGCAGGGCAGGGCAATCCATTATTGGATGCCGCCCGTGGGTGACTCAGCCGCACTGCACAATGGCCAATCACTGTGTCTGACTTCATGTAGTCTGTGCAGTGATTGGCCATTTGCGGTGCACGGCGCTGCTGCCGACGGTTCTGGGCCCTCCTCGTCGTCACCGTGGTGTGTGGACTTGCCTTTGCCTCGTCGTCACTCGTGCCGACTACTCTTGTTCAGCCTGCTCTCACTGGTGAGTGAGTATCATTATCAATCTCAGTTAGTTTGAGCGAGGATAAAAATAAAATGTTCTACTGCTTTGAGTGCAGAACATTATTCAAAAAACCCTGGATCGCAAAAAAGGTTTGTTCCTATTACTTTGTGCACATCACTTGTAAAGAGAGGTGCATGTCTAAGTACACATTTACATTGAATGAGATTTACAGGCATCAATCATACATAGGACGGATGAAATTCTTATTCATGCGATTAAAGTTAAAAGACTGCTGATCCTTTTGCATATATAGCGCATTCAGAGGTTTGAGGCTCAATGGACGACCTTCTAACGAGAGACAGTGAAAACGTAATCATGGTAATTAGCAGAAGCATGTGTTTTACTGTTAGACAAGAGAGTTTGGCTGGGATGACTGGAAGCAAAGCAGATGGGCCGATGATTGAAAAACGGGTAATGGGGTATGAGGCGCCAAATGGTCATCCAACTGTCTCGAAAAGGGTTGCAAGATTAGGGCTGGTAAAGGCAGAGAAAAGATAAAACAAACAAAGATGTTAGGGGGAAACTAGGGAAAACACAGAGTGCTGAAAGAGATCAAGAAGATAGTTAAGAGAGGAAGAATGAGGTAGCACATAGAATTAAAGAGATATGCAGAGAGAAAGAGGAGCTGTTTTAACGAGGAAGAAAGTACTAAAAGAAGCAGAAATGAGTCAAACGTGTACATTTAATAGCAAGCAAGATAATGTTAGCAACCTGAAAGGTAGAATATTTGACACGTGTGAGGGGGAGAATGAAGGGGGATGTGCATTTCTGCATGAAATCCGAAATAGGAGGGAGGGAGTAAGGGAGGAATTAAGGGAGGAAGCGAGCGAGGGAGGAAGGAAGGAAGGAAGGCAGGGAGGGAGAGAGGAAGGAAGAAAAGAGAGAAGGAAGGAGGGAGAAGTTTGTTTGTCTGCCTGCCAAGTCAGATGAATTACACCATCCCTTTAACAGCCCTGTCACTTCCCGGCACACAGAAAGAGAAGTCTTGGGCTGCCGCCAGTCACAGCATTGCACAAGGGTTTGGAGCCGAGCATCCTCCCTGCAGGAGGAGCGGCTGACGCCTCCCCCGGCACACTGTGAGTGAGCCAGGTAGCAGGGGTACAAAATAATGAATCCTCGCTGTAATTAATCTCTCCTCTTTTTGTGCGAGTGGGCCCCCCTTCCAGCGAAAGTTACACAAGCAGCAAAGCAAAACCCATGGCAGATCGAAGGGAGGGGTCCGGGGCAGAAAGAGGCAGACAAAAAAACAGAACAGGGTTTGTTTTGTTCCATTTTCTAAAGATTGCTATTGCTGTGCATGCAAGACACGGAAGGCGGTATGTGCAGGGATGGTATTATGTTTATGACCACTTATTTCCCTGCAGACATTTGCGCTACAAAGGCTGCCCGTCTTTTATTTAGTTATAAGCACTGAGGTATAAACGCTGGCAATGTCTATTTTCAATTACTGCCTTCACGCTTGACCACACGCATTGAAACTCTTTCTCTTGTATTTTGATTCACAACAGGCTTTTCACTTGCACTCTTGTTTATAATGGATTTCTTTGTTTTTAAACTTGACTCGGCACTGTCATGCCTTTATTTCCTGTTAAGCTGCCTCAAACTACGTTTATCTTAAATTAGCAGTTCACACGCTATTGTTTATTTTCAAATCTCTTCACATTTGGCTTACTTCCAGTCAATTTCTTTATTACTTAACTGCGCACAATGAAAAAATATATATATATATATATATATTGTATAGTCAATTTTAAATTTACTTACAGTTTGAAATTACCATCAAGAATGTTTGGAGTTTCCATCAATTCTCCTCTTGTACAAATTTTGCGCAATTTGAAATGATTTTCCTTATTAGCCAGTTCAGTCCACAGCTGATTGGATATCTCCAAGCAGTCAATTGCCAAATATGTAAATCCAGTAAATTGCGAGTCCTCTAAGAAGATTTCCATAAAATGTTCCTTTGCTAAAAATCCTCACTTTCTTTATAAATGTTTTTCTCCCTTCGTCGCCATTGTAAAGAAGTCCATTAGACTCAATAAATATAATTAATTAATATCTCTTTATTAGAGCTTGTAAGTCAGCTTCCATTTCTATCTTAATATATCCTATGAATGTCCCTTCAACATTCTTTATCTTTGACATTCTTTTACATCACACATTATGATGTCATTTATACATCATTACATGCATCAGGATAGCAGCGGAGAGCCCGGCCAATTCCTGCCGGGACCACAAAGCCAGTCAGCAGAGACGTCTTTCTCCGCACTTCATCTTTTCTCTCTTCCCTCTCTCCACATAATTGTGGCTATAATCGGTTGCTTATTTCCTTGAAATCCTTACTGCAGGCGAGGGAAGGCTCAGAAAATCAGAGCTCACATTTGTTATAGCTATTGGGGGTCGGTGCATGTCAATAACGCTATTTTAACATCGACCATTACTATTGCGCACATCACACCTTGAACGTGTTCTAGGCACTTGCAGACGCACTTCAATGGGGTCAAAAGGCTACATCGGGCACAGCAGGAGTCAAACTTAACATTCATAAGGTTGGAGACAAATTTCTGGAGCGGTTGGACAACTAGCCCATCTCTGTCAACAACGTAAACAGAAGAACAGTCATCTTCGTAGACAAAGGGCTGCCTGCCGCTGTTGCCATAGGCAGATCTAAAGGCGCATGTGTTGCTAACTCAACTGAATGGCAGCCGCACAACTGGTGCTAATGTTCCTATTTATTTATTTATTTTTTTAGCGAGAAATGTTGTTTACTGCAGCGCTGCGACCTAAATTGACACTAGGCTCCTTCCTGGCCTAATTTACAGCAATATCCTCCAGCGGTAGTTCTGTTGGCATCGTACACTATCAGGGCTCTATTTTGTTGTTTCTGCCCATCTTATCTCGTGTTTTTCTGCACTGTCCAAATCTCTGTTGCATTTTCTGTTCTAGACTTGTCCTGTCCATTAGTAGCTGCAGGTTTGGTTTTCAGTAGTTTGTCGTATCTTCCTCCTTGTTTCACAGTCATCTGTCTTCATTGGTCCTGTCCTTGGACAACCTTTGCCACTAATATTATCTTATCTCTTTGTCACCCACTCTCTGCTCTCTGGCACGGTCTTGTATTAGTTAAGGTTGGTTTGAAACATAGTGCAGCTCTTTGTCGCCCTGACTTCTCTCTATTATCCAGCAATGTTGATAGATGCTGAGCTGTCTTCATTAACATCATTTCACTCTCACCCCTACCTTCTCTCTATCAGCACTCCCTTTAAAATTGAGTTGAATGTCATTATCACACTTCTGTAAAGCCATCTTTGTTCCTTTCTGCCACACTGTATATCAGCAGTCACTGAGTTGGCTTTTAATCATATCACATTGCTTTATTGGGGTTTCTTCTCGTTCACTGTTGGGTTGGCTTTTGATAGTTACACACAAGATGGCCGCCTGGTAGGAGCTCCTCGAAGGAGCTCCCCGTGCTTGGGATCCCTTAAGCGGGTATATCCCTGTTAGCAGCAGCCATCGACCTCCCCAGGAACAGGAGTCTTGTGCTGGACACCGCAGTGACCCGCCAGCATCACAACGGAGAAGTCCGTGAAGGAACGTGCTAGCGGAACAACAACTAGGCGGAGTGAGGCTCGGGTCGGTTGTAAAAGACACCCGATTTCCTCCACAGCCGGGGACAGAACAGAACGCACACCGGAGTGTCCCCTCCCTCCTCCGAACGAAAGGCAGTCGCGGAGATCGGGAGCCAGGGAGACACCTCAGCGGACACCCCAGGACCGAAGGGGGCTGAGGCAACAACAACAACATCGGAACATCCGCCGGTCTGCTGCTGAGGACGCCGTTCGCTGCACCTGCACCGGCATCGACAGGAGATTACCGAGAGCAGCGAGGAGCTAGACGACAACGGAGCCCCCCCACCCCTTTGCACCACCGCCGCAGCAGAGGATTCAGAGCGGGGCAGAGGGCACCAGGAACAAAGCGGAGCATCGGACCCCTCGGCACAGCCGGGAACAGAACAGAACGCACACCGGAGTGTCCCCTCCCACCCCCGAACAGAAGCGGAGATCGGGAGCCAGGGAGACACCTCAGCGAACTCCCCAGGACCGAAGGGGGCTGAGGCAATAACATCAACTTCGGAACAGGACGACAACGGAGCCCCCCACCCCCTTGCACCACCGCCACAGCAGAGGAATGAGAGCGGGGCAGCGGACACCAGGGCGAAAGCGGGAGAAGCACCGGACACGGTCGGTGGTCGGTCCCGACGGCAGCAAAGGCAGCACCGGGTCACGGCGACCCACCCCACCCCCCCCTCCTCCCCCGCACACCGCAGCAGAGGAGCACGAGCGGTCTGGAGAGCCGGGAGGGACGTTGGTCACAGGTGCTGGCTCACACGGCAGGGGTCACAAGATCTCGAAGCGGAGCCGTGAGAGCTAACACAGCTCACAATCAAAAAGAGCAAGTTAGGATCGGTTGGGGCGGCGGAACACCGAAGTCTGCCCCCGTGACATCGGTATACTGCTGGGATGCATTTTTATAACCAGTCACATACACCCACGAAGGGGAAGGAAGCCAACCATGGATTTTTGTAATGCTTCTGTACAACGCTGCTGGCAAGATTGACTGAATTACAAAAATCAGGTATTTACTTTTCCCACCCACCGGCTCTCTTTTTTGAAAAGCCTAACTCACTGAAAAACTCTATTCCTTTGTACAAAATGGCTGGGGCCATAAAACTGTAGCAATAAATCCCCCCATACCTTCTGTCTTCCACGTGCCCCTTCAACTCAACTCCCCCACATAGAGATAAGATTCCCAGCCAGACTTGAGCTCTGGTTGCTTGAACAGGAAGTGGAATCTCTTCCCCGGTGCTCAGAGCAATAGCAGCAAAAGAGGACTATTCTCTCTTTCTCCCAGCCTGCTTAGCAACAAACAAAGGACTACTTGCCTGATCTGAACTACTTGGCGGCCATCTTAGTCTAGTCTCTAGTTTCTATGGGATTATAGTATTTTAGACTAGTAGAATAGAATGCCGGCCTATGCCTATATTATTATACTCTCACTATAGTTTTATTATTTGTTTAGACCTGATTACTACCTCAAATATGAAAGAATGCCTACCTATTACTATATTTGTGCAATATTGCTCTCTTAGCCTTTTCTGAATGTATGTACTACACAGACTGCTACCTCATATAGGAAAGAGTGTTTGCCATCACTGCATTAGTACGCTCTAGCTCTACTCTAAACATTTGTATTGCTCAGATTACTACCTTATATAGGCCAGAGTGTTTACACGTCATTGTAGTACTACACCTATATCGGTATTTTGAACACCTGTATGCACAGACTACTACCTCGTATATTAGGAGTCCTCTCTAGTGCCACTTTCACTTGTATTCTGAACATTTGTAAATGCACAGATTTCTACCTCACAATATTTGAACTGACAATCAGTGTCACCCTCAATTTTTGAATTTTGAGTCTTGTAAATTGTGTATCTGGATCCTTCCTCCATATTCTATCAATATTATCAACTATAGTATAGTGCACTCACCCATTGCACCCTACCCTTATATTTTTACAGTATTATGCTTATTCTTACACCTTGTACCTTACTAGTTACCGTATGTATTTGCCCCACTGCTCACTCTCATTCCCTGGAAAGGCTGGCTGATTACTAGTGTCACTTTGTTTTATAACATCTTGCTTGCTGTAACTTATCATTGTGTTTCCTACTGTAAGCACCCGTTTTTCTGCAAACTTGTCTTTATGCACATTGGTACCACTATAGTCCACTACTGCAACCTCCTATACCCACCTAATCCTGCAATGCAACATGGACCCCATCGGCAAACATACATACAAAATCATATACCCACCATCACTCACCAAAAAAGCCGCCAAACGCTTTAAACACAACTTCCTTAGGTCACACTCGGAAAAGCCCTTCGCTGACACCTACTTCTCACCGGTTAATGGATCCCTGAACACCGATATCATTTTCCACACCACACGCAGAGCTCAATGGAGAAAAGCGTTCTTCTCCCTACTCACCGTCTCCTCGACTAGAAAATCCGCACACAGCCAAACTCTCTCCATCTCCCCATCCCGGGTCTTTCCAGGCAGAGCCACCATCACTATTTACAACACCGGGATTGTCCTATTACAGTCCACAGACAAGAACCTGGAACTGCTAGACAACATGTTCCCCACCTTCAAAGAACACCTCTCCAAGTCACGGACAAACACGCATATCTCCCCCAATCCCACCAACCATGACCTCTCAGCCGCATACTTTTCAATCAGGGACACACCTACCACCCCTGACCTCCCATCCCCTACCCACAACCTCACTATCCCAACTCAGCACCCCATCACAGACATAGATCGCTCCCCCTCATACGCCGCCCGCTCCCCCGCCCCCTCCACCAACGTGCGGACCTCCACACATACCCTTAACACACCTATCACACCTACAGCGGGCATTAACACCCCGCTCGGCGCTGACAGCACAATCCCCACACTTAACACTCCCAACTTAGTCCAGCACCAGGACAACACGCATTCTGACAATTCCCCCCTGTTATCCCCCCCCATTCTCAGTCCTCACTACCCACCAATCAACTGCGCAGAACGTACTCCCTCTCCTAATTTAACGCCCCCTCCCCTTAACAGGATCATCTCCACTCCCACTCCCCCTCCTACTCTCAGCCCCTACTATCCTCCTTCCAACACAGCTACCAGTCTCCCAGCCTACACGTTGTCCCCCACGCCTACCGCCAATGCCCCCACCCATAACATCAATTTCCTCCCTACCCCATCCACTCCCCATCAGTCCAGAACCTCTCACCTCCCTAATCCCATCCCACGCTCCAACACAACGCAGACCTGCCCGAACACCAGCCCTCCCCCCCGCCTGCACACGAATTCCCTGGCCAGCCAATCACCCCTGACTGCCACCCCCACCACCTACCCTACGATGGAACACATCATGGCCACCCTCACTCAGATCAAAGAAGACATTCAGGTCATCAAAGAACGACTCTCCACACGCCCTATACACCACCCAGCCACCTCCACCCCCCTTCCCAACCTGCCTCCTACCCCGCCGGCGGTCCCCCACCCTCACCACGCCCCACACCAGGCTTCAAACCTTGCTCATAGGCGCAGCAATTCCCGTAGTCCCCAGCATCGCCCCTGCAACGCCTCACACAGCCACACCTCCCCGCCAAATGTGTCCCCCACCTCTCAGACTAACTCTCGCACTCAGCTATGCCCCATGCTGACATCAATCCCAGCTCTTAATCGCAACAACCGCCCTCGCCGCACCCACAACTCTTCTTCTGACCTCGACACACTCACCCTTCTCCGCTCCTATGATCCAGCCCCCCAAACTCACACATGCACCCCACACCGCAACATTCCCACGATACACCCAAATCCCCTTAGACCACCCACATTAAACAGCAGAGCCTCCATCCCCAATAACCTTAGAAAAGTCCCTCTCTCGCTAGAACAATCTAACACCCTCTACACACCCCGTCTCAAATGCGCGCTTCTCAATTGCAGATCGGCGACGAAACACTCAGCAGCCATTGCTGAACTCCTCTTATCGCAGGACCTTGACCTAATCATCTTGACTGAAACGTGGCTAACTGAATCCTCGACACCCATAATAGACATTCTGGTTCCTCCCAACTTCCACATTATCAGGCTCGACAGAACAGGCCAAATAGGTGGCGGAATCGCATGCATATACAAGAACAACCTCTCTGTTCAGAAGGTCAATTCCACATCCCTGCCATCCCCAACATCCTGTGAATACATCTGCCTCGACATTATTAGTGAGGGCAAACCGATATGCACTCTGCACAGCATATACCACCCGCCCAGGGACAACCTCACCTTCTCCCAACAAATCATGGATATGATCTCAACCAATTCCGGTCGCCAGCTCACCCAAATATACCTTGGTGACTTCAACCTCCGCTGGAATGATAGCAGCGACGCAGTGGTAAACAGTCTTAAAAACTTCCTCGATGCCCTGAACCTCACCCAAATATGCAACAGTCCGACCCATGAGAAAGGCTCTACCATCGACCTGATCATCTCCAAGAAGCATTCTATCCAACTCGAATCCATCCAACCTTGTGACTGGTCAGATCATCACATTATCACATTCTTTATCAACGAAAAAGTCAAAGTCAACCCTGTGCAACTCTCCAAGCCCAAGGTCTGGAAAAGAAACTCGAAAAAGCTCAACCCTGGCTCTCTGCCCCCTAACAGCTGCAATCTCCTACTCCCTCCTGCAGGCGCCTCGGACGTCCAAACGCTGACTGACCACTATCTCAACACTATGACTTCGATAATCAATGAGGCTGCACCTATGCAACTAAAAAGAGTCGCCACTAAAATCTCCAAACCATGGTACGATGGGAGTCTCAACGAAGACAGAAGAGACATGCGAATGGCAGAACGGACCTGGAGATCAGCCCCCTCTGCAATGCACCTAAAAGAGTTGAGGAAGAAGAGAAACGCCTACTTCAGGAAAATAAAACGCTCAAAATCGGACTTCTTCCGCCTCCAACTCAACCAAGCAAAGAACCGCCCGAGAAAACTGTTTGAGCTAATCAAATCTCAATCCAAAGAGCTACCACAACCACTCAACACTGGGCGTGTGGTACCCTCATGTGAAGACTTCGCTGCTTTCTTTATCCAAAAAACCGACAAAATAAACAGCGATCTCCTCACTGACGCAAGCCTCTATTCCAAACCAAAATGCCCAGCACCCGTTGAACCAAAAAACAATGCGACATGGTCAACCTTTGACACATATTCGGAAGAAGAAATTGGCAAATTACTCAGCACCCTGAAACCATCCAATCACCTCACGGACCCCCTCCCTGCCTTCGCAGTAAAAGACTTTACCCCACTGATTCTCCCTCTCTGGACTAAAATCATCAACAGCTCTCTCCAACAAGGAAGCATACCTGACTCCCTCAAAGTTGGTCAGGTCACACCTCTACTAAAGAAACCAACAGCCGACCCCGCGGATCTCAACAACTACCGTCCCATCACCAATATCCCCACTCTCGCCAAACTGCTGGAAAAATGCGCACAACTACAATTGACTAAACACATTGAGCAATTCGATCTCCTCAACCCTCACCAGTCAGGTTTCCGAGCAGGACACAGCACAGAAACGGCTATGACTCACATAATTGACGACGCACTTCAAATGCTAGACCAAAATGACACCTGCCTCCTCATCCTTCTTGATCTCTCCTCCGCATTCGACACCGTTAAACATGAGAATCTACTAGAACTACTAAACAAAAGAATGGGCTTATCTGGAACTGTCCTCAAATGGTTCACTTCCTTTCTCCGCAACAGGACGCAGAAATTCAAGAGCAACAACCTGATGTCCACGCCAGTACCTGTAACGCTAGGCGTCCCACAAGGATCTTCTCTATCCCCAACTTTGTTCAACCTAGTCATGGAACCTCTCACCACTTTGCTACAAGAATCCAATGTACACTTTCACATGTATGCCGATGACACCCAACTTTACCTCAAACTGCAATCACCCAATGACATCCTGCTCCTGAACTCAACGATCAGATGCACCCAATCCTGGCTTGCCGACAATCACCTCAAACTCAATGCCCTGAAAACAGAGTTCCTTCTGATCGCACCTCCAGCGAAGATATCCACCACTCAACATTGGCTTAAACTCCTAACCGCACTCAATGTCCAACCCACCATCGTGGAATCAGCAAAATCTTTAGGCATAACACTCGACACCAATCTCAACATGCAGCAACATGTCAGCAAAGCAACAAAGGGAGCGAACTTCCAGATCAATACTCTGAGGAAACTTAAACCCTACCTCCCAGCCAAAGACTTCCAAACAGCGGTGCAAGCACTAATCATCCCACGAATTGAATATGGCATCACCGCCCTCTGCGGACTCCCACTAACTACAACCGCACCACTAAAAGCATCTCTAAATGCTGCAGCGAGACTCATCACGGGGTCAAAAAAACACTCCCACATCACCCCTGACTTGAAATCCCTGAATTGGTTGCCGTTTGAAGCCAGAATACATCTGAAAATAGCCTGCATGACACACAAGGCGGTACACCTAAACTCACCCGGCTACCTTGCTCAGAAATTGACAATCTCTGGGGGAATCAGAAACACGAGAGGCGCAAACAATCTTCTGCTGAAACCTCGAAGATTCCGGAAGGAGAAAACATACAAGCGCTCTTTCTCAGGAATGGCGCCTAGGATTTGGAACTCACTCCCTCCCGAAACCAGGCTTATCTCTTCCACTGCAATCTTCAAAAAAGAAGTAAAAGCTATCCTCATGGCTAAATTCACCTGTACTACTATCTCGAACCCTATCAACACCCTGCGATGATCTGTATTACTTGCTTGACCCCTTACCTATTTGTACGAGCTGTCTTAACACCCACTTGATTGCTTTGCAGCCACCCAATTTTATGATCTGTATTGTATGATCTACTGATTTACTTATTTGACTTTGTTCCCTCATGTTCCCTTCTGTACTGTGTGAACTATCGACCTACCTATTTGACTTTGTTCCCTCATGTACCCGTCTATGTAAAGCGCTCTGATATCTGCAAAGATCTTGTTCGCGCTATATAAAACTCTGAAAATAAAAATAAAATAAAATATACCGCCCTCTTTTCTCTGTTGTGGTCCATCGGCAGCTGTTGGGTCAGCCTTTCATCGTGTCTTGTGTGGTCCTCCGTGCTCCCACTCTTCTCTGGATTGGTTCATTGACCGCTGTTGGGTAGGGTGTGTTGATTGAAAGACGGTGCAGAGCTCACTGGACTTTAAGGGCAGACACTGTACCCTCATTTTGCACTCGCAAGTATTTTTCTGCACATAGCGGCCACCCACATACAGCCACCCACCCATACACAGAGCCACCTACACACACACAGAGCCACCTACACACACACACAGAGCCACCTACACACACACACAGAGCCACCTACACACACACACAGAGCCACACACACAGCCAGACAGAGCCACACACACAGCCAGACAGAGCCACACACACAGCCAGACAGAGCTACACACACAGCCAGACAGAGCCACACACACAGAGCCCAACACACACAGAGCCCAACACACACAGAGCCCCCACACACACACAGAGCCCCCCACACACACAGAGCCCCCCACACACACAGAGCCCCCCACACACAGAGCCCCCCACACACACAGAGCCCCCCACACACACAGAGCCCCCCACACACACAGAGCCCCCCCCCCACACAGAGCCCCCCCCCACACACAGAGCCCCCCCACACACAGAGCCCCCCCTACACACAGAGCCCCCCACACACAGAGCCCCATACACACACAGAGCCACACACAGGGAACAGGGGGCAGGAAAGCAAGCACAATGAGGGAGCAGGGGGCAGGAAAGCAAGCACAACGAGGGAACAGGGGGCAGGAAAGCAAGCACGAGGGGGCCGTATTTTTGGGACAAGGCCACGACATATGAAGTAGATCACCTATGTTAACTTATCACAATCTCGCCAGCGCAGCGAGGCGCACTAGCACTAGGGTATTATTTGTGGAGTTTCGCCAGATGTATATACCAGTCCTACAGTAATTTAAAATGTGTTTCTTTGCCAGAAAAGTGTGGAATGCCTCGTTTGCTCCCACCTTAGGTGTGAATATTGTTGATCTGAGATTTTCATGAAAGTCTTATAGTCTGAATTCAGCACCTGAGCGTAATAGGACAGAATGTATGAAGCTCTGTGGTTATACTGAATAAGCATCTAACTATGTTAAGCCATCTATTAATGTAATAACTGCACTTCCACAATTGCTTTATTAACCTGCCTGCTTTCTCAAATTTGCTTGAAAATGCACGATTTTTCTTCCTTTTTTTCAAAATTTTCTAGGGGGGGGTTATCCCCCCAAACCCCCCTTATGGGGTTCGGGCTCGCTCGCTACGCTCGCTCGCTACGGTGCACTATGCAAATCACTTTGCGCCCCACCACTTTCAAATGTCACCCACCACCCCTGCACTATACTAGGTAAAGCTCACACTCTAGATATTTCAGAAAGCGACTTGAGCCCGCTGAGTGCGCTATTAAACTTAAGTATAAGGTAGGCCTCTTTTTTTTGTAGAAGTTTATCATGGTCGATGGGTCTAGACTGTTGCAGAACATATAGAATTGACCACTTTAAGTCATTCTCAGTGTGTTTATTTTCAATGCAATGCTCCACCATAGGTGCTGTAAGCACTTTATTCTTGATTCTAGACTTATGTTGCATTATGCGCATATTCACTTGTTGTGTTGTCTTGCCTATGTAAATCTTATTACATGGGCAGATGACTACATACACAACATTTCGTGTTTTATTTACAATTTGAGCACCTCTCAATGCCTTTTAACTAGTCACCCTTTTACCACACCGCTTCTACCTCATAACTGTTTGTTGTTATAATTGATGTGATAATTGTCAAGTCTGTAATCTCTTTTATGTTCAGCGCTCTGATACCCACGGGTCTTGTTCGCGCTATACAAAACACTATAAATAAATAAATAAATAAATAAAGTGTTTCCACTTAATATTCCCATGTTGGAATTCCTTCCCTTCCACAGTAGTCCCACAGGCCACGCATGTCCCACATTTATGATGTCCGTCAATGGGTTTCATTCCCCATTGAGACAATAGGTCACTCTTAGGTTTGGGTAATGCTATCTCGGCTCGGACAAGATGTTGTCCGATGCTCCTGTTCTTACGATACGTGAAAAGAGGACGGGGAAATGGACAGTCCAGGTTTTCTAGTAAGTGCCAATTTTTTAACACGGTTTGTCTGAATTTGTTTGTGTCAGGCCCAAATGTGGTGACACAGACTATCTGGTCTAGTTCAGCCTTTGATTTTGTTTGTAGCAAACATTCGCGTGGTGTACATCGTGCCCGCTTGAATGAGTTTTTTAACAGTTTTTTCGGATAACCACGGCTTTCCATTTCGTGACAGAATGTGTCAGCGTGTCTTTCATACTCTGACAACTCCGTGCAGTTTCTCCTGATACGGAGCAGTTGGCCATAGGGCAAGTTAGCCTTCAAGTTCCTGGGGTGGTCACTTTGGTGGTGCAGTATTGTGTTTTTATCAGTCTGCTTCTTGTACAAAGAGGAGACCAACTTCCCGTTTGAACATGTGATTTCCACATCCAGGAACGTCATTCTTGTGTCACTGATCTCAATAGAAAATTTAATGTCTGGATGTTTGGAATTAAGCCATCCATGAAATTTCATCAACTCCGTGTGGCTCCCCTGCCACAGGAGCCACACGTCGTCGATATATCGTAGCCATTGCTTAATGTGACTGCAATATGGGTTATCCTTTTCAATAAATTTCTTCTCATATTCTGCCATATGCAATATGGCCATCTCAGGAGCATAGGGGCATCCCATAGCAGTCCCTTTGGTCTGCATAAAGAACTGCTCATTGAATCGGAAGTAATTTTTGCGCAACGCTATTTCTGCCAATTTGAGAATAAAGCTGGTAGGGACTCGATGTGGTCTTGCACGAGCTTCTAAATAAAGCTCAATTACTTCCAATGCCTCTCCCTGGGGTATTTGAGTATAAAGGGACATGACGTCCATTGTCACAAGCAATTGTGATGCAGGATTAAAATCAGTCCCTTCTACTTTGACGAGGAAATCCATTGTGTCTCTGAGATATGATTTAACAGAGCTAACAAAGGGCTTCAAGAAAAAATCAACATATTTCGCAAGTGGTTCCAGGCAGGAATCGCACCCAGAAACAATGGGTCGTCCTGGCGGCTCATTTAGACTTTTATGGATCTTGGGGAGGAAGTACAGGATTGGAGTCCTGGGATATTTTTTGATTAAAAATTCACCTTCTCTCACACCAACATAGCTTTCATCTAACCCTATTTTAACAGTATCTGCTATCAGTCCCTGAATGTTTTTGACCGGATCTTCCTGTAGGGTTCTATACCAAACAGTGTTGCTCACCTGTGTATTGGCTTCAGCAAGATATTGTTCTCTTGGCCAAAGGACTACAGCTCCGCCTTTGTCGGCCTGTTTCACAACTATCGACGTATCATTCCTCAAGTCATGTAGTGCACTTCTCTGTCCTTTACTCATATTCTGTTGGAATTTTTTTTTTCTCTCTCTAGTTTGTCAATTGAGGAAAGCATGATTTGTTCGAAGGCATAAACCTGTTTAGGAATTTTTTGACTAGGTATGAAGGTCGATTTATTACGTAACCCTGTAGTTTCTTTTTCTATCATAGGTGGCTGATTGGCAAAAAAGGCCCTCAGTCGAATTTTGCGACAAAATTCTATGGTCTCTAACTTCATTTGGGTAAAGTCTGTTTGTTGACGAGGTACAAATTTTAGTCCAAGATTTAGTACGGATTCCTCATCTTTTGTGAGTGTTTTGTCTGATAGATTGACTATTGTGGATGGCGCCTTTATGATTTGTAAAAATTCCTCCTTGTCCGCATCTCCCATGGCACCTTGAATCTGGTTTTTCCTTGCTGGTCCTTCTCTAAAAAAGACACCTGCTTTTTATTTTGGTTTCCTCGCGTATCAGAGCCCGATGAGTCTGATGATGATGAGGTTTCAGAAAAGGTTTTAAACCTATATCGGGACCTCCCCTGATAATTACGAAATGCTCCCCTTGACACAGGCTGAGTATAGTACTCGTCCTTCAGAAATGGATATGCTTTCTCGAGCGTGAATGCCTTAGAGTCTCTCTCGTATTGTGCGATTTTATTATTCAGTGTGTTATCTTTAAATGTAGAAATTTCTTTGTCTATTTTTTCTAATAGCGCTTTAGCGTCAGAAATTGTGGGACTGTCTTTTATCGCCTGGGTTAGTGTTTCTATTTCCTCGAGTTCTTTTAGGCTGATTCTTTGAGCAGTTTCTATCGTATGGACCATCAGGTCCCTACTGCATTTCGTATTAATACAGCTAAATCCCTTTCTGTATTCAGTGTCCTCGGTAAAGATCACAGGGACATTCTTCACCTGTAACCCCTAGGGAATAGTTCCACCTCTCAAATGTTTTAATAGAAAGTGCCCATGTAGTTCTGTCCGTAAGTGTTTCTTACTCAGCCTTATTAGTTTGTCCGATTCGTTTTGCTGTTGAGCCGAAGAGCTCAAAGCAACATTCGAGAATGCAGAGGAAGCAATCAGATTCTGTATCCTTTCTTCACTAAACGATAAGGTGTCCTTCTCAGCCATTCCTTTTTGGAAGGATAGAATATCCCTCCTGTTTTAATCTTAAAGCCAGAATGGAAGGATGGAAATAGATTTATTGAGCGCGATTGCTGCCCGGAGGCGTCCAAGCGCTGGGGGTAAGAATCGAGGGGACAGGTAACGTGACGCCTTAGAGCTAGGGGGCTTGGGTGAATAGTAACGTCTTCAGCTTTTTGCGGAATGACAGCAGGTCCGGGTTGGAACGGAGTGAGAGGGGGAGGGTGTTCCATAGTTTAGCGGTGTTCAATGAGAACAGCCTACCCCCGGATCTGGCTCTCTTCACTCAAGGAACCACAGCCAGGAGAGCCTCAGAGGAGCGGAGATTCCTGTTTGGGTGGTAGGGAATGATAAGCTTGCTATTGATAGCAGGTCCTGTGTTCCAGAATGCCCGGTGTGCGATGCACAACGCCTTGAACGACACTCTGTGTTTAACTGGCAGCCAGTGAAGACTTTTCAGTGCAGGTCTGGCTGACTGGGCTCGTGGAATCTTTAACAGGGTGCGTGCTGCACAGTTTTGCACTATCTGGAGCTTCCGGAGAGTCATCTCGGGAGCCCCCACGTATAAAGCATTGTTTGAGTCAAGGCGAGACTGTATAAGGCCTTGGACTGCTACTTTCTTGGCTTCTGGAGGCAGAAGTGGAAGGACCTTCCTTAGGGTTTTGAGGATACCGAAGCAGGTGGCGGACAGCTTGGTAGCCTGGGTGGAAAAGGACAGCTTGCTGTCCAGCCACACTCCTAGGCTCTTGACACTTTCCTTGGGGGTGGGAGGAGTGCCCAGGGATTGGGGCCACAAGGAGATAAAAGATGTTGGCGAGGCTGGGCCTAGGAGCAGTAGCTCTGTTTTATCTCCATTTAATTTGAGGGAGGAGCTGGTCATCCACTCCTTGATATCCTCTAGGCAACTCCTCAGGCCACCTTGAAGGTGACTGATGTTATTTTGACCTAATGATACCACTAACTGCGTGTCGTCGGCGTACGACACAATTTTGATGCCGTACGGTTCGACGATACCCGCCAGTGGTTTCATATAGACATTGAATAACACAGGGCTCAAAGAGGAGCCCTGTGGTACTCCGCAGCTGAGGGGCTTACTGGTTGATATTGTATCACCGTCGAAGATCTGAAAAGATCTATCGGACAGGAAGGAGCCGAACCACCTTAGAGCGTCGCCGGAGACTCCGATGTCCTGGAGACGGTTCAGCAAGGTGGCATGGCTGACCGTATCGAAGGCGGCGCTTAGATCAAGGAGGATCACTGCCACTGATCCTCCCTGATCCAGAACCCTTCGAGATTCCTCGGCGACCGCTAATAAGGCGGTTTCGGTGCCATGTTTCGGCCTGAACCCTGTCTGGGATGTATCCAGTAGGGAATGATTTTCAATAAACTGGACCAGTTGGACGTTTATATATTTCTCCAGCACCTTGCCAGCCCAAGGGAGAAGAGAGATGGGACGATAGTTGGAATAATCGTCGGAGTTCAAGTTTGGTTTTTTTAGCAGCGCCCGCACCATGGCTTGTTTCCATGCTGTAGGAACAATACATGAGGCAATGGATGTGTTAAGGAGTTCCATGATAACAGGCAGGGTGGCTTTGTGTGCTTGCATCAGAACTTCTGGTGGGGCTGGGTCGCGTGGAGAACCCGATTTGACTTGCCGTGCCATTTTATCGAGGGTGTCGAGGTCCAAGGGAGGGAAGTGCTCGAGGGTTGACTGGACAGGGGGAGGGAGTATTTTAGGGGAGGGTGGGTCACCTATCTCTGAAACTGTGGTTATAGTTTGAAAGGTGGAGTAAATTTTCAGGACTTTATTGTGAAAGAAGTCCGCGAGCTCGTCACATTGACCTTGGGTTTTGGTTGGAGGGGGGGCGGTGGTGACATTCGAGCAGTGCTTAATTATCCGGAAAATTTCCCTGGGTTTTGATTTGGCCTCTAGGATTTTGTCAGAGTAGAAAGTTGCTTTTGCCGTCTTGATTCAATCTCTGTAAGTTTTTATTGCCTCTTTATATGCGTCCTTTTTTCCGGGAGAAAATCCATACGCCAGGCTCTCTCTCGTTGCCTGCAACGACGTTTTAGTTCTCTTAAAGGGTCAGAGAACCAAGGCGCTGATCTCTGCATTCTTTTGGATGAGGATCTTTGGGGAGGGAGGATCGTGTCCAGTGAGTTAGTGATCCAGCTAACATAGTTTTCGTTTGCTGCACTAGGATCTGAGCAGAGAGGCGGATGAGCGGCGTCCAGGCTAAGCAGCCAGGGTTCCAACTGGAGTTTTGACCAGTTTCTCCTAAGTGTCGTCCGGGGAGGTGACTGAGGGACCTTATAGATTGCCCAAGAAAACGGTATCAGAAAATGATCCGACCATGGGAGGGGGATAGGAGGGTCAACAGTCAGCTCACTGCAGCTGCTGAAAATTGGATCAAGCAAGTTGCCCTTCTCGTGAGTTGGAGCTGTAACCAGCTGGGACAACTGCAGGGCTCCTAGGTCGTCTAGTAGCTCTTTGGCGATATTATCTGAGGGGGAATTGAAATGGAGATTCCAATCTCCCAAAACTGTATAGTTAGCCACGGACAGAGCTCTTTTAGCAATGATCTCCGGGAGCGACCTATGAAACAATTTTGATGGGTCAGGGGGACGGTAGATCAAGGTGCCCGAGAAAGAGGTATTTGCATTGAACTCTATACAGAATTCCATGCTTTCGCATTCGGGGATGTTTTCTGTTGTAGTGCGGCAACGGTACTGGTTTTTGAGTATAATCGCCAGACCCCCGCCTCTCCCTGCTGGTCTGTCCAATCTAATGATGTGGCAACCTGAATTAATCGTGTGCCCTTGAAACTCTCGCGGGGGTGTCCCGCTCTAACGTTTAAAGAAAGACACATTCTTTTTTTTATTCTTTTGAATGATTACAGGTGAAATTCAAAAAAGTATGATTACATATTGCTTCTTGTTACACATAGCACCCCTCTCAGCACAATAAATCATCAATTAGAGACTATACAGTTATTACATTTGCAACAGACGACTTCAGCTGTCAGCGTTCTATTTGCATCCGGATCAACTCGAATTGATGTCTGACTCAGCTGGGAGTGGGGTGCAGATGTTCCCCCTATAGACGTTCCATGGTCCCCATACTCGTTGCCCCTTTTTTGGGCATCCTTGGTGGATATACACAGCCCTTTCTGCCATCATAGCCCCATCCATATCACCACACCATTCTCTGTATGTCGGGCAGGTTTGGGCTCCCAGTATTTGGCTATGTTTCGCTTGGCGAACATCATACCTAGCGTCGCCCAATCTTGAGCCAAGTGGCTAAGGTCAGTTTGCTCCCAGATATTTAAGAGACATCGTCTGGGCTCCAGCAGGATGGTTACTCCGCTAACTTGTGTGATGGGTCGCATAATTGTTTCCCAGTAGGTCACTATCACTGGGCAGTCCCATAACGTGTTGGTAGTAAGTACCCACTGTCCCGCATTTCCTCAAGCAGAATGTATTCTCTGTCTTTCTTATTGTGTGTAGTGTTACTCTCGTGTAAGATATACGGTGCAGTATTTTTTGTTGTATTAATCTTAATTTGGAGGACACTGCTATTTCTCGTGGCGAGGCGAGCGCCTCTTGCCAGTCAGTATCATCTAGGTGCCCCACCTCTGTCCGCCACTTCTCATGGAGAGATTCCCTGGGATCTGGCTGATTATTGATGATTTTGCAGTAGATGAGGGAAATAGCCTTCCTGTCCATATACTCTGTTAAGAGCCTATCCTCCAATGAGGAGCCCTCAGGGAGTGTAGTTCCTGCTGGGATAACTGCCATCAGTGCATACCTAATTTGAGTATATCTGAATACTTCAGTGGAAGCTAGCTCATATTGATCCCGGAGGCGGGCGAATGTGACTACCTCACCTTTACTCCATAAATCACCTACAGTTGAGATTCCAATGGAGTCCCAGCATATGAAGCCTTTACTAGTCCTGAATCTGCCCAGTCTTTGTGTTTCCCATAGCGGGGTAAGTTGTGTTATAACACTGTCCCATCCTTATTTCCTCAGGGCTATTCGCCAGATTTGGACTGTGTGTGCTGTAGGTCCCAGGAGCGCTGGTTTGCGCTTCGTGGTATAAAGATGGAATTGAAGTCTCCACCTATTAGGAGATCTCCTTTTGGGAGGGTGAGTAGAAAGGTGCTGAGATAAGGGAGCGCTACTGAGTGAAGCACTGGGTGGGATGTATACTGAGACTATATTTTATGCTCGCCCCTCCCATTGGCAGGTGATGGCTGCAATTCATTCCCGATTGTCTTTCCATGTCTGTTTAATAACAAGTGGAAATTGTTTCCGTATGAGAATTCCTACTACTCATGAGCCCAAAGTAAACTCAGAGTGCACCACCTTCTGAAAACCCCATCTATCTAAGGCCTTACAAGAAGAACCCACTAAATGGGTTTCCTGGATCAAGGCTATAGCCGGTGCATGGCGATTGAGATACTGCAGGACTAACCCGCTCTTTATTTTGTCGCCTAACCCGTTGACGTTCCAGGTAAGCAGAGATAGGTGGGAGCCATCTACTGGGGAAACTGTTGTCATGGCGGTTTCCTTACCCCAAACCCTGTCATGTCTGTCATGTTTTGTGAGTACGTAGTAGAAATCTGTACAGTGGTGTAGCAGAAGCGTGGCGTGCAAGTATTGCAATTGAAACGTAAAATGTTGCAAACATAGTATCCGAAATAACAATAAACTAAATAACAGTTCTCTCCTGCCCACCCCCCTCCCTGCATGACAGACACATAATTACCCGCCTCTCCAACTTCGCAGACTACTTAATTCCCAACCCCGGTACCTTGATGGGGGGTAGAGTCCTCCGAAAGCCCCTCCAGCACTCCCACTTCTACTGTAATCGCAATTGGCATAATCATATTTTTCTATTAGTACTTGTAACAATCATATTGTTCGCAGCGTGCATCAGAGTTTCTGTGCGTGCTCAGTGAGCTGTGGAGAGGCGGCTGCCCCAGTGTGTTTACAGCTACGATGTGGGGGTTGTTCCTTCACAGCAAAAACGTTTTTTCATCTTGTCCTTTCCGTTGCGCTCCGGTTGTCAAACATTCGGACCCTCTCTGGATATCACTTTTCGTGCGAAACTTCTCACTCCCCTCCGCCTGTTTGTGGTAAATTTCCCTGTGCTCTTGTCTAATTAGACTCTTCTGACGCTTTGTCTGGCAGGCGTTGCTTGTGTGTTCTGTTAGGTTGCTAGGGGCCGGAGGCCCGGCGCCATCCCTCCAGCCATTCTTGAGCCTCTTCTGGCATTGCAAAGAACCATGTTTTGCCTTCGGCTTCAACACGCAGCTTTGCCGGGAACAACATTGAGTATTTAAGTTCACGATTCCGGAGCTCTTTCTTCACCTCCAGAAAGCCTTGTCTCTGCTTTGTTACAGCCGCCGTGTAATCCGGGAAGATTGTTACAGTATTGTGCTCAAAACGTATGGGAGTGATGACACGTGCCGTCTGTAAGATCACGCCATGATCTCGAAATTTGTAGATGAGAGCCAGGATGGATCTTGGGGGGGACCCTCCCGGAACACAGTGGGCATTTTCAATGGAAAAGTAATTGGAGAGATTACCCGGCTGGAGCTGGTTCTTAATAAGGTCTTCAACTAGTAGATCAATTGCTGTTCCCTCCCCGGCTGTTCTGGCACGCCAATGAGTCTAATAGTGTTACGTCTTGAGCGTTCTTCTTGGTCGTCAAGTTTGGCAGTGATGATCCTGTTGTCAGCTTCAAGTTGGCACACTTGTTTTTTGAGTGCGGCCGTTTCGCTAGCGAGGGTGGATGTAGTAGCTTCAACCTCCGTTACTCTGGTAGACATTTAGTCCGCCCTGATCAAGGAGAGTTCCATAGAGATCGATCCTATAAGTGAATCCAGGGAGGCATGCATGTTATTTAGGGTAGTCATAATGTCTTGTAACGTGACCTCTGAGCTAGCTCCTACTGTGGGGCTCACCACCTGGGTTGTATCGTGATCTGTGGGTGCACGCTGGGTCTTAGTGTAGGCATACTTATCAAATTTCGCCTGCTGTGTACCGCGCTTGCCCCTACCTCCCATTGTAGCCTGTCTTGGTCAAATTTTTTGGATTAGGGTAGGACCGGGGTGGTACTCACCGCCGACTGCCTGTGTGCTGTCGGGCCACCCGCGGCCTGTCTGGTTGCCCGCCCCCTGGTCTCTCATAGTGCTCGTGGATAGCTAAGTAGCCACGCAGCTCTGGGGGGGATGCTCCCCTGCTTAATCGTTTGTCGCAGTCGCCACTTGGCGTTGGGATTCTGGAAAAGTGCTTGATGCACACACCGAAGTTGTGGGGCCTGAGGGGGTATAGAGCTCGCCTTAGTGTTGTTAAAGAGCCACTATTGTCAGCTGCCCACGCGACATAGTCATTCGCTTTCGCGGCTGCTAAGTCTCCTCTGAGCGTTTTGTAGAAGATGGGGGCTCCACCTGCTGTTTCGCTATTTGCCTCCACCAGGCCCTATTGTGATGCCAGTACAGCTGATTGAGTGGGGGGAGACGATCCACGATCCCCTGGGTAGCCTGAAGGATATTCTGGGACTTTGGTCGCAAAGTCGGGCCGGCAATCACCAGGTACTCAGCGCTCTGCAACAGGCAAGTTTCCGCCTGGTCGCAAGCAATCACACCCACTGTCTCTCATTCAACGTACCGCCGCGGTGTGGCCATCTGCAAGATTTACCCAGCTAGGGCTCTCTCGCGCCTGTGAGTGCAAAGCTGATCCAGCTGGGAAAGTCCCGTAGTTTCGACCTCCGCTTGTACCTGGGGCTTCGTCCGTGGTGCGGGTCACGCCCTCACTTACTTTCTGCACCGCAGCTTCTGCTCCCAAGCAGGTTCTGCCAGCGTTGTTCGCTACTGCTGCTGTGGCGGTTCTGCGTCAGGGAATCGCTGTCGCCAAGGAAATGCGCTCTTTCGCTCGCAGCGGGACGTCGCCACACTTGCCGCGCTCTGGCACAATCAAACTTCAGCCTCCGGCTCTGACGTGGGGTATAGGCCGCACCGCTTCACTTCGGTGTCATTTCGCCGGTATGTGCTGTACGAGGTTCCCTCTGAGTGCATCAAATACCCCGAAGTTTTCGATTGATGACCCACTGCTTTAGGAAGGTTTATGCCACCGGATTATGAGGCCGAACACCTGGAAAGCTGGCTGGACGATGGAGCCTCCTTAGGCCGCTGCCATTTTCATCAGCTGCTAGCCATGCCCCCGCCAAGAAAGACATATTCTTTATAATATATTCATCATTATTTTTCCTTCGTGACTGAGCAGCCTCATTGTCTCGAGGATCAATTACCCAGAAAGGTGATGCAGGAGGGTGTGAGCAAGGGTCCTCTCCATGCACATCTGAACCGGAACACATCCAGTCTTTATGTACAGGGTGTTGCAATATTCCTGGAAGAATGAGGAGATAAATCTTTCATCACTGAAAACGGAGGCACCTGCAATTCTGATATTTTTTCAAAGTGTACATGAACCTTTCAGCCTCATCATTCGTTCTGGGCCATGCTGTGGAAATGTTGATGTGCATAGACCTAGGATAGCAAACTCCTGGCCTTCAAAACAGGGGTCATTCTCTCATCTCAGTTCTTGGATGAGTCTGTGAGTTTTTAACAATTTTCTCTCTAATTATTTTCCTCTGTGAGGTCACTGTGAAATGTAGCCAAGGTAACATGTGCACAAGACAAGCAACCATGTAACCTTCAAAATCAGAGGTGCATACCACTCCAAAGTTTTGTTTGACACTAAAAGCAACAAGCATTTGCAATGCAATAGGTCTCCCATTTGCGCAAGTTTGAACTAATGGCATTGTAAATGACAATGCCTTTGATTTATGTTTTGGTTTTCAAAGCATACAGTAAAAGGCATTGTCATTTACAATGCCAATAGCTTAAACTCACATAAATGCGAGACAAATTGCATTGCAAATGCTTGTTACATTTATTCACAGTACAAGATTATTTTAATCTACAGAATACAGTATTATTACTATGAAAATAGCAATGACTAAAGTCTATCTGACCAGTAATGGTTTCAGCAGGTATGGAATATTATCTCGGGTACAGAAATTGGAGCAGATAGCATAGTAAATGTCAGAAGCAGAGAGGGCAACAGACCCACTAAAGCAACAAGCATTTGCACGGGAGGAGCCAAGATGGCGATCGGAGCAGACCTGTAGGCTCCCGGCTCCGCCAGCCTTTGTCCGCCGCACCGACATCCTGGCATACATCCTGGTGAAATTTAATACCTGCTCGTGTGCGGCGCGGCGCCGATTCCAGCGGTGTTTTCCCTGAGTCTCTCCCGGCCCGGCGGCCGGAGATAGCTCCGAGACGACTCTCAGCCCTGGACCCCGCCTGCACACTCGCTCTTTGCCGTGCCCCGGAGGACTGATGGTGGCCAGCCTACCCTATCGGCGCTGAAGACCTGAGCACCGGTGGGAACCTAGTGAGGCACTGTCCGTTTGGCGCCGCTTGAGAAGACTTGAAATATGCGGTGAGAAGTGAGCGCTTGCTCCAATGCGGCACTAATCCGGAACGGATCCTCTGTTTGGGACAGATCGTATGCGGAGAGGGTCGCTCGGCCATGTTTGCTTGCCCGCGGTTGCCTGACCCCAAGCCTCACTACCCTGCTCCGGTATGGGACGCCTCTCCGCGATGTGATACTCACTGACATTGTCTTTGGTGCTACTGAAGTCCTACATTGACGCTCGCCTGTGCCACATTTATCCTGGCGATTACCCTGGATTTGTGCCATAATGGCTTTGTTTGGTGCTCCGTGTTTTGGGGGAGAGCGCCCGTCCCTGCCAGTGGACTGTGCTGCCCCGCCTGAGATGGGGTCCGATTTTCAGGCGCCTTCCTTTGGAAGTGAGAGACATGGGCTTCAGCCCACACTTTCTTTCGGTACCATCCTGAATGCCCTGCGCGACTTCCGTGACGACATGCACCAAGGCTACCAGGTACTTGGAGGGAAGCTGAACGATATGGCGTCGGCGCGGCGGCAGGGATGCAACGCTCTGATCCAGCAAACCCTCCATTCGTCTCTGCCTGCGTCCCACGGGGATGCAGTGCTACCTTCTGCCCGCCGGACAGATTTGCCCGCCTCCAATTCTATGGACGCCCGAGACCGTCAGCCTGACAACGATGTCTGGGATACTTTGTCTCCCCTTTCATCGGAGAGTGCTACATTGTTGGATTTTACATCGCGAGTGCCTTGGAACCCATCCACAACATTGCTGACCCTAACGATAGCTCCTGGGTTATATCCTCCGACTTTGTTATCGAAGAACTCGTACATTCTGCAAGTCTCTGAGGAACCCCTTATTGTAGTCGGTGGATTTTCTGGTGACTTTCGACGGCCATTTTATGTTTCTAAGACACTTTCATTCTCTCTGCGGCCATATTGTCTCTTTGTTTTACAGTGGGCGGGTTTTTTCCGGGGAGCGTATTTGGGGATGTATCCACGATCGGGCCAGGGCTAGGCTGCCTCTTTGTTAACAGCTTCTTTGTTGGTTGAGCCGGGGTTGGGACGTTTTTTCTGCATCCAGGTTACTCTAACGCTGCTTTCCTCTTTGCTCTCTCTGGGGCGGGCTGTTTCCCTTTTTCTGACGGTTGTGGCTCCCCACGGGGGGCGGATGAGTGGGGCCACCTGAGATCAGGCCAGGGCTGGGAGATTTCTTCAGTGTGCTGTACGCATTGCCGGGCGGGGACTGGGATGGGACTACTTATTGTCTGATTTATTCGCATATTTTGAATTGACTCTCCCCACCTCCAGCTTTGCTTGCTACTTCTGTTTTGCTGCTGGTACTTGAGGTTGGGGATGCTTACGGGGCTGGTGGTGACCGGGAGTATGTTGAACTTTCCTCCTCCTACCTCTTCTGAGAGTCGGAGATTGAGATGGTCTTCTCACTCTCTATACTCTCTTTCCCGCTTGGGGTTCTTTTGGGGCGACAGGCATGCCTATTGGGGGGGGGGGGGGCCGTGGCCTTCCGCTGGTATGCAGGGTGGGGGGATGGGATGTGTTTTGTGTTTTTCTTTGTCTCTATGGCCCTCTTTCTTTTTCTTCTCTTCTTCTGTTTCTTTCTCTTCTGTATTTCCCTGTTTCTTCTGGGGTCGGGGTTCAGTGTTCTTAGGGAGTTTATTGTGTTGTAACATTCTCTGCATAGCGTTTGGTCTTAGTTCCTTGATGGTGGCCTCCTGTTTCCTGACAAATGCCTTCCTCTATTATGCCTCCTTCAGGGTGCTCCTTGAACGATGATGGCTATCCTGGTCAGTGATTAGCCTTGACTCTCTTTGTGGTTTCCACGTTGTACTCGACAAAATCATAAAATTAAACCTTTTCCTATCCTCATATTATGGTTCTATGTTCTACACGATACTCTTCGCTCATGGACTGCTTTAGAGGCGTTCTGTCCTATTGGTTCTTTCGTATCCTTTCCCCATATGTCATAGCGGCCGGCCCGAGGGGTTGTAGGCAGACGCTGTGTATTGTGCATTTTACAAATAAAGGTTTTCAAAAAAAAAAAAAAAAAAAAAAGCATTTGCAAAGCCAATAGGTCTTGTTATGCTGCAAGGGTAAAAGGAAGTAAGCTCTATGACAAGGCCAGCATGGGAATGGTGGGAGGGAAGAAGCAACACAGACCACGACAAATGACAGGGGAAAATAGAAAAATGTCACTGCGATCTGTGTCAGCAGCAGACAGGCACTAGTCAATCAAGACTTTGTCCATGCTGCACATAAAATGAAGGGGAAGTGGAACTTGCACATGCCGGCCAACTAAGTGGCAGTAAATAAGAGTGACAATGTAGTCAATGAATGGTAAGCAATGGGCGAGCTCCAAGCTTCTTTCAGTAAATAAAACTTCTTGCAAGCGCGAGCGCATGCTCTCTGTCTTAGGCCAGCATGCAACGAACATCCTACCACATCAAGGGAGATGAAATCCAGAAATGCATCCATCAGGCAGAAATCTATAAATATTTGCCCTGTTGGGTGTAAGGGCTATCTATCCCCTCTTCATGCAAAGTTCTGCTTCTGGGATGAGAACCGGACTAAAACTGGCCACTTTTTTGGTTACTTATTTTTATATCTCCTCAGCTCGATGCAATGGATTGAAGAAAAGGAGTCGGCCCTTCTTCCTTGCATAAAATGCAATACCAATGTGTTCTTCATATAAGGCTTCAGACACAGTTTGTAAGGCATCTATATACTAAAATAGACTCACACTAAAATGTATCGACCTCGGAAGGATGAAAGGCTGGATTGGCCTTGCTACAAATCAAACCCATCATGACCTGCCGGAAACTCTAGATACCAGCTCGGTGCTTTCTAATGAAGTTCATCACCACCCCCTTTTCTGAATCGT
Source organism: Lissotriton vulgaris (assembly GCF_964263255.1). Classification (NCBI taxonomy): domain Eukaryota; kingdom Metazoa; phylum Chordata; class Amphibia; order Caudata; family Salamandridae; genus Lissotriton; species Lissotriton vulgaris. The sequence goes on from NC_141695.1 coordinate 1,666,546,116, forward strand.
TCTAATGAAGTCAGGCACGGAATGCACAGCTATATATAAAACAAATCAAGTTTGCGCTATATAAAAGTCCGTAAAAAAAAAAGGCATTAGCTTCAACTCTCGCAAATGCGTGATCCATTGCATTCTAAATGCTTCAAGGCATCGATGAGTTGCCCCCTTCTGTCTCCATTGGCTCCTGAAGAGCTCACGTTTGCTAAGAGTAAAATAAACAAGCTGGTGGTCACAACTGAGAACGAGAGACCCTCTTGCAGTATGAGAAACTCATCAAAGAAAATAGTGCTTACCCTCCCGTAGTAAGAGATGCTCATTAAAGTAAATAGTGCTTACAGACAAAAGAAGTCTACCATGTAACAACCGAAGTAAAATGCCCAGTCCTCATGGGAGGTTACAAATAAAGACAATGGGATACTAAGGAGGGACTAACAAGTCTAATAGCGAATCAGAAGCCAGCATTTACAAAGGGCAATGACACAAGCCAATGTAATAGCGAATCAGAAGCCAGCATTTACAAAGGGCAATGACACAAGCCAATGACAAATATAGGCGGTGAGTGGGCAGGGCTTCAGGTACATACTCCAATGCAGCATGGCTCGCAGAGCAGTGCATGCGCTGCCCAGGCTGGACATAAAAATATATTTGGACTTCCAGTTAGGACAAGCAACGTGTAAACTTATAAGCCATGCACTGTTGTGATCTGTTGAGTCCTTTTGTAGGATTTTTTTTACATCATGAGAAGGGTGTGGGGGACTTATCTCTAGAGTCACACTGCCATCAAGTGTACTACCATGTCGTGGATTCACCTACTTGGCACCCCAATCTCCTACTCCTACTTATAGGTTGAAACGTGTCAATTACCCCCTACGTGGCTAGGCAGTGAGAGGGGCCTGAAGAGGGTCACTTGACATCCCCTTATCCTGGCCGAGCTCATAAAGTACGGTACGGGTGAGTCAAAACATCACTGGCACCGCCAAGCTCTGTGCAACACATTCTAAAATACTTCTGAATACGGCGGGACGTCCGCGCATGCACAACTTACCTTCTCGCTCTTGGCGGAGGGTTTTAAAATTCTGAGAACTCACCTCAGCCTTTAAGTTCCTTAGGACTCTTATATGCTTTAAAAATGTGAAGGATATTCTATCGCGTGAGCATAACAAGCTCAGCAACAGTGCCAGAGACAGGGCAACTACAGCAGTGTCCCAATATGTCTTCTAGCGAAGATGTCTTGATCGCCCCGGAAGTAATAACGAGATTCCGGAAAAAAAAGTGGGACAAGCAACGACCATACCGTATGTAGCAGCGTACCCATTGCAGCCCCACAGCGCAGACATTCCGGTGACCCAATCAGTCCCGCCTTCCACAGCCGCTCTCGGGTGTAATAGGCCCTGTGGAGATATTTAAATTGGATTAACCTAAGCCGCATTGCAATGGCATTCCCCCGCGGGGATTCCAGGGCTTCCCTCCAATCATCTTCATCTAGAGGACCGATATCGGCCTCCCAGGCCGCCCTCAGGGGAAGCAGGGTGGAGGAGCAGTGAGTGACCATCGTTTGGTAAATACGGGAGACCTTCTTATCGCCGAGGTCACCCATGAAGACCTTTGCTTCAACTGGACTAAATTCAGGGAGCGAGTCTAGATTGGCAATGCTGGGTGTCAGTGCGTGCCGGAACTGCAGATAACGAAAGAACTGGGTCTGGGGCATATGAAACTCAGTGCTGAGCTCTTGGAACGATTTGAGAGTAACCCCGGACATAACATGTCCCAACAACGAAATCCCGATTGCATCCCAGCCATCGAACCCCGGCAGCGTGGATAGTTCGGGGAGTCGTCCATTGTGCCACAGCGGCGTTTCCGCAGTCAGTCTACCCCACCAGCCCATGCAACGTAGCGCCTGTCGCCACACAGCAAAAACAATTCTTGTGACACTTGGCAATGTCCGCCGCAGCCGGGCTGAGTAAAGGATCGTATGCAGCGTATTGTCCCCCATCAGTGCGCGCTCCAGGGCATATGCTGGGTCTCCACCGTCGCCGTACCACCATTCATTCAGAATTAGTAGTTGGGAGGCTTTATAATAGGACAGCAGGTCCGAGGTGGCCAGGCCCCCACAATACGTGGATAAGAAGCATGTTTGCAGCGCCACCCTGGCAGCCCACCAGCCCACAGGAAGCGGCCCAAGACAGAGTTGACCTGCCGAAACCACTGGGGTGTGATGGGGTGGGGATAATTCTGCAATTGGTATAAAAGGCGCGGGAGCGCTACCATTTTGAAAATCGCGGGGATGTGCTTGTTTTGCCAGGACTTGCGCTTGTTTCAACAGTCTTTTGAAGGGACGTTGTGCTTGTATTTATTTTAGTACTAGAGCGCTCTCAACACTACTGGGACAGGCAAGCAGGGAGGGCACCAGGCAACCCGGTAGGGCAGAGGCTGTTCAGAAGAACTGAGTTTAGCCTCTGCTCTGCGACGCTATATCGTCAAAGTGCCGTTCTCTTGCACCCTTACAAGTGTGTACAAAGTCTTGTGGAAGGACGCTTAGCAGAAAGGAGAGACTTGGTCCAACTGATCTAAAGGTACAAAGGCAATATCAACAGGTAAACGGGTGTGTTCTTTACTGGGTATGACATTTAAAAACAAGGCGCCGTGATCGTGCACATGGGCTGTCCAGGCGCCCTCGCTCGCGAAAGCTAAAGTTAACTCGGTCACTTAATAAACAAGACGCCGCCGTGAGCGTGCACATGGGCTGTCCAGGCGCCCTCACTCGCAAAAGTTAAAGCGTGGGGGAGAGCGAGAAGAGACGCGCGCGTTCACAGCCCATGTCTCCAAACGCTCGCGGTCACAGCCATTATCTCCAATGTGTTAACAAGATCGTGCAGCTCTCCTGTCCCACTTCGCTAAGCTACCCAGCAACAATAAGTCTTGCGGCGCTGCATAGGTCGGATGACCAACCGTTCAATAAATTAAAACCTACATCCCAATACAGAAACTGCAGGACTTATAAGTTTAACATTATTTTAGGAGGTTTTAGTTCAAATATGGTCATTTAGTATTTATATATTGGCACGTACAAAGGTCAAACCAAGCCAGGGAGCAGTTGAGTGCTCTATAATAATGGGTGTGTTGGGAGACACCAGGAGTTTGTGTACTTCAACTTGGTGTTTACAGTCAATTGCACAATTACAATTTGTTTACACATATTTACAATTGTATTCACATATTTCTAAACCCTGCACAAAGTAGATTGAGAAAGGGAACCCCTCCCACCTGCCCTCACAAAACATTCATAAACCAAAACCTCTGCGAAACTCATAATTAGCCACCCTTCCCCTAAAATACACCTGAAAATGGGGCCCAAAAGCAGAATCCTTTGCCCTCATGAAACACGCTCATAAATCAGAGCCAAAACGGGAGCCTCTGCTGCCACATGTAACACACAAATGTGCTTTAAAATGTCACATGTAATATAATCTCACTGAAAACTTGAGAAAAATTACATGAGGTAAGTAGGTGTATCAAAGCTAAAATGTGAGCCATCTTCCACCATTAAATACCCAAAATCATGCACTGAAATATCACACATAATGGAAAGATAGATGGACAACTACGATTTTTTTGTTTTTGCAAAACCTTTTTATTGGATTTTAGAATTATACATGTCATACAATAATCAGACTCATCTGCTGCGGCATTACAGCTGATGTGAACATTTCTGCATTGAATAGCCGAGTGTCTGTTAATGGGGTGGGGGGTGGGGGGGGGGGGGGGAATGCCTCTCGATGAGATGCCAGGAAACACACTTGAAGATGCCGTTGGTAGGGCATACCCGTATGACAGTCACTAGTCCTTTGTTCCCTGTATAGGGTAATGCTAAATGCTAATCCAGGTTCTGAACTGAAGTGGGGATTTATAACTCGAGAAGTGATGGATCGGGGAGGGGCGCGTGGGGTAGGTGTGGCACAGCTCCATGTTGCCATGCTAACTGCGGGCAATGATTTCCACCATTACTAATGGTGTGATCCCCCGAGGGTGGCCTAGGGGGTGAGCCAGTGTGAAGGAGGGGAAATTTTGAAAGGGTCAATGCGTGCTGGGCCCTACTTCCATCTGGGTGTCTTGCGGGGGTTCTCTGCCGGCAATGTGTGCTTGCTTGAAGTCATGAAGGAGCATCACCTATTCCAATTAAATAGGTTGCCGTCGCATGCCGCGAGCATCCTCCTGCCGGATGATATCTTCTTCGTCCGTGTCCCATTTCTGTACCGCCCCCACCACGCTGCTATTGAGGGACTACCCGGTGAGCGCCAGTGCATTACTAAACTGCCTTTTGCTAGAAGTACAGCCAGCAAGGAAAATTTGGTTACTACCTTCTTTTGCTTCTTGCGCTTAAAGATGCCCAGGGCGCATGCTTCCCACGTATGGAAATCTGACAGACCTGTGACTGTTTGTATTGTAGTGTGTACCGTTGCCCAAAGGGTTCGTATGGTGGGGCATGTCCAAAACATATGGATGAATGGGGTGTCCGGAGTGTGGCAGCAGGGGGAGTCAAAGCGGGACGTCGGGTAAAAGCACTTAAGCTGTGCCGGTGTGAGATAAGCACGGTGCAGCATGTTGAACTGGTACAAAAGGGGGTGGGGATGGACGGAGCATCTGAATCAATCAAACACTCACACCCAGTCAAGAGATCTGGGTTTAATCCATCACCGTTCTTTAGCCCACTCTGCCACCCCAGTTCAAACATGGCTATATGCAAATCAGTCTGACCCTGTGCCTCATGGGAACAGTCCAGCCTGAACTGCCAAGCCATGTCTTCCCTGGACCGGAAACAAGCTTCTGAGGACCGGTTTCTGGCATTCTAGCCGTCTTCAGCCCGGCTTGCTTGAATCCAGTGGCAAAGTGAGCAAGGGACTCACGTCTGAGCATACCCTGCCACACTTATGGCGGCCAAAAGCGGTACAAAAGGGGGTGGTGATGGACGGAGCATCTGAATCAATCAAACACTCACACCCAGTCAAGAGATCTGGGTTTAATCCATCACCGTTCTTTAGCCCACTCTGCAAAATGGCATGGCGATGGCAACTATGACGACAGGGGTTTGGGGGCTACCCTGGCGCGTGCAATGCATGATCGAAATGGGGGATGAGACCTATTCTTACCTGCGTGGTGAGGTCAGTGTACAAGAGCCGGACGTACGCTATGAATTGGGGCTCTAAACCCACCCTCTGGAGCACCTCAAATAAATAGTGCCATGCCAGGGTATCGAATGCTTTCTCGAGATCCAGCACAAGGCACGCTGCATGTGGGAACCTGCCCCGCACACCGTCCTGGATCTGGAATAGCCGGCGTATATTTTGGAAGGTGTTTCTCCCAGGGACGAATGTGCTCTGGTCCGAGTGTATCAGTCTGGGGAGTACCTCTGTGATTCTGTCTGCTAGGATCCTCCCTAGTACTTTGCAATCCTTGGTCAGGAGGGTGATGGGGCGATGGGAGGCCCAAAGTAGAGGATCCCGATCGGGTTTAGGGAACGTCACCAGCATGGATTCCTGCATAGATTGAGGGAGTAACCCTACCTCCAACGCTTAGTGAAAGACAGCATTGAGCGGTGGGACCAGCTGCCGACAGAATGTGGAGTATAATTGTATGGGGAAACCGTCATGTACTGGAGCCTTGTTTTTGGCCAGGCGATGAATGGTGGATGTGATCTAATCCGTTGTGAGTAGAGCATCTAATGTCGTCTGCTCCTCGTCTGTTGTTTGGGCTATGGTGTCTGTGGTCAGCATACTACCAATATGTTCCCCCCTGTCCTGGATCGGCTCCTTGTATAGTGTGGTGTAGTAATCGTGGAAGGCTGATAGAATGTCAGCTTGTGTATACCACCTCCCCAGCGGCATTTCGAATGCCGTGATCGGCTGCGCTCGCGTGTCTTGTCTAATGAGCCAGGCTAGCAGGGTGCCGGCACGGTTCCCTTCATTGAGGACTCTGGTGGTGTATGTGCGAAAATTATATCGTCGTAGGGCGGCACGCGCCTCCTCGTATTTGGTTTTGGCCTTCGCTAGTTAAGGGGGAGGACGCTCCCGTTGATCTGGTGCCTTAGATAAATGCGACACTTGTTGTTCTGTGGTTTGTACCGCCCTCTCTAGTGTTTGCCTCACTCCGTTAATTTGCCGGATGCATAGTCCCCGTAAGACTACCTTGAAAGCCCCTAGTGATCTAGCTGGTGTAGTTCCTGTGTTTTCAGCAAAGTAGTGTTGGATGGTTTCTGACTGCTAGTGTTGGAACACCGGGTCTGTAAGGCAGTCCTTGGGAAGGCGCCATGGATGGACAACTATGATGTGCATGTTTACTACTAATGCACAGCCACATTTCTGTGGTGTCCTGATGATCTCGTGGAATCTGGAACACGCTGTGTGCTCCAGATTCCACCAGGCGACGGTTTGGCCCAGGCATGAAGGAGGAGCCTCTCGACTCATCTCTGTAACAAAATAAACTTACCCGAACTATTCACATGAATCCTGTCCCGTTTTCCGAAGAGTAATTCAGTTTCATTCTACAAGACATAAACTTGATTGGTCAACTTTGTCTCAAATACCAGTACTGGTGTGCTTTTATTCAATGTGTCAAGTCTCCATTCTTGAAATAAGCGTCCCTTGCTACTGGTTATTCATCAAATGCATTTTTACTTCTGTGTCAAATTCATGATAAGATCATGAACAATGCACTTCAGTATACAATGATCTTCACAATTTGGGGAGACCCAATGCATTTTCAGGGCAAACATTTATCAGCAGACATTGTTTACATGATCATATTTAATCCCATCAACAGAACAATATATGTGCAAAAATAAATAAATAAACAAACTGAGTCAGGGGCTCCATACCCATAATTTAGGGAAGTAAACTTCTCTACTTTTGTGCACACGCTTCTACATGGATGGATGATGATCTGTATGAAGTGAACAGAATATAGAGCAGCTCACATTGTTTTGAAAACACAGACTAACAATCCAAGGGTGCTTTTCTGTGTGCTACCTGGGCTAGCCAAAAGGGAAACCCAGAGATGAACAAGGCCTTGTTCCTTTCCACCTGCACTAGTATTCTGAGAATAATGTAAAAATAGTTGAAAGTGGAACATACCCAAACTATTCTGTCCATGGAAGAAGCAGGCATCCAAGAGCCCCCGCCCAATGAGGACTCCAACTGAAGAAAGGGGAAAGCTTCCTGTTGGGCCAGGATGCAACAAGACCTGTCTGATGGAAAAACACTGACTGATCCAAAGCTCAATCACTCCTGCCCTGCATAAATCTGAAGTTCGCAACAGAATTGTGCAGACCCGAAAGGTACAGTGCTTGGATAATTATACAGTTGTCCAGCCAAGTTTGCCACACCCTTTGATTTTGAGTCTCCAACTTTGTTTCCACAGAATACTGCAGATACGTTGTTCATTTATAACAGCACCCAGCAGTTCACCTTGTTCCTTGCTAAATAATTTACCACAAAAGAACATACAAGCACTTTCAGGCTACTGATGCACAACTGACTTTCATCTAGTAACCCTGTTTACACCTGTGGCCACCTCCCAAATATTACATCCAAACCAGCCTTACTGATTTTGAACTGTAATATGATGCACATTATATGGAAAACATTTAATTCATTTTTGTTTAAATCAATTTTATTAAGTTTTTAAAGTTTAGTTCATTTATACAGTAACAAAGGTAGACGTTTACAATACATATTGCATATTATTACAGTTGCTTCGCTGGACATCTTTTACGTACCCTACTCGTGCGCATCCTAGGCATGTGTATGGTAATGTTGTACATATGATTCTCACTCGCATATGACCAATTCTGCATGTCCCATACCTATGTCACTGATTTTGTGAAATGAAATGAAATGAAATGAAAAGACCATTTATATAGTGTGATAGCTACCCTTGGGCGTCCCAGCGCTGCAGAAGTCACGCTTCTAGCAGAGCTGTTGAGAGCTACTCTGGTTTATTAAAAAGCAGCGTTTTTAAGAGTTTGCGGAAGGTGAGTAGTTTGGGCTCCGATCTGAGTGGAAGAGGGAGGGCATTCCAGAGCCTGGCGAGATTATGGGAGAATGAGCGTCCTCCACACCCAGCTTTCTAGAACCTAGGTATTACGGCAAGGAAGGAGGACCCTGACCTGAGCTGTCTGGTGGGATGGTAGGTGGTTATCAAGAGCCAATTGATGATGGTGCCTGTTCCCCAGAAGGCTCGATGTGCAATGCACATTGCCTTGAATTCGATCCTTGCCCTTACTGGGAGCCAGTGGAGGTCCTTCAGTCTGGATTTGATAGAGACTCGTCGGGGAATTTGAAGGAGAGTTCTGGCAGCACAGTTCTGGATTATCTGCAGCTTGTTTAGGGTGGCCTGGGGAGCCCCAAGATATAGGGCATTCCCAAAGTCTAAAGTGGACAGGATTAGACCTTGGACTGCGTGGCGTGGAAAGGTAGCAGGGGGAGGATTTTGCGCAGGAGTCTTAGAAGGCCAAAGCAGGTGGCTGATAGGTGGCTGATAGTTTGATCGCCTGGTGTTTGAAGTCAAGTGACTTGTCCAGCCAGATGCCCAAGCTTTTGATCGAGTCTTTGGGTGCAGGGGGTGGTCCTAGGCAGGGAGGCCAGAGTGAGTCGATGGTGCTATTGATGGAGTTGCCAAGGAGCATGAGCTCTGTTTTATCCACATTCAATTTGAGGCAGGAGGATGTCATCCATTTGGTGACTGCTTCCAGACAGTTTTTAAGGCCGTGGGGTGAATTAGGCGGGGGATTTAGAGCCACCACTAGCTGAGTATTGTCCGCATAGGTGAAGATTTTAACTCCGAAGTGGCGGACGATCTCAGCTAGGGGGCTCATGTAAATATTAAATAGCATAGGGCTTAGAGAGGAGCCCTGCGGAACGCCACAATTCAGGAGCCTGTTGGAAGAGGTACATTCACTCTTGAATACCTGGAACGAGCGGTTGGAGAGAAAAGACCTAAACCAGGTGATTGCCATTCCTGAAATTCCCTTCCCGCTAAGTTGGTGCAATAGGATGTTGTGGTTTACAGTGTCGAAGGCAGCACTTAGGTCGAGGAGAATGATGACTGCCGAGCCTCCATTATCCAGGATCCTCCTGGCTTCCTCTGTTACTGCAACCAGAGCGCTTTCAGTCCCATGGAAGGGGCGGAAACCCGTCTGCGAAGGGTCTAAAAGTATGTTGGACTCTAGAAAGTCTGTTAGCACCGTGTTGGCATGGTTTTCGAGGAGTTTGCTTAGCCAGGGCAGTAGGGAAATAGGTCGGTAGTTAGAAGGGTTGTTTTGATCTAGGTTTGGTTACTTAAAAAGGCTTTGACCATGGCTTGCTTCCAATGAAGTGGGACAATACCGGTTGATAGGGAGGTATTCAAGAATGGTGGGTAAAATGTGGTGGATGACTACGAGAAGGGTACGTGGGGTTGCGGGGTCATTTGGGGAGCTGGATTTTACCTGATGCATGATCGACTCTAGGTTGGTGGAGTCCAGAGGAGGGAAATGGTCAAGTGTGGCTGGGGAAGAACACCCAGGTTCAGAGGGGTTCCTGGGTGGGGTGACAGGATGGGGGAAAGAGGTGTTAATCGTTTCAATTTTGTGGAAGAAAAATTCTGCTGGGTTGTCGCAGTGAGTTTGGGCATTCACAAAATCTTTGGGTTCCTCTGGTAATTGAAGAAGGGATTTTGCTATGTGGTATATTTCCTTAGGCTTTAAAAAAAAAAACAGATGTAGTGCATCCAAGTTAGTGCTAGGTGTGTTCTGGAAATCAATCGAAATTGCGTCTCAGTTTGACGCAATTGGTATCTTGCGAAGGCCTATGTGTCTTCTCGGCGCAATGCAACACTCTCTGCCTTTGCTCATATTTGTAGGGAGTGTCGCCAGGCCAGTGTCTGTGGGGGTTCAGAGGATTTCCACCTCTTCGTAATCAGCCACTTCGCCACCACCTGCCCCAGGTCGATAAAACAGGAGGTCACCCTTTGGTGTTTGTTTCTGTGATAGAGGTGAAGGATACAGGCCTCCCATTCAAGAGGGATTATTCCCTCCGTGCAGTCGGTCAGTGTCTACTACTGATTTCCAATATTCGTGGATATGCAAACAGTTCCACAGCATGTGAAACAAGTCCGCATACACCAGACAACATCGCGGACAGGCGACATCAGTGCGAGCAAATTATTTGTTCCTTTTGGCTGGCGTAAGGTATGCCCTTTGCATTACATAATACTGTATTCACATAAAGCGAGCATTTCTGGAAAGCATGTAGAGCCCTCTAGCGAAGCATCCCACTCTGCGTCTGTGAATGGTCAGTGTCGGTCCACCTTCCAGTGCTGTCTCAGTGTGGTGTCTAAGGGAGGTCGCAACCATTTCATGAGATGCCCGCCTTGCCCCATAACATGCAAATACTGGATTGTTAGATGTGTCAGGGGGTCATTGGTCATATCACCCCATTATTTGGTCAGACCCACCAGTAGTGAGCAATGCAACAGTAACTGGCCTGGGTTAAGCCAGTTTTCCACAATCAGGGTAGCATATGGTATTAAAGCTCCTCCGTTGTATAGGTCCCCTATGTCATGGATCTCCGCCTCACCCCACTGCCTCAATTCGGAAGTCGTTGCCGTTGTGCGACCTCTAAGCGTACCCTGAAGTGGCAAAGCGGGTACATACGGTTTCATGTGCTGTGTAATGTATAGACTGCAGCGGTATGCTGTGTTAAGTAGTAGTGGTGCGGGCGGCTACCCCTTCGTGCAGGGGTGGAACAAGTTAGTTAATGTGCTGAGGGACTAGGACACAGAGGTCGTAGCCATGTCAGGAAGGTGGCAACCTACCAGCCATCGGGCTACCCATTGTAATTGTGCAGCAAGATAGTATTGTTCCTTGTCAGGCAGTGCCAGCCCTCCCCGCTTGGTCGGTAGGTATAATTTTTTAATGACCACTCTGCAGCAAGTATTCACCCATAGGAAATCCCAGCTGGTTCTCTCTAGGGAGCGAACAAAGGGTGGTGAAATGTATATGGGCATATTAACAAAGTAGTAGTAACACCACCATCTTAATTAGTGCCACCCGACCCATGACCAAGAGTGGAAGCGTGCTCCAGAAAGACATCTGGGATCAGATGGATGTCAATGCCCTCCCTATATTGCCCTCCAGAGGGTCCACGGGTTGACAATAAATTCGTATTCCTAAGTAACGGAACATGTCAGTACGACATTCAATGCGGACCTCGTTGAGTTCATACATCGGGTCTGGACAGGTGTGGTCAAAAGGATAGAGACTTGATTTCGCTGCATTTACGCGCAGCCCAGACAAGGCAGACAAGGCAGCAAAGTGTCCTAAGGTGCGCGCTAGCAAGGTTGGGATTACTTTGACATCTTTGATATTTATTAAAAGGTTGTCTGTGTACAGTGAGATGGTATGTACTCCATCTCCTAGTGTGATGCCCCACTCTGCACCTCATGCCCTAAGAGCTGCTGCTAGTGGTTCAATAGCCAAAGAGAAGAGCAGTGAGGACAGCGGGCAGCCCTGCCTGGCTCCCCTCCTCACCCTGATCAGAAAGGAGACTTAGGGGCCTGTTTGTACTCTCACCATTGGTTTTCTGTATAGTAACTTGACCATGCAGAAAAAGGTTCCTCCAAGCCCATAGTACGGTCGCACAGTAAATAAATATTCCCATTCCAGGGAGCCGAAGGCCTTTTTAAGGTCTAGGACGAGGCGTTCAGAGTAAGGCCAACGGCTGGTGGAGTACGCAGCTATTCTAAAAAAAAAATCGCCTCAGGTTTAGGGAAGTGTTTTGGGCGGCACAAACCCGTTTTGGTCAGTATGTATCAATGTTGTGATTATGGGTGCTAGGCGTTCAGACAAGATTTTTGCAAAGATCTTATAGACAGTGTTCAATAGAGACTGAGGCCTACATGAACTCAGGTTAGTAGGGTCCCTGTCCGGTTTCGGTAACGAGACCAGGTATGCTTCACGGAGTGACGGAGGGAGGATTGATTCTTCCGATGCAGTGGTGTACAGGGCGTGTAGCTGCAGAGCCAAGGTCGCAGCATAAGCCTTGTAGTATTCAGCAGGTAACACGTCTGGTCTGGGGGTGATGCCCTTCGCTAATGTCGCAATGGCCTCTCAAACCTTGTCCAGTGTTATAGGTGTGCATTAGTGCTTCGGGCTGTTCAGGTGTGATCGCTGGCAGTGTCACCGAGCCTAGAAAGGCTTCCAAGCATGCCTGATCGTGTTGAGCAGCGGATTCGTACAGCACAGTGTAGTGTTGCGTGATTTCAGCATGCAGAAACTGACCCGCTTTGTCTTATGTCACTTGTTTGTGCGCAGAGTGTGGCAGGGTATGCTCAGACGTGAGTCCCTTGCTCACTTTGCCACTGGATTCAAGCAAGCCGGGCTGAAGACGGCTGGAATGCCAGAAACCGGTCCTCGGAAGCTTGTTTCCGGTCCAGGGAAGACATGGCTTGGCAGTTCGGGCTGGACTGTTCCCATGAGGCACAGGGCCAGACTGATTTGCATATAGCCATGTCTGAACTGGGGTGGCAGAGTGGGCCAAAGAACGTGATGGATTAAACCCAGATCTTTTGACTGGGTGTGAGTGTTTGATTGATTCAGATGCTCCGTCCATCACCACCCCCTTTTGTAATGATCGTGTTGAGCAGCGGATTCGTACAGCACAGTGTAGTGTTGCATGATTTCAGCATGCAGCAACTGACCCTCTTTGTCTTATGTCACTTGATTGTGCGCAGAGTGTGCTGCATAGCTCATACATCTGAGCCTTTCTAGTAGTTCAACGTGGTAGTTGTGTGCTTTAGCTAGCCTTTGTGTGCTGCCTCTGCTGTCTCATGGCGCAGAAGCTCAATCTCGCTCACAGCGTTGTTCAGTTGTTCGCAAATGTTCCATGTGGACTGTGTCCCCTGATAGTGACTTTGAAAGCGTCCCATTCCAGAAATGTACTCCCCGCCGATCCCTCATTAACCTAAAAAAAAACTCTGCTTTCACAGCCGCCAAGGATGCCGGGAATGCTGGATCTTCTAGCGCTGCCAGTTGGAGACGTCAGGTGGGGATGGGTGGTGGGCTGTGTCCCATGTGCGCTGCATATATTGAGGGTTGTGATCAAAGTGTGTGCGCCTTCAGTTATCTATTTGCCCGATCAGGGTAAGCAGTGAAGGCAACCCCACCATGCGGTCTTGTCTGACGTATAGCCCATGTATAGAGGAATTAAAGGAGTATATATGCGTGTCTGGGCTACAGATGCGCCATATATCTACCAAGGACCAGTGACAGAGCCAAGCATCGAGCACCTGTGCATTTGACGAAGCTGTGGTTTGCATAGAGGTGCGAACGACCTATCAGGTCAACATTAGGAACATAATTGAAGTTGCCTCCTATCAGCCAGGGGATCCCACTCCATTGCACCAGAACATCAGTTAGCCTACGTAGGAATGTGGTTTGCTCAGTTAGGGCGTATACAGAACCAACTAGAATGCTACCACCATTCAACCTGTCCCTCGTAAACACATAGCAACATTCCTCATCTGCCTCCACTTAGTCTACTTCATCATCATAAAATCTTTATTTCGGTAAGATACCACAAAAGCACACATAAAAACAGTGTATAGCAATAATACAATTAGGTGACATTCACAGTAAGACATAGCAAAAGACTTTACAGATCACATTAAAAAACTAGAGCAATAAATAAGTTTCTGATAAAAACACTAAACAAAGCAAGATTGGTCACTTGACTTATATGCCAAACCTAACCATGGGTGATTAAAACTATGCGGATACGCCACTTGCCTGCCAGAAAATGCGAAACAGCAAAAACAATGAGTCCGGATGTGTCAGTCTTTAATACTCTAAGTGCATGTGTACAATGCCGGAAACCAAGATTTTTACACAAGGGGAGGAGCCAGTGCTTCCTGGGTTTATGATATGCAGGACAAAAAAAGAAGACTTGTATCTCCGATTCGCTATCACATTCACAGAAAGGAAATTTTTTCGGGGCAGGAGTAGACCAATTACTAGTAAAGGCTTGTACAGGTAAGACTCCATGCCTCCATTGTACGTACAATTTTCTGGCTAAAACTGGGTAAATGTCATCTAAGAATCGTTCAAAGTGTATGAGTCTTTCACCATAAGGAAGGAAGCAGTTCTAGAGCCATTTTTGGGATTGCAAAGAGCCGCATTCAGGTTCTCAGCACGAAATACCTTCGCGAGCATGATGCTCGAAATCTCTTTACAGCCCCTCTCAGGATCAGCTCATACGACAGGAAATCTCAACCTTGTAAATTCCTTCTTAATGAAGGTGAGCCAGGGGATTTTACATGCACTCGTACAAGTAAGTAGTTCTCTGAGCTCCTGTCTGTAATTGATCAGCTCAGGTGTGACCCAGAGCCGGCGCCAGTACCTTAGAGGTTTTAAGGCTAGCTCCACATTAATTAGCCTAATCCTCATGTCATGTCTTAATGGAAGAAGCGCGGTACTGGAAGTGTCTTAAAAAATTGTTCTCGACCCTAGTGATTTTGTCCCCATAATTCGCCACCATACATGCGAGCACCCCTAACTTGTGATTTATAGACCTCCAGCGGGGGTCCAACTGGTTTTATCGTCAACACATTGGATAGTCTGAGAATTCCACCCGAATGTTGGGCAAGTTTTAGTTGCGATTTGGTTTGCTGGGGGCCCCACGACAGGCTCTCATTAATCGTGACCCCCAGATAAACAAAAGGGCTTACCCTTTCCAGTCTCGTTTTGCCTAGGGTAGGGTTAGGTCTTGTAGTTCTAGGCGGATTGAAGATCATAAATTTTGTTTTAAGCAAGTTGATCTCCAATCCCGAGCAATACAAAATTCTACAAAACCATCCAATGTTCGCTGGATGCCCATTGGGGATCTGGAGCGCAAGAGGGTATTGTCGGCGAACATTATCGCCGGAACCCTGTTCCCGGCTAGCTTAGGCGCATCATTGTTCTTAACTCCATTTAGATACGCATTTACCCCTTTGACATTGGGGCAGAACAGGGTCGGCGCGAGCCCACAGCCCTGCCTTACCCCCCGGTCAACGGGGAATCTAGATGTCAATTCACCGGTCTTCCCGCATCTAACTTGGGCAAAGTTAGCCTCATCAAGACCGAAAGGAGATGAATGGGGATGCCCAGCTCGAGGAGGACACTCCAGAGTTTTCCCCTGGGTACAAGGTCAAAGGTGGAGCGAAGGTCAACGAATACCATATAGAGGCTGCCACCCTCTATACACACCGTTTTCCAGTGCAGAAGCACAAGTCGAAAGATATGGTCCACAGTGGAGGTATTCTTCCTAAACCCCGCCTGATAGGGGCTAAGTATTGCAAACTCCTCCATCCAGTCCTGTAACCGGTCCAGGATGAGTCTCGCAAAGATCTTCTGAGGGACGTCAGTAAGACGTATGGGTCTGTAGTTGGATGGGAGCAGAGGTGAGCCCTTTTTGAAGATAGGGACTATCTCTGATCCCAGCCAAGTACTAGTGATAGCCATACCTCTCAGAATTGCGTTAAAGACGGTCCAGAGATAAGGACCCCAGATTTTGGGCTGGTGCTTAAAGAGGTCGCCCGGAAGTTTGTCCAGGCCGGGTGCTTTATTTGAGGCAAGCTTATTAATAGCGGTGCACACTTCGGCCACCGTAACCTCACACTCCTCTGGCTGGATGGTAAACGAGCCAAGGGTAGATAAATTAGCAGAATCATCAGGGGGGCCTCGCTAGAATACAGGGCCCGAAAATGGCCTTCCCATACTTCTGGTGCTAAGTTGGGTTCTAAAGCTGTTTTCAGTACACCAGAGCCGGTATTAATTATGGACCAACATTTCTTAAAATCTTTGGTATTTAAAGCAGAGGATAAACTAGACCACTTTTCCTGGTCCCACTCTTCCCTCGCGCACTTAGTTAGCCGTTTGTAATAAGCCCTCCTGTCTTTTATTACAATTCTATTGTTGTCTTTAAGTGCCAACAATAGCTCTGATTTGGCTTTCCTGCACGCTGTGTTGTACCAGGAGCAGCGAGGGGCCCTCCTCCCCTTCTTAGACACCCTAGGGTTTGATACCTCATCCAGGTTAGATACTAGGCCCCCGTGTAGGACCTCTAACTGTGATAGAAAATCAGAGAAAGGTGGTCGGTTAACTAGGACTGCAACCTCTGTCAGAAAGGGAATCGCCAAATTATACAATTTCGCTATTTGTTCTGGATGTTCCCTAAATCTAGACCATCTGACTCAACGCCTGTTATTAGACAGGGTGAGATTATTAACACTATCGCCCATGGGTAGAGCTCCACTCCTGCCAATCTTGGGCAGGCCTATTTCTAGAATAAGGGCATTGTGATCGCTGTCCACTCTTGTCCTCACAGTGAAATCTATTACCTTAGGCCAGAACCTTGTTTCTAACAGAATGTAGTCAAGATGAGACATTTGTCCTGGCTTATTAAATGTACATTTGGCTGGGATGTCCGAGGGAGTACGGCCATTACATGCATGCAGGGAGTGAGTAATGGTTAATGTCGTAACCTGTATGGCAAGTGGGGACCATGCCCTAGCGGGCGGGGCCTGGGTCATGGGAATTGACCAATGGTCATCCTCTGCCATTAAGGCGCCTTCATTGAGACCCTCTAGGGCAGTGGTTCCCAAAGTGTGCGCCGCGGCACCCCAGTGCGCCGTGATTAGAAGCCAGGGGCGCCGCACCACGGTGCAGGATGTGGGTCCTGTAAATTGCAGCCTCAATTCCTCCCTATCCTTTGTGCTGCCAGTTCACGTGATCCTCGCACTCTGCATCTCAATGAGTGATTGAGGACAGTGCTTAATTTGTAAAAGGATAAGTAATGGGTCCTAAGTGCTGCAAAGGTGTGCTTCCTTTCAGGGGCTCCGAACCCGAGAATGACTCCCCGGCCCTGGAACCGGTGCCTCCGCGCCTGTTCGTCTTGTTTTCTGTCATGATTGAAGACGTTTTTCTTGGTACAATATAGAGCGGGAATACATTGGAAGCTCAGCTCTGTGTTTTCCACAAAAGTTGTAAAATGCCTCTGTACTGGTGAGTTTAGCGCTGACTGCCAGGATGTAAGTTTCGGTTCTTGAATAAAAAAAATGAGTGATTGCGAGCAAATCACTTTTCTGCCATGTGCCTCAAATTGTAAATATGTAAAAAAAGAGATGACTGTTGACTTTGCTTTCTAGTCAGATCCAAGTGTTCACATTATTATATTGAGGTCAAAATAATCAGCTACAAAAATATGGTTTTGGGGCATTGCAAGCTGAGGAAATACAGATTTACTGTCCTAACCCCACATCTGTGTCCTTTCATTATATAGCGACGTGACAGTGGATGCAGCATTTTTGCAGGTTCATATTTCAATCCGAGTCAGCCATATAATTCTGATCCATAGGCTTGCCCACACCTCCTGCTCATCACATCCTGGTTTATGTGATTTGATCTCACCCTGACCCTGCTGACCCAAAAGCAGCACAAGGCCCCCTACCAAGTATTTTTTTTTACAGTTGTATATAGTGCGAACTCCACCCGAAGGCATCAGAGCGCTTTACATTAGCACCAGTTGCGTTACAGACAGACACATTAATTTTTAGGCATGGGGAGTCCATCATGCTTTTTGAAATGGTGCCATTGTTCCAGGTGGCAGCCCCCTCCATTGGATGGGAAGGGTGCAATGGGGTGGCCCAGAAGGGTGCAAGGCAGAGGGGAGAAGGGTGCAAAGCAGAGAGGAGAAGGGTGCAAGGGGGAGGGGGAGAAGGGTGCAAGGTAGAGAGGAGAAGGGTGCAAGATAGAGAGGAGAAGGGTGCAAGGCAGAGGGGAGAAGGGTGCAAGGCAGAGAGGAGAAGGGTGCAAGGGGGAGGGGGAGGGGGAGAAGGGTGGGAGGGGGAGAAGGGTGGGAGGGGGAGAAGGGTGCAAGGGGGAGAAGGGTGCAAGGGTGCAAGGTAGAGAGGAGAAGGGTGCAAGGCAGAGAGGAGGAGGGTGCAAGGCGGAGGGGAGAAGGGTGCAAGGCGGAGGGGAGAAGGGTGCAAGGCAGAGAGGAGAAGGGTGCAAGGCAGAGGGGAGAAGGGTGTAAGGGAGAGGGGAGAAGGGTGCAAGGCAGAGAGGAGAAGGGTGCAATGTGGAGGGGAGAAGGGAGGCAAGGCTGAGGGGAGAGGGTGCAAGGCAGAGAGGAGAAGGGTGCAAGGTAGAGAAGGGTGCAAGGTAGAGGGGAGAAGGGTGCAAGGCAGAGGGGAGAAGGGTGCAAGGTGGAGGGGAGAAGGGTGCAAGGCAGACTGGAGAATGGTGCAAGGTAGAAAAGGGTGCAAGACGGAGGTGGAGTAGGGTACAAAGGGAAGGGGGAGAAGTGTAAGGGAGAGAAGGGTGCAAGGGGGAGGGTGATGAAGTTAAAAATGTGCCCCCCGTAAACATTTCTGCGGACGGCCATGATCAGAGCCCACCACACGTAAACTTCTTGTAACGCCACAGAGCTCCTTCAGCCTTTCTCTAGCCTGGTTACTTTTAGTGGGAGTGCTTTATACTACTCTATGATGGTGTTGTATGCATTGAGATATACTTTATAAGATCTTTGTGATTGCAAATAAAGGTTTATGACAGTGATGGCTACTCTCTGAATCCTTCATGTTGTCTAGGCTTGATTCTTCATGTAGACCTGTGGTTCCCAAAGGGTGCGCCGCGGCACCCCTGTGCGCGGGTAAAAAAATGGTGGGGAGCCACGGCCAACTGTCAATTAGGTCAAGGGAGCCAACGGTCAAAAAAGTTTGGGAACCACTGCTCTAGGGGCTCAAAATGGCAGTTCAGGTCGCCCCCTACCAATATATGGGAATCACTCGGAATAGTTGAAATGAAGGAGGAGAGGTTCTCGATAGTGCTGGACTATCTGCCTATGCTAACAGGTTATGAGTATACATTAATCAATGCTAGTTTATAGGCATTTGGCCAGACAAGGACCACACATTGGATGTCTTTTGAGGAGGTGTTAAATACTGTAGCTTTGCAGCCCAAATGAGATCCCACCCAGATTGTGAGACCTCAACACCGCAGCCCGAACCCTGCATAGATGGATCTCGGACAGCACCAACACCATAGCCCCCCTCAAGAAAAACAACAATACCCGTGCCAAGAAAGCCAGATGGTTTACCACCGAACTTCGAGAGTCCAGGCGCACATGCCGCCGCCTCGAAAAGGCCTGGAGAAACACCAAATCCACAGAAGCCCACAACAACTTCTGAGCCGCCACCAACGCTCACCATCAACTCATCAGAGAAACGAGGAAAAAAGCGATTGAAGACAGAATCTCCACCCACGCACACAACAGCAAGGAACTCTTCAGCATCATCAAGGAGTTCGCCCTACCCACCAGCGAGTCTACCGACATCCCTCCCTCACAAGACCTCTCTGCGACAAACTCAGCACCTTTTTCCACCACAAAATCAAGAGCATCTACGACAACTTCGACGAAAACAACCAACACACTGAACCCTCACCAACCACCCCCGACACCCGGAAACCAGCGATTGATGACTGGACAGCCCTCACCACCAAAGACACACTGAAGACAATGAAGTCAATCCACTCAGGTGCCCCCACGGACCCTGCCCCCACCACATCTTCAACAGAGCCGCTGACACCATCGCACCCACGCTCTGCCACACCATCAACCGCTCCCTGGCGACCGCCTCGTTCCCCGATGACTGGAAACACGCCGAGGTCAACCCCCTCCTCAAGAAACCCTCAGCGGACCCCACCGACCTCAAAAACTACAGACCCATCTCCCTGCTCCCTTTCCCAGCGAAAGTCATTGAGAAAGCCATCAACAGCCAACTTGCTACATTCATTGAAGAACACAACATCCTCAACTCCTCCCAATTCGGCTTCAGAAAAAACCACAGTACGGAAACCACCCTCCTCGCCGCAACAGACGACATCTGCACCCTACTGGACAAAGGAGAAACAGTAGCCCTCATCCTCCAAGACCTATCAGCGGCGTTCGACACAGTCTCCCACCGCACCCTAATATGCAGACTCTACAACGCAGGAATCCAGGACAAGGCCCTCGACTGGATCTGCTACTTCCTCTCCGGCAGGACGCAACGGGTCAGACTCCCCCCTTTCCTCTCAGACCCCACACCTACCACCTGCGGAGTCCCCCAGGGCTCCTCCCTCAGCCCGACGCTCTTCAACGTCTACATGGCTCCACTTGCCCCCATCGTCAGAAGCTACGGACTCAACATCGTGTCATACGCAGACGACACCCAGCTCATCCTCTCCCTATCCAACGAGCCCAACACCGCCAGACGCAACTTTCGAGAAGGCATGGAAGCCGTCGCCAAATGGATGAAAAACAGCTGCCTACAACTAAACACCAACAAAACAGAAGTACTCATCATGGGCCCAAACCCCGACGCCTGGAGCGACACCTGGTGGCCCACCGCCCTTGGAAACCCGCCAACCCCCACAGACCACGCACGCAACCTGGGAATTATCCTGGACTCCGAGCTCAAAATGGACCGCCAGATCAACTCTGTCTCATCTTCCTGCTTCCACACCCTCCGCCTCCTTCGTAAGACCTTCAAATGGATCCCCCTCGAACACCGAAAGACAGTCACTCACACCCTGGTCACCAGCAGACTCGACTACGGCAACGCACTCTACGCTGGAATAAACAAAAACCTCATCCGCAAGCTACAGAACATCCAGAACGCCGCCGCAAGACTGGTCCTCAACCTGCCAAAACATTGCCACATCTCCCAGCACCTGCGCACACTCCACTGGCTCCCTGTCGAGGCGAGAATCACCTTTAAGATGCTCACCCACGCACACAAGGCCCTCCACTGCACCGGACCAGCATACCTGAACAGCCGGCTCAAATTCCACGCACCCCAAAGGACCCTAGGATCAGCCTAGCTCACCTACGCCGAGGTCCCCCGCACCAGAAAGACCAGATCGGGAGGCCGCTCCTTCTCTTTCCTCGCGGCCAAAGCATGGAACGCCCTTCCGCTCCACCTCAGACAGACAACATCGCTCCCCATCTTCGCAAGAAACCTCAAAACCTGGCTCTTCGAAAGACCCCCTCCTTGATGGAATGGAACCTGCACCCCCCACCCCTAGCGCCTTGAGACCCTTACGGGTGAGTAGTTGTGCTTTAACAAACTCCTGATTGATTGATTGATTGACCTCCTGACGGACGCCCTCTCACTCTCCAAACTGCCGGGGCATAGAAAGAGGCAAAACCCACCTTGAAGTGTTCCATGCGCGCCCAGGTCTCCTGAAAAAGGTACACGTCATGTTCATCCACAAAAGATCCCCATTCTGGACAGGAGAGTTTCTTAGACAGTCCTGCCAGATTCCTGGATAATAATTTTATTACCTCTGCATTTGAGCCCATATCTCTTCTCTTGGGTGGCTCCACGTTTGCCTCCCCTAGTAGACATGCTTTATCTGGAGGGATAGGCATAGGATTGCCCTACTCAGTAGGGTCAGCTACAGACTCCCTGAGGGACGGGCAGCTACTTGCAGCAATTGAAATCAATGTGACCACCTCACAACTTGCACCGCTCTTAACCCCGGATTCTTCATGTGTGTATCTTCCTAGTTCGACCCCCTCTTCCCACTCTACCTCAGGAGCTGCCCCAATTGTACCCCCGGGAATATTGTCCAGTCAATCCACCGCATCTAGGCAACTGAATCTATTATGTAGGGAAACGACGTCGGGTACCAAAGATTCTCTGGGCCTTCCCTGGCTAGAGCCTGTCCCTAATGAGGAACCTACCAAGTTCCATTCTAAATCCCTGCCAATCCTAGTACACGCAGGAGCCGGGGATAAAAATATGACAGGGGGAGAGACTAAATGGCTGACGTGGGTATGGGCTGGGTCCACTGGAATATGTGAGACACTGTCCGTGTGTCCCTAAAATTAATCAGGACACAGTCTCCCATAAGGTGCTTGGTTCTATGGCCCACCCATGAAACTCTTCGGACAAGCAAAATTTCACTCGTTACATTTGGCGGTAGTGGTCTATTTTTATTAAGCCAATCAGTAACTTTATTCTTTAATGACATTTGTGTCTCTTCATTACCATTCGTCAGCGGTGGTACCCCTGCTAGAACTACTACAAAAGGGCTACATTCTGGGGGTAAATCAATTTGTATGCTTGATGTTTTAGTGCTACACTGAGGATTTAAAGCTACACTATGATCATTTCTAGGTTTGTCCTTTATTTGGGAGTGCCTGTCCGGCCCATTTGCAGCTGGCCCAGATTTAGCTGGTTGTAAGCTCCCAACCCCCCTGGGCCCTTTGATGGTCTGGCAATGACCTTGCTCCACTTGCGGGATTAACACCAGGGGGAGTTGGGAGTGAATGCTTGTTGTTAGTATTGCTAAGGCTTACTAAGACCCCAGAGTTCTGATCTAGTGCATTAGTAGCGGCTAGGTCTATTGTTGTATGGGACCCAACTCTTTATACCTCTGAAGTCAGGAGACAACTAGACGATGAAAAGTGCTACAGAAAAACTAGCAAAGATCCTACCTTGGAATTAAAAAATCAACTATACTCCATTCTAGGTGATGGGAATAAGCAAGGCTTCGTTGGAAAAAAGGAATTGGAATATCTAAAAATAAAGAGTCCACGGATACCTTTATTTTACGTACTACCCAAAGTACATAATAATGAGACTGCACCACCTGGGAGGCCAGTAGTCTCTGGATGTGAATCTTTGATGGAGCCTATCGCCAAATTTGTAGACTTTTTTCTAAAACCTTTTTTACCTAATGTGAAGTCTTTCTTAAGAGACACTACTGACTTCATTAATAAATTGGGAAACAGGAAGGTTTGGGTCCTATCTCTGACTGGCCCTGACCACTCAAATATATTAAACAGAAAAAATGGCCAGACAGGTTTAGTTTTTTGAATTTTATCACACCTAGCCAAGAAGTTCTAGGTGGTGCGACTATTTTATTTTAGTCTTCATCTTTTTCTAGAAAAACTTTATACATTGAATTTCGTATGTCACCAAACAATAATGAACACATACAGACATTAAAACATGAATATATATACATTATACACAAAATCAATACTGTAAATTGCAATATACACCAAATACACACTTGTACAATGCCCTCATTGGAGGCATTGTACAAGTGTGTATTTGGTGTATATTGTTTTATTGTCTGTATGTGTTCATTATTGTTTGATGACTGTTCCTTTGGTGACATACGAAATTCAATGTATAAAGTTTTTCTAGAAAAAGATAAAAAGACTAAAATAAAATAGTCGCACCACCTAGAACTTCTTGGCTAGGTGTGATAAAATTCAAAAAACAAAACCTGTCGGGCCATTCTTTCTGTTTAATATATTCATTAATAAATTGACATCAATAGAATTTGAAGAAAACGTACATTTTCTGGTGACCATTGATGTGGTGTCATTATACACCCAGATCCCCCAAGACGAAGCACTGCATGTGTTAGAATCCTTTCTAGAGACACGTGAAAGACCACAGAAGGTACCCACAGAATTCATCCTTAAGTTGGCCAGTTTTGCATTGAAAAAAAAATACTTAAACTTTGATGGCGATTTTTACTTCCAAATTGGTGGAGTAGCCATGGGCTGTCCATTCGCTCCAGAGCTAGCGGTATTATTTATCCATACTACTATTATAAAGAGAGAGCCCAAACCTTTGAGGCGGGTAAGCTCAAGAAGTACAGCACCAATCACAACATCCAATACAGCATTGGAAAGGACAGTTGCAGCAGATGGACATAGGCTATACAAGTGGCCACCATATACATTACAAAGGTAAAAGAACCTTAGGGGTAAAGTAGTCCCTTGTGGGCGTGGGCGTTGTGCTGTCAGCGATGGGCGCGGCAAACAAACCTTCACAGGGCTCCCTTGTGGGCGTGGGCATTGTAAGATGGGCATGGACAAACAGCAAACACCAATAGGCTCGGCATTCATGGGGTGCACCATTCCCCGTCATTACTGGTAAAAGCGAAAACGGTATTGTAAACAAAAACCTTCACATTACTCCGTTGTGGGCCTGGCTGTTGTCGGAGGGGCGTGGCAAAACCTGAATGGGCGCCGCATTCACGGGGCACGCCTCGTGGACGTTATCAGAGGGGCGTGGCCAAACACCAATGGGCAAGGCTTCACGGGCCGTGGCATTGCTACGGTGCTCACGTGGGGGCTCAAGCCACTCAGCCTAACAGCGGGCATCACAAAGCTTTGCATACTGCTCCGGTGCTCAGGCGGGGGCTCAAGCCACTCGCACTAACAACGGGGAGCACAAACTTCGCTTATTGCACGCGCAGGCCTCGCAAGCACGCTGCTGCGGCATTGCTACGGTGCTCACACGGGGGCTCAAGCCACTTAGCCTAACAGCGGGGATCACAAAGCTTTGCATACTGCTCCGGTGCTCAGGCGGGGGCTCAAGCCACTCACACTAACAGCGGGGAGCACAAGCTTCGCTTATTGCACTCGCAGGCCTCGCAAGCACACTGTCACACACTGCAGTCTCAGCGTACACAGATTTACAAAAGGCAGCCTTTGCATTTACCACTGCCAAAATTGCTACGGTCTGGCAATGTCGAAAACCAATTTATTCTCCATCCCGATTCAACTGAAACTAAAAATATAGTATACCGTGAGATCTTACACTAAATTTTGCTTGACTATTACAACCCTTTGCACACACTCTATTTCAGCCCCGGACAACGTCGGAACGGGCGTCTAGTGGCTAGATATGAGGAAACCTACATCTACCAAAATAACCCTTATGTCGGATGGATCGGAAATTGAAGTTGTTACATCGATGACATTTTTCTCGTTTGGACCGGCAGCGAAGAGAACTTGATCAGATTTCATGAATGGCTGAGTAATCGGACACAAGAAATACAATTCAGCTTAAGCTATTCAAAGAGCAGAATGCAGTTTTTAGGGCGAGGACCGTCGCACTGCGTAGCAGTGGGCGGAGCCCGAAGATTTAATGTTTCTTAGAGGGGGCTTGGAACCCGCCCCTCTTCTCCATTGGCTGGCCTAGTAAATGCAGGCCAGCCATTGGAGGAGAGGGGCGTCACTCGGTCCAAGCCCTGTCTTTTTCGGATTCGGTGGCGTTTTTTTAAGCCTCTTCCTATTTACTTTCTCTCCTCTTCCCATTGGCTGGAATTTTACGTTCCAGCCAATGGGAAGAGGAGAGAAACGTAAACACGCCCCTCAATCCGAAAAATGACTGTGCTTTCTCCGAGGCATTTCTGCCTCGGAGAAAGAAGATGGTTGGTGTTGTGGCGTGGCCCTGCTTCTTGCCTATCTTCTTGTTGAGAGCTATTTTAGTGCATCAGTAACGAATTGTGGCATTGTTTAGTAGGAGATGCTTCTAGAAATAAAAATAACTCGCTGGATGCGCATTGCGCCGCTGGAGCTGCGATCCCTTTCTGAGGGATTCCCCGGCATGGGGATCCCCCTGTGCGTGGGTTTTGAGCGGGCGCCTACCTCGCTTTATTGGAGTTAAACATCCCTAGAGGGTGCCCTCCCCGCCAGGGACCTTGTGCCCGTGTTGTTTATATAGCGAGCGGGTGCCCACCCCGCCTCTGTAGTTATTGAAAACGGGAGCCTACCCTGTACTGCCACCACAACGAAGAATTCACCGCCACGGACCGAGATCTGCATAAAGGAACTGCCGCGTCGAAGCGGCAAACAGGAAGTCAGGCAAATCTCCGGGACAACGTGGGCGGGGCGCCAAGCGGAAGCAGGAAGCGTATGGGAGCCCACCCCACGCTCCTGCACGGCCCGAAAAAAGTTGGTGTTGGCACCCGGGCCCCAGAGAGCGAGGGAGAGCCCCGTGGT
Source organism: Lissotriton vulgaris (assembly GCF_964263255.1). Taxonomy (NCBI): domain Eukaryota; kingdom Metazoa; phylum Chordata; class Amphibia; order Caudata; family Salamandridae; genus Lissotriton; species Lissotriton vulgaris. Next base: position 1,666,571,978 of record NC_141695.1, read on the forward strand.
GCAGAGAGTGGACCGGAGAAGTGCTGCCGCGGCTGGCGGGGCTCCCGTGAGGAGAGGAGAGCCCTGTGTCCTGCAGCCATCGTGTAGGTGCGAGGAAGAGCGGAGACATCGCAGCAGCCCAGCCCGGTGAGTGAAGACAGGCTGTGGGGGCTGCGGGAGTGTCGAGGGGTCTGGAAAGGAAGCTCCCTGCCTGTTTGTATGACTGAGGGAGACACCGTTGTATGTAGAGCCTGTTTCGAGTCCCCCGAGTGGGACTCCACCGATTAAGGCTACATTTGCTTCGAGTCCACAAGGGACTCCAACGACGGGCCACATTTCTGTAGAGCCTGCGAGGCTCAAACAGGTCCTTATTGATTCTGAGCCCTGAGGCTCCTGGGGGCATTCCTTTGAGTTTGAGTCCCTCGAGAGGGACTCCATTCATTAAGGGGCATTTAGGGTTTGTAGAGCGGCCCCGGCTGGCAGCGGGCCGCTCCCCCCACACCGGGCACACAAGCCTAGAGCCCACGAGGCTCAAAGCCCGCATGCTTTCTCTAGTACCACTTTCCCCAAAGCTACCTCTTTCCCTTCTCACGGTCCCTCACCTTTCCTTCGGAAGAAGGACATGGCTGCCCTGGATCGGGCTCCCTACTTCTACCATGGGCAACTCTTCCTCCTTCCGCCTGTCTTCAGATCTGGGCAGTCAGGGAACAGTGGAGGGTGGTAGTTTTTTAGTTTTCTATTACATGCTCCTTTGTACTCCTTCATAAAGGCACTTTTGCATATTTTTCCTTTCCATACTGCAACCCATCTCTGCTCATTCTCATAGCTCTTAAATGTTCCTGTTCCCCTCTTCCTCTAAGCCAGGGCCGCAGCTATCAATGGTACAGCAGGTGCAGTGGCACCGGGGCCCAGGGACCCACTGAACCTTGCCATATTTAATTTGTCAGCCAGTGTTCGGGGGGGGGGGGGGGAATTTCTTTGCTTGCTCTAGGGCCCATGGTATGTTTGCTACTCCACTGCTCCAGGTCACGTTGCTTGTGCTTACTGTCCTTCCCCCTCGTTGCTCGTGCTTGCTCCCCTGCCCCCCCTCGTTGCTTGTGCTTGCTGTCCTGCCCCCTCGTTGCTTGTGCTTGCTGTCCTCCCCCCCTCGTTGCTTGTGCTTACTGTCCTGCCCCCCCTCGTTGCTTGTGCTTGCTGTCCTGCCCCTCCTCGTTGCTTGTGCTTGCTGTCCTGCCCCCTCGTTGCTCGTGCTTGCTGTCCTGCCCCCCTCGTTGCTGGTACAGAATTGTATTTGTTTCCACATATTGTCCTAATTCAAATATGCTAAAGAAGATCATCACTCGCAACTGGCACTTAGTAAAAAACCTTCATGAAACATTGAATAATGTCCCGTTGTTTGCTTTCAGAAAAGATCGTAGTATTGCTTACCAACTAGTACGGGCAGCACTCCCTCAAAAAGATCAAGTCTCAGTGAGATCTTTCGTAGGTATCCCACCTATACAAGGACACCACAAGTGTGGGACTTGTATTTGTTGTGCAACTACAGAAGAAGGTTGTGTCTTCAAACACAACAATATTTTCTGGAAACATGATTCGTTCTCCAATTGCAAGTCAATATGTTGTATATTGTCAAGACTAATCAAGAAGTAAGAACAAGAATCACGCAACACAATCTAGAATCAGAAAAAACATCCAAACGGCTCCATTAGTCAATCATTGGCGCCTTAACAATCATATTGAAACTGATTTAAAGTGGACTGTCATTTCAAAAGTTGAACACAACATCAGAGGTGGCGACTTAGATGCAAAATTATTGAGAAGAGAAGCAATGTTAATTGTGAAATTCAATTCTGCAGTTGATGGACTTAATGAGCTTACGGAGATCTATAAATCAAATTAAAATTGGCTTTTCTCATACCTGAAACCTTCAGGCTACACACTGCCGAACAATCTACATGCCAACAGATGGCCATGTTGGTTCCCCTTCACAAGATACACTCTGATTGCCATCAGTTCATGCCTTCTAATGAGAGTAATGCGTTCCATTTTCTTAAAGCATACACATAATTTAAGGTCTTTGATAAAGCTCTTTTCAAGCAATTGTCTTGGTTTTAAAAGACACAGCCCTGCTGACCACACTTGAATATGTTGTCAGTTGACAGCTAGGAATGCGAGTGGACATTTTCCATGATTCCCTATATTTGGAAAAGGCGCTTCTAAATTGTCAAAACTCATGTCCCTCCAATATTATTTATTATTCTCATTCATCATCTTTTGGCAATAAATCTGCATGCAACTTTACTGGAAAGACGATGAGAGAGCGCAATTTGAATAAAAAGTATATCTGTACCATATTCACAAGCACATCGCATAAACGTAGAATCCGTAACGTGAAGTTAACACTTGTAGCGTAAAATTAGCCGATGTAACCAATGTAATAGGAAATGTATCTGTATCTTCTCTATAAAAAGTATTAGAATTAGAAAGGCCCGTATACATAGTGGGCTAATATAGAAATGTATAGTAATGCTTAAGAGCAGTAGAACGTGCAAAACTGAATATACGTGTGTAATTATTAAACGGAGAAAACGGCGAAAACGTAAAGCGAAGAAATGTGCAGAGCATATATAAAACGGTGTAAGCACGAGAATATAAACGTTGTATTCTATGTAAAATGTATTCAAGTATAATTACTGCTTTGCTAAATTCGATTATATATAAATGTGTGTTAAAGGTTATACTGGGTAGAAGGGTTTTGTAGGAATATTAGAAAGGTTTGGTCATGTGTGATTTTAACCTAACTGACCAAGAGTTCGCAGGAGTGTAGTCCGCTGTATGTAATTTAGTGGGCTCACAGGAGTCGTGGATAGCCTTGATCTGAATGTGCGAGACAAGAGTCAAAGGTCTTGCTAGATTTAAGGTGACAATGCTGGACGAAGTGTATGGCCTAAGTGAGATAAGAGACGCTTGGAATTTGAGTCTTGTTTAGAAATGACCGTTCACAGGACCAAATGAGGTTAAGAATATAGTCGTAAAGAATGAAGGTCTGTTGAGGTGATAGACTTTGCTCCGAAAGTGTCAAATGGAATGTCAATGAAGTCACCAGCAAGAAGACGAAGATGGTGCCTACGAAGCAAGGTCAACTTAACGGACGACGCGAAGAGATGAAGCTATGGAAAGAACTAGAAATGACATCATATGTATGTGTACGTGGTGGGCGTCAAGGGGCGTTCCACCCATACTGTGATTGTGTATTTAGGGACAGCACCCCGGGGAGAAGTTAGCGCAGAACAGAAGATCAGAGAAGTTAGGAGCGAGCGCAGAGAAGAACAGAGCGCAAGAGAGCAGTAGGCCGAGGACCCTTAGAGAGCGGATGGGTAGGCAGAGAGGGTACTGCTTCTCGATATAAGTTACCATTAGAGGTTAAGAGAGTTTGAACTTCTTTGGAAGTCAAACTGCTGACACCTTTTTTAGGTAAGGAACTTGCGAAGTAGGGATGTCACCTAGTACAGAGTAGGGACAGAATTAACTTGTTTATTCTCTTTTTGTAGATGACGCAACGGAACCACTTTGTGTCTATGCTTTTTAATCTGTTGATATTGGAATTGACTTTAATTGTATTCTTTTGTAGACTGAGGTTCTTTAGGGAATTTATGTTCCTTCTAGTTCCTGTATACTTGTTGAATCTTATCCTGAGAGGATTGTATATGCACTTAATTCTGATTTTATATTAAACTTTTAAAACTTCATCAGTCGTAAGTGGTTCTTCAGAGTTGCGTCAGTTTATGGGTTTAATTTAACCTATGCGGGGTTTGTCTTTTACTCAATGACAGAAAATAATCGATCCAAATAGATGAATGAGATAGGTATCTAAGTGATCAAAAAGGGTATCAAAATCTCATTCCCCGCAACGATATTGATAAAACCTTGCAGTCCGTTTTACAAGCGATCTTTTCCTCCCACCCCTTTTTTCCCAAAAACTACATTCCCCATGATCCTTCAGACTAGGAAGGGTCCTACGTAAACACCCAGCAGCCCAACAGGCGTTTGCATGACGCCATTGAACGAAATGCTGTTCCAATCGCTTCGCCTTACAGCGCTGCTCAGAGGTAATGTAGCTCCCGCGCTCGCTGTTCTAAACGATTTATTCAACTTGCGGTCAGAATCACACATTTCTAAAGGGTCGTCTGTTGAATTTCAGGTTTGCCCCCGAGTGCACGCATCTACATATCGTCATAAGGTGACAATTCAAGAAATAAGTAAGACCCCTGTATAATCTTTCCCTCGAAGTATGGCTCAGATAAGAATGTTCAATTTCATGACAATTGCGCTTTCATTTCTTAGGTTTGTCAGCATGTTTTAGAGCGCAATAAGTGTATGCATGGTTTGGCCTGACGTAAGTATTTCCCGCTAAGGTTCAATGGGCTACCTACCATTTGTCTGGATTGTGCAAAGTAGTTATTATGATGTACTGGCTTTTCCATTTTAGTGTCGAGAGTCGGGTTTTCAAAAAAGCTAAGCTTTCATTATTAAAGGTATGCCCCTTGGTTCGGCCCCCCCACTCCCCAGGGGGAGGGGGACAGTGGCTGGACCGGGGGGGGGGGGGGGGGCTCAGTGGAGGCCGACCCCTTCCCTGAGCAAGGTCCAGCGTTGAATAGGTACAACAAAGCCATCCTGGACAGGTTCAGGCGACATGGAGGCATGGGTTGGCTGCAATATGACCTCAACTTCCGCCAACGCATGGAGGAGTCACCTGCAATGTCGTGGGATGAAAGAGAGGCTAAGGAATGGATGGAACAGATGGGGTCCAAAGCAGGTTATGGTATAGGTTTGGCGGGCGCAGACAATGGTGTACAACACTGGGGCGCAACGTCGGCGGGACAGGGTTGGCAGGCTAACAATACACAGGCACATTCGCTGGTGAGCAGGCAATATGGGTTGGGTCAACAAGTAGGGGCAAGATTCACACAGCAGCAAATGGGACAGGTACAGTTTCAGCAGGGGGTAGCATACGCGGGCAATGGAGCAATGGTGGGGTCCCAGCATCAAGGTGCGGTAGTTGGGACATGTCAACAGTCCCCTCTGGGTGGTGGGGGGGCAGCAACATACATGGACAGGTCACATGCAGCATCAGGCAAGTGGAGGACAGACGCTGCAACAGCAATTGGGATCTGTAGGGCAACAGTTCACACAGGTGGGGCCTGACCAGCAGGCGGGCACCGGTTGTCCAACGTCCGCAATGCAGGCAGGGGGGCAGCTACAACAAGGCAGCAATGTGGTCACAAATGGGCAATTCAACGGGGGCAGGGGCCATCAGCCACTGAGGGCGGTAGGCTTCACAGCGGGCGCAGGGCAAACGACAGCAGGGCATCAAGGGGAGCACAGTCAAGACTACATGAGGACAATGGATAATTCCTCAGGGTCAGGGATAGGACAGGTGCAGATGATGGGTAGACCACAACAGCCCCCACAGGAGCAACAGCAGGCATTTTGAGGGCCAAAGGGTGCAGACGATTTCAAACAGCCGCTGCAACGTAAACAAAGGGACAATACATGTCGGCTGTTCAACGCTGGCAATTGCACCTGGGGGGTACAATGCAGATTTCGGCATGGGTGCTCCCAGTGTGGCGGAGACCATCCCGCTGTGGCATGCAAAACACTCGTTAGAGTTGCAGTGGGCACCACCTTCATGGGCCAGCCATAGTCTATGCCAGGTTACAAAAGGCCCATCCCCAATAAATTTTGAATTGCTAGCAGCACTTTTGAATGGATACCCAAAGATTGATGAGAGAGAACTACTGTTTTGGGGTTTCAAGGAAGGGTTCAAAATACCTTACAGTGGTCCTTTAGCGGGCAGATCATCTAAGAACCTCCGCTCAGCGGAGGAACTTCCGGAAGTGGTTGCAGAAAAAATACAAAAGGAGCTGCAGCTAGGAAGAATAGCGGGCCCATTTGACTCCGCCCCTTTAGGGAACTTCATTATTTCTCCGCTAGGTATTGTTCCAAAAAGGAGGCAGGCAAATACAGAATGATTTACCACCTCTCTTATCCCAAAGGTAACTCAGTAAATGACTGGCTAAGCCAGGATATTTGCACGGTCTCCTATGCAACATTTGACAAAGCCATCGAGTTAGTCAGGCAGGCGGGGAAGGGAGCCCTTATGGCAAAAGCTGATATCGAGGCAGCTTTCAGGCTGTTACCAGGGCATCCAGACAGCTTTCATTTGCTGGGCTTTCAGTTCAAGGATAGGTTGTATTATGACAAGTGTATGCCCATGGGTTGTTTGGTTTCCTGCGCTTACTTTGAGGCCTTTAGTTCCTTTTTAGAGTGGGCCACAAACAAAGTCCAGCCAGTGGGTGGCAAGCTCCATTATCTGGATGACTTTTTGTTTGTAGGTGAGGCCGACTCACCCGAATGTGCTCAGGCGTTGGAGGCCTTCAAGGTCGTATCACAGGGCTTGGGAGTTCCTTTAGCAGCAGAAAAAACGGAATGCCCCACAACTAAGTTAACATTCTTGGGGATAGAGTTGGATTCGGAGGAAGGGGAGTCACGCCTCCCAGTGGGAAAAGTACAGGACTTTGCAGCAGCTATCAAAAAGGTATTGGCAAAAGATAAGGCAACGTTGAAAGACGTCCAAGAGTTAATGGGCAAGCTCAATTTTGCATCCAGGGTCATTCCGGTTGGGAGAGTTTTTTCAAGAAGGCTGGCGGGGGCTACAGCAGGCATGACTCAAAAAGATCACTTTGTCAGGTTGAAGAAGGGGCTGAAGCAAGACTTTCAGATGTGGCTGTCTTTTCTCCAAGGTTTTAATGGGGTTAGGATATGGCCGTCGCTATGGACAGCTGATGAGAGGGCGCAACTGTACACAGATGCCTCCAGTCAAGGGGGTTTTGGGGCAATATTGGGCTCTGCGTGGTGTGCCAAAAGGTGGCCAACTGCCTGGCGACGATGTGGCTTCACCAACAATATCACAGCGTTAGAACTCTTTCCCATTGTAGTGGCATTGTCAATATGGTCAGACACCTTGGCTAACAAGCATTTGGTCATCAGGTCAGACAACATGGCAGCCGTCCATGCAATTAATAATCAGGCGGCGTCATGTCACATAATATTGGGCTTGTTAAGGCATTTAGTGAGCAGGTGTCGCCAGTATAATATCCAGATAACAGCTAAGCATGTGCCAGGGGTTCAGAACAAGGCAGCTGATGCTCTTTCTCGCTTGCAGTGGGGAAGATTCCGGGCAGAATGGCCAGAGGCGCTGCAAGAAATGACTCCCTTCAAAGAGGATTACTGGAGACTAATGCATTAGAAAGGGAACTACAGAATATGGCTGAAGAGGCTTTAGCGGTGGGAACAAGACATCGGTATCAGCGCTGTGTGGACACTTTCCAAAAGATGACGCCGGAAGCTTCGGTGCTTCCGGACAATGTGCAGCAACTGGGGATGCGGGTCAAAAAGTTTGTGGTGTGGGCCAAGGGGGCCGGAAAATCCAGGTCATGGGTTGGGGAGCACCTCGCAGCAATAGCATACTATTCAAAGCTAAAGGGTTTGGAGGATCCGACTAAGGGTTTTGTGCTCAGGGCAGCCTTGAAAGGATGGGCCAAAAAGGAATGCAAGAGGCAGGACAGCAGGTCCCCGATTGATTTTAACACACTAAAAATTTTAATGGACAACATCCCTAGGGTGTGTTACTCAGAATATGAGAGTAAGTTGTTCAGGCTAACATTTTCCCTTGCCTTTTTTGGGGCCTTTCGCATTAGTGAACTAATAGCTAGGGCAAAAGGGGATAAAAGCAGCAGGGCCCTGTTGGTGAAGGACATATCTATAGGCAAACACCAGGTGTCCCTTCGGGTGCGACAATCTAAGACAGATCAGGTGGGAAGGGGACAGTGCATCACACTGAACAGGATGGAGGGGCACAGCTCGTATTGCCCAGTGACGCTTTTAACAGCGTACATGCAGGAGCGGGAAGGTGCTGACAGCAACAGCTACCTCCTCACTCACAAGGATGGGACTCTGTTAACACTTTATCAGTTTACAAGGGTGTTAGCAGCAACAGTGCAAATAGCCGGGCTCCAAAGGGGTCACTACACTACACATTCATTTTGCATTGGGGCAGCCACCACAGCGTTCCAGGAGGGCATGTCCGCTAAAGGAATAAAAGAGATGGGCAGATGGGAATCAGACAACTTTAAGGTGTACATTCGCCCATCATCAGACAAATAAGGAATTGGAAAAGACATGTGTTGCGGCGATTCAGTTGGGGGATCTGGTATACATTCTGTACAGCAAGCTTTACGTATAATAAAAGGATGATGGGTGACGTGTACTCAACATTTCCGTGCTTCTGTTCTAATCCACAGAATACAAAACAGTGTGGGTCATCGGTCACGAATACGTGTCCAGGGCGGCTAACAGGGCTCACTGCCTTGGGTGGAATGCTACGTTCCCATTTCAACGGTCAAGGGTGCAATGGTTCGGAAAAGAGGACTTGCGCTGGAGAGAATTGTGGAGTGTCATTTAGGAATTACGTGCACGTGTGGAGGATCCGAGTATTTTAGTAATTCATCTACGGGGAAATGATCTTCCAGAGATGGGGCGGGGTGACCTGCTTCACACGTTAAAGAAGGATATCACCAATTTAGCCAAGTGCATGGGCCCAACGGATATGGTATGGTCCGAGATAATTCCTAGAATGGTATGGGCTGGTGCGCGGTCCCAAAATGGCATGGAGTTGTCTAGGAAGAGGCTAAATAGCTTAATGGCCAAATTTCTAAGGGGGGCAGGCTTAGGGATTATCAGGCACACTCTGATTAACTTGCGGCAGCCACACTATTACAGAGCAGATGGGGTGTACCTTTCGGACACTGGGACGGATAACCTGCTACGAAATATGCTAGCAGTGTTGTATGCAAGGGGCTGTTGGTAGTTCGCAAGAATGAGGCCGCAGTTAAGGCATTGTGGGGGCCTCGCAGGCAGCGATAGCTCCCGGCGAGGCATGGCGGTACTTACAAAGCATTCCAAGAAGAATACAAAAAGCAGGTGGCGCAGCGGGCTCAGACTACAAACGGGGCAGGCAGGACCCAGGGGGTCACTGGCAAACTCCCCGAGCTCCCTGTGTTCAGGTGAACCGGAAGTAAACAATTAATTGCGCAACTTGGGCGGGGGCGGGGACAAACGCCAACCCGGAAGGGAATGTGTGGGCCCCGGAAGTGAAAAGGTCACATGGCCGGGTGAGAACCGGCTGGTTACCCGGGAGTGAGTAGACACCGGATGCAAAAGGGGCCATACGGTTGGGTTAAAGCAGACGCTTACCCAAGGAGTGTTTGGAAACCGGAGGTAAAAGGTTACCCGGTCGGGCCGGAAGCAGAAGCTTGCCCGGAGAGAAAGGAAAAGGTGTGTCCCAGGGAGGGGGTTACATTGGCAATGATAGCTGCACTGAATGTAGGGCACAGTGCAGAGCTGATGGTGTAAGGACGCAGGGTCGCCAGACGGAAATAATGGCATGTAAAGGATCGCTTGTAAGTGATAATGCCTAATAAACTGCGGCCTTAATTCTTCCATAAAACAAACTGGTGTGGTCTGAAGTTATTGGGATTCGGGCGGTGCGACCATGTGGGGGTGCCTCTGCTGAGCGGCAGCAGAGCAAAATGGGAGAGTCTTGTTCCATTGATGTTAAGGAGCTATAGTCACTAAGAAGGTTTTTGTTCTTTTTCACATCTTTTAGGGTCCTGATGAGAACTCCACAGCAAGTAGGAGTTCGAAACGCGAAACGCGTTTATTGAGCCATAAGACCTTGAAATCAAAAAATACTGCTCCAAATTTATGGGAATCGACAAACCTATTGTCTAAGTATTTTCTATGGTTTTTGTATAATATTGTAATAAGTACTGAAATATAAATAATTTGTCGGTGCTGTGAGTGTGAGGTCGATGTGTTTGAATGTCTGACAGGTTGAGTGACTGAGTATGGAACGATTATGAATATGTAGAGTTGATTGTTTTATCAAATGTAACAATTTTTGTATTTGTTATTTAGATGTTTAAAATGTAAATTTGGTGAAATTCATCCAACTAATGGATTTATAAACAGAAATAAACAAAAAGGATTTATTCAGATTGAGTTAGAAGTCTTGCTGCCACATTGTGTTAAATTCTAATGTGTTTTGGTAAAAGAGAAGTATCTAAGGTGGAGGGGGAGCTCAGGGAGACGGTCAGTGGTGTTTCTTCCCACGCTGAACGCAGCGAGGCTTGCTGTATCCCACACTGTCCTGCTAAGAGCTGGGGAACACTTGCACATTGCCCCCCTGCCCCCCTACCTGCGTTTTTTGCACAGCGCTTAGCGCACTACGCTTGCCACTTCAGGACTTTGACCTCAGCCCCGGGGCCACCGCGGCAGGAGCCGTTTGAGTGGAGGGCGGGGCCAAACTACTTAAAAACTCAGAGATTGTCGTCGCGCTGCGGAGCTCAGGGAGACGGTCAGTGGTGTTTCTTCCCGGGCTGAATGCTGCGAGGCTCACTGTATCCCACAGTGTCCTGCTAAGAGCTGGGTAACACTTGTTTTTTACCTTCACCCGATTTTTAAACCTTGCACATTGCCCCCCTGCCCCCATACCTCAGTTTTTGCACAGCGCTTAGCGCACTACGCTTGCCACCTCAGGACTTTGACCTCAGCCCCGGTCCACTGCGGCAGGAGCCGTTTGAGTGGAGGGCGGGCCATATTTCTCCTTCCTGTCAATCAGGCCACACGATGGGGTAGAGGAAGGGGAGGATATGATTCCGGTTACTCCCTATATCAAGCACAGGGGTCAGAGGACGCGCAGCAGATGCGCGCAGCGGGCGTGCCGCTGGCACGCCGAAGGCCGCATCTGGCCCGCGTCCAGCGCCAGCCACTCTGCCCCTTTACAAGCAGCTCCTAGAGTAGTATTTACTAGGGAGCAAATCCTAGCACTAAGATCTAAAGGCTGCTCTAATGCCACCCGAAGGAATCTTGCGGTATGGACATGCAATCATGATGTCCAGATACCCCATTGTAACAACTGGACCTTTAACCTCACGGAAAACAAAGATACAAGATGTAAAGCACTGAATAGAACTACCTCCCCTAAACTAGATACAATTATCAGAGCATGCTAATAAACTGCAGGTCACTCCCTAAGCATGCCAATGATATATGGCTACTTTTGGAAACAAAACATTGGGATATGATTTTCCTAACCAAAACATGGCTCAGGGTCAGCACAACTCCAGCTGTCTACCTGGCCATCCCTGATGACTATAAGATAGTAGTGGAAAATCGAGATGAGAATAAATTAGGAGGTGGCTTAGCCATCATTGTCAAAAAGGAATGAGAACTATCACACATAAAAATAGTAACCAAAGATGTACTGGAAGCTATCTCTTAAGATCACCATCACCCCCACACTCCGCATAGCAGGAATACTCATTTATAGACCTCCTGGCTAAAATCCCAGAGAGTCATGGAACATTTGCAACTTAATAGCTGACCACTCGCTGAAGTACACAAACTACCTGGTCTTAGGGGACTTTAACATTCATATAGACAACGCTTACTGCTCCCTAGCGTCCCAACTAATCGACTCCTTTAAAGGTATAAACCTTAATCAAATAATTACAGCACCTACACACCAAGCCGGACATTTATTAGACCTAGTATTCACTCATATCCCTTCTCTGGTGGCCAAGAAACCTATCCCTGTGATATGGTCAGACCACTATTTGGTCCCATTCAATCTTAGCTTCACTACCAACCTAGAAGTAGGGTGAACAAACATGAGATACGAAGAAATTGGCGAAGAATTAACCCAGAAACTTTTGGCCCTATACTTCAGAATACTCCTCATGTTTTCTCGGGTGAACCTGATAGTGATGCAAGAGCTTTTAATCATGGGGTCACTACTGCCTTGGACTCCATTGCACCCCTGAAAGAAATGAAATCATCTAGGCATAAACCCTCTGCACCCTGGTTTACACAGGATCTTCAACTGGAGAAAAGCCGGTGCAAAAGACTTGAGCGATTATGGCGAATATCCTACAGCATTGCAGCAAAAATCATCTATAGGAAGGCAGTGAATCAATTTCCTAAACAAAAACACAGCCATAAAAGATCACTTTGCCAGTCAAATTAAAGCATCCAAAAACTCCACAAAAAAAGTTTTCAAAATTGTTCAAGGCTTTATGAAGCCAGTGGCCTTGAAAAGCAACATAACCCCTTCGGAAACTCTCTGTGAGAACTTAGCGAGTTTCTTTCATGAAAAAATTGAAGATATATATACTTCACTCACTGAGAGCGATTGCCCAGTCACACCAAGGTCCCCAAACATTGAAACATGGACAGACTTTGGCCCTTTTAGTCCGGAAGACTCGCTTAAACTACTGCAAAAAATTAAGTCTGGCTCCCCCCGGATCCCCTCCCGGTCAGATTCTTCAGCACATTAGCACACTTGATTAACCCCTTATTAAACGAACTTTGGAATGTCTCACTAGAGACTGGCATTTTTCCATCTTTTTGGGAAACAGCCTTTATACAACCCATCCTAAAAAATGAAAATGCTGATCCAGCCATTTAAAATTTTTTTTAGAACCATCTCCCTTCTACCAGCCCCAGCTAAGGTTCTTGAGAAGGAGGTTCAAAAACGACTAACTTTCTGGAATCCAACAAACTATTGCATGACACACAATCTGGATTTCTTGCTGGCTACAGCACCGAAACAGCTCTACTGGAAGTTACCGAATTTGACACAGTGTCGCACAAAATTCTGCTTGACAGGCTCAGGCATTTAGAGATTTCTGGGACTGTGCTGGCCTGGATCCAATGCTTCCTCGAAGGTAGGTCCAGAAGATACGTTTACAGCCATTTGTCTCATCATCTCGCCCCCTAATTTGTGGAGTCCCCCAGGGATCGGCCATTAGTCCTATTCTTTTCAATGTTTATCTCGCGCCACTGGCCCCACTCATTGAACAGCATGATGTTAGTGTTATGTCATATGCTAATGACACTCAGCTGATTTTTTCTTTCAAGGATCATTCGGAAGCAGCCTTTACCAAATTTTGGGAATGTCCGGCTGATAAATCCACTTGGATGACCAGAAACTGCCTGCGGCTGAACGCCGAAAAAACTGAAGTCCTTTTTTTAAATCAACCATCACCCACTAGTTCTAATCTTTTGTAGACCCTGGCACTCAATCCAGCTTCTTGTCCTGTTCCATCAGCAAGAAACCTGGGTTTTAAAATTGAGACTCTGTCATGCAAAGCCCAGATAGCTCAAGTTTCATCCACATGCTTTTGGAATCTAAAAGCCTTGCGTAAATTCCTTCATCTGCTTCCGGTTGAATGTAGGAAAACAATAGTACACACATTAGTGACATCCCAACTTGACTATGCTAATAGTCTATATCTTGGCCTGCAAGCCTACTTGTACAGAAAGCTGCAGACAATACAAAATGCAGCCGCAAAGCTAGTTAAAAACATTCCCTTAAGACATCACATCTCACCACACCTACGTGCTCTTCAATGGCCACCAGTAAGAAAACGCACAGAATTTAAAGCACTTATTATCACGTGCAGAGCAATAAATGGCACTGGCCCATGCTATCTAAGAAAACGCATCCAAAAACTGAGACACACAAGAAACCTAAGGTCGAATTAATTCACTGCAGTTAGTGCGATACGTACAACGCATGCATTGTAACAACGTGCGTAGTAATGGCTATGCGTTGCTACAACGCATGCATTGTAATGCTTGTGTAGTAACAGTATGCGCACTAACAGCCGCGAAGTAATGGTTGTTCACCTCGCAGATAGACCTAGAAATTCGGGGTGCATCAGGAATAATCTCCTAATTGGCTCCGATGGAGAATGAGATGAGACCGGAAGGCATGTTGAGGCTCTCGTGCCCATTTTGGAGTTTGAGAGTGGAGGGAAGGCACTGACTGATTCACGCTTAGTTTTGGGCTTAACCAAAGACTTCGTCTGCTACTAAGATTAGCTGCGGGAACGGGGCCTTCCTTTCAACTTCAGTTCAGTCGGTCATGGCTTGGGGTCTTCCAATGTTTATACCATACAGCTTCACCTTCTAACCTCGTATGAACTTTGGATTAATCTCTTGCTTGCCGCAGGGCCTGCAATTGCGATCTGACCCTAGGCATCATAAGCATACTTTGTGTCTGTCAAAGACATATTTGCAGAAGTCCCTACGTGAATAGAACTGTGTTCTAGAGAGTGACATTTTCCCTTGCAAACTAAAATGTTTTTTTAGAAAGGGTCTGTAAAGACTAACAAGCATTTACAATGCAACGGTTTTGCCTTTGACAAAGTTAGAGCTATTGACACTTTAAATGACAAATTGTTTATTTATGTGTTAGTTTTGAAAACAGATAAATAAATTGCATGGTCATTTACAATGTCAATAGCTTAATCTTTTGCAAATGCGAGACCTATTGCATTTGCACACACACACACACAGCCACACGCACACAGAGCCCACCCCCCCACACACACACACACAGAATCACACACACACACACAGAATCACACACACACACACAGCATCACACACACACACAGCATCACACACACACACAGCATATCACACACACACACAGCATATCACACACACACACAGCATATCACACACACACACAGCATATCACACACACACAGCCTCACACACACACAGCATCACACACACAGCATCACACACACACACAGCATCACACACACACACAGCATCACACACACACACAGCATCACACACACACACAGCATCACACACACACACACAGCATATCACACACACACCGCATCACACACACACCGCATCACACACACAGCATCACAGGGGAGCAAAGAATTATGTGACAGTGGAGCAACGAATTATGTGACAGGGGCTCACATACAACAACGTGAACCAGGTTAAGGAAGATGTCAGGAGATAAGGCACAAAACCCCAACTAGCCCTTCGGGTCTCTCAAAAACAGTATTCAGAGGCTCGGCACCTCTTCTCACAGAGTAAGCACTATCTGCACTCACTGTATCAGCTTCCTGTGTTTAGGGCATGACTCAAAGGCAACGGTGAGTTGTCAAACTCATGGAGAGTCACAGACAAATTCTGTAAGAGGGACAGATAAAAACAAACATGTGCCTCGAATCAGAACCGCACATTCGTCAAACCCAGGATGGCAAACCCAGGTTCCCTAAAGGGGTAATCATTATTTCATTTTCCCCGGGTATCCCTCAAGTCCTGAGCGCTACTTACCAAACAGTTCACCCAAACTCGCTGGTAATAGCTGGTTTCACCGTTCCACAATCACTAGTTATCAACTGGGAACTCTCAGAACTCAGCCCGCTGAGATCAGTGTACTTGTGTCGCAATCAGGAATCAAAATCTAAAACAACAAGCCTCAACTAATACAGAGACAGACTCGCATGCATACCACAGTCCACAACAGAGTCAGTTACACTCAGACAGAAAGACAACCTCACAAACACCTGGAGCATGGTTTGTGCACACACCATAAGGAACAATGCAGCCCAACACGCTCGCAAGAATATATGAAGAAATTAAATGACATATGTAGCCAGACAAGAAGCGACAAACCGACAAACAAGATCAGTAGACCAGAGTACACCACAACAGCCTCAACTAATACAGAGACAGACTCGCATGCATACCACAGTCCACAACAGAGTCAGTTACACTCAGACAGAAAGACAACCTCACAAACACCTGGAAGCATGGTTTGTGCACACACCATAAGGAACAATGCAGCCCAACATGCTCGCAAGAATATATGAAGAAATTAAATGACATATGTAGCCAGACAAGAAGCGACAAACCGACAAACAAGATCAGTAGACCAGAGTACACCACAACTCGTTCACACGATAGACACAAAATTGCCGCACACAATATATACATAAATTCTTGCGCACATTATAAGATAGGCAAAATAATTATCCTGGTAAACGGACAACAGGCCAACCCGCACATCGCCAAGCACAACCTTGGGCTCAGGGAAATACTTCATGTCAGGTACCGACAGAAAACGGCACAGAGACACGCAATCGGACAGGCACACAAAAACACGAAGAGGCAGACACACACTGGGAAAGGCACAAAGTCAAGCAAAGACAGGCACATAGAAACGCCAACAAACGGACACAGAAATATAAAATCAAGCAGGCACAATCCACAAACTGGCACATAGAGACACATTCCGACAGTCATACAAATAAAAGGACAGGCACATAGAGACACTGCAACAGAATACACATACAGCAGCAAATACACAAAGATGGACAAAGACTTGAGCACAGCAGCAAGAACACACTCGGGCCATTGAAAGTCCCAGTGCAGAAACTCAAATGGACCCAACGGATATCCCTGGTGAAAAGAAAATAAACACATTTATGCAAGCACACATAACGTTACAAGCCTACGCATACACACAACAAACGCATACAGAAAGGTGAGCCCCGCCAGGAAAACTATACATGCTGAGACAAGGACTGAGTTATGTTACGCTAGTTGACTCCATGGGGGTGGTGATACGTGGTCAGACGTGGAGTGTCAAGCACAACAGCCCACGCTGCACAAATGTGGGGGGTCTGTGGTGCGTACTACTGCAGACTGAAGCCTGCACCAGAATGAGCTCTCTGCAGTCGGTGCTGGGTGCGGCTGGTCGATGTGAGCCCACACTGCAGCAGCAGCACACAGGCCAGCTGCCACCGAGCCCAAACTGCGTGCCGTGGAGCAGGCTGTGCCCGCACCGCAGCAGGACAGGCCATCTGCCAGCATGCCGCTGCTAGTACCTGCTGCGTGTGGTGGAGCTCAGCCCATACTGCAGCAGCGTGGGGCAAGCTGCCGTCATTCGCTCGCTGCTCACTGCCACTGGTCGCATTCGGCTCGCCCTAGCTTCTGCAGAGCCCGTTGGATTGGAAGCTAAAACGAGCACGGGGAGGTTTTAAAGGGAGCGACTGAAAGCCAGGGTTCACGATTACCCTAGCCAACAAGGCACGGACAGCGAGAGGAGGGGCCGGCAGGAACGGGGGAGGGGCGGGTTAACAGAAACACGAACAAAGTTAACAAGGCACGGACAGCGAGAGGGGGGGGGCGGCGGGAACGGCGGAGGGGGCGGGTTAACGGAAACACGAACAAAGTTAAAAACAAATTAGACAGCGGGAGGGGGGGCGGGAACGGGTACACACTTACCTGCTCGTCAACATAAATCGCGCAGCCCACTCCTGCAAAAGGCAGGACGAGAGTAAACAAAACACGGCTTGAGAAAAAAAAAAAAAAAACCCCGCCCACCGAAGGCGGGTGCCGGATCAATGCCGGACCAGATTCGGGGGCGTTCCAGAGGGCTTTTGGCTGACGTAGCGTGACGTCACCAAAAGCGAAACATTCTCGGGAACGCCCCCGAATCTGGTCCGAGATTGACGGACAGAGCCCTCTCCCAATGGCTAGCCTCCATTTATGGAGCTAGCCAATGGGAGGAGGGGGCGGATACCCGACCCCACAGAGAAAAACATAAGGTTTTCCTAGTGCATGTGTACTTCGTACTTCGTGCGCATTTGCTAGGCAAAACCTAAAAATAGCTTCCTATTAATCACAGGCGAAACCTAATGCATTTACCAATGCTTGTTGTATACTTTGATGTGTCGCCTTAAGTGTGACCGGTAAGCCTAGACGTGGGGCTTGTGCACACTGTATCCCTGGAACAAATCTATACCCGGCGGATGAGCCCTTATCCAGGGCGAAACCAGCCTTTGGTTGCTTGTGTTCCGGTTCAGAGATGACATGGTTTGGCATTCTGGCCAGACTGCTCCCATTGGAACAGGGTCATGACTTCCGTGCATACAGATGAGTCTATGCAAAAAAGAAAAACGATGGACTGGCATGCTACACTGAATAAATACTGGTGGCTGAGATTAATTTAATGCATTCCATTAATCACTTTTTTGTATCCCTTAATTTTTTGCCAGTGCCTGGTCCTGGCCCACTTATAGCAATGTGTCCGACACACCTGGCAGACACTCCCTCGACTGGCCCCCAACATGTTTTTGGGAAACTCTCAGGGAAAGAGTACTGCCAACAACTGACTTGTTATTGGAAGACATTTCATTTCACTATTACTGTGTCTCAGTTCATTAAGGAGAAGATTCACAGACAATGTTATGAAAGCATACATATCAAGAAACCAAAACAAGCATTTGCAATGCAATAGGTCTCGGATTTATGAGAGTTTGAGCTATTGACATTGCATACGACAATGCCTTTTACTTTTGTTTTCGTTTTTAAAACATAAATAAAAGGCATTGTGATTTACAATGCCAATAGCTTAAACTTGTGTAAATTCAAGACCTATTGCATTGCAAATGCTTGGTTAGGACTTGTGCCCTGGACAGGGGGTCAGGGGAGTGATAGACCGGCATGACTAAAGCAGAAGGGCGTGGTAACAAAAGGGCAGGGGTGGAGACAGACGCATGGGTAAAGACTAAGGCCCGGAGAGTAACAGAATAGGAGGGGAACAGACAAAAGTGCAGGGGTGAAAGAGAAGCATGGGTAAAGATACAAATGTCGAGGAAAAACAGAAAGGCAGAGGTAGAGACGGAGGCAGAGGTAGAGACGGAAGCACAGGAAAGACAGGAAGGCAGGGCAGAAACAGCAGGTCACGGGGAGAAACAGAAGGGCAGGAGTACAGACCAAACACAGGTAAAGACAGAAAGACAGGACGGCAGGGGGAGAAACAGAAGGGCAAGGGGAAAAGCAGAAGGGCAAAGGGAAAAGCAGAAAGGCAAGTGGAGTGAAGGAAGGGAAAGGTAGAAACAGGAGCCGTATTAAAGACAGAAAGGCTGGGAAGAAACAGACTGGCAAGGAAAGTGACCGATGGGCATGGAGGAGACAGAAGGGTATGGGGAGAGAAGGGTATAGGAAAAACAGAATGTTGGGGAAGAGTCAGGCGAGTGGAGAATCATATGGTTGATGAAGAAACAGAAGGGAAGAAATGCGTTACTTACCTGTAACAGCAGTTATCCAGTATTGGTGTCTTTCATAGATTCACATGCCTGAATCATTCCCCGTCGTCGAGACGGGAGCCTCCGGTAAATAAAAAAGTAATGTCCATAGACATACATAGAGAGAAAGGGTCCAAGGGTCTCCCCTTAGTAGCCTTTCCTTGTCCTTATGTAAAAAGGACCAAACTGTCATAGTCAGCCAATCAGCTCCGACCTCCCTCTAGAACCTTCCTGGGAGGAGCCTCAGTCCCTCAGATTTTCGTACGCACCCAGCTAGGTTTGGCGTAATATAGTCCGAGAGGGAAGTGAGTCCTTCCAGGGGAGGCGGGAGGGTTGCATGTGAATCTATGAAAGACACCAATACTGGATAACTGCTGTTACAGGTAAGCAACGCATTTCTTATCCAGTATTAGGGGTGTCTTTCATAGATTCACATGCCTGAATCAGAGTAGCTAGCAATTATAGCAGCACATTTGTGAAACAGAGTTGCTCTGCCGTCATAGTAGATAATGCATATAATATCATACAATAAAGAGACAGCATATCATCAGAGCAATAATGTGCATACCTGGAAGGCGGGATGTAGGAAGGCTCACCTTACTGAAAGAGGTGGCGAAGCACCGCCTGGCCCACTGCCGCATCCTTCTGGAGTTCGATATCCAGGCAGTAGTGTCTGGAGAAAGTATGCGGTGACATCCAGGTCGCCGCTCTGCAGATGTCCAGGATCGGCACTCCAGCAAACAGTGCCGCTGACGTAGACATCGCTCTGGTTGAGTGAGCCAGAACACGGTCATTCAAAGGCTGGCCGGCCTTTTCGTGGCAGAATGAAATCGCCGAGGAGATCCATCTGGAGATGCTTTGCTTCGTGAGGGGCAGGCCCATTCGTGGTCTGCTGTATGCCACGAACAGCTGTGAGGATTTCCTGAGAGTCTTAGTCTTGTCCAGGTAGAACTTGAGGCACCTCATAAGGTCCAAAGAATGTAGCGACCTTTCCGCTGCTGTGGAAGGGTTGGCAAAGAAGGACCTAAGGACCAATGGTTCGTTGAGATGGAAGTCCGAAGGTACTTTTGGAATGAACTTAGGGTTCGGTCGCAGTATCACCCTATCATGTCTGAATTGAAGATATGGTTCCTGAATGGACAAGGCTTGCAGCTCGCTAACTCTTCTGGCCGAAGTTAGAGCGAGCAAGAGCGCTGTTTTCCATGAGAGGTGTTGAAGAGATGCCCTGTGAATGGGTTCAAACGGGTGACGCATGAGCTGGTTGAGTACCAAGTTAAGCTGCCATGTGGGAGGTACTTTCGGAGGCCTCGGGAAGGATCTGTATAGCCCTTTGAGGAATTGCTTGACTAGCCGACTAGACCACAGAGAAGGTCCTGTGACCGTTCTGGTGAACCTCGAGATTGCTGCCAGGTGAACTTTGATGGACGCATGTGCCAGTCCCGACTGGGCCAAATGCAGGAGGTATGGTAATATCTGTTCAGGTGTGATGGCGAGGGGCCGTAGGCCCTGGTCTGAACACCATATGCAGAACCTCTTCCATTTGAGACAGTAGGTCTTGTTCGTACTGTCTGCCCTTGCTTTGGCTAGTACATCCCTGCAGTCTTGTGGGATATTCAGGCCACCGAACTCTCTGTGCTCAGGAGCCAGGCTGATAATTTGAGCGATTGGAGGTTCGGGTGCTGTACCTGCCCGTTGGACATCGTCAGAAGGGCCGGGTGTTGGTTCAGGCGAATCGGTGATCTGATGGAGAGTCGAAGCAGATCCGAGAACCAGTGTTGCCTCGGCCAGGACGGGGCAATCAGGATCAGGGTGCATGGTTCCACCTTCATCTTCCTGAGGAGCCGTGGGATCATCGGGAATGGAGGAAAGGCGTATGCAAAGACGCTGTACCATCCGATGGAAAATGCATTTCCTAGTGATCCTGGTTGGGGATGCCAACTTGCGAAGCTTGGGCATTTGGCGTTCCTCTTGGTGGCAAAGAGGTCGATGTTTGGGACTCCCCAAAGAGAAAAGATGTGATTGAGGGCGCGGTCTGATAGTTCCCACTCGTGTGAGAGGGACTTTTGCCTGCTCAGGGCGTCCGCGATGGTATTGTCCTTTCCCGGGACATATTCCGCTTTGAGTTGGATTTCGTGCAGCACTAGCCAGTTCCAGATCCTCTGCGATTCGCGTGAGAGCGAGAGCGAACGCGTTCCCCCTTGTTTGTTTAGATAGTGCATTGTCGTGGTGTTGTCTGTCCTGACGAGCACTGGGGCTTTCTGGATGCGGGGCAAGAAGGCTTGGAGAGCCAGATACACGGCTCTTAGCTCCAAGAGGTTTATATGGAGCGAGTGCTCTTGAGAGTCCCATTTGCCGCTGATTTGTAGGTCCTGGAGCACCGCGCCCCATCCCTCCAGGGAGGCGTCTGTTGTTATCACCAGCGGTGATGCTGGAAGGAGAAACGGTAAGCCCACAGTTAGATTTCGGCGACGTGTCCACCATTGTAGAGCTTTGGAAATTTTCGGTCTGATCCGAAGGATGTCTTCGAAGGAGCCAGTGCTTTGAGTCCATTGGCTCGCGAGTGCCTCCTGCAAGGGCCGCATTCTGAGCCTGCAGTGCGGGATGAGGAGTATGCAGGAAGACATCATCCCCAGAAGGGAGATGTAAGTCCAAACTTTCAGGTGCTTTGTCTGTGCCACAGCCGTGGCCAGAGATAAGATCTTGTCTGTCCTCTCTTTCGATGGGAAGGCTTTTGTGCACCCTGTGTCCAACATGGCCCCTAGGAAGGTAATCTTTGTTGCGGGGACCATGCATGATTTTTTGAGATTGAGCGTCAATCCCAGATTTTGAAAGAGATTGGTGCAGGCGTTGGAGGATGTGATTGCGTCTCCAGGAGAGGGTGCTTTCACCAGCCAGTCGTCTAGGTAGGGGAAGACCTGGTGGCCCAGTTGACGCAGGAAGGCTGCCACTGGCGCAAGGCATTTCGTGAAAATGCGCGGCGCGGACTTGAGGCCGAACGGCAGGACTTTGAACTGATAGTGACGGCCCGCCACCTCGAATCTTAGGAATTTCCGGTGATTTCTGAGGATGGGGAAGTGGTAGTATGCATCCTGGAGATCCAGTGACACCATGAAATCTCCTTTCTCTAGAATGCCCAGGATTTCTTGAATCGTCACCATCCTGAACGATTGGCTCCGCAGGAAGGTGTTGTGTCCGGAGATCCAGGATGGGCCTCCACTTGTTTTCTTTTTGTTGTACAAGAAAGAAGTGGGAGTAAAATCCTTTCCCCTTTGAGGATGCCGGAACCCTTTCGATTGCTCCTTTTTGTAGCATTGTCGAAAGCTCCTTCAGAAGCAGGCGTGGATGTTTGTGTGTCCGTCTGCGTGGAGGGGTATTGGGATGGATGGAGGTGAATTCGAGAGAGTGGCCGAATCGAATAATTTGAAGAACCCACCTGTCTGTGGTGATGTACTGCCAATTGTGAAGGAAGTGGGTCAGCTTTCCTCCAATTTGAAATGATGGAGAGGGTGTTTGGACTGGCTGGAGTAGTCGGTCACTGGCGGCCGCCAGCGCCCCTCTTGGTATTTTTACCTCTGTAGGTTGATCTTCCGAATGAAGATTGTCGGCTTTGCTGCGGTTTGTTTTGGTACTGGCCTTTGTGATTGTATGAGAACGAGGACCTGTTTTGATATGAGCCTCGATAGGAGGACTGACCTCTGGGCCTACTGCCCCGAAAGGACTGGTTTCTAGACTGCAGAGAGCCCAGTGCCCTTGCTGTGTCTGTTTCCTTCTTAATGGCCTGTAGAGCCTCGTCGATCTTTTCTCCAAACAGGTGCTGGCCGTCGAAGGGCATGTCCAGAACCTTTGCCTGTACTTCTTGGCGGAATGAAGTCGCTCTTAGCCATCCTTGGCGTCTCAGTACAGCAGCTCCCGCAAGTTGACGGAAGCCTGTCATGGCTGCGTCGATAGCACAGTCTATGAGTTCCGCTGCAGAAGATTGACCTTCCACTAGGAGCGCTTTCACCTCACCCTGGACTTCGTCAGGCAGCTCCTTCACGTAAGGGGCAATGTCCTCCCACAGCTGGCGATTGTAACGCCCCAGCAAGGCAATGGAGTTTGCCACCTTGATGGACATGGCCGATGTGTATGTGAAACTTTTACCAATCGTGTCAAGTTTTCTGCCCTCTTTGTCCGGGGGAGCGGACAGTGGTGAGGAAGGGTTGCGGGAGTGTTTCTGGGCCGCCTGCGTCACTACCGAGTCCGGTTTGGGGTGACCGTTAAGGCAAGCCGCCGCAGTGAGTGGTGCTCTGTATTTCTTATCTAGGCGTGGGACCACCGCCGGCACAGAAGCAGGAGTTAGCATTAACTTCTTTCCTTGTTCCCACAAAAATTCTATGATCGGAACAGCTTTTGCGGATTTCTGAGTCTGTTCTTTAAAGTAGTGCAGGAAACAGTCAGTTTCTGTGGATTCCACCACCATGTGGAATCTCTTCGCTGCTCTCTCCACCAGCTTGTGGAAGCCAGCAATGTCCACCGGGGGGGGAGTCCGCTTGACGTGGTTGTGGTGAAGCCGGGGATGATGCTATATATTCATCCTCTTCATCCTGGTCTGAGTGGTCCGAGTGAACCTCCTGGACCTCTCCTTCCTCCAGTTCTCCCTCCTCCTCCTCTTCGTCCGAAGAGACCACCACTTGAGGCTGGACCTCATGGTGGGTTTGATGGTGAAGCTGAGTTTGTTTTGGTGCGGACACCTGTACTTGGACTGAAGGTGTCTGATTCCCCTTGTCCTCTGGCGCGGGACTTCTAGGCGCTTGACCGCCTCTGTCCGCCTCCGGGAAGCGTTGCTTGTAGTCTTGCACAAGAAGTCGTAAGTCATCAACCAGGGTCGCTGGTAAGCATATCATGGGGGTGACTTCAGTGCGGACACTGGTATGGACGGAGTGTTCCTGGTAGGTGAATTCTTCCTGTTCCTCATCAGTGCTTTGGCATTTTATGTGAAGGTCTGAGACCGAAGTAGCGGGATCCAGATGGTCATCCTCTTCGGATTCTTCGCTTTGGAAAATTTCTTGAGGTGGTTGCTTTTCCACCTTGCTTGGAGACGTCGTTTCCGGGGTAATTAGTGGTTTGCATGGTTTGCCAGACTGCATGGCAGAGCTTGTCGTCGTCGAGGGGACCGTTGACGGTGGCAGCATCAGGGTTGGCGCCTCCAGCAGTTTCGATTTTTTCCATGGTTCCTTCGACGACGAGTCGTCCGTCGACGGTGTCGTCGTCGAGTCCGTCACCGACGGAGCCTTCGGTGTCGTCGTCGAGCCCTTCGTCGACGGGGTCTTCGTCGACGGGGTCGTCGACGACGAGCCTGTCGTCGACGGGGTCGTCGACGATGTCTTCGTCGACGGTGGAGTGGACGAAGGGATCTTGGTCGTCGACTGCGAAGTCGTCGTCTTCATCGACGGTGCCTTCGTAGACGATGTCCTCGTCGACGAGTCTCTCGTCGACACTCTTGTCGTCGACGGTTTCGACGACGATGGGCTCGTCACTGGTGACGGCGTCGTCGACGATGTAGTCTTCGTTGTCGACATGGTCTTTGTCGTCGACGACGATTTTAGGAGAATAATTGAAGAAACAGGTCTACCTGAAGATGAGGAGGACGTAGTCGCCGTCGTCGACGCTGAGGGTGACGACGCTGATGTGGTAGACACCGTGGTTGTGACTGAAGTAGTCCTCTGGCTTTGTCTAGAGGACGGAGCAGGCCTTTTAAAGGTTTTATCCTCCTTAGCAGACACTGAAGATGAAGCAGATCTCGCCTCTGAAGACTTTTTATGGGTCTTCGTAGGAGGAGTGTCTGAGGGGCCCGGGGAAGCTTCCCTTGGCCTCTTGTTAGAGACAGCAGAGGTCCTGGAAACGCTGCTCACAGAGGAGTCCAGATTGTCTCTGTTCTTAAGCCTGTCCAACCAAATCAGAAGGCGACCTTCCCTGTCTCTCACGGTCTTTTTTGGAAAAGACCTACAGATTTTGCATTTGTCCGAATTATGGTCCGGGTAAAGGCAATACAAGCACAGGTCGTGCTGATCATCCACATGTATTCTTTTCTTGCTGCAGGAAGAGCAGGCCCTGAACAGGGCTTTCTTCTTCGAGTCAGACATGGAAGAAGCAGTAGAATTACACACTTACTTCAGGAATAGTGTGGTGAAGAAGTCCTTGAAGAGTTTTTAGGTTTCAGAGAACACTTTCAAAGAAAGTTTGATGATTTTAGAGTAATCCTGAGGAGAGCTCCGGCTGGAGACTCCCTAGCACAACGTGCGGTAGAAAATCTGAGGGACTGAGGCTCCTCCCAGGAAGGTTCTAGAGGGAGGTCGGAGCTGATTGGCTGGCTATGACAGTTTGGTCCTTTTTACATAAGGACAAGGAAAGGCTACTAAGGGGAGACCCTTGGACCCTTTCTCTCTATGTATGTCTATGGACATTACTTTTTAGGGCTCGCCTGCTGATGCGCTTCTGCGCATCGCTGGCGAAGCTCTATTACGGCTTATCCAGTGTTGAACCACCACTGGCGATTCCACTGGCGATTTCTTCAAGTGCATGTGCTTTTTAGGTCATTGCGCAAGCGCAAGCCCTAAAAAGCGCGTGCACAATGCCACCAGCCGCCTGCCTGCCTGCCTCGCATTACCAGATCAAAGGCAGCCCAGCCCCCCTCCCACAAGCTTCTCAGCGTGTGCTCTGCCTCAGGCCTGCATTTCTCCTCCCCTCGGGCAACCAGATAGCCGCAATAACACCCTCCCTGCTCAGCTTTTTTCTCAATTTCTCCCCGTCTACACTTCCCATTAGGAGCCCTTCCTCCCCCCAGATAATCTATCTCCATAAGAGATAAGCAGCTCTTCCACCATCTCAAACCCGTATTAGTGCTCCTCACTATATGCATGTTTTTACTTAGAAAATCAGCACAATGCAGCAGTGTGACATCAAGCCAGGTTCATCGACATCACTGCAAAAGTAAAGTTTTTATTCCCCATTTCCTCTTCAAGAAAGTGACTGCGCATCAGCCTCTACGGATCAGAAAGCGGAGCCCCTCCACTGACCGGGCTGCGAGTCAAATGGCCATGTTTCACAAATTATGGTTTTCGTGGTCTTATTCTGGAGTAGCCCTGTTGGCAAGAGAGGAAAGAGCAAGGCTCTGACAGTCAGTCCTCCTCTGCTTCATAGTATGCCGCGCCACTATAGTAAGTTGAACAAGGGATATTATTTGACAGAAAGAGGCAACCTGCATCTATTCACGGAAATACATTGAGCAGTCTACATTTTTATTTTTTAAAGCTACATACAATGCACCATAACTATTCTAGGTCTACAAATGGAAATACATAACAAGCAATATTTTTATTTATTTTTTAAGAGGTGCATACTTAAAAAAATGATTACAAAAATTAAACATCAACTAGTAATTAAAAAACCTAGCAATTAAGATATGCCACGTCAAATAATAACTTTTGTCGCCAATTAATTATCAGTGTCTGGAATGGATATGGTCACACCCTCACTCACCCTCAACCCCTCACCCTCACTCACCCTCAACCCCTCACCCACACCCTCACTCACCCTCAACACCTCAGCCTCAAACCCTCCCTCACGCTCACCCACCCTCACCCACCCTCACCCTCACTCACCCTCAACACCTCACCCTCAACCCCTCACCCTCAACCCCTCACCCTCAACCCCTCACCCTCAACCCCTCACCCTCACTCACCCTCACCCTCAACCCCTCACCCTCACTCACCCTCACCCTCAACCCCTCACCCTCAACACCTCACTCACGCTCACCCTCACGCTCACCCACCCTCACGCTCACCCACCCTCACCCACCCTCACCCTCAACACCTCACCCTCACTCACCCTCAACCCCTCATCCACCCTCAACCCCTCACCCTCAACCCCTCACCCTCAACCCCTCACCCTCAACCCCTCACCCTCAACCCCTCACTCCCCCTCACTCTCACTCATCCTCGATCACCCTCAACCCATCACCCTCACTCACCCTCAACCTCTCACCCTCCCTCACCCTCAACCCCTCACCCTCCCTCACCCTCACCCTCACTCACCCTCAACCCCTCACCCTCACTCACCCTCAACCCCTCACCCTCAACCCCTCACTCACCCTCACCCTCACCCTCAACCCCTCACCCTCACTCACCCTCACTCATCCTCACTCATCCTCAACACCTCACCCTCACCCTCACTCACCCTCAACACCTCACCCTCACTCACCCTCAACCCCTCACCCTCACTCACCCTCAACCCCTCACCCTCACTGCCCCTCACCCTCACTCACCCTCACTCACCCTCAACCCCTCACCCTCACTCACCCTCAACCCCTCACCCTCAACACCACCCTCACTCACCCTCAAACTCAACATACATACATACATACATACATACATACATACCCTCACTCACCCTCACCCTCACTCACCCTCACTCACCCTCAACCCCTCACCCTCACTCACCCTCAACCCCTCACCCACCCTCACTCACCCTCAACACCTCACCCTCACTCACCCACCCTCACTCACACTCACCCTCACTCACCCTCACCCTCACTCACCCTCAACCCCTCACCCTCACTCACCCTCAACCCCTCACCCTCACTCACCCTCAACCCCTCACCCTCACTCACCCTCAACCCCTCACTCACCCTCACTCTCACTCATCCTCACTCACCCTCAACCACTCACCCTCACTCACCCTCAACCCCTCACCCTCACTCACCCTCAACCCCTCACCCTCACTCACCCTCAACCCCTCACCCTCACTCACCCTCAACCCCTCACCCTCACTCACCCTCACTCACCCTCAACACCTCACCCTCACTCACCCTCACCCTCACTCACCCTCACTCACCCTCACTCACCCTCACCCTCACTCACCCTCACTCACCCTCAACCCCTCACCCTCAACCCCTCACCCTCACTCACCCTCAACCCCTCACCCTCACTCACCCTCAAACCCTCACTCACCCTCAACCCCTCACTCACCCTCACTCTCACTCATCCTCCCTCACTCTCACTCATCCTCACTCACCCTCAACCCCCTCACCCACCCTCAACCCCTCACCCTAACTCACCCTCACCCTCACTCACCCTCAACCCTCACCCTCACTCACCCTCACTCACCCTCAACCCCTAACCCTCACTCACCCTCACCCTCACTCACCCTCACTCACCCGCACTCACCCTCACTCACCCTCACCCTCACTCACCCTCCTCACCCTCACCCTCAACCCCTCACCCTCACTCACCCTCACCCCTCACCCTCACTCACCCTCAACCCCTCACCCTCACCCTCACTCACCCTCAACCCCTCACCCTCACCCTCACCCACCCTCAACCCCTCACCCTCACTCACCCACACTCACCCTCAACCCCTCACCCTCACTCAACCCCTCACCCTCACTCACCCTCAACCCCTCACCCTCACTCACCCTCAACCCCTCACCCTCACCTCACCCTCACTCTCACTCACCCTCACTCACCCTCACTCTCACTCATCCTCACTCACCCTCAACCCCTAACCCTCACCCACCCTCAACCCCTCACCCTAACTCACCCTCACCCTCACTCACCCTCAACCCCTCACCCTCACTCACCCATACCCCTAACCCTCACTCACCCTCACTCACCCTCAACCCCTCACCCTCACTCACCCTCAACACCTCACCCTCACTCACCCTCAAACTCAACATACATACATACATACCCTCACTCACCCCTCAACCCCTCACCCTCAACACCTCACCCTCACTCACCCTCACTCACCCTCACTCACCCTCAACCACCTCACCCTCACTCACACTCAACCACTCACCCTCACTCACCCTCACCCTCACTCACCCTCAACCCCTCACCCTCACTCACCCTCAACCCCTCACCCTCACTCACCCTCAACCCCTCACCCTCACCCTCACTCACCCTCAACCCCTCACTCACCCTCACCTCACTCATCCTCACTCACCCTCAACCCCTCACTCACCCTCACTCTCACTCATCCTCACTCACCCTCAACCCCTCACCCTCACCCTCACTCACCCTCACCCACCCTCAACCCCTCACCCTAACTCACCCTCACTCACCCTCAACCCCTCACCCTCACTCACCCACACTCACCCTCAACCCCTCACCCTCACTCACCCTCAACCCCTCACCCTCACTCACTCACCCTCAACCCCTCACCCTCACTCACCCTCACTCCGCCATCCCTCACCCCTCACCTCACTCCACCCTCAACCCCTCACCCTCACTCACCCTCACCCCTCACCCTCACTCACCCTCAACCCCTCACCCTCACTCACCCTCAACCCCTCACTCACCCTCACTCTCACTCATCCTCACTCACCCTCAACCCCTCACTCACCCTCACTTTCACTCATCCTCACTCACCCTCAACCCCTCACCCTCACCTCACTCACCCTCACCCACCCTCAACCCCTCACCCTAACTCACCCTCACCCACCCTCAACCCCTCACCCACACTCACCTCAACCCCTCACCCTCACTCACCCTCACCCTCAACCCCTCACCCTCAACCCCTCACCCTCACTCACCCTCACTCACCCTCACCCTCACTCACCCTCAACCCCTCACCCTCACTCACCCTCAACCCCTCACCCTCACTCACCCTCAACCCCTCACCCTCACTCACCCTCAACCCCTCACTCATCCTCACTCACCCTCAACCCCTCACCCTCACCCTCACTCACCCTCACCTCACCCTCAACCCCCTCACCCTAACTCACCCTCACCCACCCTCAACCCCTCACCCTCACTCACCCACACTCACCCTCAACCCCTCACCCTCACTCACCCTCACCCCTCACCCTCACTCACCCTCAACCCCTCACCCTCACCCTCACTCACCCTCAACCCCTCACTCACCCTCACCCTCAACCCCTCACCCTCACTCACCCTCACTCAACCTCAACCCCTCACCCTCAATACCTCACCCTCACCCTCACTCACCCTCACCCAACCTCAACCCCTCACCCTCAATACCTCACCCTCACTCACCTCAACCCCTCACCCTCACTCACACTCAACCACTCACCCTCACTTACCCTCACCCTCACTCACCCTCAACCCCTCACCCTCACTCACCCTCAACCCCTCACCCTCACCTCACCCTCACCCACTCACCCTCAACCCCTCACTCACCCTCACTCTCACTCATCCTCACTCACCCTCAACCCCTCACTCACCCTCACTCTCATCCTCACTCACCCTCAACCCCTCACCCTCACCCTCACTCACCCTCACCCACCCTCAACCCCTCACCCTAACTCACCCTCACTCACCCTCAACCCCTCACCCTCACTCACCCACACTCACCCTCAACCCCTCACCCTCACTCACCCTCAACCCCTCACCCACCCTCAACCCCTCACCCTCACTCCCCTCACTCACCCTCAACCCCTCACCCTCACCCACTCACCCTCACTCACCCTCACTCACCCTCACCCTCACTCACCCTCAACCCCTCACCCTCACTCACCCCTCAACCCCCCACCCTCACTCACCCTCAACCCCTCACCCTCACTCACTCCCTCAACCCCTCACTCACCCTCACTCTCACTCATCCTCACTCACCCTCAACCCCTCACTCACCCTCACTTTCACTCATCCCTCACTCACCCTCAACCCCTCACCCTCACTCACCCTCACCCTCACCCTCACTCACCCTCACCCACCCTCAACCCCTCACCCTAACTCACCCACCCTCAACCCCTCACCCTCACTCACCCACACTCACCCTCAACCCCTCACCCTCACTCACCCTCACCCTCAACCCCTCACCCTCACTCACCCTCACTCACCCTCAACCACTCACCCTCACTCACCCTCAACCCCTCACCCTCACTCACCCTCAACCCCTCACCCTCACTCACCCTCAACCCCTCACCCTCACTCACCCTCAACCCCTCACCCTCACTCACCCTCAACCCCTCACCCTCACCCTCACTCACCCTCAACCCCTCACTCATCCTCACTCACCCTCAACCCCTCACCCTCACCCTCACTCACCCTCACCCACCCTCAACCCCTCACCCTAACTCACCCTCACCCACCCTCAACCCCTCACCCTCACTCACCCACACTCACCCTCAACCCCTCACCCTCACTCACCCTCAACCCCTCACCCTCACTCACCCTCAACCCCTCACCCTCACTCACCCTCACCCTCACTCACCCTCACTCACCCTCAACCCCTCACCCTCACTCACCCTCACCCCCTCACCCTCACTCACCCTCACTCAACCCTCAACCCCTCACCCTCAATACCTCAGCC
Organism: Lissotriton vulgaris; assembly: GCF_964263255.1. Classification (NCBI taxonomy): domain Eukaryota; kingdom Metazoa; phylum Chordata; class Amphibia; order Caudata; family Salamandridae; genus Lissotriton; species Lissotriton vulgaris. The sequence goes on from NC_141695.1 coordinate 1,666,603,303, forward strand.
TCACCCTCACTCACCCTCACCCAACCTCAACCCCTCACCCTCAATACCTCACCCTCACTCACCCTCACCCTCACTCACCCTCAACCCCTCAGCCTCACTCACCCTCAACCCCTCACCCTCACTCACCCTCAACCCCTCACCCACACCATCACTCCCCCACTCACCCTCACACGCCCTCACCCCCACTCACCCTCACCCACACCATCACTCACCCTCACTCACCCTCACTCACCCTCACTCACGCCCTCACCCTCACTCGCCCTCCACCCTCACTCACCCTCACACGCCCTCACCCTCACTCACCCCTCACTCACCCCTCACCCTCACTCACCCTCACCCCTCACCCACCCCTCACCCCACCCTCACCCATCCTCACCCACCCTCAACCCCTCATCCTCACTCACCCTCACCCACCCTCAACCCCTCATCCTCACTCACCCTCACCCACCCTCAACCCCTCATCCTCACTCACCCTCACCCTCACCCTCACTCACCCTCAACCCCTCACTCACCCTCACTCACCCTCAACCCCTCACCCTCAATCCCTCACCCTCACTCACCCTCAACCCCTCACCCTCAATCCCTCACCCTCACTCACCCTCAACCCCCTCACCCTCAACCCCTCACCCACACCCCTCACTCACCCTCACCTCGCCCTCACTCACCCTCAACACCTCGCCCTCACTCACCCTCAATGCCTCACCCTCACTCACCCTCAACGCCTCACCCTCAACCCCTCACTCACCCTCACTCACCCTCACCCCCTCACCCTCACCCTCAATCCCTCACCCTCACCCACCCTCAACCCCCTCACCCACCCTCAACCCCTCACCCTCACTCACCTCAACCCCTCAACCCTCACCTCACTCACTCACTCACACTCACCCTCACTCACACTCACCCTCACTCACACTCACCCTCACCCTCACTCACCCTCACACCCTCACTCACCCTCACTCACCCTCACTCACACTCACCCTTCACCCTCACGCACCCTCACCCTCACTCACCCTCACCCTCACTCACCCTCAACCTCACTCACCCTCAACCTCACTCACCCTCAACCTCACTCACCCTCAACCCTCACCCTCACTCACCCTCAGCCCTCACCCTCAACCCCTCACCCTCACTCCCCCTCAACCCCTCACCCTCACTCACCCTCAACCTCACCCTCACTCACCCTCCCTCACATTCACCCTCACCCTCACCCTCACTCCTCATTCACCCTCACTCACCCTCACCCTCACGCACCCTCACCCACCCTCACTCACCCTCACACCTCACCCTCACTCACCCTCAACCCTCACCCTCACTCCCTCAACCCCTCACCCTCAACCCTCACCCTCACTGCCCCTCACCCTCACTCACCTCAACCCCTCACCCTCAACCTCACCCTCACACCCCTCACCCTCACTCACCTCAACCCCTCACCACCCTCACTCACCCTCAACACCTCACCCTCACTCACCCTCAACCCCTCATCCTCACCCTCACTCACCCTCATCACCCTCACTCACCTCACTCACCCTCACTCTCCCTTACACTCATCCTCACCCTCAACCCTCACCCTCAACCCCTCACCCTCACCCTCCCTCACCCTCCCCCTCCCTCACCCTCACTCACCCTCACCCTCCCTCCCTCCCTCACCTCACTCACCCTCACCCTCACCCTCACCCCCTCACCCTCAACCCCTCACCCTCACCCCTCACCCTCAACCCCTCCACCCTCAACCCCTCACCCTCACTCACCCTCAACCCCCTCACCCTCACCATCACTCACCCCCTCACCCTCACCCTCACCCCCTCACCCTCACCACCCTCACTCACCCTCACCCTCACCCTCACTCACCCTCACTCACCCTCACTCACCCTCACCCTCACTCACCCTCTCTCACCCTCCCTCACCCTCCCTCACCCTCCCTCACTCACCCTCACCCTCTCTCACCCTCAACACCTCACCCTCACTCACCGTCAACCCCTCACCCTCACTCACCCTCAACCCCTCACCCTCAACCCCTCACTCACCCTCACCCTCACTCACCTTCACCCTCACTCACATTCACCCTCACTCACATTCCACCCTCACTCACCCTCACTCACCCTCACCCTCACTCACCCTCACTCACCCTCACTCACCCTCACCCTCACTCACCCTCACTCACCCTCAACACCTCACCCTCACCCACCCTTCAACCCCTCACCCACCCTCAACCCCTCACCCTCAACCCTCACCCTAACTCACCCTCACTCCACCTCAACCCCTCACCCTCACTCACCCTCAACCCCTCACCCTCACTCACCCTCAACCCCCTCATCCTCACCCTCAACTCCCTCACTCGCTCACCCTCACTCACCCTCACTCACACTCACCCTCACTCACACTCACCCTCACTCACCCCTCACCCTCACACACACTCACCCTCACCCTCACTCACCCTCACCCTCACTCACCCTCAACCCTCACTCACCCTCACCCTCACTCACCTCCCCTCAACCCCTTATCCTCACTCACACTCACCCTCAACCCCTCACCCTCACTCACCCTCAACCCCTCACCCCTCACTCACCCTCAACCCCTCACCCTCACTCACCCTCAACCCCTCACTCACCCTCAACCCCTCATCCTCACCTCACTCACATTCACCCTCACCCTCACCCTCATCACCCTCACTCACCCTCACCCTCACTCACCCTCACCCTCACTCACCCTCACTCACCCTCACCCCTCACCCTCACCCTCACCCTCCCTCAACCCCTCACCCCCCTCACCCTCACCCTCAACCCCTCACCTCAACCCCTCACCCTCAACCCCTCACCCTCAACCCCTCACCCTCAACCCCTCGACCCTCAACCCTCACCCTCACCCTCACTCACCCTCACCCTCACTCACCCTCACTCACCCTCACCCTCCCTCACCCCTCACTCACCCTCTCTCACCCTCCATCACCCCTCACTCACCCTCACCCTCTCTCACCCTCAACACTCACCCTCACCCTCACTCACCGTCAACCCCTCACCCTCAACCCCTCACCCTCAACCCCACTCACTCACCCCTCACCCTCACTCACCTTCACCCTCACCCTCATCACTCACATTCCACCCTCACTCACCCTCACTCACCCTCAACACCTCACCCTCACCCACCCTCACCCACCTCAACCCCTCACCCACCCTCAACCCCTCACCCACCCTCAACGCCCTCAGCCCTACTCACCCTCACTCTAACCTCCACGACTCACCTCACCCCTCATCCTCACCCTCACTCACCTCAACCCCTCATCCTCACTCACCCTCACTCACCCTCACTCACACTCACCCTCACCCTCACTCACCCTCACCCTCACTCACACTCACCCTCACTCACACTCACCCTCACTCACACTCACCCTCACCCTCACTCACCCTCACCCTCACTCACCCTCACCCTCACTCACCCTCACCCTCACTCACCCTCACCCTCACTCACCCTCCCTCAACCCCTTATCCTCACTCACACTCACCCTCAACCCCTCACCCTCACTCACCCTCAACCCCTCACCCTCACTCACCCTCAACCCCTCACCCTCACTCACCCTCTACCCCTCACTCACCCTCAACCCCTCATCCTCACCCTCACTCACATTCACCCTCACCCTCACTCACCTTCACTCACCCTCAACCCCTCACCCTCACTCACCCTCACCCTCACCCTCCCTCACCCTCAACCCCTCACCCTCAACCCCTCACCCTCAACCCCTCACCCTCAACCCCTCACCCTCAACCCCTCACCCTCAACCCCTCACCCTCAACCCCTCACCCTCAACCCCTCACCCTCACTCAACCCCTCACCATCACTCACCATCCCTCACCCTCACCCTCTCTCACCCTCAACACCTCACCCTCACTCACCGTCAACCCCTCACCCTCACTCACCCTCAACCCCTCACCCTCACTCACCCTCAACCCCTCACCCTCAACCCCTCACACACCCTCACCCTCACTCACCCTCAACCCCTCACACACCCTCACCCTCACTCACCTTCACCTTCACCCTCACCCTCACTCACATTCACCCTCACCCTCACTCACCCTCACCCTCACTCACCCTCACTCACCCTCACCCTCACTCACCCTCACCCTCACTCACCCACACTCACCCTCAACCCCTCATCCTCACTCACCCTCATCCTCACTCACCGTCAACCCCTCACTCACCCTCAACACCTCACCCTCACCCTCACTCACCCTCAACCCCTCACCCTCAACCCCTCACCCTCAACCCCTCACCCTCACTCACCCTCACCCTCTCTCACCCTCACCACCTCACCCTCACTCACCCTCAACACCTCACCCTCAACACCTCACCCTCAACCCCTCACCCTCAACCCCTCACCCTCAACCCCTCACCCCCTCACCCTCAACCCCTCACTCACCCTCACCCTCACTCACCCTCAACCCCTCAGCCTCACCCTCACTCACTCTCAACCCCTCACCCTCACTCACCCTCACCCTCCCTCACCCTCAACACCTCACCCTCCCTCACCCTCAACCCCTCACCCTCAACCCCTCACCCTCCCTCACCCTCAACCCCTCACCCTCAACCCCTCCCCCTCAACCCCTCACCCTCAACCCCTCACCCTCACTCAGCCTCTCACCCTCACTCAGCCTCAACACCTCACCCTCACTCACCCTCAACCCCTCACCCTCAACCCCTCACCCTCCCTCACCCTCAACCCCTCCCCCTCAACCCCTCACCCTCAACCCCTCACCCTCACTCAGCCTCACTCACCCTCACTCAGCCTCAACACCTCACCCTCACTCACCCTCAACACCTCACCCTCAACCCCTCACCCTCACTCACCCTCACAACACATATTGTGTTACAATAGGTGTCACATTTGCAAAAGATAAAACTATTGGCATTGTAAATAACAAAGCTATTAATTCGCTATTTTCAAAACAAGCACATAAATAAAAAATGTGTCCTTTACAATACCAATAGCTCAAACTTTCCTAATGCAAGACCTATTGCATTGCTGTGCTTCTCTCCCCTGCTGCACTCTCCTGCTCTCTAGAGATGTGGCCTAACGACAAGAGCTGCCATCTAAGTCACGTAAATACAAAATATGTTGCATTCCAAATGCTATAGGTGTCACATTCGCAAAAGTTATAACTATTGGCATTGTAAATGACAAAGCCATCAATTTAGCAATTTTAAAAACCAACAAATAAATAACATATGTCATTTACAATACCAATAACTCCAACTTTTCTAATGCGAGACCTATTGCATTTCCAATGCTTGTTTATTTACCGGAGGCTCCCGTCTCGACGACGGGGAATGATTCAGGCATGTGAATCTATGAAAGACACCCCTAATACTGGATAAGGAGGCAGTACAGAAGAAGGGCAGTAAGAAAAGGTTAGGGGATTCCTAGTTTCCATCCCATTCATAGGGGCTGCACGCAATTTTACTGTTCATGGGCGGGGTGGACTCAGGGCGTGCACAAGATCACACATGGTGGCGGTACGGCGCTCAGAGCTGTGAACAAGGGATGTGCATTATTTTACTGCTTATGGACGAGCCTGCTTGGTGCATGCACCGGAGCACACATGCTAACGTGTAGATCGCTCACAGAACGGGTGACTGCTCCCGTTCACACGGGTTGCATGTTATTTTACTGATTATGGACGACATGGGCTCAGTGCGTGCACCAGAGCACACATGGCGGTGTGTGCAGTGCTCACGTCGCGGTGGACGATTGCTCCCGGTCACGCGATCTGCACGTGTATTTTATTTTTTGTGGCGAAGTGTCCTGTGCTCAGAGGGAGAGGCAGGAGAGACCCCAAGGAGCACAGCACGTCTCTGGCCTCTATACACGATGTGCGCCGTGCTGCCATTAAAGTGGATTATGAAAGCCCTTGCACCTCCCGCATGGGAAGGGTTCAGTAATAGTTTCTCGCCAGTGGAGCCTGGCGCTGTGCACAGATGGAAGAGCGTATGGGGGAGAGGTTAGGGGGCGGGAGTCTGGAGAGGAGCTATTGTCCCATTTCTCTGCAGCGGCCCTGAGACCTCCAGTCTGTCCCGTTTCTTCCCCATCCCCGTCGGCGTGGCTCTGCGCAGGAGTGGCTCTGTCAGGTTCTCTCCCACAGATGCACGGTCCTTGGTAAAGTTAGCGAGAGATGGAACACAGGCTGCTCGCTGGTTAAACTTGGTTTTCAGATGGATCTGACTTTTCTTAGTTTTAGCAGATAAAGTGTGGTCCATAAATCGCGCAGCCCACTCCTGCAGAAGGCAGGACGAGAGTAAACAAAACACGGCTTGAGGAAAAAAAAAAAAACCCCGCCCACCGAAGGCGGGTGCCTGCTCAATGCCGGACCAGATTCGGGGGCGTTCCCGAGGGCTTTTGGCTGACGTAGCGTGACGTAGCCAAAAGGGAAAAATTCTCGGGAACGCCCCTGAATCTGGTCCGAGATTGACGGACAGAGCCCTCTCCCAATGGCTAGCCTCCATTTATGGAGCTAGCCAATGGGAGGAGGGGGCGGATACCCGACCCCACAGAGAAAATCATAAGGTTTTCCTAGCACATGCGTACTTCGTACGCATTTGCTAGGCAAAACCTAAAAAGTAGTTCCAGAACCCCATCAGAAGGCGTGGGAAGAAAGGAAAGAATGGCAGAGCACATGGGTGAAGCTTATATGCGGCTTTGCTTGTCACTTCTGAGGCAAAAGGATGTTGGTGTGCTACCGGAGCGCAGGAGAAGTGCTTTAAAGATCTTGGATCCAGACCAATGCCTGGGTAATATTCACAAGGTGAGGAATCGGCAGTTAGATGAATCCATCAGAATGCTTGACCGCACTACCCAGAGAGATTCATAAGACAAAAGAAGTACTTAGTCATTGAACTGAGTGAACCAGTGTTGTTGCCCTGGGACACCAGTGGAAAACAACACTATCCTCAAAGGATTCTGCAGAGTAACTGCGGACTACCCAAGGACCCCAAGAAAATTACTCGCACAGCAGAAGCACTATTAGTGGCGTGTTGATATAAGGTAAACCACACTAGTTTGGGCACTTTCAGGTTTGTGAAAGAAATAGGCTTGGTCAGGACTCAGTTCGAGGTGGAGAACAAGGGTCCTGCTCACAAAAAAATATTGTGCTCAAATGCGGGGAGCTTAAATCACCAATACATACAACATATATGGAGAATAAAGACTTCCTTCCAGGTTGGTTGAACAATTGTTTAAGTGGACTAACATCCCTTTTTTGCTTTCTTGCATTTATTTAAGGCACATGCTGTGGTACAAAGATGGAGCAATTTTAACCCAGAAATCCTTCTTTCTAACCCATGAAAATGCACTCTAAGCAAGTCTACGACAGGACAGGGTATTTTGGATATCCAGTACCCAAGAACCATGACAGTGACGGGAAGCAAGATGAACCTCTGATGTGAGAGACTTGACTAAAAGCCTATCAGCCTTTTCTCAGAAAAACCCCAGGATGCTGCGACACTATTTGGGGACATCCTAGGACAAAAGCAACCCTCTCTGGTAGCTTATGGACTGGATCAGGTGCAAATCGGTAATGTGTAAGTGCAAGACTCAAACCTTTGGACTTAGCCATGTCCCTCCAAGAGATAACACCAAACGCATATGACCAGAGATTTCCCATTTCCAAACGGGCAGTAGAAGGCCATGGAAAGGGGGCGAAAGCCTTCTTACCACACAACTAGGCTTTGGCGACTTGGTGAGTGTGCCGGATAACATTCCCTTTTACCCAAGAGGAAAAGTAGCCATCCACTAAAAAGTCCTGGATCCTAGGCATTCTTCAGCATCTACGAAAGAAAGTTTCTCACTGACCACAAATAAATTGAGGCGCAGAAAGCACGCAAACTTACCACACCTCCATGAACTCCTGAACTTTTCTTTTGGGTTTGTTTTAGAAAAAAAATGATATCCAAAAAGGTAGACATTTAAAAATATAAACTTCATAAGTTTTTGATTTGCTAGCTTCAGGGATTGCCCGGAAATGATATGTAACTGGTACACATAACAAGCTCAATGCTGTGATAATCCCTAAAAGTGACAACATTCTTGAATTATGGGCGGCCAAGGCTAGGATCCAGGTTAGCACTAGCCTACACTCTGGCAGTACCAGCTAAAATATACCCTGCCCTTCCTGATTTTTTCTGTTCGGACATATGCATGCAATACCATTATTCTGTGGGCAATTGAAAGCATGAAATATTAGAATGCACTGCCTGGAATAATTTTTGGGATAGGGTATTAAAACAAACTGAAGGCATCTACGGGGCTGAAGGCCAACAAGTGTATCCATATCCAGGGCTAACTTCATATAAACAAGTGTAAAGGGGAACTCAGAGGCCTCTCTCTTTTGGTACCTTGTTAACAAGATTGATTATCAGAAAATGGTTTTCATTTGAACCCCTCACAGCTGTCGAGTGAGCTCATAAAATGAATATAGTTTCATAGAAGACTAAGCTGTCTTCCTAATGATTGGCTAAATCTGTAAAGTTTGATAGAATCGAAGGAAGGTGGTGAAGCATGGGGTGAGAAATGCAAACTATGGCGGTGCTTTGTTATGGAAGGATGGAGATGAGTGGAGTATTCGTTTAGGATTTCGATGCCTGCTCTGATTTGTATGTTTAGTACATTTATTGATCCCTCCTAATTTTATGGTAGATTACTATAATGTATAACGTCTAAATTATGAAGAACAAGTTACTTACCTTCGGTAACGCTTTTTCTGGTAGATACTATATCTGCCTGTGGATTCCTCACCTTGTGAATATCCCCCTTGCGTCAGCAACGCTCGGAAATTTTCTTCGTAGCACGCCGACGTGGGCGACGTCACAGGAGCACGGCATCGCGCGCGACTCCGTCTGACGTCACCGACCCCATATCAGGCCCACGCCGGCGTGATGACGTCAGTTCCGCCCTTTTTTCCGTGCCTTCGAGGCACACGGACGGACCAACGATAGCAAACATGCAAATATACAATGTACACAGTACATATAGAACTAAATCAATACAATAGTATTATAACCATATATACAGAAAGACCAGGTATAGCAGAGTGGACAACGGGGAGGCGGGTGGGTCAGTGAGGAATCCACAGGCAGATATAGTATCTACCAGAAAAAGCGTTACCGAAGGTAAGTAACTTGTTCTTCTGATAGATACATCTGCCGTGTGGATTCCTCACCTTGTGAATAGATTCCCACAGCAGTCCCCACTCCCGGAGGAGGGTGTCCACTCTGCTACACCAGGAAGTCTTGGAGGACAGAGCGCGCGAAGTGGCCATCCCTCCTCACCTCGGTATCCAAGCAGTAATGCTTCGCGAAAGTGTGGAGGGAGGCCCAAGTCGCGGCTCTGCAAATATCCTCAACAGGTACACCCCTAGGCAAAGCAGATGTTGCAGACTTTGCTCTAGTTGAATGAGCTCTAATACCCTTAGGAGGGTCCTTACCCGCAAGGGAGTAGCAGATCTTGATGCACAGGATTATCCACCTGGAAAGAGTGCGCTTGTGCACCGCTCTGCCCTTCTTGCAGCCAGCAAAGCCAACAAACAGCTGGTCGTCCATCCGGAAGTCCTTAGTCCTGTCCAGATAGAAAGACACCGCCCTCTTAGGGTCCAGGCGATGCAGCCTCTCTTCCTCCTTAGACGGGTGAGGAGGAGGATAGAAGGTAGGAAGGGTAATGGACTGCCCAAGATGGAAAGGAGTCACCACCTTAGGCAGAAAAGCAGCCCTGGTCCTAAGAACCATCCTTTCAGCATGAATGGTCAGGAATGGGGGTTTGGAACTTAGAGCTTGAAGCTCACTTACCCTCCTTGCCGAGGTGATTGCAACGAGGAAGATAGTTTTAAAAGAGAGAAGCCTCAATGGACACTTGTGCAAGGGTTCGAAGGGAGAACCCATTAAAAAGGTCAGCACAAGATTCAAATCCCAATGAGGGACAATAAAAGGAGTAGGAGGAAACATTCATGAGACCCCTCAAGAATCTCAAAACCACCGGAGATTTAAAGAGAGAAGGCTGATCCGGCAAACATAGAAACGCCGATAAGGCCGAAAGATAACCCTTGACCGTGGCCACAGCCAAACCTTGCTGTGCCAGATAAAGGGCAAATTGTAAAATATTAGACAAATGAGCCTTCAAAGGGTCAATATCCCTCTCCCTGCACCAAGAAACAAATTTTGTCCACCTATAGGAGTAAATGGACTTAGTGGTGTCACGCCTGGCAGAGAGAATGACATCCACCACCTCGTGAGGGAGAGAAAAAGAACTCAAGTTGCCCCGTTCAATCTCCAGGCATGAAGGTGTAATGTCTGGAGGTGGGGGTGTAGAACCTGCCCCTCCATCTGAGAGAGGAGGTCTGCCCTGTGAGGGAGACAGAGCGGCGGGTGAGAGGATAGGTGGAGTAGGTCCGAATACCACACCCTTCTTGGCCAATCTGGAGCAACCAATATGACTTGGGCCCGGTCTTGACGAATCTTCCTCAGAACCCGAGGAATCAAAGGTATGGGAGAAAACGCGTAAAGGAGTCGATCTCCCCAACTCAACTGAAACGCGTCCCCCAATGCTCCTTGCATCGGATACTGGAGACTGCAGAATGAAGGGCAGTGAGCATTCTCGCGAGTGGCAAATAGATCCACCCGAGGAGTCCCCCACATCTGAAAGATGTCGTGAACAACCTCCGGGTGAAGCCTCCACTCGTGGTCGGCAGAGAACTGCCGACTGAGACTGTCTGCACGCACGTTCAGAACTCCGGCCAGATGATTTGCCACCAGACAAATCTGATGGTCCTGAACCCAGGACCAGAGACGCAGAGCCTCTCTGCAGAGACACTGCGACCCTACTCCTCCCTGCTTGTTGATGTACCACATCGCAGTCGTGTTGTCCGTTAGGACCTGTACCGAACGACCGCGAAGGGAAGGGAGGAAGGCCTTGAGCGCCAAACGTATCGCCCTCAATTCCAGAAGGTTGATGTGAAACAACCTTTCTTCCGGAGACCAAAGACCTTTGACCTCCAGGTCTCCCAGATGAGCACCCCACCCGAGAGTGGATGCATCCGTTATCACTGTGGCCACTGATGGAGGCAGTTGAAAAGGCTTTCCTTGCGACAGATTGCCTTCCACGCCCCACCATGACAGATCCGCTGCAGCTTCCCTGGAGATCTTCACTGACTCCCTGAGATCTCCGTTGTGCTGATACCACTGCCTGCGGAGGCACCACTGGAGCGCCCTCATGTGCCAGCGTGCATGACTGACCAACAGAATGCAAGAAGCCATCAGACCGAGCAGGCGAAGGACCTTCAGGACTGGAACAACCGCTCCATTGTAGAATAAAGGAATCATTTCCTGAATGTCGTGAATCCTTTGAGGTGGAGGGAATGCACGACATACAGAAGTGTCCAGTACCGCACCTATGAACAGGTTGCGCTGGGAGGGCACAAGGTGAGATTTGGGTACGTTTATCGAAAAACCCAACCTGTGTAACAACTGAGTTGTCTCCTGCAGATGATGGAGCACCATCTCCGGCGACTCTGCTTTGATCAGTCAGTCGTCTAGATAAGGGAATACAGGAATCCCTGACCTTCTGAGATGCGCAGCCACCACTGCCATCACCTTGGTGAAAACTCGAGGCGCAGTAGTAAGTCCAAACGGGAGGACCGCAAACTGGTAGTGCTGCGATCCCACCGTAAAACGGAGATACTTCCTGTGCGACTTCAGGATTGGGATGTGAAAATACGCATCCTGCAAGTCGATCGACACCATCCAGTCTTCTTCCATCAGCGCCAGAAGAACCTGAGCAAGGGTGAGCATTTTGAACTTCTCCTGTTTGAGATAGAGGTTCAAAATCCTGAGATCCAGGATCGGCCGAAGCCTGCCATCCTTCTTGGGAATCAAGAAATACCGGGAGTAGCACCCTTGACCCCTCTCCTGCTCTGGAACCACCTCTATTGCACCCTTTCGAAACAGTGCCAGGACTTCCTCCTGCAGGAGAAGCAGGTGGTCCTCTGAACAATAACCTTGGCAAGGAGGGTAATTGGGAGGGAACTCCTGAAAAGGAAGTGCATACCCATTCTCTACGAGATTGAGAACCCAAAGATCTGATGTAACCGATTCCCAATCTCGTAGAAAGTGAGTAAGCCGACCCCCTACTGGCCCTACATGATCCAGAATGGTGGATCTAGGGCTGCTTTGCTGATGCGGGTGGGGGTTGGGCATTATTGGAGGAAGAAGAGACTTGACGTCCACGTCCACGACCCCTCTGTCTACCTCTATAGGACCTATATAGAGGGTTTTGCTGCTGCAGCTGTTGTTGTTGGCCCTGCTTGAAGGGACGAAAAGAAGATTTACCAAATCCCTTGAATTTTCTAGTCGTCGACCCTCTCATCTGCAGACCTAAAGATCTTGCAGTGGCACGGCTGTCCTTAAACCTCTCCAAGGCCACATCAGCCTTCTTACCAAAAAGGCCAGTTCCTTCAAAGGGTAAGTCCAGCAATGTAGACTGCACATCCGCTGAGAAATCAGATGACTTTAACCATGCGGCTCTCCTGGTCGCAATGGATGAGCCCATAATTCTAGCAACAGAATCAACAGTGTCCATGCCGCTTTGAATGACCATGCGGGCCGCAGCCTGAGTGTCAGAGATCACCTCATTAAAGTTTTTCTTATCCTCCTCAGGAAGTTTTGATGACAATTGCTTCACTGAGTCCATCAGCGCGTGCACATATCTACCTAAAAGGCAAGTAGCATTTGATGACTTAAGAGCCATGCTCCCAGAAGAGAAAGTCTTCTTCGCAGACTGATCTAATTTCTTAGACTCTTTGTCAGCTGGCACTTGAGGGAAAGAGCCTGCAGCCCTATTAGAGCAAGCCGCCTGAACCACAAGACTTTCCGGAGATGGATGCGTAGAAAGAAATGCAGGGTCATCAGGAGCCACCCTATAGCGCCTTGCAATAACCCTTGAAACTGCAGGAGCAGACAACGGCCTCTTCCAAATCTCCTTAATTGGATCCGTCAAGGCATCAGTAAATGGCAGTGTAGGCTCCACAATCGAAGAAGGAGAATGCAAGACTTCTGTGAGGATGTTGGGCTTGTACTCCACTGTGGGCAGCTTTAAGCTAAGAAGGTCAGCAGCCTTCCTAATAACCACGTGATAGGGTGCCACGTCCCTTGATGGTGCATCAGAAGTCGAAGGCAGACCCCACTCGGGAGAGAGTTCCAGACCACTAGCATCCCGAAGCTCATCGAAATCATCATCATGATCAGGAAGCTCGCCTTCTTCCACATCAGAACTTTCATCATCCTTTTGTTCGAGAAGACGCTGAGCTCTTCGCATCGACCACTCCAAACGAATCGAAGTCGACGGATCCGGTAACGACTCCGACGGAGCCGGTTCCGACGTCGATCGAGGAGCCGGAGCAGGAGGACGAGAGTCATGAACAGGCGTGGTACCTCGATCTAGACTGCGAGGTCGATCCGGAGTCGGCGAAGCCGCATGCGGAGTCGAAGACCTCGGTGGAGCCGTACCGAGCCATGGTGAAAGAGGCGCCGGCAAGAAAGGCATAAATGGAGCAGGGGCGTACGACTGAGGAATACCCAGATTGTACGATAATGGACCCATGGGGCCACCAGGCGCTCCAGTGGGGTACATTGCCCTGGAATAAACTCCAAACATCGCATTGAGAAAATGCGAGGGATCCTGTCCAGGACCAGGAAAGGAAGGGTACGGACCTACCGGATGTTGCAATGGAGGCCGCCCCGAGACATCCTCACCCTGACCTTCTGGGTTCACAGGAGTCTCCGCTGAAGCCGGTTCTTGAGGAGTCACCTCTTCCTCTTCTTCATGCTCCGAGGAAACCGGCTCCGGGTCCGGCTCCGGAGAACCATCTCTTGACAAAGCAGGCGAAGGAGAGACAAAGTCTTTACGATGTTTGTGAGACCTTCTCTTCGAGTCAGAGGATTCCTTCTCCGAATGATGTTTCGAACTGTGCTTCCTCCTCTTATGCTTTCTCCTCGAGGAGCTCGAAGCATGTCCGGAAGCCGACTTAGATCTAGACCTAGATCTTTCTCTGGACTTCGACTTCGCTTTAGACCTCGACTCCTCACCAGACCTCGAACCCGCTCTGGATCTCGACGCCGATCCCGACTTCGACCGAGACCTTTGCTTCGACTTCGATCTTCGTGACGTCGATCTCGAATGCCGTCCAGAGTCCTGTTTCACTTTCGCCAAAAGCAATTTTGCTTCACGCTCTCGAAGCGCCTTTGGATTCATCTTAAAACAGGAATCGCAGTTCTTGACGTCGTGACTCGATCCAAGACACCACAAACAATCCTTATGTGGGTCAGTGATGGACATCATGCGGGCACAAGACCTACATGGCTTAAAGCCGGTTTTCCTCGACGACATCTCCGGAGAAGAACCAAGTCGTAAGAGAGAAACAGTGACAAATATCAAACAGAAAGATACTAGGTATCGCTGAAGATCCCGAAAACCGTTAGCGTCGGAGACGCGGAAAAAAGGGAACTGACGTCATCACGCCGGCGTGGGCCTGATATGGGGTCGGTGACGTCAGACGGAGTCGCGCGCGATGCCGTGCTCCTGTGACGTCGCCCACGTCGGCGTGCTACGAAGAAAATTTCCGAACGTTGCTGACGCAAGGGGGATATTCACAAGGTGAGGAATCCACACGGCAGATGTATCTATCAGAATCGGTTTGTATGCTTTGCTCTACAAACATTAACCTGCTGTAGAAATGTGTTGGTTTTAACTGGAATGGGTGGTTAAATAAACCAGAGATGCCTACATATTTCTAATGAAAGAAAAGGGTAATTAATAAAAACAAAATAAAACAATTTCAGATTCCTAAACACTTCACACAGACCTCATGTTGGCTTGACGACCATAGTAAAGACATATGGTGCAACAGAAGCAAGACGTTTCCATGAATGGAGACAGCAGAACAAAACAGTAGAGTGCTAAAATGAAATGTAAAGACGACAAACTGCTTCTCGTCTTATAGGTGGTTTGGGGAAAATCAGGAAATGCGTGTTGCATTTGGTGATGGATTGGTAAAGAGAGAGATGTGTTTAAATTCTGGGGGTGTTTACGTAGGAGGGCTTCTAAACTAAAAGTGACAGTATTTTTTTTAAAGTTTTCCGATAGTGCCCGTCACAGCAACTTCTAAGAGGTTGGGAAAGCAGCCAGAGTGAGAAGAAGGTCATTTACCTATACATTAGGCTGCTTTTACATGAGGTATTTAATGGATTTTATGAAAGCCCACTTAATTTTCCTTCTCCAGCATGGACTTTTCATTAATATCAGAAACTGTGCAGAAGCGCAAACTGATACCCCACCATCAACAGGAGGTGGTTAAGCAAGAAGAAAAGGAAAAGCAGTCAGACAACTGACCAACCTGGGTCTAGGTTTCTGGTGTCGGAATCCAATTAATTGAGTCAGATACATGCATCTTCTTGTGGCTGTTCTACACATTTCGCAAACTAACAATTCCTCAAGAGATCAGTAGTCCAGATCTTACCTCTTATGAATGGGGTCTTTCAACCCACCTGGTAGCGGGTGGTTCGTGATCTAATAGCATGCAGTGAAGCATTCATTATTAGTCTGGCTATGGACACCAGTGACAATACAGCACAGAACAGTATTTATAGCACAGAAGCAGATTTTATTTACAACAGACACATATTACAGCAATAAAAAAAAAATTCGGAAACTAGAGCCAAAAAACAGTCCAGCCAAGTCTCTTCAGAAATAAACAAACATTTCAAATATTTCTATCCAGGTCAAATATGCTGCAGATTCCAGTGGAAAAAAATCTGTATTCTGTGCTCCATATGTCCCCAAAGATGCCTTTTACTTTGGCTCGGAGGCAACCTTAAAAAAGGGCAAAAAAACATCCAGTGCGGAGAAACCGTTATTTGCATTAATTTCAATTGCTTTTCAAAGAAGGGGATGCTTCAGACTGAAGTACACAAAGTCAAACAAACGGAGAATTCACAACCGATGACAAAACTTCCTTGGGAGGGACGTTGAGCGACAGGACATCTATATTTCACCTCCACATCGAAGCACTACCACTTTGCCCTACTACCACATGTGGTGGGGTAGCTCTTGCCTTCAATGCCAGGGAAGTGTTCCAATACCAACCACTGATACAGCTACGGTAAGATGATCAAACTTCATAACTTTGCACTCTTATCCACAGAGGGGTCTGAACAGCACTTCTTCAGATTCTCTCACCGAAACCATCTCACCTCACAGTGATATGTGTAAAAGGAAGGGCTGCTCAAGTTGGTAATTATGCGCTTTTCTGCACAGCCTAGGGTTTAGATACTATCTGTTAACTCTTATTCTAGATTTTGGGTGGCATTGCCCCTATGTTCAGCACACAACAAAGTTCATATGGAGTAACTGCTGTTATTATCCTGGTAAAATTGTTCAAGTTGTGAATCTCAACCACACAGCCAATTATGTTTTTCAACACTATTCCTTCATAATGTCCCGTTACAAATGTCTAGGTGATAAATCTCTTCATCCTTCATTAGAGATGCATGCTCAAAATGAGACAGAGGAAAACATAGGGATACTGAAGGTCCCACATGCCTGAAGTTACAAAGTCAATTTTCCAAATACCATGCCCATCCAATGTGAATGCAGTCAAGGTAGCAGCTACGCCAGGGCAGATATGTAGAGAGGTCTCACTTCTTCAGATCCAAAGCGACTGAACGCAACTAACGCTGTCAACATTTGGACTACATTTACAACCTGCCCAATTTTCTGTCCTTCACCAACTCCCCTTCACACACACACTTTACATATTCAACAATTTAGGCTGAAAGACCACTACACGTTTCTGCACAAAATGCACTCCAGAATACCCAAAGCCATACATTCATGTGCAGTTCAAATAAGCACCAAGATCAGCCTGTCACCGGCAGAAAATGAACTAGACTCCCAAATTTACCCTTGGCACCTGTGACAGAGAATACCCACCCCTCTCAAGGTGATCATGGCACAAAGAGGGCATATATTTACAAAGCCCTGACTTTTCACTGCAAGTCTACTGTAAGCATGTAAACCTACTGCCAAGGCAGGATGCAAAGTGATAGGGACAATGAAATAAGGAGACTGGGGTGACCCCTAAGAGATAAAAGCTGCACAACATATGCTTCTCACAATATTTTTTACTGGTTCTGTCTGCAGACAACCACTGCAGAAATAGGCCAAGATCCAAGACTCGCTGTGTGCATGGAGAGGGAAAGTGTACAGCAGCATCAAGAAACCACATGAAGCAATCCCTTTGCCTTTCACACCCAATCAATTAAAAAAAGATTAATTACCAAAAATAACTTTACAGAGGAGGGCCCTCATTAAAAACCACTCCGAAACTGGAATATAAAGTTAAAATGCATTGATATACCACCATGTCCCGCCCCGAAAATCCATGGGTACTGCCCCGAAAAGTTCATTCCCACCAAGAGTGACCCTGTTGAGTTCCAGGCCATAGGTGGTGTGCCATGGATGACATTTGTTCCTTAAAAAGCGGAAACACCAGTGTCCGAGGTCGAGTCTCACACACACAGTTGACCTCAATCAGTCTATTTTCACAGCAGCATAGATCTTCCGGATGAACATGTATGCTGCGTAGAAGCCAATGGTACCAGTGAGAAGCCAGAAGGACAGGACCATCAGAGTAGTATATCCAAAGTATAGGAGCGAGGGTATAAATTCCACAATATCCAACTATAAGACAAAAGACAAAGACGTTTTCTTAGTATTACGAACAAAATACAATGTACTATATACTGGAAAGAACAGTTCTGCACCATCACCGCCTCCTAAACCAATATGGTAGAGGTTTGCAAAATCCCTCCAACTCAATGGAAGGAGAACAAACACCAATTTTATGATGAAGGTTCACTGCTAAGGTTTTGGAATATTATAGTTCCTAGTTAATGGAATACCCATTCTAGCAGCTGGCATACATTATACATATGACCTCTGATGTCCAATCCACAGCTCTTATAACTGGCCATGGTCATGTCAGTCTTTTTCACCCTCATCTCTTTGTAATCATACAGCCTTTCAAACACACAATACCAGTTGCTCAGGCCTGGAGATAGAAAGTATGAGATAACTTGAACTGTTGAAGTGAGATCTGGGATGTAATTACACCTCATGCTACCTGGGCTGCTGAGACTTTCATATATTACCTTATTTACAAAGTAGAAGACAGCATAGATTAGGACGTAGAAAGCGGATCCTCCAGATACTAGGAATGTCCGCCACCACCAGCGATAATCCTAGGAGCATAGAAAGATGAATAAACATGAAATAAAGAAAACCAAGCAAATACTCTAATTTCATTTCGAATATAGTTGTAGACCCATCTACAGATCCAAGAGCACAGTATCAATACATCACTAGTCGTACAGTATTTGATTTGTCAACCCATCAACACTACCAATTTCGACACATCTACCAAGCAATCAAACAGCAAAGCACTGCCCAACAATCCCACATCAGGGCAAGTACCCCACTAATGGTACAGCACAAACAACCAATCTATTTGCACTCTAAGCATTCCAATGCTATAGTACAGGACACCCACTACCGATCCCACAGAACACATTCACAAACCCTGCAGCAAGGAAAACCCACCAAACCCATGGACAGAACACTCCCCACCGACTGCACAGCAATGACAAAATGCACTGATACATGCCAAGATGGCCTCACTAGCTCTTCCTTACCTCGGCACACAGCTGAAAGTAGACCATGACTATACTGATCTGAGAACATGATACCACAAGGATTATAAAGACCAGGAAAAGAAAGCCGAAGAGGTAGTAGAACTGATTTTCCCAGATAGCCTGAAAAACAGAACACAAGTTAGATATTTAACATCTGAAAATAGCACTCTGTCAAAATAGCTTGCACATAGGAACACTCAAAGCACACTCCCAGCAATAGATTGCCTCATTGCCCAAAGCACACACTGCTCTAGCTCTCTGGCGTGCCACGGCAACACACAATCTGTAATGCCTAGTCACACATGCCAACATCAAAACGGAGTAGGTCATTGCACCATAAAAAAAAAAGTCTCAAATACACCACATCCAAAAGCACAGGCTGCTACAGTTGCTAATACAATTACACAGCCTGTCAAAAGACTTTACACAGAGCACTTACAAAAATAATCAAAGTTAAAGCCAACGTCTGATAGAATTTGCACAAGGACCCTGGCTGAAGGGGTGAGAGTAGGGTAGGGCATTATTTTGGAGGGATGAAATGATTCTGTGGAAATGTTATGAACCCATGTCACCCAGACCTCGGGTAGAAGGATTACTAGCTGAAGCCTACATATAATATTATAACTTGTAATTGTATGTAATACACTTCAAACTACCCTTCTTTCTGCCATTTATGGGTGCTAACATATAAAACTGGACTTTTGTTAACCTTCTAACAATAAAAGAGCAAGTTGGAAATGAAAGGAGTAAGACATGTGACATTTGATTAGGCAATTTTTTTTTTTTAGACTAGCACTCACACCATTGAGCTACATTACTCAGTAATAGCCGGTCTTGGTTGACGAGCTTGCGTTAAACTGTAGCCAATTGCAAAAGTAGATAAATCGACTGCCAGGCTTTAAGTATCAAACTAGGATTGAATGCTAGCTTGACACGTTCCAACCAACTTCAATGTCAATCCAAGGGACTTAGAGGCAAGTGCAGCAGCAAGCAGGTTTTAAAAGCAACTCCAGAAAGTGTGCGACTAAGTTTAATGCTGACGTTTGAGAGGACAAGCCAAAAGGTGCTGCCAGTCTGCAACAAATTTGCTACCTACACTGAAAATGAAGAACAGCTCAATGAACATGGCTCCAAACGGCAATATTCCGGCCATAAGGATCCTGTGGAGATGAATAAACACAAGGTGAAGAGACCATGACAAAAACACTACTCGCACCCCAAGATGGTTATTGGATAGCACAATAAACAGCTTCTAGATAATGAACCAGATGCAACAGTTTTACATGAAGGGCAGAGTGAGAATTAATCTGCCTAGGATCTTACATACATATTCAATGGGAAGTTGAGATATGATTCCACATACTGTAGAACACGGAGACAGAATTTCTATATCACATGACTACAAACAGCAGCGAAGAATGGCTCAGCGTCTCACTAAACCAGTGGTACAGAATGAAACCATCTCTTACAGTATTAGCCCTTGTCATATGATACCTTCTAAAACATTCATACCAGTCGAATAGCTGAATGACTCCTTAGCAGGTACACATGAGAATTAATTAACCCATGAAGTGGATGCTACAAGGAGATTTTAGAGAGGGCACGTGAGCTTAGGACCAGTTTTGCAAACGAGGACCCAGAAGACGGTTCAACATTCCCAATGAACATAAACCCCAGCGAGTGTACAAACAAATGTTAGCATTCCCGATGGCCAACAATGCATTTTAGACACCAATATAAAAAACTCTTGGCTGACTCCTATGGCCCGAAAACCAGGCAGGTATTACCCCGGATGACTTCCTTCCATTGGGATTGCTAACATTTACTTAACAGTAATTTTAGCATTTCCTAAGTGGCATTATTATTCCCAACAATGTTGGAAAACCTACCCTACAAATCTCTTCATGTACCACCTCTGTTCTGGAATCTGCCGAGGGATCTGGTTGGTCCGCACAGGGTTATCGTAGGGCTGCTTACGAAATCCAAAGTAATAGCCAAGATACACCAGAGGCAGAGAGATTCCAAACCACATGCACAACAGGGCAGCCATTGTGGGAAAAGGAACCTGCCAGCAAAAAAAGAACAAGTCAGTCTCATCATCTGTACATAAAGCTTAGCCAATAACGCCCCAAGTTACCCGCCCAGTTAGCAATGGCAAAGTCTTAGGGGGTTATTATGATGGCCATCGTATTGGGATTTGGTCCGCACGACAACTAGTCGGTGGTCCCACCTGCCAGATTTTGATGCGACTGCCATGTAGGCGGTCGGAAACATCTCTTTTTCAATTGCAGCTTGTGCTGCGACCCAAAAAAGGGCCACAACACATGCCGCAGTTGAAAAAGGGATGTTTTTAAAGATCCATACACTGTGAGCCAGGCACCATGTGGTGTCTGGCACACAGGGTATGCGTGTTTGGGGTGGCACCACATGTGCCCTCCTGGCCCCATATCGGAGGCCTACGGGTGACAGTGGCCCTGCTAGGGGCCTCCACATTCCATTTCTGTCTGCCTTTACATGGTGGTGGGACCGCCATGTAAAGGCTGAGGGAAATGGACATCAGAATCCCTAAGGCAACACATCCATTCTATGGATTAGTATAAGACTGCTGCCCTCATGTGCTCCTTCAGCCTGTCGGAGGTGGCAGCGTTCTTTACCCTGCCCAAATTACCGTGTCGTTCTGCCTGACATCCAAATGAGGCCCTTAGTGTGCTGCTTGTGTTAGTGGTCCATGACACCCGTTAACTCCCAGTGTATAAAGTTTCTACCCGAGCACAATTCCTCCTTCTCTATTCATATAGTCTGTAAAATGGAGCACTCCTGTTGTATTTAGTATTAAGCTTGGACTAAAGCAGGATTCTAGTCATCCACCTGTATTCAGGACCAATGCTATCTTTCTGTATGCCGTCTTACTACATCCATGGCTACTTTCATGGAAATGTCATTTTCTGCTCACTCAAGAGTACGGATTATAGTGTTCATCCAGTAAAGATTGTGTGGGAAAGCGTAATATCTTTGCATTAAGGATGCCATGCAACAAACTTATAGGTTCCCTGTATCCCCAATGAGTACTTACCGCTCCAGAAGAATGCTTTCCCCAGATAAAGCAGTTAAGGATAAAACAGATTCCAAACACAACACCTGGGTACAGCATGGCAGTCTGAAAGAAAATAAAGAAAGAGACACTAACTAGTCATGAGTAACCTCAAACTCTAACACCCCAGATGTTTCATTGCCAAATGCACAGCATTGTGTGCAGCAACTTAATCCTCTCCAGTACCCACTTCATGATGAGCCAATAATGCAGGCAGGGAAAATATTTGCATAACATAATAATGGTCACAGCTATGGTATTTCTAGCCTCCAAAACTCTATGCTTTCTACATGTCCCAAGAGAACAAAATGTACAAAGTTCAACATACAACTCATTGAACATTTGCTCACACTAAAAGCTTTCCATCTTTGAGAGTCCTGCAAACGAGTCCAGTACCCCCAGAATAACCCCTCCGCACGAAATGAAGGAATAGGAGAGCACTCTCACTGGAGTGTGTGCAATGTGCCACCTTTGTCATATAAGGGTAAGTATTGAGTAACAGGCTGTAATATCCGCCTTTCTCTTTCTTTTATTTCTCTTCTTTCTCTCGGTGTTCATCTTCTTTCTTTTCTTTCTATTGCTTTCCTGTCATCTAGCTTCTAGAATCTTTACTCATCCTAACTATTCTATTCCTGCGCTTCAGACTGAACAGACTCCTTCGCTGTGGGTCCTGTTACTTAGTATCCTGTTTGGTTCCTGAAACTTGAATAAAGAGACAACAGGACTACTTCTTCAGTCTGGATCTCATTCTGTTTATCTCCACGGTCGCTACACAGGCATTACTAAAATGTGATGTCAACACTAGAGCCAACGATTCACAATTACTTCATTTATATGATCAAAGAAAGGAAATCTCTGCGATGGCAGACTACCTTAAGCAGATGGAACATTGCTTTGGGCACAGAAGTAGAAGCGCAAATAGTTAAAAGCCATTTACATTTCTTTTTAGGCAAGCCAAGGACCCTTCCTTGAATCCTAACAGGCCATCACCAATGTCCTAGTTTGATGAAGTACAGTAACCTTCCTGCACTACTCTTACACACTTGGAGATGAAGACACTTACACAGAAAGCTCCTTTTCTCCACCGGTGTCCTTTCAACGTCCGATACAAGCGACCAGCAGAAAACCCCCCAAACACCCTAAGGAAGAACATACAAGGTCAGTGGAAGAATGAAAGCCCAAATAATTTGTCTTAGAAAACAGAAGAAAGCATAGGAGATGTCCTCAAATGAATAGCAGAAGTAAATATCACATAGGAAAGGTAATAGTAGGAGAAAAGGAATCAAATGGAAGAATAGATATATGAAACTAGAAGAAAACAATGCAAGCAAATGATAGCACTGAAGCAGTCAACAGATGGATAAAAACTGTGCAGAGTAGTAAGAACATGCACCTACCCAGATAAGCAAAGCCCATAAGGAAGATCAAAAATGTTTGAAATATCCGCACTGGTTAAGAGACACTTACCCCATAAACATAAAGAGGAAACAGGCAGTCGTCATCAAAGCTCCTCGGCTGGATGGCGAGAGCATCCCTAACATGGCAACAACTGCAGAACAAGAGAGATTATGGTAAACATGGAAGCACACTAATAATGTTTTCTGTACTACGGCTACCACTATTCTCAAACACTGATTTCAGTATCCAACTCCAAACTCTCCTGTACAAAGCCAGCCACTGCTCATTACTGTCTTGGTTGCCCTGAATATCATGATTGTTTCTCTGAGCCTTTCAATAATGAGCTAGAGTCACCATTTTAAGTACTGTCCACTCTAAGTTCTGTAAGCAATAATTAGTTCTATTAACATTCAGATTTTGTTTAAAGATATATGAATACCACTTGGTGACTGAACAACAAAGTGATTGGTACAAGAAACGGGCGGAGGGAGCACGCAGCTCCCTTATTTGCTCCCCTGGAACACGTGCTGTCGGACCCCTTTAACTCTCAGTACCTCAATGTCGGTCAACTTGTGTAGTAGGGGTTCTATGTGTATAGTCAATCATGTAAATAGTCCCGCCCATGTGCGTGGACCCCGGAGCAATCAAAATAGTCTCTTAAGTTGTCCTCTTCTGCAATCCTGCATAGACCCTTAGGAGAAAATCAAAGACAAATAATGCCGCTGAAAATAACAAGGCTACACTGGCCAGTAGTTCATCCTAACGTGAAAAAGGATAGCCAGATAATACTGAAATTTAAAAAATGTTGCTAAGTTTTACGCATAGAGAAACTCCCCTTCACAAAAATCCTTTGTCATGATAGAGAGGAAGGGTTGGACAGACAAGCCCCATAGGCTGCCATTATGTGTCTGTAAATGGATACCATGCCTTTAAGGAACCCTCCAGAGACCCTCGGTATCCCATGATGCACAGCCAAAGGCTAGTTACTTCCAGTTCTTTTTTCCAGCTCCTGCTAGCAAGACCCAGGAGCATTGAGCTCTATCTTTATTGGTATATCTTCAGATTTTTTAGCTTTTTCGATAGTTTAAGTGTTTCACTCGACGTCTGAGGCCTTTACCTTCCCTTTGCTGTCTTTTTGGGACAGTTAAGCCACTTTTTTCTTGTCAAAAAGCCATCTTTATTTGACAAGTGTCCAGAATGTGGCAGGAAGAAGGCAAAGTCAGACTCTCACAGGGTTTGCATACTCTGTCTTGCTTCATCTCACGTTCCTGACTCCTGTGTCGTCGACGTCGAGAAAGAAGTCGACGCCGAGAAGCCATCGGAGCTAGTCGTCGAGAAGCCGGTCACCCTCTGTGGTCAGCATCTCCACATCTGACAGTTCAAGGTCACGGCGGCATCGACGTTCGCCATCAAGGGGCACTGCCTTTAGAGCTTCCTCTTCGAGGCCTGCCCGCAAGCGGAGGAGGGCGATTCATACCTCTGAGTACTCCAGGACCTATTCACCATCCAGGTCACCGGTACCAACTCAGCCTGTAGCTCAGTAGTCGCCGCTGCGGCCTAGGACTCCTACGCCTCCTCCCCATTCGCCGACGCCTCCGCCACCACCGCCTCAGCTGCCGGTGTCTCCACCTGTGCCGGTGATCCCAGCGGTGCCCAGAAGGCCAAGATCTCGATCCCGACTGAGACATCGCTCTCGCAGCCGGCACCGGTCTTCTATCAGAACTCGTCATTGCCACGAAAGGTCACGTTCCAGGTATACTAGGGACACGGAGTCCTCTAGTGGAGAAAGATACTCGCCGACCTTGTCGGATTTCCCACCTCCGAGGGTGTCACCTGTCGATGACATTACCACGTTCCAGGAGGTTCTAGTAAGGGGAGCGGAGAAACTGGGCATTGCACTGTCCGTGCCTGCCCCTACCACATCTGTGATCTTCGAGATGCTACAGCGGATTCAACTCTTTCATCCTCTGCTTCCTTTGTTACCCAGTTTGGAGGAACCGGAGATGGAATTGTTCCGGACGCCTGCCTCAGTGAAGTCGGCACCATCTAGACTTCAAAAGAAATACAGGCCCCCGGACTCAGATCTGGCATTCCTTCGGGTGGATCCTCATCCGGATTCAGTCATAGTGGTGGCGGCGAAGAAGAAGCAGCACACTACGGCCCCTTCGACCACAGTTCCACCGGACAAGGAAAGCCGTAGACTTGATTCTGCAGGGAGGAAAGTCTGCAGCACTGCAGCCACTATAATGAAGGCAGCAAGCTAGACTGCCCTCTTGGGCCGATATGACCGCTACTTGTGGCAGCCTCTCCAGCAGTTTGTTGAACTCCTGCCTAGAGACAAGGACGAGGACTTTCAGGAGGTTCTTAATGAGGGTCTGATGGTCTCTAAGAAGATCATCAGTGCGGCTGCGGACACCTCTATCCTGGCAGCCCATGGATATTGTCATGGTGTGACTCTGCAGCGCCATTCATGGTTGCGGCTCACCTCCCTGAAGCGGGATGCCCAACAACGGATTGTTAACCTGCCCTTCTTGGGTTTCACTCTCTTTGGTGCCCATGAGGACAAGGAAATGGCTTGTATGAAAGCGGGGGTTGAGACACTCAAGGCTGTTGGCTTGGAGAAACCAAAGGAACAGTGTAAGAGAGTCAGCCACTACCAAACGGCGCTACTCTTCCCAACGCGAACAGGGCCGTCAGGCTGGACAGCAACAGCAATTTCAGCGGCAGCCCTTTTAGAGGCGTCAGAGAGGTAGGGGCAACCAACAGTCCACATCAGGAAACAAGGGCCGGCTGGGTCTAAGCCCTGAGGGATTACTTCCCCCTCTTCTGTTACCCACTCCGGTGGGGGGGGGAAGCATTCAAAATTACCTGGCAGAGTGGAGAAAAATAACTCGGAACAATTGGGTAGTGAATATTGTTTGCAATAGATACAGTCTACGTTCCGTCAGCCCTCCTCCAGCTATTCCACAAGTTCGTTCACAATACCTGTTGCCCGAACTTAAGTGGAGGCCGATACCCTGTTAATAAAAAGGGCGATGGAACTGGTTCTGCCTCCTCAAAGAGGAAAAGGTCTATACTCCAGGTTCTTTCTTGTGCACAAAAAGGACAAACAAATTCAGACCCATTCTCGATTTGCGGCAAGCAAACAAATGGATTTGCAGAGAAAAGTTCTGCATGCTGTCCCTGCACCAGATTTATCCTCAGCTGCATCAAGGGAACTGGCTATGAGCCATAGATCTGCAATACGCATACTTTCATGTACCCATTGCAAGGAAGCATCAGAGAAATTCCAGTGGTTCCTTGTCGGCACCAATCATTACCAATATACAGTACTTCCATTCGGCCTGAAGTCTGCACCCAGGACTTTTTCAAAGTGCATGGCAGTGGTTGCAGCACACCTGAGGAAGAACAAGGTGTTAGTCTATCCGTACCTGGACGACTGGCTGATCAAAGCCTCCACGTTTCAGGAAGCACAGCTACATTTCAACAGGACGGCAGTTCTGTTGAACCAATTGGGTCTTCACATCAACATGTCAAAGTCTGTCCCGACTCCTGTTCAGTGTCTGCAGTACCTGGGAGCCTCCATCGATACACTCAAGGCAAGCGCGTGTCCTTCGGAGGAGTGACCATTATCAATCCTTCGGAAGGCTCAGGCTCTGATGTCCGTTCCCCCGGCAACGGTGAGGATGGTGTCCTCTCTCCTGGGTTCCATGGCCTCTTGTATTTTTCTCACTCCACATGCACGCCTCCATATGAGACTGCTGCAGGAATGTCTGGAGGATCAGTGGGACCAGAAACGAGGGAGCTGTGAGGACAGGATCAAACTGTCTCAACACGCTGTCCAGTCCCTGAAGTGGTGGTGTTCACCTAGCAATCTCCTCAGAGGGATTCCGTTCCACAAAGAGATACTGACTCAAACCATTGTGACAAAATGCATCTCTCCACGGCTGGGTAGCGCATTCGGACCACCTCCAGATAGTGACAGATGCATCTCTCCACGGCTGAGTAGTGCAGTCGGACCACCTCCAGATACAAGGCACGTGGTCCCAGACGGAGTCCACGTATCACATCAACTTTCTTGAACTCAGAGAGGTTCACTTAGCGCTGAAAGCCTTCTAGCTTTCGTTTCGAACCAATTCCCTGCTTGTACAGACGGACAGCAACAACAACAATGTATTACATCAACAAGCAGGGGGGCTCGAGATCGTGCACACTGTCTCGGGAAGCGCAGACGATCTGGAACTGGCTGCTGGCCAGGGAACAAACGATAACGGCAACTCATCTGCCAGGTGTGCAGAATGCTCAGGCAGACGCGCTCAGCAGGCTCGTTCAAGAGAATCACTAATGGGTCTTAAACGACGAGGTGTTGAGACATTTTCGCGAGGTGGGGCACTCCAGAAATCGATCTGTTTGCCGCCGCAGAAAACAGCGAATGCCGAGACTTCGCCTCCAGGTTTTACCAACCGGGGACACTGGGGAATGCACTGTGGATCAACTGGTCAAACAGCTTTCTCTACGCTTTTCCACCCATTCCCCTGATACCGACAGTGTTGATCAAGCTGTCCCAGTCCCGGGCCAGAATGATCCTCATTGCTCCGGAATGGCCTCAGCAGTGGTGGTTCACCGACCTCCTACACCGGTCTCTCCTGCCACATCTTCGACTTCCGTGTCGGCCAGACCTCCTCACGAAGTTCGGAGGGCAGATGGTGCATCCCAACCTCTCGTCGTTGAATTTGGCAGCATGGCTCCTGAGCTAGTGCAGTATGGACATTTAAATCTTCCTCAGAACTGCATGGAAATATTAAAATAAGCAAAGATACCGTCTACAAGGACTTCCTACGCATACAAATGGAGACATTTGGTGCACTTCTCAGGATGCAGACCCTACATCCTGCAAGGAGGAGGTCATTCTCCCGTACTTACTGCATTTGGCACAATCTGGCCTTAATTTTCATTCCATTAAGGTTCACCTAGCAGCTTTAACTGCGTATAGGAAATGCCCTTCACAAACTTCCTTTTTCCAAATCCCAGTCATCAAAGATTTTCTGGAAGGTTTGAAGAATGAGTTTCCTCCCATTAGGCGTCCTTCACCTTCGTGGGAGCTGAATGTGGTGCTGTCTAGACTAATGGAGGAGCCATTTGAGCCTATTCATAAGGCTTCTCTCCAGCATCTATCCTAGAAGGCAGCTTTCCTTGTAGCTATAACATTGGCTCGCAGGGTGAGCGAGATCAACGCTCTTTGTTGCCAAGAACCCAGCGTTCAACACAGTCTGCCACCGCACCCTAGTGCAGCGACTCAGCAACATCGGAATCCAAGAGAAGGCACTGGAGTGGATCATCTTGTTCCTCGCCGGAAGAACCCAGGGAGTCCGCCTCCCACCGTTCAGATCCGAGGCCACCGAAGTCACCTGCGGCGTACCACAAGGATCATCACTCAGTCCCACCCTCTTCAATGTCTACATGAGCCCCCTCGCAGCCATCTCACGCCAACACAACATCATCTCCTAGGCCGACGACACCCAGCTGATCCTCTCCCTCACAAACGACCGCGCCACCGTCAGGACCAGCCTACACGAAGGGATGAAAGAAGTCGCCGAGTGGATGAAGAACAGCCGCCTGAAACTGAACTCAGACAAGACGGAAGTCCTCATCCTGGGATCATCGCCCTCCGCCTGGGATGACTCCTGGGGGGCCCCCGCCCTGGGCACCACTCCCAAGCCAACGGACCACGCACGTAACCTGGGCTTTATCCTGGACTCCTCCCTCTCGATGACCAGACAAGTCAATGCCGTCTCATCATCGTGCTTCAACACCGTGCATATGCTCCGAAAGATCTTCCGGTGGATCCCCACCGAAACCAGGAAGACTGTCACCCAGGCACTCGTCACCAGCCGTCTGGACTACGGAAACACCCTCTACGCCGGAACCACAGCCAAACAGTGGAGAAGTGTGGCTCAGCGGTTAGAGGAGGCAGTCCCTGATGCAGAGGTCAGACCAGGCCCAGGGTTCAATCCCCGACGCGGCAGGGCCTGAGCTAAAAAATGTCCACGGACTTGATAATTCTCGCCTCGGTGCCTACTCGAATCGTGGGTTCACACTCTGCAACTCTGGGCAATAGCTTGCTTAATCTCCACTACGGCCCCACCGCGATGGGATGCCTGGTCTTCACCTTGGGGATGCCCAGTAGGGTTGATCTCTAAGGGAAAGGCCAGGACGGGTTCCCAAAGCAAGCGCCTTGAGACCTTACGGTGAAAGGCGCTATATAAGAACGTATGATTTATTTATGATTTAAACTTCAGAAAAGACTCCAACGCATCCAGAACGCCTCCGCACGACGCACCCTGGACATCCCCCGACACAGCCACATCTCCGGACACCTGAGAGACCTGCACTGGCTCTCCGTCAGCAAGAGAATCACGTTCAGACTCCTCACCCACGCACACAAAGCTCTCCACGACCTGGGCCCCAGGTACCTCAACGACCGCCTGACCTTCTACACTCCCACCCGCCAGCTACGATCCACCAGCCTCGCCCTCGCCACCGTTCCATGTATCCGCAGAGCTACCACCGGAGGAAGATCCTTCTCCTACCTGGCAACCAAGACATGGAACTCCATTCCCACCCACCTCCGGCTGACCCAGGACCATCTATCCTTCAGGAAGCAACTCAAGACCTGGCTCTTCGAACAGTAGCGGACCCCCCCCCCCCACAGCGCCTTGGGACCCCTCTGGGTGAGTAGCGCCCTATACAAATGCTATGATTGATTGATTGATAGATACTGTGTTTCATGCATCTAAGGTGGTCAAGAGAACTCACCCAAAGTTCCTTCCTAAGGTGATGTCAGATTTCCATGTGAATCAAACAATCACTTTACCCATGTTTTTTTCAGCATCCTTCCTCTCTAGTGGAGAGGTCCCTTCATTCCCTTTATGTGAGAAGAGTGTTGAAATTCTACTTAGATAAGACTAAGGAGATTCGTAGATCGGATCAATTATTTGTTAGTTATGGATCAGTCAGGAC
This sequence comes from Lissotriton vulgaris, assembly GCF_964263255.1. Classification (NCBI taxonomy): domain Eukaryota; kingdom Metazoa; phylum Chordata; class Amphibia; order Caudata; family Salamandridae; genus Lissotriton; species Lissotriton vulgaris. Next base: position 1,666,633,589 of record NC_141695.1, read on the forward strand.
TGGGCTTGCTACCTCTAACCAGTCCATCTCTAGGTGGATTGTGTCCTGTATTCAACTGTGTTACCAGAAAGCTTACAAGACTTTAGGGGGTAAGCCTAAGGCTCACTCGACCAGAGGCAAAGCTGCTACTGCGGCTTTGCTGCGCAATGTTCCCATTGCAGACATCTGTAGAGCTGCCACTTGGAAGTCAGTCCATACCTTTGCTAAACACTACTGCCTGGACTCTCATGCCAGGGCAGATGCTCAGGTTGGGCAGGCTTTGCTGAGAAATGTATTTGCACAGTAGCGGTTCTGTCTGTCTTCCACAGCTGGGTTTGGTTTGTTTGGGATGGGCTTGCTATTCTATTCACATGATTAGGACTATACCAGGGCTCGAAAAAAACAATTTTTTCTTTTTTTACTAGTCCTGCATGTGTAGTACCTTGACAAATATCCTCAACTTAACTGCAAACTACTTTACCTCCAACTCTGAAAGCGGAGCAAATGTGACAAGATAACAAGTTTTAAAGGCCTCTTTATTCATTCGCCTTGTAAATCTTGTTAACTTGTCACATTTGCTCCGTTTTCAACGACAGAGGACAAAAGTTAGTTTGTTTTCCTACTCGCCAGAAAGGGCGAGTAGGACCTAAAAATAGCTTGCCCTCATTAATTCTACCTCGCAAATGCGAGCGGATTTGTAGAGCCCTGTATACACAGAGATCCCCTACTACAGAAGGAGTAGTTTCTTACCTGTAACTCCAGTTCTGTAGTAGGGGTATCTCTGTTATAGTCATAAGCATCCCGCCCTCCTCCCCGGTGAATGAAACGATAATATCCTGCAGGCTACAGGCCTGCCTTTATACACCTTCAAAAAGAACTGAAAGTAACTAGCCTTTGGCTGTACATCATGGGATACCGAGGGTCTCTGGAGGGTTTCTTAACCGCATCGCTGCTGCGGTGATTTTTGCGCTGTGCTGCAAATTGCCATTTTGCTGCTGTCATGACGAGCTCAGCTCGTCATCAGCACACGACACCCGTGGGTGATGACGAGCTGAGCTCGTCATCAGCATCGAAAGGGTTAAAGGCACTGTATCCATTTACAGACACATAATGGCAGCCTATGGGGCTGGTCTGTCCAACCCTTCCTCGCTATTATGACAAAGGATTTTTGTGAAGGGGAGTTTTTCTATGTGTGAAATGTAGCAAAATGTTTAAGTTTCAGTATTATCTGGCTATCCTTTTTTACTTCAGGATGAAGTACGGGCCAGTGTAGCCTTGTTAATTTCAGGCTGCATTATTTGTCTTTGATTTTCTCTTAAGTGTCTATGCAGGGTTGCAGAAGAGGACAACTTAAGAGACTATTTTGATTGCTCCGGGGTCCATGCACATGGGCGGGACTATTCACATGATTATGACTATAACAGAGATGCCCCTACTACAGAACTGGAGTTACAGGTAAGAAACTACTCCTAATCTTATATGAGATACAGCCTTGGTGATAGAGGTATGAGATTTCTGAATAGCACCATAATGCCCCTTCTTTACATTTGGAAAATAAAAAAAGCATGAAATGAAGGGGAAATGGGATGGCTGCAAAAATTAACGACTTAGGGGAAAGGCTGATTAGCATCGAGGCAGTAATTAGAAAGTATCCTCCGCCAACTAATACAATGGCTATATCCGTCTGCCCTAACCCTCCCCTCGCCCCCGAAAAGCATAAGTCTGGTATTAGTAAAAACGGTGTAACTCAAATACAGCCCCCCTGTATACCTACCCCAACACGCCCCAAAGTAATCTTAAAATCTGCGTTAAAACCTCATACAGTGGCTAGATTCGCTCCGGTAAGAATGCCATGTATCAACCTACCTCCTGAAGCCGCCCCATATGTCTCCGTCCTCTCCGGGGTCCCTGCCCTCACCCAGGGAACACATGAATCCCAGCAGGATCTGCTAAACAAGGTCATCTTGTGGCTACAAAACAATAGACCTTTGCCAGCTCAATTAGATGGTGGTATCCTGAGTGTCAGGAGGGTGGGATGGTTAGGCATGCTGCCCAAAGACATCGCTGGGGACTTGGTGCTAATCGAATTAAAAAACAGGAATGTTGTCCCCTATTTACGATTTTGCCCCCCCAAAAAAAGACACGGCACTATTCGCATTTGGGATCTGTATCATTTTTACACGAGCTCCCCACATATTACATAGAACCAACTTTTTAGCCTCTGATGGTTCTGAACTTTTGTCCCAATTTTTTTATTTTTAAGACCCCACCCTTATGAGGCCACTCATAAGTTTGAGCTAAACTGACAGGGTAGGATGTAACTGATAAATATATTGTCTTAGAGTTGTTTCATCGATAACGAAACCCTTGCATATTGATTAGCTGATTCGCTATATTTATTTAACCTTGTTTTATTAATTTTGCAATGATCTGTTACTGTGTTTATGAAATGTTACCCTTTTTACTGATGTACTGTTGATGCTTTTATGATTTTTAACCTAAAATCGAATAAAGCTGATCAGAGAGACAGAGAACAACTAATTTAGGTACTGCAGCTGAGCAAGACTATATCATAGGCTGTTTAACTTGAAAGCCATTGTTTAAGAATTCTTGACGTGTTGATGTAGCACTGTGCAAATAAGAGTTGAAGCCCTAAAGGGAATTGGGACTTCTACAGGTAACGTAGCTAAGGTCAACCAATAACCTGGTTTGTGACTATATTCATTTACTCTGCGTACACTTACAGCTTCCTCGTTTTCAGCAACTAGCATGCCTTCTTCTCAGATTGCTATGGCTTCTATTAAAGTGGAGCACTGACACAATATTAACTCTAGAAAGGACATTGCATTTAATAATGAAAGCAGATGGATGGTCTAAAGTAGTGATGTAATGTTGCATAGTTTGGTCAAATGGTAGGGGGCTGCTTTAGTAACTAAACGTGTTTGAGAATGAAAAGATAAATTCAGATCAAACTTAATCCCCTTATTCCTAAACTTAGACGCGGGCTTTGGTGAGGGCTCAAAATCACATGGCCAGAACACGATAAAAATCTTGATTTACACGCAATAGTAAAATTTCCGTTTTACTGGTGTTTAAACATAGTCTATTTAAGTTCTTGCAGTATTGTACAGCTGTTTAACACGACTGAGCCCCCAGTATCTCGTCCAATTGACAATGAAGATCTACCACAATTTGGGTAACATCTGCATACATTTGCTATTGAAGACCATGGGCCTTGAATACTGAATAAAAACATTCAACCATAAAGAACACATACAACAAAAAATGCAACGTCTAGAATATCTGTATACTGGCTTGACCAGTTTTTGGATGCTTATTGGGTGGAAAACTAGATTGAGAAAATAAATGAAATGCGGTTAAAATAACCATACTTTAATAACCCTGCATTATGTAAAAAATACAGCTCCCTCAGCAACCCAAGTTTTACTTACATATGACAATAAGGATCATGCAGAAGAGCTGAATCCCTGACCCGAGAAGTGAGCTGAGGATCATAGGATACTGGGGTGGTCGGAAAACATCTCCATGTACGAGTTTCCACCCAGATTCTTCCATGGTATCTTCCTGTTTTTCAGGAGAGAAAACGCACAAGAGAAATATTTATTCTCCACATTCAAACCACTCATACCAATGACAAGCAGACCATCCCACTACCATATATAATTTTCCATACACGTTTTGCAGGGCCTTTCACTTATGCAAAAACCACAGGGTGTATCCAACATTAAAAGGCCTGAGCCCACTCAATAACAATCACGTCAGTGACTCTTTAGACAAAAGAAGATTTAAGAACACATACAATATCATCTTCCTTGTTGTAGTTTGCAATGTCTTTCCGCAACGTCCGGATAATAATCATACTCAGTATACCTGAAAGAGGGAGGAAAAAGCAAATTCAAGCTTTAATGCTTGTACTCGGGAAAGCAAAGCACACCACGCTATAATCTGTGTTTGCATAGCTGATATACATAATTTAAGTGCCCACTGGATTGACTGCTGAGCCCCCATACACAGCCCATTTAAATAATTGCACCAATGTTCTTTTACAAAGTTAAAAGTAATCTTACGGCGTACACCACAGACAAGGGTTTGAACATCTCCATCACTTTAACATGCAGTTTATGTGGTGCCCTGCTATTCTACGGCTGGTTCTCATCAATCTATGATCAGGAATACAACTCCTAGGAAACTAATACTGGACAGGTGTTTACAGAAAATATAAAGCTAGGAACAGCCAATAGATTCTACACATCTTCATTCATTAGCTTGGTTACTTAGTATATGGTTAGAAGTTCAATACCCGTCAACCCCTTTGCACGCATACACCTGCACATGGAAATACTTTGACATCCATGACGCATTTAAAAACAAGACCATTACCTAGACTGCCGAATCGCAACCTGGCTCCAACTTCAAAATGTTAGGAATCTAGCCAGAATAGTAAACTGGCGAGGTCAAAGTTATGGCCCAATCAATTTCAAGTCACTGATGAAGGTGCCATTGTGATGGCAATGAACTCTGATAATAAATCAATTTCACAGAAAGTTGCAAAATTAAAACATATGCCGTCCGCTTGAACAACTAAATCAGTACAAAGTTGCTGACCTAATAACTGTCCTCGCAATGCAGAATTTTGTTTTTAGAATATATCGCCAAAAGGAGTGTAGTGAATGGATCCAAAACCTATGCAAAGTCATGGTATTTGTCAAATGTAGTTCGTTCTAGTCCAGCATTAGCAATGAATGCAGTGCGTTAGAAAACAGGTGGAAAATGCCCCCTGCGTTTATGGATTGGCATGTTATTTAACTTTTTGAAATGTTAAGGTTAAACAAAGGAGAGGGATGGTTGAATGATGAGCAAAAAATAACTAACTGAAAATATAACATCCTTTCAGCAGGAAATAAACAGGTATTTTCCATAAAAAGTACTTGAGTGATGCTCAAACTGAAAAACTTTGATCTGCATGTATAGTACGGTGAAATTAATTCACCTGAAAAGCGGTAGACTCAATGCATTTAGGCCGAGGCATTCCTGACCTCCAGCCCCCAACAGCGATTGGTTCCCACTCATTAAGTGGCAGGAGCACAACATTTGCTTGGGATAATGGAAAGCATAGTTCAGTAACTAGGATCAACCTAGACAGCAATGTCGAAACTACTCTTACTACCTGTTCTTGTGGATGTGGACAAAGCAAGAACTTCATTTCAGATAGGTGCCTAATCCAATGCACTATGTTTGACGTTGGTACCGAATATGCCACTTACCAGTATGCATCTGTTCTTGGCATGTAGGGCTGCTGACATTCATATCTGTGCATAGATCGCCGCCTAGTATTGGGTCCGGATGATCGCACATTGTTGTCCTGGAAGAGTCTTCGAAGCATCACGAGATAGGTGGCTCCTCCCCTGGACTACAGTGCGCATGGGCATCGACTCCATCCTCAGATTGTTTTTAGCCATTGTGGCCAAGATGGAGTGAAACTAAGTGAATGATGACCATGCTAGAAGTATGTGTGAATGCCGCAGCTGCTACGGGCACCGGGGAGGAGGGCGGGCGATATGAATGTCAGCAGCCCTACATGCCAAGAACAGATGCATACTGGTAAGTAGCATATTCGGTTCGAGGCATGTGGGCTGCTGAATTCATATCTGTGCATAGAATACATAGCAGTCCCTCCATTAACGGCGGTCGCCTGTGCCAGCTGCAGCAGCTTGGAAAAGAGTTTTTAGAACAGCCTGCCCTACAGCTGCCTGCTGTTTGGAGTGCACATCAACACAGTAATGTTTTGTAAATGTGTGTGTGGTAGAGACCATGTGGCTGCTCTACATATGTCTTCCAAAGGAATATTTACAAGGAAAGCCATGGAGGCCCCCAACTATCGGATGGAGTGGGCCCGTGGTGGAATAGTGAGAGTGCGTTTGGCTTTCAGATAGCAGATCTGAATACATTTAACGATCCACCTGGCTATACCAACCTTGGAAATGGGGTTACCTTTGTGTTGTGGCGCAAAGGCAACAAAGAGTTGCTTAGTCTTCCTAAAATCTTTGGTCCTATCTATGTAGTACATTAGGGCCCTTTTGACGTCAAGTGTGTGGAGCATTCTCTCCGCCAGTGACTCTGGATTTTGGAAGACACAGGCAATTCTATAGTCTGGTTGATATGGAACTGAGACACTACATTAGGAAGGAATTTAGGGTTAGTGCGAAGCACCACCCTGTTAGAATGAATTTGAATAAAAGGCTCTTGGATAGTTAGTGCCTGGAGTTCATTAACTCGTCGTAGCGACGTAATCGCTATTAGGAAAGCCACTTTCCATGTCAAGAATTGAAGCTCGCAGGAATGCAGTGGTTCAAAGGGGGGGGGGCCCATCAGCCTGGTGAGGACCACATTGAGGTTCCACTCCGGAGCTGGTGGTGTCCGCGGAGGAATGACTCGTTTGAGTCCTTCCAGAAAGGCTTTAATGGCAGGCACCCTGAAAAGTGAGAGGTGCTGTCTGTTTTGGAGGTAAGCAGCCATTGCGGATAAATGTATGAGAATGGAAGCATAGGCGAGTTTACATTTGTACAAATGTAAGAGATAACAAATGATGTTCTGAATAGATGCATCCAGCGGGTTAATGTTGTGGCCTGCACAATAAATGACAAACTGCTTCCACTTCGCCGCATAGCATGCTCTGGTGGTGGGCTTCCTTGCCTCCCGGATGATGTCCATACAGTCAGGAGGTAAGTTGAGGTAGCCAAATTCTTTTTTTTTTTTAAAACTTAGTTTTTATTGCAGATGCACAGATATGAAAAGGGTGACGGCGGTAGCATAATTCAAGCATGTCAAATACATTCCGGATATATGTCTTACAGCCCCCAACGTTACATCGACATATAGTCCATAAAGCAGTCCGATTAAATCTTCGGGTTACACTCAGCGCATCCCCGCCTCAACATAAGCAGAGGGTGCATTAATCATCTGGGCATCCACTTTTCTGTTTTATTTTAATTAAACTCCCCCCCCCTCCCTCCCTCCCTCCCCAACAAGTTCAGATGTGAGTGCAACGTTAGCAAAACAACCGCTCAGTCAAGGTCGAACAGCACAAGCACAGTAGGGGCACCTACAGATCTCACCTACCCCGACTCCTCCCTCCTCCCGCCTTTCCTGAAGCCCATGGCCAGAGAAAACACTAGGCATGCATAGCGGAGTTGATATGTAGTGTCCCTTCCCATCAAGGTCTTCCCGCCGATCTCCCCCCTCCCCCAGCCCCAGGTCCTCCCACGGGTTCTCCCCCCCCAAGTCCACCATCGAGCCCATGGTAGTGCCGCCATTTTGACCAAATCTTTTTGAACTTATTTGGGCATCCCCTTGATTTGTACGTCACTCGCTCCGCCGCCATGTAGAGGTCTAATCCCATTCTCCATTCACCTACAGTGGGTATCGTCTCCGCCCCCCAATACTTGGCAATGTCACGTTTTGCCACTACCAGGGCCAATGTCAGGAACGTCAGTAAAGGTCGGGAGGTAGCCAAATTCTAAGACCTCAGGAGCCAGATCGCCAGGTTCAGCTGTTGCGGATCTGGATGCGGAATGTCGCCATGGCTCTGCGTCAAAAGCCTGGGTGTGAGGCGCAGCCTTTGATGCGGTACCACAGACAGTTCCAGAAACGTGGTGTACCATGGTTGGCGAGCCCACTTTGGAGCAACCAGGATGAGAGTCATCGAGTGCTGCTTCAACTTGCGTGCCACCAGCGGTATTAGAGGTGCTGGGGGAAAAGCGTACGCAAATTTGCCCTACCAGTTCATCCATATCGCATTGCCTTGCGACAGTGGGTGTGGAAACCTGGTGGCAAAGCATTGGGATTTTGCGTTCTCCTTTGTGGCGAACAGGTCTATCTCTGGGTGACCCCACATTTGGAAGTACGGGTGGGGTACTGATGGATGTATCTCCCACTCGTGCATTTGGTGGCTGTACCTGCTGAGCAGGTCCGCCATCTGATTGTCTTTGCCTGGGAGGTGTTCTGCCATGAGGAAGATGTTTCTTTGAATGGCCCACTTCCACATGCTCAGAGCCAGATGAGAGCTGTGGAGAGTGTGTTCCTCCCTGCTTCTGAATGTAGTACATTGCCGTCATGTTGTCCGTCCGGATCAACACGACCTTGCTGCACAGAAGTACTTTGAAGGCCTTTAGTGCTATGAAGTCCGCCATCAGTTCCAGAACATTGATGTGCATCTTCCTTTGCTGTGGTGTCCATAGTCCCTGCACAGTGTAATGGAGTACATGAGCTCCCCATCCCTGGAGAGAAGCGTCCGTCGTCAGGATGATCTGTGGCACAGGCTCTTGGAACGGTCGTCCCTTGCAAAGGTTTTGTGGATTCCACCAATGCAGAGAGTTGTACGCCCGACCGCTCACCAACACTAGGTCTTTCAACTGTCCGTGAGCCTGAGTCCACTGATGTGCTAAGCACTCCTGAAGTGGACGCATATGTAGTCTCGGGTGCGGGACTATGGAGATGCAGGACCACTTGCGCTGGAAGCGAGTGTTGAGGTCTGAATCTTTGTATCAGCGATTGAATGCTGTTGAACCTCACTGAATTTGGCTGTGCTGTGGCTGCCAGAGTGTTTATCGTCGCACCGAGATACTGCCGTATGTGGGCGGGTTGCAGGTGGGACTTTGGGTAATTCAGTGAGAATCCCAGATCGTGAAGAAGGTGAATGGTGCGGGACATGTGGGCGGCGCACTGCTGGGCTGACTTTGCTTGGATGAGCCAGTCGTCCAGATAAGGGTAGACATGAATGTTTTATCTCCTTCGGTGCGCTGCCACCGTCGCCAGGCACTTCGTAAACACCCTGGGTGCCGTGGTGACCCCGAAAGGCAAAACCTTGAACTGGTAATGTTGGTTTTGGATAGTGAACCGGAGGTATTTTTTGTGTGACGGGTGCAGCGGAATGTGAAAATACGTATCCTTTAGGTCTAAAGTTGCGAGGAAATCCCCCTGACTGAGCAACCGGAGTACTTGCTGCAGGGTCAGCATATGAAAGTGCTCCGATAGAATGCATAGATTGAGGGGTCTCAGGTCCAGTATGGGTCTGAGGGACCCGTCCTTTTTTGGTATCAAGAAGTACAGGGAGTAAACTCCTGTGCCTCTTTCTTCCACAGGCACAAGCTAGATTGCCCCTTTTTGCAGCATGACGATGACCTCCTGCTGCAATAAGTGCAAGTGCTCGTCGGACATAGGACGTTGTCTTGGGGGCATGTTGGGTGGAGTGGATGTTAACTCCAGACAATAACCGTACTGTATGAGCTGTGTGACCCACCTGTCTGTGGTGATGGATTTCCAGACTGGCAGGAACTGCTGAAGTCTCCCCCCGACCGGTGTTGCGTGGTCGGGGGCAGTGACAAGGCGTCACTGTTTAGCCGGGCTGATGAGAGGTGTTACCTCGAAACCGGTCCGGTCCTCGGATGCTTGATTCCGTTCTGGGAAGGACATGGCTTTTGTAGTTCGGACTGGACTGTTCCCATGGGGCACAGGGTCAGAGCTGATTTGCATATCGCCATTGTCTAACCCAGGGTGGTGTGGAGTGCAAAAAAACGATGGATTAGGACCCAGATCTTTTGACTGGGTTGAATGTGTGACATTGATCCACATTCGGTCCATCACCTGTTGTTCTTGCAATTCCGCTATAAGTGTACTGGGGATGCCCAGACGTGGGTCCCAGGCACTCCACACCACTGGAGTCAAGCTAGCCGGGCTGATGAGAGGTGTTACCTCGAAACCGGTCCGGTCCTCGGATGCTTGATTCCGTTCTGGGAAGGACATGGCTTTTGTAGTTCGGACTGGACTGTTCCCATGGGGCACAGGGTCAGAGCTGATTTGCATATCGCCATTGTCTAACCCAGGGTGGTGTGGAGTGCAAAAAAACGATGGATTAGGACCCAGATCTTTTGACTGGGTTGAATGTGTGACATTGATCCACATTCGGTCCATCACCTGTTGTTTTTGCAATTCCGCTATAAGTGTACTGGGGATGCCCAGACGTGGGTCCCAGGCACTCCACACCACTGGAGTCAAGCTAGCCGGGCTGATGAGAGGTGTTACCTCGAAACCGGTCCGGTCCTCGGATGCTTGATTCCGTTCTGGGAAGGACATGGCTTTTGTAGTTCGGACTGGACTATTCCCATGGGGCACAGGGTCAGAGCTGATTTGCATATCGCCATTGTCTAACCCAGGGTGGTGTGGAGTGCAAAAAAACGATGGATTAGGACCCAGATCTTTTGACTGGGTTGAATGTGTGACAGTGATCCACATTCGGTCCATCACCTGTTTTTGCAATTCCACTGTTTTTTTGGTGGCAGAGGATCTGGAGTTGTTGTTTCCACGACCCCTGCCTTTGGCGCGGTTACCACGATATCCACCTCAACTTTGTTTGGTGTATGTGGACTGCATGTTGCCTTTGTTGTACTGCGTAGTTTGGGAGAGCTGGCCTCTGGAAACGCCTCTAGTGCTTGAGCGATGAAAAGACCCACCCCTGAATTGCTGGGACTGCAAGGCCCCCATGGACTTAGCAGTTTCAGTGTCCTTCTTTATCTTTTCCAAGGTGGTGTCCACCTCTGGGCCAAACAGATGATCTGGGTTTACGGTCTGATTAAGAATGGTGGTCTGTATCTCTGGCTTAAATCCCGAAATTCTGAGCTAGGCATGTCATCTCAGCATGACGCTAGTGTTGACAGCTCTGGCCACGGTGTCAGCCGCGTCCAGCGCACATTTAGTAGAAGCATTGGATATCAGCTTCCCCTCTTGGATGAGCATCTCAGCTGCCTCCTTGCATTCGTCTGGCAGGTGCTGCAACAGGGTCTCCAGTGTGTTATAGTGTGCCCTGTCATACCTCGCTAGAAGTGCTTGTGTATTTGAAATGCGCCAGATATTGGCCGCTTGGGCTGCCACCCTTTCCCCTGATGCCTCAAACACCTTAGATTCTTTGTCTGGGGGAGGAGCATAACCCGTTGTTTGAGAATTAGCCCTCTTCCGGGCATTTGAAACAACAAGAGAGTCCAGAGGCAACTGTCCCTTGATGTAAGTAGGATCAGTAGGCGCTGGTTTATACTTCTTCTCAATCCTAGGGTTTATCACCCTGGCTCTGGTAGGCTCTTTAAAGATCTCCCCAGCATGTTTTAAGACACCCTTCAACATAGGCAGAGTCTTGACAGTTCTCTCTGAGACGTAAAAGGTGTCAAAAAGAAAGTCTGCTTCAATGGGGTCAGCATAGAGCTGGACGTCATGATTTTTAGCCGCCCGTTCAATCAGGGCATTAAACGCCGCAGAATCCTCTGTAGGCGACGTTTTCACAGCATAGAGTTGAGTGTCCGGGGCAGAGTGAGGATCACCTGGGTCAGCACCAGCTGCCCAGGGTTCATTGGTATCATCAGGGTCTGTGTAAACAGGATAGCTGTACTCATCATCGCCGTCCCCAGCTTCCACGTCAGAGTAAGTGGGTGAGACATCATGGGCATGTGGAGAAAGTGGTTCCACAAGAACAGGAGTTGAAGTGGAATCCTTCTTTTTCTTCAAAGGAATCTTGTAGGACTCCATTGGCTGTTCCGGGGCAATTTTCCGTTTATGGAGGGAAAGTCTGCCCGTTTCGGCATCGATAAAGTGTTCTTGTTGTTCTTCCAATGAAGATTGTCGATGCTTCAAGGTCGGGACCACTGTTGTCGACTTCGGCACTGAGGGCACCTTCTCTGGCATCCTAGGGGTGAAAGCCTTCGGCGCCACTTTAGGCGGCAACGGTAAGTGAATGGGCATCGACGCTTTGTGAGGTTTCTCGACCGGCTTCGAAGGTGTAGGATCTTTCGGGCCGACAGTCTAGGCCTTCTCCTTGATGCGCTTCAGGGAGTCCGCCACATGCTTGGAGAAAGCGGCGGACGGCCGCGCCGAGTCGACGGGATCCTTCGAGGCACCACTAGAGGTAGAGTCGAGGGTCTTGCCGCTCTTGGCCTGGTCTTGTTGACGCTGAGTCTCGAGAACTTTCGGATCACAGAGTCCTTTGTTGGTGTCGACCGTCTTCGGCGCCGATTTACTCGGCTCGACCACCTTGACCTTTGTCTTCGGTGTGGCAGACTTCGTCTCGACGCCCTTGACCTGTGTCTTCGGATCGACAACACCCTTCTGCTTTGTTGGCGCCGACGGCTCCGAGGCCTTCGATCCGACCAAAGTAATGCGCACTTTCGGATTCGATGGGGGCACCATTGCTTTCGCTTGCGTCGAGACCGTTGGCTTTACTTTCGGTTTTGCTGGGTGCGGCTCAATAGTAATGTCCGTAGCCGAGCCCGAAGGCGGGGCCGTAGAACCCATTGTAAGATCTTGGGTAAGGCCTAGTGGCGATCCCTCGACCTGAGCCTTCTGAAGCGTTACGGCCCCAATGTCAGTTTGAGTTAGCTCTTCGCTCGAGCTATCTTCCATGGCCCCAAAGGCCCCGTCGTCGTCGTCTCCTACCTCGTCGACGACTTCTTCAGCTTCGAACATTTCAGCGTCTGCGTCGTAGTTATAGTCGACCTCCGACGCGGGATTCGACAGGTTTTCACCAACTTCCCGGTCAGCTTCCTCCTCATCATCCCGGCATTGAAGATGTCCGCAGGCGCCGGTGCAGTTTGCTGGGCCTCCTGGCGCGCAGCGCGTCGATGCTTAAGCGTCTTCTTGGACCTGAAGCGGGAACAAGCCATGCAACTGGCTTCATCATGATCCGGCGACAGACACTTATTGCACACCGGGTGGACGTCGATGTGGGGATACTTGGAGTTGCAGATGGGACATCTCTTGAAAGGGCTCCGTTCCAGGATGAGTAGTCGATAGGGTCTGTGGCGTCGACTGGGCCCTCCGCGCCGAAAGCACGCGGTTCTATGGAATCCGGCTCGGAATCAAGCTGGAAGAATCAGGCACCGAACGAATGACTATACCGACGAAGAAAAAACTAAAGACCTTTTGGCCTTAAGAAAGTTTTTTATCGATTCAGACTAGAGGGAACCAATATACATCCGAACCCAATGGCGGAAAAAAACAATCTGAGGATGGAGTCGATGCCCATGCACACTGTAGTCCAGGGGAGGAGCCACCAATCTCGTGATACTTCGAAGACTCTTCCAGGACAACAATGTGCGATCATCCGGACCCAACACTAGGCAGCGATCTATGCACAGATATGAATTCAGCAGCCCACATGCCTCGAACTGTGTAGTTTTGTCTTTTCCAATTCTCGTTTCTGTACTGGGAAGTGAATGCACACAGAAGTTTCTAGAAAATGTATACTACAAGGACAGTAAGTTGCCTTCTTTTGCGTATTATTCATTTTACAAATGCTTGGGTCAGTGCTCGCTGCCCCGTGCTACTAGGCTGCTCGCAAACGGTGTAAAAAAATAAAATACTAAATTTATTGGAGGGAGAAAAACACAAACACAGCTACGGAGCCAACAGAAAAAAGGCAACACTAAAATACTCCTGCAGGCTGATCCAAGATGGGATTGACAACGTCACAGGGCAATGGTTTAAGTTTACAAGGCAAAAGAAGCAAATGGATGAAGAAGACTGAAACCAACCCCCTTTAAAGTAAAAAATAAATATATTAAGTTTGCCATGAGAGGTGCAAGGGTCATATATGGAAGACGTGGAAATAAAGTGGGACCCCAAAACTTCAAAAAGGCCCTGCCAGTGCGAGTCAATTATAGGAATTTCTCCTTCAGTGTTACCCTTAATATTCCACTACAGTCCACCTGGAAATGAACACCCCATATGCATCGGTCAATCCATTCCTTCAAAATATGTATTGCCTCTTGCCCTTAATAATTCTAATGGCTAGGTTCACTTACCTGAAAGAAAAAATACGACGACAACGGAGTTAACAATGGAAAACCAGTGGATCTGCACATCACTCATTGTTAGATAAGTGTCCCATCGCGATGCCCACTTAACATCACTTTGCTGCAGGGAAATAATGTTTTCAGTGAGAGACTCATACAGAATAAAGTGAGAAAATAAAGCACAACGTGGATGATGAAACAAAGGCTTTCAGTATCAGTTATGGTAAGCTGCTACTCCTCTTCCACTCATGATTCATCCAGCCTCTGCCATATTTAAATGGCTGCAACTGATAACCTCTTCCATGCCTGCCTCAACCACATCCTTCCCAGTATACCTTCTGGAAAAACTGGCTCAGCCAGCTAACTAAAACTATTGGGGAGAACTCACTCTCTCCACTTTAATGCTCCTCCCTGCTTAATAGCGGACAAATCGAATTCCACAAATTTCAATCATAAGTAGGGCTCCCGGTTTTATGGTATTCATATTGTTGTCATTTCCGCCTGTATTTATCCATATTTATTTTAGGTTTTGTGAAAAAATTAAGCTGAAATTTGTATATTTCTGCATTTATGTAACCGGTTAATGTACACTCGTGCCTGAACGCTGGACAGGTTTCAATGATATATATACACACACACACTCAGATGATAAAATATGCACTTATAAGAAAAAATGCACATTTTAGTATTATGATTGTGCAAATCTACTGCGGTTTAAGGCTCTTTACTAAAATTCCCTTGCCTGTTAATCCGCACAGCTTTTGGCCTGGTAGTCATGATTGACAGCATTCAGAATCACTCAAAAACAACCCAATTTCCGTTTTTCTCCTCATTCAAAAATAAATACAGACAGGAAAATAAATGGTTTTCTGTCTGTATTTATCTGTATAAATCAGTAAAAACAGAAAACAGGGAGCCTTAATCATAAGCTACATCAACAGATCACACTTTTAACAAGCATTTGCAATGCAATAGATCTCGCATTTACGAGAGTTTAAGCTTTTGTCATTTACAACTGCAATATCTCAAACCCTTGTAAATGCGAGACCTATTTCACTTCGATGAAGCGGCCACCATTGTCCCGGGGTTCCTTGAAAGTGAAAGAGGGCAGGGAGAATAAAGCATGTTGTGCCTGCAGTAGGAGAAACCCACTAAAGAAAATAGTGCTTACCGACTAAATAAGCCATGCCTTGTCGCATTCGAAGTAAAGGGGCTAGTCGCCATGGGTGTTTACAAATGCAGACAAGGTAGTACCAAGGAGGGACTAACAATCCTAATAACGACTCGCAAGCCAGAGTTTACGAAGGACAATGAAAAGCCAATGAAGAATATGGGCGGGCAGTGGGCGGGGCTTCTCTTCCATACTCCACCGCAAGTCTCGCAGAACAGTACATGCACGCTGACTCAGGGTTGACCTAAAAATTGGGCCAGTATAACCAGAGAAGTTAGACTTGCCCGACTCTGCACCCACACCATCCCTTTTTTTCTTGATAACAGCACCTTCAGTGGCGAACCAATTGCAAGTAGAGCCTTTCAAAATCTAAACTGTTTAAATTTGCTAAATCTTTGTGTTAACTGGAAAATGTCCATAGAGATGCTTCTGCTGGAATATGAAGTCAAAATCTGATATTTGGCATATTTCTTTTACATGTATATGAAAAATGATTTTAAAATTGTATGCGTCTTCAGTGTATAAACGTGCCTTGTTAATTCATCAAACGTTTAGTGATGTATATTAAATATTTAATAAAGCTCTTTATATGGCAGATGTCTAACTAAAAAGAATGCAGAGCACTTTACAGGAAATAGGACATCGAACCCCAGTGTAAGATGTTTCAACTGGCCTATTTTGTGTCCTCTATTACATGCCCATACATGTAATTTTCCTGGACTCTTCTATCCAGCCAGTTGTATGCCGGGCTCTGTAAGGGGTAGTGGACAGAGCCTTTGTTATATTGAGCAAGTAACTGATGTTTTAGCGCCACTTGATGATTGTAGTCTTTGGATGAAAATGGCAGAGGTTACGATCCCACACGCATCGTTTATTATAAGTCCCCAAATTATTTTATAAGAAATAAACATGGAATTTTACAAATGAAGATTTAAAAGTAGGTCATTTATACTTCGAGATAGAATTTTTTGTGCTCAAATGTCTTGATATAGATTCATGAAAAGCCCTTGGGCAAATCAAAAGAAGAGCACTACAATAATCACTGGTAACATATCACGACAAGCCCAAAAGATTGGAAACTAGTTTGTCAGATATTACCCTATGGTCCTGGAATTAGTATTGGCGATGAAACAAATACCTCACTATAACCAGCAGTTTTGCACAATTATTAGATATATGCATATAATGCAAAACCTACGGAGGCTACGATCTGCATGAAAAATATGCACATTTCCCTTGCAGCATTTCCCTCGTTAGCAACTATCATAAGGAGTAATATTATTTAAAAAACCTATAAACTTTACAACTGCTTATATAGCCTCAGTGAACAAACAGATCTTGAAGCTAGGATTCCATTGCTTTAGAGCCGTATTGGTGCCAACGCAAAATCCCAATTAGATTTTGTGGGGACAGAGCAAAGCAACAGAGACAAATTGAAGATCGTAACAGCAAGAATCAGAAAGCTTAACCACAAGAGTCAGCAAAACCTCTGTTATTCAAGTGCACCAATACACCCCTAGCATTGAAAGGGTTAATTAACTTTCCACCCTGTAAATGACGTATCCTCCAGTTTATTAGGAAATGCTAAAACGAAGTGGTGCAGTCGGCAATGTACCCACTGCGCTCGCATTAAGAGAAGCTATTTAACAAAGATGAATACACAAGCTCTCCAAAGTAGCTAAAGTTCCAGAGCGTCCAAGCCGAATTTTCCATTACTTTAAAAAATGTTTACCGTTTTTGAGATTGCGATTCTATGGGTTGCGTTCATTCTTAATCTCCATCGTCAAATTACAGCTTAGGGAATGGTGCACCATTATTCAAAATGCAACAGTTGCAAGACAACTATTACAGGGTCCCACTGCTGCAAAATGTAGATGAAGATAAAACAAATGTGCAAAAACCTTGGGACTATATTTCTTACCTCCCAATGGACAGAGTAAGAGAAAAGCAGCTGGTTCTCTTTGGTGGGGTCGATCTCCTGAGGAGAGTTGCGAAACGATTCGGGAAGTGTGCATGCCCCCTTCTCATTCACCTTCAACTCTAGAGGAAGACAGCTTAAACATCAGTAACTTCATTAAGACAAACAGGTGAAAGCATAATAAAAAAAGGTTACGTAGTCTGGAATGCACTGTGATCTGATAAGGAGGCTTTCATCAGAAACCAAACAAAACGATGCCCTTACATGTAGGAGATGGCAGCGCAGTCGAGCAGATTAGGTCTTTGAAACAATCCTCATCTTTGTAGATCCTGAAAACGACACTTATCCTGGTGCGCCCACTCCCCCTAACCCAAATCAATCTGGCTCCTTTAGCCGTCACCAGTGTGACTCGCTTGTGGACCAGCAAATTGCCCTACCACCATGAATGGAAATTCGTCTGCCCACCACAAACACAGTGAGACACCAACAATCACCATTTATGTTAGCCACTAACATCACACAGTCATGCTACCACCGAAACGTGACCTACCACTGTTAGACACAACAAATGCCAACCTTTACAAGCTATCAAAATGCTGTCTGGTCCTTTCCCACAATCAAAAATGTTTATTTCTGGAAACCTTAAAGCAACTTGCTACCCTCCATGCCAACAAAACAAGATCCAAGCCTCCCAGCGTCCATAACACTGCCCATCCTGTTGTGCCACCTCATCCACCACCACCACTACTACTACTACTACTCTTATCACCGTGGGGCACTAAAATACCAGCAAGTAAAAACAGCTATAATCTCCCCTCTTATGCCATCAAAAGAGAAATGGCAAGCAAACATACACTACTACATGCGTGCCACCAAAAGAAAAGCCACCCTTTTGGGTCACCAAACCTCCCATTTGCATTTGGATCGCTCCCAAATACCCCACATTCAACCAACTGCATGCTCAAAGGGTCATTCTTGTAACACACCGACAAACCCCATGGGTCCTCAAATTAATCATAATACCTGTGGTCCACCTAACAAAACACTTACCTTTGTAAGCCACAAATATTGTTTCAGTACAGACTAAGAGAACCCCATAAATCCTCTCAGGCCTTCAGAAAAAGAAAACATCTGTTGCTTCGCTGGATATTGAACTACCTGCACTAAGATTCAAATAACTTAACCACCTCAACATCTGAGGTTCAAACATTTCCAACTTCGCAAAGCCATTAGCAGCAAAAGAACTCTCTAGTGTCCCCTGCAGAGGACACATAAAACACCTGAAGTTCTTGTAGTCTATAAAAGTAGACACTCAGCAGGACCTCAAGTCTCCAAAACACTAGGACACCTTGCTCACAGAGGAGCAGAGGTACAAACCCCTAAAATATTGACTTCCGAGTAGGTTGAGAAAGCTTAACTTTTACCTGATAATTTGATGCTCTGAGGAATGACCTCAAAACGCACAACCCTGAAAGTGTGCTCCTGGTTATCTTCCACGTCCTCCCGGTGATAATGCAGGATAAAGGATAGGTGGTTGTGCACATAATACTGAAAGAAAAATAAAACATCAGGGTTAGCACTCTTAGCATTTTCATGTCGAGAAAGGAAAGCTGGTAATGCATCCCTAAGAGATTCGCTCCAAAGGAATCAACCCTTCTACACAGAGCACAAAACAGCACCTCCATGGTTACTCAGTTACCCTTTGAAAGGTCGCCTTCATCACAACTCTGAAGGTAAGTTCTACCTTCCCCAGGTAACACAGATCAAGTTGTGGCATTCCACGCTTACTCTATTGTCTTTTATTTCTTTTTTTTCTTCTTTTCCTTCTTTTCCTTCTTTAAACCCGACACGGTACCCATGTTCAAACTGCACTTCAGATTCTTTTTTCTTTTCCCCATCTTCGCTCTTCAAGAAGATCTCCAGGCGGGATGCCACAGGAAGGTTATCAGCAATTCTGAAAACAAAAAGCAGGAGGCTTGAGACTACAGTCAAGAAACTGCTATTAAAATGCTGGAAAAACTGTTATTTATTGTTTCTATTGTCAAACTACAGGAAGAGAAAAAAAATGTACTAAGGGGTGGGGAAAATGTTACTTAAAGTGCCAAGACCAAATTAGAAAAAATTCCAAACATAGACAATTGCAGCCAAAAAGTTAAAGGAACAAGAAAGTAAAAGCTCAATAGGAGAACAGGTTGGGCAGGGTGCACGGAAAGCTGAAAGATCCCCATGGTAGTTAAAAAAAAAAAATACAGCAAGTGCAGACAAAAAACCCAAAGCTGCACTCACTATTTTGTCACCACCCAACCAATATGGCAAGATTTAAATTAAGTGGATTGGAACAAAGTGAAAGGCATTAATGTTTATACAAAAAAAATGATCCGGTAGAATCATATGCCAAGAGAGAAGCACCACACCTCCAGCACCCTGATCCAACCCCAAAACCTAACCTGGAAGGACAGGGAAAGACTTACAGGTGGATGTAGTACTCCTCCTCGATGCGCTCTACCATGAGCTTACTCTGCGCAACGGTCAACGTTGTAGTTTTACTGGGCGAGTAGCACAGAACCTCACACTTTTTCTCACTGTTCATCAGTACATTGAAAGGAGTGTTAACAATTCGGTCACCGCGCAGCACCTCACCTGCATGAAAACAGAGACCCCCCAATACATATTAATCTAAAGGACATGTTCCTACAACTAGTACCTTGAGAATGATCACGGGGTTGCAAGCAGCACCATCTGAAGTAGGCCAGTTTCTCGCTCTAGATATAAATGACAGAAGCCTTCTTGTACGATAGCTACTCAGGCAAATCACATATCCTATCTAGATGCAAGAGACTCACCAAGTAAGCCATCTATGCATTGGCTCCTCTATCCGCCCATACATCACCCAGCAAACAGACTTCTACCCATAGCATTCTCCCTTCAGAAATACATGACTGTCGAGAAATTCCTTTTTTACAACATGCCTGCTTCTCCGTTGAAAAAGAAGTAGCAGTATAAAGTATACCCCCCCCTGAACATTTTTATTCACAGAAACCGGTTATGGAAAGTACGTCTTCTGCCCTTCTTCTAAGGCTGCTCTGTCCAAGTAACCTTCTATGGCACACCATTTGTGTGGTTTGAAGCCACAGAGCTAAACCTAAACAATCGTAGTGACCCATCAAACAGGGAATTAATATACAAAACAGCAAGCAACATCAGAGGCTGCATGGCCGACGTATGGAGGAAGGATTACAGAGAATAGCACAATAGAGTTTACCCAGATTTTCAGCCTTATAAATGATCTTGTCAGGTTGGCAGAAAGGCAGCGAATAATACTCATACGGAAGTTGAGTCCGAGAACTTGTGAGCTTCACAGCCTATACAAAGATTAAAAACAGGGTATTGGCACAAGAACACATCAAGGGTCCATGAAACAGCTAGGACTGAGAAATATATCCAACCACCTCCTCCCTGCCCATTCCAACATATAGTCTATTTGATGTAATTGAATCCTGCCACTGGAAATCACATGGCAAGACTAACCGGATTGTTGACTGGAAAGCAGGTTTACCCGGTCTACTAACAATTATAAAAGCAGGAAAAGCATTGTAAATCAGGCCTGTAAGAAGTTTCAAGCCAGTCTGTGGGTGTATTTGAACTTCACAACTTTGGAAAACTGAGAAACTTGTGGAATTTACAACTTTATGTCGGGAGATTTTTCCAGCAAATGCATGCCTTAGTGGGAACATTCTCATTCGGAAATATTTTTTTCCGCACACTAAACATTCATCTTGGAGGACTTTGTACCAGTTATTTTTAAACTTCACTATTGGTATGGCATAGTGATATTTTTAAATTAACTACTGGTATGGAGTAGAGGGAGCTGCAGTTCATATAGCCTTTAAAAAGATACCCATATATGCTTTCAAAATTGGTATTTCATCAACATAGATTTCAGATAACACATCAACATCTTTCACAAATATTATAAGGTGGACAGGACTTCAACTCAGTTGCCTTTCCTCCATTATTCGATGAAATCTTTATTCAGTTTAACAAACTTTAAAAGTGAATAGAGCAATAATTATCATTAATGATAACAGTTGTATGATGAAATGTATTTCATACATTCCAGTTCACTTAATCCAGTAACAGGCTACCAATAATATTTACAACAGTAAGTATATAGTTAAATAATCTCATTACGTGACGTGCATCCTTTTTTTCCACTATTCCCAATATCTTTCCAGTATTCGTCCAGCACAGCTTCCACCTTTGATGCCAAACACAGTCACTCGGTATCGCACCAGTACCTCCTCGCTCTTGTGACTCACCTTCAGCACAGGCCCCTCCACTACCCCAAGCATCTTTACCAACATTTCCCTCAGCTTTTGAGAAGAAAATCAAAAAACCTACCTTGATTTCCACAGGGTCATTTTGATGGAAGTTGATTGGGGCAACACCAGGCACATAGAAGGTGCTCGCCCTGTGGAGAATGGCGAGAAGGGCCAAGGCCCACAAGCACCTGGCCTGTGGAATTGGAGAGAAAGGTTAACAGATTAAATCATTTTCATTGCGCTTTGGGCAACATCAGATACTCTTGTTTTTGCTGGATCGTAGAAGTAAGGAAGGGTTTGGGGCGGGAAACTTCTCAAGCAGCTCCTGCAATTTCTGCACAGCACATAAAGCTATTTTCTTGCCATAGGGTACTTCCATCACTTTGTAAAAATCATTCTCAATGCGAAATGTACAGTCTACAACTAGAAGCAATATATCTATTTAAGACAGGAGATGGGCACGCGCAAGACGGACTGCAACTGTGGACGCGCGAGAACACGTGCTACCATCCACTGTGAGCCGTTGCTGTTAATTAAGTTTCAGTTTCATTCTTAAAGATGTACAGCTGGCACTTGCTAAAGCATTAATGACCCTTTCTTTGTTGTGCAGCTTTAACATTAATAAGTCACTTTTCAGGTGTATTGAAGACATGAAAAGGGGAAGGGGGTGTGGGTTGGTGAAACAAAATATTTTCATAAGATCATATAGTTTGGAGGAAGCCAGGTTTTCTAGTTTCACTTTGTACAAATACTGCACTACATGGGTGTCTTATTTGTCTCATTTTATCCAGGATATTGAACCTTTGTTTTAAACTTTGTGCACATGGTTAGAGCGAGGGTGGCAGACAGAAGCCACACAAAAACTCGCCTTGTTTTGGTCTCGATGTTCCAAGAGGACCTCGAGCTTGCCCAGAGTCAAATATCTGGCTCGATCCTGGTTCGAGCTTTAAGTGGTCACCCACTTCTCTTTTAAAATCAGTCTCGTCTTCCGCCAGGAGCATTTTCCGTGATGGGATTTTTGAGCTCCTGCGTAGAGTGTTGAAGCAAAACCACAAGTCCCAGAATTCAGCTCGCTGATGAGTGCTGACTGAAATATCCACAACTGGCTGGCAATGTAACAAATGGCTGACGGCCATATGGTAGCTATGTGGGATACAGGAGAGAGGTGTGTTAGGGGTTTAAAAATTATCAGGTGTACCGGGTCGATTGCACAGTTGCCTTTTGGCCATTTTAGTCTTTTTTTTGTTGTATTCTGGAACTTGTAGTCCTCAGTGCCTAATAAGGCAAAGAGGTCTAATTCCCAGACTGCAAAAAAAAATCCTGGTGTGAACAAGTACTTTATGCATGGACTTGAGCATCTTGAAACCGCTCTAGTATAGAAGAAGAGTATCATATGACATGCGTAATAGATTGGACTTTGGGGGAAAATAGTGAAAATATGTAGGGACTAAGTAGAGGACAGGCTTGGCACAAAGCGGTGGAAGTAGGGAGGGGTCAATATTCCCCACGCTTGTGCTGCAATATTTATTTATGGATTTTAAAGCAAAGCCGCCTTATTATTTATTATTATTGACGAGGCAACTAACTCAGCTAAGACCACTAGATGTCACCAGATCCTGGATCTGCCATACTTTCTTTTCTCTGCAGAACATTTTTTTCTCAAAATTCGAAACAAGTTTTTGTCCTGTGACACGATGCGGGTCCCGTGCTCGTGGTATAATTGGACTCATGGTGCATCTGGCAAAAGAGGCCCAGATAGGCCCAAAACCGGTCTGTGGTTGCTTGTTTAGTCTGTTAATGAGTTTCTCCTACTGCAGCTACAAAATGCTTTCCTGCAACATTCAGCGCCATGCGAGCCTTCACTTTCCAAGCAGCCCGGGACAATGGCGGTCGCTTCTTAGCAATGCAACAAGTCTTGCATTTACAAGAGTTTGAGCTATTGGCATTGTAAATGACAATGGCTTTTTTCTAGGAGTTAATTATCAAAATAGATAAAGAAAAGGCATTGTCATTTACAATGCTAATAGCTTAAACTCTTGCAAATGGGAGACCTATTGCATTGCAAATGCTTGTTTTTATTTTAGACAGCCATTTCAAAAGGTATCTGATTCTTCAGCTGCACAAAACGTGTGCACATTTTTTTTTAATTACTCTTCTTTGGGGAGTCCACTTAATTTGTGAATCTGCCTTTTTAGGAGCAAAGTAAAAACCGTATTTCAGTCTCAGCGTCGTCTGCCTAACGTATGGTGAGCTTGGGCAATTTGCACGGTTTATGGCCCATTCACCCTCGAGCACAGGATAAGAACTTTTCACCGGAAAGAGCCAGTTACATTGCAACACAATTTAACAATGCTTGGTTTTTACTATGATGGGTAAAGCATATGCTGTATTACATCTGTGGCAACTCATTCTGGAGAATTGGATACGTTTAAAGGCATTTTTGTATGAAAGCTTGTGTGTTTATGTTTAGTTACCCAATAATGATGTATTCCATCAGCAACTATGCCTTATTTTTTAAACACATACATTACTGGATATAAAGGATTTCTATATTTGCAGGCACTAGGGTCACGATTTCAACGGTGCAGTGGCACAGGGGCAAAGTTCTAGGAACAAACTGAATAATTGGTATATTTTACTACCAAACAACCAGTCACAAGGGCAGTCACTAGGGTCCAGATTTGAATGGTGCAGCAGGCACAGTGGCACAGAACACAGATTATTGCTATGTTTTACTACTAAACCAGCAGTCAAGGGCAGTTACCTTGCAGGCACAAAGGCCATGATTTGAATGATGCAGCAGTGGCAAAAAGGACAAAAGGTCCAGGAAACCCACTGAACAGCGATTATTGCTATATTTTACTACTAAACAAGCAGTCAGAAGCACTTTTGTGGACTTTTCAAACTAATGCACCCAAAGAAACACCTAGCCTAAAAGCTCACTATAATAAGAGCTGTAACCTATTGAACGTTTCAGTCTACCTACAACTTATGTTACATTCAGATCTTTTATGTGATACAGTGCCACTGTTTTTGTATGGTCCTAAAATGCTTATGAATCTGGACACACTAACACCTTGGTAAAGGCATTCTCCATTCTATAACATAAGCACTCATACCGCTGTAAACACTATATAAATACTTATAACTTACCACATGGAATTCCTCAGCAAGAACTGGCAAAGTCAATAGGTCTTGCCTATGCGAGAGCCATTCGCTTTGTCAAGTTTTTTATAGCTTTATTATACAGCTGCGATAGCTTCAGTGCAGCATAACAAAAATAAAAGTGCTATAACGTGGACAACGCTGGCGGTGTCATACAGCTTTTTAAAATTACTTCCAGCTATTTGCAACATAGCTAAACAAGCATTTGCAATGCAATAGGTCTGGCATTATGAAAGTTTGAGCTATTGGTATTGTAAATTACACTTTTTATTTATGTGTTGGTTTTGAAAATAGCGAAATTAATAGCTTTGTCATTTACAATGCCAATAGTTTTAACTTTTGCAAACGTGACACCTATAGCATTTGTAATGCAATATGTTTTGTATTTACATGACTTAGATGTATTAATATTACAAACAATGGCTATTTTTTTAAAAATAATTAATACTTAAATAAAAGTTATTGTAATTTATAATGGCAATAGCTTAAACTTTTGGAAATAACTTTTGGGAAGATTATGTTCAGTGTATTTTTTTGTGATGAAAATACAAGAACAGAAGTGAAATATTAACATCTTTTTGTGACATTTGTAATAAAGCTTGAAACATTGAGAGAACATATTAGAACCAGTTGAATAGTTGCACAGTGTGATGCTGTGGCGCTGAGTGGTGCTGTGGCGCTGAGTGGTGCTGTGGCGCTGAGTGGTGCTGTGGCGCTGAGTGGTGCTGTAGGTCTAGCAATTATGCAGGTTTGAGCTATTGCATTGTAAATTACAATGCCTTTTATTTGTGCTTTTGTATGTAAAACATAAATAAAAGGCATTGGCATTTACAATGGCAATAGCTTAAACTTGTGTAAATGCGAGACCTATTGCATTGCAAATGCTTGTTTAAAGATGGTTTTGCCTTGTGTGGCCGTATTGTAGTAGTGCACTACAGCTGTGGGGACTATGGGTAGTCACGGGAAGCACGAGGGGAGGAGAACCTGACAGGGAAGGGTGGTTTAAATTTACAGATGTAGTAGTGCAGCAAGGTGCTCTTGGATGCCGCTCAAACGCAACACATTTTTGTAAAAAGCTGGCTCCAATAAACAAGCAATGTGTGCAACTAACTAAATAATTAAATGCAGGGAGAAGTGAAAGTGGAGAAGAACCTGGCAGGGGGGTGGAATTTACAGATGCAGCAGTGCGGAGAGGGGATCTTGGGTGGCGCCAGAACAAAAGTGGAGTGAGAAATTGTGACGGAATGGGGCGGAAAGGAGGGATAGGAAAGGTTGGGGGGGCGGGGAAGCTGACGAGGAGGTGGGGAGGGGCAGCGAGGCGCTTGGGAGAGTGCTGTGCTTTGAGGCATGACGGCCTGAAGGAAGGCGATACATTGTGGAAAGAGGTTCACGGGGAGAGTGTAACAAGAGCCAACATCTGGCTCTGCCAGTGGAAAACTACCTGCCGGTACAACTCTAAATGAGGCGGGCAGAGGGTATGCCATCGCAATTGGAATGGAGTACCTCTGGAGCGCTCGGACACCTTTGGGTAATGTTCGCGCTATATAAAATCGCATTAAATAAATACCCTGTTCGCAAGACTCAGCCCCAGCAGTGAAAATTATATAACTTGCAATTGGAGTCAAAAGGAAAAACAAGCTGTAGTCAGAAATATTCATCTAACAGTTGTAGAGTTAATGTACGGGGCACCGGGTGTACTGCGAGAGCAACCACACGCGGCGCCATTCACGCCAGTGGAACTGTGCGTGGCGTCACGAGCTCTTGATCACCAGGGCCGCCTCGTTCTTCTTGTGAGACTGGCAGTGAGGCTGCGGCGAGCTGGGAGAGACTTGGAGAGAGCACTGGGGTGAGGGTGAAGGGAGAGGAAGGTAAGAGAGAGGGGACTGCGTGGAACAGAGAGAAGAGAACGGGGAGACAAAGCGGTAAAAGAACGAGGTCGAAAAAAAAAAAAAGAGTGATTTAGCAATAAAATGAAACAAACAAAAACACAGGTAAGAGAAGCAAAAGGGAGAGACACAGAGAGAAACAAATGGCGAAAGGCAAATGAGAGTCCCAAGTTAAAGGGGAAAGTGTTGGTAGGAAGGGAAATATGGAAAACATGGAAAGGCAAAGATGGAGAAATGAAGGGCAGAAGTTACAGGAGCAGGAGAAAGAAAGGTAAAATAAATAATGACGCCGGTGGAACTGTGCGCGGCCCCACCAGCTCTGGATCACCAGGGCCGCCGCCTCCTTGTGAGACTGGCAGTGAGGCTGCGGCGAGCTGGGAGAGACGTGGAGAGAGCACTGGGGTGAGGGTGAAGGGAGAGGAAGGCAAGAGAGAGGGGGACCGCGTGGAACAGAGAGAAATGCAAACGGGGGAGACAAAGCGGAAAAAGAACGAGAAGGAAAAAAAGAGTGATTTAGCAATAAAATGAAAAACAAAAAACACAGGTAAGAGAAGCAAAAGGGAGAGATACCACGAGAAACAAATGGCGAAAGGCAGATGAGAGTCCCAAGTTAGAGGGGAAAGTGTTGGTAGGAAGGGGAATATGGAAAACATGGACAGGCAAAGATGGAGAAATGAAGGACAGAAGTTACAGGGGCAGGAGAAAGAAAGGTAAAATATTTAATGAGGTGATGTGATACAGGCAAGAGGTAACCATAAGAGCAAAACAAGAGGTAACCATAAGAGCGAAACAAGTCGGATGGGGGGGCGGGGCAGCAGGGGAGTGAGCGAGTGATAGGGAACGAGCATATGGGGTGTGAGTGAGGCCATGCGAGCGCTGGCGATGTGTCGCACTTCAATAGATCACATGCATTGGGAAGAATCCGCATGTTCAAGAGTGTTGTTTCCCCTACAATATGTCAGAGCTATAAATAGCTCGACCTAAAAAACAATGAACAAAGCCAATAAATCTTACATAGGAAGACTGATTGGTATGGCCATTGCTTGTTCTCATCTGCCCACCTTTCCAAGTAGATTTGCAGTTCTAATCTACTTGGAAAGGGGAGGAAGACTATTACAAGGCTTTGCCAATCTCTTAATACAAGGTCATAGCCTTCAGAACTAGAAAAAACTTACAGATTTACATAACAAATCTCCTTATTTTCATACAGCTCACAGACCAGTACACCCAATATTACACGTGCAGGCAAAGAGCTATCAACACAAGTGACAAAATGCCTCCACACACATCATAAAATAACAGCCATAGCACTAAGTGCTCTCTCTTGTACCAATAATCCGCAATAAATCCCCTCAAACTGTTGAGTATGCAACTCGGAGACCAGACTTCTCATTCCAGTTTCTACACTTGGCCTAAAGTTTTGTGGTCCATTCAAAACTAGTTGTTATTCTGTAGCTTTATTTAACTTTACCTGTAAAGCTTACTAACAGGCTAACCCCACAATTAAGCAAGATTTCTATTAAAAATATTCTGATCATACTCGTGGCTAATGGGGATTCTGGAACAATGGTGCCCATCCAAAGGCTATTTAGGCAATTCTTCTGCTCAACTCGCCCTAGCAAAACGGTGCAAACGTCCTTGCTGTGTGATGGATATCCCTGGTTTACGAGTATGGAAGGCAGAATCTCTCGATGTGTAAACAGCAGTATTTTTTTAATGGAAATATGATATTTCACTAACCATTCTGTTTTTTGTGTGAAAAAAAACACACTTTTGCTTATTTCAAGGTAACTATTTACTAAAATCAAAAGAAAACCCATACCCCCCCGCGGCACTGGAAATACTCCACAGTAGAATCAATGAAAAAATGTTTACAAGCGAGGGCAATTGTTCTACCATAGTTGGTATGATGGGAAACAGCATACATTGTATTAATTCAAACCACAATTTTACACATGGAAATTAACTCTTTAATGGGCCGAGATCGGGCTAGCCACAGCAGAGTCAGTTACTATGGCTGAATTCGGCAATATCCTTATAATTCTGGATTCTTAGGTTAAGCCTTGGAGATTCTTCTGACCCAGTCCATCACCTATGACAAAGTCCATGTCCCCTTTCTTTTTCGCAGTGCTGAAGAGGGAGAAAGTAAAGAGTACACTGGCTTGGCCTGCATTTCTTTTTAATCAGAAGTGCACATCCAGTAAAACGTCATCCTTTTAAATCCTCAGTCCAATAAGTAACACGTCGGGACCCAAGACTTTTTGTCCGCACCCTTTTTCATTTACAAAGTGCTTCCTTTGGCGGCATTCATTTCTTGGTTTGGTTTTATTATTTTCTGCTATATCAACACTCAACTTGATCATCTGCATGGATTTGAATGTTCTGTTATTTCTACAGTCTCGACTACAATGGTGTCCAAAGTATATTTCCGACTGAATGGCTTCTACCTATCCAAAATTGAATGCGAGAATAAAGAGTTTTTCATATTAGACTGCACACCATCCTTGTGGTCACAAAAGCGATGGTTTGCTTCGATGGATCTGAATCCCAACTCTGTTCAAAAGGTTAGATACCTAGGGCCAATTGTTGTTTCATAATTCAAATTTAAAACTCTGATCATCAAGGCGACTGTCACTTGCTCTGTAGCTCTTAAAGCCTTAAAGAAAGAAAAAACATGGTTGGGTTGGTCTTATGGTTGTGGTCGACGCACTGAGATCATCCAGCCTGGATTAGGGCGACTCTATTTATTAAGAGTATCCTAAATATGCTCCTTACCAATTATAGATTGTCAGAAATAAGTCAGGCAGACTGCTACAAGGTGCTTTAAATCTGTATCCGAACATCCAGGCGATCAACGCAGGCTTCCGATTAAGAGTCACATCAACTACATATATCTGGTTATATATATATATGTTGAACAGAGCCATTTAAGGCAGGACCTTGATTTAGATCTGGGTTGACTGGTTACTCCGTCACAACGGTGACAGATATCCTGTCCACCGAAATATAAATCCTATAGGTTATAATGGGATTTATATTTAGGCTGACTGGATATCCATCAATGTTGTGACAGAGTAACACGTCCGCCGAGATCTAAATCAGGCCAATAGTCCCAACGTTTTTGTAAAATTGCTTTCTTCACCAATACCCTCACTCATCTATGCCCTTGCAAATCTGCACTTCGTCAGGTCCAGATACCTTAAAAAGGTAAATTATTCTTCGAAGAGACCACCATCTACTGTACAATAAAAATAATAACAAGGATTGACAAAGCCCATAGATTCGGTTGGATGAGAGCATTTTTGGGTTTGTCAATGCTTGTTTTGTCTTTGAAGCACTTAATTCTTGGAGAAGCTTTGGGGCTCTTGTCAATCTAGAACCAACATTGACAAAAATCAAAAATATTTATTTGGACTTGAAAAGCATACATTGCCATAGTCGTTCCTGCCAACTAATAGAATAACTTTGTGTGGATGTGTTCTTCGTAAAAGAGAATAAATCACTCACAATGAAGTTAGGCAATGACTAGAGCAGGCTAACCGATTATCCGATGCTATATGCATGGTCAGCTGGAAAAAAATGTGAATGACAATAACAGGCTAATAGTTTAAAAAGGCTGGTTGAGGGGCGTGGCCAAGATGGCGGCGGAGTACGACGCCTTTCCGAGCCGCTCCGGCGCTGATCCGACAAAGCTTCTAATAGCACGATCCTGAGGGAGCGGCCCGCTTCAAAAGTGGTGGGGAGGTCTACCTGACGAGGCGGTCTGCTTTGGCGCTGTCGCTGGAGTGGTGAAGCCCCGAGATCGCCCTCGAGATCGATCGAACTCCGCGGCCTGTGCGACCCCGGCCTTTCCTGATCTCAACGTCCGGCGTGGGAGGAGGGCGGAGCCCCTGAGGTCCCGCCTGGAGACACCGAAGCTAGCGGAAGGTGGAGGGACGCTTTGTATCATCGGGCCGGAAGGTCTAGCTGCGGATGTGGCTTGGAGCCCCCTGGCCCGCAAGGTGCGGCAGAATCGCGGGGCTTGGCGAGAGGAGCCCCACAGTGGTTGCCGAGGGGTGGTACGAGACTTCTGCACACCGGAGGTGATGGCCCTGGGCGGTAGCGATTTCCCTGCCCATGCCTTGAGGTGGTGAGCGACACCGGACCAGCAGTTCCCGGCGAGGCCCGAGCCACGTGTGGGTCGGAAGAAGCTTGGGGGACAACGACAGCACCTGTGCGTGGCCGCCATTGGACTTTTGCTCGCCTGTGCACCGGTGAGGACCGCGGCTCGTACTGCTGTACATGTGGAGCTAGACACATCTGCGGACTATAAGGTGAAGCCTGGTGCTCGATTTGTGGTCGCCCGCTCTAACCTGGGCCGAGCGATAAGGCCCGCCATCCTGGTTGGCCAAGTGGCGCGTGGTCGGGACACTGTGGGCCGCCATGTCTAATGCGCAACGCAAACGGGGTCAGGGAAAGGATAAGGCCCTGAAATCCTCCCAGCAGCCGGCGTCCCCTGGAGCTAGAGGATCGTCGAAGCAGTCGGATGACGAAGCGCCAGCGACAAAAGCCTTCATGACTGAACTCTTTGCCTCCATTAAGGAGGACATCTCCGAACTCCGGGCGCAATTAGCCTCCGATTTGCGGGAGGTGCGGAGAGATGTTGACGGCCTGGGCGAGAGGGTGGCGACCCTGGAGGACCGTGATCTAAGTGTGGCCACCGACGTGCACTTGCTGCAGCAGGATATCATCCGCCTCACCGAGCAAAACCTGGACTTACAAACGCACACGGAGGATTTGGAGAACCGCTCCCGTAGAAATAACATTCGTATACGGGCGGTGCCATGGGACGGTGAGGCAGGGGACCTGCGGGGATATGTCCAGGAGTTATTCCTCCAAATATTGGATGAAGAGGATACAAAAGAGATTCAGATGGACAGAGTGCATAGAGTGGGGCTGCCCAGGCGCGGAGGGGGACCCCCCCGATATCCTTGTGTGCGTCCATGATTTCCAGCTTAAGGAGAGGATCCTCCGCAAGGCCAGAACAATCACGTCGCTGCAATTCCGGGACCACCGCCCCCAACTGTACCAGGATTTGGCGGCCTCTACCCTGCAGAAATGGCGGGAGTTCCGCCCGGTGACTACATTCCGGAGAGAACGGGGCATCGCCTATTCCTGGGGTCATCCGTTTAGGATCATCTTTCGGTGGCAGAATCGTCTTGCGCAAATCCGCACGCTTCAAGCAGCGAAGGAGCTTCTGGGCTTGGAAGATGTGCCGCCCTCACAGGCCGCGACTGCTTCTCCATCTCGGAGGCGCCACCGTTCATCTTCCTGGCATAGGGTGGGTGCCTCACCTAACCGACGGCGGCCGGACCTCTCTATCAGCTTGCAAGAGCGGGGCAACGCTGTGGCGTCGGTGGCATCGGCCACATTGGCTGACACGCAGCAAAGCTCCGGAGCGGCATGACCTCCTTATCTTGATGGATCGGCGCCGGAGGGGTTCGGGCCTTCTGGTTGGGGGGTATGAAAGTACTCTTGGAGGAGACACCCTCGACTGTGGCCATGGGGGATAGTGTACTAGTCCCTCCGGCCTGCTTCCTGGACGGAAGGCCTCCTACGGACTTCGGCCTTCTGGACATGATGAGTACTGTTTTTGCATTTAGATTTCTGTTTCTGCTCCTGTTTTTGGTTGTGTTTCGATTGGGGCGGGGATGGGAGTTGGGGAGTTCGGGATGTTGGGGGGGGACCCGTGACGGTTGGACTGGGGGGACGTTTGATGTGTGGCTGTGGATGTGCGTGTACAATAGTGTTGTGGATGTCATTGCACTGGTAGACTGGCGACTGCTGGTCATCTCTTGTGTGGGGGCTGGTCTGGCTGTGGGGAGGGGGACACCTGGCGTACTGAGAGCAGTTTCTGGGATTTATCTTTATTATGCCGATTAGTATAGGGACGTGGAATATTAAGGGCATGAATTCACCACAGAAGCGGCAGAAGGTTTTGAAGTATGTAGTGGACCACCACCTTGATGTTGTTGGGCTGCAAGAAACACACTTGGCGCGGAAAGATGAGATGAGGCTCTGCCATAGGGCCTATCCCATTATTTATAGGTCTTCCGCTGCTACGAAACACAGGGGAGTGGCACTCCTCTTCAGAGCTGCATTGCACTTTCAGCCTGTGGAGGTCCGTCACGACAAGGAGGGCCGTTGGCTAATGGTCAAAGGACTTATACAAGGGCGATTGTGCACTTTCGTGGTGGTGTATTTACCCAATGCTGGCCAGAATAAGTATTTGCAGGATCTACTGGTGAAGGTGGGAGACTTTGCAGAAGGGCACCTGTTCCTGTTGGGGGACTTCAATTTGGTGTGGGACAGGGATCTGGACAGCTCAGGGGGACACAGGGTGGGTACAGGGGTGTTTTCTGGTTCCACACAGCAAGGGGTGGGGGAGCTGGGACTAGGTGATGGCTGGCGTTTTTTTCGCCCTACCACGAAGGACTATACATTCTTTTCACACGTGCATCACTCCTATTCCCGCTTGGATTACATCTTCCTTAGTCAGTCCCTACGCGGGAACGTGCTGGATGCCGCCATTCTTCCAATCTCGGTGTCGGACCACAGTCTCTTGGTGCTTAATCTTCGTTGGTCACCGCCTGACGCTGCGTGTCGGAAGTGGTATTTTCCAGCGTCGGTGGTCAGGGACGATGTATCTAGCCAGGCATTGCGCCTTGCTATCCGTGAATTCTTTGACCTCAATCCTCCATCGGACACTTCGCTGGCGACCACGTGGGACGCCTTTAAAGCTACGATCAGGGGCACGTGTCTGGGTCTCAACTCGCAGCTTAACGCATTGCGGAGGATGGAACGTGAAGCCTTGGAGGCTGAGGTACTCAAGCGGGCTCACAAACTTAACCCCTCGAGAGTGACGCTCCGGCCTTTGACGGCGGTACGGGGCAAGTTGAAGGCACACTATGCCAATAGGGCCGAGCTTACTCTCCTGCGATTGGGGCGTCAATCGTACTCTTGCGGCAACAAGATTGGCAGACACTTGGCGCGACAATTGCGGGACAGGAGGGAGAGGGAATACGTAGGGGGGGATCAGAGATTCCGCGGGAGTGCTACACCACCGCGACGGGGCGAAGGCGGACATTTTTGGACGCTTTTACGCCGACCTGTACACGGGCGACGCCCTGGACGCTGCATCACAGCGGGAGTTTCTACAACGTTTGCCGCTACCACAGGTCTCTAGGGAGTGGAACGACTTGTTAGAGGCACCGATCTCGTGGGAGGAGGTTCTCACCGCCATCAAAAATTTGAAACTACATAAGGCCCCGGGTCCGGACGGGTACACAGCTGTCTTCTACAAGACGTATGCGACTGAGCTGTGCGATTTTCTGGTTACCCTTTTTAATGATATGGCGACGTCGGGAATGAACGCAGGGACTCTGGCGGAGGCGGTGATTACGGTCTTGCCGAAACCGGGGAAGGAC
This sequence comes from Lissotriton vulgaris, assembly GCF_964263255.1. Lineage (NCBI taxonomy): Eukaryota > Metazoa > Chordata > Amphibia > Caudata > Salamandridae > Lissotriton > Lissotriton vulgaris. The sequence goes on from NC_141695.1 coordinate 1,666,667,349, forward strand.
CCGGAGCAGTGTGCTTCGTTCCGCCCCATAGCCTTGCTTAACATAGATGCGAAGCTTTATTCGGCGATTCTGGCTGGCCGTCTCCAGGATCTGCTTCCGGCGATCATACACCCGGACCAGTTCGGCTTTATTAAGGGCCGCCAGACTCACGACAATACCCGTAGAGTAGTTCACCTTATCAAAAAAGCAGACCGGTTCCGCATCCCGGCTGTATTGTTGGGACTGGACGCGGAGAAGGCCTTCGATCGAGTGGATTGGGGCTTTCTGTTTCATACGTTGCGAGCATTCGGCTTCTCTGATAGATTCATTACTATGGTGCAGGCGAACTTCTGTAGCCCGCGTTCGAGGGTGGCGGTGAATGGCCACCTGTCGGCCTTTTTTCCGCACTCGCGGGGCACCAGACAAGGGTGTCCCCTCTCCCCCTTGTTATTCGCGCTCAGTATTGAGCCCCTAGCAATGGCAGTGAGGGAACATGAAGGTGTGAAGGGCATACCATTCACGGGAGAGCAACACAAGATTTCCCTCTTCGCGGACGATGTCCTGCTTTCGGTGGCTGATCCTGCTGGTTCTCTACCTTGCGTTCGGGATATTTTGCTTGAATTTGAGGGAGTGGCTGGCTTCAAGGTTAATTATGGCAAGTCTTACATTCTGAATTTGACCTTATCGCAGGCCGATGTTGCTCAGGTGAGGGCGTTGACGCCATTGGCTTGGGCCTCGGGCTCGATTCTCTATCTGGGAGTTCACCTGACTCCTACGGTGGGTAGGTTATTCGCGGCCAACTTCCCGCCCCTGCTGGCAAAGACGCGGGCGGAATTGGAGAGATGGAAGCCTAAATTCCTGTCCTGGTTAGGTAGGGTGCACGCGATTAAAATGGTCCTCCTCCCCAAATACTTGTATCTCTTCCAGGCCCTGCCTATTCCGCTGGATAACTCTTTTTCGGCAACTCAAAACGATGATCTTGAAATTTGTCTGGCAGGGGGGTCGGGCGCGTCTGTCATTCGCAATCCTGCGCCGGCTGCGGTCTGAAGGCGGGGTTGGTCTCCCGGACCTGCACCTATATTATAAAGCTGCCCAACTGAGGGTCATGGTGGAATGGTCGCAGCAGCTCTCTGAGAAACACTGTCTGCATATGGACCGAAGCGTGGCGGGTCGGTCCATCTGGGATTTAGCCTGGAAGCCGAAGAGAGATCGCCCAGTGAATGCGTACCTCAGTACTCCCACGGGTACTTCGCTGAAGGTGTGGGACACTTTGGTCGGTGATGAGAGGTGGACGACCTTCCCATCTCCATTCACTCCATTGCACTTCAACCCGGCCTTCCCGCCGGCGCTTGACGAGGGGCCCTTTGACGCGTGGAGAGAGGGTGGATGCAGGGCGCTTCTCCACCTGTTTCACGGCTCTGATCCTCTGACCTTTGCCAATTGCATGCGGGATTACCAGGTGCCGCAAACTGATAGATACAGGCATATCCAATTACTGCATTGGGCCACGTCACCGGGAGTGCGGGAGGCAGCCACGAGGCCTCCTTCCAAATTTGAGGCTTTTTTGCTAAAGACGTCCACCATGAAGGGAGCCATCTCCTTCCTATATCAACTACTGCTTCAATCTGATTTGTCTCCTAGGCTGCGATATATGGAGCAGTGGGAGGAGATGGTGGGGAGGGACATCACCGATGGTGAATGGTCGGCGCTGTGGAGAGATCTGACCCAATTCAATCACTCGATCCACCTAAGGGAGGCACACTTAAAAACTCTCATGCAGTGGTATATGGTTCCGGCCCGGCTTCATCGTATCTACCCGGCTACCTCAGATAGGTGCTGGAGGGGCTGTGGCCTTCTGGGGGACTTCCGCCACATTTGGTGGGACTGCCCAATCGTCAGACCATTCTGGGATGAGATTCTTTCTCATATCAAGGATATTTTGCGATACCCTATTGACAACTCTTTGGCCTTTGTACTCCTGGGCCTACGGGACCACGGTCTTGAGCACCAGACCCGCGCGGATAAGAAGATTCTATGGCTTTGCTTGGGTGCAGCCAAGCTTACGCTGGCGGCGGCTTGGAAACGGAAGGAGGCACCGGCGATCTCCCTTTGGCATGCTAGACTCTGGAGGCTTCTGAGCCTGGAAAGAATGGCGGACATCTTCCTCGGTAACTACAAAAACTTTAAGCACATATGGGGCCCCTTGGTGTCCTTCCTATCCACTGGCCTGCCTTCGGCGGTTTGCCCAGCATCGTTGAGGACCTTACATCTCTTCCAACTTTAGTGTGCATGCTGAATGAATGGGGTGTGTGTGTGTCGCCGTCACGGGGGGATGAGGGGGGGGAAAGGGGAGTTGGGTTTCTTTCTTTTCGGTGCTGCCACCGGGGCACCTACTCTCAGCGGACGGTGCATTTTTGTGCTTCTTGGACTATTAGTAGACCTGCTTGAAGGGACTGTTTGATTTCGTAAAGACTCTGCTCCTGTGGGGCAATTTCTACAGCTTCTCCTTTCCTGCGAATGTACGGGCCCATTGCCTGATCTTTCTTTTAGCATTATAGCATTGCCTCCATCTTGATTTGCTCTATTTCCCACTGTGTGTGATCATCTGTGCCGCCCGGTGTGGTATATTGTGTTTCTATCCTTTTTGTTCACTGCAAAATAAAAATTTTACAACAAAAAAAAAGGCTGGTTGAGAGGGGTGTGCCAGCAGCATGGCCAAATAGTCGCTTCTGCCGGAGCTCTGGCAGCCTGCACAGAATCCCGCTAGAAAACCTGCCTTTTGATCAACATCAGGTCTCACGAAGCAGTGTCCTAAGCTATCAAAACACACTGGTGGTGGGAGAAATTGCCAAGAAAAGTGTAGTTTGTAGAGAAGCCCCAACAGGGAAGCAGAGTGTGAACGAAGCGAGGCCGCCCAATATTCCAGGAAAACTAGTCCCCGGCTGCCCGAGAAGAGCCACGGGACTCGTTGGGCAAGGCCAGTGAAGACTGTCCTGAAGAGAGGGACGAAACTGGGGAGTTAATGTGCAGGTGAGCGGGCTGCACATTGATTACTATCCTCAAAGGTAGTGACCCTACTGCCCCTCTGGGTGGCCGCGGCAGACTGGGAGAAAGCGCCCCGGACCCCTCGGGGGCACGCCTTGGAAACCCACCAAGGTAAGTGATGCGGAAATAACCCCCGAAGACGGCCGACTGTCAACAGAGACAATGGAAGACCCGAAGAGGTCCGCCAGTCACGAGTGAGCGATGGAGTGGTCGAAATTGAACTTCTGAATTCCCACAACGGCAGCCGCCAGCACTCCTGTGAGACCTGCAGCTGAGGGGAACGGGACCCAGGTGAGAGCACTACAACAGCTTGCCCGGCATACAAGAGAGAGAAGTTGTGTGACCGTGGGCGCGCCGGGCTGCGACGGCCTGAGAGTGATTAAAGGACCAGCAGAGAATGAGGGCGGCATGGGGACTCCGCAGCCCCGGAGGTGAAAGGCGAAGAGACCTCGGCGCAGGACTTGGAGGTCAGCCTCGCGCTCAGCATCTGTTAAATCGGCCTGGGAGCAACACGGAAGACGGCATCCAGGTGGGGAACGGGGTTGACACAGGATGAGTGGCAAGATAGCTCACACACCACCAACCCATCATACAAATCACGTGGGGTGAGTTAGACACCTAAGGGGTATCAAGAGGAGTATTAATAACAGCTCCTGGGACCGCTTCCCCCACAATGTGGCGCACAGGCCACTCAGGCACATGCAACAATATCACAAGGCCACTGACTCATTGTCAGTGAGACTGCTCTCCCACCCTCTCAGCTCCACCATTAAGTGAGGCCTCTCCTGATCCCCTGCACTCCCGTAGTGTTGGTGTTCGAGGCCCTCCTCCACCCGCAGGTTATACCTATGCATCATCCCTGGCGGTCCAGTGGACCTCTGACTCCTTTCTCTCGCTCCACTTTCTGCTCAGTTTTTCACCCTTTAGCTCTTTCACCCTTTCACTCTTCCGCTCTTCTTAGCACTCTTCTTTTGCCTCCTGGTTAGTTTTCACCCTTTAGCTCTTTCACGCTTTCACTCTTCATATCTTTTTATTTTTCACCCTTTTTACTCTTTACTTTTTTCCCCTCTTCCTTATTGCTTGCTTTCCCCCTGTTTTTTCCTGCCGCTGCTGCCCCGCGGCGCCTCCCCCCCAGCGCGACCAGCCAGAGCCAGCTCCCCCTCCCTGTTCCTGCCTCCCAGCTGTCCAGCTCAACCCAACCCCTACTTAATGGCAGCCGCTGGCGCACCAAAGGCAAGCCCATCTGCACTGGTCCACGACACGACCAGCGTCAGGAACCCTGGACATCGGTACTGCCAATGCTACAACCCAGCGGTACTCCACACACTCAACCCAGGCTGCAAAAACAACTGCAAGCTAGCATCACCAGCCGACACCCACAGACCCTTCAGCTGTCAACGCTGCCAGCACACCTGCAGCACCGCCAGGAACACCCGCCCGCAAGAACACATCCGAACCGAAGACCCTGCAATGCTTCCTCCTCAAAGTCAGATCACTCCACAAACACGCCGCCGAAATCTGGGACCTCCTCGACAGCACCACCCCGGACGTAGCATTAGTCACCGAAACCTGGACCAACACCAACTTGGACCGGACATTGCCATCGCCATCCCCCAAGGATACACGATCTCCCAGAAGGACCGCCCCACCCGCCTGGGAGGAGGAATCACCATCGTCTACAAATCCACCCTCTGCCTGAGCACACTCCCCGACGAGCCCGCAGACCAGATGGAACATCTAAATTTCAAGATACATGCCAGCCCTACCGCCACCCTCCGAGGAACTCTCATCTACTGACCCCCGGACCTTTCACCATCTCCATCACGGACATCATCTGCCCACAAGCCATTGCATCCACCAACTACACCCTGCTGGGAGACCTCAACTAGACCCCAACACCGCATCCCTCCTGGCCAACCTCCACAACATTGGACTCTGCCAGATCGTGACCAAACTCACACGCTTAGCAGGACACACCCTCGACCCCTTCTTCACATCAGGAAACTCCATCACTTTCAGCCACACCACCGAACTCCCCTGGACAGACCATTGATGCATCCACTTCACCTTCAGAACACCCACCATCCACAGACCCGAGCACCTGCTCCCATGAAGAAACTGGACCAAAATCACCGACGACCATCTCACCTCCTCACTCGGCTACTTGACCCCAACCACTGCGGAAGAAGACAACCCCAACACCGCAGCCCGAACTCTGCACAGATGGATCTCAGACAGCGCCAACAACATAACCCCCTCAAGAAGAACACACACGCCAAGAAAGCCAGATGGTTTACCACCGAACTTTGAGAGTCCAGACGCACATGCCGCTGCCTCGGAAAGGCCTAGAGGAACTCCAAATCCACAGAAGCCCACAACAACTTCAGAACCGCCACCAACACCCACCATCAACTCATCAGAAATATGAGAAAAACAGCGATCAGAGACAGAATCTCCACACACAACAGAATAGAACTATTCAGCATCATAATGTTTGCCCAACCCACCAACGAGTCTACTGACATTCCTCCCTCACAAGACCGCTGCAACAAACTCAGTGCCTTCTTCCACCACAAAATCAAGAACATCTAAGACAACCAACACACTGAACCCTCACCAGCCACCCAGACACCCTGAAACCAACGATTGGCAGCTGGACAGCTCTCACCACCGAAGACACACTGAAGAAAATGAAATCACATCTTCAACAGAGCAGCCGACACCATCGAACCCATGCTGCACCACGCCACGCCACGCCATCAACCGCTCCCTGGCAACCGCGGCTTTCCCCGATGACTGGAAACACGCAGAGGTCAACACCCTCCTGAATAAACCCTGGGCGGACCCCACCGACCTCAAAACCTACAGACCCATCTCCCTGCTCCTGTTCCCAGCTAAAGAAATCGAGAAAGCCATCAACAGCCAACTCGCCACCTTCATCGAAGAGCACAACATCCTCGACTCCTCCCAATCCGGCTTAAAAAAAACCACAGCACAGAAACCGCCATCCTCGCTGCAACAGTCGACATACGCTCCCTACTGGACAAAGGACAAACAGTAGCCCTCATCCTCCTCGACCTCTCAGCGACCATCGAAACAGCCTCCCACCGCACCCTAACACACAGACTCCATGACGTAGGGATCCGGGACAAGGCCCTCAACTGGATACACTCTTTCCTCTCCGGCAGAACGAATCGGGTCAGACTCCCTCCTTTCCTCTCGGACCCTACACCAACCACCTGCGGAGTCTCCCAGGGGACCTCCCTCAGCCCAAACGCGATTCAACCTCAGTCGCCTGGCCAATTGGTTAGACACAGTCAAGAACAGGTCCACTGCATGTACTTCTCTATATAGACACCAAAGAGGCCTCTGATGCAGTACTCTGGTCATTAATGCGTCAAGCCCTGTTAAAGTTTGGATTCAGATTTGGAACTGCTATACACCAACCCAAGAGCCAGATTGTGCATAAATGGGGTGATGTCGGTGGAATTCCAGCTGAAGAGAAGCACTAGAGAGGGTTGCCACTTATCCCAGCTATTATTCGTCCTGATACTAGAGCAGCTGGCGTGCTTGATCAGGGCACACCCAGAATTGAACAGGTTTAGAGATGAAGCAGGGCTCCTCAGGGATGAGCGGATTTCATTATATGCAGATGACATACTACTATAGGGCACTGACCCCGACAAGACACTTCCTTTGATTTGCAATTATCAACAAAGACTACAATAGTCAGTTGGGATACAACATCAACTGGGACAAGTCAAGACTCTATGTGGCGAGTGGCTCGCTAGATGCATACAGACTACCGAGGCAACTTTCAGTGGTCAAGGACGGATTCCACTATCAGGGGCTCCATATCTGCCCTAACAAAGTAATGTGCCTCAACTGCAACATCAAACGAGTTCTAATGGAATTCCGTTAAGATGTGGTGAGGTGGAGACGGCTCACTTTGACACTACTCGGTAGGGCCGCCCTGTCCAAAGGATCTACTCCCGAAATTGCTTTAGGTGTTGCAAGACACATATTGCAGATGATCAGAGACCATCTTCACCACCATCAACAAGGAACTACACACACTCATATGGAATGGGGGCCATCTGAGAATAGCATTACAGACGCAACAGCGCAACAAACATAATGAGAGGGATCACCCTACCCAACATACAGACCTACTACCGGGTGGCCCACCTAGTGGCCATCAACGAATAGGGACACATACCAAGTAACCACCCTACTTACGCCTTGGAAAGGCTCCAATTGCGATACCACATATATCTACATTACATATATGGGGGCAAGCACCCTACCCAACATACAGACCTACTACTGGGTGGCCCACCTAGAGGCCATCAATGAATGGGGACACATACCCGGTAAACCCCCCCCCCCCCACTTACACCTTGGAAAGGCACATTACATATATGGGGGCAAGGGAATCTGTCGACTATTGCCAGCCACCCACAGGGCTGCAGAGACCTGGTAGGGGCAGAACGCCAAATGAAATGGAACAAGAGACTGACTAAGGAAACACCAATCTGGGGGGCACGAGATTACCAGAAATAAGCAGGATTTAAGGCTTCAGACACTGAGATACAGTCGGGATTTCGCGAATGGGTCACATATTTAAACAAGCATTGGCATAGCCAATAGGTCTCGCCTTTGGGACCTTATAAGTGTTTAGCCATGCAACACTTGAGGTTGTTGCACCAAGGATATTGTGCTGGATAACTAAACACTTATATGGTCCCAAAGGAGAGACCTATTGGCTATGCCAATGCTTGTTTAAGCTTTCCTGTGTTGGAGGCACAGCTGGGATGTCCAGTCAGAGATGTGATTATCATGAAGTGGATTCCAGGAATGGGTGGCTCCTACAATTCATCATCAAGTTCGTTGAAAGATTCGTCATCAAAGGGCGTTTCTTGAGCTTGAATTCTCGAATTTAAGGGTTGGGTGGTTTTTAACGCCTTCCATGCTGCCGTCGGCCATTGGCCGACGGCAGCACTACTTCCTCAGTGCTGCCGTCGGCCAATGGCCAACGCGGCCCGCCCGATTTGCGTAAGTGCCGCACTGCCGCAAAATCGCGGCAGCATGAAAGGGGTTAAATAAGGATGTAACATGGGCACCTTAGGTTCCAGTAGTCCAAGGAGGCCCAGTCTGTCAAAAGGCCACCGATCAGCCCTAGGTTTTTGTACAGAACATTGTACCGAAAATTCAAAGTAAACATTTACGGTACCTCCAGCCTAATTTGCAAGGGGGCATATTTTTGTGTTAAACCTCTGTATAAAGGGACACAAAGATGTAACTTATGTCCTCCAAAAATAATTACCTGGAGTCCAGGTATTCACACAACCTCCCTGGCCGGTCCATTAAAACTGAAAAGGGTTTCTAAATATGTTGTGCTAGGAAGCCCCTGTGCCATTCTATTAAAAGGAAATGCAGTGATTAATTCATTTTGTTTACGTTTAAAATGTTTACTGCAAGCATGTGGCTGCCATGTTTAAGGGGTGACATGTTTCTTCCTTTTTTTGTGGCATATGCTTGAAATAAAAACAATCTAACCATTGCACCACCTTGCCAGGGCCAGGCCTATTGGCTTTGTCAACTCCTTCGATGGTACCTTCGTGAAGCAATTGTATAGCAAGGAGGAGGAGCAATTGGAGAGCAAACCGGGGAGAAAGATGGAGAGTCCAGTCAGAAAAGAGGAAGTGACAGGGGAGAAAGATTAAATGAGGCGAGCCTTGAAGAAAACTAGAGGGCAGTGGGGAAAAGCGGAGAAAGGAGAAAAAATACAAATAAGATTGAGATAAAGCTATGGAAGCAAAGCAAGAGACAGGCTGGGTGAAGAAAGAGGGTGGAGAGATGCAAGAGGAGAGAGGGCCAGAGTACAGAGAGAGGAGGAGGGGAAGTGACTTGCCCAGCGCTTCCTGGGAGAGGGCTCGTCCTGTACTGAGCGAAGCTCACAAGTTGCTGCTCGACTTCCTTTTAACTCTGTTCCAAGACAAGGGGGTGGGAAAGAAAGCACTGCATGAAAAATAGACAACACACTTCAGGATTGAGACACCCAACACTGCGTTAGAATGATTCTAGCACTGCATGAGCGAGTGGGAGCGAAGCTTCAACAAATGAGATGACGGCGCGGGAGAGAGGCAACACTGTACGAGAGAGACATCTACGCTGTGTGCGAGCAACTGCCACAATCATTGCCTCAATCATTGCCTCAGATTAAACTAACATGCCATCGCCTACCTGTAATGCGAACTGCCCGTGGACCACTCAAAACCAACGTGTATAGTGCAACACCCCATTCACTCAACGCCATGTTTAAGAAAAAAAATAATAAACTCCCCTTCGCTTATACCTGAAAAATACCCCGTGAACGGTCGCTATCTTGGAACATGACGCCAACAATTCTAAGCATTGGTCGCACGGCCGTGAATGTGATCGCGGGCTGTAAGGGTGCCTGTGAGCGATGCACTTAATGAGCCATGACGAGAGAGGAAAGCCAGATGGCGCCCGCGCGCGTAACGCAAGCTTTAAGCCACAAGCAAAAGTGTGTGGTGAGCTTTTTAAAGCCCCCGCTCAGGCGAGACCTAAAAAGGGGATCCTGACTTCCTTTGACACACTCCAATCCGAATACCAGCTAAATAACACTCAAAGATACAAGTACCTGCAGTTACAACATACCTTGGAAAGCAGAGGCGATAGAGTTTGCAAATATTGAAGGCAGACTACTGCAGGAAGAAATTCCTGATGAATCCGACTCCTGGACCTACAAATCACTAATCAATAACATCCCAGATAAGCTGCTATCCCTTATGTCCAAATGGGAAATCACTCAAGGGCAGTCGGAAGATATTGACTGGGAAGCGGCCACAATGCACCTGAAAAGTAGCAATCAAGTTATCCTCTAAATCCGATCAAAATGTAGACCAGAGGCAAAAACGATGAATACTGTTAATCCCACAAATAAAACATTTCCACTTATTTATTTTCTACGTTTTTCTGCCTTCAGGTTGTATCTTTCAGAAGTATTATTGCATGCAGACCAATTCCTGTTTACGTATTATTTTGCCTCCTTCGACTTTATATTATTGACACTACACTTTCATCAGTTTTTTCACCAATATATACAATCTTGGGGAACAGAAATGTAAAAGTGGTCCATTCTTCCAGTTTGCCTCCAAAGAATTTCCCTTCAAAATGTCAGTTTCAAAATATCAATGAATGAATCCAAAAAAGCAGTGTACGTATGGTGGCAAACATCTATCATGCCCACTGATGTGAGCATCTGTCAAATACAAATAAACATAACCTCAATGCCAGCCCACTATGGTACAGAATGAAGGATGATATGCAAAAATGTAACCCTCCACGATTACCCAGAAATCCCTTTGCTTTTCATCTAATATAATTGTCCATTTAAGCCATGAGCACCTTACCAAGTGAGGGAGGTTAGGGGTCACCACTCCCCTCTCACTCAACTGTATTAGATTATGGATGACTAGTCCGACTAGGCCTTTGCTCGGTTCTGCTACCACTAGCAACTTCTTATACATCATATTCTTTTTAGGTTTCCTCTGTGAACTTGTATTCGATGATATTTATTCTTTAACTTCTGAAATGACATTTCCTTTCTCAATTTGCGTTTTCTGTCCTTGCCAACTGCCCATACAGCATGCACTGGTATGCTCTTTATCGCAAGTTACTTGTATAACGTTCCCAAAATATCATCTAATTGTTAGCTGAACGTACATACAATAACACCGAGCTTAAAATGTTACAAGGAGAAAATATACAACCAATGTAAAGATTTTGCACCATGCTCTTAGTTAAAGCAATTCAATTTCTTTGACACATTAAGACGAAGATAGATTAAACAGCATCCCTAGACTAGATCAATGATGAGATCAGAAAAAGATCATCAAGAACCTAATAGACACTTTAAAAGTATTATGACTGCAATCAAATGTGTTCCCCTATTTCTTATATGCTCTTACATAAAATCAAATAAAAGATATAAACTGATGCAGAAATAGCAACCTTCAGGGCTGGAAAAAAAATCCTTTTCCATTTTACCTATCCCAGGTCTTCGCTTTGTAATTGTAGTTCATATTGTTCTATGTTGGCCTACAAATCAGAAACATGTCGAGTTAAAATGCCAGGAGGAGTCTTAAAAGAAATGCGTTAGCCCGATTTTAACATCCACCAATAAAACTCCAGAGGCATGCCCAAGGGCTTAACCTGGAATACAAAGTGGTATCCTCAATTAATCCCAAGTAATCACCTTGGAAGCTTTTTAAATCTGAATGTATTGGAGAGGCAAGACCATTTTAAATAAGTAATCACTAATAAAAAATATCGCATTCAAAACCTGTAATGCTTGTGAGAGGACATTCCTGCATGCTTAAGAAAAAACAAATCTTCCTATCAGTAATGTAGTTTGCCACATGAGACTACCAATGTGTGTGTCTATGTTATGTAACCATTGAAAGTTTGAACTAGGAAGATGGAGCACTTCATCACTTTCATGGTTTACTTATCCAAATACGCTTTAAGTGGTCAGAGTACTTAAGTCATTGCTTAGTTAAACAGATAAAAAAACACTGTCAGGAATTCTCTAACATTGACCCACTTGGTCTGACGGGGGACTTTCCAAGGTCCAACATGAGTGGCGACGCCAAACCTGGCAAAAACCATGTTCGGAGCAGCTCGTCAAGTCACGCATACTGCAGTGGTCTGTACTGGATTCACCAGTTTGGCGTTCTTGACTCCCATTTCAGTCTTGTTTTTCTTTTTACATATGGATTTTTTTTACTTTCAGGGGATTGTCCTGATCAAACCACGATGGAGGAAATCCGTTCCAGGTCATGCCATGACTTCTTGGTATGAAATCAGCCAGGTGTGAACTCTGATGCATTGCAACTTTGTGTCTGTTTGCTCGCACAGGTTCTCATGGCAGCTTCGTAACATTCGAAGATCCTGACTGACAACTAATAAGTTCCTGATTGCCTTCTAATCCGCATATTCGCATTGCATGCTTCTGTTTTCACCAGTTTTCAGAGGTTTTTTCTAAAATTCAGATTATTTTTCTTCTAAACGTTCCAGTAATCTCTAATTGACTTCCTGCTGTTCCAGTTATTGTCAATTCTGGATCAGGGACACATCTTTAAGAGAGATGTGACTTACCTGTAAGAAAGGAAGACCAGCAAGAACCACCAATAGAAGATTGCCTCGGACATAAACATGGGTGCTAATGAGCAATCATGTCACACCCCTTTAAACCGTCTCTGTATATTCAGCTCTGTAACCTGTCCTTTTCTTCAATACCTCAAAGAAGCTTCTGTGAGCTCCCAGGCTATTAGTATTCATTGTAGCAGATCTCTACTCATGAACATTTGATCACGTTTCTTCCAAAGTTAAGTCAGTTGAACTGAACCAAAGAAGAGTGCTAGATCCATGAAGACAACATATTGGCGAGCCTTCATCACCAACATATGTTGCTCGAATTTTAGCACCAGTAAGTGATCTTCTGTGTTCTTACCAGAGTGCAAGAAGCTTGCTTGAGAGTCCAGATTTACTGTCACTTCTATTGTCCAGTTACCCATATGATTTATTATCCATTTAATAAATACAGCTGTTTACGGCCTGAGGAAAAAGGATCTGCAGCATTGTGGTTTCCCTCACGGATTGTTAGGATAACTGAATTGACCTTCCAAGACTTTGTTACATATTTGTCCTTGCCAGCTACAGCTTAATGAAATGCCATAAAATAACAGTAAAACCATAACAGACTACCCAAGTGACTCTCCTGTCTGTGTGGGATCCAATGGTTCTCTTATATTTCCCAATCCCCCTTAATAGAGTCCAAAGCAGTTACTATTATTCCCACTCAATATCATCATGATTGCTCTGAACATTGGGCTAGGGTAATTGATGAATTAGGACAAAAACAGCGTTTTATGGATACCAAAGGCAAACGTTTTTTTTTTTTTAAACATTCCATTGTTTTTCTGCACAAAATCGAACATTGTGTTCCACTACTGAAAAAGCATACTCATTTCGGTTAAATGCCAAGAAGGCCTTTTTAACAGGCTTAAGCCCTCATTGAGAGTTTGTCAGAACAGAGTGGGGTATTTACCACGTGATAAATAACATTACACCATGGTCATATATTTATCACATTTGGTAAATACTTACTATTCCGAGTTAATAAAAGGAAAATTGCACAACGAGCTTAATTGTTTCTTAACACACCAAATTCTAATGTTTTACACCCCTCCTCCACCCCCAACCTTTTCACCTGCTAAATTTCAGCAGGTTTGACCTTACAGAATTTAACACGAGTAAACTACAATTTTGTGTTAATTATCACACAAATTACAATCCAGCTTAATAAATGAAATATCTGGCAGTTTAAGTATCAGAGGTATACAATTGGTGCATGGACAGATGCAGATATAAAAACCTACACATAAATGAAAGTGCATCAATCAATGAACAGACACCTTACCACCTGTCAGGAAGTCCAGTCTTGGTTGAATTTACTGAGTTATCCTTACATAAAATGTAACACTCCTGTCACCTATGTTGAGCAAGACCACCCATGGAAACAATACGTAATCACCTTAGAATTAACCTCCTTAATAAGTGATAAGAATTATTTGTGTTAAAATATGTGAGCTAGTCCACAACGCATTTGACAGGACTCCAGTATTACAAGTTGAAGAAAACACCACCTTCTTTTAAGAAGTATGGAGAGGAAAGTGACCAACAAGAAGTCATTAATTGTTTTTTTTTTAAGTTAACTGCCAGCATTTCAAGGGAGTCCTAAGAGTACACAACTGCTTCAAGGTAGCCACTTGTCTTTGTCAGGGTCATTAAACCCCTCATGTATTGTAAAAGAGAACATTTTACATGATTATGTGTAATTGTTTATATTTCTTTCAAATGTACAATCTTACGTTGCAATACAAATTATTCCCAATCCTTAGCCCGATTGATTTTCTGCCAATTTAGTGGAAAGGCAAACAATAGTTTAAGAAGTCATCTTTAGGTTTTGAGTCACACTGCTGTTGTCGCTGCCTGTGGATTTAAAAGAACGTCTGTAAACTGAACTAGAAAAATGTGTGAAACTTGGGGTCCAGGTCATGGAATCCACGATCACCCCATCTTTTCTGCTGCTTTTGCTATCGTAGTTGTTCAGCAATAGTGAAATATCTTCATTCAAAAACAGTGGTGCCATCGAGAAAATGTCGAGAAGGCGAGGAAGCGTTCAGGACAGACACATTTTACACATGCAGTATTCAGGTATTTCAACTATGCTGCTTTTAGAATTGAATGCAAAGGAATCACAGAGAAAATGAGATCCTCTAAATTTTGGCAAAAAACAGTGAAACGTGAAAAGAGATTTCTTAAACGCATTGTAACGTAACAAAACATGTATTTCCCAAGGCGTTTTTTTTCACCCAGAAGGGTATCTTGGCGCTGAATAACATATGTTTGTAGTGATACTAACTTTAGTTTGAGAAAGAAAATGTGAATGAAAGACTGGAAATACAAGATTACACTGCATTCTCACTGGGCCCAGCAGATGAATACAACAAGCATTTGCAATGCAATAGGTCTCCCAGTAATTAAGTTTGAGCTTTAGGCTTTGCTAAATATTACAACACTAATTGCAACAAAAGTCAATAAATTGTAGGGCAAAAAAAGTGTATTTATTTTTGTAGCAATGGTGGCATGCTGCACTTTAGATGAATATGTTTAAAAGTAAAGTGTGCCATACTGCGATTGCTGCAATAGTTAATTGTGGATGCATTAACAATTGATGTGTGCAGTGATGGCTAGTGGTGTGTGTGCTTGTAGAAATTGTGCACTGATGGCTGGTGGTGTGTGCCTGGTGGAAGTGTGCACTGCTGGCTGGTGGTGTGTGTGCCTGGTGCAAGCGTGCACCGACAGCTGGTGGTGTGTGTGTGCCTGGTGAAAGCATGCACTGACGGCTGGTGGTGTATGTGTGCTTGGTGAAAGCGTGCACTGACGGCTGGTGATGTGTGGATGACTGGTGAAAGTGTGCACTGACGTCTGGTGGTGTGTGCCTAGTGGAAGCATGCACTGGTGGTGTTTGTGACTGTTGAAAGTGTGTGGTTGTTTTTGGTGTGCGTGTAGTGTGTGTTTGGTTGTGTCATGTCAGACATGGACCTCTTCCCAAAGAGGGATCTATAAAATGCACCCGACATGAATGAAGCCCCTGCCTCATGATCACAGTATTCAGAAGTGTCAAAACAGAAAAATGAAGTTAACAAATGGGTGAAATCGCAGGGTACAACCTGCTCATTTCTAATGAGTACTAGAGAAAAAAAAAACTAACAAATGAGGGGACACCTACCATACACCAAAACAGGCAGTAAATACTGTAAACAAAGCTATGTTAAACAATAAATAAACCGGCCGTCTGTATAAAAACAAACGCCTAGCCGAAGGCATTTGATTCAAACAATCAAGTTAATGATTTGCAAACCCAAAGCAAAATATACGGGCAAACCTACGTTGTGCTCGATAAATAAGTTGATAAAGTACAAATCGAAGTATTCTAGAAATGTCAAATGTGCACAGAAGCCACACTCGAAAGGGGCGGCCTATATTCTACCTCTGAGGACGTACTCCAGCTCGCACAAGTCGACACTGGTAGAAAAAAAAAAAAAGGATTAGTGCACATCGCTAATAAACTCAATGGCATGGCACACGACCAACATGCTAGAACATAAATAATTAGCCCACCGACTTATGTTAGGGGGTTTCAAACCTGCACCTTGCAGGTTACACTGCGCTAGTTTACCGGCTAGAAATAATTAACACTGAGGTAAAGAACATTGGATTCGATAATACATTAAAGGGAGTATAAACGTGTTGATGCAAAGGGAAGGCTGGGCGGGTCAAACGTCCTAAACAAAATTCTGACTGACCTTCTGAAGCCTGTTTTTCGAGAATTCAAAAAAGGCGTTTGGTGAGCGCTCGACCCACTGGGCCCTCCCGCGATTACAAACCCAAACTTATTGTGCATAGTGCTGCTGGGAAATTCCATCTGTAACCGGCTCTGCGGGAGAACGTAACTGCACAGAAGCAGTGCACTTACATACCCATCACCCACTCCTCTAGTGATCTCAGAAGGACGGAATATAACAATGTGTTTGTGGTCGAAAATTCAGACAAGTACAGCTTCTACAATGGCGGCTATAGTTAGGGAAGCACTGTAGATCAATGGTTTGTCAAACTTCCAGGATCTACTAAGTGGCCTGAAAAGTGCCCAGGTGTAGTTCAGCTTGCAGCATAGCGCTATAAAAAGTTCGGAAATAAAATAAATACAGTCCATTAAAGTGTATCAAAGAGCAAATATCTTTTCGGGAATTATCCGTTCCATATAAAACATGAATGTGAGGCAGGGCAATACACGAAGTGCAAAGTTCAGGCAACAAGCAAATAAACAGCAACTGGTGGCGCTGCGGTTTGTGTTTACGCCCACACCCCTTTCCAAGTGACAGCCACAAAGAGAGAAGGCACATGCCCACAGCACCTTGAAGGGAAGGGTTTCAAAATAGTAAGTCAAATGTCCAGTTAGGCTCACTGGCACAATAATTGTATTTCACCCGCATTCGGCGGGACATAGGCAGCATTAGCGGGTCCGACCGCCATCTTGGGTGGGTTCTGAGGCGAGAGGGACTTCGGGCGCCATCTTGCGTAGGGAAGGGGCTCAGGAGGCGGACTTCCGCACTTGGTGAGCTTGCATAAGCCACCCTGCTGAGGTCAGTGCAGATTTCCTCGCTATCGCGCATACTGCTGCTGCGCTTTTTAACTTGTGTGGTCTGAGATTTTAACTCGGCGCTGCTGGCATTGCGCTCGCATTAATTTACCCAGCTTCTAAAATCTTTAGCCTACCTTAGACATCGTCGCTCCTTAGGCCGGGGACAGTTAGGCTCAATAATTGTATCTCACCCGCATTCGGCGGGACATAGGCAGCATTAGCGGGTCCGACCGCCATCTTGGGTGGGTTCTGATGCGAGAGGCACTTCGGGCGCCATCTTGCGTAGGGAAGGTGCTCAGAAGGCGGACTTCCGCTCGGCGTAATATCATAAAAAGGATGGACATACAGGCGCGCAGCGGGCGCGCCGGAGGTGCACCAGAGGTAAGCCCGTTTGCTCAACGGGCGCGCTTAGGGCCGCTACCTCTGGCCCCTCGCATCTATCACGCATAGTCTACTCTCGGTCTGAATTATTGGAATGTAGACCGAGTCAGGCGCCCGTTAGTCGGCAGGCTAGTATTCCCAAACCTAGCTATATCTCCTGTGGACTGCTCAATGTTCGGTCCCTTTGTAAGCACCACACTGAGATTGCCTTCCTCATTGAGTCCAGGGGCCTTGATGTTCTATTCCTAACGGAAACCTGGACCCGGGAGGATTGTGAGGGCGAGCTGGGCTTGGCCTGCCCCCCAGGCTTCAAAATCAACCATACACCTCGTGTGAAGAACCGCAGTGGTGGGATTGGTTTTATTTTTAGAGACACGCTAGCTCTCTCCCAGCTCAAGATTAGAGAGGTATCGGGCTTTGAGCTGATGGGGTTTGCTTTCAAAGGTCATGAGAAGACACTCTGCTCGGGTGTCTTGTGCTATCGTCCGCCGGGCAATGCACCCTCCCTCCCAGACTTCATTGACCTGATCTACGACCTCTCGAACACCCACTCTAAGTTGGTGGTACTAGGGGACTTTAATCTGTGGCCGGGTGGTCCATTGGACAGTGCCTTCTCCACTCTGTGCCAAGCCTTCAATGACATCCAGCTGCAACAGCTTGTCCGTTCTGCCACACATCGGAAGGGTCATGCCTTGGATCTTGTATTTGCAGACGCTCAACTAGTGACGGTGAATGACATCCTCCGTCAGTACTGGACGGATCACTCACTGGTTGCTTTTTCCCCTCTACTTGGAGGATTACTCCTCGGTGGAGGCCGGGTCCAGACAGGCCAAGTTGGGCAGGCCCTGGTCCCAACTGTTAAAATCCGCGCCCTTGCCAAGCCTACTACCGGACAATTTCAGTCTGAGAGATTCGGCTGAGGAGAGCTATACCGCCTTATGCCGATCCATCTCGAACTCTTTGGACAAGGTGGCACCACTCCGCAGGTCTAGGGGTAGGCTGAATCGGGCTTGCCCCTGGTACACAGATGACCTGCAGCAGCTATAGCTGAGCTGTAAACGCGCCGAAAGGGCGTGGAGGAAGCAGTATTCTGATTCTTTTAAGGCCATCTTTAGACAGTCATTGCAGGAATACAAGGCACAGATCAAGGTGGCTAAGGCGTCCTATCTGGAAGCCACCTTGAATCAGGCTTCCAACAAGTCGCAAGCACTGTTCAAAATTGTCAGGGACCTGACCCATCCTTCATGCGCGGCCAATAATGTCCCTGCGTCGCAGGCTCTGTGCGACTCCCTGGCGAGTGCCTTCGAAGAGAAGATTGCTAAAATCTTGGAAGGTTTACAGAGTCCAGTACCTACCCCCCCGGTCTGGGAGTTCCGGACGGCTCGCCCAGTCGACCCCAGCTGAGCGGCGCTGCTCTCAGTTTGGGAGCTCCGGACGTGTCACCTAGTCGACCCCAGCCGAATGGCTGTGCTCTTAGCTCGGGAGCTCCGGCGGTCTCATCCAGTTGACCCCAGCTGAGTGGTCATGCCTTCAGTCTGGGAGCTCCGGACGTCTCAGCCAGTCGACCCCGGCGGAGCGGGCCTGTCTCTAGCTTGGGAGCTCCGGACACTTCGCCCAGTCGACCCCAGCTGAGTGGACATGCCCTCAGTTTGGGAGCTCCGGACGCTGTGCCCAGTCAACCCCAGCTGAGCTGTTTCCCTACCCCCTCCTTTGAGGAGTTTTGTAGTGTGGCACAAATGGTATCACCTGGCTCCCCTCTTGATCCACTGCCACCTAAATTTTGGAAAGTGTTTCAGGATGAACTCTTCCATCCTTTGTACTCCATCTGCCTCCAGTCGTTTGACACCGCAACGGTTCCGGAGTGCTGGAAACTGGCAGTTGTGTCTCCTCTCCTTAAGAAATCCACCATGGACCCCGCCTGCTTGTCTCATTACAGACCGATTTCCTTGCTCCCCTTCCCCATTAAGATCATGGAGAAGTTAGTGACCCTTTCTCTGTCTGGCTTCCTGGAAGAAAACATCTGGTTCGATGAGGCACAGTTTGGTTTTCGCCCAGCACACAGGACGGAATCCGCGCTGGTGACCGTGCTTGACAACTTACGTTCGCGGGTCGACAGTGGGCTGGCAGCCTTTTTGGTGCTGCTCGACATGTCGGCCGCGTTTGACACGGTCTGCCATCGTACCCTCATCAGGAGGCTGGAGGAGTGCGGGGTCACGGCATGTGCAAGGGACTGGCTGGTCTCTTATCTGAACAATCGGCAGCAGGCGGTGGCGTTGCCTCCTTTCAGTTCGGAGGTGCGTAGGGCAGGGGGTACGTCAGGGCTCGGCCATCAGCCCTATACTCTTTAACCTTTACCTCCGCCCTCTGGTCCAACTAATTAAATCATTTGGCATCTCCGCATTTAATTATGCTGATGACACCCAGTTGGTCTTTTCGCTGGAAGGGAAGAACGTGGTCCCGCTGGAGGCTTTCCACCGATGCATGTCTGCCACAGCGGATTGGCTCCGGTCCAACTCCTTGCAGTTTAATAGTACAAAGACCGAGGTGTTGTAATGCTCCACGGACTGGATTCCTCGTGAACTCCCGGAGAACTTCTGGCCCCCGACCTTCCCCGAGATTGTGTCAGCTGCTGAGTCGGCACGCAACCTGGGGGTGATTTTCAGCCCCAACTTGCAGCTGGATATGTACGTGAACAAGACCACATCCACGTGCATGATGCTGCTACGCATGTTGCGTAAAGTTCTGCCCCTTCTCCCCGAGCAGGCCAGGCCTGAAGTAGTGCGCTGTACCATCTTGAGTCGTCTTGACTATTGTAATGCGCTACTTCTGGAAGCTCCAAAAACACTGCTGGGGAAGTTGCAACGGGTGCAGAACTTGGCCGCCAAGCTGGCTCTTTCCCGCCCTAATCATAGCTCTTCAGCAGCAGCCCTACGGGATCTACACTGGCTGCCTGTGCACCTATGCGTCCGTTACAAGGCTGCATGTTTAGTGTTTAGGGCGCTGCATGGACAAGGCCCGGTTCCATTGCAGAATATGTTTGTTTGGTACTCCTCTTCGCGGTCCTTACGCTCTTCTTCGGCTCAGCTGCTTGTGGTACCGAGATTCCAGAGAGTGAGGATGGGTGGCCGTTCATTCAGTGTCGCAGCGGCCAAGCTCTGGAACTCCCTGCCACTGTCCCTAAGAAGCCAAAGGGACTTCTTCCCGTTAAGAAAAGCCCTGAAAACCCATCTTTTCCCCAGGGTTGTCTGAGCAGCGTATGTGGTGTTAACGTTGATTTCAAGCGCCAGGATGCCCTCGGGGTGATAGGACCGCACTATATAAGTACACATACATACATACATACATACATACAAATGTGACAAAAATGCGGACAGGGTCTGCCAGAAACCTGTAGGAATATACATCACCTACATTGGGGTGGGGGTTCAATACAAGCAGAGATCCCGAACTGTGTAAGAATAAAACGCCAGTGTATCGTATACTTGAATCGTATATACAATAAAGTGCCCCCACCCTTCTTTGTGTGGGCTATAAGTAGGCTGTGGGGTTTTAGGTTTAAACCTATAATAACTGATAAAACCCCACTGAAAGAAAAATAGCTCTTACGGGTGAAAACATATAAACACTGAAAAAACACCTGCACAACCACAAACTAAATGCCATTCAAAGAAAGGAAAAAAAGTTAAAGAGTCATTTTGTTCTTACTGAAGGGGTCAATAAAATGTAACTTTGTTATACAAGCTAGCAGTAAGAAAGACTGGCTAACATTATTCTGCTTGAGTTTTGTTCTTTAGGGATGCCACTAAAATATTGTTTCTTCTTCCTTTTACTTTTTTCAGTTTTATGGCCTTTGGTCTAAAGATGCAGGGTTTAGTTTCACGTTTTAGGTTTAGTTTAATTCTTTTATAAACTGTAGAGAATCAGGACATATCAAACTCACATTTGATATTTTGGCTGCATTTGATTCTTTCACTGATAGGTAAAATGGCTAGTTTCATAAAAATCTTTCCTAATATGTGTCATCACATTTACCCACAGAGAATGGATAAAAACCCTTAATACATCAGACCATAGTTTCTAGTGGGTCAGTATTGATAGTAGGTGAATTGCCAACACCTCAGGCTTTAAACATTAAATGCAAGGCATAGTGACAAGTATATATATCACCAAGCATCTTGGATAGTGGTGAAAACGTGACACCAGACTTTTGGAAAACATGGAACGCAGTGTCACTTATTATGCTCTGCAAAAAAGGTTCTTTCCAAGTTAAACAAAGATTGGAGTGATATTGTTTGTATTTGTAGTGATTCAGCTACGTATATAAAAAATGTGTGTGATGACCTGTCAAAATGGATACCCGAGCTGAAGTGATTCCCTGTAAGAGATCCTTGCCACTTGTTAGATGGTATGCTGAAAGCATCTTTACAAACTTCAGAGTTAATGAGGGATGCTATTGACTTTTTAGTCCATTCTGGTGCACTGTTTTCTTATGCCCAGGAACTAAAACGCAAATATTTATCATTTCGTGTTTGATGTGGCATCAAAGAAAGAGTCATCCCAACTGTGCCCCTTAGCTGACGGTTCTCAGCCCAAGGGGCTATGAATGCTGAGAGGGTCTATTCACAGAAGTTTACTTGGGAAGGAAAGCGCGAGCGCACATGACCAAAGACTCACTGAAGAAGTATTGTATGGTGTACTACAATAAGATTAATTTGCAAAAATCTCTTTGGACCTCATATACACTATACGTACACTGTCTATATACCATGTTCTTTCAGTGCTGAAAGCAAGCAATGATTAAAGCAAAATGTTCCATAAACACCGGAAAAACACTTTTTCTGTTGTTTTTAGTGGCGTGTAACCACTGATAACAAAGATATTGAAAACACTGAAAAAACCCCACCAGAATTTACCAAAAATAGAAACTGAAAACAGGACAGCCTAGCTATAAGCTTATATCCCGAATATATACAAGGTACTGTAAACTAAGACATTTTGAAAACTCTGCTTTAGGTGGCATGCAAGAAAGCGTTACTCTATGGTGTTGTCAGTCCCATCTGGGGTGTATTTAAAGTGAAATGGGCCAGCAGCTAGCACTGTGGACCTCCCGGTACTCTCTCACTCACCTCCCGGGCTCGGGCGCCCTTGCCGTGCGGGGTCCGCAGGGAAGTGCGGGCGGTGTAGAAGATTTCCTCGCCCGTGGAGTAGTCCTCCTCCAGGCTGCTGTACCCACTGCTGCTCCACGTCATCTATCAGACGGCCAGGCCCGGGGAGCAATTACCAGGAGCTATATGGGCGCTGGGGACATGCTGCGGGGAAGCCACCCCGCAGCCGTTCGGTTTGCACGCCGTGGCACCGCATGCGCGCCCTCTGGCCGGCACTCCACGCTTTCCTGGGCTCCCTCACTGCTCCAGCGGCCCCGGTGCTCGAGTCCAGCTGTGGGCCAGGTCGTGGTTACTCTCCGCTGCCAACCCTCCTCCTGCACCCGTCCTTCCCTCGGCACTCCTGGCGTTGCCCTCCAAGCACAGCGCTCTCGTCCACTCCCACTTGTTACCTTCCTTCCCTTGGCAGAAGTCTCCAGGCTTCCCCGCAGCGCACCCCTGCTGCTCTGCTAGCCGCCCCCACCGCGCTGTGTGCGTTAATTACCCTCTTCAACGGGACGCCGGGGCTCACACTAGATAATGAAGTAACGTCGACGTCCACCACCTCATGCAAATGTTTCACGAGCTTTCCCTGGAGCACTTCCTGCCGATCGCCGCGCTCCGGCCCCTCCCAGAACAGCCCTATCTCCTGGTGGCACCTCTACCTGCGGAGTCTGCAGAAGTCAACAAAGCCGGTAAGTGGGGCCGGGGGGGGGAGGGGAGGGGTAGGGGGAGGGAGGGTGCGCTTATGTGTGTGTGTGTGTGCAGCGGCGGGGGTGGGGGCGGCTCTGTATGTGTGTGTGTGTGTGTGTAGGTGTGCTCGTGTGTGTGTGTGTTTCCCTGTTTGTGAGCATGCGTGCAGGGGGAGGTGTGGTAGCTTTCCAGGAGAGGAGACAGGAGATGGCCACAGCGAGCGCGTTCGCGTGCGCGTGGCCAGCTCCATTCCCCGGCGCGCGGCCAGCTCCATTCCCCAGCGCGCGGCCAGCTCCTATCCCCTCTCCTGGGAAGCAGAGTCCCTCACAATAGGTCTCTGGCGAAACCGCGCTTTCGAGCGGTTAACGCCAGGAGACCTAAAAAACCTGGATGATGTAAAGGTTGAGCCACACCACGGTCTAACTAATGACCAATAGCCCACAATAAAGAAATGCTGAATCCAGCGTCTCTTAAGAACACCTGGAGCACCAGGTTGAGTGGGCAACTTTACCCCTGAGTGGCCACCTTTAAAGGGCGAACGGGTTTTAAAGACATCTATTTTCATCGGTTTTATTTTAATCTTCCTGTCACTTTGGTCTTCAGAGGTTTTTACTGAGGTGTATAATAAAGTAAACAGCAGCAGCACTGGTGCTGAAAATATATTTTCTGAATTGACTGTAAATTTTGTGTTGTACTGTGGAGTGAATTTTCCTCCTTTATTGCATATACAATGGTTTACATGGTCTTATTATTTAATGCATTGTTTATGGTGCATGGCATTTGGCTTAGGAGACACGGTCATTTCACTGTCCTAACTGTCAGTCAGGTGGACACCAATAAAAGAAAGCAGGCTGGCTGAAGAAATGTATAATAAATGCAGCTATATGTGTTCTCAGTTGTACCACTGATAGGAGCAAATGTGTCCTATCTAAATACATTTAGCCGATATCACAACTTTCATCATTATTACTCCAGTGGTCAGATAGCGGTTTCTGATTCTCTGAAGTGCAGTTCCAAAAGAAAATCAGAGAAAGCATAAAACAGCTCCAAAGAAATTAGAGACTGGGCTGTAATGTTTTCTTTAGTTATGTTAACAGGGTATATAAGCCTCATTGGCGAAAAAGATACACTCCAATGTAAGCTTACATTTATATTGTCCTTGCAACAATACAATGCCAACGGTTGTAAACTAAATGGGATTAAACTTTGGCTCAGATTCCACACAGAAACCAGCTCCTTTTCATTATACTCCAGGTTTCAACAGAACAGTCAAGAGTACGTGAACCACTTCCCACGGACAGGAGTAGTGAATGGGGCTTGCCTGATGACTAATATATGCAAAGGTGAATGCTCATCCCTACCCCAACAAAGCAAGAGCACACTAAGTATATTTAAGAGGGACATGTTACTGGTGTTAAAATGTTAAATGGTAAACAAGTGTCCAGTCGTTACCAACCCACCTACATAATAACAATTGCTGGAGTAGGTATCCATCTTCCAAGTGTGTTTACGATTCCAATAGCAGTGGGGCATCGCCACTGCTGTTGGAATCGTAATACAGGGATGTCACCCATACTTCAGCCATGCCTTGGCGATGCTGTATAATCATAACCCAAAGAAGTCTTAGAAGTTGGAGTGTCAAGTGGCACTAAAGTCACCTACATACTACAGATGCACTTTGACAGAAATCAATACAATCTGGATGTGTTCCTGGGGAGGGAGGGGGTGACACAATGAAATGTCTGGCACATGTGTGTGGTTGTCGTGGTTGACTTGCCCTATGTATTTCACCTATACAATGTTGTTATTGTGGTGTTTACAACTATTAAGTACAACCAAACTCCTAGATTTATAGAGAAGGCAGACAGAGGAAATACGAAAAAGAATGACCTAGCTCGAATGGAGTATTCCTTTTAAAGGACGATTTCCCTCACCCACCAGGTGACATGCTTCATCATTGGGGCCCTCAGTCCTGGAGTTAACAGCTACACGAATCAGCAGCTTTTAAAGGGCAGAATAAACCCTGAGCACCACAACTGGGCCTGAATTGAGACGCTAGGCCCGACGTTTGCGGGCAACTGCCAGTGGAGCCTCCTTCATTTGGATTCTACGAGGATCACCAATTTTGTATATATGCCACACGATTCTAAATCTTGATTTTTAGCACAAATTCAAGCAGAAGCACTATAATTACAGGTCCTGATGAATGCAGCAAGACCTCTTTCGAGTGTTATAGGGAGAAACATGTTGACCTTTCCTAGTAACATGAGTAAGCAGGCTTCATTCTTTCTGCGGTGTCCTGTTTTTTTTAATCCTGGCCCAGGGATGCACTAATCAAGATATCAGCGCACCCTGTAGTTAGCTTTACTCTCACATTTTTTCCTTGTTTATGCTCTGCTGACCTCACCACCCTGAGCTCATTATAAAGGTATTTATCATATCTCTCAAAAACATCAGTAGAGCCTCTTCATCTTAGTGAGGTTTTATCTCACACCGTGACTAGGTATCACGGTGTGAGAAGATCCCCGATGATTAAGCATTAGGAAATCGTTCTTTAAAAGGAATTCTTAATTTGAGGTAGGTCATTCTTTTTCATGCCCCTCTATCTCTACCTTCAGTAGACTCAGGAGTTTTGTTGTGCTTCATAGTGGAATATTGGGGAGGTAGCCCCTATTGGTCTCCAAATCGTCCCTGGCACTGCTTTTTCGCGATTTGGTGGTTAAAACTCTGCCAGGTTGTAAGCTCACCAGTGAGGCACAAAAACAGCCTTCATGTAGGAGTTATTTTTCCTCAGATGCAGGATCTTAAAGTAAATGAGTCCCCAAGCTCCTAGGAGAAGTTATATAGCAAAGCAACCCTTTAAATCCATGACATTAAGCCCCAGCATTAGGACCATCTTCAGTGACATGCTACCTGGGGTTTGTTACTTCTCATTAAACCTGCGAAATTTCTGGGTAGTCTAATATTAAGGCACACTGGAGGAGAGATGAGGGGACAAAGGAAAACTGTTTAGTGAACCAAGTGGCAAATCCAAGCAGGGTAGCACATCCTTGATGGTCTTTTCCAACAAAGTACAAAATGTGTCTTTTACGGGAGGCAGGGAAAGATTCTTAAGTGCCTTTTCTCACCCTGTCCGAACAAGGGCACATTTGTAACCAATGGTCATCTTTCTTTGAAAGGGTTTTATCCTGTCAAGGTTTCATAAAAGTAAAATAATGGGGTTGCCATTCCTAAACTACAAGCTACAGGAGTGCGACACTCACTACTCATTCGTCAATAATTAACAGGCTCGGGCCACCAGATTACCACCTCTTTTCAGGTGAACAGTGTGGCCCAGAATACCCATGGCACTGAAGGAGTGAAAGCTCTTCCCCCCCCCCAACCCAACACACCACGTTGAAAGTCTTATCTTGTCATTTTACCTCCTTGGCAAACATCTGCAGAGTGGGAAACTTGCTCGTCAGCCAGGATTAATACAAAACAGTGGTAGATGGAATGCTTTAATATATCTCAGCCACTGGTAATCACTGGGGGCGCATAACAGTCCATTGTTATTTTGCACAACATGCACCTCAGTTTGGACCCAGCTATAAGAAAATCAGTCTGGACCTTACTCCAATAGAAACAGTCCAGCCTGAACTGCCAAGCCAGGACTTCTCTCTACCGGAACACAAGCAACCAAGGGCCGGTTTCGCCCTAGTCCTGGGTTCATCAGTTGGGTACAGCTTGGTTCCAGGTTCACTGTGCCACTGGATCTAAGGTATACCCAGCTGAAGAGCCCATAACAAGGGCAAAATCAGTCCTGGGTTGCTTGTGTTCCGGTTCAAGGAGAACCTGGCCTGGCAGTTCAGATTTGACTTTGGTCATGTGGAGCTGGTTCCTGAGAAGGCTGGATTCAAACTGCGTTGGAGTGGTGGGTGAACAACAATGAATTGGTATGCAGCCCCAAGCGATTGCCAGTGGCGGAGATTAATTACAGCATTCCTATCATCTTGTTGTTTTTGCTTTAGACACATAAGTGCGTCGGAATTGCCCAGACATGGGTCCTGGGCCCACTGTGCCACTGGAACTAAGCTATACCTGGCTGAAGAGCCCATAACAAGGGCAAACCGGTCCTGGGTTGCTTGTTTTCCCGTTCAGTGAGGTTGACTGTACCCATGAGGAATAGGGTCAAGACTGATTTGCATATGTCTGGGTCCACATTGAGGTGGCATGGTGGTTGGAAAAAAAATGGAGTAGGGTGCGGCCCGAGCGATTGTCAAAGGCTGAGATTAATTCAAGTGTCCATCCATCACCTTGTTGTTTTTGCACTTGTAAGCCAGGATGACATCAGAAATGGCTTAAGGCCAGTGAAAATAGATGTATAAAGAAAGCCTTATTAAAAGGCTAAAGGGAAGTTCTTACTGGTGGTACATGATATTTTGAAGATAGTTAAAATACCAAACTATCAATATTTAAAGAGCAGGGCACATTCTTGCTTTCAAGCTGTTGAAAAGAACTACATGCTGAGTGAGCAAAACTGAAGCAAGTGCCTTTATAATAACAAAAGAAGTTTGATTCAGTATGTCAAATTAGAATTATTTAGAGTACTCATTAAACTACAGATAAAAACGGACTTTGCAGAAGATACGTTGTCTTTATTCAAATCTAAAAATCATTAATGCAACCTGAAAGTTTTCTTTATAAAGGAGAACAAAAAAGGGGAACCAAGGAAAGGATGCAGCCTGCCCAAGAAGGATCATGGGCAATGCTTGCCCAGTGCAGAATGAGCACAGATCAAATGAAGCAAGTAACACGTTACAGAAGGTTGTGGAATAGATCTGGCAGCTACAGAGACACTTCATGGTCCGTTTTAAAACCCTTCACGACAAAAAACTTTAGGGAGCGAAAGGTCAAGCACTAAACATAAACCATATGCAAAAGAAAGCACTTGAGGTTTTTTTAAGCCGGAACTATTTCACAACCTCAAACATGTTTGCTGTCACAAAGTAGGTGCAGTATACGAAAAGAATGCTAATAGCCCTAGAATACAAATAGTCCCTCCCTGATGCATTCCTACCCATAGAACGGTAACAATTAAAAATAGACAAAAGTTTAACGCACTTCTCCTTGCTTACAGATTAAAAAAAACTATCAAGTCATTTTATTGAATGAACCCAAGTTCTGCGATATTTTAGTTGCATGGCCACAAGTTTACGCCACTGGATTGTGTTAGGAGTGGATATTGCCCCAAAACATACTGAATTACATAACATGAGGAAAAGATATCTGGATGACCAACTAACACAAACACATCATTGATAATTTGAATAAAACCAGGGCTTGTTTAAATGCTATCTGACCACCGAAGAGAGGGAAGTCTAGAATACAGTGACCACACAATCATCCTTGGGAGGGGTACAAGAAAAATAAAGTAGATACCTTCTTTTAATCATCTGGAAACTCCTTAGATTTTGGAATCTCTCACCGCAATGCCCCGAGTGTTCTTTCAGCAAGAAGTTCAGAGGGAGGGACAGGAGGAATCCAGAGGACGGGTTTGTACAGAGATCAGTACTCTCAAGGTGGGTTTTAGACCAGGAGACATTAAGTATTACTAGTGTTGCGGTCAACAACCACTTCTGTTGAATTCTGTGTTTTCAAAAACAGAGCAGACCACAAAGCAGAGAAGTGCTCCACAAGTTCTATTCTATGTAATTGCTAAACAACCAAAAATGTGTTTTTAACGTCAATTAGAACTGTTCAGGTTCTTCCATAAAATTCTGCAACAGTACTTGGGTGGGGGGGGGGGATCACCTCAAACAGTTTACAGATAGATACCACTGGTTTACAATGATCATCACATTTTAATCCCCCACATCTGACGTCAGAGGAATTGTCTACATTTTAGAAATTAATGGCAAGTGATCTTAAAATACGTAAAGAACCTGTACATCCCACACAATTAAATCAGGGAAAGTCGTCAAGCTCTCACTAATCTGGAAAAATAACAACCGTAACCATTAAACCAGCTGACAAAAGGGGCAGTAATGTGATTTTGGACACCAGCTACTATAACAATGACATTTCCAGACGGCTGAACAATGTCATACATTACGGGATACATGGTGAGCCTCTGAAAGGAACCAAAAAAGATTTTGAAAATACCACCAAAAGCACAGCGGGGGTTACTTTAGGCGAAAGATATTCCAGTTTCTCAATGTGAAAAGTTTGCAAACACCTGTGATCTATGTTCTTTCCAAACCCATAAGAATACCGACTGTCATTCGACCCTACCAACTGCCCCCCGGCACCCCGATGAGATCTACTGTTCCAAGTTATGCCGCTATTCTTGAGCCACTATGTAAGTAACCAAGTCCTATATCATTGGCAACACCCATTTCCTTAGTAACTTTCAAAATGTCCCATTCAATCCAGACAGCGAATCTCTAATCACTTTATTTAACAACTATACACCAACATCTCTCAAGCTCAGGGTTAGAGGCCATCCTTAGAGTCACAGATACCAGACCCTGTTGGACCCGGCCCTTTAGGCAGGTTCACCCAGAGACTTTTTGTTTTTTCCTAGCCTGTTTCTGTGACCTGGTGTTGGTGATTTTAGGCCTCTGCGCACTTTTTCACTGTGGTACAGTGTAAAGTGCTTGAGCTCTCTGTGTATGTGTGGTGAGTGACCTGCCCTCCTATAGGAATGAATGGGGAATATGTATGCCCATGGTAGTTCCTGATGTGTGGGGAGTGCAGGGGAGAGTTTGGTATGAGAGAACTCGTGAGAGTGAATGCTGCTTAATGGTATATGTGGCAGGATTGTGTCTAGTCTAGAAGTGCCACTTTTAGAAGTTGGCATATTTGTGTTTTTGTGTCTGGCGTGTGATTGGCTGGTGAGCCTGGGTCAGGAGTGCCTGGGCCTGCTTGTGGATTGACTGTCTGGTTTGAGGGTGACAGGGGCTGGAGAGCCCAGGAGGTTATCTGAGCCAGGCCTTGGATGAAAGGCAGCATCTGCTGCCAGGGAAGTGGGGGGAGATAGCACCTGATAGTGACGGGCTGTGCCTGCCAGACCACCATGCTGGCTCCACCTCCCGCTGAGCGACTGTCACCTCCGACCCTGATACTGACAGGACTTCCCCATAACCAGTTCTAGCTGGTTCTCACACTGCCTACACAAAGACTTCAAAGACTTTTCTGTGTATAAGAAGGGGATGTGTCCCCTTCCAAAATGTTCTTGTTTCTGACTGGAATCTACCAGGGGCGGGCGCTGCCCAGCCCCTGGATGCCTGGAGGACTTCTGGGGACCCCTCTGCCTTGCCTGGGCTGATGGGGGGTGACTTTGCTTTGCCCTGGGATCCTGTGGACATTCTCCCTATCCCCTGGAGGACTTTTCTGGTCAATAGCGCTTAGGAGTGCTTTATATGTGTCTTTCCTAGCGCTTGGGAGCGCTCTGCCTATTTTCTAGCGCTTTGGAGCGCTTTATTGCCCCCAAGCGCTGGAGAGCGCTTTATTTGTACTTACAGCGCTAGGAGCGCTGTACTTTGCCCCAAGCGCTTAATAGCGCTTTTATCGTTACATTTTTTTATCGAGGGTGCCACCCCCCGGATCGTGATTCCCCGCCTGCCTAAGCAGGGCCGCTGCGCTGCCCGCAGTGACCCGGAAGTGGTTGGTCGGCCGGCCAATCCTAGCGCGACCGGCCGGAAGTCCCGCCCCTGCCCGGGGACGCGTGGAGCTGCTGCGCCGTGTGTGGGGAGACGAAGGAGCATGGCGGCCTGGTCGTCGGGGCTCCCGTGTGCTGGAGGGAGCCCCGGAGGAGTTGAGGAATAGCGGAGGGGCGCGGGGCACATTGCCGGTGCCCGCCCCCACCGCACGTCGAAGACCGGAAGTCCCGCCCCGCCGCTTCGGTGCAGAGAGGAGAAGAATCCCGCGCTGACTAGAGGAGCCCCCGCCGAGAACAGCCCGGTGAGTGACAGGGCTGGGGGCTCCGTGATGTTGCTGGCGGTGGCGGTGGAGGCACAAGGTCAAGAGCGGTCCCGTGTGGCAGTGGGCCGCTCCAACGTGGAGATAGAGGTGCGGGAAGGGCGGCCCCGGTTGGCAGCAGGTCGCCCCAACGTTGCTTAGAGCACCGAGAGGCTCCGTAGGGGCGCAGGTCGGTGCCTGTGTAGGCACAGCGCCCGGGGGCATTTTCACGTATTTTAAGAGCATGAGTTGCTCAAGAGGGGCCCATGCTAGTTATGTGAGGAGCCAGTGCGCTCCATGGCCCCTGAAGACTGTCAGAGCCCCGTGGCTCCCGCTTCTGGCGCAATTTCTGTGGCTCCAACGTGCGCAGAGGTCAGAGCCTGTGTAGGCTCCAACAGTGGGCGCAGTTTTGCTTCCTGAGGGCTAGTGAGAGCCCTGCCGCAGTTTTGTCTCCAGCTGCCCAGCAATTAGTGGGCAGCTGCACCATTTAGGTGCAATTAGAGAGGGAGTCCCTGTGTGGGACAGAGGTGGCACAGTGGTGCCAGGCCTGCTACAGCTGCGCAGCACTTAGTGCTAGCTGCAACGTTTAGGCCCTTGTGAGTGTTCTCAGGTGCCCAGCAAGTAGTGGGCACCTGCTACGTTTAGGTTTTGCGCCAGTGGCGCTCCCCTGGACTGGCGCTGCATGGCAGCGCGCCCTGACATTTGGACACGGGGCGTCTGAGCCCCAACAAGGCCAGTTGGCCTAGGGACTGCCACAGAGGGTGGCTTATGTAAGTTTTGCGCAATGTGATTTCTATGTTTTTAATAGTAATTCCCTACTGTGTGTTTTTGCGCTATAGTATTGTTCTGGCACCTCTGAATGTCTTTAGGCGTCATGTGTCTTCCTTTTCCCTGCGCTGCACCTCTGAATGTTTTAGGCATCATGTGTCTTCTTGCGCTGCACCCCTGAATGTATTTTATTGCATCATGTGCTCTGTCCTGGACACTGCTGAATGTGTAGGTTTATGCATCATGCGTTTCCCTTGTCTTACACCTCTGAATGTATTTTTATGCATCATGTGTGAATGGTGGTTTCTGCCTAGCTTTAGCGTCAGCCTTAGCCAACCAGAAATAGCCAGTTCTAACAGACCCCATCCGTATATTGGTCCTAATGACGTCATTATTGTATTGGCCAATCTGGCACCTAGCTGTAATTATTTAATTTTATTTCTGTAGCCTTGCTACAGGCAGCTTTAGTTGTGTGTTGCAGACAGCAATGTATCCCTTATACATAGAGCAAGCTTTGGTTTTACTTCTGCTCATGAGAGGATGGCATTTTTGTTAGTCTCGTCTCCAGGCTCCAGATTCAATGGTTCCCGCTCTAATCTTGTGTTGTTTCTCCCCAGGTGTACAGGCCTTCCCACCTAGTTTTTAGGTTTGGCTTGACAGCGTGGTTGTCCTTAGACCATATCTGAACCTTATCTGAACAACATAAAAAGAGCTTTAAAAAGCACTACTGAAAGAGGTGCTGAAACAAAGTTCCTCCACTGAACTTTTTACCTTGTGCGAAAGTAAGTTCAATATAGCAGATCTGACTTGGGTAAAATGAGAAACCAATGGAACAAGGCTAAAATCATGGTCGGTTTCTTATGGAAAGTAATGATAATAGCAATAGGATGGAAGTATTTCTTGTGGAGAAGTGTGGCTCAGGGGTTAGAGGCGGCAGACCCGGAAGCTGAGATCGGTCCTGGACCAGGGTTCAATTCCCCGTCTCGGCGGGTCTTGGGCTAAAAATTCCACGGACTCGATAATTCTCGCTCCGGTGCCTTCTCGACTCACGGGTTCACACTCTGCGACTCTGGGCAATAGCTTGCTTAATCTCCACAACGGCCCCTCGCGGCGGGATGCCTGACTTTCACCTTGTGGATACCCGCTGGGGCTATCACACAGGGGAATATCAGGACGGGTTCCCTAAGCAAGCGCTGGGACACCCACTGTGGGTAGCTGTGCGCTATATAAGCTCAACTACATACATTTACATTTGTGAACATCTTATGTTGAAGCCAAATGGAACTCGAGGGCGGATTGCTATTACACAAGTTGAAAGCACTACACGAGAATGGGCATTTGAAGTCGCATTCGGTGGTGTAACTGCAAGTCAAAGGTCAGGAATATGTCTGCACGTGGCAAGAAAGTAATGAAGCAAGAAGCTGATCCCAAGACTAGGTCCTCCAGGACTGGTCTGCAGTTTCCAGTTGGCCGCATCCACAGGTTTCTGAAGAAGGGTAACTATGCAGAGCAGGTCGACTCTGGGGCTCCAGTGTACATGGCTGCTGTTCTGGAATACCTGATAGCAGAAGTACTGGAACAGGCAGAAAATGCTGCCCACGACAACAAAAAATTCAAAATCCTTCCTCGACATTAACAGCTGGCAGTCAGGAATGATGAGTAACTGAAAAACTGTTTTCTGGTGTGACCATTGCTGAAGGCGG
Source organism: Lissotriton vulgaris (assembly GCF_964263255.1). Taxonomy (NCBI): domain Eukaryota; kingdom Metazoa; phylum Chordata; class Amphibia; order Caudata; family Salamandridae; genus Lissotriton; species Lissotriton vulgaris. Next base: position 1,666,700,798 of record NC_141695.1, read on the forward strand.
TGTTCGACCGAACATACAGGCCCAGCTTCTACCCAAGAAGACTGCCAAGGGATCTTCCGCAGAACCAAAAGATGTCCAGTCACAGGACTTTTAGTGCCCTTCTGTCTTGACCACTTGCATGATGCACTTTAGTAGTTTTCAATGTTAAAGCTTTAAATTAAATGACATTTTATCTTTCTCTATATGAGAGTACAGGTTTTTCGCCCTCTTGTTGGTCCTGCTCAGATCCATCTGTGCCCACTGCGTGCTCTTTTGCACCATTACTACCTACCTTTGTGCATCTAACCAATCTCCCCCAACATTTTTCGTCCCCGCCTTGGCTCCATTACTGCTTTTTCGACCCGACCACTGCTTCCTTACTCCCTCTGTCACTCATTGTTTTTTCCCCTCATGCTACCCTGGACGCTCTCCCACTTAATTCTTAGTTTCCTTCCGTCCGTTTTCACACCCCACGGTCTTCACCAAGTTACCCCGGTCGCTCTCCACTTTCTTCCTGTCTTGCCGCTTGGTCCATGTACTGCTTTCACTACCGAATCGCCATCTGGCGCTCTGTTTTCTTTCTACACTTCCACGGGTCGCTTTACTCCCCCTTTCTCAACCGTCTCACCTTTCAATCTAACATTTCTTCCTCTCCGCATCGCTCCCCCACTTGCCAGTTTCCTTATCACTGTGTGAGCATGTAAATAGGAGTGGTGCCATTAGTTAATTATCAGATTTACTGCCTCAATTTCCAGAGCATATTTACATATCATGTACGGATAGTTTCAAACAAAAGGAAACAATTTTGTGGCAAAAAGCGAGAGTAGAACCAGAATCGGATTCTTAAGCTCACAGTCTACTCCTTAGCCACCAGACCACACTGGCCATGCTTGGCTTCATCACCATGTTTAATTATCACTCGAGGGAGACATTGGAAAGAGGTGACAGGCGCACCTCTCAACCTTTGGCAGCTTGACGGATGAGACTCTAAATTTCGACAGGATACTCCAGAGTTTTTACCCCTTTCAGCTAAGTGTTACATCTTTTATCTTTAAGCAAAATATCTGAATCAATGTTTAAAGCATCCTCTGTTTTAACAGTGATTAAAGTGTTATGGCATTAAACAAACTTGTATTATTTTTATACATGTGCAATCTCTGCTTCCCTTTTACTAAGAGCAGCAAAGGTATTAGTCGACTTGCAGAGGGATGCACATGCTGCATGCCCATCACCTGAATCAAATTGGTGGTCAGCAGATCATGAGTTCGAATCCAAGCAACACCGACTTTGCCATTCTCCAGAAGGTCAATAAAACAAGTAGCTGCGTAAGAATAGGACGTGCAGGGACTGCTGTATTTAGGTCTAGCCTAGGCAGCGCATGCGCGGTCTCTTCGAGACATGCTGTATCTACAATGTTGGCTTAGAGCACCTTCCATGTTTTTCATTGGTTACTGTTACTGCCCTTCGTAAATGCCTGCTTTTGTTTGGTGAACGTGTTTAATAGTTCCTCCTTTTGGTCCTTTGTAACCACCCATAAAGACAGCCCTCGTTACATGTGCTCTTACTCTTATTTAGGACACCCAGTGTGCACAATTTCTTTTTTTTTTAATGGCTTGCTGCTGCTTGACAACAACACGCTCCGCTTATTTTGCAACATGCTTCAGCTTATCTTGTTTAGTATTTACAGCTTCTTTTTTGTGTGGCTTGTTTTTGTAGGCACAGGGAGAGCAGAGACTGGAACCCGGTGCTTAAGTTCCAAAGTCGGCAACTCTATGTTTTACCACATCTTCGTTCGTCCCTATTGCCGTTAATCGGCATTTACTTTCATTCTGTTCACCAATGTTTTATTTACATCGGTATGCATTTGCCTTTTTTTTGTCACAGGGAAAGTCAACGCTAAGGCTCGAGCCTGGTTCCCCAGGTCCAAAGTCTGCAGTTCTCTATATTTTGTGACATCCTTTCTCTAAAGCAATCTAGGGTCTCTTGGAGAATAGATCACTATGCACGGCAGCAATCTTTACACATTTGCATGAGTCTCAATGGGAAATCCAGGTCGGGTGAAATTAGAGAATTCAATTCCCTGTTTTGGGTTGGTCTCACTTTTTCCCCTGCTGTGGTTTCCTTAGTGACGGTGCGAGGACCAATGGAATACCCTCCTACTTTCCTATATTATACCGGGCAATGCAGTGCTAATTTCAATGTTCTCGGACACCTCAATCTTCATTTTGACTGCCCGTCTTCGCCCCCCATTAGGAGCATTTTGGCTGATTTAGAGGCCTTGCAGCTCTCCCAGTTGGTCGTATCTCCCACTCATAGAGATGGCTGCATCCTTGACCCTTTTTTTTACTAACTTAGAGGGAGTCAGGGCACTCTGTCCCACCCAGATGGTTTGGACAGACCATATGTTGGCAAAAATGACATGCCCCATATCTGAACCTCCTTATATACCCCAGGACAGATTAGTTCTGAGAAGACACTGGAATAAACTGAAATTGGAGGACTTTTACCATCTGCTGGAGGAGGCACCACTGGGCCCTTTCACGGATGTTGACCGTGGATATGATTCCTTCTGTGAGTGGATCTTCCGCGCCCTGGATTCTTTGATCCCCTTGGTATGGTCAAAGTGTCCAGTGTGCCCAGCCCATGGTACAACAGTGCCTTAGCGTCCCTTAAAAGAGCCTGCAGACAGGCTGAGAGGCTTTGGAGGAAATAGTTTGATCCCGAACTGAAGGCCTGCTACCTAGCTGAAATTAAAATCTACCATAGGGCGGTGTGTAGAACACGAGCAGCCTTTTATGTCCAAGAGTTTCGGAACAGCTCCAATCCTTCGAAACTCATTTTTAAGGTGTTAAAGGATCTCATGGCTAAGAGGACAACGGCGGCAGAAATATGTTCGGACTCCCATTGTGAGGGTCTGGCCTCCTTTTTCCTCGAGAAGGTTCAAGCCATTTATCGAACCTTCTCAAAGGGCTCTCCAAATCTTAATTCAGAGCGGGTCGGCTGCATCTTGGGAGGTAGTGAGTCTCTTACTACCCTGCCCGCCCTATCTGTGGAGGCCTTTGATTCTCTGAGCCTTAAAATCAAGTCAGGATCTCCTGCAGATCCGCTGAAACCGGCCCAGCTTAAGAACATGTCGCCGTTATGCCGCACTCAGGTGCTTTCCCTGATCAACTTGTCACTTTCCTCAGGTGTAGTTCCCATTAGGTGGAAACAGGCTGTAGTTACACCTATTTTGAAGAAGGTTACCCTTGACCCCCCTTAAACCTGAGAACTACCGCCCTATTTCCTTGCTTCCTTGGGCCACGAAAGTGGCTGACCCCTATGTGAATAGCATCCTTGCAGACCATCTTACCAGGGCTAACATTCTTGACCCTACCCAGAATGGGTTCCGTGCGGGCCACAGCACGGAGACGGCCCTACTTTCTATGGTCGAACATCTGCGTTCTGTGCTTGTTGCGGGTCGGTCGGCGGCACTAATGTTATTAGATCTCAGTGCCGCGTTCGACACGGTCTCGCACAGGATTTTGCTTCAGCGACTTGAGGAAGTGGGTGTCACGGGCTCTGCCCTATGCTGGTTCCGATCTTTTCTTGCGGAAAGGTCATTCCAGGTTGCGATTCCACCTGGGAAGTCCAAATCCTATCCGTTGGACCTGGGGGTCCCACAGGGATCATCGTTGAGTCCCACTCTATTTAATCTTTACGTGAGGCCGCTGGCTGCGGTCGTCTAGCAATGGGGCTTGACGATGGTCTCATATGCAGATGACACGCAGCTGGCGGTCACGTTGAGTGGGGACTCAGACATGGAGGCTCCCAGGTTCCGTGACGGTTTACGGACAGTGGCCAACTGGATGAACTCCAACTGTCTCCACTTAAACACCAAGAAGACGGAGGTTATGGTGGTCGGCAAGCAGGCGGAGTTGTGGGGTGACAAGTGGTGGCCCTCTGAACTAGGTGTGACCCCCTCTCCAGCATCGGAGATAAAAAATCTTGGGATCTGGCTTGATCCAACCCTCAGTTTCATCTGTCACACCAAGAAGGTGGCGGCCTCTTGCTAGGGCATCATTAGAGGACTTAGACCCATCCTTAAATTTTTTGATGCCTCCACCAGACAACTGGTGGTTCAAGCATCAGTGTTGTCCCGGCTGGACTATTCCAGCTCGCTATTAGCTGGGATCAATCAGTCAGAACTCACTCGGCTGCAGCAAGTCCAAAATGCTGCAGCCAGAGTGGTGATAGGTCTGCCTAGGCGGTGCTCGGTCTCTAAATCCTTGCTCTCTCTCCACTGGCTCCTGGTAAATCAGAGGATTAAATTCAAGGTCCTCTGCCTTGCGTTCAAAATCCTCAAGGGTACGTCTCCCCAAATTCTGGAGAATCTGCTTACACCGTATGTACCCTCGCGAACCCTTAGATCTTTGGGTTAGAATCTGGCTGTGGTACCGCGTATTAGGCTGAGAAGAGCTGGTAGCTGCTCTTTGAGTGTTAGCGGCGAATTGGTGGAATTCCCTTCCTCCTCATATTTCGGGCCATTGATGATCATCTTCAGTTTAGGCGTGCCATCAAGACCTTCTTATTTGTTTAGCCCTTATGCTGTTCCTGTAGCCCTTTTGCCTTCTACCAGTGTTGTGTTGTGTTTGCCTTGTCAAAGCGCCAGGACTCCCCTTCGCTGGGGCAGCTGTGCGCGGTATAAGTAAAAATAACATAACATAACATGGGAGCAACGAGAGGTAAGCGCGCTGTGACCGGGCGGCGGGGCTTGGGCAACAATGTGGACAGTCGCCCGAGTCCAGAGCTCCGCTACACCCCGGGATAAGAAGCGAGTCAAAGCGTGGTTCCAGCACGCTTAAAGAACAATGAACTAGCGCAGAAAGAATTGAACACCCAGCGAACAGAAGCGTCTATTCTACAGCAATCGTGTGAGCAGCTGTGACACCGAAAAGCGAAGTACCAGAAGCGGGTGCCCAGGAGTAACGGGGAGAACCAAAAATGGGGATTATGATCCGAGTGGCCCGCTCAAGAGACGAGGCGGAGGCACCGGAGATAAAGGAGAGAATCCTTAGTCGGCGAGGTCAGTGCAAAACATCCCTCCCACCCCCGATACCAGCACCATCTGACTGAGAAAGACCCGCAGAAGCCCCCCCCCCCAGACAATGCGTCGCAGGAAAAACAAAACTGAAAGCGCAGAAGGGGGGCGGCCATCTTGAGAGGGGTGCGGTGCGGAGCATTGAAAGCCGTAAAGCTGAAAAACCGAACGAGAGCTGTGAGACCAGGAGGGTGAAGCAAGAGGAAGAAGGGTGGGCCCCACTAGCGTTGACCCACAGAGAAAATAAAACAGGAAGAGAACGGACGTAAGCTGTAACGAAGGAGCTACAAGACTCCAGACATAAACTCACCCTCAAAATGGCGCCCAGTAGCCGAGAGCCTCCCACTATACACAGCAGAGCGGGAGTGCACGGGAGAGGGAAGGCGATCTGGAGGGCCCCGAAAAACCACGTAACCGGTCTAGAACTCCCTAAAGGTCTTGGTCACCCGGAAGTACCGGGAAAACAAGCAACCCCTTCAAAGCGCCGAAACAAAACGGGCAAAAACGATAACGAAACTAAAGAGAGATACAGGGGGCCGCCATCTTCGAGTCACACCCAGCAGGGGACAGCTCTAACTGGAAACAAAACAAGACCCTGCGCGTGCTTGAGTGCCAAATAGCGGCAAACAAAAACAACTCGAGCACACATAGCAGCAACATTGGCCAAAAAAAAGACATTAAAAGGGTGAATCAACCACGGAGGAGAGAGGAGAAATCAACGGGTACCGCCAACAAAAACGGCCAAAGAAGGTAACAGCCCACACACAGAGTGCGCGCAACTGGGTGGACCGGCGGAGGTAAATGCTGCAAAATTTACAGAGCCACAACGGCAACAGAGAATTCGAACGGAGAATCCAACGGAGACCCCTTCCCCAAGTGGGCCACAGAAACCGACACAGACAAAGACAGCGCCACAAAAGGGTAAACACCACCCAAGAGGACCTGAAGGAGGGGCGCCGAGAGGACAGTGCCCGCCAGTCCCCGCGCAATTGAGGCCAGCGGGGGCTACCTGCAGCAACACCACACCAAGCGACTTCTCATCGACACACAGAACAAACAACCGCCAAAACTGCCACAAACCCAACAGGGCTACTAATAGAGAAGTCTGACCCACACAGTTAAGGAAGTCCAGTCCCGGCGGACAACACAGGCCAGGGGGGCCCATTACACAAGAAACCTAATGCACCAGGGGCGTCAGGGCCAAAACAGAGGGCCAAACAGGAAACATTGAAACCAAAACCCAAAAGCAAGCTGCACAAGTACAGCGACAGCGAGCCACAGGGCGAACTTCCACAGGAGCACGCAAATTAGCCAGTACCACAGAGCAGCAGCAAGAGATTCGAACTGCTCCAAGCAAAGAGAGGGCTAACAATCATGGCCGGTAATGATGGGAAAATCTCTCAACTACCGAAAATAACCAAACCTGAAGGACATGCGGAGTCTCCCATCAAACAGAAGACTGACATCAGCAGCACACTAGAGACAGTATACTTAAAAAACTGGCTGAAGTCCACGACCTAGCCAAAACAACGAAAAACAAGCATTTACAATGCAATAGGTTTCGCAGCATTAAAGTTTGAGTTTTTGGCATTGTATATGACAATGCATTGCATCCCAAAAAAAATGTAAACTTTGAATTGGTGTAGTGGCAAAAGTACAGGCTAACTGACTCTTCGCGCGCACCCATTCAGTTGTTGGCCTCTCAGCTGAGTCTGCCAACTCGACAAAAAAGCATTGCAAAAGCCACTAGGATGGCAGCCAATCCCAGATCTACTGGTTTTGTAAATTCAACTGGCTAGTCCTACTGTTTCAGAGCACACAGAATTATCAAATTCACACCCTAATTGCTCCCCTTCCCTATTATCCCCGTCTTGCCATGGATTGACTTCATGCAGGCCAGATGAAGGCGTTTGAAGGATCACAGTCTACCTATCATGTGCATATCATGTCAGTGAGCTGAACTCTACCTATGTGCTGACGTGAGGGATGTGCACATAATATCGCAAAGCATTCCATGTGCTGCCCCTGCCATACGCACATGAGAATGAGGGGCTAGAATTAAATATTTTGGATCCAACGCACACTGTTAATCTTCTTTTAGTTTCAAGAAAATAGCCAAGCAAAACCACTGACCTCCATGTTTCAAACTATCACTGCGGTGAAGGGGTTCAGCTGACAATCAACCACAACCACTACAACACTCTTCACTGCCCTATACAAGTCCGTCCATCCACAATTCCAACCCTATTTGTATAGGCATATTCTGAATATTCAACCACATGCGTGCACAGCTAATAGAATAATTTCACATGCACACAACGAAGTGTACCTTGCTTTTGGGACTGGTCCTCGAGCAATCCAGAGCTGCAAGCGGTGGTGCACACTTCCACAGCTCAGGTAGTGTTGAAGATGGCACTCCGAGCACAGTACAGCAGCAGCTCCCACCTTCTTCATATTTCATTCACACGCATGCAATACAATACGACAAAGCAGTGTTGGCCTTTTGCTCGAAAGAAATTTCTTGACAAGTTTAGTGTTGCGACATTAAAGGTGCTATTTTTGGTTGGCGAGGGAGGGAGATGGTTTTAATTGGTTTAATTATCCAGGGCCTCAGGCCCCACTATGCTGCCCTGGGTACCACTTTAATTCGTTTTTGATGCACTGGACTCGGTTACAAACCAGAGAAACTTAAAACAAAAAAAATAATCGTTAGTCTACAGGTTGCGCTGTAATCGCCACAAGACCTAAAAATCCTGGTTCAAAAAAGAAGATACACAATTGGTTTTCGTTGCTGATACTGCGCCCATTGTGTGAGCGGGATAGGGAGGTGTGTGATTAAAGATCATCAGGGGGCGTTTTCCATGGAATCACCTTTCACACCTCATTTATTTGTTAAAAGAGCCTTTTGTGTGTTATTAATTACTGCAATTTGTTACTGCAGGGACCCCTAGTGACCCCGGAGGATGGAAATATGATTAATGACAGGCTGCAGGGAGGCTAATTAATGAAGAGCAGCCGAGTGCGCCGCGCACTCCAGATATTAATGCCGCCAAACTCCAGGACACCTCGGCCGGAGCAGGGCTAGGGGGTGGGGTGCAGAGAGCGTTAATAATCATTTGATGCTTTTTATTCTGAGAAAAACGCTTCCTTTTTACGGAACATTTCGGCAGGGAAAAGAGTATTGAAGAATTTTCTGTGCTACTTTTAAAAAGTGAAACACGTCGACCACTATGCTACTAGATTAGCACAGCAGCGGTAAAAAGTATCGAGATTTCGCATGCAGCGGCTTGCTGAAAACACGTACATTCATCATAAATTCATTTAGGGTAACTTTCCATTCATTTACAAACAGATTCGGAAGAGAGACCGACTGCACTGCAAATGCTTGGTTGTGCTACACATAGGCTCCTAACCAGCACTTTGACTGATGGAACTGTAAACATGAAATATGTTATAAGTACTGCGTTTAGGTCTCACCTTAGGAACCTCTCGGGTCGGGCACTGGCTACCTTAGGCACTTCTGCAGCACGTTTTCGTTCTGCTGCACTCCCATCCTTCAGAAACAGAAACCCACATGTGAAGCAATGGAGAGACTCTGGCGTGGAGTTGTGCATATCCGGTCCGGCCGGAAACATGGAACTCAGAATAGTTCCACTACGAGCAGAAGTTGGTGGTGAACAGACAGCTTTCACTATTCCAATAGGGGAAAAGAGTATTGAAGAATTTTCTGTGCTACTTTTAAAAAGTGAAACACGTCGACCACTATGCTACTAGATTAGCACAGCAGCGGTAAAAAGTATTGAGATTTCGCATGCAGCGGCTTGCTGAAAACACATACATTATTCATCATAAATTCATTTAGGGTAACGTTCCATTCATTTACAAACGGATTCGGAAGAGAGACGTCGCATGTAATTCAATTCTCTATATTAAGCCCAGAAAATACTAACACTCCAAGATGGCTGCACCCTCTACCTATGTCTCGGAATGCTTTATGTTGACAGTAAAATAAGCCCAAACCTGACTGGTAGGCTCAGGCAAAAACAAGTCAGGTCCCGGGCCGCGCTGTGATTGGCTGACGTCACGGGGGTGTCCCGGGCCGGCAGCCAATCACAGCGCGGCCCGGGAATGACGTCACGGGGGTGTCCCGGGCCGGCAGCCAATCGCAGCGCGGCCCGGGACAAAGGGGCGGGGCTTAAAAAAAGCACCAGAAACGCCCCCGAATCGCGTTTTCTGGAGAAAGCGCGATTGACAGCCTCTGCCTCCCAATGGCTATCCTCCATTTATGGAGCTAGCCAATGAGAGGCAGAGGCGGGGCCGACATCCATACTGAAGACAATAGTTTTCAAACTGGGAGGGGCACTTCGTGCCCCTCGCCAGGTTCGAAACCTAAAAACAGATGCAATCCGACTTGAACTGGCTGCTGTCAGAGCAGACATCCATGCAGCAAACAATAGGCTATCAGTGGTTGAGCAGCAGGTCAGCGATATAGAAGACGGGAACTAGCACACAAGCAAAGCGATCAGCACCCTAGCGAAGGCAACCACAGACCTCCAAAAACAAGCAGCGGAGCTCAAGGACCACAGCAGAAAAGGAAATATAAGGGTTCTTGGAGTACCAGAAGGGGAGGAGGATAAAGCAGGCTCATGTGTGTCACTCATACAGAACCTCATACCCAGGCTCAAGAATCTCAAATTCGAGAACCGCCTTCGAGCTTGATAAGGCTTACAGAGTCCCGGCCTTCAGACTAACAAACAGATCGGGCCCAAGACCGATAATATGCAAAACACTACCCTCACACCATACAGACGCCATTTTTGGAGTAGCAATGAAAAACCCAAATCTACAATGGAAGGGTCACAAAATAATCCTCACACAAGATTACTCGAAAGCTACAATAGACATAAGAAAAGGATTTCTGGCCCAGAGAGACAAACTAGGGAAAGAAATCATTAAGTTCACCTTCACTGGCCCCACTAAATTCAGGATAAACAACAAAGGGAGGTCGCATACCTTTGAAGATCCAGCTGAACTTTCAAGATACCTACTAGGACCAGCCCAGCAGGAAATCGAGAACAACGACTTTGACGAGCAAGAGGAGCCCCTCTCCGGATTTAACGACTGACTAGGCAGGACCTACCAGGTGTAATTCAACAACTCAGGACTAGCCTAAAGGCCCACTGCGGTGCACATGTGGCCTGTAGGGAAGCAAAACGTAACGAACAACACAAATACCTCAAGACAACAGAGAACAAGCATTTGCAATGCAATAGGTCTCGTATTAGGAAAGTGTGAGCTATTGGTATTGTAAATGACAATTTCTTTTAATATGTGTTGGCTTTGCAAATATATAAATTAATAGCATTGTTATTCACAAAGCTAATAGCTTACACTTTCCTAATGCGAGTCCTATTGGCTATGGCAATGCTTGTTGGTAGCAAGTAAGGACAGTGCTGTTGTGGTGCTGAGTGATGCTGTTTTTGTTGGGCTGAGTGATGTGGTGGCGTCCCGCGAGGGATGTGGTGGCGTCCCGCGAGGGATGTGGTGGCGTCCCGCGAGGGATGTGGTGGCGTCCCGCGAGGGATGTGGTGGCGTCCCGCGAGGGATGTGGTGGCGTCCCGCGAGGGATGTGGTGGCGTCCCGCGAGGGATGTGGTGGCGTCCCGCGAGGGATGTGGTGGCGTCCCGCGAGGGATGTGGTGGCGTCCCGCGAGTGATGTGGTGGCGTCCCGCGAGTGATGTGGTGGCGTCCCGCGAGTGATGTGGTGGCGTCCCGCGAGTGATGTGGTGGCGTCCCGCGAGTGATGTGGTGGCGTCCCGCGAGTGATGTGGTGGTGTCCCGCGAGTGATGTGGTGGTGTCCCGCGAGTGATGTGGTGGTGTCCCGTGAGTGATGTGGTGGTGTCCCGTGAGCAGGCGTGCAACACCCATTGGACTCACCGGGCTTCAGCCCCCTCCGTCGTGTGTGACAGCTCGGGATGAGACCGATCCCGGGCACACTCAGAGCCGCACCCGAACGTTTCATAGGTCTTTAAAAGACCATTTGAATGTTAATCAGGCTTGGCTGTTGTTTCACCCCCTTCTAAGAGCCCCATGCAGCTTCACTCTGCCTACTGATTAAAGGTTAAGCCCCCCCGAAATTTTTCCTTAGCCAGCCCCCCCCCCCGAAATTCGGCTCTAGTTGCGCCTCTGCCCGTGAGTGATGTGGTGGTGTCCCGCGAGTGATGTGGTGGTGTCCCGCGAGTGATGTGGTGGTGTCCCGCGAGTGATGCAGTTGTGTCCCGTGAGTGAAAGGCCGTCCGGCGAGGGCTTCTGGGAGCTGCGACAGGCGGTGAAAACCTCAACAGCTTCCACACACTGAGAAGACGCATGTATGCATATGTAGCCAAGGTGTCCCAGAGTGTTGCATAGTCGAGACATGCTAAGATGTACCATAATAATCATCTCTGTAACTTACATAAATGTTTATACCAGTCGGATGAACTGCCATGTCACTTCCATAACGTCTATATGCGAGTCCACCACACGAGGTGTATTCACCTGAAGAGATCAAAAATTCAGACACATTTGTAAAAGGCCTAAGTCTGTCAGGCAATAACTAACCAGCAGTGCTTTTCATACAGCTCAACTGTCACTCAACTCTCCTTTACAGAGGCAGAACTTCCTTTGTGCGCATAAATGAGTTGATCTCTGAGACAGAGGAGGTTGGTGGGGAGGGGGGGGGGCTCTTCGTCACAGATCTCTGCTTTTCACAAGTCATTATCTTTAAAATGCCCATAAACGTTGCAGAAACAAATAGAATGAGCAGTGCTTTACGTGGACTGGTACTGTCTGGTACGGAGTACCAGCACTTTTTTTTGAGGAGGAGGAGAGTAACGGCAATTCTCAAGAGAAATGCAACACCTTTAATTGGAGAGTACCAGCACTTCTCAGAATGAAGCAGGTACTCTGCTACAGAGTGCCTGAACTTTTATTTTTCCATTTCTAGCACTGAGAATGAGTATATAATACCGCAAGAAAACGAGACACCTATTCACACATTGTGTATTCAAACTCATTGAGTGGCTCTGGCTGGTATCTACAGTCATTCACAAACTGTTCATTTCTAAAAAACATCCCATGATTATTATATAGATTGCAATCGGAGCACCACGTGAAAAAATAAATTCATCTTGAAGGGCAACGCTTAAGGAAGCTTGTACACCAAACGAAAATCAGACTGTAAAATAAGGGCTGTTTATATGCAGAAAGCCACAGTATTTAAATTACATTGAAGGATAAAAAGCGGATCTGACACAGGAGGCATTTAACACCTCCTGCTACACTGCGCTTTACCCACAAGCTCTTTCTCCAGCTTAGACGGACACCTGAAGCTGCAGTCTTTTCAACCAGCCCACAAAGCTGACCAGATAACAGAAGTGTGAACATATAGTGCAGTGAACCCTAAACACGTGTGCCACGGCATGCCAACTGTAAACGAGCTGCACCCACTACGAGGTGCCGGCCAACTTCCCACTGCATTACCAAGCCTGCAGTTGGATATGAAAGTGGCGCTTTTTAGGTTTCGCCTGGCGTTACTGCGCAAGCAGTTCGCGCAGGCGAAATCTAATGATTACAATATGGGATATAGGAACGTCCCCCGGCTCCCAGTGGCTAGCTCCATGAATGGAGGCTAGCCATTGGAAGCCGGATCTGTCCGTCAAGGCCGGACCAGATTCGGGGGCGTTCCCGCGATTTCTTCCCTCTCCGATCGTCATCGTGGCCGGGGTTTATTTTTTCTGACGTCGAGGTTTCATTTCGTCATTTTGCGGCCAACCGCCGCCGGAAGTCCAGGTGAGTGCCTTTCTTGCCGTTCCCGCCCCCTCCCGCTGTCCGTGTGCCTGCCCGCCCCCCTCCCGCTGTCCGTGTGCCTCCCCGCCCCCCTCCCGCTGTCCGTGTCTTTCCCGCCCCCCCCTCCCGCTGTCCGTGCCTTCTCCCTGTTCTAGGGAAATGTGGTCGTCCAATCTCACGTGCGAGTAATTATACCCCCCACCCTACCCCCAAAACACATTCGTTTTTGGTGTTTTCTTTGTAGACGACGAAGTGTGAGGCAGGCGAGGGTGATGGAGCAGACAACAAACCCACATGTTGAGAGCATCCCAGCGCTTCCCTACAGACCACACAGCATTCTTGACTCCCTTCAGCTGTGCAAAGCGCCCCATTCTTCCAGGCGCTGCCCCCCCCAACGAGGTTCACCAGTTCCAGAGCTCTCTCCCCCCACAGAAGGCCGCCACCCACCCACCCACCCACCCACCCACCCTCACCCAGTCACGCGCGTCGCCCCCTAGAGTGGGTCGTATCGCGTTCAAACAACTCCCTGTTCTGGGGACATGTGGTCATCTCACCCATACACTGTCCAATCTCACGTATGAGTAATTATCCCCCCCTCCAGATAACGCCGAGTGGACACGCCCCTCCACTACCAGCAGTCCGATTACACGTATTAACATTTCGAGCCTCCCCCCCCCCTTCAGATAGCACTGAGTGGACGCGCCCTCCACTACCGGCAGTGCCACATTACACATACCACCATTTCTTACCCCCCCCCCCCCCTTCAGATATCATCAAGTAGACACGTTCCCTAGTACCAGCACCGCCTAATGACCCACAATTCACCCCTAGCCATCCCAGAGTGGGCCGCTCACCAGTCCCAGCACTGTCCCATCACACATACTAACACTTCTGCTCCCCAGTTATCACCGGGTGGGCCGCTACCCAGTACCAGCACTGTCCTATCACAAATACTAAGCAATTCTATCCGCCAGCCCCCCAGTTATCACGAAGTGGGCCAGTCCACTCCTGACCCATTACATATGTTAATAATCCTACCCTCGCCTCAATTATGAAAGACTGGACACCACACCACTGCCAGCGCTTTTCCTGATATTTCTACCCCCCCAACCCACTGATAATCCTACCACCCAACCCCCCACAAATATCACAGCATAGTCACGTCCACTCTTGCAGCACCGGCCCATTGCACAAACTAATCTTTCTAGCTTCCGTGCCACTCCCATAGCAAGTCTTGCCCCACCCATGACATGCCGAGGAGTGAATGATGCACCAAAGCAGGTAAGAAAACAAAAACGTTTATTCCAGAAAATAAGAGCCCATGTCCAGCAGCTCCTTCTCCCACGAGCTCCAACTACCCAGGTTGTTAGGGTTGAAACCCACAGAAAGATCAAAGCTGAAACATTAAATATAACACAAAATAAAACGTGTAGGGACAGGTAAGTGTATATGTACACAAAATAAAGATAGGACTACATTCATTACACCACATCATCTTCCCCCTTTACATAAAGAAAAACACAGAAACAGCTTGTATGTGGAACCCATTGCCACCGAAACCTTAAACTATTAGTGCCAATACAAATCTTTACATTTCACAGGCATAGAAAAATTTCGAGGGACTCTACCGTTTTGTTCAAGAAAATTAGAGTTTGTTCGGTCAGCAGGAGTAATATATTAATTCCTCAATCAGTGGGCATAGTGGTATTGACATTTTCTGTGAGGCAGAAAGAAGCCGTACACAATTCCTCATCCAAAGTTAGTTTACGTTTATTGACTTTTCTAGCTTGTTGAGTAAAATAGAAACGTTGGAAACATCGGTGCAGAATACATCGATTCACTCTTTCTAACTCTGTTTGGACTTTTAATAATCACCCAACCTGCAACTTGAATGTTTGTCTTTCATACCATGTTGACTGTCGAAAAAGGATTCATGAAGAGACTGTTAAGAAGAAGCTCTGTCAATGACAGCTTTATAATCGTTACATAGACAATTCCCATCTGTTGAAATTAAATTCCTGCCCCAATCTGGACATACTTTACACCTGGGTTCTCTTCTTCTAAGAAGACAAAAAGGAGAAATGCCTGTGGTATTGTGCGAAGCAATTAAGTATGTCCACAATTTCTTCCTCCATAATTCCCCTAAAGGCTCTCCAGTAGCTAGGGCTAATTGATTGCCTTCCTTTAGAAACTGATTCATCCTCTCAACTGGACCATTGGAAGTTGGAGTCCAGTAGCTAGGGCTAATTGATTGCCTTCCTTTAGAAACTGATTCATCCTCTCAACTGGACCATTGGAAGTTGGAGAATACAACGCTGCCTTCAGATGTTTGAATTAATGAAGTTTTTCATTTCCAAAGACGTAAAATGTGTGTCACTATCTGTTTCTACCTCCTTTGGTGGACCTTCAAGTTAAAAAATGTTGCACAAAAATGTAATTACAGCTGTGGTGGATGGAGCAGATGTAAATTCAAAATAGACCCACTTGGAAAAGTAATCTGTCAAAACTAGTAAATATTTTTTATCAAATGTCAACATGTCAAATGGGCCTGCAAAATCCAAAGCTGCCTTCCACCATGCGTCTTCTGGCAAACGCACCATATGCACTGGAGTTTGATGTGTCTATCAGTGTTTGGCTAATATCAGGCAAGTGTCAAATTTGGCAATCCATTCGGACACTTGAGCATACATGGATGGCCACCAAAAATATTTATAATGAAGATACCTTTCATGATGTATAATTCCCCCCCTACCTGTGCAAATGGTTTAAGGGACTATGCCAAAGATTTTTCTTTGGGCCAGCCTTTTCTGACAAAGTCCATTTCTGTTGACCAAACTGTATCCTTTTTATCACATTCAATCATTTATCCAAGGAAATTAGTCCTGTGGAATTCAATAAATCCACAATCAAGGCTACTACACATATGACATAATCCAATTCTTTATCATGAGAGGGAACATTCGCTGGCACCCTTAAAAGGCAATCAGCCCTCTCATCCATCCATCCATCCGGAAATGTAATTGATGGTAAAATGGAATTCCTTTGAGTGTGTCATCATCAACATGTGAATGTGCGGTTTGTGATCAGTAAAGGTTTCAAAATCTGTGCTAATTCCTCCCTCTCGATGGTTCTGTGATGTAGTATCGCATGTTTTAACCCCTTCCCTGCTCATGACGAGCTCAGCTCGTCATGCAGTACACTGGTTGTGTGCTTATGCTGAGCTAGTCATGAACAATGGTAAATCCTGAGTTCCAGCACAGGAGGAAAATCTCCCTAGTAGCCAAGGTGTTAAAGATCAAGAGGCAAAGACAATAGTCTATTCTTTGTTATTAATCCACAATGACACCACAGCACCTAAACCTTTTTGACTGGCATCACCGTGCTCATGCATTTATGTCCAGTTTTAAAAGGTGACAGTGCTGGAGATGAATTTTTATTTTTGTATTTATTTGCAAGGTCTTGTTGTCAGCCTCATTTGCTTCAAACCGTACTCTTTTCTTTGGGAGATTGTGCAAAGGTTGGACCACTAGAGCACTTTTAGACACTGGAATCGGATAGACATGGTATCCTTGTTGGAAACACTAACTCATGAGTAGCCCACGCCTCTGGGTGGGTGGGTGGGTGGGTGGGGGTGTGTGTGTGTGTGTGTGTGTGTGTGTGTGTGTGTGTGTGTGTGTGTGTGTGTGTGTGTGTCTGTGTGTGTGTGGCTGTGTGTGTGTGTGTATGTGTGTGTGTGTATGTGTGTGTGTGTGTGTGTGTGTGTGTGGCTGTGTGTGTGTGTGTGTGTGTGTGTGTGTGTGTGTGTGTGTGTGTGTGTGTGTGTGTGTGTGGCTCTGGGTGCGTGTGTGTGTGGGTGTGTGTGGGTGTGGCTCTGGGTGTGTGTGGCTGGCTCTGGGTGTGTGGCTCTGGGTGTGTGTGTGTGTGTGGTAGTAATTGCTGTCTGCTGAGCTCGTCCGTAGGGTACAATAGGTCTCACATTTGCGAGAGATTAAGCTATGGCAATGTAAATGACAATGCCATTTATTTATCTGTTTTCAAAACCAACACATAAATAAAAATGTTGTCATTTACAATGCCAATAGCTCTAACTTTTCCAAAGACGAAACCATTGCATTGTAAATGATTGTTTAAATACTAGTTATCTCCTGTAACGGTCTGTTTACCCTTGCAGTTCCGTCAGTGTTAGGAGTAAATATTTGCTAAGTAAAAATGTGGCACAATGTGCCTAAAAATTACACTGGTGAGGGGTAACGTTCAACACAACAACTGACACAGTACATAACAATATATTGTAATTTTCTCACGCTACGTGGTATAAATAACAAAAAAGGGGTTGGGGTTTATTATAAAAAATGTGCACGGACGTCACAAAAAGTTACATCGACGAAAAAGTGCATTGAATTTGCAAGTCCGCTATTAACATACACAAAATATGAATTGCTCACAGTATCCACCTGAAGATATTTTGACGGTTCGCTTTGCAGCCATATTATTAAAACATGTCTCCACTTCCCACCCCTTTTGGAATACTGTTTTAGGAAGGCGATCCACGCGTACATTGTGCTATGAGAAAGACTTCAGTGTACCCGGTCAGTCCAGCTAAAATTTAACGCGGCCAGCCACACTCCCGCAGCCCTGCAGCTAAGGTGTCCAATTAAGTTTTTAATATTGAGACACAACACTTTGATCCCTTATGAGAAACTGCTAATCTCTCCTCTGGCAGGGCAACAGGTGGGAAATTAAACAGATTGCGTCATGCGCAGCCCACCTACACCATCATCCACAGCACTACAAACCCCAACACACAGCTGCCAAGCCCATATGCAGTTGAAAGGCAGGGAAGACATGGCCACTATTGTATTTCAGAAACGTGAAAGATTGTGGCGATCAAGATTTCCTGCTTTAGAAAGTGAAAGGCTAGAGATGAGGTGGGGGAAGGGAGGGTGACTTATTATAAATGACGGGGAACAACTAACCCCTAAAACCAGCATTGCATTGCTTCACAGGATCGGTGACATTACCACCACCAAAGCAGCGGCCCATGGCGCGCTAGCAGGGCGGAGTCTCGGAGGCGGCCGAAGGGCAGGGGCTACGAATCTTGCCCAGCCGCCGTCCTGCCCCGCCCGTGCACAGCAGCCGCCGTTCCCGCAGCACACCGCAGGTCCTGCCGGAGCACTTTTCAGCCTGTCCATGGTCTGGAGCCCCTGGCCACGCCGCCCCCGCCCGCCCATCCATCGGGAGCCGAGGACCCGGCGACTGTCCCCAACAGCAGCGGTGAGGAGCGTCTGTGTGCCTGCTCGCGTGTGTGTGTGCCTGCTCATGTGTCTGTTTGTGTGTGTGTGTGTGTGTGTGTGTGTGTGTGTGTGTGTCTGCGTGTGCGCCTGCTTGCGTGTGTGTGCATGTGTAAGTTTTCAGCAGACACTCACTCAGAAACCGAAAGCGCTCAAGCTGTAATACGAAATGCAGAGCGCCAGCAGACACGTACTAAGAAACCGAAAGCACTCAGGCTGACTCCAGCAAGCTGCCACCAGCCAAGTACGAAAGCGCGCTCACACGGACAAATCTGAGACAGCAGAGGCGCGTGGCCGAACGCTGTCTCAGATTCCCAGGAAACTAAAAACAATAGTTGTCGAGCTAGACGGCATGCTACGCATGCGCAACTCTAGCTCGACCTAAAAAATAACTACCTCATGAACACACCAAACCGAAAACGCCGGTAACAACAAAGACTATCTCAGCAAAAGACAGTTGAAGAAACGGACTTGAACTGGCACGTCAAAGGCTATAAGACTTGTGTACAGAGCACAAACGTGCAGCCCATACAGGAGGAGCAACTGAGCCGTGCACAGTGGAGAAAATTCCGGCTCGATCAGCTATAAGACTTACTATATCCTTTATTTTTACATTAAATAGGAGGGCTAATTAGATAAACTTGTCCATAAATGTCTGAAGCTTAGCCTAAGTAAGGTAGAACAATCATGCTGAACTAGTATATCCTGGGGTAGGGGCGGAGCGGGACGTCTACAGCACACTGTTTTTACTCAGGGTGGGAGTGTAGGGAGGTGGGGGGGGGGGTGTTGTCTTGTCTGTATGTCTATTATTTCACGTCCACGTATATGCCCACACCAAACTTTCTGGTAGACCGTCATGTACGATTTTGCCACTACAACCAGCCACCCTGGCGCACGCAGCTATGCCAAAGGTGCCCATATGCCGTAGCCACCACACCAACGTAAAGCCCATGAAAGGAAAAAAACAAAGGAAAGAGGGGGGGGGGGGGGGAGGAGGATAGCGAGGTCCACACACTGTAAGCCATTACACAGAATAACAACTCAGCCCTGAATGCAGACCTGAAGATAGTCTCCCTCAACGTAAAGGGTCTAAACTACCCGGTTAAGAGAAAGAAGGTACTCTACTACCTGGCAAAGACTAAAGGAGATGTAATTCTCTTACAAGAAGCCAAACTCTCCAGGGAAGACGCGACTAAGCTTAGGGCGAGATGGATAGGACAGGTAGCCTGCTCTCCAGCGGTGAGCAAGAAACGTGGGGTCATCACACTGATAAATAGAAAATCTAAGATAACCATTGAAAACGAACAGCATGACGAGGAAGGGAGATTATTAATAACTCAGTAGAAGAGAGGCGCCGAAACCATACCAGTAGCAAACATATATGCACCAAATACAGACGACACATCATACTGGGAGGGGATTTCGAACAAATTGGAGGCAAACTACTCGAATGACATGACTGTACTGGCAGGAGACTTCAACCTGGCACGAGATTACACCCTAGACAGACAATCTATGTCCCAGGTCCGGCCCCCGCCTCGCACAACACTCTAAAGAACAAATGCAACAGATTTAACCTGAAAGATCCTTGGCGTTTGCGACACCCCGACACCAGGGACTACACTTTTTACTCCAACCCACACAACTCCTACAATAGAATAGACTACATCCTCATCTCAGGCTCGCACACACACTTGATAGAACACACGGAAATCGCAGCAAGAACAATCCCTGACCAGTCATGCATCAGTCTACAACTAGCAGGTCGACACAATGAACACACCACCCGCAGAGGGCGGTTTAACAACATAGTCATGGCAAAGCAGGAGGACAAAACCAGAACTAAGCAAACCATCAGGGATTACATCAAAGACAACGACACACCAGACATAAACCCCAAAAGCCTGTGGGACGTGCTTAAAGCGACGATTAGAGGACCGCTAATAGAGATCAAAGCCATATGAGAGAGAAGCAAAAGCGCAGCTAGACCAACTGGAAACCAAACATATCGGGGACACTAAGAACACTGGTACCCTTGTAGAGCTCACAGGGAAAAAGTATGAATTCAACAGAATTCTCAGTGAACGTGCAGGCATATGGATAAAAAATACAAACAAATTGACCTCTGCGAGGCAAACAAGGCAGGGAAAATCCTAGAGTCATATCTTAAGCACAAGCAAAGACAACACTGCATATCAGCAATCACAGACGCAAACAACATTGCACACACCAAACATAAGGACATCCTACTCATGTTCATGAAATTCTACAAAGAGCTCTGCAAAAGAGACAATACTCTTGACCAGGAAGGCTGCAGGGTCTACCTAGACAGACTTAACTTGCCCAAATTATCAAACGAGGAAGCCAGGGTACGAGGTCAAGACATAAAAGCCAAGGAGATTAGAATAGCTATCAGGTCCCTGAAGGACAACAAAGCCCCAGGGCCAGATGGCTACACGGCCCGTTTCTAGAAAACCTTCCAACAAGCATTTACAATGCAACGGTCTCGCCTTTGCAAAAGTTAGAGCTATTGGCCTTGTCATTTACAATGCCAATAGCTTAATCTCTCGCAAATGCGAGACCATTTGCAATGCAATAGCTTGCGTATTTACGTAAGTTTGAGCTATTGACATTGCAAATAACAATGCGTTTTATTTAGGTTTCAAAAACCAAAACATAAATAAAAGGTCTCTCACACTGCGGTCTCACTCACACTGCAGTCTCACTCACACTGCAGTCTCACTCACACTGCAGTCTCACTCACACTGCAGTCTCACTCACACTGCAGTCTCACTCACACTGCAGTCTCACTCACACTGCAGTCTCACTCACACTGCAGTCTCACTCACACTGCGGTCTCACTCACACTGCGGTCTCACTCACACTGCGGTCTCACTCACACTGCGGTCTCACTCACACTGCGGTCTCACTCACACTGCGGTCTCACTCACACTGCGGTCTCACTCACACTGCGGTCTCACTCACACTGCGGTCTCACTCACACTGCGGTCTCACTCACACTGCGGTCTCACTCACACTGCGGTCTCACTCACACTGCGGTCTCACTCACACTGCGGTCTCACTCACACTGCGGTCTCACTCACACTGCGGTCTCACTCACACTGCGGTCTCACTCACACTGCGGTCTCACTCACACTGCGGTCTCACTCACACTGCGGTCTCACTCACACTGCGGTCTCACTCACACTGCGGTCTCACTCACACTGCGGTCTCACTCACACTGCGGTCTCACTCACACTGCGGTCTCACTCACACTGCGGTCTCACTCACACTGCGGTCTCACTCACACTGCGGTCTCACTCACACTGCGGTCTCACTCACACTGCGGTCTCACTCACACTGCGGTCTCACTCACACTGCGGTCTCACTCACACTGCGGTCTCACTCACACTGCGGTCTCACTCACACTGCGGTCTCTCCCTAGAACACACATATGCTGTCTCTCACACTGCTGTGTCTCTCGCACACACTGCAGGCACACTCACCATCCGACATTGCAGGAGGACCCTAGCAACACATATTTATTCTTACTTTTGTTTGTACACTCTGTTCATGCTATATTTGTTTGTTCTATTCCTGCAACAGTTCTCTCATGTAACTTAACTGGTTTTATTGTACAGTGCTCTGACACCTTCGGGTAAAGTCCGCGCTCTATAAAAAAGCATTAAATACATTTTTTTTTTAATTCTCAGCAGCCACATTCCAAGGAGGTGTGGTGGGAGGGTATGGGTGAGATTTATTGCTCACCCCTATCTGTTAATGTAAGGGTGTGCTCGGAGGACCGCGGCACCGGCTGACAAGAAAGGACCCCTCAGTGCGCACATGGCTGCCTCCTTTCGCTTTCACCTCCTGATGATTGCAGATCATATAAGGTGCTGAAGGGGGTCGGAGGAAAGATCAGAGGAAACATCTGATTCCAATTAGTACACAGTTCCATCACGACGGAAGGATGCGTGCGCTCGAAAGTTGAGCGCAAGTGAAAAGCCACGTGACCTAGAAGCCGTTGTAGGTTATTTAGGACGCCAGTTAAAGCCATTAAATACCATGAACAGCCTGGTGTTCGGTGGCTAATATAAAGGGGCAGTTTCCCTCTTTTGCAGGGGTCATCAGTCTGCATGGTGCTGTAGGCCGGTTGTTGCTAAGAGCTGTAAACTCTTCTCAGAGGTGAGAATGACGAGCAATTTCAAGAAGTGTTTGACTCACTGAGCTATCTCATTGGATACCCGAGGAAGAGTCATGCTAACAGGTTATGTTATATGTGAAGTGGGCACAGTTAACCGGCCCCATTTCATGAGGGTGAATTTATATCAGTTCTGGATTTCCAACTAAGTCACTTCACTTTTACCATTCTATGTACTGGCGCATTTGCTTCTGATATTTGAGGCAGCTCCTCTGGAGGCAGCTGAACAGAATGTTTAATGTACTCCGATCTGTGCTGCTGCTGCCTGAACCCTCTCCGCTGCCTTCTGGGATCATTCTACAGAAGCAGGGCATAGGCTTGGGCAGCACTCTCTGACCAAGTCTGTCGTTCTGCTTACCGGTCTCCTCTGTCGTGGGTGGCAGACTGATTCCGTACCAGTCTCTCTGTATCACAATACCCACGACAGTGGGGCTGTGGAACGAGGAGGGTTTGAAATCACATCCACAAAACGACCTCCTCTTCTTTTCTTTGCAGTTTTAAATAGAGCGAACTCGAACCGAAGGCATCAAAATGTTTTATATGTGCACCAGTTGCATTACAGACGGACACATTCATTTTTAGGCCCGGGAATATTAAGAGGTTCGCCCAGGATCACAGGATGAGTGAGTCTCTTGCCAGACTCAACCTGGTTCCCCAGCTCCAAAGTCGCCCGCTCTAGCCTGCATGTGTGAGGTTCACGGACGCATCATTCTCATCAATCCATTTCAGATTGGCATGTTTAAACCAGCGGGCCCAAAAAACGAGCCCCTGAGGAGAGGGCTAATGCAGCTGCGCCACACAGTGTGAGCAGCAGAGAGCCAGGGGCATACCAGGCGCGTCTGTGGCGAGACGGGTCAGGGGGTTTTATGCTCGAGAAGTGTGGGGCGCGGGCAATAACTGCTGCACCCAGGGGAACAATGGAGCCAAGCCCCTAGCTTCCCTTGGTGCAAGGGTGAGCCGAACTCTCACACACCATGCAGCCAGCACACAACCCGCTGCGCAGCCTGTGCGTGGCCACATACGGACTCCGTGGTGACGGGCACCCTGTGTCCTTAAGCGAGGGCCCCTCATGGGCCCCTTCAGTCCCCCAGAATCAGAACCGGTTGTGCTGCAACCCCTGATCCTCCCTCCCGGGTAATAATCCCTACTCAGGGCCACTGGGGCCCTCAGGGTCTCTCGGGAAGGGGAAATCCCTGTGCCACGGGGCCCCTCGCCCTTCCTGAGGCAGTGTGAGCTTTCTTTGCCGTTTTAGCAGCAGCCATTCGAGCTCAGAAGTGTTCAACCACCGAACTTATGTGCTCCTAGAGGGGAAAGCTTACCCACTCCCCGTAAAATAAAGACAGGCCGGTTTAGCTGTGCATGAGGCGAAAGAACAGGATGAACAATGAACTGCTGACCCAGTGAAATGCGCCCCTGAAATCCTTCGGCCTTGGCCCCCCCGGAGTGGTGTGGGGTGTCCAAGTTGTCCAGGAGCAGGCACTCATCAGGCCGAAAACGATGAGCAGCAAAGTAAATACAGATTCATGAAATGCATTGCCCATCTCTTTGGACTCGTTGGACGAAATGAACTCGCACAATTTTTGAAAAGTCAACCTCCTCCACAGCATATTCGGATAGCAATTGCTGGCAAGCCTGGTCCTTCTTAGAGAATATCCCTGGGCACGTTTTCAGCAGCAGTTCAGTAAACTCGCGGAGACCCATCGCTGTGTTTGTCTCTCTGCTGTGTTTAGGATGGGCCTCCTCTTTAAATCTGCGCTGATGATTACCCTTTCATACAAAGCGGTTACATTACTAGACCCTAATCAGCCCAGTTCCCAAGCTCCGCGCCCCCTGGAGCTGAAAATCTTCGAGTCTTTGGCAATTAAGGCTTTTAAAGCTCAACCTATTCACGCCTCTGGCAGTAACGCCAGCTCTTAAAGTGGCCCGGGGCTGTTTTTAGATAATTAAAGAGGCCTTCATAACCGGAGCGGGCGGCAGGAGCCTTCCGCGCAGCACACTGCGAGCGGCAGGGGCCTTCCGGGCCTCTGGTGGTGACAGAGAGCGGGCGCTCGGTGCTTTACGAGGTTGGGAGGGAGAAGTGGCAACGGGGTAGTGAGTGTGGGATGCGGGGGCCTTGCGGGCATCGCAAGCACCCTGTAAATAAAAGAAACAATATCAAAATGAAACATGCAACTTTTATAATAAATAAAATATATACGCTTATTTGGAGTCCTCCCGCTCTGTGCTCCGGATATAAAGTCCACTTTAAACAAGTCGGCCTGGAGCGCGCCTTGGAAGAGACGCAGGAGGGCAGGAGCGTGACGCCGTGAGCGTGCACGTTGGCATTCCCTGCGGCTGGCGCGTTCACAGACCGGGGTCTGCTCGTGCACCGGTCTGTACCACTTGGGGAGGCAACAAGGCTCGCTAGCGGCAGCGCTTTGCGCTGCATCGCCAGGCGAGCCCTAAAAAGAAAGTGAGGACATGAAAAGTACTGAAGAAAGAAAGAAAGAAAGAAAGAAAGAATAAATTAATAATTGAGAACATAAACGTATATATTGATGTTTTAAACACACACACGTACGTGTACATGGAGGACGTAGACTTAAACTAAGCGAAAGCGATGTGGGAGCGGCTGCCGAGATTCCCACCTGCCGGGGATGTGAGTTATATCTCCCCTGGAGATGGATTGCCCTTCTGTTGCCAGCTGCAGATGTCAGTGGGGTTTGTTGTGGCTTCTGAACGCACCATAAGCAGAGCTGCCAACTAGTTTGTAAGTTGGCTCTCGCCAGTTCCCCACACCTGAGGTGTAATGTTTGTCTTACCCGGACTTATATCACTTGCTCTGAAGTGAAATGTAAATCCCCACATTGTTAGCAGAGGTCAAGCTTTGGGAACCCCCTGAGCGGCAGGTGTTGGGGTGGTTGGCAGTATGCGGGGATCGGGAGGGTGGGTGGTAGGGTGCGAGTGGAGGCAGGGAGTCTACGGTACAGCAGGCTTCGTGGCACAGTCTATCTCGATGGTGGAGCAGGTTTGAAAAGACTTTGTGGGAAGGGGGGGGGGGCAGTGCATACGAGGATGGCGCAGGGCCCTGTGTGACTTTACAACTTGTACATTTGCACAAAAAATTCCTGTTTGTATCTTTTATGGAACTCATGTAATCCTAAATCCTTATGTATCACAACTGGTTCTTTTGTAAAGCGCTCTGACACCTTCGGGTAATCTTCGTGCTATAGAAAATCGCATTAACTAAATAAATACCCTCCTGGGAAGTTGCGGTCCCGTTTTACCTCCCGGGGCAGGTCATGCATTCTGGCGGGTATAAGCTCGGGAGAGGATCCATGCAGTGCCGGCCGGACCCCACTTCACTCCCACGGGCTCTCTCTTCCACCTGTTGCCCCGCAGCAGGACCCCACGGGACGCATCACACGGGTCGCTGGGAGGGAGGAGAGTTCAGCCAAGAACGTCAAAAGTGTTCAGCAGTCGCGCTCCGAGTGACACGGCTCAGCCTCGGTGTTTCCTCACTTCAGAAGTGTAACTCAGTCTCCTGCGAGTGAAGCCTGTAGTCTTTCCTCGCCCCGCGGTGCTGCAGTGTGGCCTGTCAAAGCGGCCTCTGATTCTCCAACAGTTCCCCTACTTCCACTGTTGTCTCCTCTAATAGATT
The DNA here is from genome assembly GCF_964263255.1 of Lissotriton vulgaris. Lineage (NCBI taxonomy): Eukaryota > Metazoa > Chordata > Amphibia > Caudata > Salamandridae > Lissotriton > Lissotriton vulgaris. The sequence goes on from NC_141695.1 coordinate 1,666,726,817, forward strand.
TGGGGATCACAAAAGCGGGCTCAAAAGCCAAATATTTCTCTACATGTCCATTTAATTTCCTTGTATTCTTTTTATTTTACGTTGTTTACGTGAACTTTGTTTCTGCTTGCCCAGTAACTGCCTAACCTTAGCTAATTTATGAATCAATGCTAACAGGAAAAAGACGAAAGCAGATCTGATCCTAGGAAATTCGATAAAAAATTTAAAAGCATTCAGCGAATTTCAAAGGGGATGGAATTATTTTTCCTCTGAAGCAACTCCTGGCCTATGTGGAAGGCGTACCTTTCGACAGCTTAGGTATAACCTAAACGGTAAGAGGAAAATCTCACCAGCTATATCCAAGGCAGTTTACCATTCACAGTACCCCAGGGGTACTGCACGAATTTTACTTATGTGTCTTGTACTGTCAGAGCGGAAGTGACGTTTCTTTGTCAGATGATGATGCCGGTGGTCAGGCAGTATGGCTGAGTTCGTTCACTCAGGGCTGGTTGCTGCGGTGCTTCTGTTCAGCGCCTTGACCCTACGAGATATGTATATGGGCAAAGAAGGATGTGGTCACACCAGAAAGAGAGGAACCACGGGAGATACGGAGGCAGCCTGCCGTGCCTCTCTACACCGGGCCCGTGCTGCGTTTTCAATACTGGTTAGTGCTGATGGCGTGGGCCCCTGAGTAGGTTGGGGGGGGGGGGGGGGGGGGGGGGGGGGGTGTGCATGTGTGTGTGCGCGTGAGCGAGCGACTGAGAGCGGCATGGCTGACTTTTTGGAGATGAGCTCGGCTCCGGGAGGCTGGGCATGCACGTCCACGATGTGCAATCGTCGCTCGAGCCCAGGTCTATCTCCCTTGGCAAGCAACTCGGCAGCAATAGGTCTCGAGCGAGACCTAAAAATCAGCTCTTCCCGGTCATAAAAAAAAAAAAAGTCTTCAACCACTGCGAAAGGGAGGGGGAGGTAACAGAATCTATGTCACAAGCAAACATAATTGTCATGCCCAAGGAAGGCAAAGACACACAGCGGCCCAAAAACTATTGCTCCATTTCACTTATCAACAAAGACTGCAAGATATATGCCAAAATCATAGCCACAAGATTAAACAACGTGCTCCCACAGCTGATTGGAAACACAGGTAGGCTATCTGAAAACACGCATGTCTCATGACAACACAAGACTCCTTCCCCTTGTCATAGAGCACTCCTCCAAATCGGCCAAACCGGTGGTAGCAATCACGCTCGACGCAGAAAAGGCCTTCGACAGAGTGTCGTGGAAATTCATAGAACAGAGTATGCAAGCATGCAATCTGGGAGAAAGCTTCACGTGGAAAGTAATGGCACTATATAAAAGCCCCAAAGCACAGATCGCTATTAATGGGTCAACATCAAACCAATTCAGCCTCCAGCGGGGAACGAGGCAAGGCTTCCCCCTATCCCCGGCGCTGTTCCTACTAGCACTCGAACCCCTGATTAAAGACATCCTAGCAAACAGAGATATGGTGAGAGTAACCATCAACAAGACCACAGCCAAACTTGCAGCCTACGCAGACGACATACTCATAATGACAGAGGACCCAGATCATTCTATAACAGCACTCATGGACACCATAGAGAGGTACTCTAACCACTCCGGATACAAACTTAACAGAGACAAATCAGAATGGGTGCCCCTTAACATACACACAACCAGAGAGGTAATAGGCGACTCAGGGTTAGCCTGGCAACCAGGGTTGGTTAAATACCTAGGGATCCAATTTGGGAAGAACCTGAAGACCACTCTCGAGCAGAATGAGAAAGTAACCCTGGAAAAGATCAAAGGGCTCCTGGAAACCTGGTCGCCCAAGTTCATCACCTGGTGGGGGAGAATAGACACCATAAAGATGATGATCACTCCAGTAGTAAATTACCTAGCAGAAATGCTTCCCCTCACTCTCAGACAAAATTCCACTGGAAGGTAGACCAAATGATAAAGAAATTTATATGGCGAGACAAAAAACCTAGAATAAGCCTCCCAAAACTAAGACTAGAGAAGAGGCTAGGAGGACTAAACATGGCAGACCTCAAGGCATTCCAGACGGTCCTCATAGCTAGACAAGAAATGTACTGGATCTTACCGAACCATAAATACACCCCAACCAGGCTCTCTATCGAGAAGGCCATTCGAAACAACACTGACCCTTGGCTCTCCTCACCGCTAACAAGCAAACAAGCAGGCACAAAAGAATAACAGATATTTAAAACCACTTGACACACGCTTCTCAAGGTAGACCAGAAACTCGAACACAGCATTAAAAACTCGTACTGGGAAACCCTCTGGGCAAACCCCCAAGATTAAATACAGAGGGAAACCCCTGGACATAGAGTCATGGAAAAGACTAGGGCTCTCCTACCCGGCACAGTTGGAAGACGAGGGGCAGCCACACACCTTCAACAGCCTACTTCCTCCACCTGCCCTGGTGTGCCCGTAAGGAAACTATTAGCACCCTCATAACCTCATGCTCTACCCTCCACCCCTGCATGCTGTCACACAGCAGTAAACGGTAGCACATGTGCCCCCGTCATCATGGCCTCCCTCTGACTACTTCCATCCAGTCTGCAGTGTTTCAACAGTGAAGAGTCTTCATGGCGTTGCTGGCTCCTCTCAGTAAATAGCATTAACTCATTCATGCTGTTGGCCATTATAAATTAGACAAAAGCAACACGTTTTAAAAACATGGGGGACTTCCTACCTGCATGGCTTCTAAACATACATTTCATCAAATAATGAGCTAGTTCCATAAATGTGTTCAAATCTTCAGCTTCAAATACTTCACCCCAATTTGAATCATGTTCAGAATGAGGTCAGCAAGACAGGCACTCGTTTGATTTCAGTGGTAAAAAACGTCTGGAACAATTTCTGCGGACAATTTACAACCATAAATCTCCGGAGCCTCGTTTCAGAGATTTGCCCTCAATTTGGGCCGTTTTGGTGTCAATTTACACTCACTGTGCTCATGTTTCTAGTGCTAGAAACCAGTGTTTAGAGTACCGTTTCAAAGTGCTGACAGTTTTGGCCGAGCAGTGAGATGCAGTGATTGTTCGAGGGACACAAAGTGTTGTCAAGACGTTAAGCTGGGATAAGAACTGCTCCCAGCACTCTGTTCAGTGATCAAATCCTTTTCTTCGGTGTTTCAGCTGCCCCTAGCCTCGAGCAGGATATAAACCAATATAGATGTGGAGCTTAGATGGATGCTCAATCTCCTGATATGGGCCATGTTGGATCCAGTCAGGTGACGTGCAATGAGTGGAGAAGCCCTGTGACAAGGGTTCTTGGATAGTGGTAACTTAGCCAGGGTATGTTGCCATACAGCACTGGTATTAACATAGCCATTCTCCTGCATGTCCCTGCACTGCTCACTCCTCTCCCCACTCCCTTCACAGGCCAGTGTAGCCAGACTGTCTCTCCTGCCTCGCTCACATCTCTTTCTGCTACCTGCACAGGCCAGTGTAGCAAGGCTGTCTCCTGCAAGTCAATGCACTGCTCACTCCTCTTCCCACTCCCTGCACAGGCCACTGTAACCAGGCAGTCTCGCCTGCCTTGCTCATGCTTCCTCCTGCACAGATGGAGCCAGGCTGCCTATTCCATGCTCACACCTCCACTTGTAAAATCCCAGTATCTTCATTCTGCTGAAGTAGCATTGCCATGTTGACTTCAAAAGGAATTTCAAGTATAGAGGTCTAAATTGCTTCATCTAGGGAAAACAGTGAGTGAGCAACACCAGGGAAGGCTGTTTGTGGCATATGAAATTTTATCCTAACTACCATTCACTAGGATTTACAAAAAGGGGAGTGGTGATGAACAGAGTGTCTGAGTTAAACAGACCACTCTTACCCAGTCCAAAGATCAGGGCTTGATCCATCACCTTTATTTATCTCACTGCCCCATCCCAGCTCAGAACCTGGCTATATGCAAATCAGTCTGTCCCTGGCCCAGTGCATCATGGGAACAGGGCAGACTAAACTACCAAGCCAATTCCTCACCACCCCTTGTTGTAAATATTTGTGTCCACCCTAAGCGTGGAAGGGTATTCTCAGATGTGAGACCCTTGCTCATTGCACCATCAGGATTCAAGCAAACCGGGCCAAAGACGGCTGTAATGCCAGAAACCGGTCCCCGGGAGCTTGTTTCCTTCCCAGTGTAAGAATTGGCTTTTGTAGTTTGGTTTGCCCTGTTCCCATCATGCACTGGGACAGGAACAGACTAATTTGCATACAGCCAGGTTCTGAAACTGGGATGGTGCAGTGAGCTAAAAAACGGTGTTGGATCTAGCCCTGACCTCTTGACTGGGTGAGAGCTTTCTGCTTAATTCAGAGACTCTGTCCCTCACCACCCCTTGTTGTAAATATTTTTGTCCACCCTAAGCGTGGAAGGGTATTCTCAGATGTGAGACCCTTGCTCATTGCACCATCAGGATTCAAGCAAACCGGGCCGAAGACGGCTGTAATGCCAGAAACCGGTCCCCGGGAGCTTGTTTCCTTCCCAGTGTAAGAATTGGCTTTTGTAGTTTGGTTTGCCCTGTTCCCATCATGCACTGGGACAGGAACAGACTAATTTGCATACAGCCAGGTTCTGAAACTGGGATGGTGCAGTGAGCTAAAAAACGGTGTTGGATCTAGCCCTGACCTCTTGACTGGGTGAGAGCTTTCTGCTTAATTCAGAGACTCTGTCCCTCACCACCCCTTGTTGTAAATATTTTTGTCCACCCTAAGCGTGGAAGGGTATTCTCAGATGTGAGACCCTTGCTCATTGCACCATCAGGATTCAAGCAAACCGGGCCGAAGACGGCTGTAATGCCAGAAACCGGTCCCCGGGAGCTTGTCTCCTTCCCAGTGTAAGAATTGGCTTTTGTAGTTTGGTTTGCCCTGTTCCCATCATGCACTGGGACAGGAACAGACTAATTTGCATACAGCCAGGTTCTGAAACTGGGATGGTGCAGTGAGCTAAAAAACGGTGTTGGATCTAGCCCTGACCTCTTGACTGGGTGAGAGCTTTCTGCTTAATTCAGAGACTCTGTCCCTCACCACCCCTTGTTGTAAATATTTTTGTCCACCCTAAGCGTGGAAGGGTATTCTCAGATGTGAGACCCTTGCTCATTGCACCATCAGGATTCAAGCAAACCGGGCCGAAGACGGCTGTAATGCCAGAAACCGGTCCCCGGGAGCTTGTTTCCTTCCCAGTGTAAGAATTGGCTTTTGTAGTTTGGTTTGCCCTGTTCCCATCATGCACTGGGACAGGAACAGACTAATTTGCATACAGCCAGGTTCTGAAACTGGGATGGTGCAGTGAGCTAAAAAACGGTGTTGGATCTAGCCCTGACCTTGACTGGGTGAGAGCTTTCTGCTTAATTCAGAGACTCTGTCCCTCACCACCCCTTGTTGTAAATATTTTTGTCCACCCTAAGCGTGGAAGGGTATTCTCAGATGTGAGACCCTTGCTCATTGCACCATCAGGATTCAAGCAAACCGGGCCGAAGACGGCTGTAATGCCAGAAACCGGTCCCCGGGAGCTTGTCTCCTTCCCAGTGTAAGAATTGGCTTTTGTAGTTTGGTTTGCCCTGTTCCCATCATGCACTGGGACAGGAACAGACTAATTTGCATACAGCCAGGTTCTGAAACTGGGATGGTGCAGTGAGCTAAAAACCGGTGTTGGATCTAGCCCTGACCTCTTGACTGGGTGAGAGCTTTCTGCTTAATTCAGAGACTCTGTCCCTCACCACCCCTTGTTGTAAATATTTTTGTCCACCCTAAGCGTGGAAGGGTATTCTCAGATGTGAGACCCTTGCTCATTGCACCATCAGGATTCAAGCAAACCGGGCCGAAGACGGCTGTAATGCCAGAAACCGGTCCCCGGGAGCTTGTTTCCTTCCCAGTGTAAGAATTGGCTTTTGTAGTTTGGTTTGCCCTGTTCCCATCATGCACTGGGACAGGAACAGACTAATTTGCATACAGCCAGGTTCTGAAACTGGGATGGTGCAGTGAGCTAAAAAACAGTGTTGGATCTAGCCCTGACCTCTTGACTGGGTGAGAGCTTTCTGCTTAATTCAGAGACTCTGTCCCTCACCACCCCTTGTTGTAAATACCATTCACTATGAGCAGGGCATGCTGTAGCATTGCAATGCATTCTGCGAACGTGTTCGTATATTTGACCGTTAACTCCATACTACTAAACCACTCTTTGATCATTACACAGACCAGAGTTATTTGCTTTATCGCTTAACACCTACAAGGTACCAAAGGTGAGACCTATTATCTATGCCAATGCTCGTTTCTAAATGCTGTAAAATCATCTGTTGGCATACACGAGGGATTGCTCGAGGAGTTTTAACTCGTCACTTAGAACAATGTGGTGATGAGCAGGTCATGGGTTCGAATCCCTGCAATGCCGACTTTGTCATCCTCCTAATGGAAGTTAAATTTGTTTCGAAATTAAGTACGGAATTGTTCACTTGCTCCTAGTGAATTTAGCTTATAAGTGATGGAGCACATTATGAATGCAATAACTATGCACACGTGAAACAACAACATCTAATATTTGCACTGTATGAAGTGGTAAATAAAAAGACAAGTTACCGTTGGCATATTTAAATTGTTCGGAAATGCAAGTGTCTATCTGGACATATGTGTACGCTTAAAGTAACTTACCAACACTCCTTTCCTTTAGCCTCGGCGAGACCGATTGGCTTTGCTAATGTTTGTTTAATGTGTTTAACAGATTACGAGTACCTCAATGGGAGCTTTTTTAATTCAAGTTTAGCAGTGTACACATGAACAATTTAGAAAAACAATTTATATGAGGCGAGAACCAATCCGTTCTTTCAGAGTATCAGGTGTTGGTTACAACACACTGATGATTTCTTTGTGATCGTGTCAGTCATAAGACAAACCTCAGAAGCTTCTGTCATATGGCTAAATTAATGTTGTAATAATCTATTTTTCACTCACTCTGTTCTCAATGTGCAATAAATGATCATGACCGCACATCAGGGTTGCTGAAGGGAAATCACTGAACAGTCAGTTATGAAAACCCATTGAGAATAAATAGTACGTCCATCCTACTGTACAGAGTTTACATCCCGCTCAGACAGAATTTTCCTTATGATCAATTTCTCACTATGTGAAGAAACTACTTTCAAGGAATGTTTCTTGACAAAAACTCAAACTTTGGGTCACTAATTATTAAATTGGGCTAATCACATGGCTCATTAGATGCTCTATACAAAGAAATGTTATTACCAATGAGGCACATTGCACCCAATTCCAAATGTGGAATATTTTCCCTGTGAGGACTCAGGGCTCCCACTTGCTGTTGGACACCATAAATGTGTTAGCTGTCTGGGCAGTGACTTTACCATCAACACCAAATTTCTAAATCATGAAGCAAAACCTTTTATAGTGTTTTTATTTGAACTGCAACACCGACAAGGTAATAGACTTTATTTGGGGGTCCATATCAACTTATATATGTAGGTCAAACCAAGTAAAAAGTACACCTTAGGATTTCATATCACTTGAGTAGGATTCATGAAAGACATCAAATTACCTCATACACACACTACACACAAGCAGGACATGGTAAAGAAATCATGACCTGGCAAGTAACTAACGCTGTACAAAGACCACCTAGAGGAGGAGTTTTTGCCTTGCATCTCACCAGGAAAGAAATGCCTTTGGATGAAAATCCTGGATACTAATATCACAAAGACTCAACGAAATTGAAGAATTACATAGCATGATTTTCCTAGGATGTCTTTGTGTGACTTTACTTAAAATCTGGATTCTATATCATTTGAATTCTACATATGAACTGAAGGGTATAATTTACAAGTGCCTTCACTACTTGAGTTTTACATGCTATCAATAATTTACCATTTGTAAGTTCCAGGGTGATTTTAGATTCTCTTTATTCGAAATCAATGTTTGCACTTGATATGCACTGTTTTTTGCTATACCAAAACCTTGTTAGCATTTTTTTCTAAATATGCTCTCCAATTTTTCCAAACATCTTGTGTCGCATTCACCTCATTCCACACTGAATTTTTCTGCAATTTATCAGACTCATTTTCCCCCAACATGGAACCCCCAATGCCGTTTGACCACATCTCGCTGACACACCATGTATTGGCCATCTTTACTCATCCTTTTGTTGACACATACTTGCACTTCCATTGCCAGGTGGTATGTGAAGGTGTGCCCCCATTTCTAGCTTTACATCAGTGAGCCTTGAGCTCTGAATCAGACTTGTACTGTTGGTAGAGGTGAAAGTAAGAGTTTATCTCCTTTTTTATACATGAAGAAATGGTTTGTCAATTCTGCACTAGGATGTTTATTTAGCTTTCCATGCAAAAAAAAAAATCTAAGACCCGCATATCCCAGTTTTTTACACAATTTTTTAGCTACAAATAATTGGGAAGTAAGCATTTTTTTGTATAATTCCTAGCAAATGTCATCAGGTTGTTCTAGTCCCTTGGTTAACGTACAAGCTTTTGGTCTTTTAGCAATCAAATATATAGATAATCAAGTTTTCCTGTATTCCACTTGGACACATGCTTGCACTACTTATTTTACCTCAAAGTAAAAAAAAAATGTATATTATGTTTTAAAGTTTTTTTTTTTAGAAATGCTGTCCTTTTTGTTATTCGGATGACTAGCTGATTGGCCAAAAAGTGGTGAAACAACATTATACAAGAGGCTCATTCTATCGTAATCACTCAGTTACAAAGATGTGTTTGGTCATTTGCCCAGAAAAATTTACCACCTGTATAGAAAATAGAAAACTCTGGGACAAATTATTTGTATTATTTCTAAAATATATCATACTATTGCCTGGTGTCAATTTTCCACTTACATTGAGTAGCCTAGATGTATTTCCTCATGTTCTTTAGTCTACAATATAACATAGGAACTGTTTGCAACAAGTGTTACAATGTATTCTTTCTTAATGTGAATAATGATTCTCAAGTAGGAACTATTTTGTTGCTTCTACTTTAGGGGGGTCATGCACTAGCAGTTCAAAATGAACTGCCCATTTTGGTGTGCGGCCTATAATGACTTGCATAAGACTGATCCCTACTTCCAATGCCAATGAAAATCTTAACAAAATATAACCAATTGAGAGTAATTATAATAGGTAATATTAATTGGGTCTGAACTGAGGTGGCGAAGTGAGCTAAAGAACGATGATGGATTCAACCCAGATCTGTGACTGGGTGTGAGTGTCTGAAAAGTTTCAGCGCTCCGTCAATCATGTCCTTGAGTTTGCTTTGTTTGCCCTAAGTAGGCAGGGTATGCCAGGCGTGGGTCCCTTGCTCACTTTGCCACTGGATTCAAGCTAGCCTGGATGCTTGTTTCTGGTTCAGGGAAGACCTGGCTTGGCAGTTCGGGCTGGACTGTTCCCATGAGGCACAGGGTCAAGACTGATCTGAATATAGCTGGGTCTGAACTGAGGTGGGGAAGGGAGCTAAAGAACGATGATGGATTCAACCCAGATCCGTGACTGGAAAGTTTCAGTGCTCCGTCCATCATTTCCTTGCGTTTGCTTCATATTAAGCATTACCATCCATCACTTTCATGCCTTAACCAAAAATTGACAGCACTGTTTCAGAGAAAGTGTCATGTTAAAAGGTAATGCTGTAGAGCAAGTGCAGCCAATTACCTTTGCGATGATGGTGGGAGCAATGGCTTAACGTCCACTAAGTTAGGGAAAGAGGGATTAAAAAATGTTCTGGTGACCTGGATGGAGCAATAAAACACGACGAAATGTCCACACAAGTACAGGCGCAGCAATTTTGATCCCAATAACTCTGAAGCCGAATGAGAGAGAGGAGGTGATTTATTTTCATGCAAGGAGCAATGTTTGGAAGATAAATGAGAGTGCTTCTCCATAGAGTATAGCAATGGGAGACGTCATGCAAATTTAGTAGGACAAGGGTCCCTAGTTGAGGTCAGAAGTATGCTTCGTCTCACTTGATCATGTAACTAGAGACAGAATAAAGAAGTTGTCTTCGTTAAACTGCATTGTCCTCAAAGACTACAGCTGGAAGGGATTCTACACCACAGTTTTGGAATAACCTGTACAGATGGATTCTGGGGCTCATCTAGAGTCTGACAACAGAAATACAATCTCCTCTTCTGGAATCTGTGCCAGTACTCAATGCCACAATCATGGGGCCCCTTCTCAGATGAATGCCTCCACTACCACTGAAGTTAGGGGTCTACCTCCTCGACGACAAGGTCTATCCTTACTTCCTGGCATATTAGCAGTAGAGCATCACCCTTTATGTCAGCGAAGGGCCTCTCTGATCTCATCCCTAGCCAAGCTTATCCCCATTTGTAGGGCCTGTTACCCAATGGTAGGTGCCTTCTTCTCTTTTACAGTGACATCTGCCTCCTTCCTCCATGACTGGATCTTCACTCCTTCTCTTAAACGACAGGACCACTACCTTTCTGTCTGAATTACAACTCCCCAATCAAATCCAAGCCCTTCCCGCCCGCTGTTATGCACCTATACCTCATCTCTTGGCGAAAGACCCCCTCAGCAAGCTCCTCCGTGTCATATACATTCTTTCTCCTTCCTTGGTGACACCACCTTCCCCAGTGACAAGCAACTAACACCTTGGCACACCCAAGTGCAGGGGTCTTCAAAGTTTGGAGCGCGACCCCCAGGGGGGCTGTGGAGCGATGCAAAGGGGGTCGCGGCTTCCCAGTCACACTTCTGCCCAGGCCCAAGGGCTTCAGCCCCCCTCTTCACCTGTCCTGTGTCTCAGCCCGGGATGCTGCAGTGCAACTCGAGCTGCTGGGGGCTCAGCTGGGCAGTGTCTGGAGTCTTATCTCTGGCACGCCCGAGTTTTTCACAGGTCTTTAAAGACCATTTGCATATTTACATACCTTTGTAAACTGGTTACAGAGGCTTACTTTTTTTCCTGGTTCCAGTACCCCCTGGGTCCCCACTCTGCCTATTCCTTACATTTGCATTTTACATGTACTGCTGTAGTGTGAGAATGCATTTCATGAAAAGAAATATAAAGTAGGGTTGCCAAAATAAAAATGCCTGCTGTGTTTTGTTTAAAGAGCCTGCAAAGAACTCCTCTTGAGACTAAATAGACGTATAAATTGGCCTGGTGCTCGTGGCTTAGTCCCTGTAGGGATATAGGTGTACTGTCTGCCCTTACTAAATTGAACCTCATCAACATGGGCGACCTCTTCACTAATGGTAAGGCTTGCACCTGGGAAAATTTAAATCCGGGGGACGACTCTGGAGCCCTGCTTCTTTCTGGCTTCCAGTTCCATAGGGTGAGGCATGCCTTGAAGGGGCTGCTAGGAGAGGATATGACAGAACCCCAAACGGTCTTGACGTATGACTTCGTAGTCACTGCTAAGACACCGGCTAAATTAATTTCGAGCCTATATCGCATCACACTAGCAGAGCGGACGGCACAGTATGCTAAGCCCCGCCTAGCGAGGCAGACTGATCTAGCCACTGACCTCCCTAAGGAAAAATGGAGATACTGCTGCACTAATGTTAAGAGAGAGTCCCTTAATGGCTGCCATCGTCTAATGCACTTTAAATTCCTTAAAAGGGTCTATTACACCCCTGAGCGCTTGTTCCGATATGGCTTACGAGAGCCCTGGTTGTGAAAGATGTAGGGTACAGACTGCAGATCTTTTGCATCTGGCCTGGCTTTGCCCGAAAGTCGCAGACTTCTGGCGTGCGGTATATGACGAGGTGAATAGAGTCACCGACCTGTCGTTGACCCTATCCCCACTACTGGCACTTCTGGGGTATTCCAAGGATATTGCGCCTGCACGACGGAGGCTTGTGGACATGGCCTTTTTCGTTGCCAAACGATGCGCCGCGCTCACCTGGATGCGGGGGCGACCCAGACACTAGCTAGATGGTCTAATGACATGTTTTATTGCTGCACACAAACTGAACTGTATAGTGAGCCCCTCCCTCCCCGTAACCGCCCTAAGAACTACTGGGCGCTGTACCTGGAGAGGAGGCCTGTACAGGGTGATGGTGATTAGAGTGACACACACTCAGTTTTAGAGACGGGGGTACACGGGAGGACCATTCCCAACACACTGACGTGGAGACCCTGGATCAGAGAACTTGGAATGAGACTTTTGCTGCTGACGAATAGGTGGGAGCGGGGAGTATTGACGATAACTGAGATGAGGAAGTGTATTGTATATGTGACAACATCATCGCCTGAGTGGGGGGTAATGCCTTAGCCTCTGATTAATGTGTCCATGACAAAGAGTTATTGTGATATTATTGTCTTACACGTGGCAATTCTGTGCTCCTTGATTGTAAGTTGTTGAAATGCAAATAAATAAATCAATAAAAAAAATAGACTTATAAATAAAAAGTATGTATGCATTAGATATGTGACTTTTCGGTCTTTGTTCTCTTTAATTATCAGTCCTGGATAATTGAGGCAGCCCGAGAACACAATTAAAAGCGCTTTCTATTTAAATTTGCTGTTCGAAGTATGCACAGATAAGTGCTGAAAATACAGCTTTAGGTGACTGCTTATTTTTGTACCGACTTGGCCATCAAAATAATGAGCTGGCAACCCTAAACATGGGACTGGAAGTTTGTTGCAGGATCAGCACATTATTTATTTCCTCCACCCTCAATCCCCGATTAATGCCATATAAGCAATAGTTTAACTAGATCTTAAACCCTACGCCGCCATCCAGAACATGCTGAGTTACTTCAAGTGTCTGGGAATGCACTCTGCATTCAGACATCTCACTCCTCATTCTCGCCCTTCACTTTCACGCTCACCCTGCACTCACAGTGATCACTCTGCACTCACAATGCACTTTCGCTGTTCACCCTATACCTCACCCTGCAGTCACGACTACACTACTCATCCTGTACTCATGTGACACTTCACTCACCTGCCCCCCTTACTGCTCAATATGCAACTCACTCAAACAAGCCCATCAGTAATCACACATTCATTCGTCCCATTCAGAACTTGCATCCGCACCCAAATTCATATGTCACCTCACTCCTCCGACCCTACTCTCACACTGTTGCATTGCTCACCGTGCAATCACATGGGCACTCTTGTCACCCACACAATGTAGAGGGTTAATGTGCCTGCTACAAAGAATATGTACCATGCAGATCACAGAAAGGAGTGTGAGTAAACTATGAGTAGCGCAATAAAAAAAAGTGAAATGTTTGCCAGAAAGGTGTTATAGAGAGACGAGGTGCATTGTTGGTGAGTGGCAGTGAAGGAATTCATGGACAAGGAGGAAACAGGGTGGGGAACCAAAAAGACGGTTGCACCTTGTGCGACCAGTGTTAGGACCAGCCCTGGCTGGAAGTGTTAGCCCCCGTCTCCAAAGTGCTGGTCTAGTGACTCCCCTGCTTCTGCCTATTATTATTTACATTTGTAGTGTGCTACTGTTAACAAAAAATGTCCTGGAGCTAATAACAATCTGCTGCCTGAAGGCAAATGAGAAACACACAGAAGGAGAACCCGCCAAATGGGGTAACCTACAGAACATAGAGAGGTTTTTGTATCTTCCTAAAGGATAATAGATTCTTGGTGACTTTAAGCAAAGGAGGGTACAACTTCCATAACTGCGCTGCCTGCACCAAAACAGCAAGACAGACAACTCATGCCTTCTTGAATTAGGGAACAATAGGCAGAGTGGCACAGGCCGAGAGGAGCATACGGGTCTGACCCGTATTCTTGGTGAGGAGAGATGAGAGGACAGCAAGGGAGTGAGAGAATTTGATTGAAGAGGTCAGGGATGAGGAGAAATGTGAATTGCCAAAGAGAAGTGTAGACACGCAAGAAGTGAGTGTGAGCCAAAGGTGAGGGATTCTGTTAGAACAAAGGGGAGATGTGAAAGATGAATGGGGGGACTGGAGAGGTGTAAGATACAAATAGACAACAATTTGAATGGCGAGACGAGGTGAATGAGAAGTGCTGAGGGGCACAGCAGGTGATGGGGCCAGAGAGGCCATGAGATAAATGCGAGAGACTGTTAGAGATGAGGGCAGTGAAAAGACAGAATGGCAAGAGATGATTAAAGGTGAAGTGAGAGGTTGAATTAGGAGAGTTCAGAAGTTGTAAAAAGGGGTGAAAGAAAATGGCCTGCAAAGTGAGAGAGGGATCCGGGGTTAGGAGAGGAGAATGGAAGGGAGGGGGTGAGAGTAAAGCTGCATGGGTAAACTGCTTAACTCTGCACAAAACCACCAGGGTTTTAAGGGACCCCTGCTTCTTCCGGCCAGGGCCAGGTAAGCTTTCTAATGTGGCAGCATGTATTCCTGCGGAGTGGAAGACCATTCACAAAGGTTGACTAGGAATCTTTCTGATGTTAATTGCTGTATTTTGGTTATAAACTGGTACTGGTGGGGTGAAATCTTTCCTCAGTGTTACTGTGTGTAAAAAATGTCAAAATAATGAAGCAATGCTATCCTAAAATACGCAGCATCATTTACATTTTCTTCCCACACAATTTAGTCAAGTCTGTCGTGTAATTTGATCCTCACCTGCCTCATAATTCCAGTAGCCCTGCCTACAGGTTTAGACATTTTTGTCAGGAGGGGGTCCTTACACCTTAAAATGTTGACATGGTTCTCTGCATTCAAAAGTTTGAAGACCTCTGCCCTAGTGTAAGGGGAAAACTGCCAACTAACCCTGAGCGAAGTAGGTAAATTCAGAGAGAACTGGAATTTCCACCAACAATAAAAAGCAGACTGACATTTGTAGACCCATAGTGATACCCTGAAAAAAGGGGGCAACAAGAGCACGTTTAGTGCTGTTGGCTGAATATTCATGAGTAGCTGAAATTCAGCCTTATGACAGGGACTGTTTGATAGCGATTAATACAATTAACTTAATATGTGACGGGTATTTGTTTCCTTTACCGTCAGCCCCTTTCTCTAATACACAGTTCTTATTTCACCCGAGACTTGTCTCCGTGCTCCATTATGTCTCAACAAAAAGTCCCACCCTGTAAGGCAGGGAATATTTAGGGGCTCTCTAATGTAAAATACTCATTCTCCCGCAAGACGATCCCTTCTCTAGTTGCTAAACACCACTTCCCGATAAACCCCCAACAGCCCCGCCTCCCCCTTTATGAGATAAACTGTTCCTTATTGGCACACCCTAATTCGGCGAAGACTGTAGTCGTCCTTCATACCAGGCATCTCATGAAACAGTCACAATGTACCAGGGGCAACCGCCGTCAGTTCAGTGCGAGTCCTGACCTCTCGCTGACAGCGCCCAACCAGGCTACTCAATCTTAAGAGAGTTTCAGCGACGGATCCCCCAGTGACAAACTGCTCCTCAATGGTAGTTTGTCTATGACAAATTCAGCGACAGTCTTTAACCACACTGATGACAGGCAGCCGCAACTTTCATTCCCTCCCCTCGGTAACAACTCTTGTTCAAAACTCTCAAATACATATCCTCGCAATTCTATTGAAGTTTCTGCTCAAGTGACACAGCAAAGTGACAGCTCTCGTTGTCTCACAACCCACTGCACTCTCTCATAAAAGCCCCCTCCAATGAATGCTTCCATAAACACAGCCTCTTCGGCTCGCTGAGCTTCCTAGTGAAAGCCCGTTCAAGCAAAGAGCGTGAGCACTCGTAAGCCGCTCTCTGGGATTAAGGACCCCCGCAGCTCTCCCTCCCGGGGACTCTGCATCCCTGACCGGGAAGGAGGTCTCAGCGAGGACCCCCCAGACCAACCTCCCGCCCCCAAGGCCTCCCCTCTCTTGGACCCGGAATATCCGCTACTCACCAGTGCTGCCGCCATCTTGGATCCACGTGTCACCACTGACGTCTACGGAAGTGACGCGCCCCCACAAGACTAGTTTATCTCCATGGGAACATGCCGGAGCGTAGAATCGGTGGTTGAGCTACGGGCTACTGATTTATCTTATTGTCCTGTATTGGCACCAGCTCTCCACTCCAGGCTGACATAACAAAAGCTGTATAATGTACCCGCGTTATGTGCGACACCTTCAACCAGTCTATTTCAGCCAACAGCACAGCATAAAGCTCTCAAGGCACTTGCGGGTCACACATGTAAATCAACTATTTGCAATGGAGTGTGGCACTGGTAGTCACGTTTAAGTTATTATAACTTCAAGACTATGTGTAGCACAATGCAAAGCAAAACCCTTGCCCAGATCAGCTCCGCGCTTGGACCTGGGAAGCTTTAACTTTCTATAATAAGGAGTGGTCGAACTGTGATGCTGCAGCGCAAAGGGGGCGTGGTAAGTGAGCGTAGGGGCGGGGTCAAAGGCGTGCCTAAACAAATCAAAATATTCTGTAACTTTGTTTCGGTCTTTCACAGTCAGACAATTATATATAATGCACAGTTTACATGAAAACTAGATGCAAGGTATTGTGGTAAGTTGGACAGTATTTGTTATTTCATTCAGTGATTAACCAGTTACATCTTGCTTGTGACATAACATAGAATTGTTCCTATGACATTTGGAGTTCAGTAATGTGGGTGGAATTCTATGATGCAACTGTGTTTGTTTAACTGGGACAGAAGATGTTGGAGTTTACTGGAGCAGGACGTCCTGTACTCTTGCACCAGTGGGTCTGTAATTTGCCACTAAAAATAAATAGCTTTATTTTTATATACTTCACAACAATGGCGACAAGTTGTTAGTGCTGACCCACTGTGCTTGTAATTGGTTCCAGATGATTTTTTTTAAAGGAAGAAAAAGCTGAGGGTCACTTAGGATTTCAATCGGATGACCAAGCTTTCTAAATTTCCATGTTTCTCATTCTATGCGCAAGGATCTCAAGGTACTGTGTCTTTACCCATTAATTTGGAAATGTATTTACCGTCAAGGACGTGTGAGCTGATTTTGGCAGTTGAGTCCTGGTGTGCTCGAGGGTGCTGGCATGCGCTGAGGATTCCGTCATGGGATACCTTGCATCGTTTTAAGTTCTGCTTGTGTCTGATGGAGCAAGGATTTGCATATAAGCAACTTGCTGGATGAATCCTCTCCTTTAATCATAAATAAGGTATTAATAATTGTTTGTCATACTAATTTACACAAATTTCGTACACAATGTAGAAGTAGGGGAAGCTGGCCTATGTGTCTACTAAGAAGTAATGAAATGAGACTAAAATGGCCACTAAAAACCCGGAAACAGATTGCGCATGCGCCAATTGCATGATGTCATAACGCTTGGAGGGAAAGAAATGCTTCTGCGCACTAATGTGCAAAATGGCCACTTCAGAACTCACATGCTAAGCATCTGCTTTGCTTAAAAACTAAACTGCGTTTTATAAGAAGTGCTAATGCATAAAGATGTATTTTAATTAAAGGGGATTAGAATAGGCATACGTGGTATACAGTGAAAACATTTTATTTGAGTCTAACATCTTGTCTTTTTGACTTCTCTATTAGTTTGTTAAGGACCTAAATCGAGAGACGAGGTTTAAACTCATGTGGGTAACTTGCGCAGACTCAGTAAAGAGCAACCCTGTAGTCGTGATCTCAAGCCTTGGGACATGGTCAAGGACGATATTTTCTCAGAGGGAGAAATGACAAAATATCCCGAAGACTCACTGAACAAATGTATAAATGTAATACAATGTATAATTTTAATATGAGAAAGGTGGGAATAAAGCTTGGGAGACACAAATTAAATGGGCGGGAACATAAGACAATGCTCTATAGAAAAGTATTACATTTTGTATGGTGTGATGATCATCTCCCTTGGCTTCTCCAACCAGAATACATGTTTTATACAAATTTGAAACATCTTGAGGTGGAACATGCCCCAGAAGGTATAATTGGGATAGTTAGCAAATTGAAATGAGCTGATCACAGCCAGAACGCTGAGAGATAGACATGCTGTCCGATTGCTGATTGATTACCTGAAGAAGACTTTGAATTTTCAAAATAAAATTAAGGAACATGAGTTCGGAAGAGGACAGAGGAGGCGAGGGACTAGGAACGAGGTGCGGAAGATAGTCAAGGAGGGAACTAGTATCTGAGAGGAGTTTGATGCTGGCGTTAAATCCAGAAGAGGTGATCTGTCCTGTTTAATTCTATCCAGAACCTGTTACCTGGTAATCTGTGGGGTCCAAACTCTTGGCCAGAGGGGTCTGGTCTCACATCATCTTAGGTAAATATAAATGTATTGTGTCAATGTGCCTTTTCTTTCTATCCTCTCTTCCTGAGGTGCTCGTCATTAAAGTTTATTGGACTGATTTAAGCAACTGAAATTTTACTTTTTCAGAATGATGGTGTTAACACTGTAATTTTTATTTGATTCAATAAAATATTTTCAGATAAAATTGTAAAACTAGAACTGAGTCTGTTGTTATTCATTGAAATAAATAGGTAATTGCTTTAGGGTCATCAATTACCACCTCTAATTCAACTAAAATCGATCCATGAGTAAGGAGGGGCTTAGTAATTAAATAGGATCAAATTCTATAGGCAAACAGACATATAGAAAAGCCCTAAATTGATTCCAGGTGGGGTTTCATCAACTGGATACAGTAAGTAAGTGTGGTTAATGGGCTCGAATGTGTGATTTGGTGATACTTGTCCGCAGGTTGGTGTCCCGCTGGATCAGTTAGCTGGTAGCAGAGGCATGGTTTTTATTGATTAGTTTGCTGGTTATAGATTTAATTTTGAACAACATTTGTTTGTGTATTGTTTTATGTTGTCTGGAAATTCCCGGGAAATGTATAGCGGATGATGAATGGAAATCACACTGCAGAGAGGTTACTCGTTGATTTTTAGAAATTAGTTGAAAACAGTGTGAGTAATTGATAGTGAAGAGTTCGCTCTTGAAATTTTGGTCACTTAGAAAGGGTAACACTGGAAGAGTAGCAGGTTCTTCTGAGCTTGAGTGAAGAGTAAACAGAAGAGTTTTGCTCGTAGTGTTTGTAGAGTTAAGAGAAGATTTTACTCGTAGTGAAATAAACTAAATATTAGATTTGTGAATCAACAGAGTAGCAAATGTGTTTATGTTGATTAAGTGGAGATACAAGATGTGAGGGAGATCGTGTCAAGTGCTTAATTTATTTTGCGGCTTTATAATCTTGCTTTTTGATGGATGCGCATGGTTCCTTGACACCTCTCAATGCAGATACATGTTGAATTTGTTTGATTACTGACATCCGCTCTAGAGAACGTGCCCGTAGATTGTCGGAAGAGAGCATGCAACATTGTTTTGAAGGTCACCATGCCGAAGTTCCACAACATGGAGTACAAGTGGAAGAGGCAGCAGCTGCTGAAACTGTTTGAGACTGGGAGAATGCATCAACAAAGTCCTGAAGATGTTGGATCCTCTACATGCAAGCTGAGGCAAGAAGGCTGGTCATCTTGAGGGGCCGCATTATTTAAGCACATTCGAGCAACCTTGGTCGATGCCCGGTGGAGCTGTCCTATGCAGCTATAGAGGAGTCTGGCCCCTTGGCCGTCACCTACCCAGCCGGTTATCTGACATTGTTTTCATCTTCTCCCCATTCGTGTCTCCTTCACTCCCCCTCCCTCTGTGATACTTTGATTCAAGCGGTTGTAACTATGTAACCTGTAACTTGCTGATTCAACTGTTATAACTATGTAACCTGTAACTTGCTAATCCTCATGTAAAGCGCTCTGATACCTCCGGGTCTAGCCAGCGCTATATAAAGCTTTGCAAATAAATAAAATAAATAAATCTAATGAAAATGTTGTAAAAAGTAAAAGAAAGTAAGTTTGCGTATTACCTTTTGAAGGGAGGGTCAGTTGCCGGAGCTACGCTGACGTCACAAAGTGCAGTGCTGGGATTGAACAGCGGGGGTGAGTGAGGACGACAAGGAGGGGTTGGTTGCAGCGCTGACCTCATCAGGTGCCGCGCTGGGATTAGTCAAGACAGCGAGCGTGTGAGTTACAAAGGATTTGTAAAGGAAGGGTCAGTAGTGAGGAGTGAATACTGATGTTTTACTAAAGCTGCGCTAGCATTGGTTAAAACATTTTGTTAACTTAAACCTGATTAGAGTAAAAGAATAAAAGCACTAATAAAATTGGAGGACAAAGTATAAACAAAGGTACAAATTAATTAGAAGGAAAATTAAGAATTTTATGTGGAGACTTGATCCCACCTCTAAAGGGAATCGTCCGTATAAGAGAGATTTAGGTTTTGCTAGACAAGAATTCATAAGAAAAAGGACTTATAACATCTACAGAGAAAAGAGAAAAATATCCTTTATGCAGAAAATAAAGAATTATTTCAAAAAAGATAAACATATTAAAACTAGAGAAGGAATTCTTATCCTACCACCCCAGACACTAGCTTCATTTATGATTATAGAAAAAGGGTATCACACATGTATATGGTTGGAAAATTGGATCGAATACACTAAAGGTGATGTAATATTGTCTTTTCCAGAACATGGTACATTCAATGGCAGAATCCTTTATAATTTAAGGAACAGGATGAATGAACTTGAACCCAGACCTAGATGAACTCAGTTTGAAGCACTAGAGGAATGGGAGATGGAGGCATTTGAACGAGATAGAAATAGGCCTACTAGGGGACATATGGGATTTTATCCCAAGACATTACATGTGAAACGTGAAGATCAGATGAAACAGTGGAGACAGACAACAGTTGCAGAAGGATTTTATCCTTTATTAATGTCAGATGAGCAATCATATGACAGGTTGTGGTGAATCCGAAGATGAGTTTATGGAAGATATTTTACCAAAGAATCCTCCGCCATATCAGGAAAGACCCAACAGAAGTATACCAAGTGCTCCAGCTTTAGAGATTCCTTTGGTTCTGCAAGTAGTACATGATTCATTCAATGAAAGAATTTACAGGAAAAGGGAAGGGAAGCTATTAAAAAGAATATAGAAGAATTGATACTTAAAATAACCTAAGGCGTTAACTATACCATTGACTATAGGTCCAGTTGTCCCATTATTTGGGTATAGAAGTACTAGTCCTAATCCACCCGTTATGACCACTTCTGTAAAAGAGTCAAGAAAAGAAAATATATTAATTGAAGATCAAGCAAGTGAATGTGAGCCAGTAAAATCATTAATTGACTTACCGATTAGGGAACAAGTAAATGACACCCCAAAGAGAGTTGCCTCCAATTGTTCATGAGAAATACAAATGGAAACTTCCACAGGAACTAGAAGTGCTAACCTAGTGTCACCAGAAGAATTAGAAAGTTGGGCACATGGGGTGGAAAAAACAGTACCATCACAAAAGATTCTGGACATTTATAGATTAAAAATAGAATTAGAATAAATGATAGCTGGAAATGTGGGAATAGACAGGTTAAATACATATTGTGAGGAACAGTTATTATTTATATGCAGAAGTATAACATGACATGTGAAATTATTTCATGAGAAATTAACAGACCTTGCTTCCGAAATGGGAATTGACATAGGGAAGTCCAAAGTATTGCAAAAACCTACAGAGCTGAGTTCACTGACAAAGATTTAGAAAATATGAATGTCAGGAAGGAAATTACAGATTAAAGAACTGATGACTATTTTACAGAAATGGGGAGAATTAGACAGGTGGAAGGTAATTTGGACTAAAAAGAAGGAGGAACCTCAAGCAAATAAAACCGCATCAGAGTATGTGTTGAGAGAAACTAAAAAAGCAGAAAGATTGTGTCCTATGAGAAAAGTACCCGGAGGGGGGTATGTACATGTTTCATTTTATTTTAATTGTACAGAGTTTTATATAGCGCGAAATAGTCCTGAATTGGGTATCAGAGCGCTTTACATAGCACCAGTTGCAGTACATGAGGACACATTCATTTTTTTGTTCGGCACAGGGGAGATTAAGTGATTTGCCCAGCATCATTGCCGAGACTCAAACCCAGTTCCCCAGAATCGAGGTTGACCGCCCTAGCTGTTAGGCCAACTCCCCTCCCCAATAGACAAGGCAAG
Source organism: Lissotriton vulgaris (assembly GCF_964263255.1). Classification (NCBI taxonomy): domain Eukaryota; kingdom Metazoa; phylum Chordata; class Amphibia; order Caudata; family Salamandridae; genus Lissotriton; species Lissotriton vulgaris. Next base: position 1,666,748,762 of record NC_141695.1, read on the forward strand.
ATATTTTATCATTTACAAATAATTTCCCAAAATTGAGAGAGAAGCCTGTAGAATGCTGTAGACAAGTCGAAAGGTTTGTAAAGGTTTTAAAGGTTTTGCTGAAGGATCTGGATGGTTTGTTTGGCATAGCGTTACCTGTTGATTTATGGACAGAATGTAAAATTACAGTAGATTGGCCTAGTGAAGAATATCCAAGAGATGCGAAAACAGGTGCACCATCAGAAGAGGGAATGAAGAAATATAATCAAGTAATTACATTTTTGAAAGGGAAAATACCTCCAAAAGAAACTGATTGGGTAAAAATAGATAGAATAACACAGAAAATAAATGAGACTGGCCATGCATACTATGAGCGTTTACTGCAAGTGTTTAAACAATATAGTGGATTTGAGAATATGGGTGATAAGAGTATTGGACATTTCGTATACCGGTTTGTATCTGGACTAACACCAGAAATTTGTCAAATGATTGAGACGCACATGTTGTGCTGGCAAACTAAGCCCATAGATGATGTTTTTGAAATATGCAAAATATTCTGGAGATGAGATAGACATGCCAGATTTTGTGAACAGAACAAAGTACAGTGTGGATGCCGGATTTCAAGGAGAAAATGGTAAGCCAAATTCTAAAACTTCTCAATTTCTTTTGCAGAATAATAGTTCATCAGAAGATGAATTATGACGGTGCCTGAGGAGTGGGGTAAGAAGAATGCGTACTTGGCGCATCCTTACCGGTAGATCAGTCAGGTCCATACATTAATGGAAAAGTAGAAGGGAAATAAACTACCTTTTTACTGGACACAGGTGCTACCCGGTCTACAGTGAGAACAGCAGGCATTCCAAACCCGCCATTCTCAGGTGAGGCCACCCAAGTAGTTGGAGTTACCAACAGACAGATGAGAACCCCAGTTACAGAACCAATGGAAGTGTGTATAGGGGATTTCAAGGAAATGCACAAGTTTGTGGTTTGTGACTCAAGTCCTGTAAACTTGTTAGTTAGGGATTTACTTTGTAAAATGAACTGCACCATGTATTGTACACCGGATGGTGTGAAAATCCAGGCCCCTGATGAAGATAGTATCTATAAGTTGATGTTAGCAAAACAGAGGTAGATGAAATGTACTCTATAAAAAAAAGATGACCTACCAGAAGAGTTAAAATCAACAGTAAATCCAAAAGTATGGGATTTTACTGAAAAAGAAGTAGGACTGATGGCAGGTGTGGACCCAGTGAAAGAGGCTGTGAAGGAAAGTGCTACATACCCAAATATAAGACAGTATAAAATGAGTCCAGAAGTAATATCAGGTGTCATAGCAGAAATAGAACGAATGATTGAACAAGGCATTTTGAAAGAAATAATGAGCAGCCCTTGTAATTCACCCGTAATTGGCATTAAGCAACCTAATGGGAAAAAACAGAATAGTACAAGACCTTAGAAAAATAAACAAAATAGTGGTACCTTGTTGTCCTATAGTGCCGAATCCTGCAGTGATTCTATACCAGATACCATGGAACGCAGGATGGTTCACAGTAATTGATTTATGTCATGCATTTTTCTCTATCCCTTTACATCCAGATAGTCAATACCTTTTTCATTTAATTTTGAAAATCGAATTTTTGTGTGGAATCATGTTCCTCAAGGGTACACTGAAAGTCCTTCAATTTTTAACCAAGTTTTACAAAAGTGTCTTGAAACATTAATAATGCCCAGGAATTCAGTTTTGGTCCAGTATATAGACGATTTGTTAGTGGCCTCAAAAACACGAGAAGATTGTGTCTTGGATTCTATTGCATTGATAAACCATCTGGCAGAAGGAGGGCACAAAGTGTCACCAGAGAAATTACAGTTCTGCCAAAACAACGTAAAATACTTGGGACAACAACTAGAAAGAGGAATAAGGAGGGTGACGCCTGAAAGAATCAAAATAATAAAACATATGCAGTTACTCCAGACTCAGAAGGAAGCTAAAATGTTTCTTGGTGTTGTAGGATATTGTAGGCAGTGGATTGCAGGGTTTTCCGTGCGGGCCAAGCCTCTGATTCAGTTAACAAAGAAACAAGCAATAGATCCTATAGAGTGGGATGTTGAAAGCATGAACGCTTTTGTGAAACTAAGACAATGCCTATGTGAAGCTCCTTCTTTGGGAATGCCAGATTATACAAAAGAGTTTGCCGTGTTTTGTTGCGAACGAGATAATTGTGCATTGTCAGTTTTGACCCAAAGACATGATTTGATGAGACATCCAGTGGCATACTTTTATGCCACCTTGGATCCAGTGGCCGCTGCATTACCTGGTTGTTTGAAAGCAGTAGCTGCTACATGCACAAGTCTTGAACAGAGTGAACCGATTGTGATGGGACATCCGGTTAAAGTGTATGTTCCACATTCAGTTGTAATTCTTTTGACAAGAACTCGTACTCAGGATCTAACCCCAAGTCGAATGACAAAATATAGGAGAATAATTTTGGGAGCTGAAAATGTGACCGTAATCCGATCCACAGTGTTAAATCCAGCTACTCTCTTACCTGATGTGCACGGAGAAGAAGTGAGAGATGATGTTGATCATGATTGTTTAGATGTAACAGAATACGGGACAGAACCTCGCCCAGACATTAAAGAAGAAACATTGATCAATTGTGAAAATGAATTATTTGTAGATGGCTCATGCATGAGGCATGAAGGAGGAGGATTGAATGCTGCTTATGCTATTTGTAAATTGGCTGGAATAGTCGAAGCATCCTATTTCCCTGGAGTCAGGTCTGCACAAGTAGCCAAATTGATAGTTCGAATTAAAGCATGCAAAATTGGGAAAAATTGGAGAGTAACCATTTACACTGATAGTCAGTATGGTTACGGGTTGTGCATGACTTTGGCCAATTTTGGATGCAAAGGGATTTCACGACTTCTTCAGGAACCCCTATCAAAAATGGACAATATGTTATAAGAGCTTTTAGCAGCTTTACAGTTGCCAAAAGAAGTAGCTGTGTCAAATGTGCTGGACATCTGTCAGGAAATGACTATGTGACTGAAGGAAATCTTTATGCTGACCAAGTTGCTCAATATTGTGCTAAAACAAAAATGACAGTAAACAAGAAAAATGAAATTACAGGAATCAGATGCCAACTTATGCTTATTTCAGCATTAGAAACATGGCATGAAGTGAGAAATTTACAAGATGAAGTAGATGTAAGTGAGAAAGGAGAATGAATCAAAATAGGATGTCAAAGAAGAGAGAGTGATGGTGTCTGGATTCATCTAGATGGCAGATCAGTCATGCCAGAATATTTACTTTCACAATTAGCAAGAATGTATCATGGAGACACACACATAGGTAGGGATGCTATGATCAGAATTTTCAGACAAGATTGGTACAATGCGAAGTTTAGGACTGTTGTAGAGAGCCTTTGCCAGAGATGTTTAATTTGTTAACAAAATACCCAGATAGAAAGACAGTGGTCAGCTGGAGAAGGATTGGAAAGGTAGAAGTACCATTTGTGAAATTGCAAGTTGATTTCATTCAGTTACCACCATGTAGAGGACTAAATACATACTAGCCATAGTGTGCTTATTCTCACGATGGGTGGAAGCATACTCAACCAGAAGAAATTACAGTATAACAGTTGCCAAATTATTGTTGAGGGAGATCATACAACGTTTTGGTTTTCTAGTAATGGTGGTATCAGACAGAGGATCTCACTTTAATAATGAAATAATTTGATTGATCTGTGAAGCATTCAAGATTGAACAAAAGTTGCACTTTGCCTATCGTCCAGAGGCTTCTGGGATAGTGGAACAACTGAATGGTACAATAAAATCAAGATTGACAAAGGTGTGCGCATCCACTTCACTGTATTGGCCAGATGCATTGCCTCTTGTTCTGATAGGAATCAGAAATATTCCTGACAGAAATACTGGGTTGAGTCCCCATGAAATACTCATCGGAAGAACAATGAGATTAGCTTACATACATGGACACAGATTGTTAAGCATAGCTGATGATCTGGTATTGGATTATTGTAAAAGATTGGCTGACCTAGTGCATTCCGTCTCTCGCCAGGTTGGAGAAAACGCAGAGGCCAGGTAGCCGGATCAAGCACATGATCTAAATCCAGGTGACTGGGTGGTAGTGAAGAATCACGTCCAAGAAATGTGTCTTGCCCCCAGGTGGAGTACACCAAAACAGGTTATATTGGTTACATCAACCGAAGTGAAATCTGCAGGTTTGCCTAATTGGATCCATGCTAGCCATACAAAGTAAGTACCAGCTTCTGATGAAGAAAATCAACAACAAGAAATTGAAGTTGAAGGTGCAGAAGGTGGTGCAGCTGAAGAGCCTGAAATAACAAACTCTGCCGTAGCTGATCAAGAACAACCAACCACTAGTCAGGATGATTGGGTACCAGCTCTCGATTTGCCTGATGCAGAAGTAAGAACAAGGAGCAGAACAAAAGCAGAGAAGCTAGAAGTTGATGAGGATCAGCTAGAGATAGGAGATCAAGTTCAGGAAACAGAAAACAAAATTGAAGTCTCTGAACAAGAACAGAAAGATACACACAAACTGATTTGAGAGATAATACTGAAGAAGAAAAACGTGAACCAAGCCAAATAAGAATAGGGAATCAAGAACAGGGAAAAGAGCAGATTAGCAAAGAATCAGTACAGGGTCAGTTAGATAATGCGGAACATGTTCAGGTGAAGAGTAGTATTTCAAAAAGTCCTGAATTAGGTCAACTAGAGGGGGATTCAGAAGACAAAGAAAATCAAGTTGTGTCACAACCAAACAAGTAAAAGAGTAATGGAAAGTGACGAAGTGAAAATACAGTGCAATCCAAAAGAGTAAGAAAAGATGATAAATGGCCCAGATATACCAAAAGATTGAGGTATCACCTTAAGACTATTGATGAAGAACCTGAACAAGTGAATGAAGTCACTAGTCTATCGGGACAGAACATTGAAAAACAAAAGAAAAGAAGCTAGAGATTAAGATTATTGAATAATAACTACTAAATGAAGAACATGATGAAGAAATAATTGCTGATCAAATTAACGAAGGAGAGGTGAAACCTCCTTGAAAAACAAAACAACATTTATGAATTTCTGAAAGGAAGAAGAGAAATCTGGCTAACAATAGAGTTACTGAAAGACCAAAACAAAATTGTTTACAAAAATGTTGTGGAATATGTAGATGTAGCATATTATTAGTGATTATAGTATGGTTAGGATTAACAATAGCAATACCACATTTGATGAGTGTAGAAAAGGGAAATGTTAAAGGTATAGATGGAAAACTAGCGAACATACAGGGAAATAGAGAAGAATTAGAAGTATAAGATGAGTTAGAAACACATCATAGCGGAGCTATGGGCCACTGCAATTTGGATTCCTTATCCAAGACTGAAAATAAGTTCCTGAAGGATCTCTTAGCTTTTCCCTTGAGCACCCATACAGTTCCAGTGCTCTTGGACTTGGGCTGCAAAAGCATCAAAGACCAGGCCCGTCTTCGCCCATTGCTTTTATGGTCCCGCATATGGAGGGTTCCGGAATTAAAATCCTATGCCGATGGTTTATCAGAAGTATTGAACATGGGGGGCTGGAATAAGATCAAGTGGCTGAGGGACACAAAAGCTCTTCTGGGGGAACTGGGCCTAGGAGACTGCTGGACCACAAGATCTGCTCCTCCTAAAGCAGTCCTCAAAAAAATATATTGGGACTGGGTCTCTTGCCAACTAATTGGGAATCCACATCACTGCAATTCGACTGCAGCATTCCTCAAAATAAAGGATGTGGTATTATATGAACCCTACATGGACCTAATCACTATGCCAGCGGACAGGGCCCTTTACTTCAAGTTTAGAGTTGGCACCCTTCCACTAAGAGCAACTGTATCTAAGTGGAAGTCCTATGCCCATTTATCCCCCTATCGTGCTTGCTGCCCAGCCAGGCCGGAGACGGTGGCACATATACTTTTTGAGTGCCCAGACTATATCCATCCAAGGAGATACTGGTTGAAACCCCTCTTCAAACGCCTGGGAACACGCATGCATTCGGTGGCTCTCCGAATTTTATTGACTGATACCTCTCCTCTTATAGTCTGTGGTGTCTCTAAATTTTTAAAACGTTCTTGGTTGATTCGTTGCAATAGATTGTCTATCTCGGTTTAATTCCTTTTTAGCTAATTTATTCTAGGGTGATCCCTAAAATTTTACCTTTTTTAAAAAAGTATGACATACCTGTATCTCTTGTAAATGTTGCTTTTTTTAATGTATGTTATGCTTGTAAGATGTCTTTGCATATCGAATAAAGCTTTCAACCAACCAACAATAATGTATGTTAGAAAACCGGGGCACCCTGCCCCATTCCATAGCACCAGTGAACCTCTGCTTTCCTAACTAACTACACAGGCGTGGCTGAGGGACATCTTAAGGATTTTAAGGGCCCTAGGCCAAACGTATTTAGGTGGCTCCTGTGCGGATCACCTTTGAATTTATGATTCAATTTTAGCTCTCTCGTGTCCTCTTTGGCCAGATCCCAAATAGTGCACAGACACAGAGGTTCAAATTCTAAATGTGTTTATAGTTAATATTCAGGGATAGTGATGCATTTTCCAATATTGTGAAGCTCACTAATATGCGCTATATAAAACTTTACAAATAAATACTGCAAATAATCACTGTGACATCCTCCCATTTCTCATATCTGAGATCCTGTTTGGATCTAAAAGAAACATTTTTCATGGATGTTGCATGAAACGAAACCACATTTGTCATCAAATGTCTAACTAAGCGCGCAAAAGCAAAAGACACACAATTAATGGACAGAATGCAGAACAAATCAAAACATTCACCCCCAGTCAAGAGATCTGGGTTAAATCCATCATTCTTTTATTCACCATGCCACCCGGTTTAAAGACCAAGCGCGCACCTTCTGGGCAACAGTGGAGGTGACAAATGAAGAGGAGGCAATACTAAGGCGGGACTAACAATCCCATTAAGAAGCCAGCATTTAGGACAGACAATGACACAAGCCAATGGCAAATATGGGCAGTGAGTGGGCGGTTGTTCTATTCGCTACTCCACCACAACATGTCTCTCAGAGCAGCGCATGCATGCTGGCTCTAGGCTCGACCTAAAAACCTAAGTGTCATGTAGTGCGCGGTATTGATGCATAATCTGCCTGTAGCCTGTCTGCAGTGTCGGGTGCTTGCATCATTGCAGAGTATGCAATGCAGTGACGATGTCTCTATGGAGAATTGATACCATGAGTCACATTTTCTTAATTGGCGGCTGATGATGTTTGAACGTGGTATGTCATTGTACCTGCCCCGAACTAAGTTATTCAATGAAACAATTGAGTTCCACTTTCTCAAGGGTGGGACGAAGAGTTTTCTGACATAAAAACAAAACATAAAACGTGGATGCAAAAGTGCATTTTGGGGCACAACTTTCCCATCACGTTTTAAAAAGCTTAGCCGATGAGATGACACAAAATATTCTAGCACGCTTTTAATGTATCAAGCAAACCCGGGTAGATGGAGAGCAAAGAGGGGAATTTGAAACTAATAGCTTAGACGTTTGCACAGACTCCAAATTATTATTCGCAAATAAGATAAAGTGATCTTCAAAAAAAGGGCTATGGAGCCCACTACAATGTTTATTTACTATACTGCATGCAGCTCCTGGCTCACAAGCCATCACACCTGGAAACGCCATATGAGCGTTTAATATACATCAGGAGGCATGTGCAGTGGAAGAAGAATTATAATAAGAAAGCAACGCTGCAGTTTTCACATAAAATGTTCTCGCAGTTTTAGATGATGCAGCTGGGTCCCTCTTCCCTTCTGCCTCACGCACTCCGTGCCCAGCCTGTCCACATACCGAATTGCTAAGGGGGACAGGGTGTCACTTTGACACCCTGTTGCACCCCTGTAACTGGCTTTTGCGCCATGTGGCACACAGACATGCCCTTAGGGCATGTCTGTGTGCCACATGGCATAGGTGTACATGCACAGATGTGCATATACACATGAATTCGTAATTTACCATGCTATTGTATTGCATGGTGAATACCGAATTCTTAATGCTCCGTAGCACTGTTAGACATGCTACCTACATCTCAAATTACATATTCGGTATTTTTACCGAATGGTAAATTTACCGAATCGGTAAAATTTACAGAATCAGTAAATTTACCGATTCTGTAATTTTACCGATTCGGTAAAAATACCGATTCGATAAAATAACCGAATATGTCCATTTTTGGTGCCCCTACATCTCCATAGCCCTTTACCAGTCGGAAACGGCCGAAAATCTGTATTTTCGGCCGATTCCGGTCGGTAAAGGGCTACTTACATCTGGCCCTTAAACTGCAAAATCTACACCCTGCACCCAGCTGAGATATTAGCTCTGTTACGTCTAGGGCTACTGTACAAAGAGGATCCCAACCCTAGAGCCTGCACCAGTATCTACAGAGCCTAGAACCTACTCTGCTAAGAATACCTAGAACTCACTTTTGCCTCCAGAATCTGCTGTACTCTAAGTCCCAACTGCATCGAAATCCTGCTATACTCTGAGCCTGTAATGAGCACAGAACTCACTGTCTGAGCCTAGCTGTACATGCAGAGCCTGTTTTCAATCCCAGCTCCTCTGCACGGCGTGTGGCCCTGGGCACATCATTGTCGGCTGCTGCTGCATGGACATAAAATACGGGCTGGGCCTGGCAGCCAGCTGGGACCCGTGCATCGTGGGTATTCTTCTGGAGCCACGGGGCACGTGGAAACTAGATATTTTCAAAAAGGCAGCTTCTTGGGCCTCTTATCCTGCCTCCTCACACCTTGCCACGTACTGCCCCCTCGTAAAGCTGGGACTCGTGAATGTAGGTCTCCTGTGATGGTGAGCCACGCTCTATTAAGAAAGGGAACTCAGCAAGTCCAGAAGCACGATGTGCGCTTTCACTATCACTGACATATATTAGTGATTGTGAAGGCACACATTGTGCTTTAAGGCTTGCTGCATGCCTTTTGTTAATAGAGCTCAGCAATTTGCGTGTCTTTTTGAAAAAAGTTTTCATGTTAATTGCAGAGCCCGACATACTAATACACGGACTGCATTTAAGATGAAAACTTTCAAAAAGGCCTACGATCTGCCTGCAGGCGAGCCCTATAAACAAAAGGCAAGCAGCAAGCCTAAAAGCACGATGTGTGGTGTTGTAAACTATTTGCTTGTATATCCGGTTCCTCTCTATGATCTCTATTCTACTCTATGCCCTCTCTGTCTTGTTCTAGAATTAGCATGTTTGCTAGGGCTACAAATTCTGCTTGGGCAGTTGGTTGACTGGTCAGTAGCCGCTGGGTCCTTTACTGCTGTGCTCTTGAATAAATCTCCTTACATAATACTACTGACTGAGGGAGTTTATTTACAACATGTGGCTTTCACAATCACTAATATATGTTAGTTATTGTGAAAGCACACGGCACGTCATGCCTATAGTCTTACTGCATGCCCTTCCTTCATAGAGATCGGCTGGGGCAGATTGTCTGCTTTGTTTTTTAAGTATTCATGTTGATCGCAGCGCCCATCGTGCTACTACATGTCGCTGCAATTAACATGAACACCTGCATCTCAGAGATTGTGCTGTGTGTGTGCGCGCTCCAAAGAAGAGTGTCATAGGTGCGCGGGCGCCAAGCGCACACCTTCCGGGGAACAGTGGACATAAGTGGTATACAGTGAAACCATTTTATTTGAGTTTAACTTCTTTTTGACTTCTCTGTTAGTTCGTTATTAAGCCTAAATCGAGAGACGAGTTTTAATCCCCTGTGGGTAACTTGCGCAGACTCAGTAAAGAGCAACCCTGGAGTCCTGATCTCAAGCCTTGAAACATGGTCAAGGAAGACATTTTCTCAGAGGGAGAAATGACGGAACATCCTGAAGACTCAATAAACAAATGTATAAATGTAAAACAATGCATAATTTTAATATGAGAAACGGGTGGGAATAAAGCTTGGGAGACACAAATTAAATGGGCCGGAACATAAGACAATGCTCTATAGAAAAGTATTAAATTTAGTATCATCTCCCTTTGCTCATCCTACACAGAATACACAATTTATACAAGTTTGAAACATTTAGGGGTGGAACATGCCATCAGAAGGTATAATTGGGATAGTTGGCAAATTGAAATGGGCTGATCGCTGCCAGAATGCTGAGAGATAGACATGCTGTCTGATTGCTGATTGATTACCTGAAGCAGACTTAACATTTTCAAATAAAATTTAGGAACAAGAGTGCGGAAGAGGACCGAGGAGACGAGGGACTAGGAACGAGTTGCGTAAGATAGTCGAGGAGGGAGCTAGTATCTGAGAGGGGTTTGACCCTGGCGTTAAATCCAGAAGAGGTGATCTGTCCTGTTTAATCCTGTCCTTAACCTGTTAACTGGTAATCCCTGGGGTCCAAACTCTTGGCCAGAAGAGTCTGATCTCACACCATCTTAGTTAAATATAAATGTATTGTGTCAATGTGCCTTTTCTCTCTATCCTCTCTTCTTGAGGTACTCGTCATTAAAGTTTATTAGACTGATTTAGGCAACTGAAATTGTACTTTTTCAGAATGATGGTGTTAACACTGTAGTTTGTATTTGATTCACTAAAATATTTTCAGATAAAATTGTAAAACTAGAACTGAGTCTGTGGTTATTCTTTGAAATAAATAGGTAATTGCTTTAAGGTCATTAATTGCCACCTCTAATTCAACTAAATCAATCCATGAGTAAGGAAGGGCTTAGTGATTAAATTGGATCAAATTCTATAGGCAAACGGACATATAGAAAAGCCCTAAATTGATTCCCCGCGGGGTTTCATTAACTGGATACTGTAAGTAAGTGTGGTTAATGTGCCGGAATGTGTGATTTAGTGGTACTTGTCTGCGGTTTGGTGTCCCGCTGGATAACGTCCATGCTGGGAAGACCCTCTGTGACGTCTGCTTCCTTTCATGGAGATTTGCGTATATATATCTCCTTTAGAAAATAGAAGTAAACCATGTTACGTGGTGGACATATTGGATTAATTATCGGAGGGTTGGCAATATTGAGGCGGTCTAGTTCTCCTTTTCTTTTCATTGCTGGATTTTCATTGTTTTTCATCATTGCTGCGGCAGTCATCGGAGCAGCAGTGTGCACACATCAGTTACACGCACACTATTTGGAAGAAATTCCTTCTAATCCTTTGGTGTGGAAAACTTAAAAATGTCTTTGTGCATCACAGTGGTGCACACACTTCTTCAACGACGGAGTTTCAGTGTGAGAGTTATTTTGTGCATAACAGTGGTGTGCACATGACGGATCTTTTGTGTGTTAATAACAGTGGCACACACACCTTTTTGCTAATGCTCCCGGAATGTTTGTTATATTGTGATATGCACTATTACTGCAAGTACTTATATATTGTGTGCATATTCAGTAGCAGTTTCTGTTGATTCTTCATAACTTGATTACCTCATTGTATTAGAAAGCACACATTTACTTTATTTTTCTTATCTTCTTTTCTTCTTAAGTTATTTTATTGTGTCATGGCAACTTCTCAGTGCTGTAATGAACCTGCAGTTTTCTTACAGATTCCTGGTAAGCCAAAATTAAGGTGCAAAAAAATGGTTTCAGACTTTTGAAAATTATATTGTGGGTATTGATGGGAAAGGTTTCTCTCCTGGCAGGAAGAAAGCAATTTTGTTTAGCTTTTGGGTCGCTGTAGCTATAGAATCTTTTGAAAATCTCAATCCTGTAACTGCACCAAGAGGTCAAGGTGATGGATGGAATGTGTTTAAAGAAGCTGTGGCAAGATTGGAGAAGCAATTTGAGGATAAGCCAAATGTTATGATAGAAAGACATGCATTTCATATAAGAAATCAACGAGTGGATGAATCAGTTGAGGAGTATGTTGCAGCCCTTAGAGTGTTGGCTGACAATTGTGAGTTTGGCGCCAACGTTGATTTTTGCATAAAAGACCAGTTGTTTTTAACTGTGAATCTAAAAAGGTGCAAGAGAGGCTTTTAGCCTGTCTCAGCCCTACGTTGGCTGAGGTTTTGGACCTTGCGAAAGGTATTGAGAGATGTATTCAATCTGCGAAAGCCATCACAACTGATGATATTAAATCTGTTTCTCCTGCATGTGCTATACAATGTGTTAAAAGTTCAATCAGAACAGGTGTAGGAAGAGGTACTAAACCTAGCTGTTATAGGCGTGCATCTAAATTACATTTGGAAAATTGTCCAGATTGTCCTGCTTTAAAGAAGAAATGTGTAAAATGTGGCAAGTATGGTCATTTTCAAAGTGTTTGCAGGGCACCAGAAGCAAATTATAATCCCACCGTTAATACCATATCTAATGTAGATCAAGAGTTGGAAATTTACATCTTACTGTGTATGATGCTTCATTTGATCAAACTATCAATAATGTTGCAGTTCCTTTTCTCTCTGGGTTCCTCTTCTGGATTCTTGACTTTGGTGACTTTTGTACATCCCGCCATTTTTGGAGATGGTCCCCATCTATACCCACATCCCGGACCCGCCATTTTGTTTGACCTTTGTTCCGTTCATTCTTCCCTCTCCACTCCTCCTGATGACCCTCGATAATTTTTCTCTTTTTGCTGGACTGCCTTAAATATATATATACATATGTATATATGTATTATATAATTGTCCAAGCCTAATCGCTGTTAAAATTTAATCCTGTGTGAATTTACTATTTGTATATATAGAACTCTAACCACTAGTATATGTAGTAGACCTTTGTACTTACTACCATTCCTATGTGATTTTAGAGTTTATCTGTTTGTTTCTTTCCTTGAGTGACTTTACAATTTGTACATGTGAAATTTTTTCCTGTTTCTATCTCTTCTTTGAGTGACTTTAAACCTTGTACATTTGCAATTTTTTTCTGTTTGTATCTCTTATGTAACTCATGTAATCCAAAGTCCTTATGTGTCGCAACTGGTTCTTTTGTAAAGCGCTCTGACACCTTCGGGTAATAAACCAAAAGGGTCAAGGCAGCAGACCAGGTCAAGCACTACTAGTTCTGTATTTCTAAATTCTAGGTGGTGCAAACTTCTTCCTACACCTGCTACCAATAGGTGTTTAAGTCAAAGATACAAAAACATGAAGTGGAAGGTGCACACAATTAGAGTCCAAAGGAAGGATAGTGTATTGTTTATCTTCTTCTTTATTTAACAGTTTTTTCAAATACAGGCACAGCCAACGCGTTTCGTTCCATTAGCCTTGTGGAACTTCGTCAGGGCGAATTGATTAAATTTTGGGATTGGAATCTATTCTGACCCACCTTGTGGATCGAACAGCAGCTGATTCTGGGTCTTCAAAGGCATGTAACCTAGTATTCGCAAAGACAATTTCTTGCTCTTTTCTATAATGTCGAGCTCCGGTACGGGCATAAATTGAAGATGAGACGGCCACCGGTCCGTAGTAAAACTCGGTGTTCGTGGTAATAACCACTGAGCACCTGCAGTCGGGTGCTCCAATTTCGTATGTCGTCTCGTGGCGGACGCCGCCACGAGACGACATACGAAATTGGAGCACCCGACTGCAGGTGCTCAGTGGTTATTACCACGAACACCGAGTTTTACTACGGACCGGTGGCCGTCTCATCTTCAATTTATGCCCGTACCGGAGCTCGACATTATAGAAAAGAGCAAGAAATTGTCTTTGCGAATACTAGGTTACATGCCTTTGAAGACCCAGAATCAGCTGCTGTTCGATCCACAAGGTGGGTCAGAATAGATTCCAATCCCAAAATTGAATCAATTCGCCCTGACGAAGTTCCACAAGGCTAATGGAACGAAACGCGTTGGCTGTGCCTGTATTTGAAAAAACTGTTAAATAAAGAAGAAGATAAACAATACACTATCCTTCCTTTGGACTCTAATTGTGTGCACCTTCCACTTCATGTTTTTGCACCTTCGGGTAATGTTCACGCTATATAAAATCGGATTAAATAAAAATAATATAAATAAAAAATAGAAGTCACGGCCAATTTGGGTTCACCCATTACCATTTTGTCTGATTTTTTTTAAAGAGAATTGGGTTGGTGTCAATTTTAAAAACACTGATAATAAACCCAAAGCATTTGGGAATTTTGAAATTCAGATGTTGGGGTACTTTGAAGAGAATTTGGAGTTTAAAGGGCGTAATGTTGTTACTAAGGTATATGTAGCCATTGATGATAAGAACATAGTAGGGTAGTACGATCTTGGGAAGTTGGGCATCATTTTGTGTCCAGATACGGATTGCCCTATTCAGTTAAGGGACATTGAAGTTAAAAGTCTGATTGTTGAAAATGCAAAGAATTATGATTAACACCTTGTAGAGACAATTGAGCACCTCTTCTTGTAAAGATAATCCAAGACCACCAAGCATGAACTGATAGAGAAGTAGCATTCTTCCAACAAAAAGTAATTGATTTGAACGCAGCCGAAACAAAAAAATTAAATAACTTTGCTTCCGCATCTTCAAGAGGAGTAATTAAGGCAATTGATTTACATATTAACAATTTATAAGAAAGCAAATCAGAAATAGGCAGAATTTTCAATATAACATTCCATACTTCAGACCAAAATTTCATAATAATAGAACAATCAAATAACATGTGACGCAGAGAGCCAGGATGTAAATTACAATGCCAACATAGGTTTGATGGTAATAATTTAGCTTTAAATAAACGTAATGGAGTCCATAAAGAATTAATCAAAATATAAGCATTGGTTTGATAAAGTGAGACTGGTAACCATACAGAAATACTATTAGTCCAAATCAAAGACCATGAATCAGTTGACTAAAATGCGCCAGGGGCTGCCCCTCCATGTTTAGCATCCCGCAGGCATAACCAGAGCTATGAGGGCAGATTGAATAATTAAAATCTCCCACCCAGAGAATACATAGGGGTTGCCACTTCTCTGAAATTATATTTATTTCCTACTGTAAAGCTTCAAAAATTTGACAAGTATTGTGATTAAAAATATTGTAATACCAGTTCACCACTAGTAACTTAGCTTGTAACATATTGGAAATCACAACGAATTGAAACCAGGGGTTTGTACCAACAACAGTGACTTTTATAGCCTAATATATTACTGAGATTAGCATTGCTAACCCTCCTTTAGCCCTCCCTGAAGACGAAGGGGTTGCATTAACTCTGTAAGAGCAGTAACCATTCAGTGCAATGTCCTTCATGTACCATGTCTCCTGGAGACAGCTGATGTCAAATCCATTGATATAAGTTAACCAAGACTCATCAGACAGTTTAGAACCAATTCCCACTATGTTCCATGAAATGAACTTAAGTAAGGAGTTTTGATGACCATATTTTTTCAACCCCATAGCTTGAATATTTAAATCTTGGTGGACTATAATAGTGGGGGGCCCAGGGGCCTCCCTAGTTGTAATATCAGTTAAAGATAAATTGTGGGATGGAAACATTTCTCGCAATTATCCCTGATGTTCGCATTAATAATTATTTTTGGGGCGGAGATTTCAAGGGAGACATCAGTATCCCTATTAGTGAGTGTGTCTGTGTGTACCCCAATCCCCTGAGCTCTAAGAGTCAGTCCTGCTATCGCCGGTGCTGCTAGGAGGCTAAAACGCTCAGTTAGTCAGTCAATTTTTTGACAGTCCTGATAGGACATCAAAGCACTTGTAGTGGCTGAAAGAAGGTGCTGTGGAACCGTATTTGTACTAGGGCCCGTTCATGGCCAGTGCTTTCTCACTTGGTGTTTGGTTTGCAGAGGGTAGAAAAACCCAACGGGTAGGCTTCTATAGGTTCGCCATATGAGCTTTGAAAGTGCGCTAGTGCAAAATGTGCACATCTTGCATTGTTAAAATTAAGTACAACACTGTCCCCACCCCCATGTTTGGCCGTCTGACCAAGCTAACTTACTCGCCTGGCCATAATAATGTTTTCAGACCAATTTATCTCCGATGAGATTTTCTTAGTGCACCAATGGGCCGATTTATTAATAAGGCTTTGACAGGATTCTTCCTGACTGGCTACCAGGCAGGGAACTCCCTTCAGGATCAGAGTATATGGTGTGCATTGTGGTGGCAAATTCAATACACATTTAGCACCTCTGCCAGCCCTATTTTATAGACGAGTCCCGTTTATGTGTGTATAATCTTGTGGCCTATCGGGCCTATCTATTTTGGGTAGCTTTGGATAAATAGTGTCCCCTTTCCCCAGGCTCATACTATTCCTGACGGTATTCCTAGTCATGGTTGGGTCTTGGATTACCAGGACTGCGGTATTATTGCCGACGTTAGTAGGCGGTGTATCTATGAGAGGAGCCTGTTTCTTTGCAATAGATGTTACACTTGTAGAAATCAATCTGCTTAGCAGTACACTGGAAGGAATGGGGTTTGTGTCAGAGGTTCTTGGGCAGGTGATGTTATCAATCTGATTTTTAAATTCCAGGTTATTACCTAAACCCATTAAGACTCGGGCAAGCTGCTGTTCAATGCTGGCTAGTCTAACCAGAATGGGTGTCAAAGCCTCTTGTACAATTCTACCAAATTTATCTACATTGTCTTCGACATTAATATCCGAGACATTTAGTACATTTGCTCTCCCTCCTACCAACCGTGTCCTTGAGGTATTGTCAACTAAGGTGGTTTTCTTAGTTCTTTTCCCCTTTGGTGAGTGACCCCTTAATTTACAATCGGCTCCTGCCCCATCCATTCGTTTTCTTTTCCCTCCTTTTTCTAATTGAGTTGCAGATGGTTTCTCCGCAGGGCCGGTGGATGGGTCAGTTCCTTCTTTTGAAGCAGGTAAAACACCCTGTCTTGAGATAGTTATAATGGGAGATAAAGGAGGTTGTGGTCTTTGCTGTACTGCAATTTCCAAGATAGAAATTTGAAAGTCAGTTTGGGCAGATGGAATTGTGCAAGGAGCAAATGAAAGTCTTCATTCAGCTATTTCAATCTCCTTTGTTAAGGCCCCTACCGCTTTTTGTAGGAATCCGTCCAGTGTTGTGTCTGTTGTTTTTGGTGTCAGGGTAGGCTTCCGTTTCCCCATTGTACAAGTACTTTTGATATTTATCTAAAAGAGATTTAACTTGGACACTTTCTAAACATATGTAGGTCATCCACTTTCTCAGCTATGCTCTTATGGCACAAATCGTCTTTGTACCTCCTGATTTTCTTCAACTTAGACGGGGACCAATAAGCCCCGTTAAGGGTAAACAGAGGATTCTACCTGAGAGGTGCAGATTTCACGGTGGTATACAAAATGCACATAGATACTTGCCATCTGTTTTCCAGGTCTAGCTCTGACAAGTCTTTGCCCCCCATTTCTGAAGCCAGATTGAATTTGCCATCTGTTGTTTCCGGTATCCTCCAGAATGATGTTGCTACTTCTTTTTTTCGAGCTGCAATGTCATGTAGCTCCTGCTCCAATATGCTAGCTTCTTCCATCTTGCAGGGGTTGGTTGCACTGATTGCATCATACCCTTATCTGATAATACTGATATCTCGATAGAAGTACATCTGTCATCTCCGCCAGCTCTTCCCCTAACCTAAGCTTCCCCATTAGAGCTACCAGTCCCAAAGTTATAATTCCTGCCTGTTGCAATGGTTTCACCAGCTTATCCTTCATACATTCCTGCATACAGAGTGAATTCCAAATAGAAGCCAGTTCGCTGAAGTATAAAATCTTGAACGCTGTTGTAATTTTCCACTACAACTTAGCTGCTGCCCTCACTTTTCTGAAAAAGTTTGATACCCCAAATGTATACAGAAAGTGTCGGCATTCTGCAGTGTTTCAACTGGAATGGCCAACAATAGATTCAGAGATCCAGTACTGTAAGTACTCCTCTTTCCTGTCTCCTACATAGTTTTTTCCCCATGATATTTTAACACCTTTTGAAGGCCATATAAAGGAGTTCACCTTACCGTGCAAAAAAACTATTTTTAAAATCCACTTTAATGCTAAAGTCGTATTTTCAATAAATATTCAAGAAAAGTAATTTTTAGAAAGTTACCCTTTACCTGCCTGAACTGCCAGAAGGCTAATTAGCATAAACCTTTGCCAGCTCTCAACTTGTACTCAGCCTTGAATTAGTGTGAATGAAGTCTGAAATGTCTACCAGGAGCAAGCAGTAGGTTGACCTGAATGGGCACAGATAACTTCTCTGAACTTCACAGAATGTTCAGGGTGGGGGCTCTGGGCATACTAAGACTCCACTGTCAAATCATGTTTGACAGGGCCAATGAGGCAAATGTAACACTTAGGGCTCACATGAAAGAGAGAGGGAACAGGGTGTCAAGAAAGTAATTGTTGCTGTCCTATCTAGTTGCTGAAGGACTCTCCTTGTTGTACCAGACTTCTCTCTCTGGTTTTTATGTGGGTACAGTGCATGCTTCAAACTGTATTTTAATGTTAGATGTGCAGGGACACAAGGATTATCATAAAACACTCGCTGCCCACATCTCCAGTCCACAGAACCCAAGTTTAGTGTTGCCATAGTTATTTGCCATCTTGAAAATGCTTTGGCATGTAGCAGTTTGCAAACAGAAACTACATGGTGAAGGGGTGCATTATTTCTATTTTATTGTCCCTCACTGCCAGGGTTTGCCAAGCAGTGACGGACAGTAAAGAAAACTGTTATATGTCAGTCCACCCTAATCTGTTGGGTGAACATGTTGCCCTCTCTCCGCCGGGCTGTCAAAGAAGATTGGCCATGGCGGTGGAGAAGTAGTCACCTAAGGTCTGCCTGCATCAAAATCGGGCTGACGGACAACTGTGTTGGTGGGGAGAGAACCCCATCAGAGTTGCGACTGAGTTCTCTTTCCACTAACATATAAATCAGGCCCAAAGTCAGAAGGTAAAATCTTTGACCAGGGCAAACCTGGTTGGTGTATCCTACCCATGCTCCATCGAGGTCAGCCTGAAATTGCGTCTAGGTCCCGGTCTACCATATCATTGGGGGTAAGCGCTGTTTGCTGCGATTTCTACTTAAAACTTAAAAAAATCCACACCTCTGGTTCCCCTAATGTATTTTTGTCATTTTTATGTCCGAATGTTTATTCAATTTTACTATTTTTCAGCTCATGTCAATTTAGTGACTTGGAGGATTCATCCTGACAGGTTGAGATTATTCCTTGGTGTGGTCAGTCATCCTCCCTAAACAATAATACGGTTTCTTACATTACCTGTAATCTAGTACATCTTCCTGGTAATTACAGCCATGGCACCCTAGTACACGTACATTCTTTAGTTCTGCTACAATGCCTACACCATTGTACTTCTACTCTTGCCCATACCCTATTATTTCATCCCTGTAGGTACCTTAGTACAGTCAACTCTGCCTATACCCTATTGTCTCTACCAATTCTTTTACCTAGTTCCTCTAACTATACACAATGTCTAGTGCCTCTAACCCTACCTATACCCTAGTACATCTACCACTGTCTGTACCTTAGCATCTATGCTCCTACCTATTCCTAATTCTCCTACATATTCCTGAGGATCTATACCCCCGCCTATTCACTGCTGTTTATGCCTGCACCATACTACCCTACCAGTGCCTCCACCTTAGTACCTCTACACTTCCCTCTACTCCTACCTATCATTTATTGCATCTACCCCAACCTAGGTATTCACTTGTCTGTGTATACCTTCCTATGCCTTTTTACCTTTACACCTGCTTAAACTCTGTTCTTCTGTACATACCTACACTTTTTACCTCTATTCCTAGTTATGCCTTGGTACAAGCCCCCTGCCTACACTATCAATCAGGGATCTTATAGAGTGTGGATAATCACCCGTTAGAGTCTCAAGGTGCTGGAGGTGAAAGGGGGTGAGTGGGGGGGGGGGGGTGGAACGGGTTCTGTGGTTCAGTTGAAGAGCCAAGTCTTAAGGCGGTTCATTGAGAGCGGGAAGTTGAGGATGATGCTGAGGTTGCATGCATGGTCTGTGGGGTGGTTCCGAGCGATACGGGCCCCCAGGAGTCATCCCAACGGAGGGAGTTGTGGCCAGGATGAGGACTTCAGTTTTGTTGGAGTTGAGTTTGAGGCAGCTGTCTTTCATACAGATGGTGACTGCCTTCCTCCTGTTGTGAAAGTTGCTCTTAGCGGCTGTAGGTTCATCGGCGATTGAGAGAATCAGCTGGGTGTTGTTGGTGTAGGAAATGATGTTGAGTTCGTGTTTTCTGACGATGGCTGCAAGCGGGGCGATGTAGATGTTGAAGAGGATGGAACTCAGAGAGGAGCCCTAAGGGACTCCGCAGCTGTTCTCTATAGGTTCAGATGAGAACAGTGGTAGGTTGACTCTCTGGATTTGGCCAATGAGGAAGGAGAGGATCCACTCTAAGGCTTTGCCATGAAGCCAGCGTTGTGGAGTCTTGTGCAAAGGGTGTGGTGGGAGACAGTGTCAAAGGCGGCAGAGAGGTCCAGGAGGGTGAGGGCTGTGGTTTCACAGTCGAGGAGAGTAAGGATGTCGTCTGTAGCGGCAAGGAGTGCAGTCTCGGTGCTGTGGTTGCTTCTGAAGCCTGTTGGGAGGAGTCAAGGGTGGGGTTTGTTTCGATGAATTCGGTGAGTTGGGTATTGATCGCCTTCTCGATTAGATGGGTCTGTAATTCTTGGGGTCCATAGGGTCGGCAGAGGGTTTTTTCAACAAGGGGTTGATCTCTGCATGTTTCCAGTCTTCAGGGAAGGTGGTGGCTTCGATGGAGCAGTTGATGGTCCAACAGAGTTCGGGGCGATGGTGGTGGCAGCTCGGTTAAAAATGTGCTAAGGGCAGGGGTCGGGGGGGCTCTAGAGTGGATGGTTTCCTGATCCTTGTGTGTAGTCAGTGGTGAGGGTGGTCCAGTTGATCATGGTCAGATGGGATCGGGAGCATTTGGGTGCAAAGGTTGTGGGTGGGTCCTGGGTTGTGAAACATGCGTAGATATCTAAGAACTTGTGGTGGAAGAAGGTGGCGAGGTTGTTGCAGAGATCTTGAAAGGGGGGATGTCTGTGGCATCCGTGCTGGGTTTGGCAAATTCTTTGATCACGGTGAAGAGTTATTTGCTGTTGTGTGCGTTAGTGTTGATACTTTCCTGTATGCCAGTTTTCTTTGTGGTTCTGATGAGGTGGTGGTGTGTGGTGGTTTTGAAGGCTGCACGGTCTCCTAAGGTCTTGCTGCTCCTCCATCTTTTCTTGAGCCATCTGCAGGTGCGCATACTCTTGGAGGACGGGGAAGAACCAGCTGGCTTTCTCAGAGGGCTGCTCCCAGGAGGGTTTTCTGAGAGGAGGCAGTGTGTTGGTGTAGTCAGTGATCCATAGGTGGAGGTTGCGTGCTGAGGCATTGGCGTCCGTGGAGTTCAGCGTTTGGTTTTTGTGGAGGTAGGTGGAGAGTTGGTCTTTGGAGACTTTGTTCCAACTTTTGCATGAGTAGAGGTGGGCGCAGTGTTTTTCGGTGGGTTTGGTGAAGCAGAAGTGGATGCAGTGGTGGTCCATCCAATGTAGTTCGGAGGTGTGGCTGATGGAGATCTTGCTTGCGGAGATGATGAGGTCAAGCATATGTCCTGCTGAGTGGGTTGGGGAGATGACCAGTTATTTGAGTCTGATGGTGGCGAGGTTCTCCAGTAGGGATGAGGTGTTGAGGTAGTTGAGGTTGTCCAGGTGGAAATTGAGGTCGCAGAGTATGATGTACTCCATTGAGGTGAGAGCGTGGTGTGCAATGAAGTCAGCAATGGATCTGCTGAAGAGATGACGGGGTCTGGGAGGTCTGTAGATGAGGGTGCCATGGAGAGTCTGGACCTGGAAGTTGAGGTGCTCCATGTCAGGTGAGTGGTCGTCAGAGCTAGTTGTGAGGCGGAGGGCGTTTTTATGCACAATGGCGATGGCTTCTCCAGATTGGTTGGTGCGGTCCTTGTGGATGACTTTGGAAACACCAGGGATGGCGGTGGAGATATCTGTGGCTGAGGTGGGCTTCATCCAAGTTTCCATGAAGAAGGCATAGTCAGGAAAGATGGAGTTTAGCACGTCCCAGGTCTCCACAGCATGTTTGTTGAGGGAGCGTGTGTTGAGTGTGATGCAGCTGAGGGGGTTGAGTTTGGTTTTTGGGGGCCATGAGGTTGGTGGGTCTGGTGAGCTGTAGGCAGTAGAAGGTGCAGTTGCAGCAGGTGAATGGACCTTGGGTGCTATTCGGTGATGCAGGGTGGCTGGCGGTGGTTTGTCTGGTGCTGAGGCCGTGGAGGATGCTGGCATCTTAGCCGCGAAGGGCGTAGGGACTAGGGTCCGTGGCATAGTGGCTGCCATTAAGTAGTGGTAGGGAGGTGGGAGGGTCTGGTCAGCTAGGAGGAGGGAAGCTGCGCTTAAAGGGTTGGGCCGCAGGGACAGTGCAGTAGAAAGGGCGGGATGGAAAGAAGCACAGAATAAGGGGAAAAGGAGAAATACAGAAGAAAAATAGAAAATGAAAAAGGCTAGAAAAGCAGTACAAGAGATGTAAAGGAACATGAAGCAGAGACAGACGCACCACTGGACCACCAGGAATGAGGCGCAGGCGGGATCTTGTGGGTGGAAGTCTCCATTTTTATTTTGCTCTAAAATGAGGAAGAATCATTGTAAGTATGTTCAAAGCATGTTTACACCCCAAATGCGATTACAACTCAGCCTCCATAGGCTCTCTGAGGGGGAGTTTGTTCTCAAGTTTTGCAAAAGTAAGCCATGCCACAAATTATGGAAGCAAATAGAGCACATGCACTGTTTACACACATCTGAACAGCCTTATACTTACAGTTGCTTTGGGCCAGCCCATTGCTTACCGTTGGTGTCCTTTCTTGTCACTGTCATTTGCTTGCTTCTTACTCAATGGCTTTCTTTCTTCTCCTTGAATTTTTCCCTCCCCCGGCGCACAGATATTCATCTTCCTTTTGAGTCGATGAATTGTATCGTTCTACTGTTCACATTCAGGGAGCTGCTATTTCTTTATCCCTTTGGCACTCTGTGGGAGTGAATGGGTTTTCTTACTCCCTTACCTGTCTGTTACTTTACCCCTCAAATCACAGCCCCCACTGTGCTCTCAATTGCTTCTCTTCCCCGATGTCCTGCTCAGCTTTTTGCTTGTGCCTTTTTCACTTCTTTCCCCCGTTTTTGATTTTTTAGGGTCCAGTTTCCGGTCCAGGGAAGACATGGATTGGCAGTTCGGGCTGGACTGTTCCCATGAGGCACAGGGTCAGACTGATTTGCATATAGCCATGTCTGAACTGGGGTGGCAGAGTGGGCTAAAGAATGGTGATGGATTAAACCCAGATCTTTTGACTGGGTGTGAGTGTTTGATTGATTCAGATGCTCCGTCCATCACCACCCCCTTTTGTACCACTTTTGGCCGCCATAAGTGTGGCAGGGTATGCTCAGACGTGAGTCCCTTGCTCACTTTGCCACTGGATTCAAGCAAGCCGGGCTGAAGACGGCTGAAATGCCAGAAACCGGTCCTCAGAAGCTTGTTTCCGGTCCAGGGAAGACATGGATTGGCAGTTCGGGCTGGACTGTTCCCATGAGGCACAGGGTCAGACTGATTTGCATATAGCCATGGTAGCAAACATAATTACGAAATGGCCACTGCCCTTCCATAGCCCCTAGTGCAAGTCTGCAAGATGTTTGTTGTGATCAAATAGTTTGTAGGGCGCAACACTCCTACCAGAAGCCGGAAACAAAGGAGGCTGTTCTGTTCGATACGGAGATCCGCAAAAGTGCTGTATCTCAGAATGTCCAGATCACATCCCTTGAATATGACCCTGGACACAGGGTCCATGGTTCTGCTAAAAAAGGAGGGGGGATGTTGTAGAGTCTTCCCAAACGGGGTACTTGCCAGTGACCACAAAACACACGCGGGGCTTAGTATTACACATCTTTATTCTGCCGTGTGTAATTGCGAACTCAACATTCTAAAGCAAGCTTTCATGGCATTGCTCTCTGATAACTACGTCATGGCTCTACAGAGACCATTAGGTGCCAAAAGAATTCTGTCATAAAATATCTCAAGACACTACATCTCCCCCGTTAAATACATTAAAATTCATTTTTTACAAATCAATAAACATATATATATATATATATATATATATATATATATATATATATATATATATATATATATATATATATATATATATATATATCTCCATACGATCCAAGTTAGACGCGCACTCAGAGGTAAAGTGTACACAGTGTCGCTTTATTTGCTGTTACGCGTTTCGGAAGCCAAAACTCCCTTGCTCACACAGCAAGCCATTAGCTTTCCACCAGTTACATACACTGCGTGATAGCCATAGAAACAGGACTGTACATATTTCGTTTTGGCTGACATCTTTGAGTGTACATGTTCTACATTGTTCTTGTACACATCATGTCTCATTTTACACAACCACTTATCCATAAAAGTGATTAAGTACATTTCATGATTATTCATTATGTCACATTTCATTCGCGACAGTGGCTAATTGTGCAGTTACTGTTTCTCAACCCCTCTTCATTCGCCTAGTGGCTTAATTAGGGTTCAATGTCTCTGGTTAAAGCTATATCTTTAAAAACAAAAAAAGTGCCAAAAACGTGAACTATAAGTGAAGAAATTTCTACTTAGTGAAGAAGTCTTCTACTCTATTTTCCCGTGAATCTTTCTTAACTGCGCCTTGCAAGCGTTTTGCCGTCTCTTCGTTCTTCGTACCGTATTTAGCCCTTCGGTACCCTTTTGCTCCTCCCGTGCCTTTAACACCCGTCGGCTCCCCCGCCTTCTCGGCTTTCCCTTCGAAAGGCTTCGCGTCTCCACGCTTAGTCTTCGAAGTTCCAGCTTCGAATTCTGGGCTTACCTTCGGGATGTTCAGTCAGGCTGTTAAGGGCTTCTCCGCTTGTTGTCTCATACAGGCGTCGCTCACGCTTCTTTCCCGGCGACTCGATTCCCTCGATATGGGCCGGCAGTTCCACCAAAATCAGCTGCTTACTTTCCACGGCTCTTTCGCGGCGGAACCTCCCACAGTCCGGTGGCGCGGTCACGGCTGGCAGAGCCCCGCCAGTCAATTATTCTCCATACAATCCAAGTTAGACGCGCACTCAGAGGTAAAGTGTACACAGTGTCGCTTTATTTGCTGTTACGCGTTTCGGAAGCCAAAACTCCCTTGCTCACACAGCAAGCCATTAGCTTTCCACCAGTTACATACACTGCGTGATAGCCATAGAAACAGGACTGTACATATTTCGTTTTGGCTGACATCTTTGAGTGTACATGTTCTACATTGTTCTTGTATACATCATGTCTCATTTTACACAACCACTTATCCATAAAAGTGATTAAGTACATTTCATGATTATTCATTATGTCACATTTCATTCGCCACAGTGGCTAATTGTGCAGTTACTGTTTCTCAACCCCTCTTTAATGAGAATAAGATTGTAATTTTAATTTTTTTGTTTTACTCTAACAGGCGAAATCAAGATGGTATCATTAGGGATCACGTGCACTTCACAAGAAATTGAGCCTGTCACCCAGAAGATTCACGGGAAAATAGAGTAGAAGACTTCTTCACTAAGTAGAAATTTCTTCACTTATAGTTCACGTTTTTGGCACTTTTTTTGTTTTTAAAGATATAGCTTTAACCAGAGACATTGAACCCTAATTAAGCCACTAGGCGAATGAAGAGGGGTTGAGAAACAGTAACTGCACAATTAGCCACTGTGGCGAATGAAATGTGACATAATGAATAATCATGAAATGTACTTAATCACTTTTATGGATAAGTGGTTGTGTAAAATGAGACATGATGTGTACAAGAACAATGTAGAACATGTACACTCAAAGATGTCAGCCAAAACGAAATATGTACAGTCCTGTTTCTATGGCTATCACGCAGTGTATGTAACTGGTGGAAAGCTAATGGCTTGCTGTGTGAGCAAGGGAGTTTTGGCTTCCGAAACGCGTAACAGCAAATAAAGCGACACTGTGTACACTTTACCTCTGAGTGCGCGTCTAACTTGGATTGTATGGAGAATAATTGACTGGCGGGGCTCTGCCAGCCGTGACTGCGCCACCGGACTGTGGGAGGTTCCGCCGCGAAAGAGCCGTGGAAAGTAAGCAATATATATATATATATATATATCTATATATATATATATATATATATATATATATATATATATCTATATATATATATATATATATATATATATATATATATATATATGTTACCACTACCTCCTCCGAATGAAAGAGACGTGACCCGCAAGGGAGATTCAAGGAAGCACTTTAATGTAACAGAGTCTCAGGCGGATGCATTTCGGTGCTAATGGCTAATGACCTTCTTCAGCGCCCCTCTCCAGCTGCTCCTCGTGCTGTGAATGGTCCGCCTGTCACGCTGTTATGAACAGTGACCATACTCCGCCCCTACGATGTTTGTAGCCAATCAGTTATGTGCAGTCCCGTGTGGTGGAACTACACTTCCCACAAGACACCAAGATTGCGCCTCGAGGGAATGCATTGGGGTGATGCAATTCAAGCAGGTTTTTGTGACAGGCACAGCCCTTGAAAGTCTGTTGGGAGGTGAGGCAGATATACACTCCAGTGTCCCCTCGGGTCCCCCTTGTTTGGCCGCCGCGACCACTCTGCCTGATGTCCTTCGCGGGGGTTGGCGCGGGATTCCGGTCACCCAAACAGGAGATATAAATATCCCCTTGCCGCGTTGTAATCCAAGCGTCCTGGTGAGTGATGGACTGATTTGCTAACGCAACAACACCACAGTTGCTCAGACGAGCTGGCTAGTAAGTCCATACCTCTTGAACGGCGTGGGTGCACGTACTATATATATATATATATATATATATATCCCCTTCGGTGCTCATGACGAGCTCAGCTTGTCATGAGGCACAGTGCCACAGTGCTCCTGTGCTCATGACGGGCTGAGCTCGTCATGACCACACCCATTTCCATTATGGTCCAGCACAGGAGATAAATATCTCAAGCAGCCAAGGTGTTAAACAATTACAGTTCTTTAATCAATCTTCTTGGCGCTTTATTCATTTGACCTGATCTAGTTAACAGAAGCTGGGAGCTGTCATCTTCACAGGCAGAGATCTTCGAAGCTGGTGAAGAAGTAACAGCAGTCTCTGAGATTTCAGGTTCAGTCTTTCTTTCACCATCTTGATCAGAAGACAACTAATTAAATGCAGAAAGTGAGAGGAGTGTCTCTAGTAACGGACTTACCAGTACGCTGGGCAGTCACCATATGTCCCCTGGTGGACACAACGTGGAAAGGTGCAGCATCATAGGCAGCATACGATTTTCTTCTTCTTAGTTGGCGAGGGATCACTAGATCTCCAGTCTTAAATTCAATGTTCTTTGCATGTCGCCTCTTGTCAGCACAGGCTTTCATCTTTTCCTTACTAACCAAGTGTTTCAATTGAGTTGTATTCTCATCTCCTTCTCTTTTGTTGGGCCATTGAGGAAACTTTGTTGTCATTGTATTCCCAAACATCAAAGTTGAAAGGCTTTAGCTTGTGGTCAAGTGAGGGGTTGAACGATAAGCTTGTAGGGTGGAATTCAAAACAGTTTGCAAACTGAACCTCTGCAGAGTTGCACACTGTACAGCTTTCTTAAGTGTACTCATAAAACACTCAACAAGTCTGTTGGCCTGCGGGAACAAAGGTGTACTCATCTGATGCTTTACGTTCAGATGCTACAGAATATTCTTGATTTCTTTTCTGTTTAACTGTGGGCCATTATGAGACTTCAAAATGGCTAGAACACCCCAGGTTGCAAAAATGCCAACAATTCTTTCAATGTCTTGCTCATGAGTTGTGGATGGAGAGATCCTCTATTAATGGAAATCGAGAGTACTCATCTACAATTACCATCAAATGATGTCCATTGTTGAGTGGACCAAATAAATTGATGGCTATTCTCTCCCATGCATGCATGCTTAGGGAGTTCTGACATGGTAAGAGTATGTTGCATAGTGTTTGTAGAGAGGCAGTTACATAGATGACAGGCCTTGAGTTCCTTTTCAACCCTCTCATCTAAACATGGAAACCAAACTCTATCTTGGAGAGCTCTCTTGGTGGCAACAATATCACGATGACCTTCGTGAGCCACATCAATTATTTTCTGTCTCAATCTCTTTGGAATTAGTATTTTCAACCTTTACAGTATAACTCTTTCCTGAGTTATAGACAGTTCATCTTTAATGTTTTTGTACTTTTGGTATTCACCATCTCTGGTGAGAGGTTGAGTATGTTGGTTCCATGACTGATGTGGAATTATGTCTTTCAACTTCAGCATGTCACTATAATGGCTTTTGGCAATGATGACCTGTGCTAATGATATGACAGCTGACGTATTTGACTTTACAATGAAAATAACATAGGCTTCAGCTGTCTTGGATGGAGTATCTTGACCTTGTATAGGCACTCTGGAAAAGTAGTCAGCAGGGTTTTGATCCTTCCCTGGATGATGTTCAATGATGTAATCATACTCTTGTAATTGGAGTCCCCCACGATTAATGCGAGGAGGCATATTGGCTTTTGGATTGCCAAAGATAGTTAATAAAGCTTGGTGACAAGTTACCAGTTTAAAAGGAGTTTCATACAGGAATACATGGAAATGTTCACAAGCCCATACCACAGCCAAACTGACTTTCTCTGGTTTAGAGTAAGCACATGCTGCCAGGTGATGGCCCAGAGCAACTCCAGAGGTCTCCAGCAAGTGAAGGGCTCTGATGGAGACCAGGGAGAAGGTCATAATTTCCCCACTGGTCTATGACGACTCTGAGACCAGTCCATCACAAGGCCTCAGCAACCGAACGAATGACGCAGGCTTAAATGGACAGCTGATAGGAGCAGAAAGAGTTCCAGCCTCATGGTCAGCCACTTCCATAACTAGTTACCATGCTGCTGCCTTTTTGAAACCACCGTCACTTTTCGATACCGTCAAATAGCAAAATATTGCAGCTATATGGTCAGCGTGGAGAGAGACATTTGATGATTTAATTGATGCACTTGAAGAGATTGATAACAAAAAGATTATCAAGTATCTTAAAAATCTTGCTGGTGATAGTGTGAAAGAGGTCAAATTCTGCGAACTGACGAAGAAATTACATATTGTCAGATTAAAGAAACACTGAATTTCAGGATCAATCCAGTACCAAACGTTGATTACAAAAGATACATTTTCAGTCAAGAACACCAAAACATTGGGGAAACCATTGAATAATTTGTGGAGAGACTTGATACGCTCATCAAACACTGTAAATGTAATTACAGTAATGATGAGGAAGCTATGCGACTTAGAGTTATTGATGGATGCTCATCATATTCTTTCAGATGATGAACGCTAGAGAATTTCTATGTTTGGAACGAGCATTGATGGCTGGCGGAGATGAGGAGTGTGAAGAAAGACAAGCTGCTGACATGGTTTTTGCAGTATTGCTCCGTAAAATGTACAATGTCATCTTGTGTGGCATTGCGGTGCTTATATGTATGGCTTGACCAACAGGTTCTCGACCATCAATGTGCAAGTTCTTTGCAATGCTTCCATTGTCTTCACTTAAGTTACAGCGGCTGGAGTTGCGCTTAAAATCCACTTGCATGAAGCATCGATTCTGTTTTTTGACAGCAACACACATGGAACGCACGAGCAGTTTGCTTGGACCACAGCAAACTCTCTGGGAGAGCACAGTCGTTCTTCGGGTTACTTATCCCCCATCGTATCGCCATTTGTAGCATCTTACCAGCTGGGGTACCTGCTAATGACTAAGCCACACAAGGAGCTTAGTATTACACATCTTTATTCTGCTGAGTCTAACTGCAAACTCAACATTCTAAAGCAAGCTTTGCATTCTGATACCTACGTCATAGCTCTATGGAGTCCGTTAGGAGCCAAAACGTTTCCATCATAAAATATTGCAAGACACTACAGGGGGTTGTATAGCCCCTTTGCCACCCCAATTGTGCACTTTTGCCGTACTGATCTGCCCCAGTTCCCTCTCCAGGCAGCCCTCTCCTGCACTTGAACACTACCTCCCTGCACCATTGTGACCTCACCCCCTCCGGCACTGCTCCTTTCAACGCCCTCTTCCACTGTTCGTCCATACTTTCTCTTTGGGAACTCCCTCTTGCATGTCTGTCCTAGCCTCCTCCCCCTATGATGGTGTAAGGGATGGAGGAGTGAAGGGACCAAATTAATGACATGTGTTAGACGGCTGTCCACAGAAAATAATAGAGCTGTAAGTGCTCAGGTGTTTTAATATTTAGTTAGGAAGATGTTCTATGTAACTAACAATTTCCATATAAATCGTTTTAATGCCTCAACAGTCGTAGTAAGCACCATAAATAATGCAATACCATGTTAAAATAGATTGTCTTTATTGTTATCGAAACAGCGATCTTTCACAAGACACTGTGGAGTGCTCTCAGTCATCGCTTCAACTGCCACCAATATGATTGGAGTATCTATTTTGCAGGTTTATGATAATTTTTTTAAACAAGGGCATGAAATGCAGTGAATTCCACTTAGCATTAATTGTTTGTGTGTAACTCGTAAAGCGCATATCATAGCATGCGTTTTTTCTGGTAAACATCCTTTACAACGCAACTGTTACAACGAAGTACCTTTATGACGCAACCATTACAACGCAACTTTTACAACGACTTGCGCTGGGGGGCGCTCTAGGGTAGGGAATAGTTTCCAACACCTTCCCTACTATCCACGGGGACTGGAGTTGGAATAGTAAATTAAACTATTCACTATCCAGTGCCCCCCAACCCAAGTCGTTGTAAAACTTGCGTTGTAAAACTTGCGTCGTAAAGGCATGCGTTGTAATAGCATGCGTTGTAATGTCATACATCCGTTTTTTCTCGGCGCTTAATAATTGATGTTGCATACATGTTAGTGGTACTCCTTTACATCAGCATTGGAGTGAAAGGCTGTTGACATTTGCAGAACACAAAGTTCTGACCTGCAAGCCTTGTGCCATAGGAACTCAACCCCCTGAGCTGTATCAGTGGGGAATGCAAATGTCCTTTACAAATCGAAGGACAGAAGGGGCTGGTGGTTATGAATATTTGAAAATCTTAGAGATCCATGTATGCCCTATTTGGTAAATTGACTTTTCAGTTTTTCAAAATGATATATTTGGTATTTTGTGGACTTCTCTCTCTTTGTTTATCTGTACAGTGAAAGGCGGAATACTGTTTTGTTCTCTGCATGTAGTGGTGCAAAGGAACATTTAAGACCTTGAAATAAAAGCCCCGAGAAGAGTTTTCACATCTTGATATAGAGGACGGAAGCTCCCAACAGTCCACCTCTTAATCTTTTGTGCTCTCCTCCTAGTTTTGAGGTGTTCATTAAGTGTTTTTAAAAAACGTACAAAAATCTCTCGAAGCTAGACACCACTTTCTGCCTTGTTTACGGGCATGGGCGGCTCTTCCATTAGGGCGGAAGAGCGCCGCCCCACTGCTTTCTCGCAGTGTGAGAAGCAGAAAATAAAATGGTATTTTAAATACCATTTTATTTTATGCTTCTCGCACTGCGAGAAACAGAAGGCAGGGGTATGCCTGGTTGGGGGCAGGTGGGAGGATATGCCTGGTTGGCGGCGGGTAGGTCGGTGAGGAGTGGCTTGCACCACTCTTTGCACCCTGACTGCTTTGGTCGGCCCTGGGGCTGACCAAAGCAGTCATGCGCACTCTACATTTTCTCTATGTTGGCTGTTTCCCTATAGGTGAAGGGTTGGGCGCTGTCCGGGACTCCGCACCAATCACAACCCTGCCATTGCAACTTTTTGGTTGGCTTAAAGGAGGGGAGGGAGCATGCCTGATCCTGTTCAGGAGCAGGAAAACGCGAACCCGGCACAGGAGCAGAACCGGCACGGGACCGGTCAGGTAAGTTTTATTTTACCACCTCCGCCCCAGCCTCGCGGTAACACCCACGCTACCCCCACCCCCTCCCACCACCCACGAGAATTGCGAGCCACAGCTGTTTACCGGGGCTGACTGAGGGCCAAAGGCCATTGAACAGAAGGGGAGGAGGGAGTAGGGGGAATCCTCAGCCAGCATGTGCAGAGTGGTGAGTTGATGCTAGGCCAGACAATGGAGGGTGGAGGCGTCCACAGATGTGGTAGCTGTATTGGGGGCACAGGATCTGGAGAGTGAGGGGCTTGGAAGCCAGTGCAGCGGATGGGGGTTGGGGTGGGATGGGGGTAGCCCGGAATTATTTGGGTCTGGGGAGTTGGATGAGGACATCAGAGATTGGTCTCCAGGGCTGGTGTCACAGACTGGGGTGGAGATGAGCCTAGCATAGAGGCAATTTTTCGGGGGACAGAGGAGTTGATAGCAGAGGGTGCATCTCAGGTGGCACAACATGGCAAAGCGTCCACAATAGTGGTTGCCATGCTGGAGTGGAGTGAGGCGAAGGACGACGACAATGAGTTGGTGTCGGTGCATTGTAAATCCTGCAATTATGCTAAGCAACAGGGCACAGGCACCGGGGCGGGCAGGTTATTGGGTCAGGTCAGTTTGGCAGGGAGGGGGGAGCAGGGGCATCTGGAAGTTTTTTTCCAGGGAGCTGCACTCTAACATACTTTCTTCTTTTCATGGGCATGGCGTGTGTTGGTTAGCAGACCCGGGAGAGCACAGTACGGTTCGTACACCCCGTGGGGAAGGGAAGGAGTGGCCCAGAACGGTCACTCGGACGTCTTTGTGGAACCCAGCGACGAGTAGCATATGAAGGTCCTGGGAGGCCTTGCCATGAAGAACTCAGGAGCTTCAGCGGATATCGTGGGAGTAGACACAATTTGGGGCCCGCCAACCTGCATCAAGGGAATACCTGAGTGGGCTTGGTAGGGCCTCTCAGGGTCAACCGAAGGATGTCCCACATGCGGGGCACAAGGTCCATAAGGTGTGGTTACCAAAAAGAGGGAATTTTGAAGGGCTTTCACGGCAAGAGGAGGTGTTATATTACGGATGCAATAGTCTCAAGGAGGGCGAAATTGAAAAGGATGAACAGCAGGGTGCTGAGTTGCTGCAGAGGGAGAGGGAGAGGGAAGTGGGAGCGGGTTCCCACTAGTACCACGTCTAGTGCTATTTTGCAGGTCCATAGTTGGGACGGAGGAGGGACGGGGAACATGCAACAGATGAGAAAGGCAGCTCCACTGGCAAGGCGACAGGCGACGGAGCGGGCAATGATCTTAACAGCTAGGTAAGAGTGCTAATGTCGCATCATGCCCAGTGATGGTGTCTGCAGTGGTGGATGCAGAGTGTGATTGGGAGAGGGAGGGTAGGCTGACAAGGGTAAGTATCTCAAGAATGCAGGTGTAGAGACAGAAGACGCAAAGGCAGAGACAGAAGGTAAAAGGGGCCAGACGGTTAAGGAGCCTATACCAAATTCATTGAAAGGTAGTGATGCAGGGGTAGGTGTAGGGAGGGAGGATAAGCGAGGGGACAAGAGGAAAGCTAAGGAGGTGGACGCTAAGAAGAGTAAAGAGTTGCAAGTATGTAAATAAGCTTATTTGGGGGGTCAGTAAATGCACTGGGGGGGGGCACCCTTGATGTTGTCCACCAAGGAGCAAATTTGGAATGTGGAGTATCTGGAGATGTTTAAACTCCTACGTAGGGAACTCAGGGCAAAAAAAGGTTCCAGAGAGGAGGAATATAAACTTGCCAAGCGGCCGCATGTGCCCATGACAAATGAGAATTGGATGGCGGCGTTTCTATTGTTTGCCACTGTGTACTGTGAGTTGAGTTGTTACTTATTAAACGCACGAATGTCAAGGCATCTTGGCACTGACTGTGATACAATGGAGCTGGGAGCATCAAAAGAAGACATTAGATTGTGGAAAAAAGCCATGTTTTCAGATCCTTCCTAAAAATCCGAAGATTTGGTTGAAGGCACATGCGGACGGCATCTGATTCCAGAGTTTGGCCGCACCGTATGATAGGGTGCGGCACCCCCATCTTGCCTTGCGGATCTTCGGAATACAAATGAGAACTTGCATAGATGATCTAAGTGTTCTAGGAGGAGAATACTTGGAAAACAGCTTCTGAATCTCCCCCGAAATGCCTCCATGGAGCGCTTTATGTACCACACAAAGGGCCCGATGTAGGTAAACGGGATTTTCCGATTTCAAAATACCGAGGCGGGCCGAATCGGTATTCTGAAATCGGAAAACGAGATGTAGGAAAAAAATACCGAATGAAAACCGATTCGGTCGGCATCGGTAATGAGATTCGGTACGTTCCGATTCAGCTCGGTCCGAATCGGAAATTACCGAATCGGCCAACAACGAATCGGAAAACACCGAATCGGCTACCACCGAATCGGATATTTCCGATTCGGCGAATACCGATTCGGTAAAAGCCGATTCGGTAAAAACCGAATCGGCAATCATAGACCCATGGCGAAAAAGCCCATAGGAATGCATTGCATGAACCGATTCGGCTTTTACCGAATCGGATAATACCGAATCGGATTTTACCGATTCGGATTTTACCGAATCGGTAAAAGCCGACTCGGCAATAGGCGAATCAGCCAATGAGGTGGCTCCCCCTCCCCCACCCAAACAGGGAGTGGCAACCCTGGCAGGTGCAGCCAATTAAGAAGTTTCTAGAAGTTTCTGGAAAGCCTGCCTGAGCCCAACACACAGTTAGCAGCAGTGGGAGAAGGAGGTTGCAGACTGAGCAGGAGCAGGAGAAAATGGCAGATCAGGCAGGAAGCCAGAAGTCCTCCCAAAAGAGGAAGCCCAAATTCACCACCACAGAACTTCAGGTGCTGGTTGAGGAGGTGGTGAGGGTGCACCGCCAGCTCTTTGGCAAGCTGTCCCTCAACGTGCCAGACAGCACCAAGAGGAGATTGTGGGCCGACATCGCCCAGAAGGTCAATGCTGCTGGAGTCACCCCCAGGTCCATTGATGAACTTAAGAAAAGGTTTTACGACCTCCGCAGCCTCACGAAGAGGAAGCTGGCCGACCTCCAAAGGCAGGCTGGACACACCGGAGGAGGCAAGAACCCGGCGCCACCCCTCACCGAGCTGGAGGAAATTGTCTCCAGCACCATCGAGAGGGAGAGCATCGTAGGGATCGGGACCCTGGACAGCACTGCGATGGCCACAGCTACAGGTAAGAAGCATGCGCATCATGACACACCCTACCAGACACCTCCCCATTAGACACAATGCATAGGCAAACACCAGCACTGTACTGTCACCAACATACAAGAGACAAGCATCATGGTACATGTAGTCAGCAGAAGTTAGCCAAATATGTCAGTGCAGAATCACAAGACAGGAAACAGTGTGACACGGTGTAAGGAGATGCAAGGACATGTGGAATGCCATAATTGTACTGACTGTAATACATCGGCACTCAGTTTACAAATGCTTCTTTGTACCTAGGGGCACCATCAGGCGGCACCACTGTGGCAGCAGAGGGAGCTTCAACATCAAATACTGCAGTGGCAGGGCCGAGCACCAGCCAGCCTGGCCAGGAGGAGGAGGATGAGGATGAGGAAAGAGACACCCCAGGGCTTGGAATGGAGGGAGTCCTGGTGATTGATTACCAAGCAGTGCACTCCCCAGTACTGGCCAGCACACCCCCCTTGCAATTTTCACCTGAAAACTCCCCTACAAGGCAGACCATTCCGCCGACAACAGCACCTGCCACAACCGTGGCCTTGCCACCCGTCCTACCTGTCCTGGGAGCAGGGGCTCCGGGACCGGCCAGCACCACACCCCCACCAGTGGCACCCCTGCCCACTCAGCAGGCCGGAGGCAGCAGTGCCAGACGCCGTGCCACCACCACCACCACCACCACTGCTGCACCAGCACGGGAGGGCAGTGTGTTCCTGGGCCTGGAGGGCCAGATGGTCAAAATCCAGCGCCAACAGGCCAGATCCACCATGGCCTGCCAACGCCAGCTCCTGCAGCACAACCTGCAGATGGGGGAGTTGGTGAAGGGTTTCCAGGCTGTTGTGGACAGCAACAAGGAGGTGGCAGCAGGGTTGGGCAGGCTGACCACTGCCATCACCCACTCCTCTGCCAGGCAGGAGGAGCATGAGGTTGCGCGCAGGAGGGATGCCCGGGTGCTCAACCGGGCCATGGCCCGCCTTGCAGCGGCGACCGCACAGCTGTGCCATCGAAGCTCAAATCAGGAGTCGGTGCTCAGTCAGCATACGGCTGAGCTGACCAGGGGGATGGCCAGGATCACCACGGCCATGGAGGCCATGTTAATATCAAACGCCGCCTCCAATCCTGCCCTGGACCTGGGTGATGCTGGAGACAGCAGCAGCCGCAGCAGCCCGGCCAGCGCTGCATCAGAGCCAAGGAGGAGCACCAGGCGATCCGCTGATGCTGCAGGCCATTCGGAGGGGGCCGAGGGACACCCCAGTGGGTCTGGAAAGCGGGCCAAAAAATAGGCTGGCAAGGGGGGATGAGCAAACCAGAACCCTGGACTTTATTTGTTTTTACAGACTCCATTTTTTGATGCACTTCAGTGATGTAACTGTGGTGCATCACTATTAAAAATTTTATTTTCCAAGCAACATTTAGCTGTCTTTGCATCTGTACTCAGTCAGAAATAGTTCTCAGTGATCTCCTCACGTCTGTATCTGCCATCACATGGCGTACACACCCCAGCTGGCTGTGTCAGTGGCACAGCTTCGTCGTCGTCATAGTCCTCGTAGTCAGACAACTCCACCTCAGTGCCCTTCTTGACCGCAAGGTTGTGTAACATTGCACATACAGCTATGATCTTGCAGCAGGTGATGGGGGTATACTGCCTTGCACCTCCACTCTTGTGCAGGCATCTGAATCTACTTTTCCAGATGCCAAAGGTCCGTTCAACAACATTCCTGGTGCGTATGTGGGCCCGGTTATACCTCCTTTGGCTGGGTGTGGAGGGGTTGAGGTAGGGGGTGAGTATGAATGAGCGGAGGGCATATGCACTGTCGCCTGGAAGAGAAAGGGGTCACATTAGACACATGCATACATGTATTACACCTACCTACTATGTGTTATGGGGGTCTGATGATGTGGCTCACCTAGGAGGTATCCTTCTCCAAAATCGCCAGCCATCAGCCGTGCATATATGCCGCTCTGTTGGAATATATAGGAGTCATGGGTACTCCCTGGAAATTTTGCTACCAGGTCTGTGATGGTGCACTTGGCATTGCAGATCACCTGCACGTTGATGGTGTGTGTCGATTTCCGATTGCGGTATATGTATTCGGTGTCCGCTGGTGGGCAAATCGGAATATGCGTGCCATCTATGCAACCGATGATTTGGGGAAACTGCGCCATCTGGTAGAAGTCTGCTTTGGTTTGTAGCAGTTCTGCGTGGGTTGCAGGGAATGAGATGTATTGCTCCATCCTGTCTATCATGGCGTCAAGGAATATGTGGAAGAACCTTGACAGGCTGCTCTGGCTCACCCCTCCTGCTGCTGCTGCTCCACTTTGATAGCTACCAGACGCTACCAGGTGTAGGCTGCATAGCACCTGGACGTGCGCAGGGATGGCGTGTGCCCTTGGGGTGTGGTGGTCCAAGTATGGCTTAAGGTCCCTGATGAGCTCAAGTATGGTGTCAGAGTCCAGCCTGTATCTCTGTAGGATCTCAGCCTCAGTGAGCATGAACAGGGTTATCCTCTGTCTGTAGACCTGTTCATTTCTTAGCCATTCCCTCTGTCCTTCCTGCTGTAGCCGTAGCCGCCTCGCAATGACATAGAAAGCTGCCATCCTGCAAGTTGCAATGCATTTTGGGACTGTTTATATGGGTTGGAGTTGGTTACCACCTGATTGCAATCCATGGTAAATACCGAGTGAATTCTACCGATTTTGAGCCGATTTCGGTGTTTCTGTGCCTCCCTACATCTCCCCAACTGTCGGAATCGGGGAATTTCCCGATCGGAGAATCATACGAATCGGCATGATTTCCGATTCGGCTCATGTCCGATTCGGTATTTTTTCCGATTCGGTACATGGACCGAATCGGTGATTTTCCGATTTGGTGTCACTAACGAATCGGTAGTAGGACCGAATCGGTGATTTTCCGATTCGGTGTCACTAACGAATCGGTAGTAGGACCGAATCGGTAATTTTCCGATTCGGTGTCACTAACGAATCGGTACATGGACCGAATCGGTGATTTTCCGATTCGGTGTCACTAACGAATCGGTACATGGACCGAATCGGTGATTTTCCGATTCGGTGTCACTAACGAATCGGTACATGGACCGATTCGGTCTTTGTAACCGAATCGGTGTTTTTCCGATTCGTTACATATCCGATTTTCGGTATGTACGTATCGGATTCTTTCCCATTCGGTACTCATTCCGAATCGGTTTTCTGTCCGATTCGTTCTGTTTTTGGTTCCCTACATCGCGATGGCTGTTTACCGATCGGTAAGGGCCAAAAATCGGTATTTTCGGCCGATACCGATCGGTAATGCCCTACCTACATCGGGCCCAAAGAGACTTAAAACCGTCTCTTTGCTGGACAGGAAACCTTTTTTGATGTTTCCCCAATAGGGGTAGTGGCCAAGAAGAAGGCAGGGCAGTTTCGGCTTATCCAGCATCTGCCAGGGCCGGAGGGTCAGGCAGTGAATGACTTCATTAGGGAAGAATTGGCGTCTGTCTTATACTCTTCATCTGGGGTTGCAGTAGCCATGGTTGAACAAGCACGGGCGGGAGCTTTTATTGCAAAATGTGACATAAAATCAGCATTTCGGTTCCTTCCAGTTCATCATATGATTTCTCACTGCTTGGCATTCAGTTTCAATAGGCTTGGTACGTGGACAAAGCTTTGCCCAAGGGTTGCTCAGTTTCTTTCGCATTATTTAGGTGCTTCAGCACATTCCTACAATGGATCTTTGTACAGGCAACGGGTCACGAGAAGGTGACACACTAGCTTGATAATTTTTTCATGGTTCTGCAGACTGCCAGCATTTACTGGTTAGTTTTCATGAGCTCATTGAGGACGTGGGGGTACCTTTGGCCCCAAAGTAAACAGTGGGCCCAGTCCCACCATTGCATTCCTTGGCATTGAATTAGATTCATGGGCCATGATGGTATGCCTTCCGCAGGACAAGTAGGTGGGCATGCAGGTACTATTGGATCCAATGTTGGCAACGGAGAAGGTCAAGGTCAGGGAGGTGAAGTACTCCTCGACCATTTGAATTTTGCATGCCGAGTGGTGTGGGCGGGTTGGACATCCTGTAGAAGACTAGGCCTAGCACTTTCTGGGCTGTCAGTGGGGGTTAAAGATGATCTGCGAATGTGTAATTGCTTTTTGGACAACTTCAATGGCATCCCAATGAAGACCCTTCAGGAAAGAGATTGAGAGGTGCAGATTTTTCAGATGCATTCGGTGGTGCAGGCTTTGGTTTATATTGGCAAGAGCGTTGGTGTGCGTAAGAGTGGCCAGTGGGTTGAAAATGGAGAACAAAGCGTTACCTTCCTTGAGTTCTTTCCATTAGTGATAGCTGTTACACTGTGGGGCGCATGGTTGCAGCATCTTCAGGATAGACAATATGGCTGTAGTACAGGTGACCAACTGGCAATCAGCACGGGACGTACAGGTACTAAAATTGCTGAGGGTGTTTGTGCTTGAATGCTTGCGTCAGAATGTTGTGTTTAAAGCCAAGGATATAACTGGAGTAGACAATGACATTGTGGATGTTTTGTCTCATTCACAGTGGGAGAGGTTCCATGGACTGACCCCGGAAAAGTACAGGGGCAGGATATGCATGCTGCCGGAGTTGTGGACGGTGGGAGACAGAGGACATTTCAACTGGTATAGGAGTCCTTGGCGGCTTCCATGCGAAGGGCTTATGCACAGGCCTGGGGCAAATTCTTCAGCTCAGGAGCTCGTCATTGCTCCAGGGAATGGGGAGAGTAGAGGACTTGGTTCAGTTTACATTGAAAATTACTGAAAAAGGTCTATCTAGAGTGACGATCACAGGAAAGTTGGCCGTAATTGCCTTCCTGGGTAAACTCCTTTGGGGCAGCCGCGGTCTGAGCAGGTAACAGCGGTAGGGCCGGGGGGGATTTTGAGGGACGATGCCGAGGGAGAATGAAATAAATAATACATTTTTTCCTCGTTATCTTCTGTCGGAAACCCCCTACCCGGCCCCACCGCTGTTACCTGCACGGACCGCGACTGCTTTGGGGTTATGCCGCGTCAGTGGGAGAGTTGGGTAGGAGGATGTTGGAGGGTTGGGCTAGAGAACAGGGTAGGTTGGAAAGGACAAGGAAACATCTTTCATGACAGATTTTATGTAGAGCGATACATAGTTTGCCAGAGATTTTTTATTCACAAGGAGAGGCAATTTTATTTCCCAAATTGATGTTGTGGATTTGTGGGGCTTTTCTGGTATCTGAGCTGCTGGGAGGTAGGGGAGAGTAGGGGCTAAATCGGAAGGAGGTTAATTTTAGGGAGGAGGGGTTGGAAATCCCATTGCGTAAGTCCAAGACAGATCAGAAATTGAGAGGGGCTACATTTCGCCTTTCAGTACAGGGGGGTGAGGTATGCCCAGTAGTGTTGGGCAGGAGACTCAGGACACATGCCAGCAGTACAGGTGACTTCGTATTTTTGTATCAGCAAGTTGACTGAGTGACTTCCTTCAGCTACTGGTCGTTTTGAGAAAAGCAGTTATGAAGCCTCGGTTTAGTGGCTGCAGACTTTGGTACATATTCCTATCAAATAGGGGCAGTCACAGAGTAGGGTAGGAGAGGGTGGTCTCAGGAGCAAATAAAGAGTCTAGGTAGGTAGTCGTCAGATTGTTATCAGAGGTACAGCAGGGCAGGGTAGGGGATGGGTGCTGAAGAGTTATGAATCCGAGATGCTTACACTTTTTTCTCATGCAGGTAAGGTGTCTGGCCCTATATCTGCTGGCTTGTCGGTGTGGATTATTGGACATTCATTTGTGAAGTGGGCGAACATACAGCAGGGAAGAATTCCTAGGGTAGGAATCTAGGTTTTAACACCAGCTCAGTGCAAATTGAATGGTTTGGTAAAGGGGGCATGAAGTGGAGGGAACTGCTTCCCTGGCTCAACCAGGTGATGGTTAGGAACTCTATCATGACATTTTACTGATTCATTTAGGGGAAAATTACATGGTAGTTGAGAAAGGACTTCTCTTTTAGGTTGCATGAAACAGGACTTGAGGGTGATAAACGTGCAATCGTCAGACTGTTTGTAGCATGGACAGAGTTTATTCCCAGGAGGTCTTGGCGTGGCACAGTCATGCCATCATCCATAGATAGATCCAGGAGAAAGGTCAATAGAGAAATTAGACATTTTTGTAGGGATGACGGCTTAGGTAGGGTGCAGCATGTGGATTTTTGATTACTCTTTAGGTGTGATTGAGTGCATCTTTCAAAGTACAGAATGCACTTTTATTTGTTGGAGCTGAGGGACTTTTTGGTCAGATCTTTGGGGATTCAGGAATGACCAGTTGTGGGGGGGGTGGCAGAAAAAGCCAGGGAAGCCTTTTTCTGGTGGTGGAAGGCTCACAATGTTGCAGGCCTTTATTTAAGATTAATTTGATTTAGATAGGATAAGCAGGCGAAACAGAGGGCCCAAGCAAACCCACACCAGAAGTTCTGGAGTTAAACTATTACGTCATAAAAATTGAGCATAGGTTAATTAGTCACTTTAGATAGGCAGGAAGTTTAAAAGGAAATGAGCAGGCAGGTAAATAGGTCATGATGTCAAAGTTTGAAGGTTATGTATATTGGGGAGAGAGAGTTAGAGGAGGGGTAGGAAGGGTAGGTGATTGGATGTTAAGTGAGAGTGTAGTATTGTAAGGATTTGACCCAAGGAATTTTTATGTGATGCACACTTGTTTCAATAAAGAGGCCATTTTTCACACACAACAAGACTCAGTGGTATGTAAGTGCACCCTTTTTACCCAGTAGGGCTTTGTGGACAGCATAGCAAAGAGAGGTCTGTCCCCCGGGGGCATCTGTATAAGGCAGGCACAGGGTAGTTCACTGAGCTTGCTTGGGCTACATTCAGTACTGAATGTAGCCCAAGGGTATATAGTCAGGCATTTTGGGGCTGCCATCCACCATTTTGTTGGTAGGTGGACACAGAGGCAGCCCCCATTTAGGTAGGAATTATTGCCCACCCTCCCTTCCTGATTTGTTTAGATTAGGGGCGATAAGTAGTGGTTTCGCCAGGCAAGCTGGTTGCAAAAGGTGCATAGGGGCTCTTTTCTTGAATTAGTTGTTGCTTAAGACAGGTGCAGAATTGGGCGAAAGGCCCACAAGGTTTCAGGCGTTTACTTAAGGTTAATTTGATTAAGAAAGGATAACAAGGCAGAAATGGAGAGTCTAAACAAAGCCACACTGGAAGTCCTGGAGTTTAACTGTTATCCCATAGGAATAACAAGTTGAGCATGGGTTAATTAGTCATTTTATATAGGGGGGAGTTTAAAAGGAAATGAGCAGGCAGATAAATAGATCATGATGTCAAAGTTTGAAGGTTATGTATATTGGGGATGGAGAGGCTAGGTGAGGGGGTAGGGAAGGTAGGTAACTGGATGTATGGAGGCTGATTACTATGTAGGGCGGATCGCCACCGCCCGCATAGCGGTGGCGATCCGCCCTACATTTACCTCCACCCGC
Organism: Lissotriton vulgaris; assembly: GCF_964263255.1. Taxonomy (NCBI): domain Eukaryota; kingdom Metazoa; phylum Chordata; class Amphibia; order Caudata; family Salamandridae; genus Lissotriton; species Lissotriton vulgaris. The sequence continues at coordinate 1,666,791,379 of NC_141695.1, forward strand.
CACCTATTTCCCCCGCCATATTAGTATGGCGGGGGAGACCCCGGCGGACGGAAAGACTGTCCGCCGGCTTTACGCCGGTCGACCAGTCGACCGGGCGGAAAAGGGGCTAGATATGGTGGCGGTGTCTGCTAGACACCGCCATCCATTTTAGCATGGGTGCGGGAAGCAGCCTTTCCATGGCGGTGATGCCGCCAAGGAAAGGCAGGAGGATTTTGCTGTTGGGGGCCCGTTGCGGGTCCCCAGGGTATTGGGGGTGCACATGGGGGGTACCCTACATTGCCATGGACAAGGTGGCATGCACCGCACGGTGCCTGTCACCTTGTGCATGACAGTGCACACAGTGCCTTCTCAGCATTGTGGTGGGCGGTGCTGTAAGCACCGCCCGCCACAATGCTGGGAATAGCACAACGGTGGCTGTGGCATCCTAATTGCAGATTCGGGATCTCCGCACTACTGGCGGCTGGTCCCAGCACCGCTCGTCCGCCCGCGATCCTAATTTGCCCCATGGTGATGATTTAGTTTTGTAAGGCATTGGGCCAAGGAATTATAATTTGACACGCACCTGTTTCAATAAAGCAACCTTTTTCACACATAACAGTAGTATGTAAGTGCCCCCTTTTTACACAAGATGTCTTATCAACAATAGACGCTGTTTTGCGTTGATTTGGTTGTTTGGTTTGAATCACAAGAGTGCGAGAAGACGCCAATGTATCGGGCTTCGGGAAGGCTCAATGGATACATGTATAAAGTTAAGATGCCATGCAGGGCAATGAGATGCACCTTCAAAGTTGCAATACAGTGTGCTCTCTCAGTAATTTTTACTGGGCTGAGATGAATGCGGCAATATTTCAGAAGTACCCCTATTATGTGGAGGGAAGGGGGAAGGGGAGGGAAGACTTTCATTGTGCATGATTAACTGTTTTTATTGACCCTTTTTTGGGGCCAAATCACTGGTATTGGTTGATGCGTCATGACGCAGCATAAACATTTTTGGGCAATAATGCGCTGCATGCCCCGTGATGGAATTTCCTTCACAAAGCATTACTGTTCACACAGAATGAATGAGTCCATTTGGGTTGCTGGATGTTGTTGCCATATACTGAGAACAGAGTGGAAATGTGGGGGTCAGGGGTGTGATGAATGACCGATTAAAATAGATGCTTGGTAATATTGCTGAGTCTCTGGGCATGTTTTATAGCACATTGTTGCCGGGGAAACTTTGTGTGCGATATGTGACGATTTGATGAATCACTTTGGTGTTTCTTGGAAGTATGCCGCGTCCGTCCGAGTATGTTTGATGACTTTACATACTTCTGACCTCTGTATGGGTATAAACAATATGAGGTTTTAAATATTGATGACATTGATTAATGTAAAAATACTTGTTTGACCTTACGGGGATACATAACACTTATGGCACAGGCGTACAAGTTTGCAAAACAGTAGGCGACATTGCTCATTGATTTTGGGTAGAGACTTTATCAAGTTATTAGATCTTGCTGCAAATTTGCGATACCTTGATAATGATCGCCAGAGGATCATGGACAATAAAGATGGGGCAACCCTTTCTTTAATCCCATTAGGTGTCGCGTTTAGGGGAGATTGTGACCCCTTTGCACCTTGGATGACCATTGTGTTGCAAGATGAATATGTGGCAATCATCCTAATGGGACTGTCTCAAGAAACTATTTATCAAAGAAGCTATCTGCCTTATTCATATAGAAAAGGTATGTTGGCTTTGTACTTGAACTATGGGTGAACATGAATCAATAAGGAATCACTGACAAAATTTCGACTACCACAATATCGAGGTACAGAAATATTGTGAAAGAAATATCGAAGTCAAGAATATCGACATCCTATCTACATCATGGTAAGTCCAAAAATATTGAGAAAAAAATATCGATGTCTAAAATATCGTTGTTAAAAATATAATTTTTTAAAATGCTAAAAAAATAATGTAAAAGAAAGTAAATAAATCATAACTAATACATGTCATGTTAAAATAAATTAAACATATACAAATAAAATATAATATATATGCTTACTTAATAATATTTGTAAATAGTAATTTTAATAACTACACAAACCCTTCACAAATCTGGCCCCCAGTGTTTGACACATGAATATCTTGATTTGATTAGACTATTTAAATGGATTGTACCATTCTAACCTCTAATCCACAAGATTACTTTGAACTTTGCCCGAAGATGCACACTGAACATTCTCAACAGCCACACCCTGCCTCTTTTCTCCTCGTTTTTCTTGTTTAGCTGTACTGCTCACATTACACGTCATTCACTTTTGTCAAGCTGCGGCTGAGATGTTGATTTGCTAGGAATGCCAGCATTTCCTACTGCTCTTCGTAGGGGCAGAGCATGTCCTCTCCCAGTGGCGGCTCGCCGAGAGAGTGCTGCGGGCAATGAGGCGGAGCGTGAGAGGGGCAGGGTGCGGGGGAGTGGACTTGGACATACGACGGTCAGGAGTAAGGTAAGTCATTAAATAAATAAAACAATTTACCTTGCTCGTGCTGCATTGCCAATAGCGCCCAGGTTCCCGAGACTGCATGGGTAAAACCCCCCTTTTGTGTAATGTATTCTGAGCAGGTGCTGACCTGCGAGGTTTTTCTGTTGAATTAAGTTCTAATGTACCATGGCGGAACAAGAACTATTATCATATACAGAGGAATATATATACCAGTTGACCAAAGATCTATCCACAACCTTCTTATCCACCTCCGTTCCAACCATTGATTTTTCCCTTAATGACAAGATATCCAGATTAGAGAGATTATAGAAGAAACTAATCAGGACACGGTTGCATGGACACCTTTTCACGAGGTATCTGCAAGAAAACATCATACCGGTTGGTCTGCAAATTAAGATAGAACCCGCTATTTTTGTAGACGTCCCGAAATTCAAGGAGGGGTTCAGCTACGTGGCCAATAATTGCTCCCGGCACTGGATGGTGCTGGGGGTCGAGACTGCTGCTGAGCAAGTTGTCACTCTTAGCAAGGAAATTGCAGATCTCAAAGCAGAAATCTTGGGAGATAGCACCCTCACTAAAGCCAAAGAGGCCTTGGATACTCTGGAAGCCCCGATAAAGGACTTCGATCTTACAGCCCAAACAAAAAATTGGAGAAGCTAGCCAGGGATTTGAGAAACTTTGATAAAAAGAGTGTATACCCATACCTGCAGCCTGATTACTATAAACAAGACAATCAGGGCCGTTTCATCAACTGCAAACGCGGGGGCTATCGCGACAGACAAAATTTTACAACCTTCTCAGACTCTTCATATAGCTCAGGCAGTGAGAGTGAACCTGGGCCCAGTACATCTTACAATTATCCACCACAAGAACCTGTTTACCAACAGTATCCTCCACAATACCCTCCTCATTTTTTAGAACAGGGCCGCGGACAATGGCGGCCTCCACGAGGACGAGGCAATTGAACCAGAGGACAAACCAGGGGACAGCAACAGAATCCCGGACTCTGGGAGGGCAACAGAGGGAAGTCCCAGAAACGAGTGACATTCCGTCCCGAAGTGCACGGAGAGATATCTACTCGCAGGAACACCTACAGATGGTGAACCCCTTTGCCATCTCAAAAACTATCCCAGCACCAGAGGTTCCAAACCCCAGCTTGCTCGTAACCAACCTGGTGATCAACATCTCCAACTATGACCTAAAAGAAGAGGAAGAGAAAGTCCTGGGCAGAGGCCTCTCTTTTGTCCCGACAGCTCCAGTCAACAAATTCTTACTGAAGACGGAACTATATCGGTTCTTCAGGAAAATAAGACTAAAGTTCTTCTTCCGTAATCAGACTACTCGACAGCCTGGTTCCACCACTGGACTACGGGAACCCTCCACCTTCTTCCCCCCTACCTACGCGATGAGCCATAAAATCTTGGCTTTTGAAGAAATTGTGACTTCTGCAGTGGAAAAAACTTTGGATGTGCGCAAATTTTCCAAGTTTAATCTCAACCAAGGGGAGAAAAGGGCCCTAACCGGACTTAGTACTAACAAAGAGGTTGTCATCAAACCCGCCGATAAGGGCGGGGCAATTGTTATTCAAAATCTTACCCAATACAAACAGGAGATATACAAACAATTGAATGACGGCGTCAGCTATCGCAAACTCACCAGTGATCCTTCCCGTGATCTTGCCAATAATATCTTATCTGTCACACAGAAAGGTCTGGAGTCCGGTTTCTTGAGCGAACAAGAATTTAGATTTCTGAACCAGAAATTTCCCAGATTAGCGACGATATATACACTTCCAAAAGTACATAAAAACCTAGCCAATCCCCCGGGTAGGCCAATCGTCTCTGGCTGTGGATCAATGCTCGAACCGCTGTGCAAGTATGTTGACTTCTTCTTAAAGCCGATTGCACTCCAAACTAGAACTTACCTACGAGACACCACCCAAACCATTAACCTCATTGATGAGAGACCTTTCGATTCCACAAAAGAACTTTTGGTAACGTGCGACATAGTGTCACTGTACACCAGCATACCACAAACGGACGCATTAGAGGTCATGCGTTTAGCCTTGGACAAAAGACCAGCCCCGGTTGCGGTGCCCACGGATTTCATCATTGAACTACTGAGCATTGCTATGATGAATAATTTTTTCATTTTTCAAGATGAATTCTTTTTACAAACAAAGGGAGTGGCGATGGGGGCCACTTTTGCCCCCAATTTGGCAATTATCTTCATGGACCACTTCGAGCAACAATTTATCTTTTCCAATAACAACCCATTCCAAAAGAATCTTACTCTTTGGGTAAGATATATAGACGACGTCCTGTGCATATGGGATGGTAATAAAGAACATTTGTGTGCTTTCCATTCATGGTTGAATTTGTGCAACCCTAACATCCAGTTCACCATGGAATCCAGCAATGTAAGCATCCCATACTTGGACATCACGATATATGTCAATGATGATCGACTACAGACAACCTTGTACAGGAAGCCTACTGAGCGAAACTCTTTACTGCAATATGGTAGCCACCACCCTAGGGGCCTAAAAGACAATTTACCTATTGGCCAATTGGTTAGGGTTAGGAGAAACTGTTCGACCAGAAGCAACTACATCCAAGAATCTGAGGTGTTGTGTGATCGCCTTATCACTCGCGGATACCCTGCTCGGATGGTCAAACGAGCCAGAAAACGTGCGTGGTATAACCTACGCGACATCCTGCTGAATACAGAGGTGACCAACAAAGGGGAGATGGACCGCATAGTCTGCGTCACGACCTTCTCCACCCGTAGTAATGAGATTAAGCAAATCATCAATAGGAATTGGCATCTTGTGGCAGAAGAAATTGAACACTTGAACCCACCTCTCCATTCATTCAAAAGGTCCAAGAACATACGAGATATGGTAGTTTACTCCTATTTGGAACCTGCAAGTCAACCTACCATTACTACCTTATGGAACTTACCCAATTTGGTAGCGCACTATAGATGTGGGACATGTACCGCCTGTGAGACAACCATTCAGACTAAAAGTTTTGAACATGGTCAACGCACATTTCTCCTTAAATATTACACCAATTGCAACACGGCTTGTGTAATTTACATCATTATGTGCCCTTGTAAACAGATATATGTCGGCCAGACCCAGCAAAAGGTTAAAGCGAGGATCTCATCTCATAGTAGTAGAATAAGATGCAAGGTGACAGGGGCCCCTTTGGTGGACCACTGGCAAAGAAGTGGCCACCAAGTAAGTGATCTGAGGTGGTTGGTTGTTGAAAAAGTAACCCTAGGCAGGAGAGGGGGCAATATAATGACCATACTGAACACACGCGAAGCTAAATGGATGTCACTTTTGGATACCATTAAAAATGGCCTTAATGAACTAGACAGTAGCCTGTCCCAACTGGCAGCACTTGGCTAATAATCACTTCTGTAGTATCTCCATTGGATCTTACTATGTATGAACTAAGATACTGTTCCTCGGCTTCACTCTCGTGCCAGAGAAGTGCCCGAGTTTATGTTTCACTTTCTCACCCAACAGGTCATCTACTGTCATCGAATAAGTAATTGATGTATACTTACCCTTTGTCACCTGTAAGATATCTTGTGCTAATATAATCCATGTTTTGGAAATAATCTGTCTACAATCTCATGCTTTGAGAATTGCACGGTCATTCCAAAAAGTTGCGCTTTAAATATTCCATTAGATGTGAACTAATATGAAGCACCGGGATGGTTGTAACTGGTTATATAGAATACTGTTAACTATACACACTATGTAACCCTGACTAAATTTGTGCATAACCGAAATCGTCTACAACCTCGTGACTGAGTGTTGCACGATTATGGCTCGAATTAGGATCCCAAATTTTAATTAGGTTGGATAATGTCTCTTTTTCCAGTTAATATTAAAATCATTAACAAAATTAACATATCCGACAACCCAGGGTGCGTACCATTGATAATATATGATCGCTGCGACGGGTTAAGTATTTCTTCACTCTTTATGGTATGTCGGACACGTGATCCAGCAATCCAAAACTACGTGTAGTGTCAAAGTAACTCCGCCCTCGTTCCCGCCACTCCGCTGGACGGCGTCTCCGAGTCGACTAACCGTGAGTTGTTCTCCCCCCCTTTCTTGCTGATTAGTGAAGATGTATCTGGTTTGTTGTTTGGAAGCCGATCCTTGTAATGAATAACGGATCTGCTTTTCGCTTTTGTCTCCCCGCATAGCGATTAACGTTCGAGACATGTCGAGCAGTTTTGCCCCGTCTGGTCCTGTTTATATTTAGGATCAAGTAAGTGGTTTCCCGTTTTAATTGCGGTCCTTTGTAGACCCCCTTTTTCCGAATGAGCCAGCCCAATAAGTGACTTCTTTACCCTGTTTTTGCAGTACCGCACGCAACTCCTCCAAACCAGTACATCTATGGTGCCCATCCTTCCCGATTCATATTAGTAAGTGCTGATAACTTTCAGAATATAAGGTTTGGTACGTTACCCCAGTACACCAATCCACTGACCAGTTTTACTATCTTTTGCCCACAGCGGTTTCGCTCGAACTTATATCCCCTGTTAAAGTGATGCAGGCATTGATAAACTCTGTTGACTGTGTTTAGGATATTGGTTATCCGTTTCGACAGCTTGTTTCTGTAGATATCCCAGGCCATCTGTGTTTTTACCTAAGGTGAGCATCACAGACATTTATGTGCTGGTCTGAATTATCTAACCACCTTTACCTAGTCTGACCTCTCCACTCTGCAATTATTATGAGTCACTTTTCATTACAACGATGGGAACCACCTTAAGTGTACATTCTGAATCCCCTTTTCTAGAATGACCAAAGGCTCCTAAGCCTTCAATAATTTTACCTATCTGATACTAGAGTGATTCATTGAGATGTATACCTTGAAAGTCCAATAATGATCTTTACCAAAGGCTCCCAAGCCTTTAATAATTTTACCTATCTGATACTAGAGGGAGCCCTCGATGACCAAGATTCATTGAGATGTTTACCTTGAAAGTCCATTAATGATCTTTCTCCTCTGATTTTAATTCCTCTATAGTTTGCGATTTGGGTTTTGCGGCGGATATTCCCCTACGACTGAGTGGTGTACCCGAGTTCCTACAGCAGAGCCCTCCGAGGCCTGTTGCCCATGGTAATTGTGTTAATAATAAACCACTTTGACGCCGTTGTTACGACGTCTTAAGCTTATCTGTAACAATAGTTGTACCCCTTTTGTGATTGTCTAACTCCTCCCCCCCTTCTCTAAATTCCAGATATTGGTGCCCCATCACCTCCTTCCCCGTTTTTTGTCCTGATGAAGACCCCGTCTAAGGACCTAACTTGACCTACAATACAGGGGTCGAAACGTCGACGGCTTGTGTTTCCCTGACATCCGGTTCAAGTCCCTGACAATTCCATCGATTTGGTTGATACCGTAGAATGTCTTCTTTAAAGTTGCATCAATTTTGTCCTTAAATTCTGGTTGTTGCATCTGAAATGCTCAATTGTTGTATGTCAGTATCTGATTTATCTGACTCAATATGACTAAATCTTTTTGTACTTCACTCCTATGAGCACCCCCTCTTTCCTTTTCCTCCTTCCCCCTTTCGGGGCTTCTTAAATTGCTTAATTTATATTCAGTAATTGTTATCATTTGAAGTGTTCAGTGTTGTTAATAAATTACAATACTGTCCAAAGTTTCATGAATACGTGTAATTGTTTTGACTTTTGAATTCTGTAAACCTAGTACTGTATTTTTTCTTGCGGAGACCCCCTGTTTCTTATGTACTGCATTGCCAACTCGGCGTTGCAGCGCGGGCAAGGTAAATTGTTTTATTTATTTAATTACTTAACTTACTCCTGTCCGTCGTATGTCAGACTCCACTACCCCCCACCCTGACCCTCCCCCGCCCCACCACCCTGCAGTACTCCCTCGGCGAGCCGTCACTGTCCTCTACTCACCAGCGAAAGATGAGGACATTGGGGGAAGTAGAAGAGAAAACACAGGCAGACTCGCATTGTACAATGGTGTTGGTCAGACCGAGATGATACTTGCGGCTGGTTTCGGACCTGTATGCAGGGCCGGACTGAGAATGCAAACCAGCCCTGGAAATTAAGTCTGACTGGCATGGGAGAGGGGGATATGAGGGTGACGGTTGCTGGTTGGAGACACTGCTGCTACTTTTATTATAGGGGGCCGATATTGCAGCACTGCTGCAAAACCAGCCTCCGGTGACAAAAAGAAGGCCCTCACTGGTCCTAAACCGCCCGCCCTTCCGGCCCACCGGGAAAATGCCGGGTGCCTGCTATGGCCAGTCCGGGTTCACTTCTATGCTATCTAGCTCTGATTCATAATTTAGATGAATTCTGAGTAGGATTGATAAGCACCAAATAGTTATTATATGTGCCAACATTACTTAGTTATACAGCATAACACAGTTCATAAAGGGGTTAATTTCTTACCCTGCTCCCGGGTGATCGAAACAGTGACGAGACCAGATGTTGTCCAAGGTACCAGCACTGAGCCCTGGGATGCCAAAGAGCTGGGATGTCATCAGACAGTAGCAGCAAGATGAAGAACAAACAACAGACAGACAAACAAACAATAGAGACAAAGCCCTAAGTAGGCAGGCAGAATCTGACCAAAAGAGAAACTGTTAAGGGAATAAACAAGAAAAGTGAAGGAATGTAAGGCTTAGTGGACAAACTAGGCAGAAGCAGAGACTCAATACAACTTTGAAATGGTGCCAGGCACAGAGCCATGATTACAGTGCAGTTATATGGGCCGGGATGCCCGCCACCCCTCCCAACACCAATTCCCCATGGGAGGAGACAGATACAGGTTTGAACTTTTGGAAGGCGGGGTGGAGTTACCCCCCGGCCGTATTTATTCAAATATGAAACAAAATTTAAAACTTTAAATTAAAGCGTTTCATGAATCATGTACAATTTTATCTTCCATTACATTTTGATGAAGACAAGTTCTTGACTAACCTTAACAAATCTCTAATACAAAGGTTTCCTAGCCGAGTCTAGCATCCTGAAAATGCATAACATTCTAAAATAAAACTGTACAACCTAGCATTAAGGGCCAACGGCAAGGTCTTAACCGGTGTCAGATCCCTACTACCAAATTCCCGCCCTCACGGTGTGAGTGGCGCATGAGCAGAGGACTTTACCCTCGCAGCCAACTGTAACTTCCCTTGTCGTGGGGGCCCCCTTTCACTCGACGCCATCTTAAGGTCGTCCGAGATCTCGTGCGAGGTATCCGTAAGAAGGACAGCGTGGACTCTCCCCCTTCCCCACACTCTCTTCCGCCGGAGCGGATATCCGGCCCCCGGGAAATTCGTAGGAGGGGCATATAGCCGTCTCCCCCTGTTAGGGGCCTATGGCCGTCTCCCCCTGGGCGACCCATCCGTAGTGGGTGCCGCCCCCCGTGGGAGGGGCCAATGGCCGCCTCCCCCCGGGCGCTCCCATCCATACTGGGTGGCGCCCCCCCTAGGGACCTTGAAATCACTGCTCACCGATCATGACCTTACCGCCACAGGCCGGATAGTTGACAGACTATCCGGCCCCCCCACACCTCCTAAAGGTCATGTCTCCTCAATGCCACTAGCCATGCTATGAAGTCTCTTATGAGTAAGTCATTCCCAGCCCTGGACAGGTGCACCCCATCATTCAAATAATAGTGATCACCCCGAATACACCCATGGGAAATGCTTTGCAAATGATTGGAGCGAAACAGTTTCTCAATCTTGTTGTTGACCCTCTTTACCGAGTGGTTCAACGCCGACACAGAGATACCCCCCCGCCAGATACTTCTGGGGATCATGTGGGACCAGGCAATCGAACACCCCGGGAGCCTTTTGGCCAACCAGCTGACTGCTGACAATATGTGCTCTACTAACACCCGTCTTCCCAGTCTTACCAAGTCATTGCCTCCCAGATGCACTATGATTACAGATGGCGGTGACCTATGCCGCCCTAAAAGTTCCTCCACAAAGCTCTGAAATTGGTCAAAACAGAGGCCTCCTTGCCCATGGAAGGTCACTCTGAACCCATATTCCTCAGATGCGTGAGTCGCGTCACCTGCCTTGAATATGTCCCCTGCGCGCCTCACGTATGAGTGGCCCACGACCCATACCACTTGACCTCCAGTCGGTGATCCTTTCCCGCTGGTCCTCTGGTGTTGGGCCGATCCCAATTTTCGCCCCGCGTCACAGGCTTGCGAAACTGTAATCCAAACAAAAGACAACAAGCGTGAGTGCATTCCATCAGTCTTTTATAACATGTGCAGTCACACACACCTCTTGAAACAGTTCGAGGACCAACGGCCTAATTGTTTCACTTACTCTGGACACAGACCCCGAGCCGTAGCCTCCGTAGCGGCCCCTATTCTGAATGAGTGGGTCCCAAAATCACCCGGGTTCAAGCCCGCCGCTGCAATCGTAATTGCCAGCACCCTCCGAAATTGAAATCTTGTCAGCAGGGTGCCGTCCTTGTGTCTAAACAGGGTCCCCCCCCAAGTTGTCAACCTCTGTGCCATGTAGGCCTCCAAATATCTTACCGGACAACCGGGGTTCCCCCGGGCGCGCTGGAGCACCACACTACTCCCCAAAGCCTCCTGGTCTGTCTTAGACCTGGCTATCTAGATCAGAAGAGAATCGCCCCTTATTTGGACGTGATCCCTGCATAGACCTCCCCTCATGTCCTTCTTATTCCTCGCCACGAGTTCACTTACCCGCATAGCCCCATGAAATGCCAATGCGAAAGCCGCTCGGAACAGAATTACCTCACTGGGCGAGGAGCATGTCTCATCCAGTTTCGCTAGTAGCAAGGACAATCTGTCTAACCCAATCGGGTGCCTATTATCCTGCCTGCGACCTCCAGGCGCTGCCAGCCCCGGAGTGCCTTCCTGACCAAGAATGAACCCGTTGGGTCCCGTACCCCGTGGAGCTGTGCCGTGAATGATATGGCAGCCCTATACCTGTTGGCGGTTGCCGCCGATCGGCCTTCCTTGTGAAGTGCCACCAGAAACCAGAGGAAGGACTCTTCCCACCCCCAGCTATGCCCCCCTACCGGCCCTAAAAAGGCGCAGTATGAACGGAACGCTCCTTCATAAGCTTTTCTCGTCCTGGGCACTAAACTGGCTGCCACGAGGTCTTGTAGTCCGGGGCACCGATCTGCCATAGTGCTTCGGGGAAAGGTGCCGCCACTAGTTCCGCTGTGGGTAGATAACCCCTGAAAGCCTGCATGTGTGAACGAGAGAGTGCATCAGCTGCATTATTCAGTACACCCGGCACATGCCTTGCCCTGAATTGTACATTCAATCTCATGCATCGCAATACAATTTCTTTCAACAGTCTTAAAATCCACTTGCAGCGTGCAGCCTGGTGATTAATGCACTCGACCACTGTCATGTTGTCTGACCAAAACACCACTGAGCGGTCCCTAAAGTCTTCCGGCCATGCCATCAGAGCCAATGTAATGTGGAGTATCTGGAGATGTTTAAACTCCTACGTAGGGAACTCAGGGCAAAAGAAGGCTCCAGAGAGGAGGAATATAAACCTGCCAAGCGGCCGCATGTGCCCATGACAAATGAGAATTGGATGGCGGCGTTTCTATTGTTTGCCAGTGTGTACTCTGAGAAACATGTTGAGTTGAGTTGTTACTTATTAAACGCACGAATGTCGCGGCGTCTTGGCACTGACTGTGATACAATGGAGCTGGGAGCATCAAAGGAAGACAGTAGATTGTGGAAAAAAGCCATGTTTTCTGATACTTCCTAAAAATCCGAAGATTTGGTTGAAAAGGCACATGCGGACGGCATCTGATTCCAAAGTTTGGCTGCACCGTATGATAGGGTGCGGCACCCCCATCTTGCCTTGCGGATCTTCGGAATACAAATGAGAACTTGCATAGATTATCTAAGTGTTCTAGGAGGAGAATAACTGGAAAACAGCTTCTGGATCTCCCCCGAAATGCCTCCAAGGAGCACTTTCTGTACCACACAAAGAGACTAAAACCGGCTCCTTGCTGGACAGGAAACCAATGTAACGCTCTAATGGCTTCCGATGTGTGGTGACCCTTGGGGATATTCATGAGTAATCTTGCTGCAGCATTTTGCAAGGATTGCAGCTTCCTTATCTGCGCCTTATCAATTCCCACAAAGAGCGTGTTGCAGTAGTCTAGTTTGGAAAGGAATAGTGCCACTACAACGGTCTTTTGAAGTTCATTCACAATGAAAGGGAAGATTTTCTTCAAGGTTTTTAGAAGGAAAAAACAGGAGAAGGTTAACTGATTGTCTTGGGCCTTCGGTGCGCCGCTGGTGTGCCTTCTGCGCAGTCGCGCCAGCGCGTTATATATGGCGTTGGAGGTGAGGCACTAGAACGCTGACCCTCAAAATGGTAGGCACGCTCTGACAGGCGGCACCGCGGTCGGCAAAAATTAAAATCAACTGAATTTCATTAAAATTATGAATGTGCAAAAAAAGCAGATTAGCAGCAGGAAAGTCAAAGCATTTGAAATCTCTCAACAGCCAACTATCACTGCTGAAATGCACGTGACGCTCTTCAGATACATGGATGTTATACACAAAGCACAAATCTCATTTGGGGGTAATGCGTGGGCCCAGTATCATAATGAGTGTAGGACACAAATGGCATGGGACCCAGACGCAAAGTGGGGGGAGCTGGATACAGATTTGTGGCAGCAGACCATGGGCACAGCCAAATTCGCAAAGACAATATACACCGCAACTGGTCTACCAATCATCTATTGCTCCTTTCAGGCCCATCCCACCCAAGGAGGGGTGGGTACTTCCAACAAGGTTCAAGGGGAGTCTCAAGGGACATGCTGCAACTTTAATAAGGGCTGCTGCACACAGGAGTACCGCAGGTTTAAGCACGAATGCTCCAAATGCTTGGGGAAACGTCCCCTCGTCAACTGTTATGGGAACGGGGCCAGCAGGACTTCCGCTGGGTCAAAATACCAACTGCTAGCAGTCCGTCAGGGGGAGAAGGCACGCCCATTGCAGGGAGCTACAAGGGGGGGAGAGGGGCCCAGGGATCTCAAGGGAAAGGATCAACCCTGGTTAAGGTAGACAGGCTCACCTCTTTGCCAGCATCTTATCTGAATAAGGATGATCTTGCTCCCTGCAGGAGGAATTCACATGGGGTTTTAGATTGGGGTACACGGAACCGTGAGTTAGGAGGTGGGCAGAGAATCTTAAGTTGGTGAAAGCACACCCCCAGGTGGTGCAGGTCAATTTAATGAAGGAAATAAAAGAAGGGTGGATGGCCGGACCTTTTGACACCTGGCCTCTACAGGATTTGATGTTTCCCCAATAGGGGTAGTGGCCAAGAAGAAGGCAGGGCAGTTTCGGCTTATCCAGCATCTGCCATGGCCGGAGGGTCAGGCAGTGAATGACTTCATTAAGGAAGAATTGGCGTCTGTCTTATACTCTTCATCTGAGGTTGCAGTAGCCATGGGTGAACAAGCACGGCCGGGAGCTTTTATTGCAAAATGTGACATAAAATCAGCATTTCGGTTCCTTCCAGTTCATCATATGATTTCTCACTGCTTGGCATTCAGTTTCAATAGGCTTGGTACGTGGACAAAGCTTTGCCCAAGGGTTGTTCAGTTTCTTTTGCATTATTTAGGTGCTTCAGCACATTCCTGCAATGGATCTTTGTACAGGCAACGGGTCACGAGAAGGTGACACACTAGCTTGATAACTTTTTCATGGTTCTGCAGACTGCCAGCATTTACTGGTTAGTTTTCATGAGCTCATTGAGGACGTGGGGGTACCTTTGGCCCCAAAGTAAACAGTGGGTCCAGTCCCACCATTGCATTCCTTGGCATTGAATTAGATTCATGGGCCATGATGGTATGCCTTCCGCAGGACAAGTAGGTGGGCATGCAGGTACTATTGGATCCAATGTTGGCAACGGAGAAGGTCAAAGTCAGGGAGGTGAAGTACTCCTCGACCATTTGAATTTTGCATGCCGAGTGGTGTGGGCGGGTTGGACATCCTGTAGAAGACTAGGCCTAGCACTTTCTGGGCTGTCAGTGGGGGTTAAAGATGATCTGCGAATGTGTAACTGCTTTTTGGACAACTTCAATGGCATCCCAATGAAGACCCTTCATGAAAGAGATTGAGAGGTGCAGATTTTTCAGATGCATTCGGTGGTGCAGGCTTTGGTTTATATTGGCAAGAGCGTTGGTGTGCGTAAGAGTGGCCAGTGGGTTGAAAATGGAGAACAAAGCGTTACCTTCCTTGAGTTCTTTCCATTAGTGATAGCTGTTACACTGTGGGGCGCATGGTTGCAGCATCTTCAGGATAGACAATATGGCTGTAGTACAGGTGACCAACTGGCAATCAGCACAGGACGTACAGGTACTAAAATTGCTGAGGGTGTTTGTGCTTGAATGCATGCGTCGGGATGTTGTGTTTAAAGCCAAGGATATAACTGGAGTAGACAATGACATTGTGGATGTTTTGTCTCGTTCACAGCGGGAGAGGTTCCATGGACTGACCCCGGAAAAGTACAGGGGCAGGATATGCATGCTGCCGGAGTTGTGGACGGTGGGAGACAGAGGGCATTTCAACTGGTATAGGAGTCCTTCGCGGCTTCCATGCGAAGGGCTTATGCTCAGGCCTGGGGCAAATTCTTCAGCTCAGGAGCTCGTCATTGCTCCGGGGAATGGGGAGAGTAGAGGACTTGGTTCAGTTTATATTGAAAATTACTGAAAAAGGTCTATCTAGAGTGACAATCACAGGAAAGTTGGCCGTAATTGCCTTCCTGGGTAAACTCCTTTGGGGCAGCCGCGGTCCGAGCAGGTAACAGCGGTGGGGCCGGGGGGGGGATTTTGAGGGACGATGCCGAGGGAGAATGAAATAAAGAATGCATTTTTTCCTCGTTATCTTCTGTCGGAAACGCCCTACCCGGCCCCACCGCCCCACCGCTGTTACCTGCACGGACCGCGACGGCTTTGGGGTTATGCCGCTTCAGTGGGAGAGTTGGGTAGGAGGATTTTGGAGGGTTGGGCTAGAGAACAGGTTCGGTTGGAAAGGACAATGAAACAGCTTTCATGACAGATTTTATGTAGAGCGATACATAGTTTGCCAGAGATTTTTTATTCACAAGGAGAGGCAATTTTATTTCACAAATTGATGTTGTGGATGTTTTTGGGGCCTTTCTGGTATCTGAGCTGCTGGGAGGTAGGGGAGAGTAGGGGCTAAATTGGAAGGAGGTTAGTTTTAGGGCGCCGGGAAACCCTCAGGGTAGCTGTCGCGCCATATATAAATGCAATAATAATAAAATGCAATAATAATAATGGTGCCCTAGATGGGGAGGAGCTTCGCCGGCGATCAAGATGGCCGCGTGAGCTCGGAGCTCCGAAGACCTCCCGATCCTCCGCAATAATCCTGATGCCTATCCTGTCCCACAATTGTGGGAATCGATTGCTGAGTGGGTCCTGATGCGGCGCCCGCTTTCGGAGCGAAAATCGGACATTCCTGGACCCCGTTAGCTCGACGGACCTCGGTGGCTCCGCCCGTGACACTGGTCGATTGCTGGGGTGCGCAGCGGTGCTCCCATGTGGGCGCTCCTTTGTCTACGCCTGAACCCTGCGGTGTGTGACTCCGCTATCTGAACTCCCTGAGCCTCGGTTGGTGTATCGGACCCTGGCAACATCACTGAATGTGTGGCGCACCTCCCGCTGGACTTCTTGGTCCCTGTTGATCATCTTGTTGGACGCGCCAATATGGCGGGCAGAGGGGACCTGGACAAAGGCAAGTCCCAACGGGTCAACAGAAAACCGTCCCAGTCCCAATCTACCATCCCAGAGCGCTTCTCCCAGTCGAAAGGCTCGCCGGTTCTGGCAGGCCGTGCTAAAGACCCGACTAGGGATCAATCGCCGGAGGACTCTGAGATAACGCTTCGGGACGTTATGGGTGCAATCACGGGAGTACAATCAGAAATGCATACTCTCCGAGAGGAACTATCCAGTAAGGTCGACTCCCTGAAGATTGAGTTGAACCTCATCGGAACTGACCTCGGAAAAACAAATGACCGGGTCAAATCGCTGGACCTTAAGACGACTAGCCTGACCACGGATGTATCGGATATACAGACAGAGGTGCGTGACTTGAAACTGGCGAACGGTATGCTGGCGCGCCGGCTGGACAATTTCGAAGGCCGTGCGCAACGCCAGAATGTCTGCATTACTGGGGTCCCGGAGAAGGCCGAGGAGGACTCTGTGGAACTTTTCGTGGAGGATCTGGTGCTTAAGAACTTGATGCCCGGAGGCTTAAGTAAGTTCTTCTCGGTGGAGCGGGCCCACAGGATACCGGGGGGACCGCCGAAGTCGGGCGCCTTCCCTCGCCCTATTATCGCACGGCTATTTAACTTTAGGGACAGAGACGCTATCCTGCAGGCATCGAGGACCGCGGGCCCTCTGCGTTTCCAGAACTCCGAAGTTAATTTCTTTCCGGACTTCACCCAGGCCGTGCAGAAAAAACGTCAGAGTTTTACCGGGGTGAAACGGCGACTGAGGGAAATGGGCCTGCGGTACTCCATGCTCTATCCAGCCAAGCTTCGGATTGAGCGTGACCACCGGACCTTGTTTTTTGACTTTCCGGATGAGGTGGGACACTGGCTGGACACCCTTCCCCAGGAGCGACAAGAACCGGCTGACCAGACGGAGGAGGCTACCGGAGGCGCGGAAGCACGGGAGTGATGGTTTTCAGTTTGACTTTCCGCTAGCTGGGTGACCGTATGGGACCTCAACTTCAGACACTGCTGCTATTGGTTTTGACTCTTTTTGTCTTTAATATGGGGGATGACGGGGGGCGATAGGATGTCTCCTTTCTCCTCTGTAGACTTCTTGTAGATTAGTTAAGGGGCGACAGGCACACTGCTAGTTGGGGTGGATTATAGTCTAATGCAGGGGTGCAGGGTGGGGGGTAGTTGGGGTGTGATTTTTCAACTTTCTTTTCTGTTTTCTTCTTTGTTCCGGCTGAGGGTTCCTTGGACTGTTATGTCGTTGTGGTGGGCGCCATTGCGGGGGGTGGGGAGGGGGTGGAGCTTCCTTGACGATGGGGGGTAAATCTTTAAACTTGTTGAGCTGGAATGTCAACGGGTTAGGGGACCGCATTAAGAGGGGTGTTGTTTTGCAGATGCTTAAACGTTATTCGCCTGATGTCATTTTCTTACAGGAGACCCATCTAGTGGGACACACTTGTAAAGCACTGAGCAGACGTGGATTTAAAATGGTGGCACACTCGGGGTTCTCTTCGGGATCACGAGGGGTGGGCATCATGGTGCGCATGTCCCTCCCGTTGGAGGTGGAGTCAGTGACTGCGGATGAGAGAGGCAGATATGTGGCTGTGGTGGGCAAATGGGAGGGCCGTACTCTGGTTTTGGTTTCAGTTTACATTCCCCCGGGGTTACAGGAAACTACTTTTAGGGACCTGGCTGCCGCCATTTTGGGTCTCCCCGAGGGCCTGTTGTTGGTGGGTGGGGACTTCAACTCTGTCGTGTCCGGAACCCTGGACCGCTTCCCATCCAGAGACCTGCGTCCTTCCCAGTCCTGGTTGCCTGACTTTTTGGGTTCAATGGGGATGGTTGATTGCTGGCGGTTGATGCACCCCTCCCAGCGACAGTACACGTTTCTCTCCGGCGCACATGGTAGCCTATCCAGGATAGACTACATTCTCACCCCGGCTGCCCAGGCGCAGTCCGTATCCACGGCGCGTCTCCTGGCTAGGGGCATCTCGGACCATTCCCCAGTTTGGGTTTCCTTTGATTTTCAAATCCCCGCGTCATCGCGAGTGGCTCCCATTAACCCGTGGTACTTCCGTGACCCGAAGTCCAGGTCGCTACTGACCAAAGCAATGGACCGGTACTTTGCCGAAAACACTGGCTCAGTTGACTCAGCCGTCTCCCTCTGGGAGGCTTTCAAGACCGTGCTGCGCGGCGAGGTCTTCTCCTTGATTGCGGAGGCCCGCCGCCGGCGGGATGAGGATGTTGTTCGGCTGGAATCCGACCTTGCTGAGCTAAACTCTCAATTGGAGCTAGACCCATCTCCTGAACTGCTTCACACGCTCTCCCTTAAACAGTCTGAGCTCCGCACGTCTGCCACGGATGCGGCGAAAGCCCTGAGTAGGGAGCAACAAGGTAGGATATACGACGCGGAGGACAAGGCTGGTAAACTCTTGGCGTGGCTAGATAGAAGGGAACTTGCGTCTCGAGTGGTCCCGGAGTTGGTGGGGGCGGAGGGCGTCACCTTGACGGACCCGGCGGCGATAGTTGGGTCCTTCGCGGACTATTTCGAGGAGGTCTACGCCTCAGCGGACCCTCTTCCGGAGTCTGCGTCGGCCTCCTTTTTGGAAGATATAGAGCTTCCCTGTCTCTCGGACCTTGAGCGAGACGACATGGATCGGGCGCTGACGGCGGACGAGGTGGCCTTGGCTCTCAAATCCTTGCGTGCTGGCAAAGGGCCGGGGCCTAACGGCATCCCGGTTGAGCTCTACAAACTCAGGGCTGACTCGCTCGCCGGTCCCTTGTTGAACATGTTCCTTGAGGCCCGTGCTGTGGGTGAACTCCCCCCGGACCAGCGGTTGGCTACCATCGTAGTGATACACAAGGAGGGGAAACCGCGCGATCTTTGCCGGTCTTACCGACCCATCTCCCTTTTGAACGCTGAGCCAAAGATTCTGGCTAAGATACTGGCTAACCGGCTAGTGGGCGTGATCTCGGACCTGGTCCACCCGGACCAGTCCGGCTTCATACCGCACCGGAACACAGCGCTCAACCTGAGACGACTTCATGCAGTGATGGCACGTGTGCACCTGATTCGTGAACCTGCTGTCCTCGCCTCTCTCGACGCCACTATGGCTTTCGACTCGTTGGAGTGGAATTACCTGTGGGCTGTACTGGCCAAGTTGGGGTTTGGACCCGCGTTCATTGGCTGGGTCCGACTACTGTACTCTGCACCACTGGCCAACGTGGCGGTTAATGGTCGGCTGTCGGCCTCTTTCGCGCTACACAGGGGCACTAGACAGGGTTGTCCGCTTTCCCCGCTTTTATTCGCTCTGGCACTTGAGCCATTGGCGGCGTGGATCAGAACGCACCCCGATATCTCTGGCATTTCGTGGTCCCCGGGGTTTGAGGACCGGGTGTCGCTCTATGCTGACGACATCCTCTTGTACCTCACCTCTCCCTGTCACTCACTCATAGTGGCTTTTGATCTCTTGAGGACCTTTGGGGCCCACTCGGGCCTGGTGATCAACTGGGCTAAGTCCTCGCTGTATGTGCTGTCCGGAGATACGCCGCGTCTCCCCCGGGGATGCTCAATCCAGGTGGCCCAACAGGGCTTCCGGTATTTAGGCATCTACGTGTCGCGGGACTCCCGAGCCCGTTATTCGCACAACCTCCTTCCACCGTTGGAGCGGCTGCGCCGGGACGTCGAGGGCTGGCGGAAGTTGCCGATCTCCCTTATGGGCAGAGCCGCCCTTTTTAAAATGATGGCGTTACCTCGCTTCCTGTATGCCCTGCAGAACACCCAGGACCCTGTGACAGCTAAATACTTTGCGCAAATCGAATCCCTCCAACGAGCGTTGCTGTGGGACGGCAGGCCGCGGATTTCGCTGGCCAAGCTGACTATACCGAGTTATGATGGGGGTATTGCGTTGCCCGATGTGCGGCGATATTACTGGGCGTCCCAACTTGCGGCAATCAATCACGGCCTCTACGGCCCGGCGGTTAACCCAGGCTATGCTATGGATCGATGGCTCGTGGGGGACGGGAATTACTACAGAGCGTTATACTCTAGGTCTCTGGATCGGAAGCTTACGGGTCCCACTAAGGCTATGGTTCATATCTGGCGTGCAGTTACTAAAACTTTGGGCTGGCACAATAGGGTTACCTTGGCCACCCCGCTGTTTGACTCGGACGTCTTGGGGAAGTTGTGGCACACGAAGGGCTTCGACAGGTGGGACACCATCGGGATATCCAAGGTTGGGGACATGGTAGCCAGGGGTAGGGTCAAGTCTTTCGATGTGTTGCAATCAGAGTACCAACTGGCGGCAACGGAATATTTCCGACACGCTCAGCTTAGCCATGCTCTTTCCCCTTATGTATCGGGGGCGGAAGCGATCCCCGAATCATCTCCCCTGGAGGATCGGGTGTTGGACGGCCATATGCCGGACAGCGCTATCTCCCTAACCTACAAAAAACTTATTAATGTGCGAGTGGACTTGCTGGTGCGATTGAGAGAGCTTTGGGTGCATGATGGAATTGAGGTGGATGATGAGGATTGGCAATCGGCGATTTCCTCTCCCAGAGAAGTGGCAATTTCGGCGCGTCTCCGCCTGGTGCAGCTGAAGATTCTGCATAGGGTGTATGTCACCGGCCCCAGACTAATACATATGGGGCTGTCAACGGATGGCTTGTGCCGAAGGGGATGTGGAATGCTTGGGACCTTCCTACATATCATATGGGAATGCCCTTGTGTGACCCGATATTGGACGCGTGTACATGCCGTGATGGAAGAAGTAACTGGTGTGACCCTGCAGGCTGAGGCCCGGAGATGTCTCCTTAACATCTGGGGCCCGTCTGATTATAGTGTTGCGCAGACTCGATGGGTCACCCTGGGTTACATGGTGGCCAAAAGGGATATCGCCCAGAAATGGGGTGCGCCAGCTCCCCCCTCGCTCAGCCTCTGGGAATCAAATATGGACTGGTGCATGCTGCGTGAGAAGACGGTGTATGTGGCCAGGGGTAAGCCTAGAATGTGGATGTCTGTGTGGGGTGCCTGGAACTCCTATAGGGGCGACATCTGCGACCCCCCCGTGGAACTCGAATCCGAGACCCTGCCTTCCCCGTAGTACCCCCTACCCGGGACTCCACTTTGTCTCCTGCTGCGCTACCCCCCATGTAATTCACAGTTGTCATTCTTCTTGTGCACAACCTTGGGTGTCGAGCCTCCGACCCCCTCCCGCTACAAAAGCCCGCTATATCTGTACTGTCCTCAGCCTCTTTCTCTTTCTTTTCCGCTGTTTATCGTGCTTCCTGCACGCCTTCTTCTTTTGGCCCTTTCTGGACCTTTCTATCTCATGGTTTATTTATTTTTGAGTTCTCTCTTATTTAAAAATTAAACCTGATTGCTTCTGATTATTGTGTTGTGCACGACCTTTCCTGTTGACTTTATGCTGCCTGGCCTCCGGGATGTATGGCTGAATAGCGGTGTACTTTTTCTGCAAATAAAGGTTTTCCAAAAAAAAAAAAAATAAAAAAAAAAAATAATGGTGCCCTAGAGGCACGACAAACCATATACTAAGTAAGTGGAATGTGAAAGTCGATAAAAGGAATAGAGCTGTCCAGAGGCTGTAGGATCGCTGGGACCACGCTATAATAACTCTAGGTAGGTAATAGGAGGCCCACAGGACGCATGTGCAGAGTGTGAACTCACACGCGAGATGCGTAACGGTGTCTATGGACAGTACAGTTCAAGAAAAAGGTGAGTACGGACAATCCTAACTAGGTAGAACTAAAACGACCGTGGAACTGGACACTAGGAGAGTCAAGCTACCCTTGAGCACCGAAATGCTCGTGTTACCTCACCCACAGGCCGTAGGTGCATAGGTGCCAAGTCGTGTCGGGTTCCTGCGTTGAAGTCTATGGAGCCTGGAAGAAAAGATGCTGCAGGCGATCAGGAGGAAGGTGTCCGGTGTGATCCAAGGATGGATCAGTGAAGAGAAGAACCTGAAAGCAGAGGGGACAATGTTCAAAGTCACTAGCCAGTGACTGGAGTGGAACCAGGAGTGGAACCAGATGTCGTTGTCGCGATCAGATGAGGGTGGACGCTTGTCTCTGCAGCCACGTGGACCAGGTGGTGTCTTCGATGACCAGGATGGAGGCACGAGCTGTCCCACGCAGGCTCTCGCTGTCGGCGGTGTCGGCTTCGGATTCGGAGTCAACAGGCCTTGGCAAAGGCAACCCACGCGGTGAGTGGAAACGGCGTCTGGAGTGGACCAGGAGGGTCCGGGGTGCTCCTCTTTTGGAAGGGAGCAAGGGCCAGTCTGGAGCAACCAGACCAGCAGTGAAGATTTCGGGTTTCATCGTCTAGGAGGTCACTAGCCAGCCGGCAAGTGACCAGACAACGCGTCGAGCAGCAAACAGGCAGAAGGGCCCCACGCAGATCTCGTGGATGCTGGAGGGCTGGACTTCGGTGCAGGAGCTGCTCGGGGTCGGGGCTTCTCAGTCCCCAAAGCACTTGGACGAGGTTACCTCAGAAGTCGTGCTGGAGCAAAGTGCTGCTTCTTTCAAGATGGCCGGTCCCACGTGTCTCGTCGCACCCACGGATCTCAGCTGGGCTGCAGATGTAGGTAGAGGTCGGAGAGGTCTGGGAATCCGGGTCTCGTCGGGCTCTGAAGTCTGGATCCTCGAGGGAAGACGACAAAGGGAAGCCGCTGGACGCTGATGGTGCCTGCTTGTGCAGGGTGGACACTCCTTGCCCACAAGGGAGATTTCTTCAGTCTTCTGTGGAGCAGAACGTCGAAGTCCAGAGTTTCTTCTTGTAAAGTTGTTCAGGATAATCTAATTTGGAATGGGACCAGCTCCTACCTTTATCCGGCTAAAGGGGGCTGTACTACGACTAGGTCCCTCCTCTGGGTGGGACCAGGAAGGGGGGTGGTTACACTCCTTATCCTTTGTCCGGTCTTGCGCCAGCTCTGGGGCTGGAGTGCCCCAGGAATTGGTTTAGACCGGTGTATGCACAGGGACACCTTGTGTGCCCCAGGTATGTCTCATTCCTTTCAGCCCTGTCCTACCTAATACACAAAATCCTGTCTGGGGTGGTGCTAGCACCTCCCAAGGCAGGAAACCCTTTGTCCAAGCCTCCCTCGCTGGAAGGACTCCCAGCAGCAGGAGGTCAGACTTGTGTCTGTGGTGGCAGCATCCATTTTGTGATGCTGAGGCTCGAGTTAACTTTAACCGGGGTTCACAGTTACATACATGTCGTGTCCCTCTAGAAGGGTGGAATGCTACCCCCGTCACCAGAATTGGCGAGGGGGTAGTATTCCAATTCGTATGACACCTTACTCGAAATGTTTTGATAATGCTATACCAAAGTTGGCAATAACAGCGAGGATTATAATGCACTTAAGATTATATGGTATAGTGTTATCATGGAAAAAGCTAAATGACTTGGTTCGAAAGCTGCAGACAGGCTCAGCTCATGCTAGAGCACCATCTCACATAATTCCAAGCACTCTGCCTTCAGGATTGATAAGGCCTGCCATAGGAGTGACTGATAGGAGGATATGTGTCCATTTTAGGATTAGATATAGGGATACTATATCTAAAGCAAAGGGTGATTACACCACCTTGCCCCAGCTGATTGATCAGCCAGTTGTGTCAGATTTGGATGGCCAGCCAGGGGTGGCATAATACATGCTGCAGCCCCTGGTAGGGCCTGAGTGCACCTATGCCCTGGGTACCTAAGGTACACTGTACAGGGACTGATAAGGTGACCCAGTATCCAATTAGATATGTTAGTACATGGAATCCATTTTACAGAGAGAGCAGTGGGCTTGGGGTCCTGAATAGCAGGGCCCCAGGTCAACTAAGTCGAAAAACCAGCAAAACACCAGGCAAAAAGTTGGGGGCAACCATAGTCAGATATCCACCTTCCTACAGAGTGCATCTTTCAAAGTATAGAATGCACTTTTATTTGTTGGAGCTGAGGGACTTTTTGGTCAGATCTTTGAGGATTCAGGAATGAGCAGTTGTGTGGGGGGGGGGGGTCAGAAAAAGCCAGGGAAGCCTTTTTCTGGTGGTGGAAGGCTCACAATGTTGCAGTCCTTTATTTAAGATTAATTTGATTTAGATAGGATAATCAGGCGAAACAGAGGGCCCAAACAAACCCACACCAGAAGTTCTGGAGTTAAACTATTATGTCATAAAAATTGAGCATAGGTTAATTGGTCACTTTAGATAGGCGGGAAGTTTAAAAGGAAATGAGCAGGCAGGTAATAGGTCATGATGTCAAAGTTTGAAGGTTATGTATATTGGGGAGAGAGAGTTAGAGGAGGGGTAGGGAGGGTAGGTGATTGGATGTTAAGTGAGAGTGTAGTATTGTAAGGATTTGATCCAAGGAATTTTTATGTGATGCACACTTGTTTCAATAAAGAGGCCATTTTTCACACACAACAAGACTCAGTGGTATGTAAGTGCACCCTTTTTACCCAGTAGGGCTTTGTGGACAGCATAGCAAAGAGAGGTCTGTCCCCCGGGGGCATCAGTATAAGGCAGGCACAGGTTAGTTCACTGAGCTTGCTTGGGCTACATTCAGTACTGAATGTAGCCCAAGGGTATATAGTCAGGCATTTTGGGGCTGCCATCCACCATTTTGTTGGTAGGTGGACACAGAGGCAGCCCCCATTTAGGTAGGAATTATTGCCCACCCTACCTTCCTGATTTGTTTAGATTAAGGGCGATAAGTAGTGGTTTCGCCAGGCAAGCTGGTTGCAAAAGGTGCATAGGGGCTCTTTTCTTGAATTAGTTGTTGCTTAAGACAGGTGCGGAATTGGCCGAAAGGCCCACAAGGTTTCAGGCGTTTACTTAAGGTTAATTTGATTAAGATAGGATAACCAGGCAGAAATGGAGAGTCTAAACAAAGCCACACTGGAAGTCCTGGAGTTTAACTGTTATCCCATAGGAATAACAAGTTGAGCATGGGTTAGTTAGTCATTTTATATAGGGGGAAGTTTAAAAGGAAATGAGCAGGCAGATAAATAGATCATGATGTCAAAGTTTGAAGGTTATGTATATTGGGGATGGAGAGGCTAGGTGAGGGGTAGGGAAGGTAGGTAACTGGATGTATGGAGGCTGATTACTATGTAGGGCGGATCGCCACCGCCCGCATGGCCGTGGCGATCCGCCCTATATTTCCCTCCACCCGCCACCTATTTCCCCCGCCATATTAGTATGGCGGGGGAGACCCCGGCGGACGGAAAGACTGTCCGCCGGCTTTACGCCGGTCGACCAGTCGACCGGGCGGAAAAGGGGCTAGATATGGTGGCGGTGTCTGCTAGACACCGCCATCCATTTTAGCATGGGCACGGGAAGCAGCCTTTCCATGGCGGTGATGCCGCCAAGGAAAGGCAGGAGGATTTTGCTGTTGGGGGCCCGTTGCGGGTCCCCAGGGTATTGGGGGTGCACATGGGGGATACCCTACATTGCCATGGACAAGGTGGCAGGCACCGCCCGGTGCCTGTCATCTTGTGCATGGCAGTGCAC
This sequence comes from Lissotriton vulgaris, assembly GCF_964263255.1. Taxonomy (NCBI): domain Eukaryota; kingdom Metazoa; phylum Chordata; class Amphibia; order Caudata; family Salamandridae; genus Lissotriton; species Lissotriton vulgaris. Next base: position 1,666,817,173 of record NC_141695.1, read on the forward strand.
ACAGTGCCTTCCCAGCATTGTGGCGGGCGGTGCTGTAAGCACTGCCCGCCACAATGCTGCGAATAGCACAACGGTGGCTGTGGCATCCTAATTGCAGATGCGGGATCTCTGAACTACTGGCGGCTGGTCCCAGCACCGCTCGTCCGCTCGCCATCCTAATTGGCCCCATGGTGATGATTTAGTTTTGTAAGGCTTTGGGACAAGGAATTATAATTTGACACGCACCTGTTTCAATAAAGCAGCCTTTTTCACACATAACAGTGGTATGTGAGTGCCCCCTTTTTACCCAAGATGTCTTATCAACAATAGACGCTGTTTTGCGTTTATTTGGTTGTTTGGTTTGAATCACAAGAGTGCGAGAAGATGCCAATGTATCGGGCTACGGGAAGGCTCAATGGATACATGCATAAAGTTAAGATGCCATGCAGGGCAATGAGATGCACCTTTAAACTTGCAATACAGTGTGCTCTCTCAGTTAATTTTACTGTCCTGAGATGAATGTGGCAATATTTCAGAAGTACCCCTATTATGTGGAGGGAAGGGGGAAGAAGAGGGAAGACTTTCATCGTGCATGATTAACTGTTTTTATTGACCCTTTTTTGGGGCCAAATCACTGGTATTGGTTGATGCGTCATGACACGGCATAAACTTTTTTGGGCAATAATGCGCTGCCTGCCCCGTGATGGAATTTCCTTCGCAAAGCATTACTGTTCACACAGAATGATTGAGTCCATTTGGGTTGCTGGATGTTGTTGCCATATACTGAGAACAGAGTGGAAATGTGGGGGTCAGGGGTGTGATGAATGACCGCTTAAAATAGATGCTTGGTAATATTGCTGAGTCTCTGGGTATGTTTTATAGCACATTGTTGCCGGGGAAACTATGGGTGCGATATGTGACGATTTGGTGAGTCACTTTGGTATTTCTTGGAAGTATGCCGCGTCCGTCCGAGTATGATTGATGACTTTACATACTTCTGACCTCTGTATGGGTATAAACAATATGAGGTTTTAAATACTGATGACATTGATTAATGTAAAAATACTTGTGTTTGACCTTACGGGAATACATAACACTTATGGCACATGCGTACAAGTTTGCAAAACAGTAGGTGATATTACTCATTGATTTTGGGTAGGGACTTTATCAAGTTATTAGATCTTGCTGCTAATTTGCGATACCTTGATAATGATCGCCAGAGGATCATGGACAATAAAGATGGGGCAACCCTTTCTTTAATCCCAGTAGGTGTCGCGTTTGGGGGAGATTGTGACCCCTTTGCACCTTGGATGACCATTGTGTTGCAAGATGAATATGTGGCAATCATCCTAATGGGACTGTCTCAAGAAACTATTTATCAAAAAAACTATATGCCTTATTCATATAGAAAAGGTATGTTGGCTTTGTACTTGAACTATGGATGAACATGAATCAATAAGGAATCACTGACAAAATTTCGACTACCACAATATCGAGGTACAGAAATATTGTGACAGAAATATCGAAGTCAAGAATATCGACATCCTATCTACATCATGGTAAGTCCAAAAATATTGAGAAAAAAATATCGATGTCTAAAATATCGTTGTTAAAAAATATAATTTTTTTAAATGCTAAAAAAATAATGTAAAAGAAAGTAAATAAATCATAACTAATACATGTCATGTTAAAATAAATTAAACATATAAAAAATAATATATAATATATTCTTACTTAATAATATTTGTAAATAGTAATTTTAATAACTACACAAACCCTTCACAAATCTGGCCCCCAGTGTTTGACACATCAATATCTTGATTTGTTTCGACTATTTAATTGGATCTACCATTCTAACCTCTAATCCACAAAATTATTTTGAACTTTGCCCGAAGATGCAGACTGAACATTCTCAACAGCCACACCCTGCCTCTTTTCTCCTCGTTTTTCTTGTTTAGCTGTACTGCTCACATAACACATTCATTCACTTTTGTCAAGCTGCGGCTGAGATGTTGATTTGCTAGGAATGCTAGCATTTCCTACTGCTCTTCGTAGGGGCAGAGCATGTCCTCTCCCAGTGGCGGATCGCCGAGGGAGTGCTGCGGGCAGTGAGGCGGGGCGTGGGAGGGACAGGGTGCGGGGGGAGTGGACTTGTCATCCCAGAGAAGCCCATCCTGTTCCGACCCCCATAGGTTCTACGTATAGCCTTTTGGGTGGTAAGTAGTCAGAAAACTCAGTGTAAAATAGGTATTACTTGCATTGTGAGGAATCCAAAACCTAGAGTAGTGGGTCACATTTCCCGTAGGGCCCCAGTCCACCAGGTTCCTAGGATGGTCTTCCATATAAGATTCTTTACATAATGTTCATCACAGTCCAGTGTAACTCCATGACAGGTGCATTGCTAAGATCTAAGACTCCTGACGTGCCATGCTATTTTGAATTGAACTCCTCTTCACTTTATTTTCTCGGTTTTAAATCTCCTAAATTCTCTCTTTTATGTTTTTCTTTTTCCACCCTTGCAGTGTTTGAGGCCCTGATGAGAATCCCTGACGAATAGAAGGGGATTTGAAACGCGTAGGCCAATCTTCCACTGGTCTGCTTGAGTATTTAGGAGTCATTACCACTCTCAGACTCCTTACCATCGTTTGTACATTACCTATTATTGTATTATTCTTTAATGAATGGTGTAAAAGTTAAAAATCTATTGGAATGTACTATTTTTAAACAATTGTACCAAAAAGTTTTTGTATAATTGATGCAGATCCAGTTTGTATTTCCTTTTCACTGTAGCAGCAGTGTGTGGTATGTTTGATTCAGGTATGAATGTGGTGAATGCTTTTTGACTGTGACATGATTGAGGTTTTGGAATGTTTGAAGTTTCTATTGAATGCAGTTTGATGTGTCCTTAATTGCTCTAATTTTTCTAATGCTTCTCTTTTTTGATGAAAAGATATATTTTGTAATAATTGTTGAATTTCTATAAAATAAAATTGTGACTAAGTAGCAATACCCTATCTCGAATGAATTTTATTCACAATGCAGCGTTAAGCCACGTTAACGTGGCTTAACTACGCCTTGTAAATAAGGGCCACGTTAACGTGGCTTAACTACGCCTTGTAAATAAGGGCCCCTTTCACGTTATACTTAGCATGAAAGGGGTGGGCAATAGGTATTGCTGTGGGCATTCCACCGCAAAACCCATTTGATTTTGACGCTGCCCCCTATTTACAAGGGTGGCATAAATAGGAGGAAGTGCCAAAATTAAGACCAGGGATAAACCTGGTCCTAACATTGCGGAACAAGGAGAAATGATTTATTTCTCCTCGTTTTTGCTTTTTTATGTGTGTTGCATTGTGCAGCACACATAGAAACAGCAAATCACTAAGAATGATCATGTATGTGCAGGAAGGTGTCCCTTCCTGCACATAGAAAATCATGAAACAAATGGCGATTTGCAACGTCTATGTGTGCTGCACAATGCAGCACTCTTCACAATCAAAGTTTGAGGGCTCGCTGGTCCTTCATATGGAACGCTCCACTGTGCAACACCACCGACACTCCAAAACTGGAGGATGTGGTCCGTCGGCTAGACGGACGACTTTGGTGCTGGAAACCAAGGTTCGAGCCTCTGGGTCGCGTCCACATCCTGTGATTCTGGGTAAATCACTTAATCTTCTTGTGCCTGAATGTGTAATGTAAATAGGGTGCTCATGTAAAGCGCTCCAATACCTTCTGGTCGAGTTCGCGCTATATAAATCTGCATTAAAAAAATAAAAAACTGCTTATCTCAACCGACTGTTTTTCGAGCACAGTTTTTAAGCATAGGTTTAGCACACTGCCTACCAAGAAATCAGCGCCAAGATGCTCCTTTCGGAGCGACCGTTGCGCTCTACAAATACCACCACAAATTACAAATTACAAATTACAAATTACACTGCCACCCTCACAAAGCTAAAAAAGTGACAAACTCCTTTGCCAATTAAGCTTTGGATTAGTAAAATACCATCAAAGGCAGCTTGGAATGACTAAAAGCAATCCCTGACACGTGTTTAACTCTTATTAGAGTTCGTCAGAGAAGTTTAGCTTTGTGCAGACACAAGGAAGCACAGAGTTTAAGTCAAAGCAATATACTTTCAAGCTTCGATTGCTGCCTAAATTATGCATAAAAAGGAACCAGGAAGTTTGTACAATCACCAAACAACATGTCACACAAGCTACACATTCCACACAGTTTCCAATAGAGGGACATAACTGTGAGAGTTCCTGCTTGTAAAATGCGATTTTGCTGCTCTTTCTAGATAGAACTGATGGATAGATGGATACGCTTTATTATAAAAATGATATATTAAAAGGTGAGCACCTATCTACAGTTTACGCAAGACAAGGACTAAAACAGATTTCAGTATAGCCCTAACCTAGATAAGAAACCAAGGTCACTTCAACAGAAGATGGGTAAGACTCTTGCATAGATTTCCTTGTTCTTATCACCCCTTTCAAATATTTTACAATACGGTCATTATACATTTCATCATCTAGGAATTGCAGCTTAAGCAAAGCGGGTCGACATTGTCTCAGACCTTGCAGTTTCAAACAAGGAAGGATCCATCTTTTCCTAAGTAAAGTAAAAACGTATAGAAAAATAGTGTGTGAATTGTGGACTGTGCAGACTGTCCTTGAGTACTCACTACTCACTGTCGACGCGGAGTCAAGGCTCTGGTTCTAAGGCTTGCTTGTGTCTGTATTAATCTTAGGTCTCCTGCCTACACTATGGCTCACTTGTTAAACAGCAAAATAATAAATAATTGGTTGAAAAAAATGCCTAAACATGCCAGGGCGGATTTATTATGGGATTGATTTATTTAAATTCGGTAACCAAGTGCAGCTGTATAACGCTGAAACCACAATTTTGTCTCCATGCTTTGCCACCATATGAAGTTACCACTAGATGGCAGCAGATCACCATACATTTTACGGTGGTCCACACGCTACACGATTCTGTTTTCATTCAAACTATACAATTTCTTGTGGCATGATTTACAGATCCGGCGTGCTAAAATTTAAAAACGCAATAAATAATACAAGAATTATCATATCTTTTTTCACATGGAAACCAGGTTATGGTTTCTGTAACATCCTACTGCGGAGACGGTGTTACCTTGCAATTTTAATGTCGACATTCAAGTTGGTTTTCTAGGAAAGACTTGACTGCCTTGTAAACAGTACACACTGCCCCAGGTGGAGTGCGCCCAGACTGATGACCGACCCATGGTCCTTTCATGACCCTGGTTACAAGAAGCCTGTCCTCTCTTCATCTCACCTGTGGTGCTGGAACAATGTTCAGAGTGGGGGTGCTGTTCGGTTGCACCACTGAAGTTACAGGGGTTGTGAAAAAATCCACCTGGCACACTAAGAACAAGTATAGCAAAAGAGCCGGAGTGTGGTAAAGGTGTGTAGCCAGAGATACAATTTGCAGTACACTGTCGCAAATATATTACTAAAGCATGGTATGGTGGCCCACTGTCACTTACAAGCAGCACATTTTCCATTGAAATGGCCACAAAATTCACACTGACATACAGGTTTACTGATAAAACTATATAGCGCACAAACGATAATGTGTGGAATTCGGATTTCCGCGAATATTTATAATTTGTGCATTTGTGGCCAGATGTACATAGGTTTGGCTTTGCGATTACCAAAGAGCAATTTTTGGCAATTTGCTATTCAGGAATCGCAAATACTCTTGTACTAATGTGTCTTTGACACATCTTGCGGGCCGCAAATAGACCTACCTCATTAATATTGATGAGGCAAGTCTCGGTTTGCGACCCATTCGAAATTGCTAAAATCACAGGAATGGTGGCCTGCTGAGGTCAGCAGACCAATGTTGTGTTTCCGGGGGCTTTGGAATGTTCCATCCATGCCTTCTGAGTGAGGGATTTTAAGGGAACACACCTGTTACATATGATCATGGTGGAAAGGACCTTGACTTAACGGGGCAAGAGAATAAATGGCCCGGGGGCCCGAGCCTAGGGGCATAAAACTATACATACTGTGTGGGCTCCACCATTGATTTTTACTCCAACCCTTTCCTGTGTTAAGCCAACCACCATGTCTGTGATTGCTTTTCAATAAATCATTTTTTAAAAATGCCTCCCATTTCCCTTACAGGAAAACGGGATGTATTTCAAAAAGAAAAATGAAAAGTTTTATTTTTATTTTTCAAGAGGAGGCAGAGTTCCATGGGACCTGCTCTTAAAAACTGTTTTCACCAACATTCACGGAGGGGAAGGGGTTTCTTGGTGATCCCTTACCATTTGTGAATGGATTAACATCAATTCAGAGTTAGTGGTAAAAGGCGAATGTTTTGCAAACATATTTTGGTCACAAAACATTCACACATACCACTGCGTGTCAGTATTAGAAAGGGACACAGTCAGTATTAGGAAGGGACACCCTAACATGCCCCTTTCTAATACCGAATCGCAAACAGGACTTTGTGCAAGGAAAATTCATTTTTTTGTTCGTAAAATAGCTTCATGCATGTAGCCCTAACTCAAGTGTCTTGATTTGTTTAGATCCTACTATATTTATAACTAGCAAACTCAACGATTTAAAAACAATGTTCATTTATGCTTTCCAAACAGCTGGTGTGCTTTTCAATATTTGTACAGTTTATTTGTAGGTGTTTAAAATGTTGCTGTGTGTTAGAAAAATTGACAACCTACAGCTTTTCCTTTAACTCGTAGTATCCCAGTAAGATTGTCAGATAGATCACTTTGCAAAATCCTTTCACTTTGCAGACAGAGAAAAAGAAGTAAATACAAATCTCTGGGTTAAAAGACTAAGCAATAGTTTGTTAGTATACCTTGCATGGCACTTGACCTTGGTCTTTGAATGCACAGCAAACGTACTCATTCCCCTTCTGAACTTCATCATAATAATGGTGACGAGGTATTTCACTCCACCAAGATTTAAATCAGGCCCTTAGCATTTGAGATGGCTTGGTATTTTCCCTCATTGCATACCTGCTTCTCTGTCCTCGCAGAACATGGGTCATCTGGGACTCAATAATTTAGAAGCCCCAGACGTCCATAGCACATCAGTGTTTCCTTTCGGGACTGTCTCCTGCTCTCCCACTATGATAACCTTCTTGAGGTTCCAGACAACATAGTAACTCCCCACCTCTCTGCAGTTCGGCTGTTCTGCGGATGATATCTTGTTAAACATCACAACATTTTGAGTGACTTTTTGTCCTTTTCTTGCGGCTGAGACCATAGCTCCTTTTGTTCCTATCACTGCCCATGGTTCACGTTCGGAGGCCATCCTGAATTTGCTGCATGTTTGTCCTGCACCTGGTCTCCCGTTTGTAAATCTGGGTCTTGGACCCGTCTTTCTCTTTCTCATAGTATTTTCCTTCTCTCTCTGTTGTGGGCAAGCACTGGGGGTTTAACCCTGGGGCATTTGGTGCTGCCTTTGGGGTCTTGGCTTTGAAGGCCATAGAGTTCCACTCCTCTTTTCAGTGTTCCTGAAAAAGGACAAGGACCACCCTAGCCCTACGGGTCTAGCATCTGCCATCTACTCTGTTTTTGCTTTGGTATCGATGTACTGCATGGTGGTGTCCTTCAGGATCGTCGCTTTGATTTCCTCAAATGCTCTGTCATGCTGCACACGCCACTCTCATCATATAGTTGTCTTGGTGAGAAGGCAGAGAGGTTGGGACATTGTCGTGAAATTTGGAGTAAATCAGCCACAACACTTTACCATGCACAATAGATTTCCACTTCCGTTGCAGTTCTGGGTGCTGTCGCTCTTCAAATGTCTTCGACATTTTTGGGGTCTATACAAAGTCCTTGAGTGGAATCTATTTAACCAAAGAATTTGTTGTTGCTTTTTAGAAATTAATATTTTCCTTTTGCAGAGTAAGTCCTGCTTCTCTCATTCTTTGGAGAGTGAGTCAGAGCCTCTGATTGTGTCCCATTAGGGTCGATGGAGAGGTGAATATGTCATAACTTAAGGTTAATTACCCCAACAAGTTCAGTCAGGGTTTCCATTATTGCATTTTGGAAGCCTTCAGCAGCCAAACACAATCCCAAAGCTCATTCTTGTGTTGCATCTCAGACCCAAATGTGTAGAGAATGTAGTTATGTATCTGCTACTTTCATCAAGCACTATCTGATTGTATTGGTATTCAAATCTAATTTAGAAAACAATTTAGCTCCATTTGAGTGCACAAGTATGTATCCAACACTGGGATACAGTTGCTCGCTTTTTGTTACTGTGTTCTCCAGTATTATGTTTACACATATTCATATAACTTCTGGCTTGTGAGGTTTTGTCAGTCCACCATGGGTGGGACCCATAGAGTGGGACCTGTGACATTTTCTAAGACTCCTATTCATTTATCCTCAACAGCTCAGTTTCTACCTTTTTGCATAAGTGAAATTGAGTTCTTCTGTGTCTGAGAGCTACAGATTTTATAAATCAATGTGCAGTTTCACAGATTCAGACAGGAAGCAACTCAATTCTCAAACAAGTCTTTAAATTTGTTCACAATGTTGTCTATCTCTTGTGGGTTCACACAGCAGACAAATGAGATAAGGCCCAGCTTCCTTGTTGAGGCATAACTGACAAGGGTTCCTGTGTCTTTCTCTATGAAAGAATTGTGCCCTGTAACATAATCGTGTAATGCTGAATCTATCCTTCAAAGTCCAGAGATACCAGCAAGGGTCCCTGCATATGTACATATGCACATTTTGGTCTTTTGCAGCAAGGGATTGGGCTTCACGAAAGGTTTTCCATACATGACAGGAAAACATCCATTACAACCATTATAAGTGCTGCACTATGGTAGCCAACCTATAACTTAGACATTAAACAGAGTAGGGCTGAGTGACAGTCCCTGTGGCACTCCACATATAGATGGCAGACTGTCCGAGAACCAGCCCATTTTCATGACTTGATAAGATCAGTTTTCCAGAAAAGAAGTGAGCCAATCCTGGGCTCTGTCCTGAATTCCTACTTCCCTGAGACTATCTTTCAGGATGGTATGGCCAACGGTATCGAACGCCGCACTAAGGCCAAGAAGTTGAACACCAGTGGATCCTAAATTATCTAGTAGAACTTTAAGCTTCTCCGTATCCACCAGAAGTGCTGCTTTGGTGCTATTATGAGTACGGAAGCCCATCTGGGTCAGATGGAGAATGTCATTGTCCTCCAAAAAATTGGCTATTGTCTGATTGATTTGCATGTTTCTCCATCAGTTTACCCATAAATAGGGAGTAATGATATCGGTCAGAGGTTGCCAGGTATTACTGGATCTAAATAGGTTTTTTTCAGTAGTGGTCTAATTACTGCATGCTTCCAGCATCTTGGAACAATACCCACGTCTAGTGAGCAATTGAGTAGCTCCGTTAGCGGAGGAAGAATGACATCTATTGTTTCGATAGAATATACAGAGGTGCAGGGTCTGATTTAGTTGCCCTTATCAGATTACGGATAATTTCTTCGTTCAGCCTAGGAAATGTGATAGAATTTGAGTTGTGGATAATCCCCTGACATCAGTTTTCTCCCCAGGAACTAGTTCTGCCTTCCCATGAAATTGATCATAAATATCTATCACTTGTTTGTGAAAGAAGGATGCTATTTCATTACATCTTTCTTTTGTGGCTAGTAGGAATATGTTACTTTCCTGAGTGGTGGTTAGTGCTTTAACCACCTTGAATAATTTCTTGGGGAGTTTGAGGCCTGCAAAATATTTTCCTCATAAAATTTAGCCTGAGCTTTCTTAGTTTCGTTGATTAAGGCTTTATATTTTGTTTTATGAGACGGCTCATGCTCCTTCCTTCAGCTCCTTTCCAGTTTCCTGCATTCTTTTCTTAACGAGAGAAGATGCTCGTTGAACCAGGGGGCTTTCTTTGCATGTGTTTTAGGGTTGGTGCCTATTTTTGGGATGCATACGTCTAGTGACTGAACAATCCAATTCTCCCATTGCTGGTAAGCCTCCTCTAGACTGCCTGTTAAATTAGGAGTTGTATTATCCCGAGTTTTTGTACAGTCATGTCCAGTTTGCTATTGATGATGATTCGGAGATTCCCCACGCGGATGCTGGACATGGGTCTGAGTACAGCAGTGTGGAGAAGTGTGGCTCAGGGGTTAGAGGCGGCAGACCCGGAAGCTGAGATCGGCCCTGGACCAGGGTTCAATTCCCCGCCTCCGTGGGTCTTGGGCTAAAAATTCCACGGACTCGATAATTCTCGCTCTGGTGCCTTCTCGACTCATGGGTTCACACTCTGCGACTCTGGGCAATAGCTTGCTTAATCTCCACAACGGCCCCTCGCGGCGGGATGCCTGGCTTTCACCTTGTGGATACCCTGCTGGGGTTATCTCACAGGGGAATACCAGGACGGGTTCCCTAAGCAAGCGCCGGGAAACCCACTGCGGGTAGCTGTGCACTATATAAGCGCAAATACATTTACATTTACATTTACCAGTTAGAGTCCCATGGCAAAGTGTTCTTGCCAAAGATCACTACTTACATCATGTCAGTATTGAGCTTGAGACAGCTGCCTTTCACCCAGTTAGTGACTTCGATCATGCAGGTGGTGAACTTGTTTCTTGTTCCTGGGTCTTGTTTGAAAGGGAAAGTATGAGTTGCAAAGGAGACAATGTTGATGTCGTGATGTTGACCAGAGGTAAGCTGAGTGATGAACCTTGAAGCACTCCGCAGATGAGTTTGTGTGCTTCTGAGGAGTAGGATGACTGGATGACAGAGTGTATTATACAGTTTAAGATGGAACAGATCTGATTCTGTTACAAATATGCGGATGGCATACAAATCAATCTAAAAATGTATTAACCTGACAGACTTTTACAACTCAAAACGTTTTTTGCAATTGTAAATGTTATATATAGTGCTTACTACCCATGACATGGTTTTAAAGTGCTTTTTGGTGATACCTTGGATACAAAGAAAAGCTACAAGCTGTCCCCATCCTTGTAATCTCCAATCTTGACAATGACAATAGCCTATACTTTGGAGTAACCTGCTTCATCCTACACAAAATACAGCCAATCCAAAACATTGCCGCAAGACTCCTTCTCAACCTTTACCCAAGTAAAAGCATAGCTCCAGTCCTGCAAGCACTCAACTGGCTACGTATAGTTAGAAGAGCAATGTTATAGGCACTTTGCATTATCTGCAAACCCTCACAGGAAAAAGGATCACTATGCCTATAAGGTAAATTCAAGCAATACAAGAGAAACAGGAAGTTGCACTCCAGGCTTGCACCGCGGATCGCCACCTTACCATAAGAAATCAAGAGGAGACACTGGTTTCTCACTACAAGCCGCCATTGCTCTGGCCATCGCTCCAGCCAAGATTTGAAGCATTAAGGGGCATATGCACTTCAGAAGACAGTTGAAAACATGGTTATGTCTAAGATAACTACATCTCTCCACGGTGCTGGGATAGGACCTTGAATGATAATCACGCCTTCAAGTACAATCTGCAGTTTACAACACACAGATATGGAACAACCAAACTAGCACACTACTTTTCTGTAGCAAGGTATGTTATAGACTGCTGAACTATGGCTATTATATTTTTATTCTTATGTGCTATATATTCACTCCATTATGCTTATTAATCCTCCTACACTTATATAAACATATCTTCTATGAGTCTTGCTGATCACTGTGTACTGTACCAGGCAATAAACCAGCTACTACCAACCAATCAGGCATGGAATAATAGCTGAACAGATCTGCTACATACTGCTGGCCAATCAGAGGACTCTATTCTAGTCCTCCACTGCAAGTCCCAACTAGCTACAGATATGGCCTCTTCTTTATACCTCACAGTGACAATCAGATATGTGATGAAAGTAACAGCAGATTTCCCCACCATTTCTCTTTCCAACCATGCCTCCCCGGGGCCATAAGCTTTTAAACAAAATATCTCAGATTGGACAACCTGGTGCAATAACCAGTTAAGTGGACTATGATAATTATAAACACCCTAAAGGACCAACAGAGCTGCCCAAATCTGCTAGTGTAACAGCAAACCATAAACTGCATGTGCAGCTCTCATACCTCTTGATGCACCACGTATGTAAGTGTTGTGCCCTATAAGGCAATAACCACACCGCCTTTGTCATCATAACACAACATGGATACACTAACGTCAGAGGATCAGAAATAAAGACAACACCCTTCCAACCACACACCCTTCAGAGTAATCCATGAAGGAAGGTTCTTCAATGCGGTATTAAATGCTATATAAATGCTGACATACAAACCCTTAATTTTATTCTGAGTGCAACTCAATGGTACTCATTTTTACTTGGCTGAGAGATTCTGCCCTGCTGGGAAACTGAATTCTAACCATGAGTTGGGGGTTACACATAAACAGTCATGTTTTCTACTGTCTGGCCTTCAGACACAGTTCGGTCGTGGGAAATGATGCAGCCTCCTGGCGTGTGTGGAGGATTCGTGCACTGGGAGGTGGCGTCTTTGGAGGCCTGCAGATGTTCCCTCGCTCTGCAGCGCTGGCATCTCATACACAATTAAGATCCCTGAATAATAAGAATAATAAAGGACCTGCCCAGCCAAATGCATACAGCATTACTCTTAGTTTGAGGAAAAAGTAATGAGAACACCTAGGAAGTCGCGAATCTGAACTCAAGTGCTATAGTCAGGAAAACCATGCTAAAGTATTTATACAGAATCCAGTCTCCCTTGCTGCTTCCATCTTTTTTGTTCCCAAACAAAAATAAAGAATTAACCCCCAGATTCATCATTGTCATGTTTTGCGAGTCCTTAATAGAAATTTTTAAGGAATCACCATTAAAGACTCGCAAAACGGGATTCATGTAGAAATCGCGATATTTTTTGCGATTTCTACAGCTTCCTTATTTGCGAATCGCTAATTGCTAATCGCAAATAAGGAATTACTCCCCATTCATTCCTATGGGCCTAAAGGCCGATAGGAATGAATAGAGAGTCATTCCTTATTTGCGATTAGCAAATAGCGAATCGCAAATAAGGAAGCGATTTCAAGGGTGCCAGGGTGTCCTGTAGCACCCCTGAAATGGTAATGTACACTGGTGTTGCGCACACACATGTCCAAAGGACATGTGTGTGTGTAACATACAACTTAGAAAAATGTAGAAAAAAAATTAGAAAAAAAGTTTTCGCTATTTACCACGTAGTTACACTTCGCGGTAAATAGCGGCCCCAGATTGCGAATTCGCAATTTTAAAATGGTTCATGAATTACATTTAAGGAATCTCAAATTGAGATTTCTTAAATGCAATTATTCGCAATTTAGCGATTTTTGCATTTGGGATGATGAATCCCAAATGCAAAAATAGCGCTCGCAAAGGGCCAGATTCTCAGAATCTGGCCCTTTGCGAGCAGATTTCGGCTTGATGAATCTGGCTGAATGACCTTTAAATTACATCACAATTAAAAGTCTGTTGTCCATTACCCCTTAACCCTTGTTTCTGTCTTATTAAATTTGCTAATTTCAGATCAAGTCTTCACCAAATTTTACCTCACTGGAGCCTGAAATCTTTGAAATACAGGGATGCGTGAGATACAGCATTTAATATAAAAGTCTGGGCATTATGAATATCTACTGATGCTTTTTTGGGTTAAGTAATGTTCAAGTAATGTCTCTGCTGACTTTCTGCACCTCATTAGTCAGGTATTCCAAGACATTCTAGACCCTATGTTGTTGTTTAGCTCAATGGTACATTGATTGTTTTTCAGTACCTTAGTGGACCACTGGTAACATGTTACTGAAGCTTTAAGGAGACTGTGTCAAAACCCCCTGTATCACAATTTGGATAAATGCATTTTTGAAGTATCAACTATTACCTTCTAAGGTTTACCATCTCTGCAGAAAGCATAATGATGGATGGAGACAAAGTTAAAGGTGGGATACATACCCAAAACTGTAAAGAAGACCAACATTTCCTCTGTTTTGCCAATTCCTAAAGTCAGTTGAGTTGCCAGTATCTAAGTGATACAGAGTAACACTCTCCCATTTATTATAAAGAGTTACTGGAGATAAAAGAATCCCTTGTTTGGAGAGATCTGAATGTAAAGTTCTTGTGTGGACAGATCATACGAACCTTGGATTTTTCATAATTTATGAGATACTAATAAACAACATGCATGGGTGGAGGCTGTTTTTTTCTCTTCTTTTAACTTTGAAGTAACTTACAGACCTGGCAGTAGGGATGGAAATGAAGATGCATTTGATCACCCTGAAGAGCCACCAAACTCTGAAATTCCAGCTCCTTACATCCTGGATATTAAGAAATATTCTTTGAAATTTATTGATGAAGCATAAGTCTCCCAAAAGTCACAAGACTCACAGAAATTGCTAGCCATCGAGTCAGGATATCAACCTAGTCAACGTGATATGAAGGAACATGTATTTTCATGATTTACCTATATAAAAGGCAAGGGCACCTGCACTAAACCAATGCTTTTTCCCATGCAATTGCGCATTCCATCGCATCCTTGGTCACAAACCTCCCTGGATTTTATTGTTGAGTTACCCCTTTCTGATAGTTGTAAGTCTTGCTAGTAGTTACATTCACTACCTACTGCATCAATACTAGCCAAAGAGATTTTGAAACAAGTAGTGAGGCTACATTACTTTCTTGATGTTGTAGTTAAAGACAAAGATTCTCAGTGTATTTCTCAATTTTGGTTGTCTTTATTTCATTCTTTAGAACTAAAAGGAAATAATTCCAGTAGTTTTCATCCTCAGTCTGATGGGCACACTGACAGTCAACAAACAAATGCTGTGCTGTTTTCTCACATAATATCAGAAACACTGGATCAAGTGGATTCTGGAGGTTGACTCTGCCACTAAGAATTTTCTTCACAGTGAACTTCACTATTTACTGTTTTTATGCCTTTTATCTTTGTATGCTTTCTAGTTCGTAAGCCTTCTGCAATTCTTTATTGTCATCTCTCATCTCCTTCATCCAAGGCTTGCTTCACAATTTTATAGTACATCTGAATGCATCCAAATAGTCCTGTAAAAGGTATGCAGATGTACATCGACAATCCGCACCCAACAATAAAGCAGCAAATTCTGGGACTGATATAGAGCTTCGCAGACTGAGTTAACTCCGTCCCATACGTGACGGGTATCCTGTCTGCCGTTAGAAGTCCCTTATATCCTGTGGCATTTGTAATACGGTGGACGGGATATCTGTCACATTTTTGACAGAGTAACCTGTCTGCTAAACTCTAAATCAGGCCCTTTGTCTGGATCTTTACTCATTTCTTACATTTGCTTGATTTCACCCTAATTTCACCTCAAGTTTAGATAGGTCTTTTCCTATCACTAGGTTATTGAATCCAGTTGCTTTACAACTGTTATTACCTTCACATTGGCATGTGCATTCTGTTTTTCATGTGTCCTTCTTGAAATGTTTCATGTGTCCCTCCTCTGATTGTTGGAAGTGATGATGAGTAAGAAGCTGATGTGACTCTTGAGTACCAAATCTGAATCTTACAACTGCAGTATGTGTGGCACGGGAGGGCTATGGTCTAGCTGGGTGATTATGGGAACCAGCATCTTTTGAGGATGCTACTTGCTTGGTAAGGTTGTTGCATTCTCATTTTACTTTAAAATGGAGGGATTACTCTGAGAAGGGTGTACTGTCAGGATTTAGGATACCTACTGGCTATGGAGAGCCATGGGGCTGTCTGGACGTGTACAGAGAATCTGTGTACTGGGCATCTTTGGAGACTGTGGGCAAGTTGGCAGTGAGAGATGGTTCCCTCGAGCTGTGGGCCTGGCATCTCATATGGAATTCTTCTGCATATATAATAAAAAGAAAGGAGGGACTGCCTGGGAAATTGTGTGCAGCAGGCATTGTGGCTTGAGGAAACATCAATGAGAGAAATAGGAAGGCATAGTGTCACTTTGAAATAACTTTCTGTGGCTGAATATTGTTCTGGGAGAATTTAGGCTTGATCGGTATTTAAGGCCACTGATCTGTCATCACCTTGTTAAGCAACTTTTAAAGCTGGTGGTTTTTTTTTGCTATTGCAAGTTCAAACCCAGCTTTCGTCTTATGTGGACTTTTTTGTTTTCTTGCTTCCTTGGTTCTTTTCGGAGGCCTCCCCCTCTATATATCCTCGTTTTCTTGATTAGTTAACTTTCTGGTTCTGGGTTTGGCCCTTAGAGTGGCTTTTGGTCTGAGAGTCGTCTGCTATCAGAAAGGTAAATTACATGTTGTATTGAGAATTACTTTGCCTCACCGCAAGCAGGGGAGCAGAGCTGAATACAGGTTCACGGAAGGGGTGGGAACTTTGACGAAAGTGTGACTACAAGACCTCCCACTCATGCCCCGTGGGAACATGTTTCCCATTTCAATTGGGTAATTCCCTAAGCAGCGTCAAGTAAACTATTAAAAAAAAATTCTATATGCAAATCACATGCTAAATGTAACCAACACATATTAGTCATGTCTTCGGGGTAGTGACTTCTGTGATACCCACCTTGACGAAAACCCATTACCATTTTCAGGCCGATATAGAAGGGCTGAAACATGTTGGTGCCTTAGGATCATAGGACCATCACATCCTCATATCCCTATATACATATTTTGTAACCTTCACTCCCCCTCTTCTAATAAAAGGATACTTTTAGAGTGGGGGAGGAATTTTATCTTAAAAATGATGCCCCGTACACCGTATCTTCATAAGTGCTCCCAGGAATATGGTTGAGCCCAAACAGACTTTTAGGAGTTAGGGTGAACCCGATGATGAAGCATGCCACTACTACAGTGGGTGAGGGTTATATATTCCCTTCCCGGCCACAATATCGGGTGTGCTGTTAAAAGGCATACCAGTGATGCCCAACCTCCATCGTTTCCAAGGAGACAGATTGGCTCTAGATGGGATACATGTTTGTTTTTGTGTATTGATAATTACCACTTTTAAATTACATTTTTTATTTAGCCTCTCTAGATCATGAAGCCACAAGCGACACCAGAGTTTCTACCCTCCTTTTGTTTTTTTACTCCTTTTACTTTTATCTTTCCACAGTGCCATTAGTGCTGAGCATTGAGGTGGGTGGAAGAGGTTGGTTGAGCAGTGTAATTTGTACATCAAAAGAACTGGTCTCCAATCCTAACATCAACCTAGTGAGCTACCTTCCTTGTAGTTAGGACACAAATCATCAGTTTTAAATTGCCAATATTTTATGTGACAACTCTCCTTACATTTCTGGTCGACCATCTCATGCATTGCCAACTTTCTGTACAATAGTTTGATTTTACACTTTCTCTTTGCTACATATACTATCCCTCTAGTATATGTCATTATGGGATGGGAAGATCTTCAAGTCCATGGCATTTCATGGATGGGTACATTGTCCCATTGCAGGTTTTCATGATGGCTTCCTTTACTCATTTCTTCTCCTTTTTACGCTTCATCTACGCCCTCCCACTCCTCCCGCTCACATACTCATTTTTTTCCCAGCCCCCTACTTTTGTGCCTGCTGCATTGCACAAGCTCCCTCGCTCTCTCTTCACTCATAATTTCGACCTCTCCCTACGGCTCTGAAACTGTGCCCCCAGTCACTCGTAATCCATCTTTGTTCCTCATTCGCTTCCCTTCTTCCCCCTTACTAGCCCTTCTATTTCCCTGCTTTCCACTTACTAGTGCTCCCACGGTGGACTTTGATGGTCTAGTGATCCATGTGCCAGCCGCCAAACCACTACATGGGGGCAATCGCTGCACGTCCGGGCTCCAATTGGACACGATTGGTCTTAGGAACCATTTACGTTTTCAAATTGGTCACATAGCACCGCTCTAATCTGAATATTTATAGTTAATTTGCAAGTTTTGGTGATGAGAAAGAGGGGTTAGATAGTTGGTTAGTATTTTAAGAAAGTTTTTAATGAATAAAGTGAAAGTGTTTGTGTTTTAATGAACTGCACTTTTGCACTCTGCACTTTATTAACATTTAAAACTAGAGGGGTGTGTAAGAAGCTGTGTTTACAACCTGATCTACACGTCTAGTTTTGAGCTTACTCTCTTTGTTATCTGCCATTTTGGGGTAGGTGGGCTTTGATGGTCCAGGGCTCCAAGTGCTGGCTGGACGTTGTTGTGTTTTATTAAACTGCACTTTGCACTCCACACTTTATTAAAATTACCAACTAGAGATAGGTGTAAGTCCACTCTACACCTCGAGTTTTGGGTTCACTCTCCTTTTAATGTGCCTTTTGGGGGAGGAGGGCGTTTTCAGTCCACTGCTCCATGAGACTGGGTAGAAGCCTCTATCTATGCTGTCAATAATATCTGGGTCACCATTAGATTAGATTAGACTTCGTGCAACTTATCAATTAATTCAGCAGTTTCTCCGCAGTAATGGAAGGAAGTACAAATTCTTCCAATCTTGAAAAAAATCATGAGACCTATATCAATTGTCAAATTAAAGGTCCATTTCTCATTTGCCTTTTCCTTCAAAGGTCCTGGAGAGAGACATTGATGGACAATGTCCTCCAACACCCTGACTGACGGTGGACTGCCCGCTAATTTATAGATCAGCCCCATAGACACTACACTTCATCTCTCCTAAAGAAACCCCCAGTAAACTTTCCAGTCACCAAACCAGAGCATATCACAATCAATGTATTAGCTATTAACCTTTTACAAATTTGTAAAATAATAGCCAGATAATATGAATCTGGTATTTGTCCTTTAAAAGCACTCATTTTAATATTCACATTCTGTAAAAATACATGGCTTTCCTAAATGGGAAATTTTGCAATTGTTCGGTTGTAGAACTGGTAAGGGTGTATTCTTTGGTTAATGAACAGCGTAGCGTCTATTTGCTGCAACACAGAGTAGTTAATATTTTTAAACCACAAAACAAATGACAAGAAAGAAGAATTTTTCAATAAATGTTCAAATATGTCTCCATATTCCAGCTGCAGATGTGGATCAACCTTGCGATTTATCCACTGGATGCCTTGTAATTGCGCGTTCCTTGAATGGTGAAAAATATCTATTAGCAGAAATACAAAAATCACTTAAAGTTTTTAGACCTGAGTTTTACTTTACTTGCCTTTATTAAGCAAACACTTTCTTGTTTGGAGGGTAGTATCTACATGTACAATTTGTTTTCACCCACATTGTAAGCTGGCAATTTCTAAAAAGTTCTAGTAAATTGTCTTTGCAGAAAAATAGAACCCCCTATTAAAAAAAAGCCTAAAAAGCCCTTCACAAAATTTCAATGCAGTTCGAATAGATGTGAAAGAGAAGAATATCAAAATGAGCTATGGGCACGCCCTCAGTGACCCCCTTGAAGGTGACCTGCTCCTTCCATACTTCTATCACAATCTGTGTGCTTTGAGCTGGACCAGAGCTCTTAGCTCTTTTTCTGCCTCCCCGCAGACTCCCCGCGACAGCCTGGCTAGCGGGTGATGATCACATCCCTTGCACTCTGCACAGAACTCAGTGGCTTTGCCAGGAGAACTGTGCACCAGAGGAAGGCACTTGGTATACAATTTTAGGGCAATGCGTAGACGATTGACTGAACTTCCCTAGTGGTTGCACCTCTAGTACAAGAAGGTTGATATATGAAGGCTGCAAGCCCTCACCACTCACTAAAGCAGAACTGTGCACTCATCAAATGAATACCTTATTTCTATCTCTCAAATATTACTTGCCTTTGTGGGGTTCCTACTTATGTGGGTTGCACCAACTACATGAAGACATTAGGACAACAGGGTTGTCATGCTGGGGGCAGCCGGACGAGGGTTGCTAAGACTTCTCCTGATAAGGCTGCTGTTGCCTTCTGAGAGCACCCATTATACAAACACTTAAATGTATAAATAATTAAAAAGACCAACATTGCAAAACTGGCTTCAGAACCTCTAAAGACACCTACTAAGGAAAGGAGAGTCAAGAGTTTCAAACTGAAGGACTCCTAGAGAACTGCCATGAAGGGGATATTTTATGTAATTTGGGTGACTTCCAACAGAAGACAGTCATACAATAGTTGGTAGACTTGGAGCTTTTCTGAGGCCCATTCTGATGCTAAATGATGGACAAGAAGGTGGGAATAACACTTCCATTGGAATCTGATGGACCAGAATCATTGTCTTACCTTGAGTGTTAGAGAGACGATTCCCGAAGATGCTAATGCAAGCTCGCGATAGCGGGTGGTCCCTGAGATTAGAGGCACCAGACTTTAAGTGACGGCCTCATCAAAGTGAGCCTCTGCCAGGGTTTTGTATTTTCAGAAGTGCTATCTTGGCAAAACATGATCTAGATTGAATCCTTGACTGCAGGAATACATATCACACCTTTTCTTTTTGATGCTCTACAGCCTTTAAAGCTGATCTGTTGCTTGTGACAACTCTTAGTCATGCAAACAGAGGTAAGTGGTATATATGATGCACCCTTGATGATTGTGTATTTTTAACCTCATCACTGCGGCGCTAATTCCGCCGCAGTGCTGAACATTCCGATCGCGGGCGTGGTCATGACGGCTCCCGGCCGTCATCAGCACACGCCCACCGTGACTCATGACGGCCAGGAGCCGTCATGAGCATCGAAGAGGTTAAGAGTACACCATAATAATAACAATCATTCCTTTTTATACATCATAGAACTGCTGCTCAACTCAATGGTACACATTCTATCGATTATGAATAGACGAAAGGCTGAATTATCCTGGCCAGGATTCAAACAAGTGACCTGTCTGGTGTACAAATGTTTCTGCACCTGTGTGTCAGCTTGCAGACATTAAACTAGGAGGTAGGACACTTCAATAGTGAATTTGCAAGTTCGATAAATCTTTGGCTCAATCACAGGTGCTCCAGCGGTGTTTTCTACTTGGGAGCTATGGCCAGACATTTCTGCTGCTCCTGGTCTAGATTTAAGAGTTTTTTGTGCCTTGTCCTTGATAGCATAGGGTAGACATGTTTGCAACACATGAGCCAACAGACCTATCTGCTAGGGTTGCTGCTGATATTGGCCTTCTGTGGCTGTATAGAAATCCTCTAGCACAGACTGTGCATACTCGAAGGTCGGTCGGTCTTCAGGCCTGTTCTTCCAGCATATCATCATAATGTCGTACAGTTCCTGAGGGCAGTTTTCTGGACGGGACATTCGGTAACCGCGTTCCAGGGCACGGATCACCTCAGGATTAGACATACCTGTAGTTAAAAATGCAGAAAGCATGCAGTGTATGAATGGTGGAGAGAGGAAGAGTGATAGGCAAAGAGGTGGGAGATAAACTGAGATCATTGCGTATCTTACGTTTACGATTAAATTGGCGTATACCACGTGGGGTATGTTACAACATAGTCATGAGGGAATGCATACTTCACAGGAACTACAAACATGCTTGTATTTCTTTGCCAAAATAATTCTGCCTTCTTTGAAAGAATGCATTTGTACAGTTGTAGGGCAATCTGACAAATGGATACAGCTAACAAGTGTGAGGATACATCACACAGAGATAAATACAAACCAAATGGAGGTAAATATTTGTGAATGAAACTCGCAGGGCAACGCTGCAGTTGACCACATTCTGCCTCATCAAATGCCACCAACTAGTCCAGGAGGAAGACTTAGGATCCCAGAAACTTCACATAAGTTGTGAAGTCCTGCAGGTCTCAATTCTCTCCCCATCACATTCAACCTGTACATGGAACTCTGTCTCAGCTCAATCACAGACAGTGGTATCAAGCTCCATAGGTGTGTTGAGGATACATAACTCTACTTGAAAATATCAATCAAAGAAACCCTAGCAGAGTGTATAGACAGTAGCTCCAACAGTGGCAAAGAAATATTTGTCATAATCAAAGACTTAACTTCACAAGCCGCCACCACAGCATCACACCCTTGTAAGAACTACGTGACAACCTCTTGGAATTCTTCAGCAACAAAACCAAAGCCATCTGCAACAATATTGACCCTCAACTGAACCCCTTTACCCTCAACCCCAGCCTTCCCACAAACACCCATGGAAAAACCTGGACTGCCTGGGAAACACTCACCAAGAAAGGACAGCCAACATAATGAGGATCATTCATCCCGGGGCACCAACGGATCCCTGCTTCCACCACATCTACAATATGGGCACCACCCTTATCAGACAAGTCCTCACCTGCATCCTGAACAGCTCCATCAACTTCGAGGTATTACTGGATGTCTGAAAACATGCAATGGTCCACAAATTGGTAAAGAAAACCTCCGCAGACCACACATAACTAGAAAACTACTGCCCGATCTCCCTTCTACCCTACCCAGCAAAGGTCATGGAAAAAGCCATAGAGAAGCATCTCTCTCACTACTTCAATGCACACCAGCCCTTAGACACCACGCAATTAGGTTTAGAGTCTAACCACAGCACCAAGACTGCCCTCATCGCAGCAACTGATGAGGATCAGACTGATCCTCTACCATGAAGACACAGTGCCCCTTATACATCTTGACCTCTCTGCATCTTTCAACGCTGTCTCCAACTCCACCCTGATCAGACAACTACATCAAACAGGCATACAAGGACCCCCCCTCAACTGGGTCTGTTTCTTCCTCACAGAAAAAACACAAAGAGTCTCCCTGCCACCCTACACAACAGAAGCCAAGAACCTCATTGCGTAGTTCCCCAAGGATCATCTCTCAGTCCAACCTTATTCGAAATATACACAGCTCCACTAGCAGACCTCAACAGATCATATAACATAAATATATACTCTCCTATGCAGACAACATTCAACTGATACTCTTCCTGTCAGACAAGACCTCCACTCCAAAAAAGAACTTTGGCACATGCATGTCTGCTGTAACGACATGGATGAAATCCAAGTGCCTTAAACTAAACACTGACAAAACTGAAGGTGTGATCTTTGGAAAGATAGCCTCCACTCGGAACTCCATCTGGTGGCCAATTGACCATGGCCCCTCGCCCATCCCTACTACCCACGCAAGAAGTCATGGAATCATCCTGGGTGATAAGCTCAACATGACAGCCCAGGTAAACACAGTGGCCTCCACTTGCTTCCACATCTTTAGGATGCTGCAAATGAACTTCGAAGGGCTACCAGTGAACACCATGAAAATGATCATCCTGATCACCAGCAGACTCTACTACGGCCACTCACTCTATGTAGAAATCACTACGAAGCTCCTTAACTGGCTCCTGACCACTCAAAACGCTGCTGTGAAACTCATCCTCAGCCTACCTTGTTGCAATCAAATCACCCTGCATCTTGGAGAACTGCGTTGACTCCCAATCCACAAACGCACCCAGTTCAAACTAATCACACCCACACATACAAGGCACCACAGAAAACTGACCCTGCATACCTTAATACCTTGACATACACTTCTACACACATCCCAGGCACCACCGCTGAGCCGAACTCCCACTGGCCCGCAAACCCTGCATCCGCAAAGCCACAACCGGAGACGGTACCTTCTCCTTTATCTCCCCAAAGCTTGGAATGACCTCCCTCTCCACATCAGAGACTCCTTATCATTTCATGAGCTCCGCAAGAAGCTGAAGAGCTGGCTCTTCGAGTATCCTCATCAAGGAGACAGCTGCCTATCTCAACTGCTATGGATCTGGATATCCTCACGGGGAATTACTGCACTATACACCTACATAAAGCATACTTACCACATTGTACACAATGCAACACTTCTCATTACAGACATGAAGAAATCTGAGATCATCTGAACACTGATAGAATCTACCACAAAGAGTACATAATCTTCAAGACAAACTGCATCACCAGAAAAGGTGCCTCAACATGCCTGGCTGAAAAAATAACCACCTTCGGTAGTCAAGACTACACAAGGAAAGACAATATTACACCATTTTACCACGCTATGCATGTTTCTATGTGTGCTAGTGTGTGCCAAGTGGCAATGGTGAATACACGTTGATGGGGCTCTCTGCAGAAGGTGGTGAAGGGCCCCTCAGACTTCTGTATCCCATAGATATTCATAGACATTGCCTGATTGGGGGGGACTTCTGTTGGGTGGGGTCCCCCTTTCACAGCAGGGGTCTGGTTATGGCCTTGTGGTGGTGCTATGCTTTGTCTGTTATGCATCCTTTTCTCACCTGGATACGGGGTGCGTCCGTAGGTCACAATCTCCATCAGGAGGATCCCAAACGACCAAACGTCAGATTTTATGGTGAAGGAGCCGAAGTTGATAGCTTCTGGTGCTGTCCACTTAATTGGAAACTTGGCACCTGTGGGAAGATCAGAAATTGATATCATAATCTGAGCGACCACTTATCAAGAAGACCACTAACTGAATCTTATCTAGGTACTTATGCACTGCTGTTACTACCACTCATCTGTCCCAGCTATGTTTATGTTATTAACTTTAGATGGACTGATGGCTCATGACACCAAGTATAATACCTAGTTACACATTACTTTTGGGATAGGGATACCACCCTCTGGGAAAATTATGGTAGAGGCCTAAACACAAATAGTACACAAATCGACAAACTGATAGACTGTGTATATCAATACCAGGCAGAAGCACACTTTTGAAAATTGTGATTTTGCTTTAACTACAATATCTACTCCTTTTTCTTGATTGGTATTTTGGTAGTGGAGAATTCACTGCAATACAGCATCACAGACAGGCTGATGCTTTTAAACTGTAATGATACCCACCTAATGGGCCACAAACCTATGATGGCACAGGTCGTAGGGGACCTTCCCTTGAAGATGTTTATCCTAAAGAATGACCCTTCCCAAATCAAGAATCTGTCCTCAAAAAACACACAAGGCCCACATGACTTCTCACTAGCTCTAGAGGGAAACAGATTACTGTATTTTTCTTCTTTCATAGGCGATTGAATTGATTCTAGGGTAAACCTAAAACAGAGTAGCTGTTGCTCAACTTGGAATTATTGGCACAAAAATGAATCCCCGTCTAGTCCTGGCCAGGATAAGGGGGTTTCTTCTCTTAGTGGATATGACAAAATGCAGTTTTCATTATTACATCGTAGATTTCTCGTTGATTATTTTTTCTCTGCCCAATACCGTAGATGGATGACCATTCTTTTAAGTGGAACTGTTTTTCAAGCAGGCACTGGGAGGAGGAGGAGGATGAGAAATCACTCCGTCTGTGCTATTTTATTTTTGGGCTTAAGCAGAATAATCATCAGTATAGTAGCACAAGTTACTTACCTTCGGTAATGATATATCTGTAATAAACAGTAGTTAGTGTTAGATTCCTTACCTTAGACTATCCCCAGGTGTCAGACTGGATCCGGAAAGTTTTGAGTAGCAGTACCCCTTTGCTTCGGTAGGCGTCGTCTGCGGCTCTGTGTCCGTTGTCGTTGGCGCCGGGATGACGTCGTCGGAGTACTTAGACGCCGCCCTCGCGCGCTGACGTCGGTTCTTATACACAGTTTCTCGGCGCCAGAAACGCAGAGCCATGATAAAAACCGACACTGGTGCCATGAAACTAGGGCCCTCAAAGGGAAGAACCTTAACCCTAGATATCGGTTCGCAGAACGGGGAAGATGGGTGGGGTGGTAGGAATCTAACACTAACTACTGTTTCTTACAGATATATCATCACCGAAGGTAAGCAACTTGTGCATCTGAAAGAAACAGGTTATTGTTAGATTCCTTACCTTAGAATTGATACCCCAGCAATACCAACCCCGGTGGTGGGTCTGCGAACCAATGATCACACCAGAAAGTCCTAGAGAACAGAACGGCCGAAAAAGCCATCTCTCCGGACTTGGCTGTCCAGGCTTTGGTGTCTAGCGAACGTGTGCAGCGAGGCCCACGTAGCTGCCTGACAGATGTCCTTCAAGGGGACTCCCCGACCCAGGGCAGTAGTAGCCGCCGTGGCCCGAGTGGAATGGGCACGCAGGCCCACAGGAGGCTCCTTTTTAGCCAGTGAATAACAAGCCATGATGCACAAAATGACCCATCGAGAAATGGTTCATTTGTGCACCGCCCGTCCCTTCTTAGCGCCCACGTAACCAACAAAGAGCTGGTCGTCCACCAGGAACTGGCGTGTGCGGTCCAGATAGAATGAGAGCGCACGTTTTGGGTCCAGATGGTGGAACCTCTCTTCCTCTTTCGAGGGATGCGGAGGCGGAAAGAAGGTGGGCAAGGTGATGGACTGCCCGATGTGGAAGGCTGTGACTACTTTGGGCAGGAAAGAGGGATGTGTTCTCAAGACAACTTTGTCCGGATGGACAGAGAGGAAAGGAGGTTGAGAAGAAAGAGCCTGGAGCTCACTCACTCTCCTGGCAGAGGTGATGGCAACCAGGAATGCAGTCTTAAGAGTTAGAAGTCGAAGAGGGCAATTGTGAAGTGGCTCGAAAGGAGCGCACATTAACTAAGTCAGAACAAGGTTCAAGTCCCACTGAGGCATCAGGAAAGGAACAGGAGGAAACATGTGAGTGATGCCCTTCAAGAATCTATTAACAACAGGGGACTTGAAAAGAGAAGGCTGATCAGGAAGCCTCAAGAAGGCTGAAATGGCAGAGAGGTAGCCTTTGATAGTGCCCAGAGCAGTGCCCTGCTGGGCAAGAGAAAGAAGGAAGAGGAGAACATTTGAAAGGGGGCAGAAAGTGGATCCACAGCCTTTGCTGTGCACCATGCCACAAATTTGTTCCACCTGCAGGTGTATACCGATTTTATGGCGGGACGCCTGGCTGCCAGAATCACATCACAGACTTCAGGAGGCAAGTCAAATGGCCTCAACTGTCGCCGCTCAATCTCCACGCATGGAGGTGGAGACTGGACAGGTTCAGGTGGAGGACCGTCCCCTGCTGCTGCGACAGAAGGTCATCCTGAAGAGGCAGACGAATCGGGGGATCGACTGACATTCTGAGTAGCTCGGAATACCAGTATCTTCGTGCCCAGTCCGGAGTCACAAGGATGACTTGGGCCCGGTTATGCCTGATCTTCTGCAGCACTCTGGGCTGAAGTGGTATAGGCAGAAAGGCGTACAATAGACTGGAGCTCCATTCGCGACGAAAAGCGTCTCCGAGCGAGTGCCGCCTTGGAATTTCCAACTCGCAGAACGGATGACATTGCGCATTCTCTTCGGTGGCGAATAGATCTAACCAAGGCTTTCCCCATTGCTGAAAGAGACCGTGCGCCACATTCGAGTTCAGACGCCATTCGTGATCCATCATGCACCGAAAGCTGAGTTTGTCTGCCCTGGCATTCAGAGAACCTGCCCGGTGTTGAACCACCAGAGTGACGCCCTGGTGTTCCAGCCACTGCCAGAGGCGCAGAGCCTCCTGGCAAAGGGTCCACAACCACACCCCACCCTGTTTGTTGCAGTACCACATGGCAGTGGTGTTGTCCGTGAACACCTGCACTACACTTCCCCGGACAGTGGGAAGGAATGCCTTCAGTGCAAGTCTGATCACCCGCAGCTCCAGAAGGTGGATGTGGAGCCGGGACTCCGCCGGAGACCAGAGGCCTCTGATCTCTGCCTCTCCCATGTGGCCCCCCAGCCCAGGAGGGACACATCCGTCACTACTACGTGCTCCGGTTGGGGTAGGGAGAGGGATCTGCCGCTGACCCAATCGCGGTCCGTGAGCCACCACTGCAACTGTCTCGCAGTGCCCTCCGAGATCAGGACGAGTTCGGACAGGATGCCCTGATGCTGGGCCCACTGAAACTTCAGGTCCCACTGCAGAGCCCACATCCGCCATCTGGCGTGATGCACCAGAAGGATGCAGGGGGCCATCAGCCCCAGAAGCCGCAGCGTCAACCTGACCGAAATTCTGGATAAAGGCTGAAAGATCGGAATCAGAGCCTGAATATCCCGAACCCGCTGTTCGGGAGGATAAACCTGAAACTGCGCCGAATCCAGAACCGCTCCGATGAAGAGGAGCTTCTGAGAGGGACACAGGTGTGACTTCGGCACACTGATGGAGAACCCCAGCAGGTGAGGGGATGTCGGCCGTAGTCTGGAGGTGGCGGACGAATGTCTGGGGCGAGCCTGCCTTCAACAACCAGTCGTCGAGATAGGGGAAGACTGACACCCCTAATCTGCGCAGATGATCTGTGACCACCGCCATCACTTTCGTGAACACCCGAGGGGCGCTGGTAAGGCCGAAGGGGAGCACGGTAAACGGGAAGTGCTCGCGGCCTACCGTGAACCGCAGGTAACGCCGGTGGGCCGGCAGGATGGGGATGTGAAAATATGCGTCCTGTAAGTCCAACGCTACCATCCAGTCTTGTGGGTCAGCATCTTGAACTTCTCCTTCTGGAGGAAGCCGTTGACGTTCCGCAGGTCCAAGATAGGGCGTAGGCCCCCTTTGCCCTTCTTGGGAACCAGAAAGTAGTGGGAGTAACAACCACACCCTACTTCTGGCCCAGGAACGTGCTCGATGGCCCCCTTAGCCAAGACGGCCGTAACTCCCTCTTGCAGAAGTTGCAAGTGATCTCCCGACACGCGGTGGTACTGCGGTGGCATGGCTGGAGGGGTCGGCTCGAAGGGGCGGGAGTAGCCCCTTCCGACGATTTGCAGCACCCACCTGTGATGGTGCGCCAGTGGAGGAGGTGATGGCGAACCCTGACCCCCACTGGCATCAAATGGGCCTGAAAGCTCGGACTAGAAAGGCTTTGCGGTGGATGCTGAGGGGTGGATGTGAACTGGCCTCGCTGCTGTCCCCTGGCACCGCCACGGCGGTTACCACATCCGCCGCCGCGCTGGATGTTAGTCTGCGGCCCGTGGCTGACAGGACGGGAAGGGGCGCCCCTTCCTTGGCCACGAAAGGAGCAAAAGGCAGAAGTTTGCTGGCGCTGGCCCGACAGGCCCATGGACTTGGCCGTAGCCCTGGAGTCATTGAGACGCTCAAGTGCACTGTTTGCCTTGTCGCCAAAGAGGCGTCGGCCATCAAACGGCATGTCCATGAGTGAGTTCTGGACATCAGCTGAAAAGTTGGTGGACCTCAGCGTGGCATCGAACCGCCACTGTCGTGGAAATCGCCCTGCCCAGCGAGTCCGTGGTATCCAGCCCACATCGAATAGAGTACCGTGCAGCATCTCGCCCTTCCGCAAGGGCTTGAGCGAGTTTTACCCGGGCCTCCTCTGGGCAATCTGGCAGCACTTCCGCGACCGTGTCCCACAGAGAGTGGGGATAACGTACCCAAAAGGCAAGCGGTGTTGACCGATCGTAAACCCAAACTAAGTAAGGAGAACAGCTTCTTACCAAACTGCTCATACCTTTTGGATTCCCGATCAGGTGGAGCAGTCGGGAATGCGGTCTGGGAGTTAGAGGCCTGGGTAACCAGGCTCTCGGGGTGGGTGGACAGGAAGCTAGGGTCGCCCGGGGCCGGGCGGTGGAGTCTTGCCATGTTCCGATCTACAGGGGGGCCTGTAGCGGGCCGGGACCAGGTGCCCAACAGAACATAACTAAGGGCCTCATTAAACAGCAGTAGAGGCTCCAAAGAGCTTGCCTGCGGTTTAAGGACCTCGGTGAGGAGGTTAGTCCTCACGGCCGCGACGGGGAGCTCAAGAGCCAAGGCCTTGGCCGCCCTCGTCAATACCACGCTGTAAGCTGCCCCCTCCTCCGTACCCACGGTAGGAGGGGAGACACATCCAGTGTCGGGCGAAGTGTCCAGACCACTGGCCTCCCCTAGCTCAACTGAACTGTCCTGAAACGACTGGCACTCCCGTGCCGGAGGGTCCTCAGACCCCTCCCAATCCTCCTCGCCTCCCATATCCTGATAGTCAGGTGCAATGGATGGGGCTGGATCCAAGAAGAATTGCTCTTCTCTCGGCGTTGAATGCGGCGTCGAGTGACGCCGGTCCGACATCGAGTGACGCCGATCCGACGTCAGACCCGGATCGAGGGAGGGACCGGGGACAACGTCGTCCAGGGACGGCATCGGGGGCGACACCCTGGGGGTCGGCGCCGGCGGAGGGGTCGTAAGGTCGACTAGTGGCAACCCGGATCCGCCGGGACCGAAGTCGTCGACGGCGCCGGGGCTGAAGCACCCGACGGCGCCGGGGACGAAGCACCCGGTGCGCTTGGGCTCCCAGATGGGACCGTGGGGCCCGAAGGCGCCACAGCGGGACCCGACGGAGGAGAGAGCGACCTCATGGCCATGAGGAAGGCATCGATCTCCTCCGGCATCGCGTTCAGCCCAGGGACCCACGGGTATGGAGCGTGCGAGCGTCGGGGGGAGTCGGAAGAGCGATGTCGTCTCTTCGACTTCTTGGGCCTCTTACCTGAGGACTTGGAGCCCGACAAATGGTGTTGACTCACTGAGCTGCGAGGACTGTGGCCCTGCGACCGGTCCTTCGACCTCCTCCTCGACCTGGACCGTGAACGGCACGGGCCGACTGCCAGAGCTCGAGGCTCTACGGGACCGCTCCCGCCTAGCCTTCGACGTCAAGGCCCGGCAGTCGGGGCACGACTTGTGGTCGTGGTCGGCCCCAAGGCAAAACAGGCACCGATGGTGGGGGTCGGTAACCGACATCAGGCATAGGGTTTGAACCCGGGCATCCCTACCGGCACAGAGAGTCTACTGACTCGAAAAAGGACCCAAAAATGATCGAAAAAGTTAGTCAAAAAGTGACTAAGAAGTACTGCTTTTTCCGGATCGGCGCTTGCTGGTGCGGAAAAAAGAAGAACTGATGTCTAAGTACTCCAAGGACGTCATCCCGGCGCCAACGACGCCGACGATGATGCGGAGCTGCAGACGACGCCTACCGACACGCAGGGGTACTGCTACGCAAAACTTTCCGGATCCAGTCTGAGGCCTGGGGATATTCTAAGGTAAAGAATCTAACACTAACCTGTTTCTTTCAGATAAGCTCAACTGAAGTCCTGAATCTCTAATTTGGCTTCTATTGGTACAAGACTGACATACTGCTCAAGAAATGATGAGACAGAATAAATATTCACATATATGGTGATGAACTGGTAAACCTTCTGGACCACAAGATAATGAAGGAGTCTCAACAGTCATCTAACTGAATTGAACAACATTGCTTTGCCTAGAAGAACTGGGACCCTGTGCAATGCTCCCAACAGCATTCTGCCAACAGAGTTTGGTGGCCGGGACACTCTGTCAACATGTACTGGATATCCCGTCTGCTGTATTACATGTGTCATTGGCTAAAATGCACTTGTAATAAGGAGGACCGACCTCTACCACATTTGTCATGAAATATCTTGTCGGCCAAACTCTAAATAAGGCCCTTAATGTACATATGGTGAATGTAAATGGGAATGACTTACGTAGTCAATTTATATCTTGTAAATATGGCAACGATTGTCCTCCTCAACCAACGTTAGACATCGTTGCTAAGGAATGTGCTTTTAAAGGTACTTTCATCCATCTATCCATTCATGCATCCACCCATCACCAAAAGGAGCATTTTACAACTGACTGAGAAATAATTATTTTAGAGAAACAATGTAGAAAGTTGGTAATATGGCTGTAAAGCATTCTCCCTCACTGTGTGTGCAGTACGTACTTAAGAATGTGTACATTTATAATATGAGTACTTGTATGTATACTAAGTAACCTAAAGGCTCATGATCATAAAACTTAGTCAGACAAAGACAGCACTAATGCCAAGTATAAATTCTGGTGAACGCACTCTCCATTTACACAGAGTATGTTTACCTGGGGTCTTTGTCCATCAATAGGTGTGTTTGCCCATCAGCATGTGGGGGGAAGGTAGGGGGTTAAAAAACTGTAAATACATACATAATACTTACCTGCTGGTCGCCAGCCGCCGCCTCTTCTCCAACACAGGAAACTGGAAGCACCCAGGCTCACAGACACCCATAGCCAATCACAACATTGCTGTCACCAGCATGACAGTAGCGTAATTGTTGCTCTGTGCGCCATGGTTCGGCCCTCAGACAAGGAGTGGGATGCTGTGAATGTTTTGCACCCAGTCTGTGCATTACAGCTGGTGGAGAACATGCAAAGTGCGCATGACGGTGTGGCCGGCACAAGATGCTCGACCAAACCACCATGATCACTTATGGTGCAGCAACCACTACTCCTCCCTCTGGCGTCATGCTAGCCCAGCCCCATGTTAACTTGGCTGCACTTTAACTAAATGATAATAACATTCTATTTTCTCTTAGAGCAGTGGGGCAACAAGTCTCTCCCTTAGCGGAGGAGCCGCCGCTGTGTATAAATATCAATGATTGTTTGGTTGTCCCCACCGGAGTGTGTTTGCCTGTCACAAAGTGTATGCTTGTCTATGTGTCTTTATTCATTACTGGATGCATGTTCAACCACCAGAGTATGTTAGCCTGTCTGAGTGTATGTTTGTCTGATGACTCTATGTTTGCTCATCTGTGTGTGTTGACCCTTCATTTAGTGTTTATTTATTTGTTACTTAGTGTGTTGTTACGACTATTTCATTGTCTGTCAGAGCAAATGTATTCCCCACACTGGCTGTATGTTAATGAGTGTCTGTTTCCCAGTGTAGACAGTGTTTCAGTCTTTGGATTTTCTGTTGCATATCACTGTTTTCAGGAGTGTTTGGAGAAGTGAAGCAACTGGAGTGAACAGGATTACAACCTACAGAATTCCTTAGGTTACTAACAAAACCCCAGGAGAGGAGTACTGCATACTTGGTGGCATGAAGTCATCTTTTAACTTTAGTCTTTGTCTGTCACTGACTCTATGTCTGTCTCTTCAATGAGTGATCATTTGTTCATGAGAGGATGTATGTTTAAACAATCACTGCAGAAAATCGACTTTTTCCTGTATGGTCAACCTGGATGTTTTGCTGTTTGCTAGACCCCATATTATTACTAGCTTTAGAACTCTGTGCACTTTAATCCTACTAATCAAAAGTTAAATGCGACTAGTGGGCTGCAGCCCCTATTCTGCGATCCACTATAGTAGAAGTGCAAACGTGGCTTTAGGCCAACCACTGTAACTTGCATGAAGCAGTGTAAAAACTGCAATTTCACTGGTCAAAAGAAACCACTTTGACAGATCAAAACCTTCTTTTTAAATAATTATAAGTCCCTCCTATGTTGGCCTTGTAGTACACAAGACAGTCTGCCTGGTATTAAAAAGTGGGACAAGTACAAATGTAATATTAACGTGTCCTAACAGTGACTAGCTCCCAAAAGCTATTTTACACAGTGGCAGGCCGAGCTGTTTTATAAAGACAACCAGAGCACGGATTACAATCCTAACACGATATCTTGGGATAGGACTAGCTAGAAAAATAATTACACATTTATGTTTAATAGTTGTAAAAATGCAATTCAATGGTAAGGTTGATTTTAATAAATATTATTGAAAAGTAACTTCTAGAAAGTTGCTCTTTACCTACCTGAACTGTCAGAGGGTTAATTAGCATAATCTACAAGATCTCTGCTTATAATTAGATTTACATGGGTCTGAATTGCCTCTCAGGAGCAAACAACAGGCTGACCCTAACGGGCAGAAATTACTCCTCCATAAAAGTAGGCTAAGGTTCTGGGACTTGCTAAAGTTTTGAAGACATTTCTGTCTAATGATTACACCCTCTTAATTCAGCAACTGGGAGGGCAGTGCAAATTTCCATTCAATCCAGTAAATCTAATTGATCTGTAGCCAATTTCGGGCACTCGCGAAGGTCGTATTGAATGGTGCTAATCGGTGGTGAGATGAGGACAGTTACAAAACTATAATACATACTCCTCTAAGCTCAGGAGAATATGCAGGGTGGTGCTGTGGGCTTCTTTTGACAGCACAGGGTCAAAACATGCTTCACAGATCTGTTGAGCCACATGTAACACTTGAAACAGGATCCTAAAACAAATCTTGTGTGTCCATTGTCTGGTTGCCGAAGGACCGTGCTTTCTCCTACCGGAATCCTGTCTCTGAATTGTATACACAACACTTAAGTAGCACTTGAAAGGAAGGGAACAGGCTGCCAAGGGAATTCTTGTATATCCACTGTCTGGTTGCGGAAGACGCCTACTTTTGTCTTGCCAGATCCTGTCTCTGGTTTATTGTGGATACAGTGGCTGCCTGAAACTGGACTTTAATGTTAGATGTGGGAGGACATTAGGATTACCAGGACGCAGGTTTAGTGTGGGAGAAGACTTTTGCAATCTTTATAATTCCCAAAGTAGGTAGAGTTGACCCTGCTTTTGTCCTACCAGAATTCTGTCTCTGGATTTTATATACAACACTTTAGTACTCGAAAGGAAGGGAACACAATGCCTGGGGACAAAGATCCCAAAACAATTCTTGTATATCCACAGTCTGTTTGCAGAAGAAGCCTGCTTTTGTGTTACCAGGATACCATCTCGGTTTATTGTGACTACAGTGGCTGCCTGAAGCTGGACTTTCGTGTTAGATGAAGGAGGACATAAGTATTAACATAGTACACTCACCATACACCCCCAAGCCTCAGGGTCCAAGTTTAGTGTAGCAGAGACTTTTGCAACCTTTATAATTCCCAAAAGGGGTAGAGTTTGACCCGGTAAATTAATCCGTTGGTTATGGTATGTCCAGGAGTCATTCCCTTCCACTAACTTATGCCAGCAATACATGTGGCATCTCTAGGCACCTACTTCAGAACACTACTGGACCTGAGTAAGAACAGAAGAGGACTAAACCTACACTCTGTGATCTGAAAGGAGCCCTGAAGGATTGGACCTGCTCCCTCTAGGACAAAGACGTGGCATCCAAGGGTCATCAGACTGATCTACTGTTCATGCTTCAGGGATACAACTAACAGTTAGAGGCCTTCTCTGTAACTGCCTAGCTGACCAGTGGCAACTGACTTGGCCTGGACCCAGCTGCTGGCCTGTGTCTGACACCCTGTGAGTCTCTAATTGCCTAAAATGAGACCTTGGGTGGGGTATGGGGGCCTTTAAAAGTGTATTACTGTGGTGGATTTTGATTTAAAGGAATAAGTCTGAGTAAAATCTTTGACCAGGGCAAACTGGTTGGTGTATCCGATCTGCGCTCCATCACAGACTCCATGAATTGCTCCTAGTTCTAAGTCTACCGGGACCTTTGACTATCATTGGCACTTTTTGCTTCTTGGCACTATTTCTACTTAAAACTTTAAAAATTCATATCTCTGGTTACCCTTATTATATTTTTCACATTTTGTTTATAAATCTTTACTCTATTATTCTAATTTGGTTATACATTTTTAATGTTTTGCATTTTTTATTTATTACTGTTTTAGAAGTGCATACATTCTTTACAAATTACCCTACGTTAAGCCTGTCTGCTCTGAGACAGAGCTAACATGGAACTGAGCTCAGGTTAATTTAGTGACTTTAAGGGTTCATCCAGACCAGGGTTATGATTGTTATTTCAGGTAGGTATCACCCCCTCAACTGATAATCCAATTTCTTACAATCACCCGCTAAGTAGCATGCTACCCATGGCCAATTATGATTCAGCATCTCGCCAGGGGTATGAAGGTCTACATTGAAATGCAGTCACTAAGGGCCATATGTATCATAGTTCCGTTTTGCGAATTCTAAATAGCGATTTTTAAGGAATCGCTATTTAGAAATCGCAAAAAGGTATGTATGAAAAAAATCGCATTTTTTTTTGCAATTTCTTAATCTTCCTTATTTGCGAATTTGCAAGTTACGAATTCGCAAATAAGGAATTATTTCCCATTCATTCCTATGGGCCAGGAGGCCCATAGGAATGATTGTGAAATGCATTTCATTTTGCGATTCGCAATTTTCTAATCGCAAAATGAGATTGATTTCAAGGGTGCAGGGGTGTCTCAAGGACACCCTGCTGCACCCCTGAAATCAGCATGTGTGTGCATATGGCGCACATACATGCCCTATGGGCATGTATGTGCGTCACATGCCACATTCAAAAATGCCAATTAGTGTATTTTGAAAAAAAATCGCAATTTACCACCAACTGAAAGTTGGTGGTAAATTGCGATTTCTTAAGCTAAATTCGCTACAGTAAAATGCTTCATACATAGCATTTAAGGAATCGCAAAATTTTGATTCCTTAAATGCTATAGCAAAATAAGGAATCTCAAGTATTTGCGATTCCTTAAGATGCGATTTTTTGATACATATCAATTAATGCAAAACAGCCTTTTGCGACTCGCAAAGGCCGAAATTCTGAGAATTTCGGCCTTTGCGAATCAAAAAAGGCTTGATACATATGGCCCTAAGTGTATTTTTGTTTATTTCTGACTGTGTGTTTGTCTGTCTAAAAGCATATGTTTGTCTATTACTGAATACGTCTTTATGAGTGTGTTTTTGTCCACCAATGAGTATTTGTTTGCCCATCGATGAGTTTCTGTTTGTCTGTTAGTGTGTCTTGGTCCATCATGGTGTTTGTCTGTCCCTGACTGTATGTTTGGCTCTCACTGAATGTAAGTGTGACACTGAGTGCATGTTTGTATATGATTGACTGTATGTTTGGCCATCAATGGATGCTCGTTTGTAGGCTCCTCAATCAATGTATGTTTATCTGTTCATCATTGAATGTATATTTTTCTGTCCATCACTGAGAAAATGACTGTCTTCACTGAGGACCTGATTCACAAAGGGCCTCTGCACTCTTGGCGGAGGCCCCGCAGATGTGGGGGAGTCTGCTCACTCTGAGCAAAATCGCCGCATTGAGAATTCTCATTGTGGGGACTCCTCCCCAAGTGCTGAGACTTCCCCACAACTGCGGGGCCTCCACTGTAGGAAAGTGCCCTTTCTGAGATGGCCACTCCACTTTTTGCCCTAGTACTGATGCTTTATGACTGAAAGTACACTTGGTCTCTGCTAAACAGTACTGTTTCCGCAACTGAGGTAAATGTTTAGTTGTAACACCATTGGCAAGGACTTTAGCACCACTGTAAGTCTCTAGTAAATGGGACCCCTAGTACCCAGGGAATGGGTACTAAAGAGAGTTCCTATGGGCAGCAGCATGTATCATGCCACCCAAAGGAACCCACACAAAAACTGCATGCAGACTGCAATTTCAGGAAGCGTGAAATGGTGCAACCCATTTTGAAAACCCGATATGGCACACTCCTTGTTTGCCATGCCAAGGTACACTGTATATACTATATGTAAGTCACCCCTACAGCAGGCCTTGGAGCCCTAAGAAAAGGTACAGTATATTATATGTAAAAGCATATCTACCAGATGTGATGTCTAGTTCCATTGTTAGATATGCAAGTGATCAGACAGCCACCATAGGGACATGCAGTAGGCACTGGTCTTTACGAGTTACCCAGCTACATGATGGCTACACTGAAACTAATGGTGTTTGGTATCAAACACCTTGCCTTAATAAATCTTAACTGATGCCAGTACTAGATTGTAGAAAGCGGGCTCTGTATATACTATATCAAAATGAGGTGTAGTGTGCACAGAGTCCAGTGGATCTCCAAAGGAAGGCAGAAGTAAAAGTAGATAGCACCTTACTATCTATGTGTGGTAGTGTGAAAAAGCAGCAAGGCTTTATCAGAGGATAGTGTGAAGCATTTGTTGTACACACTCAATCAGCAAATGATCTCACACACTCAAAGACTGAACTCAGACCAATTTTGTTTGTATAAAAATATTATTACGTTATTTTATTTCTAGAACCAAGCCCAGCCTGGTGCAGGTAAGTGAAATTAATACTTTGCAAAATCTTATGCACAGTTTTACAAATGAATACAGATTCAAATTCAGTTGAATAAATTACAGGTAAGTTACTGTTTTGAAATTACTTTTCAGTTACTTTGCAAATTACTTTGCATGTTACTTATTGGATTACTTTTCAGATTACTTTTGCTGATCAGTGTGATATGCCTAGATATCACACTAAAAAAACAACAAAGGGTCTTGACTCTACTCAGTAAGGCTGAGCCAATATAACCAAAACCAAAACACAATGCCATTACTAATCACTACTTCACATAAAAATACAACATAGGGCTAATGAAAATGAATCAAAGGTACCTGACCAACGTATTTAAATTCTCAGTTTTATTTACAGAATTCTTTAAATTATTTTTAAACATTGCAAAAACTTTATCTGTTTCACTCAAAATTGATAATACAATGGAACACTCTGCAAATACAAATAATCACCAAAGAGACACCACACTCACTCTATCACTTCATGCATTCCATACACACTCATTTATAACCCAACCAACAATACAGACATACTGCAAGATACAACACATTCCCTAGTCAGTTAAGTCACACTGATTCATTTTTGAGAGGCAAAACCAAGAAGGAAAACCAGTGTAAAAAGCCAAACAACGGTAGAATTATGCTACAGTCTTTGAAAGGCAAACAAAATAATATCAATAATACATTCCAAAGTGAGCAAGAATTATTTACAGTGCACCAAAAACCAGTGCACCAAAAACCAAATTATTATCCAAACGTTTGTTTGACATAAAACAAAGCTAGGTCGACGCGTTTCGAACCCAATCATTAACAGGGTTCTCTTCAGAACCAAGAAATCTTAATCGATGTCTGTGTCCACACAACTCCTATCCGTGACTATTTCTTCAATGCTCACAAAAGGAGGAGGATTCTTTTAGTTGAGCTTTATTGTTCGTCTGTATGCCGAACGTCAGAGGTGTAAAGCGCCAGAATGCATGAAGTGACAGAGTGAGTGTGGTGTCTCTTTGGTGATTTCTGTATGTGTGCTCCATTGTATTATCAATTTTGAGTAAAACAGATAAAGTTTTTGCATTGTGTAAAAATAATTAAAAGAATTCTGAAAATAAAACTGAGAATTTAAATACGTTGGTCAGGTACCTTTGATTCATTTTCAGTGGCCCTATGTTGTATTTTTATGTGAAGTAGTGATCAGTATTGGCATTGTGTTTTGGTTTTGGTTAGATATCACGCTAAGACATCTCCTAGACAAAAGGTAAGTAAATCACTTTTAGCACATTTGCAGTTTTGTCAATATTTTATACAATATTTTAGCACACCACTAGTAAGTAAGCATGCTCTTTTTAAGTAACATCAAGATGGATGTTTGTATTTGACTGGGTGAATGTTATAGTGTGAAAGTAGATTGCTAAATGTTTGGAATATGGTTCTTTATCACTATAAGAGCCAACTAAGGTGTTTTGAACAAATGAAGGGTGAGAGTGTTTTTTAATTCTCTTTCTGTAAAGGCCTTTTAGGCACTGTTGGGGCCAAGTGGATTGTAATATTGGCATTATAAACTTCAGTTTAAAAAACAAAATGGGTGAAGCAATATAGTTTTAATTTCGGCAATATTTTGAAGTTATAGTATATGTTTTTATGTTCATATTAACTTAGATTTTATGTATATATGTGTTTATGTTTATAGATGCTCTAATACAACAGCAGTACGTTTTTGCCATAAATCTATCCAAACTATGTTACCCTAGATGTTGATGAACTACAAGACGCCAGGGTTCATTTGTAAAATTAATGCTGTGGGTTATGGCGACCTATGACAAAGATCATTGTCTGTTTTAACTCTGTGTTGTGTTTTCATGTTGTTCTTTATTGTGATTAATTTTGTTGCAATTTTATTAATGTAATGATTCTTTCTTGTGTGATTTTTGGATAAAATGTTTTTAACTTTGAATTAATTTTTCCTAATAAACTGTGATCACAAATGTACAAACTGTAGGTTTTTGTGTCAATACATTACAAACACTGGGTTAAGCAGTGCCCTCTTTGATTGCATGCCGAGTGCATGAGAATAGACTGGATGATGTGAAGTATTTCCTGAACAATTTCTGAATATAAAGTATTCCCAGGGGACACTTTGTTAGAGTTTCTGT
This sequence comes from Lissotriton vulgaris, assembly GCF_964263255.1. NCBI lineage: Eukaryota > Metazoa > Chordata > Amphibia > Caudata > Salamandridae > Lissotriton > Lissotriton vulgaris. The sequence goes on from NC_141695.1 coordinate 1,666,856,909, forward strand.
CTTAATTCCAGTGCTTTGGGTCACCAAGGGTTCCTCTCTTTTTCTAAATAATGGTTTATACAAAACAACTCCACAATTTGAACAATTTTCAAGCAATGCAATCCTATGGAGGAAAATAGAGTTATCGGCTTACAGGTAAGTAAAGATTTGTGAGAGTTGGTATTCTGGGGTTAGAACCAGGGTTCCCCCAGAGTCAAGGATGCACTCTTGTTACACCCTCAGCGGCACTAGGGCAGCTGGGTGCAGAGTGCTGAGGCCCAATGTTATTCAATGGGGGCCTCCGGTTTGTGGATGCTCACGAGCAGGCCATAAGGTTGTGGGAGTAAAGCTCCTGGTGCTATGCTCAGTGCAAAGGGGATCCGGTTTAGCACACAAAGTGCACAGCAGCGGTGCAGGGACATCAGGGTGCAGGGTGCTGTTTTGGCGCTGGGTGTCCTGTTGTTTTCAACGGGAGTTGCCGGTTTTGAGTTATGGCTGCAGGCTTGGTCCAGGAAGACTTCTGGGAGGAACAAACAGCTGGGCAGGTAAGTTGGAGGGGTAGGGGATGTAGGTGCACCTCGGTTTCTTTTCTCCAGGGCGCAGGGCGGCTGGACGCAGAGATGTCTTTTGAGGTCGGATTTCACCTTACCGGACCACTCGTGGTTGGGGGGGGTCTCCGTGCAGAGACTGCAGGTGACGTTGGAGAGTCCTGGAGGGTTCAACCCTCGGTGGACTCAGTCTCTGGAGCGGTGGGGGACCTTGCTAGGACTGGTGGGCCACTCGAACTCGGGCCGTAGGTGACTGGTGCAGCGGTGGTTCCAAGCGTCGGGTTTCTTTGTCCTCAAAAGGCTCAGAGTCGGTCTTTGTTGAAGGAAGTTAGTCCTCCCAGGGGTCATGGAGGTCACTGGCTGCAGGATAGGGGGACATTTGGCACAGGATGCTCTGGAAACTGCAGACGGGTCGGTAGGGCTAGGGCCAAGTCAGTTATTGTCTGCAGTCTCCTCTGGTGAGCAGCTTTCGTCCTTCTTCTTCTTTGGTTGCCGGAATCTGTCTACTTGGTTCAGGGCTGCACCCTAAATACTGTATATATGGGCGTTTTAGGGGTCTCGAGGTCAGTAGCCGATCGGCTACTGACCTTAGGGTGACTACACCCTTGGTGTGCTCACCCCACGTGAGGGAGTGGGCACAATCCCTTATCCTGACTGGGGAGTGCCAGCCATCTGCAATATGGCGGGCACTGAAGAGTGGGCTTCACCTCGCCTCCCCCACCTGAGGGGTGGGGTGGCAGAGGTGGACACACCTTCTGGGATGGCTAATTTTTCCTGTCTGTCTTCCTGCTGAAAGGAGGGGAGATAGGAAGTGGGCCTGCTCCTGATAGCAGGAGAGGCTGGGTGTCGCATTACAAAGGCGGCAAGGCCTTTGAAGCTCCCCTGCCACAGATAGCTCTCCTGACCTAGGGGAGGTGTGAACACCTCCACCCAGAAAACGGTTTGTTTCTTGGCTCAGGGAACGAAGGCTCCCACCCCGGGGTCCAGAAACATGTCTCGTAGTGGCAGGCTGGTGTGTATCAGTCAGGGAACTCACCAGAGATTGGTCGTTTTTCTGGGGGCATCTCTAAGATGCCCTCTGAGTGCATTTTTAATTGAATCCCACACTAGCATCAGTGTGGGTTTAATGTGCTAAGAAGTTTGATACCAAACTTCCCAGTTTTCAGTAAAGCCATTATGGTGCTTTGGAGATCGTAATGACAATCTCATAGCACCATATGTTTGGCATTACTGCACTCACAATGACTACAAATTGGTCTAGACACTGTAGGGATACAAGGCTCATGCACCTGTACCCTCACCACTGGTATAGTGCACCCAGTTAGAGGGGTGGCTGACTTATGCCAGAGCAGTGGGTTGTAGGCATGGCGCACAGGGATGTGTGCCATGTCGACTCTTCACTTTGTTCTTCACCAAAACACGCAGCCTGCAATGGCAGTGGCACGATATGTGCCCCTGCGCTTAGATGCCTTCCCTGGCCACAGTGCCCAAAGTACCCAAGGTACCTTTTACAAAGGACCGACGTGGCCAGAGAGGTGCCACTTGAGAGTACAAGGTACAGTTTTCGGAAATAACACAGGCCCTGGGAACCTGATTGGCAGGGACCCAGGGCACATAGAGTCAAAGTGCATCAGTAGTCTGGCAAAAAGTGGGGGGTTAGGGCAAAAGAAACCCAGCTTCCTACATAGATTGATTATGACATGCACCCCGAGGGCACCTTAGAGGTGCCCCCTGAAAACCTACCAGTCCTCTAGTGTGCCCGCTGACTCGTATCACCCAGCCTGCCATCACAGACAAGTGTCTGACCTCCTGGAGATGAGAGCCCATGCTCTTAGAGGCCAGAAACAATGCCTGTTCCAGAGGAAGGTGTTCAACCCTCCTCCAGCAGTATGGCTAGTGAATTAGCATGTCAAGGCCAGAGGCTTCAAATACTCAAATGTCGCTTTTGATATGCACCAACGGCTTCCCCCCAGACTTGGGGAATGCCAACTCTTACCTTGGGGCCATTTGGCATCAGAGTAGGCGGAAATTTAGTTAGTCAGTAGTTAGTCAGTCAGTTAGTTGCACTATCTCTTGCCTTGGGGCCATTTGGCATCAGAGTAGGCGGAAATTTAGTTAGTCAGTAGTTATTCAGTCAGTTAGTTGCACTATCAGGCTAGGCACACCCCTAAGGTGAGCCACATGAAGTGGACACCCAAGAAAGGGTTTCACTATTTTGAATTTGGCGAATCTTAGAACTCTGGGTCAGAATTATTCCTACTCTCCACAGGAAGTGGTCCTATGGTGGGGTGTAGTCCCCCCAGGGGTAAGTGCCCATTGGCTACTGCCCTGCACTCCCCTAGATTCAGGATTTAGGTGTCCCCCTGTCACCAGGAATTCAGATTCATCTACTGGGAAACAAAGGAAGGATAAAGACGAGCCAAAGTCATGAGAGCAGAGGTCCTACTCTGCCAAATTATAGAACAGTCTAACCATGTGAGGAGGGGTGGGGCCTTAGAGGGGCTGGCCTCATTTCAAGAAATACCTATGAGGCCCTTTTGAACCCCCCCCCCCCCCAAAAAAAAAAAGATTGCAGAGGCCAGTGCCATGTCCTGGGGGGTTTTCTCTCCCCTTAATGGACATCAGCAATTCATAGCCTCAGAAAATGAGCTGGAAAGCCACTATTCACATTGGTTTTCAGCTGGTTTTCCCAGCCAGCATGTGATATTGCCTGCTCACCGGGACACCGTGTGATAGGAGCCGGTATCATGTGTCACGCTGTGGCACCGTGCGACATGGCAGGTATGGAGGTCCTGCACTGAGATTGGTGCCAAACCCTGCCTGGCTGCTTGCACAGCGACAGTCACAAAGACCGACTCATCCAGAAGCTGAACAGCCTCATCAAACCCTTGGAGGACGGTTGCCACCTTCAACAGCCAAGCAGCATGTTCCTTGGGGCATCAACCTGGTACTTTGTATTGCCGGTCATTGGGCCCACTGAGAGAGCAACTTACTAGGATGGGCTTGTCTTGAGTCCAGGACGTCAGTCCGGTCACTCTCACCAGTTCTCGAGGCGCTGATCCCTCCCAGAGCCTCTCAGGACCAATAACCTGGGTGCCGGAGCACTTGCAACTACCAACGCATGCTGTGTGTCCATTCCGGACACCACTGACCCCGACCTCCCATCCAGGAAATTCAGGATCCACTAGTCCTTTGTCGAGAGTGCTCCTGCTGCCCTGTTTTCTCTAGCCTCTAACTACAGCGACCCGCTGGACAAAACACCTCAGGTCGAAACCCCCAGCTTGGGTTCACATAAACCAGCTTTGTTCCTGTGGTCCAGGGACCTTCAAGAGCCGAGCCCCTCTTTGGGGTCTGCTGGACTTGTCCTCAAGTTCCCACTTGCAGACTTTCTTTTGCAGGTACTTCTTCCATAGACTTTAACATCAAGCGCTCAAGGCTACCAATGTGATCAGCACCTCGGCACTCAGACATACCAGGGCACGTAAAATCAAACCGCTTGTGGTTTCTTGGACCTTGGCCCCTAAGCACCTTATGTCCCAGAAGGCACCATCAAAAACGTTTGCAAGCCTATCTATGCAGAGTGTTTCTCCCATAGGATAACATTACAACATTCGAGGCTCATACTAAAAAAACGTTATTCGACTGTATTTTCTATTTCTACAAAAATCTATAACTCCAAAAGTAATTACCCGATTCCAATAATCTTGATGTCTAAAATTATATAAAAATCTGTACTATTTTTCTAAATTGGTCTCAAATTTCTTTGAGTGTGTGTCTCATTTATTGACTGTGAGTACAACAAATGCTTAACACTACCCACTAATAGGCCTAAATTGCTCTACCACACTACCATAAATAGAGCACTTGGGAATATTAATTTAAGCCCTGTGAACCAAAAAGGGTTGTCTGTACTTTTTACATGGTGTGCCCTTACCATTGGCACAACCACCTAAAAAGCCAGCTTCCTACATCCGCCACAAGTACTGAGGTACTTTGTGAATCATGCCCAAGTGTGCTTGTCAGTTCATCATTAGGTGTATGTTTCTCTGTCCATCACTGAATACATTCTTGTCTGTTCATCACTGAGTGTATATTTCTTGTTTCCATTCAGTGCATGTGTGTCTGTTCATATAGAATATGTCTGGTATGCTTGTCTGAGCATATCTGAGTGTATGAATGTTCTTTCATTATTGAGTTATGTTTCTAAGTCCATAACTGAATGTGTGATTGTTCCTTTCAACACTGAGTGTATGTCTGTCTATTCACCAATGAGTGTATGGTAGTCTGTCCATCACTGAGTGCATTTTTGTCTGTTCATCACTGAGTGTAGGCTTGTCTGCTCATCATTCAATGTATGCTGGTTTGTTCATCACTGAGTATATTTGTTAGTTAATCACTGACTGTATATTTGACAGGACATCACTGAGTGTATGCTTGTCTGTTCATAATTCAGTGCATGTTTGTCTATTCATTACTGAGTGCAGTATTCATCTGATCATCGCTGAGTGTATGCTTGTCTGTCACAAAGTGTATGTTTTTTCACTAGGTGTATCCTTGTCAGTTTGTCTCTTAGTGTATGCTTGGCTCTTTATAATTCCGGGTATGCTTATTTGTTTATCGCTGAGAGCATTATTTGACTGTTTATATTTAAGCATATGCTTGTCAATCATTGAATTTAGATCTGTCTGGTCACCAGTGCATGTATTTATTTGTCTGTCCATCACTGAGTGTATAATTGTCTGTCCATTGCTCACTATATGTTTGGCTGTTCGTTGCTGTGTATTTGTCTGTTTATCTTTCAGAGTATGTTTATCTTTTCATCATTTAGTATATGTTTGTCTGCCATCATTGAGGGTATGTTTGTTCATCAGTGAGCATATATGTATGTCCCCATCATTCAGTATGTTTGCGGTTCATCACAAAGTGTATGCTTGCTTTTTCAGTACTAGGAGCCCATCCAACACTGATTTTATGTCAGTCTGTACATCATTACATGTATGTTTGTCTGTTAATCACTGAGTGTATGTTTGTAAGTTCATAATTCAATGTATGCTTGTCAGTTCATCATTCAATGCATGTTTGTCTTTTCACTGTTCATTATTAAGCATTTGTTTGTCTATTTATCATTCAGTGTCTGTTTTTCTGTTCATCACTGAGAGTATGTTTGTTTGTTCATAATTGGGTGTATGCTTGTCAGACACAGAGTGGTCACTCTCACCTTCTCTGGCAGTGTACTCATTGTCCTCGATGATCCTGGCCAAGCCGAAGTCTGCGATTTTGCACACAAGTGTTCCTGACACAAGGATGTTGGCGGCTCTCAGATCTCTGTGGATGTAGTTTTTCTGCTCGATGAAAGCCATCCCTTCTGCAATCTGTGAAGAATGCAAAGAGGTTACCTACTACAATTTCCATTACAAACCCAAGCACATATATTGTGACACAGAACTTACTGGGGTTCATGAACCCAGCAATACTTTGGTGGTGCCAGGGTTCTTATGAGTGCAACAGCAACATCAGCCTCTGCATGGATGGACACATGAGGACCATGGAGATTTCAGAATACATTACAGATACAGGGATCCATTTGGAATTTAGGATTTAAGGGAGGTTACCTTCATAGTATTATTAAGGTCTAAAATTGAACTTGCGTCTGGGGACATTGAATAAATGTACACTTCAGACACTTACCATGCTGAAGAATATTAATTTCCCAAAACTCTTAAATGGCACAGAGACCCATCTCTCTGGAGTCAAGAAACTATTAAGGAACACACTGTGTAGGATTTCAAGAAACCATGTGGGTGGATCAGATCACTCAAGGACAAAGGGATTCAGTTTACGGCATAAACCCTGGTTCCAAACCAACACATTTGAATATGAAAGAATTTGACTGTAGGAAAATGCTAGACTGTCCAGTACTCCAGGCTAGATTCGCTTGCTGGAGCCCTCCACATATTCTTGAATAGGGCATTTCCCCACATTATGCAGTAATTTGGCACCGCCACCAGGTGGTGCCATATGGCCGTGGTCTTACCGTACTTTTCAGGAACTTCAGGCCCTGTTGTAATGCACTGACTATCAGTTGTACAAAGAAAAGGAATTAGGTTCCTGCACATAGTCTCAATGCTATAGACTGGTTTGCCGGAATATATTCCACTTTGCCATATTAACCCCCTGTCACCTTCTCAGACACACACCTTTGTCTCCTTGCTAACAACAAACCGGTTAACTGTATCAAACTATACACATATCTTACTCTTGTTTTCAAGGCAATTCACATCACTATACATCATTACCTCTTTGAAAATCTACCCTAATATGCCTACTCCTCCTCACTGCACTTTATCTTATGCTGATGACACGCAAATCATCATGTCCATCACTGATAACATGCCTCTTGTGGCTGATACATTTATACAATGCATGACCAGCATTAGTATCTGGATGAAACAACTTCCTAAAGTTAAATGAGGACAAAACAGAGGTACTTGTGTTAGGGGCCCAGCACTCAATCTGGTCTGAACTATGGTAGCTGGAGGCTTGTGGCCCGCTACCAACCCCAGTGGAGTCGGCAAACAATCTTGGCGCCCTGTTAGACAACTCTCTCGATTTTGAGTCACACGTTAGCCGTAGTACTAGCACTTGCTTTTATGTTATCAAAGCTCTGAGGAAAATCTTTCCCTTTATTCCTCTTGAACTGAGCAAATCAGTAGCCATTGCTCTGATCACATCTCTTAGCCTATTGTAATGCACTCTACTTGAATATCAGTAATTGTACTCTGAATAATCATTCGGTTAGTCAGGATGCTGCTGGACGTCTTATTTTGAACATTCCGAAACATTTCTCGGTCAGGGAAGGTACTCGCGCTCTCCACTGGTTACTGGTTAGAATGGAGATAATCTTCAAAGTGCTTTGCATGGTCTTTCTGGCTTTATACTACAAAGGACCAAGGCATATTAGTTCACTATTTCAGTGGTACATGCCACATAGACTACTCAGATCAGCATTCGATTTGATTTGAGTTGTATGCCCGAAGGCGTCTTGGCGCTGGTTTTGGCAGGATATATGAGGTGGTGGGACTGAGCGAGGCTTTTATGGGTTTCATGAGCTCAGTTGGAAAAGAGCCAAGTTTACAGTAGCCTTCTGAAGGACATGAGGGAGGTACTGTTTTTTATCGACATTGGCAGACGGTTCCAGGTTTTTGCTGTTCCCTGTACGAAAATTCTTCCTCCCCAGCGAACCTGCCTATACTTGGGTACTTGTCGCAGTTTTGAGTGAGATGACCTGAGATTTCTGGCTGGTACGTACCATTTCAAATGCGATCTCAGATATAGTGGTCCTTTACCCTGAAGTGCCTTATAGGCAAGGTATTGTGATTTGAAAATGATTCTCTTCTCCACTGGGAGCCAGTGAAGGGCTCTCAATCTATGGGAGATTGCTTCATATTTGGGGATACCCAGTATCAATCTGGCGGCAGCATTCTGCAGTCGCTGCCGTTTTTGTAGATACTGGGATTGTATCCCTACATAAAGGGCGTTGCTGTAGTCCAGTCTGGAAAGGGCCAATGTTGTCTCCTGTGTCTTTAATGCTTCCAAGGGTATGAAGGGACACATTTTTCTGATCATCTTTAAGATCCACCAGAAGGTGGATGAGAGCTTGTTGATTTGCCCATCAAATGTCAGTTTGTCATCAAAGACCACACCTAGGTTCTTAACCTTGGAGACTGGCGTCGGGCACTCTCCAAGGTTACCTGGCCACCATCTTGGTGACCAGAAGGACAGGTCAGGGCCTAGCTTAAGGCCTTCAATTTTTGTCTGTTTAGTTTTAGGCAGTTAGTCTGCATCCAGGTGTTTACCTGTGACATGCAATTGTTAAAGCAATCAGCTGTCGTGTCCACGTTATTTGACACTGACACAACCACCTGGGTGGCATCAGCATAAGAGACCACAGAGAAGCCACATTGCCTAATAATCGAGGCCAACGGAGTCACATAAATATTGAAAAGTGTGGGGCTCAGAGAGGAGCCCTGAGGCATACCGCATGGCAGTTCAAATGATTTGGAAGTGGAGCCTCCCAGTTCTACTGCGAAAGTTCTGCCGGTTAGATAGGATGAGAGTAGATTGAGGGCGGATTCCTGAAAACCCAGCTCCGCTAATCTGCCAGTTAATATTTCATGGTTAACAGTGTCAAAGGCCGCCAATAGATCTAACAAAATCAAGGCGGCCTTCCCTCCTGAATCCAATGATCTTCTAAGTTCCTCTGTTGCCATGATCAGAGCAGTCTCAGTTCTGTGGCCCTCTCTGAACCCATATTGAGAGTTGTCCAGGAGTTCTCCAGCGGAGATGAAAGAGGTAATCTGTGTTGAGCGATTTCTCCAATACCTTGGATGCAAAAGGGATCCGAGAAATCTGCCGGTAACTGCCAGGTTCTTCGGGATCTAGATTGGCTTTTTTTTAGCAGAGGCAGGTCTGAGGCTGTCTTCCATGCTTCAGGGAACCTGCCTGACTGTATGATCTTAAACAATACGTTTAGTTGTTCACTGAGTAGTTCAGGGAACAGGTGGAAGACTTTAGGAGGACAGGTGTCTGATGGTGCTCCTGATTTTATTGTTTTCACTACTTGGATGATCTATTCCCACGTGGGAGATGAGAAGAAAAAGCCAGTGCCCGGTGTGTGACTATCTGGTCCTGGCTTAGATATCTTAGGGGAGGAGTGATTACCACCTATGAAGGTTTTGTACACTGTCTCAACTTTGTTGATAAAGAACTGACCCAAGGTGTTACAGAATTCCAGGGTGCTGACTGTTTTGACATTGGCTGGGAGATTAGCTAGTTTTTTTACTGTAGCGAACAGTTCCCTGCTGGAATTCTTGGCTTCCAAATTTTCGACATGAAGTAATTACTTTTTTCCTCAATGATCAGTCTCTTGTATTCTGATAGTGTTTGTGCATACTCTTTTTTTTGGCTAGGTCATAGTTTGTCCTCCACTTTCTTTCGGACCTTCTGCAATTTCGTTTCTGAGCTCTCAGTTTCTCTGAAAACCAAGGTTCAGACGGCCTTTTTCTACTGGATCTAAGACTCTTAATAGGGGCTTCAGTGTCAACTGCTGTTTTAATCCAAGTGGTTAATCTAGGAACTGCTTCGTTCGTACCTGCTAACAAGTCCGGTTTAGCATCTTATAATGAATTTTTAAGGTCGGGAGTGTTAATTTTGGTCCAGTCTTGATAGGTGACTGTGATAGGTGCGTTAGGTGATGTTAGTTGTTGCAAATTTGCTTTTATGTTGAACACTATAGCTCTGTGGTCCGACCTGCATTCTGCAGGAAGGGGATTGTTCGTAGGTTTTGCAAAGCTATATGAGGAGGACATTCCCTCTCAGTTGCGGCAGCGCCACTCTGGAACACTGCCAGCTCATCTCTCGGAAATTAAATATTTTTCATCTTTAAGAAAACATGTTTATACTAGGCTCTTTTCTTTGTAATTCCTTCCCTTGAGAGCTTCCAACATTCATAGGTGTAGTTCCCTGTTTGGCACAGAGCTTTGACACCTTCAGGTTTAGTGAGCTTTATAAAATTGTTTTTCATTTCATTCTGTCAAACATCACCTCCCAGCTATACCCACAAGGACCTGTAGCTGGATCTGGGAACCCCCCCACCATTATGTTTAAATGGGAAACATCCTTTACAACGAAACTTTTACAACGCAGTGCTTTTACAACTCAGGTTTTACAATGAAAACCCTTACAACGCGTTGCACTGGGGGGCGCTCTAGGATAGGGAATAGTTTTAATTTACTATCCAACATCTTCCCTACTATCCACGGGGACTGGAGTTGGAATAGTAAATTAAACTATTCACTATCCAGCACCCCAAAGCGCTGTGCGTTGTAACAGCATCCGTTGTAAAAACTGCGTTGTAACAGCATGCGTGGTAAAAGCATGTGTTGTAATATCATACATCCTGTTTAAATATGCACTCAAAGCCCACCTCCCATGGTTAGAGGATCAGCACGGCTTATGCTACCTCCCTGGTCTCTAATGACTGGCTCTACTCACTCATAGCAATGCACATATGTAATCTATGTAGTATCTTTTTTGTTTCTTAATACTCTTTTGTCTATCTCACTTCCCATCATCCAAATGTTATCTCTACCTCTGTGTACTCACACATGCACTAATGATTTCAGGTAGCACATTAAAGCTGTGTACAGTGTTTCTGCTTGCAATGACTGTAAAAATATACTAATAAATATAATCACTGCTTTGACATATGGGTGACAGTCTGGCTCCTCATTCTGCTGTTGTTGGAATTTCCCCAGCTGGTGGTGCTGGTTGCTTCAACCAATGGGTTGATAACAATCGCAGAACAGGCAAAACATCTCTCGGACACCATATGGTACATTATGAACGTGCTTCTAGAGCCTACACACGCTTTATGAGGCATCTGATCACTTCTGTATTACAGAAGGGGGCTACATATTATACTCCCTTCTGTAAGACAGATTGTGCATGTGCCCATTTTGCACTCGAGGTATCACAATGGGGCACTCTCTCATTTGCTTGGGGGTTTGGCTCCATCCAAATGTGGGAATGTCCTTGCTCCATTTCTCACCCCATTTTATCAACACAGATGTATGGGACAAAAGGCTGCCAAGTGAATCACAAAAGTAGTTGTGGACATTAGTGCACCCTATAAATAGTGTCACTTGGGAGTGTGCATGGGGGTCTCAAAGACATTTCCAGGCACCCTACCCAAATGCAGGTCCAATCATACACACTAGTTACATGTGTGAGGATCCCTGTCCCTGAATCTCTGCCAGGTCTTCTTTTTTAAAAGACATACTGGACCAGCGACCCTACACCGGCACTGGGCGTAGTGCATTTTATTTGTATTATGGCATACTCTCCCAGTTTGGGTGCATCCGTACAGACCATGCCAGCATGCCAGTTTAATGTTCATAGTCATATCCCGAAGAATGGTCATGAATTAAGACTTGTCTTTGTCTTAGGGAGATCTGTTGGGAGATTTCATTATTATCACTTTCACAGAGGGATTATGTGGTGCCTCACAGGGAGTCCCCTTAGAGAATGTGTGTAGTTGGGTTAGTTTTGGCAGATCAAACCTGTCAATATTTAGCAAGGAAAATTTCACAGTAATAACTGGGACATGCAGGATTCCTGTGAGGAGGAGAATCAGAAAGGAGAAAGTAAGACAAATAGCATTGCATCATCAATGAACGGGAAGGAGGTAGGGGGAAATCCTTCAGGAGGCTAGGTTTAGGGAGAGAAAGCGAGAAAGAATGTTACAACAAGAATGGGATGGGTAGAGAATAAATCTATGGAAAGGCAGGTGAGTGAGAGAACAATAAAAGGGAGATTGTGTTAAGCACTCTATGTTCCGCTTTGTACCTGAGCAGAGAAGTCGATCAGTTTGGGGAGCGGCATCTTATTACCATCATCACTTTTCAGGAAATCCAGCAGGCTCCCTGCAAGTAAGGAAACAGGAAAAAAATGTTAAAGGCCAAGTGGGAAGCTTCCACCCTGTATGCTTGGTTTTGTTCAGTGGTCATCAACATGAATACTTGGCCATGGTTATATACTGCTTTATTCAGTATTCTTTATTTCCATACAGGGCCCCTCTCATTATTGCTATTATTTTTTCAGATTTATGTTCTTTGTGCTCCAAACCTTTTCTGTCCTGATGATGACCCAGTAAATTGTAAGGGTCGAAACGTTGCTGATGCATCACTAGCAAATTGAGGGAGAAGCATCGGTTGTGATAGTGTCCTTCTGATTTGGACAATTTAATCGATTAAAAAAACAAAAAAACACCCTGCCATTGTTTCTGGTTACACTGTATATTGTTTATATAGGATTGTATAGCGTAATATTTTGAGCATGAATTGTCTGTTTGTATATTGTATTGTGATATTATTTTTGGTGAGTAATTATTTCAATTACTTTAAAATAAATTCTGTGTGGGCACTATTTCCTTCCTATTGTATAACTATGGTACATACATACTTTTCCTCCTGAAACCTCTGTGGCTTCTACATGTTTTGACTACCCCTGGTTCTATGTCAGTAAGGCTGCCCGTGTTGTTGCAAAACCTGGGTATCAGGCAAAGCACATACTCTACAAAGGTCGCCAGCATCTCCCACCTTCTACACTGTGGATCTCAATCGTAGGAGCTATCAGCTTCAACAACACAACAACATGAGCAAGTATATCCCTTGCATCTGTAGATCGGTATTTCAAGGATCTAAGTTGTTTGTGATTCTGTAACGGTGGTGGATCCAATATATTATCTCAAGAAGGATGATACTGTATTTATGGAATACTTTCTAAAGGAGTTTTTTTTGTGTCTCCCAAATACGGTGACACTAAAGTAACTTGTCTAGACATTAAATTTCAGTTGAAAAGACCTATTTCTATTCCTTTTCAAGGAATGCAATAGGAAAAGTGGCACAAAACAGCACCAACTATTCTAACAATTCCTAAACATGGTATTAACCAATGACAAACAAATCAAGGGAGGGACAAGGAGCAGTTTAAATAGGCCCAGCACCCATGCTCCTAAATAGACAGTAAAGCATAAAGAAGGATGCAATTCCTCACAGAAGGGAAGTGAGAGCACTCACAGGTGGGTCCGATGAAACAACCAGAGATTCCTGGAGGGGATCCAAGTGATCAGAACTGAATTGCCCACACACACCCGAAGGGTATTATGATTCATCATAGGGGGCTTCTCATTGGGCTGGCGCTGATATGTTCGATGGGCCCTTCAATGGGGCTCTTTGGCAGAGATCTTTGCTGTATGATGAGTGCAGGTGAGGGAGTGCATGTGTAGGCTGGTACACAAGCGATTAAAAGAGTCTAAGGGTTACCAAAAAATGTTTACTGGATCAGTGGTACCCTTAACACAATAAAAACAGGGGAACTATTTTTTGGTAATAATGCACAAATATAGCTTCAGTGAGTGTTGAATATGGTCAATATGTTTCATGCCTCTGTGCCTGGAGGGTCAGTGGCATTTAATTGTAAATTGATACTTGTATAGCGCACTACTCACCCGTAAGGGTCTCAAGGCGCTTGTACGAATACCGCTGTGGAACCCATCCTGGCTTTCCCTGTGAGGCGTCCACTCCTGGGCACCCCCAAGGTGGAGGCCAGGCATCCTTAGCGTTGTGGGGGCCGTTGTGGATATTAAGCAAGCTATTGCCCAGAGTTGCAGAGTGGGACTCCATGATTGGAATAGGCACCGAGGCGAGAATTATCAGGTCCGTGGAATTTTGAGCCCAAGACCCGCCGAGGCGGGGAATTGAACCCTGGTCCCGGGCTAGACCTCTGCATCAGGGTCTGAAGCTCTAATCATTGAGCCACACTTCTCCTTTAATCAGCTTCAGGTTAATACCTACCCTACAGAGGATGATACCCCAGGTAGTAGTGAAGGGTTTCCAATCCGAATTATACTGCACCTGCTGCGGTGCAAGAAGGGAGATTCAACCCTAAAGTAAAGTTAACAGTATCCCTTAGGTAAGGCAGAGGACAGTGCCTAAATGCGGGGAGATCTACAGGTCAGCAGACGAGGGTAGGTCCCAGTTAATAACCGCAAGGTCCTCTTTACGGATGTTCTCTCAGACGGCTGCTGCAATATGGATTGTAAATAAAAGTAGTCTGAAAAAGTCATTTCAGTGGCTTGGTTCATAAAGAAAAGCATACTTATTTGAAGAAAAGTGAATTAGGAAATTATGTATAAAATACCAAACTAAAAATCAAATATTCCGGAATTTATTTTTCAGACTATTTGATTCTAAAAAGTTTTATTTTGAAGCAAATGATTCAAAAACTATTTAAACCCCTGAAATATAATTCTAAGTTTAGTATTGCTTTTCCATGAGACTGTAGTTATAGAGAGTATTCAAGGAGGGTTATGGTTCATGCGTACAATGTCAAAGGGTTTTAGTTCCACAGTATTATTGGCTGTGAGCAGTGGTTTAACAATTCTATTCCATGGGAGCTATGGTTCAGTATTGCTGTTCCAAAGGGTTGTAGCTCCTAGGTGATTGGAGTTCTACATTAGTTTCCTAAAGGGACATACATTGTAATCCTAAAATGCAATACCAAGGGGCTATGGGTCTGGAGTACTGTCCCAAGGATGTGGCTCTTAGGACAGTCTCCCGACTTCGCCAGGGCTTCTCATACCCTTTTCCATGTATTCGGTGATGATGAAGATTGGCTCCTCCTTTGTCACCACAGCGTTAAGTTTCACCAGCTTGTCATGCTGCAGAGCCTTCATCAGGTTTGCTTCATCCAGGAAAGCTTCCACGGACATACTCCCTGGCTTCATGGTCTTCACTGCAACTTTGGTGTGCTTGTTGTAAGTAGCTTTTAGACAAAATAAAGACAGTTTCTATTAGGGAAATGCCAACAGGTGTAAGCAAGGGCCTGTGTTTTTCAAACATACTGTATATCATTTTGGTCAATAAAGGCAAGACATTCTGGATTCCACCATACAGGTTAATACGTCATTCAGACGTACACTAAACCTAGACAATAATATTCTACTAACTTTAGTAATAATTTAATAAATTACTTGGTTGAGAATATTTTGAAAGTAATATCTGATGTTCAGTAACAAAACAAATTACACTGCGATTAGCCATTGACTGGTGCATAAACATTTCTTTGGAAATACCAGATTTCCTTTCCTCTTAGATGTAGTTAGTATTTTCCTTCAGGTCAAAAATTATATTTTATATGCCCAAAAAACCAAACTGATGATAGATTTTAGTTTGGTTAGGAATATTGAAGGTACTTCTGAAAGAGGACACTGGTGTAGAATCATGACTTTAACCAGCTGTATCTGGTCCGGTAAATGTCCATGCAGTGCCATCAAGAGACATGTCATTTAACATAAATTAACATAACATAAATTAGCAACTTGTTGCAATTTGACAAAACAGTGAGATCACTTCTGGGTGATTTCTGCTAGAAAATACTTGAATTGAGAGACTCAATTTAGTGTTCATCTTAGTTTCACCCAACTAGTGAACATACCCTTCTATCGTGAAGGCACCACGTCAATCAGGAAAACTGTTCCAAGTATTCAGATATCGCAGACCCAGGCTCCAATAAACCCAACTCCTACATTCTGCAAACATCCCTTTAACCTATTTACATCTAACACTGACAATCGCCAAAAGGTAATCCAAGACTCTCTAGCCAAATCTCCTTTCATCACAATCAATTGACCTATTCTCAATGCTTCCTTGAGCTGCCTGGGGAAACATGAAGTCTACCAAATCACGGCCAATAGAAGAGTTATCCATGGTGCCTGCCAATCCCTGTCAGACAGCCCTCATAAAGGAATGATGGGTACTCTAGCCCCTGACATCAACCGACCTGTTAAACTGTGCCAATCAAATATAGTCAAGTCTTAAGATCATTCAACATACTACCATCAACTCTCTACCAAAATAGTGCTGCTGATCTAAAAGACTTGGCTAAGGTCTGCCCATTTCTAACATAGGCGTCTTCAGCATACAAGATAGCTAATCAAGACGAACAAATCCTAAGAAAGGAATCATATCCTTGGCCTAATGGCTCTTCTGTTTATTGGATCCAATCCTCCTTAATGGGGGTGAAGCACCAAAAATTATTTAGTTAATCAAGAAATACTACTCCAAAGATAGGAATTAGGACCCTGGATTAATGGCTCTTCGGTTTACTGGATCCAATCCTCCTTAACGGGGGTGAAAGTCGGGACCAAAAATTATTGAGTTAATCAAAACATACTACTCCAAAGACAGGAATCATGACCTTGTATTAGTGGCTCTTTAGCTCTCTTTATCCAATCCTCCCTTAATGAGGGACCAAAGGCAGCACCAACATTAATTTAAAATGTCTGCTGGTGACATGCAGGTCGACATCCGAATGAACACAAGAAATTCTATTCGAAGATTGCTAGTAGCCTCATATAGATATTCTTCCAGATGAAAGACAATTTCTTGTACTTTAATGATTCAAAAACTGAGGACACAAAACCAAACAGCAAAGCTTCTTTTAAACTTAATGGAACACAATATTACCCTGGCCCTCTCAGTCGAGAAAAGGATTACATTCAAATGACTATGTACCATATTTAAATACTCAGGTGAGATAATGCATTCTGTCTGTGTAAATCTACCCCTCACTGCACATTAGGACACAACCTACCTCAGACCCAGCAGCACTGGCTAGACTGAAACTGCCACATACAGAAGAAAAAAAATGGCACTAAAAAGTGATAATACGGGGTATCGTTTTCTAAATGCTTTGGACCAACTTCCCTGCTCAGTTTACTATCACTTGAAAAGGACTGAAAGCGAAGCTGTTCAAAGAAACCCATGATCTGTAAACAGACTCTATTAGAACCATCCTCTCCATGTTTATTGGAACAGCACTTCTCATCTTACATTAGCTCACCCTCTACTAACTCATCCCATGGTCCCTTGAAACCCCCTCATGATAATCTCTGATCTCATGGCCTGCAAAGACTCTGTCCTATATTGTTCTTATCTGTCTTACATGCTCTGCAAAGTGGCTCTGGTGATGTGTTGTAGCATTACAAATCATACACCTAAATAATTATATTCAAGTACCTGTTTGAATTATTTAATCACGTTTATATTATTCACCATAAGAGAGGGATACTACAATATTATATTTCAATGTGCATGTATAAATATTTGCTTTATAGATATATAAAATGTAAAGTTCCTTTAAATTTTAGATCAATCTGTATTCTAAAGTGCTTGACCCCATATAATTAAACACAATGTTTCCCATATAAATAAAAATATACGGGGAGGATCTTCACAACTTGGTGGTAAACCCAAAACTATCTCCACTTTGGATATCTTTCACAAAGTCCCAGTCAGACTTGTACAGGAGCACGTTTTGAAATAAAGTAAACACTAACTCTTATTTGTGCCCCTTTCAGTGCCATACTCTGGGTCAAACGCACATTGTTTATTCTGTCTCAGCTACCCCTGCAAATCCTCATTGTGGTCAGCTAGGGACAGGCAATCAACTGCTGGTCCATGAGACAGTCTATACAGTTGTCTAACCTTTCCTCAGTTAATATTTTCTTTCTTTTTTGTCGTGGGTTTAATTTTGAATAAACTGACACATTTGCTCAATTGGACCCAAGGAAGTGTCAGTTTAGTCTTCAGCTTTAGGAGTAGACCATGTTTCCTTCAGTATATTTGTCAGTAAAGAAAAACCACTGCCAGGGAAGGTTATTATCATTTGGATTTGTAGATTTATGTTTGAGTGCTTCACTTAATGCCAGGGGTAGAGGTATATTTTAGCTAGATCTGTATCTATATTAGTCACATAACGCACTCAATGCCGGCCGAAACCCTGCCTGCTACCGAGCAACCCCGAGACGCACCCAGGGACTTTTCGTCTGTCAAGCCTGCCGATTCACCTGCTACCGGACCTGCACCACCCCCGCCAAGTCGAGCACCAGCAGCAACCACCTGAAGTGCATCCTGCTCAACACCCGCTCCGTCCACAGGCACGCCTTGGAACTATGGGACCTGCTCGACGCGACAGGACCAGACGTCACCTTCCTCACCGAAACCTGGATGAACGCCTCCTCAGCGCCCGACATCGCCATAGCCATCCCGGACGGATACAAGATCACCCGGAAGGACCGCGTCAACCAGACGGGAGGAGGCATCGCCATCGTACACAAGAACACCATCCACATCTCGATAACTCCGACGAAACCTTCAGCGCCGCCGAACACCTGCACTTCCAGATACACACTGACCACCCTCCGAGGCACCCTCATCTACCGACCACCGGGACCACGCACACAATTCAGCGAAGACATCGCAGACTTCATCAGCCCGCACGCCCTTCCCTCCGCCGACTACATCCTCCTAGGTGACCTCAACTTCCACCTGGAGAACAACAACGACCGAAACACCACCGCCCTGCTGGACAACCTCGCCAACCTCGGACTCAAGCAACTGGTGAACAACCCCACCCACTACGCCGACCACACGCTTGACCCCATCTTCTCATCCAGCAAGCACATCTCCTTCAGCCACGCCACCTGACTCCTTTGGACCGACCACAGCTGCGTCCACTTCAGCTTCAGAAGAACAACGACCCACCACCACCCGCAACAGGTTCCCCGCCGAAGCTGGAGCAAGATCGCCGCCGAACAGCTCACCGCCTCCCTCAACCAGAACACTCCCACCAGCACAACGGACCCCAACGAAGCAGCCAGCAGCCTCACCAAGTGGCTGACCGCCTGCGCCAATGACCTCGCACCACTAAAGAACCCTCCCAGCAGACCCGGCAAAGAGAAAACCCCCTGGTTTACCAACGAACTCAAGGAATCCAAGAAGAACTGCCGCACCCTCGAAAAAGCCTGGCGACTCGACCAGACCACAGACAACAGGATAGCCCTCAAGCACGCCTCCCGCAAACACCACCAGCTGATCCGCGCAACCAAGAAGACGGCGCTCAAAGAACGACTGGACAACAACGCCCACGACAGCAAGGAACTCTTCAGCATCGTCAAAGAGTTCTCCAACCCCAGCGCCGGAAATAACGACATCACTCCCTCGCAAGACCTCTGCAACTCACTCGCCTCGTTCTTCCACCGCAAGATCGCCGACATACACAACAGCTTCGACGCACAGACCACGCACCCTACCACCGAACCAAAGCCCGCCACCACCACCCTCTGCAACTGGACCCCGATCAGCACCGAAGACACCACCCGCACGATGAACTCCATCCACTCCGGATCACCAACTGACCCATGCCCACACCACGTCTTCAACAAAGCCGACGCCATCATTGCACCCCATCTCCGAGACATCATCAACTCCTCCTTCCACACCGCCACTTTCCCGGAGAGCTGAAAGCACGCCGAGCTGACCACCCTCCTGAAGAAACCAACGGTGGACCCCACCGACCTCAAGAACTACCGTCCCATCTCGCTCCTTCCTTTTCCGGCCAAAGTCATCGAGAAGACCGTCAACAGACAGCTTGCCGCCTTCCTCGAGACGAACGGATCCCTCGACCCCTCGCAGTCCGGGTTCCGAGCCAACCACAGCACCGAGACCGCCCTAATCGCAGCCACAGACGACATCAGAACCCTGATCGACAACGGGGAAACAGCGGCCCTCATCCTCCTGGACCTTTCTGCGGCGTTCGACACTGTCTGCCACCGCACCCTAGTAAAGCGCCTCAGCAACATCGGAATCCGAGAGAAAGCACTGGAGTGGATCATCTCGTTCCTCGCCGGAAGAACCCAGAGAGTCCGCCTCCCTCCGTTCTGATCCGAGGCCACCAAAGTAATCTGCAGTGTACCACAAGGATCTTCACTCAGTCCAACCCTCTTCAACGTCTACATGAGCCCCCTCCCAGCCATCGCATGCCAACACAACCTCAACATCATCTCCTACGCCGACGACACCCAGCTGATCCTCTCCCTCACCAACGACCCCACCACCGCCAGAGCCAACCTACACGAAGGGATGAAAGACGTCGCCGACTGGATGAAGAACTGCCGCCTTAAACTGAACTCAGACAAGACGGAAGTCCTCATCCTGGGATCATCACCCTCCGCCTGGGACGACTCCTGGTGGCCCTGGGCACTGCTCCCAAAGCAACGGACCATGCACGCAACCTGGGCTTCATCCTGGACTCCTCCCTGTCGATGACCAGACAAGTCAACGCCGCCTCATCTTCATGCTTCAACACGCTGCGCATGCTCCGCAAGATCTTCAGATGGATCCCCACTGAAACCAGGAAGACTGTCACCCAGGCACTCGTCACCAGCCGACTGGACTACGGGAACACCCTCTACGCCGGAACCACCGCCAAACTTCAAAAAAGACTCCAACGCATCCAGAACGCCTCCGCACGACTCATCCTGGACATCCCCCGACACAGCCACATCACCGGACACCTGAGGGACCTGCACTGGCTCCCCGTCAGCAAGAGAATCACGTTCAGACTCCTCACCCACGCACATAAGGCTCTCCACGACCTGGGCCCCAAGTACCTCAACGACCGCCTGACCTTCTACACGCCCACCCGCCAGCTACGATCGACCAGCCATGCCCTCGCCACCGTACCACGCATCCGCAGAGCCACCGCCGGAGGAAGATCCTTCTCCTACCTGGCAGGCAAGACTTGGAACTCCCTCCCCACCCACCTACGGCGTACCCAAGACCATCTCTCCTTCAGGAAGCAGCTCAAGACCTGGTTGTTCGAGCAGTAACTTACCCCTCTCCCCCAGCGCCTTGAGACCCTCCCGGGTGAGTAGCGCGCTTTACAAATGCCGTGATTGATTGATTGATTGATATTGCCAGTTGCTCAATAAATGAGCAAGTCAACTTCTAGCCTCCAGTCATGAAATATATCTTACACAAACTGACCACAAGATTTCTCTGGGGCACTTCCAGAATGAAGTTCCAGATCTGTTGTAGGTTGTATAAACAACTCCTGTTTTTGAATGACTCCAATGTACATTTTGTGAAAATTACAGAGAGAGCTGACCTTCTGTACAACTTATTAATCCTTCTGCTGTCTGTAATAGTATGCGTGAATTCACACAATAGTTTCCTTAAATCAACAGGGTGCTCTGTTTGAACTACAAACATGCAGATCTCAAAAAATCCATACGATAATTTAGAGGGATTCACAACACATAAGCTAAATATGTTGAACATGCCAAGCTTAATCAGAACTCCAACGATGAAAGGACTCCAATATTGTTACAAGCTAACCTGGATATATTTGACCATTTTCTTTCTCTTAGGCTTTGAAAACAATCGAAATTTCGGGGTTTTCTAATGTACGAGGGAGTCCCTTTGTGTACAGTAGTTAAGAATATTTTAACATAGTACCTAAATGGTTGTGAGGAGTGCACATGGTGGTGTATATGTTAATTCCTTTTGTCTGTCTCTCATATTGGAATGGGACGTTGACAGTTAGACCTGACACGCTTGATGTAGTGTTTCCCGAAAATGTTTGCTTCTTCCTCATGGGTTTTGCTGATTCTCTTTTAGTGGCCTTAGAGCCCTGGGCATTTTCCCATTGTAAATGCTGTGTGAAAGTGTGCATGCCTTTCCTACACACGTTAAGTAGTGGTGTTTACCTGAAGTTTTTAAAACATGTCTTCAGCCTACCATTGTAGGCCTGTGTGTGCACACTTGCACCTATATGTAGGCCTGTGTGTGCACACTTGCACCTATGGTGCTTTTAAACATGTGCCAAAGCTTGCCATTGCAGGCCTGTGTGTGCACAATTTAAATTATGCTCAGGTTGGCCTTTCGAAACCACTGGCCAATCCTGAGGGGACCCTTCACTACCACTAGGGCAACCATGGGGTAAGTCTTAAGGGGTGAAGTAAGTGGTAGGTGAAAGGCCGGGCAGGACCACATGTGTGTTCCCTGTCCAGGTAGTGAAGAATACCCATGTGTGTTTTCACTACCTATGAGGTTTGCTCTTCCCATAGGTTCACAAGGAGGAATGGTTGAAAGTACTTAAAGCTGCAATAGAGGCTTACAGTGGAGCAGGCTCATAATGTTTTCTATCATTGAATTCACAATGGCAAACCCTCTCCTGTGGTAAAGAGGGATTTGTCATTATTAAACTTAGAAATGCCACTTCCAGAAAGAATGCATTTCTCTGCTCTAAAATTCTTTGTCGCTGTTTAGTTTGACTCCAGTCCACACTGGAGGATGGTGGATCACATTTGTGCATTCCTCAGAGACAGCTATACACATTGGGCATGCAACTGGAAAAACAGACTGTTAGACCTGTCCGCCTTTGGGTATTCCCTCCAATCTATTATTTATTTTGTCCCCTTTTTGCCCCTCATACCCTTTATATCTTTTTGTGTCCACTGGACTATTTTTACGGTGTTGGCTTAGGAGTTAGATGCTCTTTTACCCTCATAGTTTTCACCCAAGGCCTAGGTGCCTTTTCTGACTGGAAAGTATGGGGCCCACAAAATGGTCGCCATTAACTGCCATAACGGTCATCCCTGGGAAGGACCCATAGACTAGAATAGGGGCCTTCCAGAACTTTCTGGTCCCTTCTGGACCTTCTGAGGCCAGCCTATATAAGGCCAACTGTAGTGCAGCCATTTTGTCTTGTCAGAGAGGAACAGCTAGAGTGAAGGCTGAGGTCTGGAAGGGGTAGGGTCCTCACAGGGTGGACTACTTTTTAAGGGTTGCCTCCTTATTGGGATCACCATCCCCCATTCCTGTTGACCTAACCAAGTTAGTTCCGTCCTGCTGACCCTGGACAGGGAGTTACCTCAAGTCAGGTGAAGGGGTTAACCCCAGCTAACGGTGGAGCTTCGGAGATCCCTGCTGAGGGGAACGGAAGTGAGAAATCCCCCTCCGCCTCCTCTTGTTCAGTATGGAGGGTTAGCGTGATCTTGCCGAGAGAAGAGGATTGGGGCTCAAAAGTGAGAGACTTCACCTCTAACCCCCTCCTCTAAGGCTGCGAAGCAGACTACTGCCCTCGTGAAACTGTGCTCTCTCACCTGTGACTGGAAGTGCAGCCAGTGAATACACCTCCCCACTTGTGAGGACGAGGTGAGGAGAGTCAGGGCTCTGGTGGCTGTGTTGCTCGTCCTGAATCCATTGTGGACGGGACACCTGGGGGATCGGTAGCGCTGTCGTGGCAGCGCGACTGAGCTGAGAAGAAAGGGGCTGTCCGAGCCTGAAGCCGCGCGCTACTGCGCATACTCCAAGCCGGTACTGCTTTCCCTGACAGGAGGGGCCTAGGATCGAGCAGGCCCGGTGGAGAGCAACTTCCAGCGTCAGACGTGTGGAGCAGTCTCCGCTCCAGGGCCGCTTCTCTCCCGCACATGCGCGGTAGCGCATCCTCGGAGTAAATCGTCGAAGGCGGCCTGAGGGGAGATCCAGGCGGAGCGCTCTTTGGGAGTAGACCGAGTTTGACCACTCCTCGGGGCTGGGTTATATCAAGAATAGCCGGGCCCTTGAGGAAGGCTGCTGCCGGGGGAGTGAAGGAGCCCACTGAGGGGAGCTGAACCTCGGTGCTGGGGCAGTGTTTAGGAACAGCCTTTTTGAACATAATCCAAGTAAGGAGTGAAGTGGGAACTGTTGGGGGGGCTGAAGTCTTCCTCCTAGGGGGATTCCAGAGAAGAGAGACACCCCCATCTCTTCTGACCCTTGACTGAGAGTACGGAAACCAGTGGTGGGGGGAAAATTCCTGGCACTTGGTAGAGAACTGACGCATACCTAATTCTGTGTGAGCTAGGGGGAAGTTCTTCAATTTAACTGATGTAATGACGCCCTGTTTCGAGTTGTTTATGCCATATCATCTAATCTGTGCCTTATCTAAAAAGCCAGAGGTTGATTAACAAGGGAACTCTAGTCTAGTTGGGAAAACCTGAGGTTCTCAGACGTTGATATCAGGAGCCTTCCTCTTGTAAGTGCATTCCATTGCTAAAAGGGGGGTTGCCGCTTCTGAACATTGAGATAGAGGATTTTATGTAAAATTTCTGAAAGAGGTTGAAATGCTAAGTGGTTATTGAACTAGATTCTTTTGATGTTACAGGAAATGTTTGAAGACGTCAGGTCCAAATGTACAGTGTGTTAAACTGATGAACAACAGAAAGAAAAGATAAAATAAGAGTATTATTTTTATAAAGCAGCACGTATTTTCATACAATATTGTGGTGTAGTGTCCTTTTTGTGTGGAAGTGCATTGAATTACTGCTGGGTGGTGTGCAACCTTTACACATGTGCCTCTGATAACTGACTGTCTTACCCTAGGCCAGGCTACCCTATGTGACCTGGCATCTCTAGGTCCAACACAGACCTCTGCCATTTGACAGCCTGTCTGGATAGATTGGAGGAAGAGGTTTTGACACTTGGCCTCTGGAGCCAGATCATGGCCCCAAAACAGATTAAGATCTACATTCCACAGCTCAAAGGCAGTCAGGATTGAAATTCAGGGGAGACATCTGTGGTTCAAAGGGAAACACTCTGAATCACCCCCAACTTCAAAGGCAAACTACAGTATAACTACAGGTGCCATACTTAAGCAGGGCAGAGATACACTTGTGGGGAAGAAGGACCGGAGATCCTGGAACTGCGTAGTTCACACTGCTAGAGGAATCTGCTGTTTACAAGGAGGATTACTGTTGTAATAGTCTCAGGGACATTAAAGACTTCCTGGTAGGGCCCCACACCATGTACGTGTGACACCTGGAGAGCAGTTTCCCCTCTTAAGTGTCCGATACACAGGTTGCGATCCTTGGAGGTGGGGGCGTACCGGTAGCAGTGCCTTATTCTACCTTGTGTGGCACAGCTGAACTTGTGCCTGTGTGTGTGACCGGGATTGTATGGTGCGACTCAACTCAACACGCATTAGACATTGTGCCTCATTTCCAAGGAGGCAGGGGATTGGTAACTCTTTGTTGTGTATGACCGGAATTGTCTGGTGCGACTCAGCTCAACGTGCACCAGATGCTGTACCTCATTTCCAGGGAGGTGCTGAATTGCGACTCTGTGTGTGTGATAAAACTGTCTGGTGCGACTCGTACCAATGTACACCAGATATTGTGCCTCATTTCCAGGGAGGCACGGAGGAGCGGATTCATGTTCCAGAGTGCCCAGGCTGCCTGGGCGCTACTTGGATGGATGTGTGTCCTACAGGGTGCTTCCTACTTTTGAGAGGCTCCCTTGCTTCAATCCCCATTCATCGATTGCTCCTTTGTGTGCCCTCAGTGTGGCAGACCAACTGCCCTCACCTCACCCAGCCCAACGACTTTGTGTTGCGAGGTAGTATTACCAGGATTAGGGTGGTGAGAGTAATTGACTGGGCAAAAGAATGCTTCTGAGAGCGTTCAGAAGTGGGTCAAGAGATTGCCTAATCCCCCTGTGCTTCTCAGAACTGGATTGATGCCTGAAGGCACAGTGTGGAGTCCTTTGATTGAACTTCCCGAATAGTGGCCAAACCTCAATTTTTTGACTGCCGCCTGATTAGCCCTGGTACCTACCCCACCATTTTCCGGGACCCTGACTAAGTGTGACTCCGTCTGCGACCAGCCTGGTATCAGGGGTAAGGTTTTGTTTATCTCCAACCCGTGATGTAGGATAGTCGGGTTGACTGAAGGGTGAAGGAGGGCTTGGGCCAAGGGGTCTGCAAGTGCCTTATCAACTGACCAGCCGGATATCAGTGTACTGCATTAGGTTGCTGTGTGCCTGTGGGTGCCATACGAACCTGCCTGATATCCATAGCACCGTGTATTGGTGCATAGTGGCTGTGTGGGAGTGACGGTGGTGTTGCCTCACACATTAATTCCTTGCCAGGAGAGTATTATGTTTGATATTGGTTTTTACCCATGCAGCCTTGGCCCATCGGGCTATTTATAAAGTGTTGTAATTATCTGTGAGTACACATTTCTGATATCGTTGTGAACTGGGGAGCACCCTATAACTGTGAGGCATTGAATATTTGCTAGGGTGGGTCTCGTTCTGACAACTTTTTGCACTGCATAAGGGTGCTTGGGAGTAAAGTAGGACTTTTTCCAAGTGTACATATTACTGATGTCATATTTAACATGGATAGGCCTAGTACTGTTAGTTATATTTCCAAATGTGATTTATACCCAGAAATACATGATGTTCATGTTGTGTTAGTTAATGTGTGTGTTGAATACAAACTTTATTTAATACACCACATGTGAAGTCACTTTTGTGAAGCTCAGTGTATTTATCGTGTGAGAGTGCTGTACCAATGTTTTACACATTGCCTCTGAGATGAGCCTAACTGCTCAGTGCCAAGCTACCCAAGGGTGAGTACAGGTTATACAGTGAGTGTAACCACCAGCCCCTGAAGGGAGTGATAGGTTATGTCTGACTAGGGCCTTGCCTCAGCCAACAAGATGCGCCAGTTCCAAAACTGACAAATTCCTACATTTGAGGTTCATGTTTCAAGGATTTCCCTACCGGCGGTGGAGAGGAGTTTAGTCTCAAAGTATAGCAGGTATAAGTGTAAGGTTTAAACTCCATCGGAAAATCCATTTGGACAACACAGTGATACTAATTTTTGGCACCGATACTTCTCAGTGGCCAGATGCCTGGTGGCGTTCGGACCTGGTCCCTGTGTCCGTAGATTAGAGGTTGTCTTCAATATCGAGTTCAACTTCGAGTACCCTGTAAATAATCTCACTTCATTCTGTTTTTGTCTTGTCTTGTTTTGGTCTTAAATAAGATCCTTCCATGGTTACCTTCTCACTTGAGAAAGAATGTAATCCATGTCAGTGTCTTATCTAGGCTGGTCTACTGAAACTCCCTGTTTAGGAATGCTGCTTTATCTGATTCATATTCAACAAATTATTCAAAAGGTGGCATATAAAAGGACTTATATTTTTCTATATTTATCAGTCCTGCTTCCTTTTAGACAGCACATTTTTCAAAGTGTTCTGTTTGTTGCACCAGGCCTGCTCAGTAAGGGTGTAGCCTTCTTTCATAGGGACCTTAATGTCTTCACAGGACAGTCTGGTGTTCTTCTGAATGCTCCTGTATTGTTGCCCATGTTCGGAAATGTAAAACGTGGTGTCGAGAGTTTTTCTACGTTTCTCCTAATGCATGGAACTTTCTTCCTCTGTTGATTAGATTTAACCAGATCATATACGAATTAAACACAGGGCAGACGAAGACATCTTGTATCGGGGTAGCAGTTGCTTTTTAAATTAAAATTCAATTCAATTCAATTCAATGAATTTATATAGCGCGCTACATACCCAGAGGGTCTCAAGGCGCTAGAGGAAGGGTGGGGAGTTACTTGTCGAATATCCAGGTTTTAAGTTGCTTTCTGAATGCTAGGTGGTTCTGAGTGAGGCGAAGGTGAATGGGAAGTGAGTTCCAGGTTTTAGCCGCCAGGTAGGAGAAGGATCTTCCTCCCATGGTGGTTTTGTTGATGCGGGGTACAGCAGCGAGGGCTTGATTGGAAGAGCGTAGCTGGCGGGGGGGGGGGGTGTAGAAGGAGAGTTGTGTGTTGAGGCATTCGGGTCCAAGTTCGTAAAGTGCTTTGTGTGCGTGGGTTAGGAGGCGGAATGTTATTCTCTTATTGACGGGGTGCCAGTGGAGGTCTTTCAGGTGACCAGAAATGTGGTCTTTACGCGGGATGTCTAGTATGAGTCTGGCTGATGCGTTCTGGATGCGTTGGAGTCTTTTCTGAGTTTTTGCAGTTGTACCGGCGTATAGGGTGTTTCCGTAGTCCAGGCGGCTAGTAACCAGTCCGTGGGTGACCGTTTTTCTAGTTTCGGTGGGGATCCAGCGAAATGTTTTTTTGAGCTTGCGGAGAATGTTGAAGCAAGATGATGAGACGGCGTTGACTTGTCTGGTCATCGAGAGAGAGGAGTCCAGAATGACGCCCAAGTTCCGTGCGTGGTCCGTCGGGATGGGTGCTTTTCCAAGGGCCTCTGGCCACCAAGAGTCGTCCCAGGAGGAGGGGGAGGTACCTAGGATAAGGACTTCTGTTTTGTCTGAATTCAGTTTCAGACGGCTGTGCTTCATCCACTCGGCTACTTCTTTCATTCCTTCATGTAGATTGGTTTTGGCGGTGTTAGGGTCTTTGGTGAGTGAGAGGATCAGTTGAGTGTCATCAGCGTAGGAGATGATGTTGAGGTTGTGTTGGCGAGCGATGGCCGCGAGGGGGCTCATGTATACGTTGAAGAGGGTGGGGCTGAGTGAAGATCCTTGTGGCACGCCGCAGATGACTTCAGTAGCCTCCGACTTGAATGGTGGGAGGCGGACTCTCTGAGTCCTTCCGGCGAGGAACGAGGTGATCCATTCCAGTGCTTTACCCTGGATTCCGATGTTTCTGAGGCGTTGTATCAGGGTGCTATGACAGACTGTGTCGAAGGCAGCGGATAGGTCGAGGAGGATGAGGGCGACTGTGTCTCCATTGTCCAGTAGAGTTCGAATGTCGTCTGTAGCAGCGATGAGTGCGGTCTCAGTGCTGTGTTTGGCTCGGAAGCCGGACTGTGAGGGGTCGAGGGATTTGTTGGTTACGAGGAAGGCGGCGAGCTGGTTGTTGACGGCTTTCTCGATGACTTTGGCTGGGAATGGAAGGAGCGAGATGGGGCGGTAGTTTTTGAGTTCGGTGGGGTCAGCTGTGGGTTTTTTCAGAAGGGCGCTGAGTTCGGCGTGTTTCCAGCTTTCCGGAAAGGTGGCGGAGTTGAGGGAGCAGTTGATGACGTCTCAGAGGTGTGGTGCTATGATGGAATCAGCTTTGTTGAAGATGTGGTGAGGGCATGGGTCTGTGGGGGATCCTGAGTGGATGGAGTTCATCAGGCGGATGGTGTCCTCAGTGGAGATAGGGTTCCAGTTATTAAGGATGTTCAAGGGGGGTGAAGGTATAGCGGAAGGTTGTGTGGGTTGGTCTTCGGGTTGTTTGGCAAAGCTGTTGTGGATGTTTGCGATTTTGTCGTGGAAGAACCAAGCTAGGGAGTCGCAGAGCGTTTGAGAGGGAGTGATGTCGTTGGAGTTGGCAGTGGTGTTGGTAAACTCTTTGAGGATGTTGAATAATTCCTTGCTGTTGTGGGCGTTGTTGTCTAGTCGATCTTTGAATGCGGCTTTCTTTGCGGTCTGGATCAGTTGGTGGTGTATGCGGGTGGCGTCTTTGAAGGCGTCCCTGGTGCCGGTTCAACTTGGATTTAAGCAGCATAAGAGATTCTAACTGTGCCTCCTTTGCATTTTCAATTTCTCTATAATCTCTAACAAAACTCTGAGGGGCAGATTTACAAGCCCTTTGCGTCACATTTGTGTCACTTTTAACATGGGAAAAGTGACGCAAAAGTGGCGCAAGGGGCTTGTAAATCTGCTCACGACTTTGCAGTATGGATTACAGATAACTTTTGCCTAGGTGGGTAATAGAAAAGGCAAAGCAAGACTTCACCTCTCTGAACCAGGTGTCTCCATCTCCTGTTTAACATAAACAAAGTCACACACGACAAATCACTAAGTCAGGCATTTGGGAAATGTAGGACGTGTAACTATTTAGGGAGTTAGGGAGAGTCAAAATCCACACGTCAAACACCATGACAGGTGTCATTACACGTTTATGTGATTTCTGATCAATTACATTTCACAACAGAGGTTTATAATTACAAATCATTAAATAGGCTAAGTGAGGCACACAAAGTTAAATTTGTTAGTATGTGGGCAGAATGTTAAACCCACAAAACATCAGGAACAGGCTTTAAGATAAAGACTCCAATTGGAACATAATATAAACCATACAAAGCAAATCACTTGGCCTCATACTATTACAAACCTCACTGGGAGCTCATGAGTTAATAGGAGGTTAATACAGTCTGTGACACGTTCCACCATATGTGGCAGCTTTACCTTGAACCACCTCCTCCCCAGTCCATTTCCAAAGACTTGACAATGATCTGTTCTATTTTATATTCAAAGTTAATAACATGCTTGCCAACAACTCTGCTGCGGGCTGCGTATGAAAATAAAGACCTGATAGTATTGAACATATGTGCAATGTTGGATCCCGTGAGAAACGGGGGCATATTTACAACAAAAAGTTGGATCGTGGTGTTGCGCCAAATTTGGCAACGCCAAGCTCCGTCATTTTTAAAACGCAGGGATGCGCAGTATTTGTAAAAATACAGCGCACCCCTGCATTTCCCCTAGCACTGGTGCTAGAAAAGCTGCCTAGTGCCAGCGCAGGCACTGTTGCACGTGATGCATTCGTGCCTGTGCTGCAGCGGCGATTGTTTATGTGCAGGAAGGGACACCTTCCTGCACATAAACAATCAATAATGGTGACTTGCTCTTTCTATGTGTGCTGCAGAATGCAGCACACATAGAAAGAGCAAACACATTATAATTTCTTCTCGTATCGCCATTCTAAGGCCAGGTTTTACCTGGCCTTAGTTTTTGGTGCTGCCCCAGCCTTGTAAATCTGGGGCAGTGTCTAAAAGCAATGGGTGTGGCAGTACAACACCCCTGCAACACCCATTGCCTGCTCCTTTGCTGCAGCAGACTGCGGCGGAAAGGGACATATGTACAAGGTGGCCTTAAGCCATGTAAAGTGGCTTAGCGCCACCTTGTACATATGTGAACTGGCACTACGCCACCGGAGTGTCAGACAAAGTGATGCACCAATGGTGAAAGGGGCTTGTAAATATGCCCCCATGTGTGCCCAAGATCCTATTAGCATTGAATAATACATCATCAGCGACACTAAATACAAATATGAGGCAACTTGGGCATGCCACCTCTGGTTCTCCTCACACATTTCATCATGAATGCCTCAGTGGCTACAAAAATAGTTGCTCACAAACCTAAAGATAAACATGCTGTCAACTAACAATTCTGGAATAAATCTTCAGGTTTTTGGACACTCCTTATGTGGCTGCTAAGGTCCTTACTGCGACTGGCAACGATGAATTCTCTAATTTGGACCCACACTGCTGATCAGGCTTCCAATATCCCCAGTGATGGCAACCACAGTTATCAAATGAAGGAAGGACTCCTCTCATCCAGCAACACCTTGAGTGTAACTAATACCAGACATTTTTTGTAGGCATGGAGATGGGCGACTCCATGGCACTCGAGACCCGCTTTAGTGAACATGGTGTTATGTGACTAACAGCTCTTGACTGTTTACCATTTTGTGAGGAAAAATTGACTCATCCTGTTAAGCTTATGATGTTTCTGCCTTCCCTCGGCCACACTTTACTGTGGCAATCTGCAAGAATTGACTCTTTCTTTGAGTCTCTACAATGTCTACATGGATCCACTGGTTCACAATATTGAACAGTACTGTATTGGATAGCACATTTATCCTGTGGGCACCGATCTACATCTATAGCTACAGAGGTGATCTGGGGAGTGACAGCCAAGTAGCCCATGTATTAATGGGTACAAGATTGGATCCACTAAAACAAATTCTGCCTTAACAGTCTATGCATTTCTCTTTCTACGTTTAGGCCTGACAGGTTTGAGAGTCTGGACCAATTGCTGATGGCCTGACCAACTCCATGAACTTGCAATTCAACTAGATGGTTTTGTCTAAGTCAAGATTTTTGTTTTCTCAAGTTAATGCAAGCACCAACAATATCTACTACCACCTACTTTTACTGTGGGGAATCCTACCCCTCCCAAAACTTCACAAGAGTGCTCTGGCCCTCAAAACCGAAACATCAAGGCAGGACAATTGCAATGATATCCACACAAGACTCCACACCAAAACCATCTGCAAATAACAAAGGAGCCAGAACTGCACAGCAAGTACCATGTTCTGACCTAGCCACCCAGAGCACATCGCTCCAAACATAAAGTCCTTTACTGTTCCAGGTGAGAGAACAAACCCACTACTGTCCCCAGGGCTCTGCATGGAGAGTCACGTGACTAACTGTCGAGGTCTCCTAGAAATATGCTCCACTCAGATGCCTCGCTAAACCTATCAGCCAATCATCTGCTGAAAGACAAGTGGTATGGAGAACATCTTTCTTTACACAAGGCACTACCCTCTGGAACTCCTCTCACACAGAAGGTTTGAAAACCCACCTCCTTCTGGTGCCAGCAGACCAGAAACATGCTGATTGGTAATGCTGAGACTTACCTGTCCTTCCAGTTGTCCTTTACTTCAAAACCCATTTACATATTGCCAATTGCCCTTCCATTATTCTACTACTCCAAAGTGAAGTTCACTGAAGTGTTAAGAGCAAAACTAAAAACTCTGATAAATATATACATAACAATATTAAACAAATTACTTTTGTTACATGCCATGTATGCAGCAAATTTATATGTGATGACACACAATCAATCACCATGTTCACAATGGTACACAAACAAACTTATTATATTTAGAGGATTCTGGTTGCGATGAAAATTAATTTAAACATAGCCTGATATCATGATCTGCAATTAACTTTTATGCTGGCCCAAGTTTAAAATGCTGTTCAGGAACACCTCCTGCTACAAAGCCAAAAGGTACCTACCACACTGCCTGCTCTTAGAACCAGCGCCACTTGCTGCTACTTTCATCAGCATCACTAACCACCATACCATGATACAAGTGGTAGAACGATGACCCAGTGTTTCGGAAGACACGGTCAGCTATATCTTCCTTGCTGTACATTTTCAATTACATGCATGTTTTCAGCCACACTCTTACCCATCCAAACTTCTCCAAACTGCCCTGCTCCCAGCTTCTTCTCCAGCTTCAGGGACTCACGCGGAATCTCCCAGGCATCCTTCTCCCAAGGCTTCTCAGGTTTTGAGCTGGCACATGGCGTGGTCAACTTCTGGCACAACCCATCACTTTGTTCTGAAACAAGATCAAGAAGAATCAAAGAGGCACCATGAAATATGACCTTTCATAAGTACTGGACGGCTGAGCAACTGTCTTAGGACCTTCTTGGGGTGGGTCCTATTGCTCTCCTTGGTGGGAGGCCAGGGTTATATATCTTTCCTCCTGCATGTCCATAGGTTTCTGTTGCAAGAGCTGGATGACTTACTTTTGTAATGGTTAATGAGATCGTACAGAGTGTTGAAGGTGTTCCTGGGAGATATGTAGAAGCCGCCACTGTCCAGCGTCCGTATCTTGTAATGTTTCACGGTGTCTCCCAACTGAGGGTCCTTGTCTTTCACCGACAGAGAGTAGCTACCTGGAAATCACCAAACGATATACACAAAATGTAAGAGATCCTCTCTCACTGCAAACAACTGTAAGATCCTCCTCCATTTATTGTGGTCCCTTCTAACTTCACAACTCGGTCCTTACCCTGCCACCACTAGGTTAGCAATCATCAGCCTTCTTCTAGAAGAGAATCTGATGCCAGATCACTCACACACATCTCAAACCAAATGAGTATTGTGGGTGATTAGGAACAATGAAATGTACTGTCTGCCAGCCCACCATGTTAGCAGGTACTCTGGCATCCACGCTCTTGGTGGAGGACCATCTACCATATTTAGATGGCCATTTTGGATGGGATCTCTACATTTCCATTACATCTGCCAATGTGGTGGATGCAGTGAAGGTACAGATGAATGCTGAAATGATTATTAGCTTTGACCACTCAACATTGGATATTTTGTTTGTCTGAAATTCCTAAAGCAGAAGTTTGTTTCAGTAACACAATAAAATAATGGCCGTAACATGCAAGGATATTTCTCCCTGCATGTCAGTCCATTATTTTGGGTTCCTGGTCTGGCTCCATCTTCCATCGCACGGTGGATCCGCACAAGTAAAATCACTAATGGTAGTCTCACCCCAAACCAGTGGTTGACTGGCATCCAAATCAAACATCCTCCTCATGCTCACAATATTTCACACTTCAGTTAAACTATTAATATTTACACAGACAATTACTCCATTATCAATTAATTTCAGAATTAACAAACCTAGTAGCGTATTTTTATGTTTGGCGGGCCAGCCAAATTTTAAAATGTCAGCAGTATTAGGAAAAAACAATTCTCCCGAAGCAGAGGGAGGGAGATTTCAAGTCGGCATGGTGCTAGATTCTGGGTGGTTTGAGAAAGACCGTATATAGTTAAAGAGGTGGTTTGTTTTTTGTTTTAAGTAGTGGCCTGTAATATGATACAGTAAACCTTGAGAGGGACGCGTACCCATTGGGTAGTCAGTGCAGTTCTCAAGGTGGGCCTGATGTGGTCAAATTTCCTCTGATCTTCGATCATGTGAGTTGCACATGAAAGATCACTTTTACAAGCAGTAGGTGAAAAAGGTAAATGAATAGATCATTTGTTCTATCCATGCCGGATAGGAGAGGGGCCTGGAGGCCTGCCTGGTAGTTGAATGCTCAGCAGGCTCATATTCCTCCCATATCATAATCCATGGTTTAGCACTGCTAAGGACCATACCATGCCTCATATTGCCCTTTTTAAAACTATTTACTATAGATTGGCAAACACTTCTACTGTTAGAAAAAACCTATTGGTTTCTTGTTCCACCTTGCATGTCAGCACATGATACACATATTAGCATGTCAAGCCTTTTATCTTGACTTTCAGTTAGAGCCTCTGCATTCCTGGTGGTCCTCCCTTCCATCTTGCCAGAATCTCTTCCATCCTCTTTTATTGTAGGAGGTGGAATAGTCTACTAGTACTGTGACTGTCACACAACAAAGCTAAGCTTTCTTCCTGTTGCTTTATATTAGATACTTTGCCAATGAAAGGCAGTAGTATATATGCGATCCAGTAGATCTAACAGTTCCAGCTATGTCCATGTCAGTATTCCTGTTTACAAAAGGATCCCACATCAGGACTTTTCCTTTAGACACAAAAGCATAAGCTTCTAAATATAGAGACCCCTGATGAGATACTTCTTTTACAGATCATAATCGTTTATCTGTAAGTTTTATTTGTTTAATAATCAAGCAGATCTAAACTTCCACTCTTGGTGACCACTAATAATCCATACTGAAAACTTTATTCAAGATAAGCCTAATATCAATATATTGATGCAGGAAGTTCAGAAGAAGGGAGGTGCAATTTGGCCACAAGAGAAGAAAGGCCTGATTTTACCTTTTGTTGTCTCACTGTCTCTGATCATGAATGCTCCCACTGGGTTTCCAGACACCAGAAGTTGACGTTCTGCGTCCTTGCGGCTTACACCTTTGAAAAACCATCTGAATAAATACACAACCGGAGACATAAGGGGTGTGAGGTAAAACACATTCCTCAAACGAAGTGTAAGACATCGTGCACACATCTGGGGTAGTACAGACAGAGCTTAGGAATGAGCCATTTTTAATCCAATAGTAGCCAGTACATAAAGGTTTAAGTCAACCAGAGTTGTGCAATGAGTGCAGAAATCAATACATAAAGTGCAAGTAAAATGTCAATAATAGTCTTTAACATTAGAGTCATTGTTAGTCCATAGTAAAGGGGAAGTCTTTGGCAGACCATTAAGGTAAATTGAGATTTTTGCAATGGCAAATGGAACATAGGAAGGATATCACACTACTGGGTGATCTTTTAGTATGGGAAAATTATGAGTTCTGATTAGTTTCATAGAGAAAGGGGAATAGTCAACAACCAGTTTCTGACGTTCTTCACCTATGTGCAACGATATATAAAACATTTCTTGGATTCTCCAACGAACCACTAGAACATAGGATGTCTGATTCACAGGGATATTTGTTTTTGCACGTGAAAAGGAAAACATTACTAACCTAAAACGATAATTTTGGAGCTTGTAGGGTGTACATTCACATGCTATGCACACTCCTGACATCTAGTATTGGGTGTAGAAGTTGCAAGTTTATTTCTCTCGAAAAACAGGGTTGCTATACGGTTCCTACAAATTGAGTGGAACTGTGTATCTGGACAACAGAAACTTCAGAGCATGTGGACTCAGTCCACATATATCATCAGAAAATGTTGCACAAATACACAGTCCTGCTCAATTCGTAGGAACCGTATAATATGGCGCCCAACGTGGCGCTCCATGTTATACGATTACTATGAATTAAGTAGGGCTATTTATCTGGTGAACATAAACTTCAGTATATGGGGATTCAGTCCACACATACCATCAGAAAATCCTAGCTAGCTCACAGTGCACCGTCTGGTACCCTGGTAAGGTTAGGGGTTCAGTTGGGGAACTGCGAGCTAGCTAGGATAGGGCCAACATTTTCTGATGATATGTGTAGACTAACTTCCCATACTTTGAAGTTTATGTTGTCCAGATACACAGTCCTACTTAATTTGTAGGAACCGTATAAAAGGTTTTGGTTTCAAGGTGACTCGTGATGCCTTCCCCAAAACCCACAACGCACCAGAACACAGACTCCACTTTGGATTGCGTTTTCCCTCTATGTGTAAGTGTAAGTAGGTGTAGAGATGAGTAGCGATAAAGTCTTTAAATACTAAGAGAAATTTGTATTTAGAAAGATAGTAATTGCTAAATGCTGTAGTGTGAGCTTGGATGGGTGCAGTAGGCAGGGCTCATGTGAATCTA
This sequence comes from Lissotriton vulgaris, assembly GCF_964263255.1. Lineage (NCBI taxonomy): Eukaryota > Metazoa > Chordata > Amphibia > Caudata > Salamandridae > Lissotriton > Lissotriton vulgaris. Next base: position 1,666,893,457 of record NC_141695.1, read on the forward strand.
CAGCACTACAAGTGCAAATCAAATTGTTACATGTAAATAAAGTTTTCATTTTGCAACATTTGCTGTTATAGGTACATACTGGCCATATGCTGCAAAACGGTACCCATCTCCCTAGAGTGGGAGCTTGCAAGCTAATGGAAGACATTTAAAACAAAGTTTCATGTACCATTTATCCGACTTCAGTGGCTGCAGCTGTTAGGTGCCACCGCAAAGAAGAGTAGGCTAGTCCAGCATTTTGTAGGTCCAACAAGTAATATATGAGTGTTCTTACTGCGGCTTCCAAAGGCTGATTGTGAAGATTGTTACAATATTGGACACATATTTTCATTGTAGCCACATAGCCTGTGTGAAGGGCTTTTGCATGCATTCGTCAATAAGGTGTAGGTAGCCAAGTTTCAAGAACTTCAGGTGCAAACCTCAAGATTTTTTGCCCTGAGGTTGGGGTGGAACAGCTGTCTTTTAATACTGTATTACAAGATCAGGATCCTGTGGAAGCTTTTCATGGAGATGGACGGACATCTTCAGTAGTAGCTGATACCACGGCTGCCATACCCTAGTGGGAGCTATGAGGATTAGCTGCTTGTCATATCTTCCTCACTGCTTATGGAATTAACGATAGATAGGTAAAGCGCAACCAAATAACGCTGAACAATTGATCCATAGATCATTGCCCATGGATTGTAGGTGCGGACACTTTGGAGAAAAAGCTTTGGCACTTTGCATTTTCACTGGTAGAAGTATTTTTGGATCACCTGTGAGTTTATTTACCATTAGAGTAAGCGTTGGTGCACCCTTCTCAGCAGTTCTGTAAGGTCATTGTCCACTCATGGAAAATGTTCCAGTAGGAAGAGAACCTGGTGGCAATTGGCCCATTGCCAACTTGTCTGTATTAGCATGGACGGCTGCGGTGACTATATACCCCATTTTTGTCCGTAGTGTGTGGTGGTTATGCTTATCTCTGTGAATGAGCATTGTCTTGTTGCAAATGAAGTTGTGATTAGGTGTTGTGCTAGCTGAACTACCATTAGTTCCAGTACATTGTTGTGCAAGTGATGTTGCTGCACGAGACCATTGACCCTGGATTGGGAGCTGGCCCAAGTGAGTTCCTGACCCCACTTTTTGCAGCTGCTGGCTGCAATCCGGTACCCCTTGCTGGTGGAGTGTGAGTTAGCAGACTCTCCTCCCCTTATGGTTGCACCAGCTATGGGGTTGCATCTGACCAGTATTTTGCTGACATGGAGGGTCTTGTTATGTCGAAGCTGGTACAACACATTGAAAAATTAACAAACAGCTGTATATTTTCCCTTTTGAAATATTAAAATATAAACTTAAAAAAGCAAAAACAAGAAGAAAGCATTTCAAAGTGTTTAAGAGCTGCCTAAACACGATTATTAACTGAGACAGAACTGTAATGATAAAAGAATGCCCTGGAAGTTTACAGAGACCAACTTCTGACCCTTTCAGAGTTAAAAAATTTGAACAATAAAACATTTTCTCTGTGGCGGTCCATGAAAAGTCAAAAATATGGCAAAACTTTCTTAAAGAAAGGTAAAAATCCTTTAGACCTGATAACGCCTGGGATGGGCCGTGTACTGCAATTATTCGTTTCACAAACAAGAAATTGACATAGTCACATTACTTCGAGGTGTTTGCAAGAAGTTAGAGCATTAATGATTTATGTGCATGCTATGTTTTTTGCAACGATGTAAAAAAAACAACAATAAAATAAGTGTCTTTCCAGAAATAAAGTAACATACAAACACAGGAAGTTCGAATTTTCCGATAAATCTCCCCCACAAAGAATTAGCTAATCGCAGAAGAGGAAACACACACTTGTTCAAAAGAACCCTATCAGATAGGATCGCCGAAGAAGAGGTGTTTATTTTAGAGGCTTCAGAGTGTGAACTACATGCTTGACAGGATGAAGTGGAAACTGGCAGTGGGTCCCTTGGAGTGCTCTATTTTAGGAGAAAGATATGTGTACATCAAATAGTGTGTTTTACAGAAGTGAAAGTGGTCGCAAAGGGTGATGTGAGGATGATATAGTGAATTGTCGCAAATATCTTGTTCTTGTTGGCTCAGGCTGGGTTGGCACGCAGAATGGCATGCGGGTAGCTTTGACATCTGAGCCTAAGCAGTCTCTCTGTAAGAATTTCAATCTTCTTACAAAGCTATTTGTTTTGTAGACCCCGGCGTCAGGTAAGGAAGGGTCCTACCAAATTCACCTCCAAAACCCTACATATTTTCAAAATGGTGGAGAACTTTATCAAGCTCCTGTCCAAAGGTATGACCCACTCCAAGATCGTGGACGGCTCCACAAATATTGTGGCTGTGGTTGCAACACCACTGGAAGGTGTTGGAGGAGGATTCCAAACTGTAGTTTGCAGGAACAACAACAATTTCAAGACATTGTGTGCCCTACCAAACTGCAGTCCTGCCCCTATCAACATACTGCACATTTACAAGTTGGTGGCACACCGTATCAGTCCACATTCCATATTTAATTTCACCTTTTCAAGAAGGGGGAAGACACCACCAACATGATGGACGTCAAAAGCAAAATAATGAACAACTTCAATGCAGTGGCTTTTCAGCCGCATCTTTCTATATTGCAGAATACATTGACAGGTTTGTGGTTACTAGAGCATAGCAGTCAAGCCCAACTGCGCCAGGGCCAGCATGTTGCCAAGGATTACCACCAGTGTGTCAGGGCCAACATGTTGCCAGAGTCAGCATGTTGCCAAGGATTACCACCATTGTGTCAGGGCCAGCCTGTTGCCGGAGCCAGCATGCTGCCAAGGATTACCACCATTGTGTCAGGGTCAGCCTGTTGCCAGAGTCAGCATGTTGCCAAGGATTACCACCATTGTGTCAGGGCCAGCATGTTGCCGGAGCCAGCATGCTGCCAAGGATTACCACCATTGTGTCAGGGCCAGCATGTTGCCAAGGATTACCACCATTGTGTCAGGGCCAGCCTGTTGCCAGAGTCAGCATGTTGCCAAGGATTACCACCATTGTGTCAGGGCCAGCATGTTGCCAAGGATTACCACCATTGTGTCAGGGCCAGCATGTTGCCGGAGCCAGCATGCTGCCAAGGATTACCACAATTGTGTCAGAGCCAGCATGTTGCCAAGGATTACCACCATTGTGTCAGGGCCAGCATGTTGCCAAGGATTACCACCATTGTGTCAGGGCCAGCATGTTGCCAAGGATTACCACCATTGTGTCAGGGCCAGCATGTTGCCGGAGCCAGCATGCTGCCAAGGATTACCACAATTGTGTCAGAGCCAGCATGTTGCCAAGGATTACCACCATTGTGTCAGGGCCAGCATGTTGCCAAGGATTACCACCATTGTGTCAGAGCCAGCATGTTGCCAAGGATTACCACCATTGTGTCAGGGCCAGCCTGTTGCCAGAGTCAGCATGTTGCCAAGGATTACCACCATTGTGTCAGGGCCAGCATGTTGCCAAGGATTACCACCATTGTGTCAGAGCCAGCATGTTGCCAAGGATTACCACCATTGTGTCAGGGCCAGCCTGTTGCCAGAGTCAGCATGTTGCCAAGGATTACCACCATTGTGTCAGGGCCAGTATGCTGCCAAGGATTACCACCACTGTGTCAGGGCCAGCATGTTGCCAAGGATTACCACCATTGTGTCAGGGCCAGCATGTTGCCAAGGATTACCACCATTGTGTCAGGGCCAGCATGTTGCCAAGGATTACCACCATTGTGTCAGGGCCAGCATGTTGCCAAGGATTACCACCATTGTGTCAGGGCCAGCATGTTGCCAGAGTCAGCATGTTGCCAAGGATTACCACCATTGTGTCAGGGCCAGCCTGTTGCCAGAGTCAGCATGTTGCCAAGGATTACCACCATTGTGTCAGGGCCAGTATGCTGCCAAGGATTACCACCATTGTGTCAGAGCCGGCATGTTGCCAATGAGTACCCCCATTGTGTCAGGGCCAGCATGTTGCCAAGCTTTACCACCATTGTTTCAGGGACTGCATTTTACTAAGAAATACCACCACTATGCCAGTGTTTGCATGTTGACAGGGAAAGCCACCATTGTGCCAGCAATACCAGATTGCTACAAATTAAAAAGATTATACAAGGTCCACCGTTTTAGGGGCAGAGGCACTAGTCAAAACACTTGACCCTTACCCACACACAGAGATAGTCAATTGCATACACACACACACAGAAATGCACTTATAGACATGCACTCACAGACATGCACTTATGCACGCAAACGTGCACACATGTGTACAAAAACAGATAGACGTACTCACACACTTGCACAGATGGGCATACGTGCAAGTATGCAAACACATAGACATGCACACACAGCCGGGGCATCTAGGACGGCAAAAAGGTGCACAGGGGGTAGCACAGGTGAACTTACCTTGCCACCCAACTCCTGTTTTAGCGGGGCTTGTCTCTTCTCCCCTCAGTCTGGAAAGGAGGGAGGGGCAGGTGAGAGCAAAGAGAAGGCAAGCATGTTGAGAAGGTACTCATGGTGGAGTGCTGGGTGATCTGGAGGGTGTGGGGGACAGGCACAATGGATGGAGGCACTGGCTGAAGGATTCACTTTGTCACACATGTGTTTCTCCATGGGCAGGACGAGACAGTGTAAACACTGTTGCACAGGAACACTGTGTATAGCTCGCATAGCAATGAGTTGTGCGGTAAGCCTAGAGATGTGGAGAATGCTAATTTTTCTAAAAAAAGCCGTAAAATTACAACAGACAAAGACGGCATAGGATCTGTTATTCCTAGCTACTGATACAGTCTCCTAGACTTTAGTGAGAGACAAAGAAAGGACGCTACACAGTAGCAAAAGAAATGGTCAGGCAACATTTGTAGGAAATATAATCCTGGGCGGCACTGCCTGAATGTATATTTACGCTTAATGGGGAAAATGAAACTTTTGCGGAACACCGCATAAAATTAGCAAAAGAAGAACATTTGAAGGTTTGATTGAGGAGACACTCCGTTACATGGACAGATCTGCAAGGCTTGAAAGGAAAAGGTTCCCATGGGATAACCCAGCATACAGGAAATAAGGTTAAAGTGAAACCGTAGCAATACAAATCGATGACGCGGATTTGTCACAGACGTCAAGTACGAGACTGACCCATCAAAGATAACAGGTAACTTCAAGTAAGCTAGCACCGTATATTTGTTACAATTACTTTTATATCTTTCTCTTTTCATTTGGTTAAAAACAGACTTTTGATTAGCTTTTTAGGGATAATAAAGCCTTTGGATGGGGTCTCAAACAGCGATTGTAAACCCAAAGAAATGACAGTATTTTTAACTTAAAGTATCAAACGAATCTTATGTACATAGCCGAGAGTTAGGAAATCCCTAATGATATGGTGTGTAAAATTAACAGATTCCCTTCTCCATACTGAATGCCGTAGAAGAATTGGGGCTAGACATACCTGAGCAGATATATAAGGGACATCCAACTCAAGCTGAGAATTGAAATTAGAACATCTTCTGGGGTGAGCTACAAATCTTTTCAAAAAGGTGTATTCTAAGGTTTGGAGGGGGTCTGAGATTGTATGACCCACACCCCTGCCCCGTATGCAGCTACAGGAGTGGATTTAGCCATATAACCAGTGAATCCTCTGGCTAAGAACCTCAGATGAGGTGGATCATCACACACAGAAAAGCATCTGCCGATAGACTGATCTCACTCTCCCTGGGTGGAGATAAACAATGCAGTGACATGGACCCCCCCCCCCCCCCCAACCCCCCCAGGCCAACAGGTCACTTCTTGAAGGCAACGTCCAAGGATACTGATTAAAGACTGCAGAGCGCAAAACATCTCCCTGTAAATGTCAGTCTGTTCAAAACTGGTGGAAAGACTCCTAAGCGTTAATTTTCTGAACAGCACAAGTACAGAGCCCCAAACATGCAAATTCCCTCAACATGCCTAAGAGAAGGATCATCTCAGGAGAAAGCCGACACAGATAAACATCTGTCACATCCTCAGCATACAGAGTGCACAGTTTCCAGCAACAGATATATTCTAATATAACCTTACAAGCAATATTTGGGAGGGATGCCACCAGCAAACCTGGCCCTGAACTTCAGAATACAAAAAAGAATTGAGGTAGACTCACTCTTCTGACTCAAGGGAGTTCACTTTGCCAACATAGTTACTTGGAATGAATCCTTCAGCCCCTGTTGACACCAGTTTTGCTTTCCACCAGTCCCCGGACCTGCAAAACAGAGAGATGTCACCGTCAAGCATCTATGGTATTATCAGTGAGAAAGACAGTAAGAGCAGATGGGTGCAAAGGACTAGATATGGACCAACATCCATGACAACAAGAAATAAGGCTGGCAAATTTAGGGATCAAGAAGGACCTACACATAATTTAATAAAAGTACTTCTTGAAACACACCTAGCTATTCCACTTTAGTAATAGCATAGCCTCTAATTTGTAGCTTTGTTTTCTTGTTGACAATATTTGGTAAAACTTAGTAATATATTTATTTGGTTAGTCAATCATTTTCACAACTGCTGGCTTGTGACAGAAACCACGTCCTGGCGCTGATGGTATAGATGAGGCTGATCTTGAGTAACCTAGAGCCCTTCCCTGGAGAAGATGGTTGGCAGCAGGCGCACAATACCCATTGGGCTCAAAGGGCTTCAGCCCCCCACCATCGTGTGTGTCAGCCTGGACTGAGAAAGCTTTCTGGGCTGGCGACTGTCATATTGCAGCCGCACCTGAGTACTTCCCAGATCTTTAAAAGACCATTTACTCGTTAACGAGGCTCTGTTGTTTTTCACCCCTTCTTAGAGCCACTGCATCTCCACTCTGCCTATTGCTGGAAGAATTAGCCTCCCTCCCGAAATTTGTTTTAGCCCCCCCCACCCGAAATCTGGCTCTAGTTGCGCCTCTGGTTGGCAGTTTGACATGATGTAAACCCATGTTTCATGCATTATAACATTATAATATGGCTTTCTTTTGTTTTGGGTTTGTATTTCTGTTGTTTTGTGCTAAAAAAATCAAAGCTTTGGATTCTGCTGTCCAACAATGAAGATGAAAGTTTACGCGTTTGCCGTGGACTTTTTTGCCACAAATAACCTCTTGCCTTCAAGAATCTCACCCAATGAGGGAGTCACTCTTACAGCAACTGTTTATGCCTCCACCTTTTCATTTGTGTTAAATGTTACCAAGCTGTGAATTGGATTTTAGGAGATATTGTTTGAAAAGGATGCCTTGCCTTCAAGACTGTGGCTGGTAAACTTCAGCTTATTGATGACCTTCAGCCTCCTCTATCACTGGCACAAGAGGGTGTTTGTGGGTGTGGCCAGATGATCACATTAGTTCTTTTGGCACATATCAACCACTACTCTCACTCTGGCCCATCGCGCTCATAGCTGAAAGGGGTATCTGCAAGGGCTCCGTGGTCCTCAAAGAACCTCAGAGCAAATGTCCAGTGACAGAATGTGGTACGAGAGCCGCTTCAGTCCTAACTCATACTAGACCAGGAAGTAGATGTTGTTTGAGCCCTCAACTTTGCAGCAACAGTACAGGCAGTCTTTATAGAAACACCAGTATGCAGGAGAGGACCACAAACCTGGAAACTATGGTAGAGATACATTTTACACCTAGGATGGGAGAACCAAGGCAGATTGATTAAGATCCTGGAATTGCAGATCTCTTTGCATATGCTGAGGACAATCATGAGTGGCTCTCATGCATGGTGAAAGACTGAGATAAGATGCTAACCAGATAGGTTATTGTGGACTGGGCCAGCACACAGAGGAAAGTAAGGGTTCACAAGCTGCTCTTGAAGAAGATGCGGATCCTTTCTTGTATTCCTGGCATTCTCTTCTGAGCTATCGAGAAGAAAATTACTTGATCACTTTTTTGTTTATTTTCTTTAGTTGTCACCACCAGTTACTCCTCTGGTGCAACTCACACAAAGATACCAAACAGGAAGAACCCAAAAAGGGCAAAAGAAATCAACTTTCCTGGTTTACATTGGATTTTTCTTTGTAGCATTCAATTAAATATACCAAACATGTTTTCACAAAACATAATCAAAACTGTCATAGAAGCATATTTTCAACTTGATAAATAATAATTTATATAGACTCTTCCCAACACGTTATAACTTCAAAGTATAATTTGCACTAGATTGTCAGCCCGTCACATGTTTCACTGCTTTTGTGTACCCTTTTCAGGTCTCTTTAGAAAGCACTAATCTAACAATTCAATCTCTTCTTCACAAATTTATATGCCTCAAATGTAAGCCTTCATTATCCATGATAATTGCTGTTTCCAAACTTTCCTGATCAAGTGTTAATACGTATATCCAATCAACAATTAAATCCCCCTAATTTCATGTTGTAAAAGTATATATCATATATAGTTAGCTGGCCACTTAGACATAAGACCAAAGATACAGCCCTGACAGAGGTTTCCCTCATAAAAAATAACCAGATCAATGGAGTCCCTCTTTTTTGAGCTGGAAATACAAACCATCATCTACAGATTGTCTGAACTACTCAGAAGCTTCGCAGAGCCAAATATTTTGTAAAAAGGCCAGCAAACTCCTTTTCTGGTTGACCAAGTGTGAAAAACCTAGTTGAGGTGTCAGACATGCCGTGGACCCTAACAGGCATGAAATAACAGACTGTCAAGCACTCGCCAGACATTCTATACCGAAGTTGTAAATTATGTTATGAAAGACCTGACCATTCAGCAGCTTTTGATAATGGACAGGACTTCGCTATATGAACCAGTTTTGATGGCAGATCTTGAAGAAGCACATGCCCAGCTCCAGCGGGGAAAGACCCTCATGCCCAAAAGGTTTTTAAGTGTCTCACAGGGAAACGTCTGTGCCACCTCCATGCTGTGGCTGCAGTGTCTTTGGTAGAGAGTAGGCTACAGCCGGATCAATGTGAAGTGGAATTTGAACTGATACTTAAACCTGGTAACCCCCTGAATCCAATGTGTTATAAAGGTCTATCTTCCTCATACATAGAGAAGCTAAAATCCTTCTGAAGGCCTGATCTGTGTAATTAACTCCTTTATGCACCTGGATCAAACTAGTTTTAGGGTGAACGTGCCCACCTGGCATAATATAAGACATCGTCATAATGCAATAGCCCTGCTGAGGGTGCCCAGATGGCCCTTTTGCTCTTCTTATGAACGAATTGAATCATTTGTTTGATTTCATAGAATGGGGTGTTCTTCTCACAGTCCTAGCCAAGATGAACCTTGAACCCAGGTTCTTATGACAGAGCTTCAATGTACACAACTCATCACTAGGGTTCAAGTTAATGGAGTACTCTCAAGGCCTTTCTCCAGCGGCAGGGGAACTTCACTCTGCTACAATGCTCTTGGCAGAGTGGTCTCCTACAGGGGCTCAAGAAGCCACAGGGAATGAAGGATAGAGTATCGCTCTATACAGACAATTTACTAATTTTCCTCCAACATTCTAGATGGCGGGGCCCCAATATTAAGGATGGCATTGCAGAATGACCAGACGTATTGGTTCCCTTTGCTATTGTTGATGGGATGGGCTTCTATAATTAAAAAGATCTCAGTCCCAAGACTCCTATTCAAGCTTCAGAATTACCTTGATGAGGAGATTTCTGTGGGTCAGCAATCTTCCTAGTGTTGCAATGACCAAATGCTTCAAGACCCCATTTGAAGGAGGCCACAATAAGGCCAACATCATGCCACATTATCTAGCATCATAGTTGTGGTAAACAAATCGATCTATGGTGCACACTCTGACCCGCTCATACTGCTGAATGATGGGCGTTTGGGAGACCTTCCCCCACTACAGTTTTTGTATTAAGAGAGCATTTTGCTAGTCTCACACATCACTAACATGGTGTGCTAATTGTGGTGAAACACCCTAAAGTGTATCAACTTGCATAATAGATTCACTCGATAAACTCTACTGTAGGTAAACATGGCATTGGGACAGGCACACTCTTTTACATGGTTTAGAGCCTGGAAATATCAGAGGTATCTCCAAACTAGGGGATGGAATGAGCTATGATACGCCCAGCCTATTTGTCAGGGTCCAGGGTTTGGCAAGCAGTTTTTCAAATATTTACAGCTCTGCCGTGGACTATACTCCCTGTAGTGTTGCTCACTGGTTAGAGGCGGCAGACCCGAGAGCAGAGGACGGCCCGGGACCAGGGTTCGATTCCCAACGCGGAAGGTTTCTGGACCAGGGTCAGCGGACTCGATAATTCTCTCGCCTCGGTGCCCACTCTGATCAGCGATCACACTCGGCAACTCTGGGCACTAGCTTGCCTCATCTTCACTAACGGCCCCATCAGACCGCCGGGGATGCCTGGTCTCACCCTGGAGATACCCATTAAGGGACCATCTCTCAGGGAAGCCAGGAAGGGTTTCGCAGCGGTCGAAGCGCGGGGACACGCCGGTGCGCGTAAAAACCCAGCGCTATATAAATGCCCCTATTACTATTACTATTACTCCAACCCAGACCCTGTCTTATGTGGTGTGCTGGTGAGTTAACTCATCATCATCAAAATAGCTGTACTCAAAGTCCTAGTAGACATAGATGCCAATAGATTTTGCTAAAAGGGATATTGCCCAGAAGCGATGCACTACTAACTTTTGCAACCCGGAGTGCTGGACTAGGGGTATGACCACTGAATGGCCACAAAGTTCCTAGTATACCTGGGTATATGGTACCCCTGAGAAGCATCTAAAGATGTGGGGTGAATACAGTCTACATAGCACTCTTTGGCCATTATGAGGAGTTCCTCTAGATGGGACAACCTTAACTCATCCTCAAGTCTGGTCTGGAGCCATTCTGATTGAACTTTTGATTGCCACGGATACGATGTAGCTTATGTCTCTTTTGTGACTATGCATATATGCTCTTATATCTTAAAATATCAATAACGTGTTTCATAAAAAACATGGGCATCAATTGGCATTAGCCAGGGGAAGCAACTGCTAACTTTATTAGCCTTGGAGGGGCCCTTGCTACCTCTGGTTTCAAGGGGCATGAAAACACTAGTAGAACATAACTGAAAGTAAACACAACTTTAGAGGTATTTTTCTATTTCTTGTAGTTTCCACTTCCTGCCACTATCCTACTCTTTCTTCAGCAACAAATAAAAGTCTGACTAGATGCTAAAGCTAAGACAAAGACTCCACCATATGTTATCATGTGTGAAAAGGTGTGCAGTAGCATGTTTGACTGCTTGCCATCTAAGAACATTGACATACATGAGTAAAATCTCTTTAGATAGAGGTTAAATGCTCAGTTACACATGTTAGTTAAATTGTTTTATTTGTATTGTTGTGGAACAGAGCAAGTTGTCCATTTTTATTATAACTATGTAGATATTTGTTTTGCATTGTTCAAGCCCCATCTGCTCTCATCAGCTAGTTTCATCAAGTCAATTTGGCAATCATTTGCTACATAAAAAATACTAACAAGCCATAATCAACATTTAAAATACTTGAAAAAATATTTTGAAAAATAAATCTTTTTGGCCAATCCTGTTTTTTCAATAGATCTGTTGCCTATGCTATCAATTTTGGAAGAGACAGGGAAGGTGGAGATTGCTTTTAATTTTTTTTTATGTCTCAATGCTTTGATAAAAATAAAAGAGAACATTGGTTGTTCGATAATAGATGAAAAACAGAACAAATGATTTGAACACAGAGGTTGAGTGAGCATTCTGAGAATCAAGGTCCAGTTTTTCATATTGCTCCAAATAACAACCAGCCATATGTTTTCATTAAAAAACAAAGGAAGATAAAGGTATTTGCTCATATCCACAAACTTTGTTAAAGTGGAGAAGCAAAGATTAATATTTAAGTGACCTGGTTTCGCTCTTTGCAATTCAGCCTTAAACCACACCACATTGCTGTCTAAATTGTTATGGGGTACATTTCATAAAAGGGTAACTTTTAAATACGCAGTTCCCCCAGTAGGACTGGTAATAAATTGTAACATTAAAAGGGTGACATAATGACCAAAACATGACTGGACATAGTGCGCCTCAACCAGGCGACAGGAATTAAGGCAATGTCCTTTCTGCTCGTAACTGCCCTCTGGCATTGTGACTTCACTTCCTCAATGGATAATGGGTATCCTGAAATGAAATGGAAAGCACTCCAATGTACTATTCCCTCTTGAATTAAGAGAAAAACAATACAGTAAATTAAAATGGTAAACGTTATCAAGTCTATCAGTGGCATTTGATGTTGTACTTACTCTTCCAGGATAACCAGATTGTCTCCTTTCTTGAAGCCCAAGTCGCCATCGTGCAGTGCTTCATAGTCGTAGAGCGCAATCACAGCGTTACTCTCGGACTCTGCAAGAGTTGTTTGTTGAAAAATGAGACACCTTCAAGAGGACCATAGGATCACAAAAGACAAAGACATGAGCCAATTTACTTGGGGAAATGGGTCACTCCTGACAAGGACATGACCAACCTTCCAAGGAATTTTGAGATCATTCATGACAAAAGCATGTCAACCTTCAAGAGAACACTAGGTAATCAGTGCAACGAGATGCATCACCTTCCACAAGAACATGCACACATTGGAGCCACCTTCCACAGGAAAATAAGGTAATTTTTGACAAAGCCACATCACCTTTCATGGGAACATTACCTCATTCATGACAAAGACATGAGCACATTTTTGCATGAGCTAGAGGCATTTAAGGCGAAGCTAAATCACTTTCCATGGGCTGAGGACATAAGTCACGTTCCATTCTGAAAGAAGAGGACATAATTTATGACAACAACATGAGACACCTTCCTAAGAAACACAAAGTAATTCAGCGTGAAGCTAGGAGCGGCCTTTCACAGGAACATGAAATTATTCATGACAAAGACATGGATGACCTTACAAGGGGACACGAGATCAGCCACAGTATAGTCATGAGCCAACTTTCACCAGAACAGGGGGCCCATTGTTAAAAAGCCATGAGCTACCTTCACTGAAACACCTGCATTTGTTCATGACAAAGATGAGCGCAACCCTCCACATGCACTAGAGATCTTTAAGGCAAAGCCATGAGTCACCTCCATGGGATGAAGATATGAGCAACCTTCCCCTCCAAAGGAAAGTAATGCAACTTATGGCAAAAATAGGAGACATCTTTTATAGAAATGTGAGGTTATTTAGGATGAAAATTTGAGATGTCTTTCACTGGAACATGAGGTTATTCATGAAAAAGACATGAGTTACCTTGCAAGGGAACATGAGACCAGCCACAACAGAGACATGAGCCACTGGAAAATGATGTTCTTTATTAAAAAAAACATGAGTTGCCTTTCACAGAAACATGTGGTCATTTAAGACAAATATGAGTCAATTTCCTGATCATTCATGACAAAAGACCATCAACTCATTTAAGCTGAAGTCATAACCCATCTTGCTTGGGAATATATGAGGTCCTCCACTAAGACATGAACCTCCGTTCGTGGGAACAAAATGTAAATAAAAGATGGAGAAATGAGCAACCATCCTTGGGAACATTGGATCATTGATAAGAAAAACATGAACCTTCTTCCAGGGACATTCATGATAAAGACACAAACTACCTGCTATTGCAACATGAAATCTTTCATGGAAAAGGCATACGCTACCTTTATTAGGAACATGAGGAAATTCTTGGGTAAGGAGACATGAGTCGCCATCAATTGAACATGAGATCATCCAAGAAAGAGAACATGACACATGATACAATATTTTTTATTATCCATCTAAAATCTTGTTTTATTTCTTGATTTGAATTGTTGGTATACATCTTATTTAAAAACCAGATAAGAATTAATTTTGTAAAAATTATCTTTATTGGTTTTATACATACAACATAACTCATGCCACACAATGCAAGACACATCAAGCATTCACTTTTACATATGTAATTATGACATTCTTTGATGGGCTGCTAATGATAGACCTATACAATATGTAGACCATACATACAGACATAATTATGTACGGCTTGTAGAAGTTATAATGAGGATGCATTATGCATAGGACAAGCCCTCAAGGGGTGAGAGCCACCCCATTTTGATCTCGACCCTTCACACATTACCCCTTGTATATCCGTTAATGTGCAGGGCACTAATACCCATACATCCCTGTAAGCCTATAATGTTGTACTGTGGGAACATTGTCTCAGCTAGCAATGCTATCACCACACAGCCACACCTTGGACTGTATAGAGAGTACATTCAACTGTCTTGCAATGTGCCACGTGTAGTCAGACATGCAGGTGTGCCCCCAGTCTGCATGCCTTTGTGCATTCTACTCGCATTAACTTATAAGGGAACACAAGTTGAGACCCATTCAAGGAGGTCGCTCATCCGGAGCAAATTGCAACCAATCATGTTAAAGGTTTCCATGGTGTCCAATGACACCAAGTCAAGGTCTTCCCTGCTGTCCTCTATTGCACCCATCACATGTGTTGGTCACCTAGTATTCAATGTAGAGTGCACCTATTTGGAATGAACCTGCTTTGGTCCGGGTGCACTAAATCTACTATAACCCCTTTTAAGTATCGCGTTAACAGTATACCAAGGATTTTATTATCACATTTCAGCATTGAGAGCAGGCTATATGCTTGATGGTCTGTGGGATCCTTACACTCCTGGTGTAATAATTTAATGGTCGCCTCTCTTGTGTGTTTGGGGAGCACCCCCACTCGAGCACCTCATGCTACCCCGCCAGAGGTTTTTCCGACAGTATCTCTATGACAATCTGATACCACTCTGCTGGAAGATTGTACGGCCTGATGTCTTGGATGTATTTAACTCTCTTGCTGCTGCCTTAAACTCGGCTTGTGTGATTGCTGCCTCAAGGCATTCCCGGTGTGCCTGTTTGAGGCTACCAATCACTGGTGTTTGCAGTACCGGATATGTGTCTCCCTCTTGATGGATCGGCGGCTGCATCTAAAGTGCCTTATAGTATGAGTAGAATGTATCATTAATTTGGCACTGTGTCTGCACCATGTCCCCTTGTTTGTTTCATACAACTGTGATTGTAGCAAAGGCTCTGTCGTGCCACAAGAGTCATGCTAGCAGTTTCCCAGCTTTTGCTCCTTCCAGGTAGAGCAGTTGTTTGTACCGTATGTTATGTAGCAACTCTTTATCTGCCATTTTACGTAGGATTTTCCCCCACAATTCCTGTTCTATTTGTCTCAGCAGAGGGGATAGGGCTAGTTTGCAATGCTTCAATTCGCTGACCAAGAGTATTAGTACTCCTATCTAGCACCTGTGCCAGCGTGGTCAATGCAGTTTACTCAGCAGACTGTGGGTCGTTGGGTTCGGTCAAGGGATTTGCATTAAATTTACTGTGCTGCATAAAATTTACCATGGCACACATACTAGCAGTGCTGCAATTACAAATGCAGCCTGCAACCTTATTATCATGAGCTGTCATCAGTACTGCCTTGGCCCTTGGCTATTACAGGGTGTGTGTCATGTCCTGCTCACAAATGTATCAAAGCTGTGGTGCTGGGTGAAAATTCTACACTGCACCTGAGTAGCAGCTACTGATGAGCTGCGAACTCTAAGCCAGCCCCCAAGGGACGCTGTCACTCCAGCTTAGTTTCACTTTCAGTATGGTGCATGAATGCTAGTAGCTCTCCGGTGTCACAGCTGAGGAGGTGCTATAATTTATGCCTGATTTTGCATTTTAGTGTGGTGTTGCGGACCACTGCACTCAATGTGTTAGTCTAACGTGTCATGTGTGGTACTTGGCAGGGCTGCTCGCTCACGGCAGCTGCTGGCCCTGGGTTTTCCCCACAGTGTTCACCTCCCTCTTGGTTTGCCGCTCCCTGCATGGTGCGATTCAAGTCAAAGGATGCTACAAGGGATTTATTTCTAAATTATTCAGTTTGAGTTGTGAGTTGTACCACAGTAACACACTCAATGGTATCCACAGGATAACAATCTTGTTGTATACTAATAAATTAATTAGTGGAAGGTTGAAGGAAAAACAGAGCAAAGGGATTTATATTTCAAACAAATTTTTTACTAGAAACAAGTTTCGGGAGATAGATACAGACAAATCAATTGTAGCAAAAAATCATGAACAAAGATAGGCAAAGTTTTCTCTATAGTTCATGACTCAACACATCAACTCCTAATTAATGAAGAAAACAACCCAAATTATTCAATAAAAAGTGGTTGTAAACAAAATACATTACTAAAATTATTTCATACACATAAAAGCTCTGTGAATGTTTGAGGACAGAGCTTTTATGTGTATGAAATAATTTTAGTAATGTATTTTGTTTATAATACAAATTTATTGTTTTATATAGGGAGTCCTTTTTCAGCATTTGAATAAACATCGTCCTGATGATGGTCTTTTTGACGTCTGCAGCCAAGACCGAAACGTCGACATTTCATCATCTCCTTTAATGTTGTTTTGTAACACGAACTTACAACCACTTTTTATTGATTAATTTGGGTTGTTTTCTTCATTAATTAGGAGTTCATGTGTTGAGTCATGAACTATAGAGAAAACTTTGCCTATCTTTGTTCATGATTTTTTGCTACAATTGATTTGTCTGTATCTATCTCCCGAAACTTGTTTCTAGTAAAAACTTTGTTTGAAATATAAATCCCTTTGCTCTGTTTTTCCTTCAACCTTCCACTAATTAATTTATTAGTATACAACAAGATTGTTATCCTGTGGATACCATTGAGTGTGTTACTGTGGTACAACTCACAACTCAAACTGAATAATTTAGAAATAAATCCCTTGTAGCATCCTTTGACTTGAATCGCACATTGCCCAAGCCTACAAGGGTTTATTGGGTTTCCCCTGCCTATAACAGCTCCCTGCATGGGCCCCGTCTGCAGCGTGTGGCCAAGCCATGACTGCCTTCAGTCTCTCCAGTGCTGCTCTCACCCCACCAAGCAATGCCTAGGACTCTAGGGCGGATGCAGCATCCCCGGCTTCAGATCTACAGTATGGCCATTTTGCCAGCGGGTCTCCACTCTCTAGGCCTCAGATGCCGATAGCTGACCAATCTCAGCTCATACAGCCGATTGGGGCGAAGCAGTATATTGCCAACTGTCTTGGATCCTCCCCAGGTCGCGGGTTAAACAGCAATATCCAATGTGCTCACTTGCCTGATAGTTGAAAAGGATTCATACTGGGAGCTCACCAGACACATCTTTACCGCATTCCCCCTGGTTCCACTCCCCTACAATAATTCATATCTGTTCCCCAAAAAACAGCTGACACAAATTTTTTAATTTTGTAATCTTCTTTCTCAAGGCACAATGTTATTATAGGAAATGTTAAATAAAGCATGATATTTTGATATCTGTTATCATTTTTTACAAATGTTATGGATATTTTCCATACATTTCTCTCATTTTGGGAATTAGTAAACTAAATTGCAATGTTCTTGTCAAAGTGAAATGAGGCGCTCATGATATGACAGTTCAAGAAATATAGTGTTTATGACGAGTTGTGTATATATATATATATATATATATATATATATATATATATATATATATATATATATATATATATATATATATATATATATCTCCTATGGAGTTGTAGTTACATTATGTTCAGGATAGATATCTATTCACTCTATTTGTCCATTGTTCATCATTACGGCATTGAGGCATGCCAATACTTCTTAAGAACATGGCCTCTGCCATTCGCCCAGCATAACACAATGTTGATTATAATGTTATCATTCTGTCTTACACATAACATCTTTCTCTTTGGCAAGACGTATACCTCCAAAAGCAAGGAACAGCAACAGGGGCAGCATTTGCCACCACGTATGCCAACATCTACATGGGATGGCGGGAGATGAAGTTGCATGAGCTGACTGAAATACGCACTTGAGTAACATTGTGATGTGGGTGAGCTTTATAGATACCCTGCTTATTTTGTGGGACAGAGATGAAACATCATTTAGCGAATATGTAGAGGTCTTGAATAACAACCCATATAATATGCAGCTAACTGTAAAGTGTAGTTTGCAAGAGATTGAGTTTTTGGATGTGAAATTGCGGGTGTTGGGGATTCCATACAAACAACCATCTTTCGGAAGAAGACGGCCTGAAATTCAATCCTTCATGGCAACAGTGGTCATCCCCGCTCATTGAAATGGAGTATTCCTTACAGTCTGTTGCTAAGAGCCCGCGGGATATGTTCCACTGATGCCCTGTTTGAAGCGGCAGTCAGGTCTATGATCATGAGGTTCTCTGGAAGGAGCATAAACGAAACAAGTACTTAGGGAGGCACAATGCAAGATTTTGGCTAAGAACAGGGAAGATCTGCTACTAACGAATATGCAGTCAATACCGAAAACCACATCAAGAGAAGGATTGGAGTATGACAATGTTATAAGATTTTTTATGGGCTATAATATGGAGTATGGACCCATTTGTTCCCTGATCAAACGTAACTGGCACATATTACAACACGATGAGCATTTGAATAAAGTTGTGGGCCAATGTCCAAGCATCACATACCGCAAAGCACCAGTGCCATTTTAACTAGATCAATATTTTATCAAGAACCTGATTGGCTAATGAGTAGAAACATGGGCTTTAAAAGATGTGCGATGCGTATGACCTGAAAATTCGGAGCCATTCGTGCCAGCTATGAGACGTTTTAGGGAAGAATGTGTGTGATCAGGGAGAAGATCACATATGAGACTGAATTAGTTGTCTACGTCCTAGAATGTGGTTGCCGAAAGAGATATGTAGGTAGCACAGTCAATAAGGTTAAAATCAGGATTTTGCAGCATAGTTGGGCCAACAGGCATCAGGATAGGACTTACTCCATGGCTGAACATTTTTGGGAAGTGCACCAGGGGAGCCTGGCTACCTTGCAATATTATGGAATAAAGCATTTCAAAGCGCACCCCCGCAGGGGCAAAAGGGAATTAGAACTGCAGCAGTGTGAATGTAGAATGATTGTTCTTCTGGGAACTGAAAGGCTGTGGGTCATAATCTTGATGCTGAGCTGCATGTACATTTATGAAGGTCTTGGAAAGAAGAGAAATATGGAGTTGGTAGATCAGACCGATTAGACTGTGAATGCTTACTCTTTGGTTAATAGCACATAGAAAGGATATCCTGCCTTATGTTGGGGCTCTACTAGTAATTAGGGGAAACATCCTTTACCACGCAACTTTTACCACGCAGTGCTTTTACAACGCAGGTTTTACAACGAAAACCATTAAAAAGCATTGCACTGGGGGGCGCTCTAGGATAAGTAATAGTTTAATTTACTATCCAACACCTTCCCTACTATCCACAGGGACTGGAGTTGGAATAGTAAATTAAACTATTCACTATCCAGCACCCCCTAAAGCAATGCGTTGTAATGGCTTGCGTTGTAAAACTTGCGTTGTAACAGCATGCATGGTAAAAGCATGCGTTGTAACAACGTACATCCAGTAATTAGATGGGTAGAATTATCTGTGTGTATATATATATATATATATATATATATATATATCTACATTTCAGACTGATAATGTGATAAATCGTATAGCACCTGCACTTTACTGGAAATTATGAAATATGAATAGTTTAAGAACATCTGTCATGGCGCTGCTGGATCAAAGTCTTATTATAGTATGCCCAATAGATTCTTGATCAAACAAAGTGATAACTGGTGTTGCTAACTGAGGTGGATACAAGCATTGTGCTATAAATGTAAATATGGATTAAAATGGGTTGCACACGGTTGCCCTGATTGAGGTGGTTACCATATTCATGTTCCTTTATTTTAAAAAAAGAGAGATTGGTTTTCTGCTATTTATGTTTTTCATAATATCGACATAACTGAGTACAATTAAGCACAGGCCCTTTAACGGGGTCAGTGCAATAACAATGGCATCTGTATGGCAAGGAGATCTGTAGCCAGGTTACTGATTTCAGACATACATAATATTTTATTTAGGGAAATATGCTGTACGGAATTATTTCTGGATAATACTCGTTCAGACTCTATTGAAGTAATCTGGGGCACCTTTAAGGCGAAATTTCATGGGGTTCTTCAAAGTCAGGTGACTTTTAAGAATAAGGCAGATAAAGTAGAGCTGAGAGGATTGGAGGAGAGAGTTGAGATGTTAGAGGTTAAATTACAGCAAATGGTAGGGAGTAATCGAAATAGAGAGATGGAGGAAGCTAGATGGACCTATAAGATTAATTTTACGGCAAATGTCGAGAGAGGTGGTCAACGGGCTGCATGCAACAATTTGAGTATGGAGAGAAAGCAGGAGCGTTATTAACCTGAAAGTCGAGGGTAGAGAGGTCCAAAAATCCCACCAGGGAGTTGATCATTAGTCCTCAGGGCAACATCTCAAATGAGGAGGAGGAAATACAGGCCCGGTTGGTCTACCTTTTCTCTGAATTATGTACGGAAGAGGTGCGTCCAGATGAGGGGAGATTAACGGAATGGCTAAGTAGTGCAGGACTTATGGAGATTACAATGGAGAGCAGGAATAGTATGGACACCCCAATTATTGAGGGAGAAATCAGAGAGCAGCACCTGCGTATAAAGATCGGGATGGCAGCGGGACTAGACGCAATGCCTGTTGAGCTTTATAAAATCAATAACTGATGAAATTGTCCCAGAAATGAAGTCACTATTTAATTCAATCTATAAGGGGGAAGGGCGGATCCCAAACTCATGGAAGGAGGCTACAATCGTCCTGATTTTAAAACCCGCGATTGATCCAAGGTAGGCTGGCTCATATCGGCCAATCTCCTTACTAAATGTTGACTATAAAATCTTCACTGGTATTTTGGCAGGGAGATTGGCAAAGTTAGCTCCTCAGTTGATTCATGTGGACCAGAAGGGATTTGTTCCGAAAAGACAAACCCAAGAACTGACGTTGTCACTAATCGGGACTATAGATGTTGCCATTACATGCTCGATCCCTTTGGCAGTGAACACAAATGAAGCTGACAAGGCATTTGATCGGGTCAGTTGGGCATTCCTGTGGGAGGTTTTAGTTTCAATGGGCTTCAGTGCTGGCTTAATCTCAACATTCTGAAGACTTTATGAAAATCCTATGGCCAAAATGATTTTAAATGGCTCCTTGACGAGGAGCTTTAAAATCCAAAGAGGAAGAGGTACGAGGCAGGGGTGTCCTCTGTCACCCCTCTTGTTCGACTTCTACATCGAACCATTGGCACATCTGTTACAAAAAGATGACCAGATAATCCCTCTTAGTATCAAGATTGCATTATATGCTGGCGACCTGATAAAATCTACCTCTGACCCCGCCCGAACAATACATAGGGTGGAGCAGTTGACAAAAGAATTCAGGGCAGTATCCGGATATTTAGTGAATATCTTTAAGACGGAGGTAATGTGTTGGAACATATAGGATTGGGGGGGGGGGGAGTGTGTGCAGAGATAAAATATCTAGGGATTGTCATAGTCAATCAAATCAACGAGATTCCACTGTGTAATCTGAAAAGAGTTGCCAAAGAGGTTGACAGGTCACTATCTAGGTGGAAGAATCTATCTTTAACCATTTATGGAAGAGTGGATCTTGTTTAGAATGTCAATCCTTAATAAGCTGACTTATCTATTTAACTGCATTCACTTCAAGTTCCCCAAGGTAGCCATTGATGAAATTCAGGGGAAATAACCAACTTCATCTGGGCCTCCTGTGGAGTAAGACTTAAGAAGAGTGTGTTGGCCCTACCAGATCTTAACCTATATTGTATGGCATTTCAATTAAAAAACTTTCAAATGCTTCTGGTGAAGCCTGAATATTCTACTTGGGGAGCGCTCTTGGGGGCGATGACTAATGAGTTTGGACCAACAGCTTTTCTTTATAAATTTGGAGCCCCAAAGTTTTTATACAAAGTACAGTTGAAGGTCTTAAAGACAGCATTAAGACTGTTGTATGGGGTGAGAAAGATGATAAACATGATGTACTACTCAGAATTTGCAGCAATCTGGGAATACCCAGGAACACCGGAGAGTATGAAGGATAGGTCTAGTCTCTCCCTAAAGCATGCAGGAATATCAAGGTGGGGGCATTTGATGTTGGTAGAAGGTCTGTTACCCAGGGAGGTGTTGAGCGTGAAAACTGTTAACAGATTTTCCAGGTTGTAACACATCCAGCTTATGTTGTGGTTTTCTACCCTGGAGATTGGTGGGGGGTGGGATTTTGATACCCCTCTCAAGGACATAGGACCAAAGAGAAAGGAGATAGCCAACTGGTATTGGCAATTCATGGAGGCAAGGAAATAAAATTGGTGGCACCCCAAGCGGTATGGACAGATGTATTCCAGGGAGAGAATATACAACCCCCATGGAAAGACTCATTGAATCTGTTATATTCAACTGTCACCCCTGGAAACCTTAAACAACATAATTTCTTTGTCATCAATGGGCTGCAATGGACTCCTCAAAGAATGGCTAAGTTTGTGTTGCAGTCTATCCCCAGATGTAAAAGATGTGACTACCCAAAAGCCAACAATAAACATATTTCTTTTACAAGTCCCGGGATGAAAGAATACTGGAAGGCAGTCAAAATCACTATAAGTGTATCATGGGGCTACCTATTGTTCTGAACTCTGCTTTAGTCCTTCTTGGGGTAGATACAACCACACGTAGTACTTAGAACAGTAAGCAAAGGGGCCCGGTTTTCTTTCTGCTGCTTTTAGCCAGGCGAGAGATCTCTAAACACAGGACTGATCTATCCTTCCCCACATTCTATGAAATGGTTAAAAGACGCCAAGTGGACGATTCGTATGGAGACAGAAAATAAACCAGGAAGGTTGGCGGAGGTATGGGATGATCTCATTAGGTGGGACTCATAGGGAACTAGGTATTGAGCGGCACTGAGGGGCGGCGCAAGAATAAAACACTTGTCCTATGATTACATCAGGTCATGGCACTTGGAGTTTCCCCATCAGGTGTGATCAGAGCGTTGGAGGCTCGGAGCGAGCGAATGCAAAGGGCAACGTGGTGGACAGAGTTTGTTAAAATGGACGAACACTTTCGGGCGCCATGGTGATATGATGTCAAACAAAAAAAGAATGAAATATGCAGTAGCAAACAATTTAAATCCCCTTGGTACATTAATTTGGAGTGCATAATCATGTATGTCTGAACCCATGTAAAAATAACTATTTATCTCAGATGCCGTTTAGCACTTTATTTATAAGTGTCTTTGTGAGTTTGATACATTTGAATGGCAGCTCGGTGAGGATTGTTTAAATATATGTATTAACGGTCTATTTAAATAATTTGGCATTTGAACAGGGCATGTGCAATATCTGATGGGGAGATACTAAGACTGAGATGTGTTGAAATTGGGACACTTTAAGGGATTGAGGGCCAGATGTAGGTGCCCCAATACCGGTCGGTAACGGCCGAAATTTCCGAATTTCGGCCGTTACCGACCGGTATTGGTCATTTGGGATGTAGGTGGCCTACATTGCAAATGCGGTAATGTACTGATTCGGTATTTTAAGGAATCAGTAAATTACCGATTCCTAAAAATACTGAATTGGTAAATTACCGAATTTGCAATGTAGGGAGCACTCAAATGATTGCTTTGCCCATTTTAGGATTCGTTATTTACCACCTACTATAAGTTGGTGGTAAATAAGGAATACCTTTGAAAATGCAAATCTGTGCCTTTTCAACTGTGCCATGCGGCAGACATACATGCCCTTAGGGCATGTATGTGTGCCACATCTGCACACAATCATGATTCAGGGGTGCAACAGGGTGTCAAAGTGACACCCTTGAATGTTTTCCCCATTTTACCGAATCAGTATTTACCGATTCGGTAATTGAATGAATGGCAATTACGGAATCGGTAAATACCGATTCGGTAAATACGGAATCTTACAGATTTGGTAATTTTTACCGAAAATGTATCTACTTCCCATTTACCTATTCTTAAATACCGAATCGGTAGAATTCGGTATTTAAGAATAGGTAAATTGGGATTTTCTACATCTGGCCCTTAGAGAGTAGGAATCAAGGGACTTCCTAAATACATATATGAACTGTGCAATAATAGGTAGAAGAAGAAGATGGTGATGTGCTTTGAATATGACCAATCCCATTTTAAATATCAATTAGAGATGTACTTAAATGGTGCAGCCCCTTCAGTGTCAATGAAATAGAAATAATTAGACTCTAAGATGGCTACTGCTTTGGAGCGAAGATGTAAAGTATGCATATCAGCCGTGTGGGACACAGTGTGGCATCATCTAAGTGGGATCTTGGTACGCAAGGGGGTTCTGCAGGTGTCAGTTACTGGAAGCGGTTGATGGATGAGGTGAATAAACCGGCACTTGTCGTGTGTTGAACTTTTCATTTCTAATGTGGTGAACACCACATTTATTTGGCTACGGGCATTGGGTTTGGACTACCCTCTCACCTCAACATCAAGCCCAGGTGAAGTTCCTATGATTTATTCAGCAGAGAAGTTGTGCATTCCATCTTCTCCAGTGGCTGATTTTGTATTTAGTAGAGAAGCTGTGTGTTCACTCTTCTCCAGCGGCTGATTTCGGTGTGGAGAAGTTGTATGCTCAGCACCTCGAACCCACAGGTCACACTCTGTCTTTTGGTGATCCAGTGAGGAGATCGGCGGGAGGGCCAAGCGGTGAAACACATTTGCGTTCCACTGCATTGGAAAGGCAGACGTATTGTAAAAAGAGGTCTTTTTGTTTGTTGAAAGAACCTGAAGTTCAAGCTCCCCGCCCGAAGAAATCAGCCTGAAGATGTGCGTAGCCACACACAGCCGCCATTTTGAACATTTGGGAAGATTTCCATTAGTGATCACGGTTTCCACGTTGTTCACTGTTTACTGTTTTCAAAGTGTGCTAATTTTAAGACGCTTCGATGATTAGCACAACACCTTTTTGGCAAAGGTTTTTTGTTCCATATTTATGGTACCCATTTGAAACGTCTTCTGTCATTGGCACACTCCTCTTTGTTCAGTGGTGCTGTCACTGTGTGCCAATTTGAAGGAGTTTTTAACATCGGTGATTAGCACACCACTTTATTAAAAAGGTTCAGTTTCAATGTGCTGATTTGAAGATGTCTCTGTGATTGGCACACCACTTTATTGGCTGATGTTCAGTAATTTGTTTATTTACTTTACGCATAATTTCTTCAAAGTCAATATTTTTCAGTGATAATTCATTATTTACTGTACTTCAACAGTGACTTTGGTACTTGAAATTAAAAAAATAATTATGCTTTGTTTTTAAACTTAGTTTTCTCTACCTTAAGGGATTATTGGGTGAATAACTTCACCACACTGGTCAATAGTTCACATTGTGCGATTCTATCTAAAATATGCAGAACGTAACACAGCCACCATTTTTTTTGTCAGTCCTGGAGAGCCAGCAATTAAGTGGCAGAAATGGAAAAAGATCTTTGTGAACTATGCAAATGTGTGGAACGAACTTAAGCGCTGAACGTAAACACTCTTTGTTACTTCATTGTCTAGGTGGAGAAGGTCAGAAGGTATTTGAGAACTTACCAGAACCAAGTGCTGCTGATCAGAGGACATTAAATGAGTATGAAAAATGCATATTAAAATTAGATCAACACTATCTCCCACATGTCAGTACTATTATGGAGAGATATCATGTTGATGTAGGAGAACAAAAGAAAGATTAATCTGTTGAAGAGTTTGTAACGGGATTAAGGAAACTAGCGGCCACTTGCAAATTTGGTGGAGCGGTAGAGGAAAGAGATCAATTTGTGTTAAAGTGTGCTCCTGATAAAATTAGAGAGGAGTTATGGTTGAAAGATGAACCTCCCTTAGATGAAGTATTGGCGATCGCTAAACGTGTTGAACACATGATGAAATGTGTAAATGAACTGAGCAATGCAAAAATCAAGTCAATGAGTTTGCTACTAATGTTGAGGAAGTAGTATGTCAAGTTAAAAATAAGACTTCTGTAAACGTATATAATATATAAAACCTCCTTGTGCCACAGAAGGTACCAGTTTGCAAGACAACAGGGTAATCTGCTTTAGATGTGATAAGTTAGGTCATAGAGCGAATGCTTCCTTTTGTCCAGCTTTGCAGGTCATTTGCAATGCCTGCAGGAGAAAAGGTCACTTAGCAAAATGTTGTAAGTTTAAGAGAAGGGAACAGCCTCAAGTTAAAGAAATTGCATATCAGGTACAAGTAAATGATGGTAAGGCAAACCATCCATCTCATGTTGTCATGATTGAAGTCATTGAACTTGAAATGAAGTTTGATTCATGCTCACCCCTCACTATGATTAGCAAAGGCACATTTGATGTTCATTTTGGAGACAGAGTAACACTTTTAAAAACTGATGTATCACCTGTTGGTTATGGAGGTTTGCCAATACACATGCAGGGGTATTTCATGGCATGTATTGAACTGAATGGACGAATGACTGCTGGTAAGGTTTATGTTGCCAGGAGAGGTGAAGCACTTCTAGGGTGGCCACACCAGCGGTTACTTGGAGTTCTAATTAATCCGAATGCTGTTCCGCAAGTTCAAGTCCAGGAGGTAGATAATCCCTTTGCAGTTCTAGGTGAACAGTTTGCTGATGTGTTTCAAGATGAGTTGGGATGTCTTAAAGGGTATGAACATCACATAAAAGGGAAAGAGGGTGCCATCCCCATTGTTGCCAAAGTAAGGAGAATACCGTTGAATGAACAAGCCAGTGTGCAGAAGGAGATTGAACGTCTGATTGACATGGGTGTTATTGAGTCTGTTGAGGCAAATGAGTGGTTAGCTCCGATTGTCATTGCTAAAAAAGCTAGTGGCAAGATTCACCTTTGTATTGATTTGCGTTCTCTTAATAAGGAAGTAGTTATGACTAGATAGACTCTACCCAACATTTAATAAGATTATCAGCACCCTGGCAGGTGCTAGGTACTGGGCTACCCTAGATTTAGCTTCTGCCTCCCATCAGGTAGAGTTAGATAAGGTATTGTAAAATTTGACTACATTTGTGACACCCATGGGAACTTTTACATTTCTAAGAATGCCATTTGAGCTTGTATCAGCAGTCTCAGTATTTCAGCGTATAATGTCGAATGTGCTTAAGGCGGTATCTGGTGTAAAATGTTATCAAGATGATTTGTTAATCTATGTTAGCACAAAGGCAGAACATTTTTCAAGGGTCTATGCTGTGTTGGAAAGACCGAGGAAAGCTGGATTAATGCTGAAGAAGGAGAAATGAAAGTTTTGTGTGGAGGAAGTTAATTATCTGGGACATTTCATTACAGGGCAAGGTGTTTTGCCAAAAAAATAGTTAGTTGATACAATCGTGAAATTGCACGAATCTTGTAACAAGGAGGAGTTGGTGTCCTTTTTGGGGATGGTCGAATATTATTATAAATTTATTCCTGGCTATGCTGATGAGACACAAAGTCTTAGCAGGTTGACTGGCAAAAATGTGTTCTTCGATTGGAGTTCTGAGTGTGAAGGAGAATTTGTTTCTATCAAGGACGATTTGAAGAAGGCACCTTGTTTACAGGCCTTTATACCAGGTGATGAAACTCATATCTTGACTGATGCCAGTGCAAAGGTCATTGGAGATGCGTTGCTTTAGAAGAGTTGTGTTGTGGAACGACTAATAGCTTGTGCCTCAAGGTGTTTGAGAGGCTCAGAGTTAAATTACTGTGTAATTGAGAAAGAAGCCTTGGTGATCTTTTGGGCTTTGAGAAATTACAGGAATTTGATTTGGGTACAAAGGTTAAAGTACTTTCAGACCATAAGCCCTTAAAGGAGTTTTTTTCTAAAAAAGGACTTGATTCAATTTTGTCAAGGATTATGAAGTGAATCATTCCACATCAAGAGAATGACTTTGAAGTTGATTATATTCTTGGTGTGATCAACTATTCTGCAGACTGTTTATCATGTTTGGTAGATGCCAAAGAGATCGATCTGGAAGAGGAGAGTCTTGTGGATGAAGTTATAAATGTCTGTGAGGTGACGATGGGTGCTGTTGATGAGATGGAATGGAAAACTGAGATAGTTAAAGATGCTGACCTTTCTAAAGAGATTGAGTTGTTGTTATTAGGGAAAAATAAACATCTTGAAAAACCTTGGTCTATGGTTCGTGAGGAGTTATCGGTGATGGATGGCATGCTTGTTCACAGAACTAAACTTATACCACTGTTAGGCGTACGGAGGACACTACTCAATTTTGCACAGGTTGGTCATCTAGGCATAGTGAAGACTAAGGAGTGTTTGAGGATGCAATTTTAGTGGCCAGGAATGGATAAAGAAGTTGAAAGGATGGTCAGAGATTGTTTAGAATGTTGCATGAGTGATAACATTTAGAAAAACAAGCAAATGCCCATGGTCTGCAGGAAGTTACCCAATCATCCCTGGGATGAAATTTCCATAGACATAGTTGGTCCATTGCATGGTGTGAGGGATACTCCTTATTTGATTCTTATCTTAGATCTTTATTCAAGATGGATTGAAGTAAGCTCTGTTAGAGATATTTGCAAGCGTGATAACATTTTTAGAAGAAATCTTTAAGAGAGAAAGCTATCCCAATTTCATTCTTTCAGATAGTGCTCCTCAGATTTGCTCAACTGAAATTTTAAAAAGAATATGGTATAGTTCATGTGAGGAGATCAGTTTATCACCCAGAAACGGGGGCCGTCGAGAGGGTGAATAACACTCTCAAAGAGAGCATTCAATTAGCCAGAGCAAGTAATCTCAATTGGAAATAAGTTCTGCAAGGCAGGATAACAGCCTATCGTATGTCTCCTCACTCGACCACGGGTAGAACAACCATTGAGTTGTTCAAAGGAAGGGATTCCAACTCTAAGTTGTGCCCAGGTTGGATGGTGTTGAACAAAGCATTGAAAAACAACAATATTGGTGATTGGAGGTGCAAAGAACTTGATAAACAGAAGGCAAGGAAACTGTACTTTGATTAAAAGAAATGTGTACAAGCCAATGATGTGACTGTGGGTGA
Source organism: Lissotriton vulgaris (assembly GCF_964263255.1). NCBI lineage: Eukaryota > Metazoa > Chordata > Amphibia > Caudata > Salamandridae > Lissotriton > Lissotriton vulgaris. The sequence continues at coordinate 1,666,922,424 of NC_141695.1, forward strand.
CTGTCAAAATTAGGGCACCTGTTGGTTGTCAACCATGGTCAAAGTATACCAACGTTAGAAGAGCTGCTAAATTATTAAAAAATGCTGTGAAGACTGATGATGGTAGGATTTGGAATAAGAGCAGGATTGTTGTGGTCAGATCCCCTTCAAATTCAGCTTTTATGGAAATGGGTTGTATAGCTATTGTTATTCTAAAAATTGTGTTAATTCTTCTCAAATAAGATCAAATTCTTTGCCTGTCACTTTTAGAGAGAGGAGTCAAGGTGTGCGTAGACCACCTTTGTATATGAAAGACTATGTTTGTTACGTTCACTTAAATGTGTTGTCATTTTCTTTACCTCTGATGTTTTGATTATTCTTCGTACTTGTAAGCCCTATCTCAAGGAATGCCTTTTGTTATATTGTTATGTTTCTTTTGTTGTAAAGAGGGAAGATGTGTGACTTCATCCAAGGTTCCATGTGGAATCTTGGTATGCAAGAGGGTTCTGCAGGTGTCAGTTACTGGAAGCAGTTGATGAATGAGGTGAATAAACCTTGTCTCTGTACTTGTCGTTGTTGGACTTTTCATTTCAAATGTGATCTCCACACACAGGAAATGTGTAATGATCATGTGATGGTTTTAAAAACACTGTGGTTGTGGGACACAGGGTTGCCCGGTTGAAGGCGTGAGCCGAAACACGCAGGCAACCCATGTTGGGTATTGCTGCATAATAGAATTAATAAAACAGTAGTGAGCACTTGGACAATGGTGTGTCGTCTCCATGGGACATTGGGTGAGAGTGAGGCTGATCGTCCTTTGAATAAGGTGTTTTGAGGTGGAATATTTATAAATATATATGTATGAGTGTGTATATGTGTGTATTTGTAGATATAAGTATGTGAGTATATATATATATATATATATATATATATATATATATATATCAGGAACACCTCCTCCCACCGTTCGTGAAGAAGCAGAGACCAACACGGGGACATTGGAGGAAGCACTTTATTTGACTTCAGGCATAATGCATTTTGGCCAAGGCGTGGCCTTCCTCAGATGCCGTCAAATTACTTTCTTGTGACTCAGTCCTTCATTTAAATCTCACTGCCACAGCCTAATTGGATGCAGATCGTCACACACCCTCATTGGAATACAGCACTCTGTTTGGAATTCGAAGGAACTACACACCCCAGAATCCATTGTACAGGTAGGTTTTGCTTGTGGTGTGTCCTTATGGATAGCGATATTGTGGCAGTTTTCCTGAAGGCCAACAGTCCATGCCCAAAGTTTAGAGTCACTGCATGCTTCCTCCCGTCCCCACGTTCCAGCCCCCCATTGTCAATTGTCAAGCAGGCAGGGTTTGAAATGACAGTGCTGATTTCAATACCGCTGTGAAGTCACAGCCTGCTTCGCAGCCGCCCAGAGATCCAAAATCGTGAGAGGCGGGCACCGGGTAGTTGCAATACCTTGCATGAAGAACGCCGCCGAAGCAGAGACCAGATGAATCCCGGGCCACTTGGAGGAACGGGGCCTCTGAAGAGCGTATCTGGAAACCTGCGCAGAATATCAGGAACACCTCCTCCCACCGTTCGTGAAGAAGCAGAGACCAACACGGGGACATTGGAGGAAGCACTTTATTTGACTTCAGGCATAATGCATTTCGGCCAAGGCGTGGCCTTCCTCAGATGCCGTCAAATTACTTTCTGGTGACTCAGTCCTTCATTTAAATCTCACTGCCACAGCCTCATTGGATGCAGATCGTCACACCCCCTCATTGGAATACAGCACTCTGTTTGGGATTCAAAGGAACTACACACCCCAGAATCCATTGTACAGGTAGGTTTTGCTTGTGGTGTGTCCTTATGGATAGCGATATTGTGGCAGTTTTCCTGAAGGCCAACAGTCCATGCCCAGAGTTTAGAGTCACTGCATGCTTCCTTCCGTCCCCATGTTCCAGCCCCCCATTGTCAATTGTCAAGCAGGCAGGGTTTGAAATGACAGTGCTGATTTCAATACCGCCGTGAAGTCACAGCCTGCTTCGCAGCCGCCCAGAGATCCAAAATCGTGAGAGGCGGGCACCGGGTAGTTGCAATACCTTGCATGAAGAACGCCGCCGAAGCAGAGACCCGATGAATCCCGGGCCACTTGGAGGAACAGGGCCTCTGAAGCCCGTATCTGGAAACCTGCGCAGAATATCAGGAACACCTCCTCCCACCGTTCGTGAAGAAGCAGAGACCAACACGGTTACATTGGAGGAAGCACTTTATTTGACTTCAGGCATAATGCATTTCGGCCAAGGCGTGGCCTTCCTCAGATGCCGTCAAATCACTTTCTGGTGACTCAGTCCTTCATTTAAATCTCACTGCCACAGCCTCATTGGATGCAGATCGTCACACTCCCTCATTGGAATACAGCACTCTGTTTGGGATTCGAAGGAACTACACACCCCAGAATCCATTGTACAGGTAGGTTTTGCTTGTGGTGTGTCCTTATGGATAGCGATATTGTGGGAGTTTTCCTGAAGGCCAACAGTTCATGCCCAGAGTTTAGAGTCACTGCAGGCTTCCTCCCGTCCCCACGTTCCAGCCCCCCATTGTCAATTGTCAAGCAGGCAGGGTTTGAAATGACAGTGCTGATTTCAATACCGCTGTGAAGTCACAGCCTGCTTCGCAGCCGCCCAGAGATCCAAAATCGTGAGAGGCGGGCACCGGGTAGTTGCAATACCTTGCATGAAGAACGCCGCCGAAGCAGAGACCAGATGAATCCCGGGCCACTTGGAGGAACGGGGCCTCTGAAGAGCGTATCTGGAAACCTGCGCAGAATATCAGGAACACCTCCTCCCACCGTTCGTGAAGAAGCAGAGACCAACACGGGGACATTGGAGGAAGCACTTTATTTGACTTCAGGCATAATGCATTTCGGCCAAGGAGTGGCCTTCCTCAGATGCCGTCAAATTACTTTCTGGTGACTCAGTCCTTCATTTAAATCTCACTGCCACAGCCTCATTGGATGCAGATCGTCACACCCCCTCATTGGAATACAGCACTCTGTTTGGGATTCAAAGGAACTACACACCCCAGAATCCATTGTACAGGTAGGTTTTGCTTGTGGTGTGTCCTTATGGATAGCGATATTGTGGCAGTTTTCCTGAAGGCCAACAGTCCATGCCCAGAGTTTAGAGTCACTGCATGCTTCCTTCCGTCCCCATGTTCCAGCCCCCCATTGTCAATTGTCAAGCAGGCAGGGTTTGAAATGACAGTGCTGATTTCAATACCGCCGTGAAGTCACAGCCTGCTTCGCAGCCGCCCAGAGATCCAAAATCGTGAGAGGCGGGCACCGGGTAGTTGCAATACCTTGCATGAAGAACGCCGCCGAAGCAGAGACCAGATGAATCCCGGGCCACTTGGAGGAACAGGGCCTCTGAAGCCCGTATCTGGAAACCTGCGCAGAATATCAGGAACACCTCCTCCCACCGTTCGTGAAGAAGCAGAGACCAACACGGTGACATTGGAGGAAGCACTTTATTTGACTTCAGGCATAATGCATTTCGGCCAAGGCGTGGCCTTCCTCAGATGCCGTCAAATTACTTTCTGGTGACTCAGTCCTTCATTTAAATCTCACTGCCACAGCCTCATTGGATGCAGATCGTCACACCCCCTCATTGGAATACAGCACTCTGTTTGGGATTCGAAGGAACTACACACCCCAGAATCCATTGTACAGGTAGGTTTTGCTTGTGGTGTGTCCTTATGGATAGCGATATTGTGGGAGTTTTCCTGAAGGCCAACAGTTCATGCCCAGAGTTTAGAGTCACTGCATGCTTCCTCCTGTCCCCACGTTCCAGCCCCCCATTGTCAATTGTCAAGCAGGCAGGGTTTGAAATGACAGTGCTGATTTCAATACCGCCGTAAAGTCACAGCCTGCTTCGCAGCCGCCCAGAGATCCAAAATCATGAGAGGCGGGCACCGGGTAGTTGCAATACCTTGCATGAAGAACGCCGCCGAAGCAGAGACCAGATGAATCCCGGGCCACTTGGAGGAACGGGGCCTCTGAAGCTCGTATCTGGAAACCTGCGCAGAATATCAGGAACACCTCCTCCCATATATATGAATTCACTGAAAAAAACATAGGTTTTAGGGGTGTTATAGTTAGCTGGACATTTCACTTGTACAAAACCATTGAAATTCCTCTGTTATAGTTAGTTGTACTAACTATAGCTTGTGCACCCGCAATCCACTGCAGATGATGTCACATTTTATATCATTCATGACATGGTCAGTGACATCACTGATGACATCTCAAATGACATCACTGATGACATCATCCAGTGAATGTGGTTTGGTTTGATATTTAAATAAGTATCATATATATAGTAATCTGCATTGAAGACTGAGTGGATGTATAAGTGTCTGGATGGAGGATTTAGTAGCACTGTGATTGACTGTCAAAGTGACTAATTTAAAGTGTCACTAAATATATGGGATAGTGATTAAACTGTGTGAATATCTGTATCACTCAATCTCTTGTTGTGTAAACTACTACATACGTTGGTTACTAGCTATGTGACAGTCTTTATTAGTTATTAATTAGTTAAGTGAGTATTTGTATGGGATAGTGATTGTGTGTGGTTGGGTGGGAGGTGTTTGACTGTCCAAAGATGCGTAAATAGTTGATTTAGTAGGTATATGAGTTTAAGACTGTATGTGGAAACTGTTGTTTGGGTGAGTGAGTCTCTGTATGGGTGTGGTTATGAGTAAATATATTTCTCAATGATACATGTCCAACAAAGTAGAAATATAGAAGGCAGTGTATGTGACAGTTGTTGCATATAAATAAGTATACATAAGACTCAGTGATTGTATGAGTGACTGTATCGAAAACTGTATACTTGTAATAGTGATTTTATAACACACTAAGTATGAGTTACTATCTATATGAATAAAGTGGCGTTTGTATAAGTATGTAGCTTAGTAAATGTAAGTATGATCAATTGTTTGCATAAGTGAGTAGGATGACTGCATAAGTGAATAGGATGTGTACTGGTGAGTAATGTCGATGTAGGTATATAAGTATACTTAATAGTGTTCTATTGATCTATGTTAGCATGTATGAGTGAATCTATAGGGAAGTGTTTAGATGTGTGTGTAGATGTAGGAATCACTGAGTGGATTTTTAGAAACTTGTATTGGTGTGTCAATGGTTTCAAATATGGTACTCCATATTTTATAATGAGTGTTGAAAGGTTATACTAGTGTATAATGAGATGTATCAAATTGTCACGTGGATGATGTCATCAGTGATGTCATCAGTGATGTCATTTGAGATGTCATCAGTGATGTCATCAGTAATGTCACTGACCATGTCATGAATGATGTAATATGTGACATCATCAGCAGTGGAATGCGGGCGCGCGAGTTATAGTTAGTACAACTAACTATAACGGAGGAATTTCAATGGTTTTGTACGAGGTAAATGTCCAGCTAACTATAACGCCCCTAAAACCTATGTTTTTTTCAGTGAATTTCTAAGTTTTTTTAAATGTTAATTCCTAACTATAACATGTCTGAAACCTGTTTTTTCAGTGAATTTCAAAGGATTTGTAAATGACAATTTTTAAATATATTAATTGTTATATTTATTTTTTTTATACTGTTTTACTACATTTTTTAAACTATTTATTTTTAGATATTTTATTTGTTAAATTACATTACATATTTATAATATTAATTGAATTTAAAAAAAAAAAAATTGAAATTCTAATATTGTTTTTTTATTTTATATTTTTTTAAATATATTTATATATATTTTATATAGCAGGCAATGATATCCTATGGAAGGAAATTTAAGTTACTGGTAAGTACGGTTAGAATTACTTTTCAGGATCAGTACTGGGCTCTAATGCAGCACTGAGGTGTCTCCTGATAACAAGTGAGTAAATCGGAATTCGTAGTTCGGCTGATTTTACTTCGGTCCAGTATATATAGAGCAACTTTCCTACACCATCCCCTCCCTTCATCACTGTGCAAACACGCCCTGTGGCGCGTTTTAAGTTGGGGAAATAATTCCCCTTCAATCCTGAGGGTCCCTAGGGTTCAACTAGCCCACTAGGTACATCCAGTAAGCACCACAGAGCTGCATAGCAGAGAGATTTAAAAAGGGGCACAGCCTAGACCACCGCTCTGCAACGCAGCGCAGTGGCGCTTACTGGAAGCACCTGGTGGGCTAGTTGGCTCTAGGGTCCCACCGGATTGAAGGGGAATTATTTCCCCAACTTAAAACGCGCCACAGGGCGTCTTTGCACACGTCACCCCATGCCACGTCCTCTCCCTTCACCACTGTGTAAACTCTACCTGTGGCCGTTTTAAGTTGTCTGATTAAGTCCCCTTGAATTCAGAGGGTCCCTAGGGTCCAATTAGCCCACTAGGTACTTCCACTAAGCACCACATAGTTGTGTTGCAGAGACGTGTAAAAAAGGGCACGGCCTAGACCACCTCTCTACAACACAGCACAGTGGTGCTTACTGGAAGCACCTGGTGGGCTAGTTGGTCCCCCAGAGCCCTCTTGATTAAAAGGGCATTTTTCCCCAACTTAAAACGCGCCACACGGTGTGTTTGTACACGTCACCTCAGCCCCGTCCCTTCCCTTCACCATTGTGTAAACACGCCCTGTAGCCGTTTTAATTTGGGAGATTAAGTTCATTTGAATCCTGAGGGTCCCTAGGGTCCAACTAGCCCACTAGGTACCTCCAGTAAACGCCACAGAGCTGCGTTCCAGAGAGGTGTAAAAAGTGGCCGGCCTAGGCCACCTCTCTGCAACGCAGCACAGTGGCACTTACTGAAGGCACCTGGTGGGCTAGTAAGCCCCCACGGGCGCTCAGGATTGAAGGGGAATGATTTCCCCAACTTAAAACGAGCCAAAGGGCGTGTTTGCACACGTCACCTCAGGCCCCGTCCCCTCCTTTCACCACTGTGTGAACGCGCCCTGTGGCCGTTCTAAGTTGGGAGATTAAGTCCCCTTGAATCCTGAGGGTCCCTAGGGTCAAACTAGTCCAGTAATTTATGTATAATTTGGGAGGGGGCGGCGTGGCCCCCCTCCAGGGCCACTTCTGGCCCTGGGGACCCCCTCCCCAGGGGCCTGGACATTGTTTTTTTTGTTGGTAGGGGGGTGCATGGCCCTCCTCCTCAGGTCTATTGTGGCCCCGGGGACCCCATCCCCCGGGGCCGACCTGCCTCAATTTTTTTTTATTGTAAGGGGAGGGGGACGGCGTGGCCCTCCTCCCGGGCCACTTGTAGCCCCGGGGACCCCATCGCCCGAGGCTGGCCCTCTTCATTGGGGTCCCCACTCCCCCCACGGTCCCAACCGGCTCCCTGCCTCCTGCGGGAGCCGGCATTGTTTTTCCACATGGGTAGCAGCTAACATGCTGCTCCCCAAGTGAAAAAGCAATCTGCTTTGCTTCATTGAAGCAAGAGCAGATTTCCCTGCTCTCGCTTTAATGAAGCAAAGCAGTTTGCAATGACAGGGTGGGAGCAGCGAGGCTCCCGCCCTGTCATTGCAAACAGCAGTGTTCCGGGGTGGGCACCCCAGGACACTGCAGGAGCCGGCCCTGGGGGGTGGCGGTCTCCAGGGCCATCAATGACTTCAGGAGGGGGGGCCCCCTCCCTACATTTTCTAAGCCCCGGGGGGTGGTGGTCCCCGGGGCTGGGCGGTCTGTCACAGACCCCCCAATCTAAATATTTAGAACCCCGGGATGGTGGCAGTCCCCACGGCATGTGTGGGGGCTTGAGCCCCCCAGCACAGGGTATTTTTTTTTTAAGCCCTTGGTGTGGAGGTCCCCGGTACTGGGGGGAGGCCTGAAAGCCCCCCCCACCTAATGTAAAGAAGCCTGGGGGTAGCGGTCCCCAGGGCTGGGTGGGCCCTCTGGGCCCCCCTTTACATAATAAGTATTGCCCCCGGGATTTGGCCCCCCGGGAGCTAATTAACAACAAAGCCTGGAAGCCCGCACTTCATTTAAAAGAATATTTCGGCCGAAACTCGCACTGGATGCGCAAATCTCGCCGATTTGTTCTTAAAAAAATGCCTTTTTTGTCCCTGGGGTCCTTGTGGGAACCCCTGAGCAGACCTAGAGGGTCAGGGTGTTCCTACCCTGCCCCCTTTTTGCGTTGTGCAAGTTTTTTTTCTGCTATCTTGTGCCTCAGTTTTTCTGATAATTAAACAACAGGGGGTGTGAGGCACAAGATGGCTGCCAACACTTCCTGGTTTGGAGTTTTGACAGCCAATTAGCATACAGCTCGTGCTCAGCAGGGTGTGCGGATCCTGCGCGGCCATAGATATATATATATTTGATTGTACTTTTGATTTTCTCAGGAACTACTGAACGGATTTACACCATCTAACAAAAAGGCACAGCTCTGAACCAAGGGCTACCTCTTTGCCAAATTTGGGGTAATTCCGTTCAGCAGTTCAGGCTGTAGCTGCGATTAAAGGTTCCTATGGGAAACTACGTTTTGGGATCCCTTTTTTCTCGCCCCTCGCTTGACGAATCACCCTGAGACTTTCAGGATAGGAGCGGACCGGAGCAGGCCATACGTTTTGAAAAGTTCGCGAAGATTTGTCAACCAGCGCCAAAGTTATTCCAAATAGAATGTTGTGGATTTCCTATGGATAATAGGTCCTAACTATAACTACCTACTGGCGACGGCCAGTAGGTAATGTATGTGGAAATAAATGTACATATATATATATTTTTTCAAACGCAATTTAAAAAAAAGCGTGGCGCACACTTCTCATAGATATTTAAATTACTTTATTCTGTTCCCATCGACAGACATTAGATGCATTATTATATCATGTGCTTGTACTCTCTTTGCTAGTATTGATTTTGAGGTTAAATTGTATTATCATGGTGATTAACCCGAGCTTGTAGAGGTGAGTCTGCATGCCACATCGTTTAAATATCCTAACTGTACCCAAGATTTTCTTTTTTGTTTCATAAGAACATTTGATCATTCAAGATAAAAGGAAGAATGCCCTTTTATGGAGACATGAGTTAATTGAGAAGAAAGAATGAGCCAGCATCAAATGAAACAAGTATTGGCATAGCCAATAGGTCTCGCCTTTGAGACCTTGTAAGTTAAAACAAGCATTGGAAATGCAATAGGTCTCGCATTAGGAAAGTTTGAGCTATTGGTATTGTAAATAACACTTTTTTTATTTATGTGTTGGTTTTGAAAGTAGCAAAATTAATAGCTTTGTCAGTTACAATGTCAATAGTTTTAACTTTTGCAAATGTGACACCTATAGCATTTGTAATGCAATGTGTGTTGTATTTACGTGACTTAGATGGATTGATATTACAAATAACAATGGCTTTTAATTTTGTAAATAATTAATACTTAAATAAAAGTTATTGTAATTTATAATGGCAATAGCTTAAACGTTTGTAAATAACTTTTGTGAAGATTATGTTCAGTGTATTTTATTGTGACGACAATCCAAGAACATTGCATTTGCACCTACACACACAGAGCCACACACATGTAGATGTGGTGGTGGTGGATCTGGGGGATATGGTGGTGGTGGATGTGGTGGTGGTGGTGGATGTGGTGGTGGATGTGGTGGTGGTGGTAGATGTGGTGGTGATGGTGGTGGATGTGGGGGTGGATGTGGGGGTGGTGGTGGATGTGGTGGAGGTGGTGGTGGTGGTGGATGTGGTGGAGGTGGTCGATGTGGTGTTGATGTGGTGGTGGTGGATGTGGTGGTTGTGGATGTGGTGAAAGTGGTGGTGGATGTGGTGGTGGAAGTGATGGTGGTGGGTGTGGTGGATGCGGTGGTGGATGCGGTGGTGGATGTGGTGGTGGTGGATGCGGTGGTGGATGAGGTGGTGGATGAGGTGGTGGTGGATGCGGTGATGGATGTGGTGGTGGTGGTGGTGGATGTGGTGGTGGTGGATGTGGTGGTGGTGGTGGATGTGCTTGTGGTGGTGGTGGTGGATGTGGTGGTGGTGGTGGATGTGGTGGTGGATGCGGTGGTGGTGGATGCGGTGGAAGTGGTGTATGTGGTGGTGGATGCGGTGGAAGTGGTGTACGTGGTGATGGATGTGGTGGTGGATGTCATGGTGGATGTGAAGGTGATGGATGTGATGGTGGATGTGGTGGTGGATTTGATGGTGGATGTGGTGGTGATGGTGGATGTGGTGGTGTTGTGGTGGATGTGGTGGTGGTGGATGTGGTGGTTGTGGATGTGGTGGATGTGGTGGTGGTGGATGTGGTGGATGCGGTGGTGGTGGTAGTGGTGGATGGGGTGGTGGTTGTAGTGGATGCGGTGGTGGTGGATGCGGTGGGGTGGATGCGGTGGTGGTGGATGTGGTGGTGGCTGTGGCGGTGGATGTGGAGGTGATGGTGGATGTGGTGGTGATGGTGGATGTGGTGGTGGATGCGGTGGATGTGGTGGTGGTGGATGTGGTGAATGCGGCGGTGGTGGTGGATGCGGTGGTGGTGGTAGTGGTGGATGGGGTGGTGGTTGTAGTGGATGTGGTGGTGGATGTAGTGGTGGTGGGTGTGGTGGTGGTGGGTGTGGTGGTGGTGGGTGTGGTGGTGGTGGTGGATGCGGTGGTGGTGGATGTGGTGGTGGTGGATGTGGTGGTGGTGGATGTGGTGGTGGATGTCATGGTGGATGTGGAGGTGATGGTGGATGTGTTGGTGAAAGCACAAGGAGGCAATAAGGCCTCAAAGGGTGCCTGGCATAACACCCTCTTCCCCTATTTCCACCCCCAAAAAGATTCCGCTGACCACATAAACCCATTACTGACGTGCCAAAGTCTAACCCAGTATAAGTATACCCTACGTGGTTTTCAAACAGTTGGTGTGCAGGGGTATAGAAGCTGAAATTAAGAACAGAAGAGGACTGGGATGGATAAGCAAGGTCGGAGGTCAAACATGCCATCTCAAATTCTTTCGGGGTGGGGGCAAGGAACGCACGGCAGGAAGTGTCGGCCTGTGTCAAAGCAGCAGCCAGTTGGGAGATGAGCACGTGCCTTTTGGGGGTGGGCTGTTGCAGAGAGTGCTCACGTGACCTTCCTCAACACAAACAATGCGCATTCAAACCCTCCAGGGGAGGGGGCGGGGAGGAGATGAACAATAAACCTCAGCCCTAAATGTGTAGCCGTGCTCCAAAGCATTCATTGGTTTTAATGAGGTAGAGCCACACAAAGACTTCACAGGACACCATCACTGAGAAGGAGTTCAAAACTCGGGTACACGTAAGGAAGAAAAAGTCTAATTAGTGAAGGGGTTAATCAAGTTTAAAAAAAATTAAGTAAAGCATACAAATGAACTCTGGAACACACAGAAAAAAGCAATTTTTCTAGTCAGCCGAACTGCAAACTGCCAAAAACAAAAGAGACATATCGCTCTCTAAACATCCAGCTTCAAGGAACCTGGCGGACCAAGAACAGTAGGTAGGTTTCGCAAGGGGGTATGAAAATGGCTACATTAACGCGCAGACAGGACCGCTCGAGAAGCCAAGGCAGGTGACAGTCTAGCGGTTTATGCTGCCTCTCCGTGACCCGTGACACCTACAGTCACAACATGCTTCGCAGGACAGTCAGCCGCCCATTGCCACTAATCTGTGCCCTGGCAACGTCGGCTATCACAGCTCCAGGCAGAAGAGCTACATAAAACAAGCAAAGCCAACCAACAGGTCTCAACTTGTGCTTGGCCGGTGCTTTTTGTGGACGATATAAGACCCATAATACTACGGCGCCCCTGAGTAAAAAACAGTGTACATATTGGGACTGTCCACATTAGGTCTGTGGGCGAGACCTAAAAAAGCATTAGGAGGTAACTGCATGGGATAGAACTGGTGTTGTGGACTTCGATGTTGAGCCCGTCAGAGAAAAGACATCCAAAATATATACATATAAAAAGAAAGCACTGGCAGAGGGGAAGCTGGTGCCATGTCATTTTTTTTGTATTGCAAGCATACACTACCAGAAACAAATGTTAACTATATGCTGGCAATAAACATGTTAATTTAAAAATAAAAGCAAGCTCTGCATAGGAGTTTAGCATAACACCACGGGTGCTTCCTAGCAGACACGGTACTCGGAAAAGATAACCCCTTTCTAGTTTTAATTTGCAGAGGAAAACAGGATACTTATTGGCATAGATAAAAAAGGTACTTATTGTAACCCGAAAAGATCGTTTAAACCCCCCAAAAATATTTAAAAATTGAAGAAAACGATATTGTCCCTGCAGCACTGGCAGTGAAGCACACTTGAGGCAGATGACGTGAGGAGACAAAATGCTATAAGAGAATACGAGCCGATTTGCTCAAGTACGGTGACTCACTGCCCCATATTGTATGATGTGGTGAGATTGACAGTTAAAAAGATCAATGGACGACAATTACTGACTCCGAGCCCCTCTAAGTATGCGCACATGCATGCATTATTTTGATTACAAGCGAGGATGAGGAAGGATTGCTTTAAGTGGCCGCTGCCAGCCACAACAACTAATACAGCAGAAAGCTATACACGACCCCTTCCCCTCCTAGCCGCGTAATATCTATGAGGGACAGAGCGAAACAAGGAGAAACACGAGAGACGGCCAGCGGCCGTCAAAGTGAAAGTACGGCCGGCTGAGGGCATTGCTGTGGGGAGGGGGGATGAGAAATGCGACACGGCGGGTAAGGGAGGGGGCGGAGCGGGGAGAGCGGCATGAGGGTGTGAAGCAGCAGGGGAGGAGTGCTGCTGGCGATTGACTGGCGATTTGATGATGTGCACGCGCATTTTAGGTCAATGCGCTTGCGCATTGACCTAAAAGCCACGGGCACAGCATCAAATCGCCAGTCTAGGTAAAGCTTATTTAAGCCCCTATAGAGCTTCGCCAGCTATGCGCATGCGCACAGCAGGCGAGCCCTAAAAAACTAAAGTGTTATACTTTTACATTTACTTCGTATTTAGGATGTAGTAAATGTAAGCATGAAGTCTTATACTTCCTTTTTTTTTTTACTTATAAGGTCCCAAGGGCGAGACCTATTGGCTATAACAATGCTTTAAAAAGAACAAGCATTTACAATGCAATGGTTTTGCCTTTGTTAAAGTTAGAGCTATTGGCATTGGTTTTTTTAACATAAATAAATGGCATTGCCATTTACAATGCCACTAGCTTTATCTCTCGCAAATGACACACACAAACACACACAGAGCCCCCCCACACACACACCCACACAGAGCCCCCCCCCCACACACACACACAGCCCCCCACACACACAGCCACACAAAGCTTCCCACACACACAGCTACACAGAGCCCTCCACACACACCCACACAGCACAAGCAGGCAACAGGGGCACACGGAGGCACAAGCAGGCAACAGGGGCACACGGAGGCACAAGCAGGCAACAGGGGCACACGGAGGCACAAGCAGGCTACAGGGGCACACCGAGGCACAAGCAGGCAACAGGGGCACGAAAACGGAGGCACAAGCAGGCAACAGGCAACAGGGGCACAAAAACGGAGGCACAAGCAGGCAACAGGGGCACGAAAACGGAGGCACAAGCAGGCAACAGGGGCACACGGAGGCACAAGCAGGCAACAGGGGCACACGGAGGCACAAGCAGGCAACAGGGGCACACGGAGGCACAAGCAGGCTACAGGGGCACACGGAGGCACAAGCAGGCAACAGGGGCACACAGAGGCACAAGCAGGCAACAGGGGCACGAAAACGGATGCACAAGCAGGCAACAGGGGCACGAAAACTGAGGCCCAAGCAGGCAACAGGGGCACGAAAACGGAGGCACAAGCAGGCAACAGGGGCACGAAAACTGAGGCACAAGCAGGCAACAGGGGCACACGGAGGCACAAGCAGGCAACAGGGGCACACGAAGGCACAAGCAGGCAAAAGAGTCACAAGCATGAATTGTAATTTAGACGGGGCTGAAGTAGAGAACGGTCAGTAGGGAAGTAGTGCGGCTGGTGCAGTGGTACCAGGCCGAAAGGTGAGAGGGGCTGTCTGCACCCCAGTTTGGACAGTTTCCACTACCTAACAGGGATTGGTGGGAGGGGGGCGTACTTCTTGCTTGCTTTAGAGCTGTTACTTCGGGGACGCAGTGCACGCTCCTGCCTGCTGCCGCCAGGACAAGACAACAGGCAGGGAGAGGACAGGCTGTGAGAGGGCAGGGAGGGGACAGGCTGGGAGAGGGCAGGCTGGGAGAGGGCAGGGAGAGGACAGGCTGGGAGAGGGCAGGTTGGAAGTGGACAGGCTGTGAAAGGGCAGGCTGGAAGTGGACAGGCTGGGAGAGGACAGGCTGGGAAAGGGCAGGCTGGAAGTGGACAGGCTGGGAGAGGACAGGCTGGGAAAGGGCAGGGAGGGGACAGGCTGGGAGAAGGCAGGCTGGGAGAGAACAGGCTGGGAGAGAACAGGCTGGGAGTGGGCAGGCCGCGAGAGGTCAGGCTGCGAGAGGGCAGGCTGCGAGAGGGCAGGCTGAGAGAGGACACGCTGCGAGAGGACACGCTGCGAGAGGACAGGCTAAGAGAGGACAGGCTGCGAGAGGACAGGCTGCGAGAGGGCAGGCTAAGAGAGGGCAGGCTGGGAGAGGGCAGGCTGGGAGAGGGCAGGCTGGGAGAGGGCAGGCTAGGAGAGGGCAGGCTGGGAGAGGACAGGCTGGGAGAGGGCAGGCTGGGAGAGGGCAGGCTGGGAGTGGCTATGAAGGAGATTTGGAAAAAAATTGGTTCAAATGAATTTCCGTTAAGAATGGGATGGTGGGAATTCTAAGCAATTGCATGCTAAAATGAAGCCTGTTTCTGGCAAAAAAAATATGAGTCTCCAGTTTGAATTGGGAATTGGGGCATGCATGCCTTTTTCCTCTTTTCTAGCAGAGCCGTCCTGGATCCTTAAACCGTTACAGCTTTTTATCCAACAACAACTGCATTCTGAGATTTGTAGTTTAATGCTTATACATTGCAAGAATGGGCTGTTGGCTAAAAAGGCAGCACTAACTGAAGGGAACACATGCCATCTATTTGGTTTATAATATTTCCTTAACTTAACTACCAGGCAGAATTTGGAAGCTAAGAATTCAGCAAAATGCAGCCTTGATGAATTCAAACGCTGGGAATTAGTTAGGGCTCATACATGTCAATCTAAACTTTGTTAGCTTTGCTGTTAAAATGCTCGCTGCTCTATTGATTCTTATTGGTTTCTCATCTACTCCTTTGGGTCGTTTTCTAGCCTCCCATTTGCTGAAGGTCTCTCATCTGTCCCTCCCAATCCCTGACGGGCCTTTCATCTGCCCCTCCCAGTCCCGAACAGACCTCTTATTTGTCCTGCTGGTTCCCCCTGTAGGACCCTCATCTCTCGCTTCGGATCTTTGCCTTCTTCCAGCTCCCTACAGGGCCACTTACCTAACATCACAAGCCAAAAGCGAGGGGACAAAATAAATTACTTATCCAGCAAAGAAGATTAGAGCAAAAATGGAGGTAGATTGAAAGAGAAAAAAGAGAGAAAAAAAATATAATGAAAAATATATTTTCCCCTCTTTTCCCTCCCTACGTTATGTCTCTTTGTTCCAACAAATCGAAAACAAGGAAAATGCAAATCCATATTATACACTGCTGAAACAAGGAAGGAACAGTGCCAAAACCCAGTAAGAACACAGCTGAAACAAGGAAGGAACAGTGCCAAAACCCAGTGAGAACACTGATGAAACAAGGAAGGAACAGTGCCCAAAACACAGTAAGAACTCTGCTGCAACAAAGAGAAAAAATTGCTGACGCGAGGGAATACTACAGAAACACACACTCCATACCACCACCATGGGAACACTAATAAAACAAAGCAGATAAACTGGTGAAAATGGGCTCGCTACGGCTACAGAGGCTGTGCAGAAACAAAGTGGTAACACTGCATCAGGGGCGAGCGGAAAGGTGCGCTGTGTGACTTTAATGTGTATTATTGTTAACACGTACATGAAGCGTGTGTTTGAGGGTGGGACAGACACCCTGCCTGAAACTTATACTCGGGCAACTGTCGGTGAAACACAAGTGGTCATTAAATAAACATTAATTTTCTACGTGTTAAGGAACGTGTCTTATTTGCGCACCTGTTACAAAAGTAACCACTGCTGCCTTTGCTGCTGTTTTGCGGCTCGGCTCGGCCTTCGGCTTCTAGAGCCAGACCGGTGCCCGGGCTCGGCTCAGGCTGGCTCGCCCATGAGTGCTCTGACTCGCCCACCCAGGGTGCCAGCAATGCCTGGGGCCAGTGTGTCACGGTGGGTGAGGGGTGGCAAGAGGTGCCCTGCACAGCCTACCTCATGTAACCTCACTCGCTCGGGCAGTCAGTCACCCCTCACTCGCCCAAGCTGTGCCGGCCTCAGCCCTTCCCTCTGCTCCCCGGGGAGGCCCGCCTGCTCTGCCCCTCTCAGCCCGGCGGATTCCCAGGAATCCGGGCTATGTTTTCGGTCCGGATTCCACGAGGGGTCCCCTGGGCCGGGCCAACCTTGGCCGCTCCGTTCCCACCGAGTCACCGCTGCTGGGGGCCCGGGGGCGGGGTCACCGACTCGCCCCCCTCCCCCCGGACATTCCAGTGGGGCCATCAATAACTGCCTCATCATGAGCTGCAACACCCCAGACACAGCTACAAAGCTTCCAGTTCCAGTGAGTCCTCTCCCGGGCGTTCTCTTAGAATTTTGGGATTTGTAGTCCTGGTTTTACACTGGTTAAATAAAACCACAAGTCCCCAAATTCGAGCTTCTAGCAAGCTTTCTTTGCACGACATCCTCTCTAGTGACTTGACTGGCCTGCCACACTTCTGGACAGGCGACAGTGCCTGTGACAAAGCCAGTAGGGCTGGGACAGAGTTAGTCACGGATCCGGAAGTGTTCCCAGCACACACGGGTCTCCTCGTGGTAAGGCGCAGCCACCCTTGGAAGGCCTCACACTGCTATTGCCAGCTGGCGTTTCTGTAGCGCACACTCTGACACTGGCACGGCTTCCCGGCGCTTTCAGTTGTTCTGGCACACATAGGCCGTGAGCATGTGTGGTACTTGTGTAACTAAAGCTGGCAAAGACGAGCTGCACAACAGTGGAGGGGGGAAGGGCGCAGGTAAGATGAAGAGAGGGAGGAGGGGAATTTGACAGGTAGAGGCGAGTAGCGCCACGATGTTCAGCCTTCAAGCCTGAAGCGCTTCCCATTCCCTCCACCCTCTTATCGGTAACAGACGGCGCCCTGAGGCTGCTTGCATCACGTCACGCCTTATGAAGCCACTAGCCATGGGTTCAAGGGAGAACCAGATTCGGGGGCGTTCCCGAGGACAGGCTTTCGGCTGACGTAGCCAAAAGCCAAAAAATCTCGGGAACGCCCCCGAATCTGGTCCGGCATTGACGGACAGGCCCGTCTTCCAATGGCTAGCCTCCATTTATGGAGCTAGCCAATAGAAGACGGGGCGGATTCCAAGCCCCATATACTATTCTCATTAGGTTTTTTCTAGCACATGCGTACTTCGTACGCATTGGCTAGTCAAAACCTAAAAAAGTAGGGTTCCATGCAAAGCGAGTTCATGTTTCTTTGTGAGAAAAGGGAGGTAAACCGGTCAATGTGGAAAGGAAGGAACCTCGGAAAGAGATTCAGACCGTGTGCAGTGCAACTGAAGGGATTAATGGCTGCATGTGAAGTGTGGTGGAATTGTTACTTTTTGTTACGTTTTGGCCTGGCACTGAATTAAGAATGTTTACCGCTTCCCTTACAGTGCTCTGTGGATGACTCATGCTTCCCATACTCAGCAGTTAATTAGTTAGCAAGTTCCCCATCACGGTTATTAGAGCTGCGGCTGCCTTAAAAGTTTCCAGAGGCTTCAGACGCAGAGCAGACCGGCTGGCCGAGGCACTCTTGGTTTCTCTTGACTGCCTTGTCTACACCTCTCATCCAATATCCGGCGAATGGCTTAGCAAGGTTAACAGGAAGAATCTTACCTCCCCCCCTTGTCTTCATGCATTTGTGAACTAACAGGCTGACAGAAGAAATTTTGAAAATGAAACAGACTCGCTGAGTACCAAGAGTGTCTCAGCTAGCGAGGGTTGTGGTAAGGATGCACAGTCCCCATTGCCCATCCCAGAGGACTAACAGGCACATGCATCAAAGGATTTTGCCATCGCAAACGGTGCGAATCGCAAAAATCGGCCGTTTGCGATCGCAAAATCTGCTTTAGGAATGCATGAAGGGTGAAGGCCCTCGCAATTTGAGAATTCACAAATATTTGCAAATTTTCAAATTGCGATTGCATTTAAGGAATCGCATTTTGCGATTCCTTAAATGCAATGCATGAAACTTAAAAAAATTGCGATTTCGCAATTAGGGGAAGCAAATTACCATGAGGTTGGACCTCATGGTAATTTGCGAAAACTTTGAAAAATGCACTTTTGTGCATTTTTCAAAGTTTCATGTTGTGCACACACATGCCCTTAGGGCATGTGTGTGCACAACATATGTGCACAGATTGATTTCAGGGGTGCAACAGGGTGTCCTTTGAACACCACTGCACCCTTGAAATCGCATTCTGAATTTGCGATTCGCTAATTGCGAATCGCAAATTGAGAATGTTGTCCCATTCATTCCTATGGGCCTCTAGGCCCATAGGAATGAATGGGGAGGTATTCCTTAATTGCGATTTGCAATTTGCGAGTCGCAATTAAGGAATATTAAGAAATCGCAATTTTTTCAGCGATTTCTTGATGCATTGCATTTTTGCGATTCCTTAATTGCGATACCTTACTTTTCGCAATTAAGGAATCGCAAAAAGCAATATTGTTGCATGTGCCTGTAAAGGCCTACAAAATTACATATGTACACTTGTTTAATATGCAACAGCGTAGCGCACAGTCAACAGCTAAACCGGTGTTAAAGGTATTCTGCCCGAGTTCAAGCCACAGGTCTCAATATTTCAGTCCCTCCACCCCATTTTCCTGAGGATATTGAGGTGTCAATTTTAGATGATCTTTGCGAAATTGCTGTATGAAGTCTGCCATTTCTTTTGCTTGAAAAATGCCCATTGTCTGCTCTCAGTTAATGAAAGATGCCATGGGCTGCCATTAGTCTTTCAAATTTGGGAATTACCTTTTCCGGTAAATTGTGCTATTCACTATTTCGACGTCAGGGTACTTGAGCAGTCATCGATAACTACTAGAATGTGCCACCTGTCAGTCGGGCAGACCATCAAAGTCAGCACTATCCCACAGGGACTTTGGAACATCTTCCAAAATGACTGGCACCAGAGGTATTCTCGCACTCATGACTCGGATAGTGGGCATACTCGTCTAGAAGAAAGAAACACACTTTTGTGCATAGCCTACTTTTAGTTTTCACTATCCCTTGATGACTTGAGTAGGCCAAGCCCAGTACTTGCAGTGTCAGCCATTGTAGAATCACTAGTCGGCTGCTCTCAGAGGAGAAAGCCTGCGGGTGATTAAACCAGTTCTTCCCAACATGCAGGGATGTCATGATCTGAAGGGCCTCAGTGGTATAGGTTGGAGGTTAATAACCAAAGTCTTCCATTTACCTGTCCATGTGGCTTGGAGCGTTACCAGAAACCAGTCATTGGTGTTGGTTGTAGCCACAATGTCCTTCAGAGACATCAAGAGTGGATAAGATCTTTCTATCACCATCTTCATGTATTTCTGAGTGGCCTGGTCACTGGCATTTACTTCCTTGGTTGCTGTCAGTGGGTGCTATGACAAATATGTGACTGGGTTTTGACAGCCGGGTCAACCAGGAAGAATGCATATTCCTACAGATGGAGGATTCGTCTTCTCAATCCTTGAAGGGGCTTAAGAGGCAGATCACTGCAACAATAGGATGAGGGTAGTGTGGGCCGTGCACACTGTCAGCCGATAATCCCACCGATATAAGTGAAAATGCCTGCATCTTCATTGGATGGCAATGGCTTCTCGTTTGATCTGTGAATAGAACTGTTCAGTGGGTGTAAGCGCACTGCTGGCAACGGCCACTGGTGCCTATTCTCTGTATTTATGCCTCTTCAGAAGCAAAGCTCCCAGGCCTGTGGAACTAGCATCTACTGACAACTTAGAGTAATTGTTGAGGTCAAAGTATGGCAGGGTTATCCCCGCTGACAGGCCATCCTTGGTCTGTTGTTTAGACTCCTACATCCATGACACGGATGACTTGTTGCGCTCTGTTAAAAGGCCTCTCAGCACTATCCAGTTCTTTATAATCCAGCCTCAGAAGGTGACCAGGCCCTGTTGGATCTGATGTCCGCAATGTTTGCTGGATTTATGTCCAGCCAGTTTTCGGATGAAAATTGTATGAGAAGAAATGTATATCTTGTTTCAATAATTCATACTTGGTAGAATTGAGGGGGAGCCCACTATCTTGGAGGTGTTGTAGGACTCTTCTGATGATGTTCTTCCAGCGTTAAGGCAAACACCAAGATACTATTACTGGAACTGATGACCCTGGGTGTCCAGAGAACAACTTCTGGGACAATGTTCTGGAATACTTCAGTGGCACTGGAGAGTCCAAAATTCAGCCTCTTATACCTTCTTAGGCCCGGGTGTGGAGAAGATCGTGATATACCATGAAGGGGTCAAGCATTCGCAGATCATATCCTGATTTAAGATCCATTTTGGAAAACCAGCAAGCCCTGTTTATTTCATTGACTTATTTGTCCACTGTCGGCATGATATGCGTATCTTTCGATGAATTGATTCTGGATGCTCATGCCCACACACAGTCACACCTCTCCTATCGGCATAGCCTTCCTTATGAATACAATTGGATAAACTTAAGGGGCGAGCCCATTGGCTCCCTCAATAATATACGCTTTTTCCAATTTACAAAATTCCTTTTGTACTTTAGGCCGAAGACGGAATGTCACTCGAGCCATCTGTTGGACCGACTGATTGATGAACAGTGCACAGTCTTCACCTTTAAGCAGCCAATGCAGTGAAACAGGCCACCAAATTGTTAGGAGAGGTTCTCTAACTCAGGTCTCTGCTCATTATAGGCAAACTGAATTCGATGAAGAACTTCTGCCATCTGACAGCTTAAGAGCATCGCTTCCCCTCCTTTTGTGACATATTCTTTTGGTGTGATTGAATGTTCTTCAAGGGTATGTTTTACATTAAACAACCCCGCCAGGGGTAGCGGATTTGTATGTCCATGGGCATCGATTTTAATCTTCAAAGGATGAGCTGTCACTTAATTCATCAGGGTTGCAGAGGTCGTTCCGAACATAACATTGACTGATACTCCATTGTCGATCACAGCATGAACTAGCTGGTTACCAACTGTCTTTGTGCAGGGGAGTCTGTGCACTTCTGGAATTGTCTTTGGTCGATGGCGTGTACAAAATGAATTGTTTATTCTTCTTCATTATCATCATCCATCGGCACATCTGAAGTTATCAGCGTAACTGCATTCACACTCATCTTCCTTCATGGAATGGCCAAAGGAGATGATTTACACACTCTTGCAAAGTGGTTTGGTATCCAACAAGCAGCACATTTCTTGCCAAGTGCTGGGCAGTCAGCTTAATTAGGAAAACTACCCCAACAGCATCCACAGGGGCTGCTCCAAGTCTTTTTGATGCCAGTTTGGTCAAGCCGACATTTTGGTGACCATATTAACGATCACTGATTTGATGGGTTTGGAAGAGCAGTCTACATTTAGGTTGCCGTGACCAAGGAAATTCGATGGAGCAACCCAGAGTCAGCATATCTGGCAGTGATTTGCCCAGTTTATTTAGAATCCACTCGCAGCTTTGCCGATGCTCAGCCCTGTATGAAGGGGGCTCTGACGTCTTCAGTTTCATCAGCCTATGCCCATGTATGGGCTAGTTCTTTAACCCAAGTGAGGAGTTCATCAACTTATACTTCAGAGGTTTGTCAGGCTTGACGGAGTTAGAAGTTTTCATTATGAGGGTTCACTATTGTAGTGAAATGTTCGTTCAACGCGTTCACCCAAGTTAGGTAGGTATGAGGTAGGCCGTCATTTACACACTTGCGTGATGCTTTAAAAGTGTCTCTCATGTAAACGCAATGGTCTCTTAATCTCATCCAAAATAACTGTAGATGTGAAGTATATATCCAGCGTATCCACTCACAACATCCTTTTGGTTGCTTGCATTGAAGGTCATCCATAGATCACATTGACCAGTTTGGGTGGCATGCGTTGAGTAATATGAGGGCCCCTGGGCTCCTGTAATGCCAGTAGAAGGAACAACTATACGCAAGAGGGACACAACCTGGTTAAAAGTGATGAAATAGCCCCCTATAACATAGATACAAGTGCAGCTGGAGGACACGGCTAGGAGAGAGCTTGTTCGGGTTGAAGAGTTGGGGGAGCTGTCAAGCTGTGACATTGCCCCAGTAGTCCATGGCACTGGAAGGGGCTACTTATTTTGCGGATGTGCACATTGTGCAAGAGCACAATACTGTCACTCACAACCAGGTAAGCCAATGGCTGAAGTGGGCAGACCCTGTGGTCCATGCTGTATGCTATAGTGGGCGGAAGTAAACTGAAAATGGCATTACAGCAAATCAAAACAGGACCTTACATATGAGAAATAGGAGGGGATCACAATGATTATTTGCAATATTATTATTGAGCTGCTGCCCCATTATAATATTGAAAAAAACATGTCACTATGTCTGAATATTAGATGCAAACAAATTTAGAATTTGGACCAGTGTGCCTAGGCACTGGCCAAAGTTGGCATGAAAGAGCTGAAAGTGGATCATTAATTTGCTTTTCTGAACTCGGGCCCCCAAAATGCCTTTGGCCGAGGGCCCGCCAAATCCTAAACATGTCCCTGTTCAGCAGCCCAATGAATGTAGAGTGTAGACTGAAACAAACATATATATATATTTTTTTAAAGGTTTCGGCTATTGCTAGACAGTAAAATTGGGTAGTGTAGCCCAATTCTGTCGCAATGCCATTGGGTTGATTTGCACTATAAAATCTGCAAAAAATTTGTCACAACAGGAGCAGGTGCTTCTGTGGGTATAGATTTGGACACCGGAAAAAGAGACATGTTAACAAAAATATTACCAGGAAACTCACCTAAAATAGGAGGCCAGGGGATCACAGTAGCCAGGACCAGAGAAAGGTGTCAAAAAAGATAAAATCCCCTATCTCCACCCCCCGACCATACCTTCTCCCCTTCCTCACTCCAAGTTTTGTTTTCTTGTTTTTTTCCACCTTTTTCCACCTATAATGGTTTTATGTGTGAGTATGTGTTATTGAAAAGGAAAATATAGAATTGTGAACCAAAATAAGAGTATTAAGAGTGCAACAAAAGAGTATAGTGAAAAAGTGTGATAAAGTGGGTAATCGGTAGATGAAGGCTGGGAAGGAATCTCCATATTGAATGGTTCCCAATATAAAGCACAGGGGATGTCAAGAGAAGAACTGTAAATTAAGCCAAAAGGGTATTAATTAATAATTGCTGCCATTGCTTTACAATTACACTTAGCTCACATATATTGACAAGAATTTCCTTGCAAAAAACGAAGTGGAAATGCAAGGCTAGAGTGAATAACACACAGTGATAACGTGGGGCTACAGTAGCTTGCCCAATATAAAGGTATTCACAAAAGCACTTTTGAAGTACGTAAAGTAGCACTGCATTGCATACTCTTGAATTCAATTCACAAACATCCAAGTGGAGCTCTCCGGCTATGCCTTGTCTATCTTTTTTGTAGCAATTTCTCCAGTTATGCAAAGTATTTAGGAGTATATACAGGTGGGACGAAGGGGAATGGTTAATGGTGAAAAATGGATACAAAATGTGTGGGGTTAAGGGAAGCGGAATAGAGGGACATGCCAATACAAAACACCCCCACAAAAAAGTAAGACAAAAGCAATTCACAAAATAAACATTCAAATTTAGCAAACAGGCGCAAATGTTCTCCAGCCGAGCTGTGGAGCAAGTCAAGCACCACACATGGCTAAACACTGGTACTGGAACACACTCTTATAGAAAACCACACAGGCATGTGATACCACTAACACATATGAAAATATATTCAAGTAAATCAAAATTTTTAAATCAATCTTTAGGTAAATTATCTTGAAGTTTATTAACACATACCATTTTAAATATGTTTTATGTTAATGTTTAATATACCTAATAACAACTTAATAGAATATATTGTAAATGATAACACATGGCGCCAATTCACAACTGGTAAATCTACATGTGTAGATTTACTATTGGTAAATTTACTTTGAACTTGAGTAACTTTGCTATTTTGAACTATTCACAAAGTCTGAGTGCAAAGTTACTCAAAAGTTTATACTTTCATGTCTCCAGAGCCAAATTTATGAATGTGAAGTTAGTACTGCCAAAAAGGCACAGCGCCACAGATGGCCAACAACTGATAAGTCAATGCACTCCCATAGAAAATAAAGGAGGAGGGGGATTTAAAATAGACCTTTATCGGAAGAAAAAAAAATTACATGAATTTAAATTAATTAAAATAGTTGTAAATAGGAATAAATGTAATTTAATTTTTTATTTTGTATATTCAAATAATTACTCTTTAGGTTTCGTTAAGTTATTAGTGCTGTTTACAACAATTTTGAAATTTTGAATGTAGAAATATTTTTTGCAAGTTTAATAACCATTTTTACTTTCAATTATACTTTACCAGCGTGAGTTTCCCTTTTTTTTACTGTTCCCTATACTTTACTATAGTGAGGCTCCTCATGGTAACGTACAGAGAAAAGTAAAAAACTGTTAAACTTGAAAACAATTAGGACACATTTAGCAAAACTAACATTAATCATTTAATTTAATTTTTTTAAAAATTAATTAAAAAGAACAGCTAAAATCTAATACATTGTTAAGTTTCAGTGTTTTTGTGACATCACTTGTTACATTGGTAATCTTGGGTGAATAGGAGCTGGCAAAACGGATTTGAATATTTTTTAATTGCAAACATAAATAATCTTTGATCTAAAATTAATTTTCTTAAATTAACCTATAACTTTCAAATATGGAGCTCTCCACCTCGGTGGTGGAAGGCTTCACAAACAGTAGAAGGTAAACAGTAATAATGTTTCGGTCACAAATTCAGTCATAGAAGTATCCTCCCCCTCATTTGAAGAGGGTGGAGATTTGTAAGTCTAAATCTAGTTGTAAATTTACACATTGAAATGTAGAATTCTATCCATGAGGAGATTTACACGTAGGGGTAGTTGTAGATCTACAGGGGAGGGAATCTATACTTGAAAACTGTATGGCTACTATCACGCTGTATGAAGGTGGGCTCAGACAGGAAAGGAAGGAAGAGACAGGATACAGAAGGTACCACGGCAAGTAAAGAATTAACAAAGGAAACTAAATTAAACACAAGCAACAACAGGTTAGGTAAATAGCAACCAACACATAAGGCTCCACAAAAGAAAGTATCAGAAACAAAAGTAGAGGAACTGTATTATAAAAACAAAAAAGAGGTGACAATGCGGTACAGAGCTGCCAAATAAAAAAAAACATAATAGCATTGAGAATAGAAAAGTTTTGCAGCAAGAGAAGAAATATTAGAAAAAACACTGAGATTATAAAAGAGGAGTAATAGAATATCAGATAAAAAAAAATATTAATATAAAACTACCTACCATCTGAACCATGGGGCGGATTCAAGCTGTTTTTACTCTAGAAAGAAATTAATAGATATTTCGGAGGGTTACAAACAGTGGTTTACAGATGAGACAGGCAACTGTATAAAATTAAACTCTGACATAAATCATCATACAGCAGTGCACAGTCAGTAGGTCTGATAGTGGTAGAACGCCGCAGACTATGCAAGCTGTTATTTTTTTGGGACATTTTTTGAGGAAGGACTATGTAGCACAATCTGACTTGGTCTGTTTCTGGAACGTATTTCCACTTATAGCAAAAACTGTCTCTTTCACATCACTACAAAACAGAAGTCCTCGTCCTTGGAACCCCCCCTTCAGCATGGGACAACACCTGGTGGTCCACCGCCCTCGGAAGCCCACCTACCCCCTGAGAGCATGCCAAAAACCTTAGCATCATACTCGATTCTTCACTCGCCATGAACCGACAGGTCAAAGCTGTCACCTCCAGCTGCTTCAACACACTCTGCATTACCCGCAAGACCTTCAAATGGATCCCCCGAGTCGAGGAAGACAGTCACCCACGCACTCATCACCAGCAGACTGGACTATGGAAATGCACTCTACATCGGAATCAACAAATCTGTACTCCGCAAACTCCAAACAATACAGAACACTACGGCCAGACTCGTCCTCAGCATCCCCTGGCACAAACACATCAGCCAACACCTGCGGAGACTCTACAGGCCCTCGTGGAGAAGAGAGTCCCTTTCAAAATACTCACTCACGCCTACAAATGCCTACACATCAACTGACCCAAATACTTCAATGAGAGAATAAACTTCCACGTACCCAAAAGAAACCCTGCGATCGCCCAACCTAACACTGGCCGAAACCCTGCACATCCACAGAGCAGGCGAAAGATTGTTCTCTCACATTGCAGCCAAGACCTGGAAAAAACTACTGGCAGACATCAGACGTCCCCCCTTCCTGGACACCTTCAGGAAGACTCTCAAAACCTGGCTCTTCGGCTGATAAGAGCTGCGGACCCTCCCCCCCTTCAGTGCCTTAACCCCTTAAGCGCTGCGCCTATACCTGCGGCCGACGGCACCACTACCTCGGGAGTGCTGCCGTCGGCCGTTGGACGTTCCAACTGCACCTGCGCAATGGAACGTTCAGCACTGGAGCTGGACGTTCCAAAGCAGCTAAGGTGTTAAGACCCTCACGGGTGAGTAGAGCGCTTACAATTCCCTGATTGATTGATTGATTGCATGCACTAGAAAAACAACCTTTTATCATTGTATGCACTACACGAGCAACCTCGTGCCAATGTATGCATTAGAAGAGCAACCTTGTGTTAATGTATGCACTAGAAGAGCAACCTTGTGTCAATGTATGCAGTAGAAGAGCAACCTTTGTTATTGTATGTACTAGAAGAGCAACCTTGTGTCATTTTATGCACTAGAAAAGCAACCTCGTGTCATTGTATGCACTAGGCTAAGATGTGTGGCACTGCAAGCATCCCTACCGAAAGCTACATTCATTAACCTGGGGGATATACCCACAAACTCTAGAATGTAGAGCATGGATAGACACAATCAGTGCACCATGAGCAAAGCATGAACTCACAAACAGTAGGGGCCTGTGCATTGTGCCTGTGCAATCATATTATAGACAAACGGTCTTTTCAACAGTGTGGAGAAACTAGGCTCTTATAAGGATGCCCGAAGTCTGAGTGAACGCGTGCTTTGTCTACAGAGGCCTGAACGTGCAAGCAGGCCAGGGCTCTTGAATATGTCAGCGACTCATATCGAGTTGGCTACATGTGTTTGAATATGAAAACAACAAGGTGGTGGATGCAATGCTTGAATGAATCTCATGATTCAGAAAAGGGGGTGGTGATGAACAGAGTGTCTGAATTAAGCAGACCACTCTTACCCAGTCCAAGGATCAGGGCTTGATCCATCACCGTTTTTTAGCTCACTGCACCATCCCAGCTCAGAACTTGGCTATATGCAAATTAGTCTGACCCTGGCCCAGTGCATCATGGGAACAGGGCAGACCAAACTACCAAGCCAATTCTTATACTGGGAAGGAAACAAGCTACCGGGGACCGGTTTCTGGCATTTCAGCCGTCTTCGGCCCGGCTTGCTTGAATCCTGATGGTGCAATGAGCTAGGGACTCACATCTGAGTATACCCTTCCACGCTTATGGTGGACAAAAATGATTCAGAAAAGGGGGTGGCGATGAACAGAGTGTCTGAATTAAGCAGACCACTCTTACCCAGTCCAAGGATCAGGGCTTGATCCATCACCGTTTTTTAGCTCACTGCACCATCCCAGCTCAGAACTTGGCTATATGCAAATTAGTCTGACCATGGCCCAGTGCATCATGGGAACAGGGCAGACCAAACTACCAAGCCAATTCTTATACTGGGAAGGAAACAAGCTACCGGGGACCGGTTTCTGGCATTTCAGCCGTCT
Organism: Lissotriton vulgaris; assembly: GCF_964263255.1. Lineage (NCBI taxonomy): Eukaryota > Metazoa > Chordata > Amphibia > Caudata > Salamandridae > Lissotriton > Lissotriton vulgaris. The sequence goes on from NC_141695.1 coordinate 1,666,950,486, forward strand.
TCGGCCCGGCTTGCTTGAATCCTGATGGTGCAATGAGCTAGGGACTCACATCTGAGTATACCCTACCACGCTTATGGTGGACAAAAATGATTCAGAAAAGGGGGTGGTGATGAATCTCAGCCACTGTGTTCTGGTTCAACGAACCCTGGCTTGGCAGTTCGGGATGGCCTTTTCCCACTGGAGCAGGGTCAAGACTAATTTGCATATAGCTGAGTCCAGCTGAGTCCAAACTGAGCAGGCATGGTGTGCAAAATAAATGACGGACTGGGATGTGGCCCTGAGTAATAACCATTGACTGATATTAATTCAAGCATTCAATCCATCACTTTCTCTTTTTATACTTTTGAATAGCCAACACATTAAAGTGATACCTACTGGATTTACCAATTCTTGTTTTGATATTACAACAGTTTAATGCGTATTTTTTCATCAAATTTGTAAAATGATTATATTTTCAGAATTGTGAGTTGGGACGCTGAAATATGGTTTTAATTACAAATTGCACAGAAGTAATCATATTCCTGAAATCCTCAGAGTCTGAGGGTTATGAAGCTTGCATGCATACCTTTATTCTACTGATAAGCTAAATGAGGTGACATAGAACCTTGCAGCCCATTTTTGCATGGAGTGCCACATGACTCAATCCTCACTCTACTTGACCAACAAGCTTCATGTAATAGAGCTGGTCTCAATGAAGGTCTATGCTGGAAAGTGGTCATGAATTGGGGGTAATGTCAACTTGCCCACCACATTCTGTTGTGGGTGCCCACCATTTTCAGCTATGTCACTCTTAAGGAGGTCCACAAAGAAAAGCATGCTGGAGTACCATCGCCTCCGCCCAGTAGTACACAGAGTGAAGTCTGAAAGGGCTCCTACCCTGGTCCCTTCATACACTGAAGCTCATGTCAAGCTCTGTACTTCCTCACACTCAACATCCCACACACTCAGAGCAGACCATCATGGTTTATGTGAAACATTGAACATCCTCACTCTCAGCACACCCTACACTCGGTGTGAAGTGCCATGATTTGTGTGAAGCATTGTACGCATTCAAACTCAACAATCCTCACACTCAGTGTGAAGTGCCATGATTTGTGTGAAGCACTGCACGCCCTCACACTCAACAATCTTCACACTCAGGGGACGATTCACAAAGGACTTCCACATTCAAAATGGGGGCCCGGAGTTGGGGCGGAGGGCCCGACTCATACCGGGACCTACGTAATGAGTAACTGCAGTGCGGGTGTCCTTCTGCGAGTGCACCCACCTACTCCTCCCCCCCACACATTACCGACTGCGGGGTCTCGGCCTAACTGCATGCTCCCATAGGAAAATGTGAGTATGCGACTGCACCATGTGCGGTTGCATCATAATTATGTGGTCAGGACCGCCGACCGGAGGTCGGTCGGACGGTCCTGTTTGCGCTATGATGTCGGTTGGAGGCAACCGTGACCGACAATATAATCGGGCCCCGTAGTGTGAAGTGCCATGATTTGTGTGAAGGGTGATACACTTGTGAACCCAATAACCCTGGGCAAAGCACTACGCTACGCTCGGGTAGTTTGCGAAGTTTGCGCTACTACTACACGAATTGCATGTAGCACAGTGCAAACACAGGTAGTGCAGCGGTCATTTCTTGCTTGCTTGCGGTCCTCAACGTCAAGTTGGCGACCGCGAGCAAGCAAAATGACATCCTAGCGAGACTTTTTCCTCGTTCGCGATCAGCAACATCAAGTTGGCGATCGCGAGCGTGGAAAATAAACCTCCCGAAGAGATTCTCAAAGCGGGGAGGTCAGGTTTCACCTTGCGAGTGGTCGCGTACGCTCGCAACTGCTCGCGATGAGAAACTACCAATCCGCGTTGAGAAAGCTGCCGATCGAGTAAAAATCTACTCAAGCGGCAGTTAAAGACAGCTCACTCTGTGCAAGATGCCGTTTTCAATGATTGCACAATGCGGACAAGCATCCGGCACTGTGCAATCATCACGAACAGCGCACTACACAGTTTCTGTAATGCGACGTGTAGTTCGCATAGTGCGAAGTACACTTCGCGTAGCTATGCGTAGCGCTACTTCGCAAACTACGCCCAGCTTAGAACCCAACATCCCTCACACTCAGTGTGAAGTATCATTATTTGTGTGAAACATTTTACACTCTGGCTCAACAGCTTGGACACTCGGAATAAAGTATTATGCTTTGTGAGAAATATTATACACTCACACTCAATACACCAGCACACTCAATTTGAACTCCCATGCTCTGTGCGAAATATTGTACCCTCACATACGGAAAACTCCCCACACTCCATACTTCAATGTGAAGCACTTTACATCCTCACTCTCATCACACCCCTCACTCCGGCCCATGCGACCTGTTAAATTTGTCATAATACTGCAGATGAGATAATTGCATTCCCTCATTTGCAAAAAACATATTATTACTGCATATTCAGTACTCTGTGCATATAATTGGAAAGAGCTTGATGGAACACTTTTGTTCTGCATTTGGGAGTGCAGAGACACCACCAGTAAAAAGCTGGTAGTGATAGGGCACAATTCTGCCATACCATTATGAAGTCTTCTCATATTCATAATAGGGCAGTACTGCATTACACTAAATGAGGTCCCTGTGAAAAATGGATGGTAATCTGGATAAACTGTATTTTTGGGCTGCACAAACATAAGAGTGTCAGAATCGAATACATCGCTGCGGCACACCGCACACTCAGTGTGTGGTGTTACATTACAGCAAGGCCCCCAGCCCAGCAGGGTGCCTAACGAAAGTAGTGTTAAAGACATCCCTCCTTCCCTGAGCCTATGCCGTGTGCACCACTCACCTGCTTGGTTCCTGAGGTGGGGTCCTTCACGTACAGCGCGTGCTGAGACTTCTGCGAAGTGTCATTCAAGATTTTTCCATCCGCTTGAGACTCTTTGGACTTCACACACCCCATCCTGTAGCAAAGAGGGGGCCAAGGAAAGAGACAGGGGCAACAGTAGTGGATAGAAGGAGGTAAGGAAAGAGAGAAAGCGAGGGAGAAAACAGTGGGACAGACTGAGACAGTAAGTGAGACAGAGGAGAAGAAGAGAGCAAGAGATCTCTCGAGAGAGCGACAGACAGAATGTGGGGTCCTAGGGAAGCCATCAAAGATAGGAAATCGAGGGAAAGGAAAATACAGAGAAAACAGGAAAGAAGAAGGTAGAAAAGAATCAATGATCACGTTTAGCATGAAGTAAACAAAGCACCTTGGTGCATAGACAAACCACCCAACCAGGACTGCAATGATCTCACAAAGAGTGAATAAGGGCATTTCATCACAATGCAACCTATCCATAGTTTCAAAAAACATACATTTTAACACTTGGGATCAGATTTAAAATTGTACGGATGCCATTTTGTCCGGGAAACAAACATTACAATGCAGTCATTACAACGCACTACCTTTACCATGCAGTAATTACAATGCAACATCCATTACATCGCATGCCATTACAACACAGCCAATACAGCACGTCACTACAACGTATGCCATTACAATACATGCCACTACATTGCATGCCATTATAACCCATTATAAGGTAAGTAATGGGAAACAGTCATTTTTACCCCTACACTATCCAACACATACCCTACTGTTGCACTCACTGGAGTGGGAATAGTAATTCTTACCCCTACACTATCCAACACTTACACTACTGTTGCCCTAAAAGTATTATGCATTGTAATGGTATGTGCTGTAATGGTATGTGTTGTAATGGAATGCGTTGTAAGTGTAGTTTCTAAAAATACGTTGTGATGGCATGCGTTGTAAAATCATGCGTTGTAATGGATGCTGCAATGTTACAACCGCATTGTAAAGGCATGCATTGCAAACGTTTGTGTTGTAACGTGTCCTATTCATTTTGTCCAGCATGGTGGTAGAGGACATTTTGTTTGCCACCCTGTCAGACTTCTATACGCAACATTTAGTGATCACTGCTGGCACAGAGGTGGTCTCTGTACCTTGATAGGAACTGCCAACATGATGGTTCCTTTCAAAGTATAAAATCGTTTGGTGGCAGCCGCCATCAAGTCATGTAACCTCAGAAAGCTTTATTCAATTCATAGAACATATCATAAAGCGCATAATCAAATACACAACAATTTAAAAAAGAGATATACTCATAAAAATATTATCATTTAGAACCTAATTAAGATACCATGTTCAAAAGGTATTAACTCATTATACTAAGACGTCGGCATACAATAGAGACATAACCAGATTAAAATAACAAATTATTCCTTGTAAAAATGCTTGTCACAAGTAATATAAAAATGTCAATGACTGTCAGTCTATAACCACATTTACCCGTACCGCTTTCTGATTACAAGGACGCTCCTTATGAAGTTCACAACAGCAGTGCAGGCATCAATAGAGACCAACAAATATAAATATCGAAAACCATCTCTATAAGAACAGGGATGGTACTTTCTCAATAATGGGAGCAAACACCTGCTCCTACTGTTTTATAAAGTGCACCAAATAGTACAAAGTGCAGGGTGCTTTGTTTGGTCAAATTATCACCGGGACAAGGCGTCAGCTTGTCCACCCAACCTCCTTGACATGGAAAGGCTAACAGAAAGTGCAATGTGCCTAATAAAAACCTTGTAAGATAAAATCTATATTGCGGGTTCAGAATAAAATGTAAATAAAACTGTAAATGATTAGTAAAAGGACTAACCTCAAAAGAACTCGACAATCTATGTTGTGTCTGGCGCTTCTGATGGTGTAAACTGGCCGCGGCAAAATAAAGCTGATTTAATAATGTCTTTTGATTTAGGAAATATATTTTGGGGGGTTTCAAAAAGATTACGTAAACTCATCTCAAAAAACATAAATTTCAGATGGCTGAACCAAGGGATCTTCTCAATACTGAACACAGCAAGACAATCCCTGAAGATGGCTCTCGAAGAACCTAAGCGTTAAATCTTTGCCCATAATAGCAAGGGCGTGAGGCCAATGTGGTCCTCAATATGTTCCAAGCCTAAATCGGAGTGACACAATGTGATAGAAGCACTTTTGGGAACCACCATCAGTATTCTAATGAAGTTATTCTCTACAACTTGAGGCTTGTTGCTTCTGCTATCCCCCAGGCTCCTGCTTTATACGTGGTAATAGAAAGGCATTTTGATGGCTGTCAACCAAACTTTTACAAACTATTTGGTTTTCCTAAACAAACTCCCAAAGTGGAAGTTTATAATTGAAAAACAAAAAAATTATTGACCTTTACCCATTATTATTTTTTTCTGCCCTTCACTGGCAGGTTTTACTTAGTGCTGTCTGGGGCACCATAAAAGGACATCACAGCATCCACACTAAAGTGCTAGCAGTGAAATGTCCTTACTCCAATCGGCCCCTACTCTATCCAGCTGTCAGCCAGTCAAAGATTTTGTTTATTTCGACCCTGGTCATTAAACAACCTTAACACCATGATCAATACGAATACAATTATACATTTTAAAAAAATTCTTACGTGGTATAAAATTATTCGCACACTTAAAATACATCAGTTACAGACACCTAGTAATTCATAATAAACTGAGTGATTAATAATCCTTTAAAAATTCCTTAACTTCTAAGAAAAATGTTCCTACTGCACGTCACATCCAAATATATAATTTCTTTAAAAAATTGGAGCGCTTGTCTACGCTCTTAGATACCCTATTTTAGAAGAATTGGCTTTAAAGATAAATTTTGAACAACCAGTAGGCTTGGGAAATCTTATAGGATATGCAGACAATCACAGTTTACATTTAGCCAGCAAGTACATTTCCCATTGGCATCTACTGCCGCAGTTTCCACAGTGACGTGCAATACAAGGGTTTGATTCAATTCTGAATTTTAGCAGTTTGCGGCCTACTCCAGCGGTGAAGCAGGGCCTGGAGTACTTTCACAGCCGGGCTGTAGTGCAACAACATCGGCCAGGAGAATCGGGCTGGGTCCGGTCGACCGGAGTGGAGGCTTTAATTCAGCCCGAATTTGGCAGCGATCGCTTTCATTGCTCAGCATCGACCGAGGGGTGAGTCTGCTTGCTGCCGGCTGCGGGTGGGGGCCCCCGTCCCGCGGACCCGGTTTGCGCCCGCCGGGGTTCGGTTGTTCGGGGTCTCTGGCCTGCGGCCTTAACTGGATTGACCGTGGCTGCGGACAAAGACTGGTCACCCTTCGCATTTGCACGTTCGTGGTCCTGTCTGTCCCCCCCCCCCCCGAGGATGCAGCGATCGCTTTCATTGCTCAGCATCGACCGAGGGGTGAGTCTGCTTGCTGCCGGCTGCGGGTGGGGGCCCCCGTCCCGCGGACCCGGTTTGCGCCCGCCGGGGTTCGGTTGTTCGGGGTCTCTGGCCTGCGGCCTTAACTGGATTGACCGTGGCTGCGGACAAAGACTGGTCACCCTTCGCATTTGCACGTTCGTGGTCCTGTCTGTCCCCCCCCCGAGGATGCCAGATTCACCCGGGGAGGTGATTGTGACTGATATCGGGCATGAGAATATGGATCGAACCGTGCATGAGCCATCGCTGAGGTCAATACTGGCAGAACTTTGGGCATTTCGCTCACATGTGGATACTTTGTTGAGCAAATTGGACACGCGTCTATCTGAGATGCTCCTGGTGGAACCGGGCCCAGCCTTATTGTTGGAACAGGACTCTGCAGCCGTTCATACCGCGGCCATTTTGACTCCGTGCGAGAACCCCTTGAGGAAACACGTATTGGAACCATCGGATGGTGCCCTGGGAGACGGTGTTCCTGAGGATGTCACGGTATTGCTGAACCTTCCACCACCACCGGCTTTGGAGATATTGTCAGGCGTTCCCCTCCCGGAGACTTTTGTTTGTAACTTTCCTTTCATTTTGTGGCTATCTTCTCCTTTCCTGGTGTCGCTACGACTCCTGTGCAAGATACATTGGGACTGTTCAACTAGGAGGGAGAGTTCGTCTGCGTCTACAGTTCCTATGGACTCACTGCTTGCCGGTAGCCATGGGCTGCTTTCTGATGACTCTCTTCTTCTTTATTGCTTCTTTGTGTGCCTTTGGGTCTCGCCGGGAGGGGTTCGTGTTCTTGTTCGGAAGGGCCAAGGTTAAAATCGACTGGGTCGGGAAGGGTTAGTGTGGCTTTCATGAGTGTTGGACCAGCAACTGTTTGCTCTAAGAGGCTGGGCGGTGTCTCACGGCACCCTCTACTTTCTTCTATATTGCTGTCATAAACTTGTCTTTTAGTGATAGAGGGTGGCTGTTTCAGGCGGGGGGTCTACAGGGGCTGGGAGCCCACATAGATATGTCCTCCTCCGTTCTTTCTCCTATCTTTGGGGCTTAGTTATTAGGGGCGACAGGCATGCTGCTAGTGGGGTTAGGCTGTAGCCATTTGCAGGGGTGCAGGGTGGGGGGCTGGAGTTTTTTTTTTTATTTTGCCTTTTTTATTTTCTATGGCCTTTCTTTCCTTCTCTCTCTTTCTTAAAGGATCAGTATAGCTACGAATCATTCGGATTATTATCGTGTGCTTGTATTTCGTGCTTAGGCTTTTATGATATCCTGATTCCTGGGTGGGCAGGATCCGAGTACTGGCGCAACATGGAATGTATATTGTGGGTTTTTGTACCGATCTTTATGCTCTGGCGCCAATTCTCCATTATAGTGGTTATTACATGTATATCCTGTTTCTTACCCTGTCCCCCCGCATTCTGTTCGATTGTATGGCACCTGATCCTCTCTTATAAAATATAAAATGAAACCTCTGTCTCATCCTGGAACCCAGTTGTGCATTCTAATACAAGTTTTATCCTGAATCGCTGCCGGACCCTTGGGTTGTCGGCTGATGAGCTGTGCATTACGGTGATGTCGGAGATTTTAATTTGTCTAGCGGCCGGCCCATGCGGTTGTAGGCCCATACTTGTATTTTTATTGAATGCAACAATAAAGGTTTAAAAAAAAAAAATACAATTTGCCACACGACAAAAAATTAAACTTCCAAGTTGTCTATGATTCCTAGGCTGTATCCAAGGTGTCTGGCAATCTCCAGTTATCTCACTTGAAGATGTTGTAACCATGCTGCTGTCCTGTTTAACTTCCAGTGGTTCCATGGACAGACTGACAAGCGTTGGTAGGATTTACCTTTGGGGATGCTTGAGGATAGGGTAAGGGGCACACTGAGTTCTCCAGTCTGCACTACCTCTCCTCTTATAGTGTTTGGTTAAACAAGAAGAGAGAAGGTTGATGTACACAAATAAAGATATACAGTACAGAGGAGGAGCTACGTCAGCAAGCAAGATGACTTTACCCCAAGTCTCTGTGTGCATGAACTGTTCCGCACTCCGATGGTGAAATCCGGATACTTTTATCGGCTTGTTTGACGAAGTTCCATCGAGTTGAGGTTTGCGGCCTACTCCAGCGGTGAAGCCGGGGCCTGGAGTACTTTCGCAGCCGGGCTGTAGTGCAACAACATCGGCCAGGAGGATCGGGCTGGGTCCGGTCGACCGGAGTGGAGGCTTTAATTCAGGCCGAAATTAGCAGCGATTGTTTCCATCGCTCAGCATCGACCGAGGGGTGAGTCAGCTTGCTGCCGGCTGCGGGTGGGGGCCCCCGTCCCGCGGCCCGGTTCACGCTCCCCGGGGTTCGGTGGTTCGGGGTCTCTGGCCTGCGGCCTTCGCCGGATTGACCGTGGCTGCGGACGAAGACTGGTCACCCCTCGCATTTGCACGTTCGTGGTCCTGTCTGTCCCCCCCCCCGAGGATGCCAGATTCACCCGGGGAGGTGATTGGGACTGATGTCGGGCATGAAACTATGAACCGAGCGGTGCATGAGCCATCACTGAGGTCAATACTGACAGAACTTTGGGCATTTCGCTCACATGTGGATACTTTGGTGAGCAAATTGGACACGAGCTTATCTGCGATGCTCCGGGTGGACCCGGGCCCGGCCCTATCGTTGGAACAGGAATCTACAGCCATTCATACTGCGGCCATTTTGATTCTGTGCGAGAACCCCGTGAGGAAGCAAGCGTTGGATCCATCAGATGGGGCCCTGGGAGATTGTGTTCCTGAGGATGTCATGGTGTTGCTGAACCTTCCACCACCACCGGCTTTGGAGATAACGTCAGGCGTTCCCCCCCCCCGGAGACTTTTGTTTGTGACTTTCTATTTCTTTTGTGGTCATCTTCTCCTTTCCTGGTGACGCTGCGACTCCTGTGCAAGACACATTGGGACTGTTCAACTAGGAGGGAGAGTTTGTCTGCGTCTACAGTTCATGTGGACTCACTGCTTGCTGGTAGCCATGGACTGCTTTCTGATGACTCTCTGCCTCTTTATTGCTTCTTTGTGTGCCATTGGGTCTCGCTGGGAGGTGTTCGTGTTCTTGTTCAGAAGGGCCAAGGTTGAGATCGAATGGGTCGGGAATGGTTGGCATGGCGTTCATAAATGTTGGACTTGTAATTGTTTGCTCTGAGAGGCTGGGCGGTGTCTCAAGGTACCCTCTAATTTCATTTATATTGTTGTCTTAAACTTGCTTTTAGTGATAGGGGGTGGCTGTTTCAGGCGGGGGGTCTAAAGGGGCCGGAAGCCCACACGGATATACCCTCCTCCGTTCTTTCTCCTACCTTTGGGGTTTCAGTTATTAGGGCGACAGGCACGCTGCTAGTGGGGTCAGGCTATAGCCATTTGCAGGGGTGCAGGGTGGGGGGTTGGAGTTTTTTTTTTTATTTTGCCTTTTTTATTTTCTATGGCCTTTCTTTCTTTCTTCCTCTCTCTTTTTAAGGATCAGTATAGCTACGAATCAACAAATTCTTATTGTGTGCTCGTATTTTGTGCTTATGCTCGTATGATATCCTGATTCCTGGGTGGGCAGGCTCTGAGTGTCGGAGCAATATGGAATGTATATTGTGTTTTCTTTCGTACAGATCTATATGCTCCGGCTCCAATTCTCCATTATAGTGATTACTTCATGCATATCCTGTTTTTTACCCTGTCCCCCGCATTCTGTTGATTGTATAGCACCTGATCCTCTCGTATAAAATATAAAATGAAACCTCTGTCTCATCCTGGAACCCAGCTGTGCATTCTAAATACAAGCTTTATCCTGAATCGTTGCCGGACCTCGGGATTGTCGGCTGATGAGCTTTGATGTACGGTGATATTGGAGATTTTAATTTTATTAGCGGCCGGCCCCCGCGGTTGTAGGCCCATACTTGTATTTTTATTGAATGCTACAATAAAGGTTTTAAAAAACAAAAAAAAAAAAAAGATATACAGTACAATTGAAAAAGAAATGTATGCAACAGGCCATCGGAGCAAAAATGTGCATCTGTTAATTCTCACTGCTGGTGCTGCTCCAGTTGCCCAGTTGTTTTCGTTGCCACCACCATGCCCATAAATACACACATAATCTCAAAAAGAGCATGTGGATTCAACAATTATTCATAATATTCTAACATTACACCATCTCCCAATCTGCATTTTGCTTCCTTCCTTCCTGTGACACCATCTTATCTCTCCTCCCTCACTCTAAATTTGTCAAAAAACGGAGATCTAAATGTAAGGATTTCCTATCCATATTTTCTATTACATTTCTGCAGCAGTTTTGCAAATGGTGTTCAGTAAATTATGTGTGTTTCTTCCAAAATCGTGTGGGGCCCACTTCCCTGATTTATGGTAAACTGAAGATGTCATCTTGGTACCTTGACTGGTCTTCAGCATGAGTTAGATCCATTACTAAAGGCCGGATTGACAGTTTGGTGGATGTGATACTTCATCACAAATGTTGGAGTGCAGATTTGACCTTATCTCAAAGACGGGTTTATCTCGTATTCTTCTCTCTTAAAGGCCAAGTTCAGTGCTAAAAAGTTTTGCTGACATCTGGAGTCTTCGGGACTTATCATAAATCTTCAAATGTCCAGTCCTCAACCAATGCGACAGAAGATAATTATTGGGTTCTCTTCCACTCAAAAAAGGACACATTTTTCTTGCAAAAGCAAGAACACAGCATAAATAGACACAGGGGCCAAATCACAAAGGGCCTCCGCACTCGTGGTGAACACCCTGCATCCATGGCGGTGGGCCCGCACTTGTGACTGGGCCCACACCTGTGGCGGGACCTCCACGATGGGTTACTGCAAGCTGAAAGCTGACCACCACAAACTCGGGGACAAAGTGCGCCTCAAGGAACAAACATTCGCGGAGCTCAAACCAGTCACACAAAACCACACCACAGCCCTCCAAGACTTAATAGACAGGGTGCATGACCTTGAAGACAAAATAGAATATGCAGAGGGGTGCTCGAGCCACAACAATATTCGTGTCGTGGGACTTCCGGAGGGTGAAGAGGGACGACAGCCGAAGGACTATGCCAAGCATTGCATCAGAGACTTGCTCCCCGCTGGTACCCTGTTTCCTCACTTTGCTCTGTGTGCAATATTGTACCCTCACGTACGGAAAACTCCCCACACTCCATACTTCAATGTGAAGTATCATGCTTCTTGTGAAACACTCTACATCCTCACTCTCATCACACCCCACACTCGGGCCCATGTGACCTGCTAAATCTGTCATAATACTGCAGATGAGATAACTGCATTCCCTCATTTGCAAAAAACATATTATTACTGCACATTTAATACTCTGTGCATATAATTGGAAATAGCTTGCTGAAACACTTTTTTCTGCATTTGGTAAGCAGAGACACCACCAGTAAAAAGCTGGTAGTGATAGGGCACAATTCTGCCATACTATTATGAAGTCTTCTCATATTCATAATAGGACAGTACTGTATTATACTAAATGAGGTCCCTGTGATAAATAGGTGGTAATCTGGATAAACTGTATTTTTTGGGCTGCACTTCCCTGATTTATGGTAAACTGAAGATGTCATCTTGGTACCTTGAGTGGTCTTCAGCATGAGTTAGGTCCATTACTACAGGCCTGATTGACAGTTTGGTGGATGGGATACTTCATCACAAATGTTGGAGTGTTGATTTGACCTTATCTCAAAGGCGGGGTTATCTCTTATTCTTCTCTCTTAAAGGCCAAGTCCTGTGATAAAAAGTTTTGTTGACGTCTGAAGTCCTCAGGACTTATCATAAATCTTCAAAAGTCCAGTCTTCAACCAATGCGACAGAAGATAATTATTGGATTCTCTTCCACTCAAAACAAGGACACATTTTTCTTGCAAAAGCAAGAACATAGCATAAATAGACACAGGGGCCAAACCACAAAGGGCCTCCCGCACTCGTGGTGAACACCCTGCATTCATGGCGGGGCCAGCACTTGTGACTGGGCCCACACCAGTGGCGGGACCTCCACGATGGGTTACTGCAGTACAGCGGTCCTGCCACGAGAGCGGGACCCCCGCCACGATGTGAGGCCTCTTCCACAAGTGCGGAGGCCCCTTGTGAATCGGCCCCTCAATTGTCAGAGTTGTTACCTCTCTTTCAATCTTCAGCCAGAGCTTGCAAGAGGAAAGTGCATGCCAGCTAATGCTGTGCGCCTAGACCGCCCGTGCACCACTGTGGCAGTGAGAAAGGGAAACAATAAAGGTGGCCCAGCTACCCCTGAGAAACACACCAAACACGTTGGATCTGAACTGTGGAGCCATAGGGAGAGGCTGTTACATGAGTTTTGAAGCGGACTGCCTGTCCCTAACTCCCCCTTCTCCTCGCCTGGATTGGTGCTACGTGAGTGGGCCCAACTCGCCAATACAGCTTGAGCCGCTCTGGGACGACTGTGCAAGACAAAGTAGAAGCGGACAGTCGCCGCCTGAGCTGGGCCGCGAGGCTGGGCAGACAAAGTGGGAAAAACAGTGCAGAACTTACCCAGATGCAGACTTGCCCGGAGGTTGGATCGGGCCTAGGCTATCTGTTTAAGATGTCGAGAGGGGCACTGGTGAGAGGGGGCGCTGTGCGCCTACACCACGCTAGCTGCACCACGCCACTGTGATGGAGACACAGAAGTAGCGTGCACAGTAAGACCGCCGTCTCCGTATACTTTACCATAAGCTGCCAGATAGTGCCCAGAGATGACTAAGTTTTCGCCCACAGGCCAGCAGGCCCATAGCTAGGGCACGGAGAGGTCAGGCACCGGGGAAGTCCTACCTTCCCCTTTTTAAAAAAGAAAAACAGACTTGATCAGGCCTCACTACGTCCACATAAGGTAGAGGCGGTAACCAGACGATAAAACACGGTGTGTAAGTTGCACAAGCACATCCCGGTAACTGTCAGCCTCATAAACCACATAGGAAGCTCCTCCATGCGACTGAGCCTACTGTACCAGTAAGGCCCCTACCCTGCCCTGATAGCACCTACACAGACTGGCAACGATGCCGACAGCACAGCAATTAGTAATGGCCGTCTACGCACCAACACCCAGCAACTAAATACACGGACTGGCGGCTCGGTACCGACAACGGTGGAGATCGACACAAACGCAGAAATGCCACGTGCAACGCTCGCTGCCAAGTTGGACTCTGTTCTGGCAGTGGTGGAGAAGATAGGATTGGCGCTGGAACAGACCCGCTCCTCGTTGGGGTCTAAAATTGACAAGGTTACCTCAGATTTCACCCTTCTGAAGGCTGACCACCACAAACTCAGGGACAAAGTGCGCCTCCAGGAACAAACTTTCGCGGAGCTCAAACCAGTCACACAAAACCACACCACAGCCCTCCAAGACTTAATAGACACGGTGCACGACCTTGAAGACAACATAGAAAATGCAGAGGGGTGCTCGTGCCACAACAATATTCGTGTTGTGGGACTTCTGGAGGGTGAAGAGGGACGACAGCCAGAGGACTATGCCAAGCATTGGATCAGAGACTTGCTGGTACCCTGTTTCCTCACTTTATGGTCGAAAGAGCGCACCGCATCCGGCGCAAAAGCCATAGCCGGGAGCCAGCCCATGCCCATTCCTGTTTAAAGTGCTCAATTATAGAGACAGAGAGGAGATCCTAAGCGAAACCCGCAAGCTGGCAGACATAAAGATAGGAAGCAGTCAAATCATGGTCTTTCCATATTATACTGCGCAAGTCCAATGCCTAAGAAGTGCATATACAGCCGTGAAAAGACAGCTCCGCGACCTTGGTCTAAATTACTCATTGCTATTTCCTGCTCGACTTCGTGTTGTTGCAAAAGGATCGCTGCGCTTCTTCGATTCACCCACCGAGATTTGGGACTGGCTAGAAGAATCAGGAACATTGACGGGTCCCAGACCGCCTGTGGACAAAGAACCTAGAAAACTCAATAGAAAAAGAAATCGGAGAGGACACAATGGACACCTCTCTGGAACCGCAGCAACTTCCACGGCCCCTGACCTGGCACAGAGGAAGGCGGAAGGGCAAGAAGCACTACAAGTGGCCCCGACGCTGGGAACTGCAATGCAACATTCAGACTGCCACTTGAGCCCATCCAGGTCCTCGGCCACTGTGGACTCCATGCAATCCAGACTCGAGGACCCTGAAGAATTCCCATTGCCAGAAGTTACGTCGCAAACAGCCGTTGACAATATATGACTCTTCCCAAGGCCTCCTGTGCACTGTTGAGCATAACCCACGCAAGTACCTGTTGTGCCGACAAAATGTTGTGTTACATAATATGTTGAATATGTCACTGTTTTCTACACAGCGTGGCGCTGCCTCACACACGGCTATGCCCATCACATACCAAACACCATGTTAGGGGACATACGTGACCGGCACCTTCTTGCTTTGCACTGCAGACAGGCTGAGGAGATACACAACCACAACACAACATTAAGGGGCAAACCACTCTCTACCGCCGGCACACCACACACACACCCACGCCACACGCCACACGTCAGTTTGACAAATGTTTTTAGCCCTAGGTTGGGCAATACAGTTTGGACGAACTTCCACTCGGAACTCGCCCTCATAGTTATGCATAGTTTAGTTCATGCATGTAGCCTGTTTTTAGTGGCACTGAGATGGAGCACATCCCCGCAGGCCAGGAACTACAGCATTTTGCCCCCTCCAAAGCCGACTTGGTAAACGTAAAAAAGGAACATGGCACAGGTCAACGTAGTCACATGGAACGTGCGCGGTATGCACACGCCCTCACGTAGATATTCGATCTATGCCTATCTACGGCGCAGATCCACCAACATAGCACTGCTCCAAGAAACACACGTCCCACGTGGAACTGGGGCGCCTCCGACACCGATGGAGGGGCCAAATACATGGCACCAGCTACTCAGCACACACGTGAGGCGCCCTCATCTGGGTGAGAGCAGGGGTCCCGTTTACAAGAGGCGCTAATCGACCCCGAAGGCAGATATGCACTTGTGAGTGGGAGGCTCAGTGGTCAACCAATCCTAATTGGATCCATCTATGCCCCGAATGTCAGTCAACCCACAGTTTTCGAAGGCCTCACAAAAATTCTAGCAGGGTGGAGAGGAGTCCCCTGGCTCTTGGGGGGAGACTTTAATTCTGTGCTCAATGCAGACCTGGACAGATCGTTCCCGTCCTTGTCCAGGACTGCAGCAACGTCCAACGCATAGGTTCTCACAGACTGGCTGGCACACTGGGCGTTATTCGACATATGGAGCGCAATCAATCCGGAGGCTCGGATCTACTCACACTACTCAGCAGTGCACCACCTACATGTACGTCTAGACAGAATAGTGGGATCCCCCGCGCTGCTCCCTTTGGTCCACCATATAGAATATCATGATATCCCACACGTTTCGTCCTCATGTGGACTTCTTTGCTGTAGTCAAGAATTTCTAGAGATGAGGTATTTATAAAAATTCAAGCAGGTCATAATTGGAGAGTAAGTCAATATAATGTAACTCTCTCAATTACATACGTCAAAGTGATGTCCCTAAAAAAGACTTGATTAGCACGTGCAGTCTTTTAACAGCCAGTGATGTGGGAAATGTATCTCCCGTGCTTCTGTGAGGTCGTCCGGTTCTAAAAGAAGAATCAGTTGGGGATCGTGAATTTTAAGAATTTGTATTTCAATAAAGAATGAAAGAAATTTTGTACCTACAATCAAAATCTACCAGTGCCTTTCTTTGTTTGGGAAGATCTTGAGTATGGGTCATTAACAATCATTACTCATACTTCACTTATTGAGTGCTGGGCCAAACTTTGATTAAGATACTTTCACAGTGCTGACTCAGCCTGTCCCAGGTGTGCTGCTGTAGATGCAGACTTGGTGCACATGCTCTGGGGCTGCACCAGTCTCAGCGCCTACTGGGAGGGGGTAGCGGCCATGGTCTGTGCCTGCACCGAGAGAGAGATACCTTTTGACTGGCCAACATACAGGCTACATATATTCCACAGGACACGAAACACTAAAGTCACCTCCAGGTTCCTAGACCTGGGCATGGTGACAGCCAAGAGGCTAATCACAAAAAATGGAAGGCACCTGAACCCCCGCATATACAAGCCTGGAGGCGCTCTACCCTTGCGTGGGCCAGAGCAGAAAGTATAGCGATTCAACGTGAAGAAACCCTGGGCCTCAGGAAAATACCTATCTCCACAAGTTGGGAAGCGATTCTGGCGGCGCTACAACAGTGAGTGGATCAACCAGATCAGCCCTTGCAAACACCTGACCCGGTGGGGTATCTTTGCGCATGTGTCCAACACCCTTAAATACTTAATAGACATTAGACCCATTGTCCCTTGGTGTGCAATGACAAGCTGGAACGCATGCGCACCAGACACCAATTACCAAGGCAACCAACAGGGTCACATAAAGTGACATGCACGTACACAAATACCAGCAGCCATGCGGGGTTGTTTCAGCTCTCTTCCAAGTTTTATACCACGTCTCTCTTGTTTTATTTCCCCCCTTCTCTTATCAAATGTACAATATGTCAGATGAACCTAAGCCGAACTAAATTCAACACATTACCCGCAATGTAACAAATCTGTAAAGGACATATGAAGTAATGGGCCATATATGCCGTAGCCAGACAAATGTAAGATGCACGTTCCGACATATCATCATACCCGCTGCAGAAGCATATGAAAAGTACGCCGTTAAGACTATAAACATTATTGAATTTGTCGCTACAGGTTCTAGCACTATGTCTCAACTGTCTGAAATAGAAATGTGAAACTTAAAAACTCAATAAAAAATATATACAAAAAAAATACAAAATACTGAGCAACGATCAGGTGCTTCAGAGAATCATGGGGTAATATTTCTCAAATTGTTCCTCAGACATTCAGATTAATTCAAATTTCAGATTAAGGAAAGACGTTGTCCCAAACCCAATAGATACTTGGGCCTTGTTTTAAAGGGACTGCAACAAAAACGTTTCAAGCCCTTAATTTAGCTGAAATATCTTGACTTCTATCAAAAGTAGAATTTATCGAGGCAATAGGATGGGACAAGGGATTAGGGGAGTTGGGATGTCTTGTAATTTTTTTTCCATGTCTCTGATTTTCGTTTTGTATGGTTCACCTGGGTTCGATAAGCAGTATCCACAAAAGATCGCTCAACAAGCGATGAAGTGCCAAAACATCTGCAGGATTGCTCAACAAGAGCACTATCAACTTTTGAGGTCTGGGTTTTTCATTATCGGATGACTTTTTCTGACATGGGACTAACCCAATACGAACACTTGTTACCTCTATTGATACATTATGGATACTTATTCCCTGAAGGACAAAGAAGCAGTCAAAGTGCGACAGAATGCTGGTGTTTCCGTTTAGGATTTAAAGAAAGTGATAATTCAATACCTTGCCCTGAAGCAGCCCTTGTAGGACGAAACACATTGGCTGTACCTACTTGTTTTAGACAAACACTAAAATAAAGAATTGTTTTGCTTACACGGAAATACAGTGAATGGAATATTATTGAACATTGAAAAATCTCTTTAAGATTGTATTGCCTCTCATCTTTTGGTTGAAACTGTATTTTATTTATGACCATGTGGCAGTTGGTCGTTTGAGGTGGGCAATACACAAACTGCGACACAGAAGTGACTATACTGGGGGGTGCCTTTTTTTTTAGCCTTGTTGCCTCTCTTTGCCTTTAAAAATAATGGGAATAATAACATCTGTTTATGAAATACATGTATGCAATTCAATAACGTCAAGCTTGCCTATTGTGATTTCATCTCTTTAGGAAATGGTAGAACATTTATTACAAAAGTCTGTGGTAACTTTAAGGTGAGTTTGTGTGTTACAAGTCGGTAGCTACAAAACCAGTGAGTCAGACAGAAGTGCAACTTCCTATTTGCACAACTATACAGAAAGAACAAAAAAAATGGAAATTAACAAAATAGCCACATAGCTATGAATTGCTTCACACCTCCTTCATCATCAACATTACAATGCAGAAAGCACAAAAAATATCAAAAAGGCAACTCACCTAAAATCGTGTTGAAAAGGAAAGCACTAAACCCTCTGTAATCATTCACCAGCAGCTGAACGACAGTGCTCCAACCAGGACCTGAAAGGAAGTGATCACACATTGGTCAAAGTAAAACGTGTTTGTTTCTAAAATGCAGACATGCCAGCAATTTACTCATCCCACCCCAGAAGGGAACCAAAGTACATTTAACACTATAGGCTCCTGATGGTGTTACTGACAGCAACATAAGGATGAAAAACGATGAGATATGCAAACCAAATAGCTGTGCCTTTTTGTTAAAACCACCTGTAACATAAAATAGATGTATGAACTGGTGAAAAATGAAAAGAATGAAAACTGTGAGCACATGACGAATAAAGGAAGTGTTAGGAAATGTGAGGGAACAGAAAGTCAAAAGCCTGGAACGTTAGCACAGCAGGACAGTGATAACCACTGAGTTTGTGAGCACAAGTTTGCAAACAGCCCTGGTTAATTCTGGTGCAAAGAACAAGAATGAGGGAGGGGCAGGAATACTGAAAGATTGCTAGCGAGGGTTTTGTGGGAGCAAACCTTCCTCTAGGAGGGTGTGTTTCCTTTATGCATAGGTACAGGGTGTGTAAGTCTTTCAGTGTGTTGTCCTGATTACACCACAAGATCACAGAAGGCCAAATACCCAAGACAGTACGTGTTCTGAGCGCCTTGACGCTTAAGGATACCAGATTTTAAGGCGAGGCTAATAAAGCTTGACATGGGTAGATGATACACTGTAGGGAATGTTGAAACTTGTATGTCCATCATGATTTCCCCCTGGCACCCCTATCAAAATGACAAGGCTTTGCAGTCATATGCTGGTTATTCCATATAGACAGCTTGACTTAACATCAGTTTCTCTCTGACATAAGAACCGTAACCCCTGAATGGGAACTGCAGTAAGATGTTTTTTATGATTCCCATCAGTTCTTAACTTGCAAGTCCCTCTACTGGGAACCCTCTTACTGAAGTGACTGTACAATGTAGAAACAATCTTCTGGCCATTGGATGTAGTACTGGGTCTACTTGAGGGAATCTCCAGTTCATCTGATCACACTGTGGGAAGGGGTCTGTGTTGTCTGGAAAGTTATTCTACGGTATCAGCTTTGTCCAAACGTTTTCTCACTGAAATCTGTGTAGAAAAAGACATGCACCAATACTTCATGGACCAGCCAGTCTCTCGAGGAATTCTAACCCTGTTCAGAAACAGAGTGGAGGAGGACTAGCAGTGGCCTAAAAATCTCCTTACTGACCTCCAACATTAAAGAACACTAGGATGTGGAATGGGAATCCGTACTTGTTGCTTACCCGCTGCTGCCTTTATAGCGTCCCTTCTTCTCGTCTATCAACCTCTTTCACACAACCAGTCTTCTCCGATGCTCTCCTAGGCTCCATTTGGGGTGTTACAATTAACACCCAGAACTCTGCATGTATTTTATGAGATCACAAGACTGGGTTCGACAACCCTTGCTGTGCCAGATCTCATTCCTTCTCCCTAAACCTGAAACACTTTACTGCCTTTAACTAGTCACAGGTTCTACCCACTTTTCTGATCACACTCTCAATGCAATCTTTTCCCAAAAATGGTTTATCTAGTAGTCACCGGAAGTCACAGGAAAAAACTATCATCTGAAGCAATGAACACATTGCCATTTTCAATTTCATCCTCCCACAGCGACCACAGAAGATTACTAATAAGACTCCTTTAATCAGAACTCATACCTAGTATGGCCTAGGATCCAATGATGTCCATACAACAAACCTACTAATCGCTATCTACAGCCTTCGGTACAGAGGCGGCCCTCAAAGCTTTGCAAAACTACCCATCACTGGAAGGCTGGCTGGTTCACTCTGGATGTAAATATACCAAAAACTGACAAACACATCTAAGACATTTGGAAAAAACGCATTCACATTAAAAAAAATCAGTTACAATGACAGTTCAGCATTTACAAAGCAGTGGTCAAGGAAGCCACAAGATCTTAATACTCTCATTACATCTCAAATACAGAACACCCAGCTAAGGGCCATTTGTCTCTGAATTCTGTAACACAGAATGCACCTCTACTGCCCCAACCACACATTGCAACTTATACGGTATGCACCTGTTACAACGCATTTGTTACTCCGCACTACCATTACAACGCGACTTTTACAACGCATACCATTACAACGCATTGCGCTGGGGGGCGCTATAGGATAGGGAATAAGTATAATTTACTATCCAACACCTTCCCTAGGGTCCACGGGGACTGGAGTTAGAATAGTAAATTATACTTACCACTATCCAGCACCCCAAAGCGCTATGCGTTGTAATGGTATGCGTTGTAATGGTCGCGTTGTAATGGTAGGTAGTTGTAACGGTATGCGTTGTAACATGGTACATCCAACTTATACAGCACCTCATTAAAAAAAAAATGAAAACATCTTGACTCATGCTTTCAATTGGAAGCTGGAGAGGTCAGTCTTCTCTTACCCATCTCACCAAATCGGATGTACGTTGTTACCACGCAATGTATTACATCGCGGTACTTTACAACGCGTCTTTTACAACGCAAGTCGTTACCACGACTAGCTTTGTAGGGGTGCTGGACTTAGGAATAGTTAAATTTACTATCCCAACACCAGCCTACATACAGTAGGGAAGGTGTTGGAATAGTAAATCTACTATTCCTTAGCCTAGAGCGCCCTTCAGCGCAAGTCGTGGTTACGACTTGCGTTGTAAAAGACGCGTCGTAACTGCACTGAGGGGTAACATCCGCGTTGTAAAGGATGTTCCCCCAAGAAATCATACCACAAACACACAACCAAATATTTGTAACTGCGACATCCAAAAGAAACAGTTGAACTAATTAGAGCTTTCAACATCACAGCCTCTCAAACATATTCAAAAGCATTCTGCTAGCATCCTCTGCTGCATGCCAAAGAAGAAAGAACTTGAAAAGTTGGACTGGAAATTACAGCACAATATCCAATGGACCTCTCCTCAGTAACTTAATTTAAACTGTAGCTTTCTGTGAGATCTCTACTTTTCTTGAAGAAGGCAAGCTCCTCTAAGACAGAAAAACGAATTTCCAACTTAGAAGAGGCAAAGAATCCACACTAATCACCTCTCAGATGACCTGAAGAACAACGTTGAGTAAAGTGGAGTCCCCGCCAGGTGATGCAACAATATTTGCATTCTACCAAGGATTGAAAGATAAATGAAATGGCACATTAACTGTTGTGATTCAAAATGTGGTTGGGCAGATCCACTTGGCCTTGCATTTCAATGGATCACTGAAATAATATCGACTGACAAAATATCGATTTGCCAAAATATCGTGGACAAAATATCGACAGTCAAAATATCGAGTTTGTATCTACAAACAGGTAAGTACAAAAATATCGAGTACAAAATATCGTTAACAAAAATATAGATGTAAAAAATATCGACTTTATTAAAACAGTGTTAAATTAAATTAATATTAAATTTGAATTACTAAAATATACTTAAAACGACTTAAATTAAATTATAATAATAAAATAATAAATGAAAATAATAAAAATAATTTTTTAAAATCTTATTTGTTGACCCTGAACCCTAAAAATACCCCTTTACCCAAAAACCCAAAACTGACCCTGAACCCTAAAAATACCCCTTTACCCAAAAACCCAAAACTGACCCTGAACCCTAAAAATACCCCTTTACCCATGACCTGAAAACTGACCCTGAACCCTAAAAATACCCCTTTACCCATGACCTGAAAACTGACCCTGAACCCTAAAAATACCCCTTTACCCATGACCTGAAAACTGACCCTGAACCCTAAAAATACCCCTTTACCCATGAACTGAAAACTGACCCTGAACCCTAAAAATACCCCTTTACCCATGACCTGAAAACTGACCCTGAACCCTAAAAATACCCCTTTACCCATGACCTGAAAACTGACCCTGAACCCTAAAAATACCCCTTTACCCATGAACTGAAAACTGACCCTGAACCCTAAAAATGCTCCTTTACCCAAAATTTATCAATATTATTTAATTACCAATTAATTATTAATTAACAATAACAATAAAGTAAATATATTAGAACATTAGGTGTAATTATTTTAATAATTAATATTATTTTTTCAAAATTAATTACTTAAAAATAACACAAAATTATATATATAAAAAATGTACTCTAATTAATGTAATTAACTAATTACAATTAATTAATTAACAATTATTTACTAATACAAAATATATTCAAAATTATATTAATTAATTAACTAATTAATATTAATTAATTATCAATTAATTATTAATTAAAAATATTAACAAACATATATTAATTAATTAATTATTATTAAATTACTTCCCACCCTATTCCCCTATAAACCCACAACCCGCTACAGAATTACATTACGCAATTATTATCAAAACAAAATTCATGTAATAAAATATTTTATAACATTAATACACACTATTCACACATATTATTACATAAAAATACACTATAAAATATTATATATTATTAAAAAATCGATATTTTTGCTATCTATATTTTATACAGTCGATATTACTTCACTTACCTGAAAAACGATATTTTTGTAGTCGATATTATGTCCAGTCGATATTTTGTCCAGTCTATATTTAAAACTCGATATTATGTCCAGTCGATATTTTGGAGTCGATATTTTGTCTCTATACCCATTTCAATGTGTGAGAGTTCATTTAAAGGTTCATGCTACAACCAAGATCTAAACTTCCACTAATATTTTTTTAAGCTGACAAATCCCGTAGTTTTTTTCACAAAATTTTGTGTTTTGAGCATTTGAATTTTCAAGGTGTAAGCAGGTGAGACGTGAAGACTTTTACCAAGAGATGTTAGAAGATTTAGGTATAGGTAAGATACTGTATGATAACATAATGGTACACAATAAAAAATGTTATCCATTCAATTGTATTACTTATAAAAAGAATATGACTTTACACTTAGAAAGGGCATATCAGTTAAACAAAATTGTGACACAACATACTCGTAGATTATAGCATTTTTGAAGTCGAAATATAAGTACAAGCATGTTTATTGCACCAGGAAAGGATTACCACTAAATCCCCTATTTGGACTTTTGACTCCATGGTATTCCAAAGTTGTTGCTCTTGTCAGATCCCTAGAGGTCTGAATACGACTTCGAGTAATATTATGGATTCGGCCCCAATACTGCTGTCAGTGAGAGATCTTTCCCAGGACTAATTAGTTGCCACAACAAATCTCAGGCCGAAGACGTGCAATAGTTGCTCGCTTCCCTTCTTTGATCCCTATGAATTCAGCTGGTTATTATAACCGCGTTATACTGTTGATAGGTGCTGTGTTCAACTTCCATGTTCGCATCAAGTGAGATGTTTTCTTTTATAAGAAGCTATTAGCCAACCAAAACTGAGGATCTGATGTGTAGGCTTCTTGTAAGGCTTACTCCTCAGAGGGAGGGCAAGCCGAATGGAACAGGACAGGGTTTATCTTCGGCGTCCAAAGCCACTCATTGTAAACACCGATGGCTGTGCCCCAGGGGCTCCTATCAAAGTGGCCTAGCCCTGATCTGGGAAGCCACACATTGTACACACATCCATGTTATACTGTCAGATATTTGCTCACACAGCGTACTTTCGGATTGGGAGGTAGTAGCTGAAATGTGGGACTGAGTGGACTTTACTACAAGGTCAGTAGACATTTCACCCAGGTGTTGAGGTATAACGGCTTGTAGCCTTCACTATACGCACATACGAACCAGCCTCTAGTCCCCGCATAGCCTGGCGAGGAGGTGTAAAATCCTCAGTGTGATGTCGGGGCACACTTTGGGTGCCCCCTGAACCTAGCAGAGGCTGAAATCGAGCAACATAAAAGAAAAACATGTCCTCCCATAATCTCAAGGATGTGAGGCCATTGACTAAAACTCATGGCTAAAAATAAATGAACAAAAAGAGCCATTGTGTTACTGCTGACTGTAAAGTGAAAAGAATGCCATCTTCAAGGAAAGACTAGAGGTTACAAGAACAGAAGAATGATTGAAGCAGAGGATAATCAATAAGACAAGCAGTACCAGCCACTGAGCCCCCTAAAGCAAGTAACTCTCATTCAAGGATGATTGGATGATTTAGGGGGGTCAACACAAGAGGATGGGATCACTGAAGATGTGTGGACTTGTGTTGATACTGTAGGCAAAGGAACTATTTGAAATTGTTCTTTGTGCATTAGGAAAACCACTGTGCTTGGTAATAATTAGGGTCATGCCTGAGGGACAATTTTCCGGTCGCTAATCATTATGTAGCATTCACGACCCTGGTCTTGTAACTCTCATATTTTCTTGGGCATTTCGTTCGTTGGTCATTGGTTTCAAACTTTAGATTTCGAAGTGTTCAAAAGTGTCATGGTTAAACAATATGCACAAAAAAAAATGACAAATATTTTTTTCTGCTTAAGGAACTCTAACACAGGGATGTCCACTCTAAGGCTGAGAGAATAAACTGAAAAATATTATGTACAAGTTTTGAAACAATAATTGAATTACTGCCTCCAGGAAAGATGGATTAGGGATTTGATTGCAGGTTGGTGAGCTTTTCTCCTTTGTGCAGAGACTTGTGACTACAGCAGCTAAACAATATTATTTCTATATCTATCTATAAAAAGAAAATGTGTGCATCAAAGATTGAGGAAGTAGATAAAGCGTTTAGTAATGCTCTTCTGCCCTGCAATGCTCCAACAAACTCGAACATTCAGCAAATGATACTTTCAATAACAGATGTTTACATCATTGCATATTAGTAGAGAATCCCAGAAAAAGGCACCTTTAACATGGAGAAAGGAGCCGCTTTTTGTAAGAGACAGAAACAGCACTCTGATGAGAATCATTGTGTTGTGCACCATTTACATATGGCTGGGATGAATTTTTCAGTGCTCAGTAAAGAGATCTTATCTATACTTTAACCGCATGCGCGCTAGCGGGTTTTCCCGCTGCGCGCTGAAATTTGAAAATCGCGGGTTACGTGACAAAGCCAGCTCGTCATGCGCGCAGCGCAGGTAACGCCCATGACGAGCTGGCTTTGTCACCAGCATCGAAGGGGTTAAGACCCAGGTGCCAGATGCCATGCAGCTGGACTCTGCTCTAATCTTGGTTTTATTTTTGTATATCCTTGCAACAAAAAATGACATGCATAGTGTGAGAACCGAACCCCAATAATAGCCTAAACCCCAATATTTGATCACCCTGGTTTTTACCTAAAATAAATATACTCCGGTGTCTCCAGTTGATCTAGCGGTTAGAGACTACACTCCTCATCATGGAAACACAATTTAGCAGAGTAAATAGAATAAAATATTGGAATACAAAAGGACATAGTTCTGCACCAAAGATAGTAGGGATGGGTGAAAAATTCTGCTCCGCAGGTGAAGTTTTACCCACTGCATGCATAGTTCGGAGCACGGAGTTCTGGCAAAACTCTGGCAACCGCCACGTGGCAGAACTTCTTCTCGCGTGTGGCTTACCAACATTAAGTTGCCGAAACGAGAATTTGTGTCCCCAGTGAGATGTTCGATCGCTAGAATGCCTCCAGGCCAGATTTCTCAACACGGGCAGTCACGGCAGTTCGTTATCGTTCATGATGAGATATCTGCCCCTCGAGTAGAAAAATCTTTTCGATTGGCATAGAGAAGCGTCGCCCTCTAGCACACCATGTGGTGTCATTCATGCTGATTTTACAGTGCGGAACAAGCTCATAGCGTGAGCAACACAACATGCTAAATTCCGCCGACTTGCAGAACTGTGCGGAATCTCATGGAGTTTTTAGGTAACTCAGTGAGTTCTACCCACCCAGAAAAAAATAGGGCAGGAAGTGAATTTATTACAGAGTAGTCAAAATGTGGAACTGGGAAAAATCTAATGAACTGCCATGAATGCCAAATTACAGAAGTACAGATAAAAGTCTTTAACTCATAAAGAGCACTTACAGTACCCCAATAGCAAGTCTAAAACAAATGAACAGAGTCTTGGAGAAAAAGGGAAAGTCACCCATGAAGAAAATAGTGACAGAGAAAAAAATACATCAAATCCCTTGAAAAACGGAAAGCCGAAGGCTTTATAGAAAAATCAATCTTTAGCACTAACCCATTTCTTAAGGTAAGATAAGTCTTCTACCTGCTCCCTCAGCAACTTCACTCCAGAGATGTACCACACAAATGAAAAATTTCTTACCCAACTGTTCATAAAGTTAACACCTCTACACTAACACTGGCTCCATGCCCAATATAAGTTTTCGCAACATTTTTATACATTGATATATCCCTCATGCTCCGGGACACGCCTTCTTTAAGGCCTTGAAAACACAAATGATAGGGCTCGCCAAAGGGGGGGGGGACAACCTCGACTGAAATGGGAGTTCCTGACCTTGCCTTTCGCGTAAGGGGGATTTGAGGCCCCCATTTTGAACTGTATTATCTTAGTGCACAGGCCTTACACAACATGTTGGTTTATGCCCCCTGCATATACGCCACATTTAGCGGTCGAACAATGCTATATGCAGCATACGCCACTGTCGGGATTCATAGCTACACAGCGGAAAGCGAGAGATACTGGCTCCACTACTGTGGCATGCACTGTCACAGCATGGCAAAAAATTGCGAAAAGATTGGATACTGTTATACTGCCCCTGCTCCCGGTGGCACGCCACCCCGATCTAGAAGTAACTAGAACCTAAGATGTTGCCAACTATTAGATAAAATTAGCATTATTAAATGGGGGGATCTCTATGTAAATGAGGTTTTCCGCACTAAGGAACAGTTTTTTTTTCAGACAGGGACCCCGTGGCATTGGACATATGTTAGACTGAGACAGAGTGTGCAGAGGGGGTACTCCAGAATTCCGTAACGAAACACCTACACTAACCCCACTTCACGGCTTTTTACAAGGTACGGACCCCGTACATGTTGTATCTCTTATATACCATAGCACGCAGACAGCAACTCAGATGGCTGGGGGGGCAGCTCGGATGCAATGGGAGGAGGAACTGGGTGAACCCCTTGGTGAAGACAAATGGAGTGACTGATGTCAACAAACTGGAAACTTGCCTGCGAGCAGCCGGCTGTGCAGCATATATTTTAAATATCTTCATAGATTATTCTACACCCCCCGTTAAAATATTCAAATTCAAACTATGTGACAATGTTGCTTTCAACCGATGCTGGCAGGAAGCTGCAGGGTTTCTAAATGTTGCATGGGAATGCGTGGCAATCAAATCTTATTGTAGCCAATTCTTTGCAGCCTTGGGACAGATGACCCTAGCACCAGTAACAGAGTCGCCTGTAGTTGCGCTCCTGAGATGCACAGAAGATATACCTTCAGCATACAAACGGTATGTGGGGCTGGGGTTATTACTGGCCAAGCGTAGGGTGACATGCTAGTGGATCAGAGGGCAGGCACCTAAATTTAATGAATGGATTTGGGACCTTCTTTTTTGGCAGGAACAGATATTAACCTATGTGGAACCACTCACAGCATCCTCTAGGCCAAAAGACATTTGGGACCCCTTACGCGGGTATCTGATAACTAATACAGAAGTGCAGGGTGGACAGGACGAGAACCCCAACCAAGAGTCCCAGAGGGGTATGGGCACAGTGGAAAACCAAAGACACACGTAGGACATCACTTGAGCTCCAGGAAACCAGACACTAGTTAAAGGGTACGGAATATTAGACACTTAAGAAACGACAACTCGTTAGCAGATCATCTGAGTTATAGCGCTAGGATTTTAAAATGTATATGATCTAAATTGCTGTAATGCGCATGCTGCTTTCTAAATGATATTAAGATGTTGACGAAGTGCTCACGATGTTGTATGTCTGTATTGGTTTGGAAATGACAATAAAAAAATGTTGTATATTACTAATTGTAGTCATTCACTTGATGCTCACAGGAAACAAGGGAGAGATAGCTTTGCAACAGGACACTGATTGGGAGGGGGAATGACCAGGAGCAAGCTGAATGAACACTAGAAACTCCATGCATTTGAAAAATAATGGTGTATTACATGAAAATGTGGCCTAACTATTCATAATATTATTTACACTTCTAAGTGACTTAGGTAACTCGCTCCAAATACAACATAATTTGTTTATTGGTTATGACTCTATGCTTCATTAAATACACTAGTTATAAAATATTTTGAAAATGCTACAACAATAACAAATTATTTACTGAAGCAAGTTTCTCAAGACCACCACCAGTCAAGACTGGGAACATTACTCATATTTCCTCCTGAGCAAATCTGTTCTCCTATGAAAACTATTATGAGTGTAGACAATGAACAAGCAATATGATTAGGTACAAGTCTGGCTAGCGTAAGCAACTGGGTATTTTGAAAAAAGAGAAAGTCTCATTTGGAATAATGAACAAATGTATATTCTTTGCTCTGTGTTTGGTGACCATTTTCTCAATTGGAACATATTGTCCATGTTGCAGCCACCTTCCTGAGTATAAGACATTAGAAAGTTTGTGGGTCTGTTTTTTATGGCCATAGTACAAAGTGCTATCAATTGTAAAACTATTTCATTTATGGTTTAGAAAAACCCGCAAAACGATAACATATTGACCGTCTTCTACCATTGCGCTCTCCAGCGCACTCTTGAGTTGTAACTAAAGATTTCGATACAAAGCAATTTTGAGTAGTAGTAGACACATAATTCGAAAATGCCTTATTTCACCCCTTTAGTTTTTCATTCAGCCAAAAAATAAAGGCATTTTACCCGGACAAGTCTGCAGCTATTCATGTATTATAAAAACAATATATAGTGACAATAGATCTAACTTTAGGTGACATTTCTGGAGTGGCCATACGTAAACTTCACTGAAGATTGAGACACAGCAATGTCGCAATTATACAAAGTGCACTTTTTACACGCCTTTGTATAATTGCAACATTGCTGTGTCTCAATCTTCAGTGTTCTTTGCAAACTGGCCAGTAAACAAAGTAGCACCCTGATTAATATATTATTCATGGATATCAAAATTGTATAAGAAATATTAGGAGTACTCAGGTGTGCGGGTTATAAGCAAATCAGTGATCACACGTAAACTTCCTCAGTTAATAAAGTCGAAACATTGTTTCTCATTCTCAGGTCTATGTCTGCTATCAAAAACACCATTCCAAGTGAACAAATAGAAATTGTCCATCTTAATATATGTGAAGAGTTCAAATGAATAGAATGAGGAAATCACTAAGTTTTAATCAAAAGCTTATTTTACAAATATGTCAGTTTCTACTGAAATATACATTAGATTGAATCGTTTGATTTGACTTCACATTTAATTAGATCTTTTTCTTTACTTTTCTAAATCCTCACCCTTTAACCTTAAACTTAATTCTACCACTGAAAATTACCCTAGTCCTAATACTTAATTTAGCCCTAACACTAACCTTAGCCTTAGCCTTAATCCTAACTATGTCCTGTACCTTAACACTAGTTTTATAACTAACTCTACACCATTCTTTATCCCTGAATCTAAAATGATCCCTTGTTGTAAGCCTGGTTTTCAGTCCTACCTGAACTCAACTCTAATCCTGACCCGGACCCCCCGATGAAGCCTAGGGAACACTGTAAGTTTATCTTTATCCTTACCCTAACTCTCATCCCAAGCCCAAATCTAACTTTCATCCTACCCTGATTCTAACCACAACACTAACACCAGCCCTATCTGCTTACATTTATTTATGCTGATCTCCCTTCTCATTTTTGTTTGTTGCTAATTGCTTTGAAAGCAGGGGCCTTATTTAGAACTTGGTTGATGGTATACTCCATCAAAACGTGGCTGTTTTACAAGGGCCAGAGGCTGTAATGCACTTGTATTATGGTGAACGTTTGTGACAGAGTACCCCGCCCACCAAAGTAGATAATTTAAAATAAAAGATGCAGACTAGTCCCTGCTCCTTGTTTAATGTGATAGCTCCCTTCTAATACACTTACTCATTTTATACTTACTCTTTTTCATTTATGTTCTATTTGTCCATCATTCATCTATTCTCAAATATATACAACATTCACACACCTTTCACGTCTGCTGGCTCGGCATCTTACCCATGAGGCAACAACAACCTACTGTGAATCAATCTCAAATGACACTTACTTGACCGTTGCTCCTGATGAATGTATAAATGAATGGTATTTATGCTAGTGGCTGCCATGGCCAATGGATTAGAACGATGCTGACCTGGGGCGTCTTTGCTGCATTTCTCTCGCCAATCTATTTTTCCTTACTTGGACTTCACCCACTTGAATTGTAGAATTGTGGAAGCTGCCACAAGTATTACTCGACTAGAACTCTAACCTTCTTGATTTCAGCTTTCCGATTTCTTAAAGAACTTAATACATGCAGTTGTATAGTGGTACAGGATAGCCGGTGTTTAAATATAAATCGCTTCTCTAGCAATTCAACTATCACCTAAACCATAAATAATATTTATATGATTTCTTTAAGATTTTCTTGATTTAAAAATTATCAAAAATATTAGCCATTACTTAAGATCAAGATGAATGCATGTTTATAGACTAAACATAGTCTATAAAGAGACAAATCCATACTATATATCTGACTAACTCTGTTGTACTACACTCATGCCATATAACATATTGTTACGGTGGCGTTATATCATCATATTAACTGCAATTCAGAGCACGCTTGTCAAATAAGTACTAAGTTGCGGAATTTCTCAATAACTAGTTAGGTTTCAGTTCCTAAAAAACAGTAAAAGGGAAGCCTTTTTCACCAATACTTCACATACACTGAGCACTTACATGAAGGTTTTCTAATCGTGCCTCTATACATGCAGCCTACCTTGACCACAAAAGAGGCCAGGCCAAGTGTAAGGTCCTGTGTCCCTCTCTTCTCTCTTATCTTATTCCCCTTTCCCTGCTTCTACACACAAGGTTAGTGCAAAGCCTGACAGGAGTCCAGACTAGAAGCTGTTAGGGAGGTTATTGTTGGAGATGTGGATAATGATCGTTAGACAGCTTCTTTCTCTATGATTTTGACAAAGAAAAGGAGTTCGGGATCTATTGTAGGTCCAGCTAGATGTGCCAGACGGGGCACAGTAAACTCTCACTGCAGCACACTCCTAAAGAGGATCAGAAGTCCTGTACAAGGCTTGGAAGATATTATTTGTCTGAGAAACCTCATCTGGAGGTGGGATTTCTTTCAAGGTGACGCCAGGGATGTTATAAGTAGCATCAGTGATAAGCATAGGTGGCTATCAGATGATACGTTATGATGAGATTTGGCTTCATCTTGGTTAGACTGAGGATTTAAAGGAATTTGAGGAAACTTGAGTATGAGAAGGTAGACTATTGGATTGGTAGGAAAGGCAGATGAGAGGAGCAGATGTAGAAGCTTTCTTCAGGGTGGCTATCTGTGTATTGTTCACTTTGACAGACCATCTTGGCCATCCTGGCTGCTGGAGTGTATGTGTTGCAAGCTTTGGATGGAAGTTCTCATTTGTTGGCCTACATTGTTCTTTGGTTTCCATAAAGCTTCCTCTGGAATTGGAGCAAACAATATTCCAGACAAGGTACCACCACTAAGCATACACAGCTAATAAGGTGAGAGTTTGATATATATAACGGACTAGATAAAAACAATTGCCACCTTCTGGATTATCAATGAAGAGGGCAATGCTTGGCTTGTTTTTTGTCCAATATCCATCTTAAAGTGTTTTTGGTTCCTCCAGGGGTCTGGATTAGGAGAATACGCCAAATTAGTAGCAAGGCTATTTTCCCTCATGAGGGATAGAAGTAAAATAATCAGTTTGCACAGCGACTTTAGGAATAGTTGTGCAGGAATGTGTAGGAAGGTGCAGTGCAGCGTACAGGTAAGTTTGAAGCTGATGTTTTTGGGATGAGACGCAAAGCGCTCACAGAGAAGCCTGTGCCCTGATAGATTCCTCATATCCAGTGACAGAAGTAGACTGTAGCCAAAAGCTCCACTTCAGAACACTAGCAAGATAATCAGACATAAACATTGCACACGTTCTAAAACCCAGAATGTATAGAAGACACTGACCAATAAACAAGTAGGAATAAAACATGTCACTAAGTGTGCCGGGTATGCCTAGACGTAGGTCCCGGGCACCCTGTGCCACTGGATTGAAGCTAGCCTGGCTAATGAGGGGTGATACCCCAAAACCGGTCCCAGGATGCTTGTTTCCGGTCCAGGGAGGACCTGGTTTGCATTTCGGGCTGGACTGTTCCCATGAGGCACAGGGTCAAGACTGATTTGCATATGGCTGGGTCTGAACTGTGGTGGCATGGTGAGCAAAAGAACGATGGATTTAACCCAGATTACTTGACTGGGGTGAATGTTTAATCTGCTCTGCATTCGGTCCATCATCTGTCTTTTACAAAATAGAACATGAGCATATATAGTACATCTTCAGGAGCAAAAACACATTTTCTCTATACGTTACAAAGTCCTTATACCTACCCGGTACCTTAGCTGTTCTTCTCCTGTGATCATCCACAGAGTTGTTTGAACCTAAACAGCATGGATCCCCAGCTGCTAAACACTCCTCCTCAGAAGCAGAGCTAGTATTGGAACACACCAAAATGGAAACTATGGGCTCTGGAACAACTGACGCTCCCAACTTTCCATTCACATAACCATCTTCACTCATTGAATCAGTCGAACAGAAGACCAGTCCTGCACCACCATCACCACTAAGTAAGACTTCAGAGTGCTTGGGCTCCACCAAAACCATGCCGCATTTGTTCCACCAACCTTTCTCTCCAGTAAGAGCGAATAAGGAGCAGATTTCAATACTCTAACAGGATTACTTTATCTTGAATATCCTTTAACCACTTTCCACAGGAACTAAAGCCGCAACCTTAATCAGTATGCACTTTTAACCTTATCAGAGTACATTTTGTACAATTTCTGCTTATCCATTTCCATTTTCCAGAAACCTGTACAACTACTATAGATGTAGGGAAATTACAACACAAAAGCATTGATGGTGCCGCAATCTACCAGGAACTGAGCCTCCTTAACAAAATAAATAGTTCAGTTCCTGTTGTAGTGTGCGGCATATTTACATATAACATAACCTTCTCTCGTAAATAAGTGCCAACACCAAGGGCCAACCTTTAGCATGGTCCTAGTGGGCCCAGGCCCTGGGTGCCAATTTTCTGAGGAGAGCATGGAGCTGTGTGCATTAAGGTTATTCCAACAGCAGCACCCTTATCATCTTGCTCTAGCCCTGTCATTGTCCCTGTCTGTTCGTTTCTGTCTGATTTGCCAGTTTAAAGTGGTTTTAGTCATTCATTATCATATGGTGGCTGATACTTTTAACACCCCTTTAGCCCCCTTCATTGCCCCCCTTCTGACACACATCAACAAACCCATCTTCTGTGAGGGGTGAGCTGCGGGTGGTCCAGGGGTGTTTGTGTTCAGAGGCCAGTACGTGCTCATCCAAGTACTGACCAGTGAACACAAAAGGCCCCCCCCTGCTGCCTCATTTAATTCACTATCATGAGCAAGGGCGCCAAATTTCTCTCCTTCCAACACACAGGGCGCTATCTTAGCAAAGGCCAGCTCTGCAACACCCATAGCATTATCAAAAGAAGTTGCACGTCTTCCTTCAGAAACGTGTCGGCCCTTTCAACACATCCATTTGAAGAATGGCTATAAAAAGAAGTCTTAAACACTTCAGTTCTACAAAACACCAAGAAGTAGCATTTTTTCAGAAGCAAAATGTGCTCCATTAATTGAGATCAACTTCTTCGGAACACCTGCTAGAGCACAAACACCCTTTAAAAAATCTGTAACTGTCTGTCACAGCTGCAGGAACAAATGAATAATAGATCCATCTGGACAAATAGTCAATAACAAAACCAAATACCTCAGAAGACATTGAGGAGAATAGGCCCATCAGCTCTACTCCATCTTATCCCAGGGTTTACTAGAGAGCTCCACAATGTGCAAGGGATTTTCCCTCCACTTCCAGTGCATAAAAGATGATAAACAAACCTTGCACTTCTTGACATATCGGTCCACCTAACCATCTATCCCAGGCCACCAATAAGCTTTGCGCAAACACTTCGTTTTGTACATGATACCTGGATGCACTAAATGAGCTAAGGGAATGATCCTGTCCCGTAACTAATCCAGAGGCCCAAACAACCCATAATGCATCAGACTATCACACTCAATATTAAGCTCTGCTGCTATTTGCGCATAACTTTGCAAATTACCACTTGAGAGCCATTTTCTAACTACAAATGTCTTGGACAACTTGCAGCACATGGTCACAATGACAAGCATTTGTCCGTTCATCTCCAGAGATGGCACCACCACTGTGCCACAGCATCAATGCATTCCTGAAAAAAACTGCCTTTCTCCGCTACCTTATTGTCAGACTATTGGTAATCTTGAAAGGCAGCCGCTATCACATTGTTGCCTCCAGACACATATTGGTTGGAAAAGTCATACTGCTGAAACTCACTAACCTTGCTCATGCCCTTCCCACACCACTGACCTTCATCAAATACACAAGAGGTTTATAATTAATATTATAGACAGAATTACAAACTTATCTTGGTATTCAGCAAAATATTGAAATTCAAATATTGACCTACAAAAATATTGTGATATGGAAATATCGTCTGCAAGATTATCGTAGTCAAGAACAGTGATTGTAAGGTAAGTAATATCGATTATTAAAATATCAAAGTCATTAATATTTTTTACAAAAAATATAGTTGTTTATAATATTGTTTTTTAATTATTGTTATGTATTTTAGTACATATTTTAAATGTATATGATGTAAATGTTTTGCATAATCGGTGTTGATGTTTTTGAATATAGTTGTTACATTTTAGTACTTATTAAAATAAATACATGTTTGTGACATTTTAGTACCGTAGCGGATTGTGGGTTGATAGGGGTACAGGGTGGTAAGAAATTTAATTATAATAAATTAATGATTCGTTATTATTTAATAATATTTAATTAATTGATAATTAATTATGTTGATTGTGCAATTCATTTTTTATTTATTAAAATTTTAGGTGCAGGTTGTAGGGTTCATATGGGTACAGGGAGGGAAATAAGTTGTGATAAATTAATAATATTTATTTAATTGATAATTAATTATGTTAATTCTATAAAGATTTTTTTTATTTTGCGGGTTTTGGGGTTTATAGGGGCACATGATGAGAAGTAAATTAATTTGAATTAATTAATAATTAGTTGTTAATGAATATTAATTATTTAATTGATATTTAATAGTGTTAATTGTGTAATTCATTTTTTCTTTTTTATTTTAGGTGCAGGTTGTGGGCTTTGTAGGGGTACAGGGTGGGAAGTAAATTCATTCGAATGAATTAATAATAAGGGCCTCATTTTGATGTCGGTCGGAGGCTTTTTGACTGACATCTTCAGTTTCAGTTTCGACTATTGTACTACAATGACGGCGGTCGGAAGTGAAACCGAATTCTCATACCGGCTGGCTTGCCAGTTGGCCAGTCGGAACCGGCACTTAATCCCTTAAGGACGGTGTTTTCGCCATCAGGATTACAATGTCAGTTTTCTGACATGAAAAGCCTGTCGGAAAGTGACTTTGGGGGCCCCTAGCAGGGCTCTCTTCTCCCTGTGGCATCCGGTTGGGGGACACGGGGGCACCCATGGTGCCCCCGTGTAAATCCCTGCACCGTGTGACAGGTAGCTACCGGTGCCTGCCACATGGTGCAGGGATTTACACCAACCCCCTTTTCTCTATGGGAGCTTGTGCTGCGGGCGGAAACCGCATTGTAATTTGGTGGTCGGAACCGCTGACCGACGGTCGGTCGGGTCCACCCGACACCGTAATAAGGCCCTTAGTAGTTCATTAATATTCATTATTTAATTGATAATTAATTATGTCAATTGTGTAATTATTTGTTTTATTTTAGGTGTGGGTTGTGGGTTTTATAGGGGTACAGGGTGGGAAGTAAATTAATTATAAGTAATTAATACTTAGTTTCTAATTAATAATAGTTATTTAATTGAAAATTAATTATGTTAATTGTGCAATTAAATTTTTTACTCACATTTAGGTGTGGTTTGTGGATTTTGTAGGGGTATAGAGTAGTAAGTGAATTAATTATAATTAGGTAATAAGTCATGTTTAATTAATGATAATTAGTTTATTGATCAATATTTATGTTAATAGGTGGGGAGTAACTAAAATAAAAATAATTAATAAATATCGTTTTTGTTAATAAATACTTTTTAAATGTAATTATTCATTTAAATGAAAAATATTTTTGTATTTTAATTATAATAATATTTGTAGGTATTGATATGTATGTAACATTGTAATATGCATTTATTTTATTTAATTTTTAATATAAAATATGTGTATGTCTTTTTTTACATATTTATATTTTCATTTGTTTACTATGTTTTTGAAATTGTTTTATTGGGTTGAAGAAAATGTGTTTGTTTCTAATGTTGCACTGACTGGAGTGGAAATAGTAACTGTTACCCCTACACAATCCTACACTTTCCCTAATGTTGCACTTATTGGAAATGGAATAGTATATTTTACTCCTCCGCCTTCCGACACTTTCCTTACTGTTGCACTGACTGGCGTGGGAATAGTAAATGTTACCCCTCCGCAATCCAACACTTTCCCTACTGTTGCACTCATTGAGTTGGAATAGTAAATTTTACCCCTCCGCAATCCGACACATTCCCTACTGTTGTACTGACTGGAGTAGGAATAGTACATTATAGCCATCCACAATCTGACGCTTTCCCTACTGTTGCACTGACTGGAGTGGGAATAGTAAATGTTACCCCACTGCAATCCAACACTTTCCCTACTGTTGCACTGACTGGAGTGGGAATAGAACATTTTACCTCTCCGCAATTGAACACTTTTTCTACTGGTGCACTAATTGGAGTGGGAATAGTATATGTTACCCCTATGCAATCCAACACTTTCCCTACTGTTCCACTGACTGGAGTGGGAATGGTACATTTTACCCCCCATAGTCCAACACTTGCCCTACTGTTGCAGTGAGTTGAGTTGGAATAGTAAATTTTACCCCTGTGTAGTGTAACAGTTTTCCTACTGTTGCATTGCCTTAAGTGGGAGTAGTTAACTTTATATATTCTTAGTACAACACTTTGCCTACTTTTGTATAAATTGTAGTGGTAATAGTATATGGATTAAATGTAAAATTGTATAATTTATTTTATATTGTTACAATTTATATTAGGATGTTTTTGCTTATTTAAAATTACTATATTTATAATTATTCATGTTTTTTAATCTGTCAA
This sequence comes from Lissotriton vulgaris, assembly GCF_964263255.1. NCBI lineage: Eukaryota > Metazoa > Chordata > Amphibia > Caudata > Salamandridae > Lissotriton > Lissotriton vulgaris. Next base: position 1,666,988,175 of record NC_141695.1, read on the forward strand.
ATATTTTCATTAAATTGTAAGAAATGTATGTTGTTTACTGTTTTATTATAAATAAAATGGTTTGTTTTATAAATATAAATATGTTTATGTTATTATACATATGTATATTGATTTGTTATGTCATTACATTATTTAAAAAGTCCTGAAATTATGATATAAATTAAAATTATTAGTTTAATAATATTTTTTGACTAGATATATGTAAATATATTCGTATATTAACATATGTGTGTTAAACTTTTTTTAATACATTTATTTGTTAGATTTGTTGAAATATGTATTACATCTATTTTATTTTTATTAAAGAAGTAATGTTACTATTTAATATTTTAAATATTTAATATTCAAATGTATATATATATTTGAAAAACGATATTTAATACACCGATATTATTGACAATGATAAAAAAACGATATTTTTGTACCTACCATTATAAGTATAGGATGACGAAATTTTGACAACAATATTTTTATCACAATATTTTGGTATTGCAATATTTTCATAGGTGATATTTTGTCAGTTAACCACTTATCTTCACTCACAAACGGCTCCAAAACAGGTGCAGTCAAAATCAACTTTCACTTGTCTGAAACACCTTTCCTATTCTACTCCCCAAATATATTTCACATCCTTCTTAAGTAATGCCTTTACAAGTTCCACAATGGCAGCATGACTGCACACAATCTTTGCATAATATTCATTCAATCCAAAGAAGGTTCTGAGTGAGACCTTATCACTCGGCACAGAAACCTTTCTAATAGTTTCCAACTGGTCAGCATTAATACTTATACCGTTGAAAGTGATGGCGTGACATGTTTAGCCATAAACCTTCACTTATCTTTTTTTACTGTCATTTCCCTTTTCTTAAGAATTTGCAACATCCTGCACAGGATATCTTCATGTTCCTCATTCGTGGTGCAAATACCACTATGATGTCTTGTACAGCCTACACGCCCATGATATTTCCAAACAATGTGTCTATTTGCTTTTGAAACACGCTTGCAGCTGGCACATGCCCAAACCAGATGTCACAGATATTTATACGAACCTAAAGGTGTTATGAATGTGGTAAGATCTTGAGACACCACTGACAGGCTCTCCTGATGATATGGGACCTAAGATCTATAACAAAAAACAATTTTGCTTCTCATCGGCGCCAGAATTTTGTAAATCTATGGGAGGGGATAAACATCAACAACTGTATTCTGGTTAAATGAGCAGGGACAACCCTATCCCGCTTCAATTTTTTTCATGGCTATTACAATAGCAGAGTCTCATTCAGTAGGCAGTATTTCCCTCTCATTACAAATGTATTCTAACATTTTTTCTTGCATCCTCGCTTACACCTAAATGAGCAGGTCTCGATGCGTGTGCAATTGGTGTAACTTTTTCTTAATATATCAAATGCTCCACTCCAACACATGGCTCAAAAACACAATCAAATTTTGCAAAAATCATTTCCAGACTCACCACCTTACGCTCAATATTCATAACAGGAATTCCACCAATGTAACTGGGCAGGAAGCACCGGGTCTTTGAACCATAACCAGCTCAGCCCGGTTCATCAACATACAACGTCCTTACCAAGAAGAGCAACATACATTTTAGTAGTCACTTGTCTACTTCTGAACGCCAGTGTGTTAATTGAGTACCCAGCTTTAGAATTTCAAAAGCCCGAAATCCTTAGGATTATCATCTGTCACCATTACATTTATGTTACTTTATTTTTCCAACTGCACTGCCATTTGATCAATGCGGGGCAGGTACTATTATCACCAAGGTTACTTTTCAGAATCACATATATAGCAGGATCCCTTTTTACTGGTTGGCTTAACATACGTGTTCCTGGTATTTACAACACCCATGATATCACTCACTGGAGCAGACATGGCACCACCCGTACCCTCATCCGCGGATCACACTGTAATGGAAGCAATAGATATTGCAATGGGTTATGCAATGTCATTCACTTCATTCAAGGAGGTTGGATTCAGCTATCCAATAGCCTTTCTTGCACTTTTTTCGAATAGCAATTGAAAACAAATTGATCTTTCAAATAAATGTTTCGCTGTTCACCATATTCACAATTGGCCGTCAGAATTGGGAACGCTGCTATGTACTCATCTGCTGTTTCTACGCTGTGCTGCCTCCTTTTAACAAAGCTGTGCCTCTCTATTAGAACATAGATATTGTTTCTCCAACCTAGCCACTGCTTCTTGTAACAAGCATTTGCAATGCAATAGGTCTCGCATTAGGAAAGTTTGAGCTATTGGTATTGTAAATGACAATTTTTGTATTTATGTGTTGGTTTTGAAAATAGTTAAATTAATAGCTTTGTCATTTACAATGCCAATAGTTATAACTTTCGCAAATGTGACACCTATAGCATTTGTAATACAATATGTGTTGCATTTACGTGACTTAGATGTATTGATATTACAAATAACAATGGCTTTTAATTTTTTACAAATAATTAATACTTAAATAAAAGTTATTGTAATTTATAATGGCAATAGCTTAAACTTTTGTAAATAACTTGTGAAGATTATGTTCAGTGTATTTTATTGTGATGAAAATCAAAGAACAGAAGTGAAATATTAACTTTTTTTGGGACACTTGTAATAAAGCTTGAAACATTGAGAGAACATATTTGAACCAGTTGTTGCTGAATGGTTGCACAGATTGATGCTGTGGTGGCACTGAGTGATGTTGTGGTGGCAACAAGTGATGCTGTTGCGTTCAGTGATGCTGTGGTAGCGCATAGTGATGTAGTGGTGCCCCTGAGTGATGCTGTGGTGGTGCTGAGTGATGCTGTGGTGATGCGATAAAGTGAGGGCGATAGTTAGAGGGAGGGCGATAACTTGAGGGAGGGCGATAGAGTGAAGACGATAGATAGATAAAATGAGGGTGATAGTGTAATTATGTGGCATGTAATTATGTGGCACTGAGTGGTATTGTTTGGAGTGCATGTTGCATTGAGTGCAGTGTAATTATGTAGCATATAATTATGTGGCACTGAGTGATATTGTGTGGAGTGTGTGTTGCATTTAGTAGAGTGTAATTATGTGGCATGTAATTATGTGGCACTGAGTGGTATTTGGAGTGTATGTTGCATTGAGTGCAGTGTAATTATGAGGCGTGTAACTATGTGGCACTGAGTGGTATTTGGAGTGTATGTTGCATTGAGTGTAGTGAAATTATGTGGCGGGTAATTATGTGGCACTGAGTGGTATTTGGAGCGTATGTTGCGTTGAGCGCAGTGTAATTATGTAGCATATAATAATGTGGCACTGAATGATATTATGAGGAGTGTATGTTGTATTCAGTAGAGTAATTGTGTGGCATGTAATTATGTGGCACTGAGTGGTATTGTTTGGAGTGTATGTTGCATTCAGTAAAGTGTAATTTTGTAGTGTGTAATTATGTGGCACTGAGTGGTATTTGGAGTGTATGTTGCGTTGAGCGCAGTGTAATTATGTAGCATATAATTATGTGGCACTGAGTGGTATCGTGTGGAGTGTATGTTGTATTCAGTAGAGTGTAATTGTGTGGAATGTAATTATGTGGCACTGAGTGGTACTGTTTGAATGATGCAAAGCCACCTTTAAAATTTCCTAGGAATAGATCCCAGCCGCTGGATTGCACAGTTCAGAGGACTGATATTTGATGGCCTGCTCATTCTAGTGCTCATCGGCTCTCTGGGGCAAGGAGGTGAGAATGGCACAGATGTGAACGATTTCTGATCCTTCTCTTAATCCACACCTATAACCCTCACGTCTGAGGTCAGCTGCTGTCAGGTGAACTCATTGTCCACAGCTGCTGAAATAGATTTCTTCACTCTGCCTCAATGCCTAAATGTTTTTTATATTTTAATCTGGAAAGTCGCAATAGAAGAGCACCTGTCGGATAGAGGCTGTGAAATTGAGCTTTTGGCACCCACGCGTTTTGGAGATGGTTTTGGGCCCACACAGCTGCCTTTTCCTGTGTTACAATGAGCTCACTTTTACTGAACAGCATTAGCAGAAAAAAATTCCACCCTCAGTGTGATGAAGTAGGCGCAGCAGCATTAAAAAAACAGATTGCTTTGGCTAGACTTCCTGATGCTTACAATGTTCTGAAGCATAATGTAGTTGATGAACAATTGATTAACTGCCTACACCGCTGAGGCTTATGAAAGGCTCTGTCTTAGCGAGCAAACCTTTATTTGCATATAAATATTGTACTTTAACACAAATGTAGATTAGCCAGAAGGATGGGTCCCAGGTAAAAGAAATATTCAGTACTTTTATAGCACAATCACTCACAGGTTAAAATGTCCCAGTTAATTTGATCCATGTCACCTATCTACTTACATGTACAATATTTAAATAAACACGATGCATGATTACAGTAGCATAGTAGTTTATTAGTGGTGCAGCATTACAAATCACAGTCAGTATGGAGTATTTTATTGGTGTTTGTAGTTAAAATTCGACACAATATTGGAATTAATTACTGAAGTGCTATAGCTTCTGCCGGCCCAGTGCTTGCAATGGTCTGAAACTGGCAAGAATATAATTGTCGTTCAGCCAGAGTCTTTAATAGAAACTCATGCATCACTCATGATGGCAGAGTTTCCATTTGAAATCAACAAATTAATCCAAGACAGGTGATGGACTCTGAGGGGCTCTACTGAAGACTGCCTTTGAACGTTAAACATTACAAACAACATGACTTTGGCAACCCTCCTTCCCTAAATCGTAGTCTAATCCCTTGGACAACGACCATTAATCATTAAAAGCTTCAGCAAGATGGACCATCTGCGAACTCTTAAAGGCTTGTCATGTATGCTCCTGATCGCGTCTGTATACGTTTCCGCTCACTGACTTACCAGCAACTTAAACAATGAACACTAGCAATGATGTCCATCTGCAGCCAGCTGTCCAGGTGTCCACATCTATCACAGTGGACTTTTCATTGGGAAGAACGCAATGAAGATCAGGACACATCACTGGGCAACTCACTCTACAAAAAGAGTTATCCCCTACACTTGCTTACACCCATCCCGCCTCCACGGCGCCCAGCTAAATAAAAGGGAGCAGAGTGCGCGTGACCTTACTGGAGTTCAATACTATATACATAAAGTCTGTCACTAGCGCCGCATGGCTGGCACCACAGAAAACTCTAATCGTCTAAATGGGTTGAATTTTGTGTTTCCGCAAAGAAAAACTGAATGATGACACCCAGCGACATGGGAATAGAGAGAGGCTTTAGATTTACGGCTGATACAAAGGCTGGGCAATTTGGTATAAGGATCCTTGAAGAGTGCACAGTCACGATCCCTTCCTCGTATTCCATTACTGCATGGGCCCTGAAGCCAGTCACAACATTCCACCGAAAACCCAATAACTTCCGCAGAAAAAGAAATGTATTATCAAGCACAAAACTCACTGTGGTTCCTGAGATACTTGAATGACAGAGTCCAACCGGCCAAAAACACACAGGTACTCAGACACAAAATAAAAAAAATGCATCTCCGTTCTTATATCTTCCAAAACCGGTAGAATTTAGAAATAGTCGCATCCCATTGTTACCTAACATATTAAAATGCATTTTTAAACATCCGTCATGTATGGAAAATAAAAATAATAATGCGACAATGTCCTGTAAAATGAGTAGAAAAGGGCCCCATAGCGTTCAACCTAGTAATTTCTTTCCAGGTTTTTAGTGCGCATTAGGGAACATTTCAATGCATTACGCCTGCCCATGACTTTAAATGGGACAAAAACAACAAGTTCGTATTATCGGGTGCCGCCGCGGAAGAAGACCCGGAAGCTCTTGGCCGGCCGGCCAATCCGCTCGCGGCCGACCGGAAGTCCCGCCTCCTGAGGTCCGCGAGCTGCCGGCGCATGGAGCGCCCTGCCGGTCCGGGGTAGCCCGAGTCCCCAGGAGGGGGCCGGGGAGAAGGAGGAGTGTGGCGCCTGTTGCGGGGCTCCTCTGACCTGAGGGAGCCCCGATTTAGAAGAGGAGACGAGACGCGAGGAGCGGAGCGCGAGAGGAGCCCCGCCGGAAGAGCGCAGTCGGTGAGTGGGGCCCAGGGCTGATGTGAAGTGCGTGCGTGCCTGTGTGTATGCCTGTGGGGGAGGGGAGGGGAGGGAAGGGGGGGAGTGTGTGCGCGCGTGTGTGCGCGAGGGAATGTGTGTGCGCATGCGTGACTGTGTGTGATTGAGAGAGAATGCGAGGCGGGGGATAGTGTGCCTGTATGTGTGCCTGTATGTGTGCCGTGTGCCTGCGTGTGCATGCGCGCGCCTGTGTGTGTGTGTGTGCGTGCGTGCATGCAGAGGGGTGGGGGCTGCCTGTGTCTGTGTGTGAGGGCTTTGCACCGCGCATGCGCAGCTACCAGACGCTCGCTCCCGAGGTGAAATCTGACCTCGTCAAAGCGCGCGTCTGGTAGCTGTCCACATTCCTAAATACGGGCCACAATAGGTCTGAAGCAGACACCTTCAATGCTCACGCATTGAGGGCAGGTCTGCTCAACCTAAAAATCTCCCGTGCCAAAGGCTCCATGTGGAGTTTCCAGTTCAGGAAAGTTGTCAAAGGAACATTAGTCTCCTTCACCTAAAAAACTGAACAGACCCTTCTTACTCTTTGCTTCGAAAATCTTTGTCTCTATTGCTGTAAGATCATTTTGCAAAAATCTTAACCAGTGCTCCCATTTCCTAATTGGCTTGCCGGGGCATGGTAGGAATAAATTAGATTGACTGATATGCTGTAAAAACACCATGTAATGCTTAGAAAAACCGCAACACGCCTCTAGAAATCCATAAATATCTATGGTGATAAGTAGAAGTAGAGGTGTGACCAATTTAAGAGAAAAAAGGACAACAATAAAAAGGTGAGCCACCCGATAACTTGAAACAAGAGCAAAACAGTAAAAAAACAAACCAAGGGGACAGAGCAACACTTATGGTCAGCCATTTGTGCTTCAACACGAGTTTCCCGGGAAGCTGCAAGGGGTGGGGAGAGGGGGGTCAGTTTTGCAGTGGTGGGGGTCGGTTTTGTTATTGGGGACCGGTTTAGCAGCGGTGGTACAATATCGGACCACAGTAACAAAAGCAGCAGTGCTTCACATTTGCGACCCCTCCCACCAGGGGCTGGTTTGACAAAATTGCCAGGACTGCTTTGGGTTCGCAGTCCGGCCTTGACCTCTTTAGCAGTGGTTTGTATCAAACAGGGGCAGAGCAATAAGGGGCCTATAATGATCACAGGCGGATCTCCATCGCTGGGTGGGCCCGGGACACCGCCGGCCTGGCGGTGGCATCTGCCTGCCAAATGTCCCTGTGACACCCCCCACCATATTAGTATGGCGAGGGCCACCACGGCGGATGGAAGGACTGTCCGCTGCTTTTCCGCCGGTCGGATTGCCAGCCAGGCCATGGAAAGGCAGGCGGTCTTTGGCATTGGGGGCCCGTTGCGGGCCTCCAGGGTGTTGGGGGGGGGGTTGGGGATGCACTTGGGGGTACCTATAGTACCCCCCTCCATTGGCATACACCAGGTGGCAGACACTGCAAGGTGCCTGTCACGTTGTGCATGCCAATGCACAACATGCATATTTTACATTGCGGTGGGTGCTGCTTACAGCACCGCCCGCCGCCATGTAAAATATGCGGGATGCACCCGCAAGGGCTTGGCGGGACCGGCGCACCTCTAGCGGTCGGTCCCATTTACCGTTTCAGTGGTGGGCAGACAAAGTCCGCCCGCCATCATAATGAGGCCCCAAATGTTCAGTAATTTCCACCTCAAACTCGTATCTAACGCAAGATAGTCTATGAGGTCAAATTGCAAAGCCTGTACTTACGTACGCTTTTATGATGACCTTTACAACTGTTCTTTCATACTGTATGACATTTTGCCAATTTTCTTAGTTTCATTGAGTCGTTAGAAAATGCCAACAAATTTAATATTGTTGCAGCTTTTTCACAGACCATTCCACTAACCATGGCATTAAGAGTAGGTAATATCAGCTCTTCAGTGACTGTATGTAGTGCGTTCTCCTCCTCACCATATATATTTATAATAAAATAATGTCAACCTTTAGACGGGCATCATGATAAATCACGGGTTTCCAAGGAAATATATACAAGTATTGGCCAATGATATGGCCCCGGTTTGTGCAGGATTTCTGCCTCTTCTATTGTCCGCTTGTGCAGACTCATAGTGAAAAGTGGAGGACCACACACATTTCCAGAAGAACTACCAATTAATTAGCTTCTGATTGAAGACACTTGTCAAATGCTTATGATTACTGATTGAAAATAATGGTCAGAGGTCACATGGGTTCACAGACTTTATTTTTAAAAGCAAGATTTTATAAATGTTCGTTGCTTTAGAATGTGACGGCATCTACTTCATTAACCACATATTTAAGATCAACAAGATGGTTATACATACATTTTTCCTAAGGTAAAAGGAAATTATGTTAATATTTTTATGTCATGTAGCATTTATATACCTTTGAAAATTGGCTTGCAATGAAGTTGCAATGGTGGACAACTGGGGCCAAATGACAAGGTAAGCAAACTAAGTACTGTAGTCTGATGAAGATGGGGGAAGAGGTTTGAAGGCACGCAGATCCTGCCTTGGGGAGCCAACTGCATCACATGGAGTGGTGGATGCAGACAACATGGTTGCTCTGCTCTGCATGTTGGGCGAGCCAGTGGTATAGGGTCACACACGGAGGATTAGGTGCATTTGGCCAAGTGATGCCTTGAGTGTTTCTCATGGGAAATAGGGAAGCCAATCAGTCTGGTGTAACAAGTAGCCCATGCCAAGTCAAAGTAACTTGGCAGCAATATCACACCACAAAGTTATGCAAAGGGCAGCTTTGACTGAGAGGCTGCAAGGAGCATGTCTGTGGCTAAAAAGAAACAGCAAAGGCATTGGAGGTGAGGGGGAGGCTGTGCTGAGTACAAAGCCCTCCCATCCAATATTTCTGCAGCGGTGAGGTGGAAAAGGGCATGGATGGGTTCATGTCCACCAAACTGCTGTGCTGCAAAGGGCATGAACTTCTATGAAAAGCATGTGGCCTCAGCAGTGGATATAAAGGTTCACAGTGGTTGGAGCAAACCAAGTGCCACTAAGTTTGCTAAAGAGTGCTAGAGAGCAGTGGCGGGACTTGGGCAATTGGTTCTGGCTGAGTTCTGCAGCAGCTACAAGATTGACTGTGAGGTCCCATTGTCCTCATTGGTTGCTCACAGAGCCTGAGGGGAGTGCTGGAAAAATGCCACTGACCTCCTCTGTGGTGTGACTTCACTGAGTTGAATGCACCACCTAACGTCACATCGAGCACCAAGCCCCCCCTTCCCCGGGTATAACTAGAGATGGGGTGCACCAGCGGGTCACACCAGGACCAGCAGATCAGATTAGATAAATACGCCTTCCAACCTACTGGAACTCAGGGCAGCCACAAGGACAGACACAAAGAAGCCCTGGTGCGGCCCCTCCAGAACCATTACTGGCAGATGTATTGCTGACAGTGAGCGAATTGCAATACGTCTTGGAACTGAAAATTGATCCACGAAATATTGGAAAGAGTGGAGCCTGTCGAACTGCCCAAAAAGACAACACAGCTGCCATAAAGAACTTACAAGTTTCACTGAAACAGCTCCAGATAAGCACCAAAATTATGACAGATTTGATGGAGGATGCAGAGGGCCAAGAATGACGAAACAACATCAGAATAGTGGGCCTTTCAGAACATTTAGAGGACCCCAGCATTGATGTCTTTGTGGGGTATTTGGTATTGAACCTTATAATATCTATGAGACTACCATCCTTCTTTTTGATGTAAGAGCACGTGTCTCCAGTGCCAGTGACGCCACCTGCAGCCCCCCAGGACTGTTATTGCTGGTATTTTTATCTTCAGGGACAGCCATGTCATCCTCCAGAATGCCAGATAGAGGGTGTTACTGATGCATGAGAATGCTAGAAACTCAATATTCCCAGACTTTACAACTAAAGTTCAGAAACTGAGATGAAGCTTCATTGCAGTAAAGAGGCCCTTGGAGAAAAATAACTGAAAGACATGGTTGTAGCTGAATGGAAGATATGACATTTCACAAAGTGTGGGACAGACTGGTGATCTGTGCCAGAAGGAGAGAAGGAAGTCCTCCCCATAGATAGGGTAAGTCAGAGAAACCTCCTCACGCTAGGGTGAGGCTGAAACCCATAGGCTGAGGGCAAAGGAACATGGCTGGCCCGGGATTAGGGTGTGATGGCTCCTGCAGGTAACAAAGAAGTCGGCCCACTGGAGACTGATGTGTCTAATTCAAGCACATGCTTGGAGGGTATGGAGGGACAGCCAGAGGTGTCAGCTGCGCACAGGGTTGAAATAGATGGGAACCCACTAAAATGTATGAGATGAGTTACCATGGATGTAACATCTAACATGATACTGCTGCTACGGGGCGTGGCTAAGCACTCAATGGCGGAGGACGCACTAGGGTAGAGCTCCGTGCTAAGCTCCCCTTCCCTGAGCCGTTTCTCCGCCGCATTTAACCTTAGCCGCCCAAAACTGCTGGCGGTCCTTCCCGGAGCTCTCCTCGGCAATCTGGCCGACTTTCGATTCGGGGCTCCAACGGGGCTGACCCCGACCTATCCTGCGGCCCACCCGCGGGATTTGCTGACACCTGACCGGCGGGGCATCTACGGGGGACCGAGGCTTGGGCCCAGCACACAGGCCCCAACTGGCAGGCCACACCACACTGTCTGTGGCCCCCTGGCCGACTGCCGCCACGCTGGGAACGACCTCCGGTGGCCCGGCGATCGCCTCACCTCGCTGCAGGACTCCAGCGGAAGGCCCGGACCAAGCGGAGAGCGGGCCCCCAGCCCCCACATCGCGGCCGTCGCGCGGCTGCTGCCCGGTGAGTTGAGCGGGCTCACTGGTCTTCCTGACGGCACACCCGGGGCAGGCAAGGCGAGGAGATCGACCCCGGAGAGGTGCCGGTGAAGTGGCGGCCCCGACCAGCGGGGGCTCCTCCCCGAGACACTGTGCTGACATCGGAGCCACCCGGTGAGTCCCTCCCGCGCCCACCGCCATAGAGGAGCCCGCGCGGAGCGACAGCCCAGGCCTTGCATTGCGGCCCCAAGACCCGCAGAGGGGCAGACCGGCCCCCCCGCCTGATCGCCACACCACTGCCAGAGGCGGACTGACCGCCCCCCCCCCTGAGACGGAGACACGCGACGGTGCGCTCCATGCCGGGCCCGCCTGCGGGCCCCCCCACGGGGATAACAGCTGCCTGAGGGACAGTGAGGCACGAGAGGCTGTGACCCGGGCCGGAGCTGGTGACCAGCCCCGTTCACGACGCCTGGACCCTTTGGACCCACACACCGTGCTGGCCCCCCCTGGCCCCCACTACAACTGGGGCGGAGTGGCAGGGCCGTGACCCGCTAGTGGTCCGGAGGACACCCGGCGCGGCCACAGACCGCCAGGGACGAGCCCGGGCGTTGGGGAGAACAGGACCCCCCCATCCGCGCCGTGGCCCCCACACAAGACCTGCCCAGACCAAAGAGAGGCACGGCGGGCGGAGGTCGATCCGGAGAGGACACAGGCGACGGCAGTTGCCCCGACGACGGACTGCCCCCCCCACCCCCGGAGGGACCTCACAGCAGCCGGCGCCACCCGGGGCACCCACCACGCTGAAGCGGACACCGAGTGGCCGGTAGGAGGCAGCGGCCCCCGAGCCAGACGCTGAAGGCCTGGAACTCTGACCGTGGGGCAGCGCGCCACCGGAGATAGGACAGCCGCCCCCCCACCCCGCATTGCAGACACGCGGAGGGGCGCTCCTGCGGACCCCCCCTCGCATGGAGGTGAGAGCGGCCGGAGAGAAAATGGGGCATGAGTAAGGAAAGGACCAGGCCCCGACCGACCTACCCAGAACTCACGGGCACCTCGGCCAAAGCAACAACCAAGCCGGTGGGGCGCAGCCGTGGGGCGGCAGGGCGAAGCACCCGCTGGAGGACCCCCTCCCCCCCCCCTAGGGGACAATGACGACGGCCTAACCAGAGGGACCGGCTAGCACTCGCGGAGCCCCAATCCAGGAGCGCAACACCACAGGGGACACCATCACTGGAGTAGCACCGGGGGCCGACCCTGCAAGACAGGCGCCACCCGCACATGTCCGGGGGAGTGCGGACCCGCACTGGGACTGGTGGGGCCCCGCCGAATGGGAAGTCGGGCAGACAGGTACACAAAATGGCTGCCGAGCAACTGGCTGCGAGGCTCGACAGCGTGCTGGCAGCGGTGGAACGGATGGAGCAGTCCCTCCAGCAAACTAGAACCTCCCTGGAGTCCAAAATTGATGGGGTCGCAGTGGACCTGACCCTCCTGCGTGATGACCACAGGAAATTGTCCGACCGAACCAAGACCCTGGAAGGCGCAGTGAAGGAGATCGAGCCCAAGGTCACTCAGACAGACAGGCAAGTGCAGGACCTCCTGAACAGAGTGGAGTACCTGGAGGACAGGGCTGAGGACGTGGAAGGGAGGGCGAGGCGCAACAACATTAGACTTGTGGGGGTTCCTGAAAAATAGGAAGGGGCCCGCCCGGCCGAACATGTGGAAGACTGGCTGCGGACACTTTTGCCCGAAGGCTCGCTGTCACCGCACTTCGTCGTGGAGCGCGCACATCGGGTGCCAACGAGGCCCTATACCACCGGCGCCAACCCGAGGCCGTTGCTCTTCAGGATACTGAACTATAGGGACAGAGACACGGTGCTGCGAGAGGCACGGCGATTGGGCGAGGTACGCATAGATAACGCGTCGATCATGTTCTTCCCCGACTACACCGTTCAGGTACAGCGCCAGAGGCACGACTTCATGGAAGTGAAGAGGAGACTACGCACTGCGGGCCTCAAGTATTCCCTACTATTCCCTGCCAAGCTGAGAGTGGTGGCGGGAGACAACACTTACTTCTTCAGCACACCCGAGGAGGCCAACGAGTGGCTGGACGGGGGCACGGACGCGGCGCCGAAACACTCTCGCGGAGGCGAGACGAGGACCAGGCCACGAGGACCGCGGCGACGCCACAGGCACAGGACCCAACAGTCCCAGCACGCGGAGGAGGGGGCGGGACTCTCCCCCACACTGGACCAGATGCTCCAAGAACAGCGCGATGCATTGCAGAAGGTTTCCCAAATAAGCAACTCACCCTCCCATGAGACAGCCCAGGAGGACGGCCGACAACCGGTACCCAGCGACGACGACGAGGCCATATACGGGATCCCGAACTCACAGATCTCGGTGGAACTGCCCATCGTCACGCCGCAAACCTCGGACCTGATCCACTGATCCTACAGGAGATGTCTGCACTGGCCTTGCCACAACGAGGGAGGGCTGGCAGTGGTCGACTGGACGATGATGCGCAATTGGCGCCCGCCACTGATGGGGCCACCCCCCCCCCCCCCCCCCCCCTGCCAGCTGACCGAACAGTGAGTAAAGCCCTTATGGCACTAGTGGTAAGCAGGGAGGGCACTGAAGGGGTGGTCTTTTAGCACACATCTGCGCCTGGCCGCACACAGGATGGGTCGCTTGGAGCATTGGACCGCAGTGGGTGGCCACTAACGTCCTGTATTGAATGGCTCAGGGAAGCGACCTGCTTCCCCTAACTGACTGTATATCCGTCTTACCGAACTTGTGCTTAGCACGCACTGCCCCTTAAACAAGTAAGAATGTTCCTCTCCCTTGAGAGTATGGACGGTGGCCCGTTCCGCCACTGCCCTTTTGGTATTTTAGTGGGGATAGCCCGCTGTTGGTTGTTGTTCTTTATTGTTTTTTTTCCCTGTCCTAATGTTTTCCCAAACTTTGCTGAGTGTGCTGTGGGGGGTGGGAACGGAAGAGCTGGGAGGGCCACTGCTGGGGCCTTTGGTGGTGCCGCCACTATTGGGAAGGTCAGGGAGGACTGTATATTGCTAAAATGTCTGCCATAAAAATATGCACATGGAACATTAGAGGTATGCACACACCCGCGCGCAGGTATCAAATCTACTCCTACTTGAAGAGGCAGAACGTGCAGGTCGCGCTCTTGCAGGAAACACACCTGAGTGGGGCGGAGGTGACAGCGCTGAGGCGGAGATGGAGGGGACAATTGTATGCCACTGAATACTCCTCGTACGCCCGCGGGGCACTGCTGTGGGTAAAGCCGGGAACCCCCTTCGTGATGTCGGAAGTTCACACAGATGCGGAGGGGAGGTATGTCCTGGTGAAGGGTCGCATAGACGGGCAGCCAGTGGTCCTGGCATCCATTTGCGCTCCAAATACGGATCAGGGCACCTTCCTGGCGCGTATCTCAGAGAAATTGGCGCCCTGGCACGGCGTCCCATGGATCCTGGGAGGCGACTATAACGCGGTACTAGACCCAGTGCTGGACCGCTCGGTCCCGCCAAGGCCAGAGGCGACATCCCAGGGGGCCACGAGGGCACTTACACAGTGGGCGACACAGTGGGGTCTGAAAGATGCATGGCGTGCGCACAATCCGGACACTAGGGTGTACTCATATTTCTCGGGAGCACATGCGTTACATGTTCGCCTCGACAGATTCATGGTATCAACGGAAATGTTGCCCCATATCACTGACTCTCAATACCTGGGTAGGACACATTCGGACCACAACCCCCATACACTGCACATGGCTTGGGAACGCCCGCGCCCACCAATCCCCACGTGGCGATTGCAACCTGCATTACTGCTAGATGGTCCCTTTAGAGACTCCCTGCAGGCCTGCGTAGCGCAATACTTCGATGACAATTCAGATACAGCATCCTCCCCGAGAGTAGAGTGGGACGCATTCAAGGTGGTGGTACGGGGACATTGCTTGAGCACACAGGGGAGCATACGGCGGAAGCTGGAGGAGGACTTGCGCAGGGTGGAAGCGGACCTACTCGGTGGGGAGCAGGAGGCGGTGGGAGGTGCAGGTGATCGGCTGCAGGCGGCCCGGGCGGAGCACGAAACGCTACTGGAACGGCTGCGACACGTCAACTTTGCGGCCCATTCGGCGCAAGTGCACCAGCACGGTGACAAGCCCGGTAGGCTATTGGCCTGGTTAGTCAGGCAGGAGGAACGCACGGAGCCGGTCTCCGTCATCCGCACGACTGAGGGAGAACTAGTGTACACCCAAACCAGGATACACCACGCGTTTGTGGGACACTATCAGGCCCTGTACAAATCGCAACTGAGAGTATCCGCGGCCTACATAGCAGACTACCTGGCGGACATCCCGCTGCCCTCCCTTATAGGCTCGCAGCAAGACGCCCTGGGGGCGCCATTCTCTGCGGAAGACATACGCGAGGCCATTTTCGCACTGTCCAATGGCAAATCACCTGGCCCGGACGGACGGCCCGCCGAATTCTTTAAGGCGTGTTCAGACACGCTGGTTCCGGAGTTGCTCAAATTGTACAATACTGCGATGGAAGAATCAGCACTCCCAGACTCGCTTAACGAGGCAAACCTGGTCTCGCTGCTGAAGCCGGGCAGAGATGGCGCACTCATGGGGTCCTATAGGCCGTTGGCCATGCTGAATACTGATTATAAAATCTTCACCTCCCTCCTGGCCCGCCGCCTGGCCCTGGAGGCACCAACTCTGGTACATGCCGATCAAAACGGCTTCATGCCGGCGCGGAGCACGTCTCGTAACCTACGCCGCCTCTTCCGGATTCAGGAAGCGGCTCTGACGCGTTGGCCTAGATCGGGGTGCCTGGTCTTGGACCTTCAGAAGGCCTTCGATTCAGTAGAATGGCCATACTTGGGAGCAGTGCTGGACAGATTTGAGGTGGGAGATGCATTTGCTGACATGGTCGGACTGCTCTACCAGAGACCCAGTGTCCGAGTGAGGACGGGCGGGCTGCTGTCGGAGAAGATCGGGGTGCGTAGAGGCACCAGGCAAGGCTGCCCCCTGTCACCCCTCCTCTTCTCCTTAGCCATTGAACCACTGGCGGCTCTGCTACGGGACAGAGGAGCGGAATGGGGGATCCCATTGGCTGACGGAACGCACATAGTCTCACTCTACGCAGACGACCTGCTGCTTTATGTGCGGGACCTCACCGCGGTGCCAGCCGAGCTATCAGACATCTTCCAGACCTTCGCAGAGGTCTCGGGCCTCAGGGTCAACTAGGCCAAGTCCGGGGTATACTCGTTCAGCCGCGATCAGGAGGAATGCGATGTGCATCTTGGAGGGGCCAGGCTCGCTTGGTACCCGACCACGTTTAAATACCTAGGACTGCACATCTATAGAGACCCACAGGACTTACTGGAGGGCAACCTGGTGCGCGCCATTTCCTCTCTGCGAGCTCAGATGTCCTTCTGGAAAACCCTGCCGCTGAACGTGCCCAGCCGAATAGCTCTTACTAAAATGATAGCGCTCCCTAGGCTGCTATATCACTTCGCGAATATCCCCACGTATGTCCCCACGCGGATATTCCGCGACCTGGAATTAATGCTTCGCGGCTTGATCTGGAATGCGGGACGACCTCGAGTGGCGCTGGCTAAACTGTACTCCCCGACCGCGGAGGGAGGATTGGCTGTCCCCAACATGGAGCTGTATTATCTGGCCGCACAGCTCCAATGGGTGACATACTGGCTCAGCGATACGCATCTGGACGATACGGCCACTGCGGACTACCAATGGACACACCCCCAGATCTGCGCCCTGTTTCACCCATTGACCAAGGGACCCCGTCCTCTGCCCCTGCACATGGCCGTGGCCCGCAAATGTCTTCTCCGCAGCCTGAAGCTGACGCGAACTACCAGACCATATGCTCCTGCCCTCCCCCTGCTGGGCACCCCCAGGAGGAGCGGAATGGTTACGCCGCGCAATCTGGACCACTGGACCACAGCTGGGGTAGAGACCATGGGTGACCTGTATGTTG
Organism: Lissotriton vulgaris; assembly: GCF_964263255.1. Taxonomy (NCBI): domain Eukaryota; kingdom Metazoa; phylum Chordata; class Amphibia; order Caudata; family Salamandridae; genus Lissotriton; species Lissotriton vulgaris. Next base: position 1,667,005,072 of record NC_141695.1, read on the forward strand.
ACAGGGCCCTGCTCCCGTTTGCGGAGTTATCCGACACCACGGGACTCCCGGCCGGGCAGTTCCTACTCCATGCGTCGGTACTGCGGGCATAAACTGACTCCTGGGGTGGCATCCAGGATGAGCCGCCAATGCACCACCTGATCCAATATTTACATGTAATGGGCAGAGGCTCGCACATTACGCATTGGTTAGCACAGGCGCTTCTCATCCACACGCAAAAACCCACACAGCAGATTAGGGCTAAATGGGCGGCGCACCGAGGGAGGGATTGGACGGATAAGGAGTGGAACCTGGTACTAGCTAGCCCCGTGAACGTCCCCCGCAATTCCCGCTTCCGTATCATCCAACTGTACATATTGCATCAGGCATACCTAACGCCAGATAGAATAAACAGATACTTCGCGATCGACACTGCCGTTTGTCCCAGATGTGACCTGTTGGGCGCAGATATCCTGCACATGCTTTGGCACTGCCCAACCCTGACCGCGTACTGGGGGGAGGTGACCTCACTCCTGAATCACAGCACGGGCCCGGGCCTGCCGGACACGTGGGAGGCGTGCATTCTCGGACTCTATAAAAGAACCAAGCTGAACAAAACACAGGCACGCTTCTGGGATCTGGGCCTCATCACGGCCAAACGGCTGCTTACACGACACTGGAAATGGCGGGAACCGCCTACCCCAAAAAACTGGTTCACATCCTTTACAAACTGGGCCAGGGCGGAAGGCACGGCGCTCCACCGGGAAGAAATAGCGGGCCTGCGGCAGTTCCCGATAGCACAGCTCTGGGATGGCATCCTGGGGTCCCTGCAGGGGGAGGGCGCTGTCAGAGGGCTCACGTAGAATAAGTGACAACGGAGGTGGGTTACAGAGGCTAATGCTCTATCGCAGGAAACATCGCATGCGGCGCCCCCCCCCCCCCCCCCCCCCCCGACACAGACAAGACTCAACCAGCGCGCAGACCTCAGATACGACCCGAAGCCCACACGGGCGCCCCACCGGCAGCCATTGCCCAGCAGCGCGCCCCAAGCACTGAGTTGCCGCCATCGCCCCCGCAAGCACACTCCCCCCCCCCCACCCACTTTCACGCAGATGTTCACATGTTTGCAGTATCGGACCCCTGCCCACAGACGGTGGCCTCCCCGACCCCCCATGTTGAAGTGGGTAGAAGCCGTTGGTGGCACTCCAGACGGCGACTGCAGGCGTAAACGCCGATTGCTACACCGACAGCGAGGCTACTCCACCTGACTGCCGCATGCTCGACTAACAAGGCCGGCGACCGGCGAAACACCATGGCCCACAGGGGCTGTCCCACTCTAAATTCGAGCACACTTGCGCATGCACACCTCTGACCTCCTGTTGCACTGTAACAGCATCGGCAAACAACACACCGATCAGAGGTGGCTCCTACTAACACCGTGCAAGTGGGACGGACTTCAAGTGGTGAAGTCGCGATAGGAACATTGGGACATACCGATACGAACTGTTTTGTTTAGTTTGCCGATTTCATGGCTCAGTTCTAGAAAAAAAATGAAAAATAAGGCGTCATTTATGGACTTTTCTTTTCTTGAACTTAAGATAATGTGACTATCTTATCTATGTCCTAGTAAACCGGGGGCACAAGGGGCGCAATGACACGCCCTCTTATGCTGACCTACATCCTTACGATTCACCGTTCATTTGCAGCCGGCCCGCAGGGTTGTAGGCTTTGCTATATGTACTGCACCTTTGAACATTAATAAACGTCTAAAAAAAAAAAAAAAAAAAATTATACTGCTGCTACAGCTGACTGTTGAGAAATGGAGTAAATCGGACTAGCTAAGTGACAGAGCAAAGATACAAAAATTGTGATTAGCATGTTTGATATAAGTAATCATAAATTCTTTAAAAATATAGGGGGTTGGCCATTTGGGGGATATGCTGTGTCCCACGTGAGCTCCGCAGCCAAGGCTCAGCACGTACAGGGGATTTTGGTGATTCGTTTTGGTTGGGGAATGGGGTGACATAAATGTCTGGCGATGGGGGTGTGGGCGGTTGTGAGCCCACCGCAGGAAAGAGAGGTGTGCGTGGACTTCATGGAATGGGCTGGATAGGCCAGCAGTTGTTGGGGCAATTCAGGCTGAATACACAAACACAGCACTTAGTGGCATAAGTGCATCCTCAATGGCAGGAAAGACCCAGTTTATTATGCACTGATGGCAACAACAGGGGATGAAAGTTTCTGCTGTGGAATGTTAATGGCCTGTGCAGCAAAATCAAGAGGAGTACAGTGTACAAAATGCAGTTTGACAGACAGGCAGGTAGGTAGCACTAGGGCACTTAATAGATATGTGCTTCCTGACTACATCAGAGCAATGAGGTTGAGGGACATTTGGAGGGAATCCTGTGGCGCCAAGTGTTCTTATACCTTCTATTCTGGGGTGCACGGCTCCCACTCTCTGATGTGTTCACGCTTACAGGGAACGCAGATAGGTTTGAAGGTAGGGATCTTCTGGCTAGGGATGTCTCATATCACTCCCTGGTGATCCCTACTTTAGTTGTGATAAGACAGAGGAATAGAAATTGGATGCGTATGAGTTAAGGAATCAAGATACTGGGACACATTTAGTAGAAACTAGAATTAATTAATTTATAGAAGATGTAGGTTTGAGTGATTAAAACGTGGTATTGTGGGAAGTTTATAAAATGGTAATATGGGGGCAGGCTATTTCGGCTGTAACAGACAGTAAAAGGACCCAGCAACAGAAGATCAAGGAGATGCCGGCAGTCGTACTTAGGCAGGAGGTGAAATATATCAAAAGTGGTACACAGCAGGTCCTGAATTACATCATTGTCAAACAGGAAGAATATAGTGTGCTGGTAGAAAATGTGTCCAGAAAGACATACCTCTGTAGACAAAGACACATATGAGGTCAGCAATAAGGTGATCAAGCTACTTTCCTGGCTTGAAAGAGGACAAGAGTGAGACACGATGGGGCTACAGAGAGCATATTTTCCAGATGAGCTATACAGATGGCTCACACCACACTAAACAATTGGAGGAGGTTCAGAGCAACAGACTTGAGTTACCTGTGCCCTTGAGGCAAAGGAGATAGCCTTTACAATATTCCAGTTGCAGAGTGGGAAGGCGCCAGGATCCAATGGGCACTGTGCAGTATTGTTTCCATGCCTATCAGGTAATATTCCTGACAGGGTATTGGCAATATATACAGAGGCAATTAATGAGGTTGGGTTTCCCTCAGATCTGCGAAGGGCTCCATTAACCATGATGAATAAACCTATTAAACTGCCTTGAAAATCTTGGCTAGTGCTGGTAGCTAGACTCGGCACCTGCATTGCCACACTAGTACACTCTGAACAAATTGGATTCATGACCAGTAGAGCAACACGGCATAACCTCCTAAGGCTGCTCCAAACTCTAGAACACAGGCCTGATGAAGGAGCAGACAGGGTTTGTTGTTTGACGTGGAAAAGGTTTTCGAATTGGTGGAGTGGTACTTCTTGTTAGCAGTGCTCAGTAGGATGGAATTTGGCACCAACATCTTGTGTCAGGAATATCGGAAAGTAAGGGAGTGGGGTGTTGTGTCAATGGAACAGCATGAAGGACTTAAGCTCTGGTGGAGACTGTGGAAGGCAGGGACATAGAAAATACTATAAGAGCTAGCATTGTTACACTTCTGGGTTGGAGACAAGGCTTCAGAAGCAAACAGAACATTGCTGGCATATGAGTGTCTCGCATGCACTTGGTAGGTGCCTGGAAAAGAACCTTGTTCTTTCAGTGTTCCACATATCACTATTTCTCCACCAGGCCTTGCGTTCCCTACACTTTGCCATTTTCCTCCTCCCTGATTCCTACTTTCTCTTGTTCCTTCCTTCCTTAAAGAAGGCTGGTGCTTTCCTTGATCTGCGTGCGCAGACCCTGATTCCTCAACTTCTCCATTTTTCCTACTCCTTTCCTCAGGATGAGGTGTCCTAAAGCTGTTCTGCAGTGGGCTTCCCATCTTACATCATCTCCACTGTACTACTTTTCTCTCCTCTGCAATATTTGCAATAATCAGCTATGGCTTGTATCCTGGTTGGAGCGGAGATAGTCATAGCCTTCCTAAGCCAAGATAAGAGAGATGTTGTTCTAGCAAAGCATTTTATAAAGTCTCTTACTCTTCAGTCATTTTTCCTTTTTTGCTCCTAACTGAGGTATTACTATTCAGTATCTTTCATGGTAGGAGAGGAAGTTTGGGATTGCAAGACAAATCCCTTAGGATTACATTCCTTTTTACATATCTTGACACATAAACATGGTTAAAATATGTACACAGCACTGCTCAGATGCTTTAAGGTCAATGGGACACAATGGGACATTATTGAGACTGTTCACACTTAACCGCTGTTGCGTGCTTATCTAGGTTCCTGATCGATACTGTGACCTTATGCCCCTATTCGGCTATAAATCCATTTATTCCCTATATTGGCATAACCGTTCAAGTGCGATTTTCTGAAAAGTCATCTCTGGCCTCACACGAACAGAGCCACATTCCAGCATGACTCTCTGCTACTTCCTTTGCGACCAATTAGTGCAATGACAGAGCAGCAGTCACTATCTGATATTCCTAGATAACACTCCGAGTTCTTCAACAAGATAAAAACTCAGCAAACCTGGAAATCCCCGCTTGCTATGTTTTGATTAGTAATGGAACTCTAATGAGCAACTGATAACTGTCACTTCCTAGTGACATCTTTAATTGACGTCTTATGTCCAGCAAACTTGCGTCAAACCCGGCACCTGTCAGGTATAAATATTACCAACGTTGCCTTAAGCAATGAGTGAGATACGAGCTGCGAGTTCGTTCCCTGTTGCTGATGCCAGCTGCCTGCATGACCCTGTGTTGGTAAAAACTAGCACTCTGTCGCTGCAGCCTGCTATCCTGTGGTGGTGAAGCTGCTGATTACCATTATCGCCGCTACAGCGCGAACTATGGTGCAGTACGCTTGAGGAGCCGAGCAGCCGTCCTCTGCGAAGACATCCAGCCCAGCTGCCCGCGGACGCTGTCACCCCTCCTTCCTCGACGCGCTGAGAGAAGCCGCTGCATTTCTCGTGCAGAGAAATCCAGTCCCGGCGCTTCCGGTTTACCCTCGCGGGTGACTGGGATATCGAGAGAGACCCCTGAAGGAGATACCAATCCTCCATCATTCTATTCAGAGGTATGGTGTTGACTAAACCCTTAGACGAGAATTCTTGAAACAAACCTTGGCAAAACCAACTTAACTTAAAGCTACTTACTTGCTCCCCTTTCACGTGTTAGGCTTAGGTCAGGCACACTGGGGTAGGCTTAGTTAGAAGCACCAGTTGAGTATGTTAGCCTAATGTATATATGACTGTATATATGTTTTATTACTTTTAAACCATTGTATGGCTAAGAAACCATATCAATGCTTTTACAGTTCTATTTCGCAATACTTATCTTACTGTACGTACTTTTTATAATAACAATTATTGCAATTGTGGCAATACATTTCTCTTGTACGAGAAGAAAGACTGTTCAATAAATGTTAACCCTTTATTGATACACGCCCGTCTCTCTATTCTCTACATACCGTGAAAGTAAACTGCACTAGACTGACTGAGTGAAATCTATGTCTATTGTTTCACACGACCCTAGAGATTGACTCTTGATCTGAGGAGCAAAGTTGTCATGTTGCACGGTTGTTGGAAAACTGAATCCCTTCTTGTCTGTGCCAAGGAAGCTGATCACTTCCTATGCAGAGAAGAAAGTTTCCAGTGACCTCTGAGCTAGTTGGTAACACAACCCAATTAACTTTAGCATAGTCAGTGGAGGCCTGGAATATCCGCAGTTCCACGTCGATACTACTGTTTATGTTATTCCAATGCGCAGGGCCTAGTGGGAAACTAGGAACTACACTACATGGCGCCCAAACGTTTGGTAAGGCGATAAACTAACGCAAGACTTGTAGAGTAACTCAGTCGTGCATATTTCACACCCCTTTCTCCCGTAAATACTCCAATAGACGTCTGGAGTGGGTGAAAGGTTAAAATCCGCCCGACCTTAGTAGGAAGAGATTCCTATGTAAAGCTCTGGTTTATTCAACGTTGAAGGATACAGTGTTCCAAAATATTGTGCACCTAATCTTTGTCTCCTTGGAGACCTACTCTGCAAAAACTGCATTTATACAATGTCAGTAGAAAATAACGGAACCAATGGGGCCGCAGCAGATGCGACTCAGCAGGGTCCCGAATACACAGACCCGGGTGCTATTATCATCCCGGTCCAGTTAAGAAGATCTATAACTTTAAAACTTATAGAAAACGGTCTGACACCTCAAGGTGGTACAGTAATTTTCGTGATAGAGGCTCACGAATATCGGCAGACAGAAGTATTCTATTCATGGATAAACTTTCCAGCGGTAAACGCTATAACACAAGAGTTTCACTATTACAAAATAGAGGAACCTCCGGGAGAGTACGCTCCTTTCGAGGAGATTGAAATCCCACTTAAATTTCAAGAGCACCTGCTCTGGTTTAATGGCGCCCTAAAACACACTGATCAAATAACTAGGCTCGGTCCACTAGGTAGACCAGGAGCCACGTGGCCGGTTTTAGCCAGCTACACACCACATCCTGACATTGCAAGAATGTCTAGAGAAGAGCTGTTAGCACAGCTAAACACATTAATAAAAATACATAGGCAATTAGTCCAATATGTAATGCGGACTGCAACAGTCCAGCCAGCTGTTAATACACCACAGCTGACCCCTCATCAGGGGAACACAAATAAAATTACACCACAGAACATACAGTCATTTTTTGGTAAAACACCCGTAAAACGGGAACAAATTCCTTTCTGGTTAGCCCAGAAAATCACTCAAATAGAGGCAGTATTTCCTGATACTACCCCTATTGAGAAACACAGAATCTTGACCATCTGCCTTCCTATGGGAATCGCACCACACGTGGAGGACTGTGACACTTGGGGTACAGTCTTTGCTTCCATTTACACAAAAACACACGGTGTTCCGTCTATGGCGGTAATACCAGAAGTGCTAAAACAGATTCAAAATGAATTCGGTCCAGAGCCCGCTTTAAATCTAGGTATGAAATTACTGAAAGATTTCAAGCAGGTCACGGCTATATTATTAGCCAACATAAAGGGAGAAGCAGCATCTGTGGCGATTCGCCAGAAGTTGAGGGAAACAGATATAAAAGATCCTGTTGAGCTTGCAAAAATCATAGAAAAATGCTATGAAGAATTAGGTAGAGACAGCTTGGGTGGAAAACCAGTTAAGCCCCAACTGCTCGAAAATCCTGAAAAATTATTTATTAAAAATAATTTAAACACTCCAAAAAAGAGCTGGGATGGAAATAAACAATCCACTCCCAAGGAAAAAGTTTTCCAGTCCAGAGGAAGGTCTCCTCGACGGAGGGAAAGAACTCCGACTCGAGAACGCCAGTCTCCCCAGAGGGAGCCCTCTGAGAAAAGATATAACCTTAGAAATAGGGATAATCTGAAAAAACCTGATAGATATCAAAGTATTGATACACGTCCCTCTCGATCTCTTCCACAGAATTCGGAAAGAAGAGGACGGTCAGACCCAGGAGAGCACACCAATTCCAAAGACAAGGAACCTGCTCAAAATAAGAAATCTCAATTTCAGAAAAAGAAGGTAGCCAGTATTAGAGTAATCAACCATGCCGAGAATACTGAGGACACAGTTGAAAAACGGGGAGTGGGCATTGACAATGTTGGACAGTGCAGCAGAAATCAGTATAGCGCGCAAGATCTTGATGAGTCATCTGGAGACAGTGGACACGAATGAATACATTCAGGTTGAAACTGCCGACGCCAGGCTTAGCGAGCCCCATAAAATATACGAAATAACATTGCGTATAGAGGGTGATAAGACTAGGAAAATTAAGGGTCTATTTTGGGATAAGCTCTCAAAAGGCTATGATATTCTGTTAGCTGAAAAAGATTGGCCCCCGGAGTTTGTCAGGGAGTGCCCTCGTGGCGAAGAAGTGATTATGCCTGCCTTCTCGAATCACATACCGATTCACAAAAAATACACATATGCAAGGAAATGGGCAGTAGCCCAGGCACCTGCATTGTATAAAAATCATGTAGGATGGGATGAGGATTCACCGCCTCACAAAATCCAACTAAAAAGTGAACCAACTGCCCAACGGCAGTATCCCATAAAGCAAGAAGCTAAAAAACAGGTCAGGGAGATCTTAGATCAACTTGAGTACCAGGGGGTGATTGAAACATGCACCTCTCAAATGAACAATCCTTTGTTTCCTGTCTCCAAGCCAGACAATTCATATCGTCTAGTTTTGGACTACAGACATCTTAATACATGTTGCAAAACTTTTGCAGTACAAAACTCGCATAGTGCAGCCCTAATGAATAACATAGTTAGGAAAAAATACAAAACGACATTAGACATTTCTAATGGTTTCTTTTGTCAAAACATTGCACCAGAAAGCAGATACTTGACCGCTTTCTCCGCATTTGGGTCACAGAAAAAATTCTGTCGACTCCCACAGGGGTTCAAGAACAGCCCAGGACTATTCTCAGCTAGGGTAACAGAGTTACTACAAATATATGATGATGAAGCATTATCTTACGTAGATGATATTTATCTCACAGACGACGACTTGGATACTCACTTGAAAAGAGTGAACACCATTATACTTGGGTTCGCAGAAGAGGGTTACAAATTCAACTTTAAAAAGTCTCGAATTGCCCATCTGACAGTACTATTTTTAGGGTACGAATTATCAAGTGAAGGGAAAAGCCTAGCGGACAACTTCTTAGAGAAGTGCGCTGTACTCCAAGCTCCAAAAACGCTGAAGAATTTACAATCAATACTAGGTTTTCTGAATTTCGGAAGAACTTACATCCTAAATTACGCAGAGAGGGTTAAACCTCTCTACGAACTAATAAAACCTGATTTTAAACAAATCAATTGGACTCAAAAACACACAGAAATTTTGAGATCACTGCAAACAGACATGTTAGCAAAAACTAAATTAGATACACGTGACAACACACGTGATCTTGTAATCCGAGTCATCCCAGGAAGATGCGGATTCACATACCTAACCTCTAATGAGGGAGAAAAGGTACCAATAGCTTACAAATCACATTTGTACACAAAGGCTGAAATAAAATTCAGTTCAACTGAGAAAATTCTAACTGCGGTTCAGACTGCTGTAGCGAAAGAAAGGCCCCTAGCACAAGGTAAACGAATAATAATCGTAACACCCATACCGGCTTTAGAAGCGGTAACTAAAGCAAGCATTCCTAATGCGAAAGCCTTGCATCCGAGATGGATTCAGTGGGTTAATTCTCTTGCTGCAACAGACGTAGTTTACGAATTTGATCCTAACTTAAAAACACAGGAATTTTTACAATATGAATACGAATGTCCTCTGCCAATTGAAATCCTGCCTCTCGAAGAATACGGAAGTATTATATATACTGACGGATCAGCACAACCCGCAGTTGGGGGTAAGCAAGCTTACAGTGCTGCGTGCGCGATTGTTAAAGGTCGCTGGCACAAAGGAAAATTTAGACCATTGGTCACTAAAACACAATCTCTAGGAGATTGCTCGGCTCAACGAGCTGAATTAGTAGCATTTAAGATGGCGCTAGAAAATACCGATCGCGAATTCCCCACACTAATAGTGTGCGATTCTTTTTATTGCGTACAATCTTATAATGAATACTTGCAGAATTGGGTGGAAAATGGTTTCAAAGATGCAAAAGGTGGCACAATAAAGCATAAAATGCTTTGGGAACAGGTAGTTCTTTTACAAAAAGAACTACAAAAGACTCACGTGATACATACACTGAGTCATCAACGTGATGGCGTTCACGTTGCAGGGAATTCATTGGCTGATGAAGCCGCGAAGGCAGCTGTGCAAACGGCTTCCGTAGCTGCGATAACTCGGTCACAAACAAAAATAGACAGCGATGTTCTACAAGCTGTCAGTGCGTCAGTAAAAAATGATAAGAAAACACTCCCAAAAGGCTTTCCTGAAAAGTACTTGTACTTAACGGATACAAATAATGTTCCTTTTGCTCGAATCCCTGGAGTGGGGGATAGAGTAATTCCAAACAGGGAACACAGACTAGGACTAATCAAAGCGGCACACGAAGGGCTTGCTTCTGCACACGCTGGCATTTCCGCAACAATATCACTATTAAAACAGAGATATTGGTGGCCTCGCTTGAGAATACAAACTAAAAAGTATGTATTAGAATGCGACATATGCCAAAGGATAAAAGTATCAACAGTGAAACGACCAGCGCAGACACCCCTTCTCATCTCGGATAAACCATTTGCATGCGTTTACCTGGACCACTGTGGTCCCCTACAAAGGGACGGCAACTATAGATATATCATGGTAGCAGTGGATTCCTGTACGAGGTTCATATGGATGTGGCCCCAGCGCTCGGCTGACGCTAGAACGGTTATAAAAGATTTGCGAGTCTTTATCGGCACATACGCAATTACCACGTTCCATTCTGACCAGGGTCCTGCTTTCAGCTCTCGAGCCTATAAGGAGGCCATGGCTAGCATGGGAATTGGGTTGCGGTATTCTTGTCCATCGCACCCCGAAGGGAATAGTGTGGTAGAAAGAAAAAACCGGGACATAAAGCAATCTATAACAGCGAAGGTATTAGGTTCAGGCGCTGGGTGGGTCAAACATTTAATAAGTGTCCAGACTAGTCTTAACAACATGCCAAGAAATTCTCTAAAAGGTTTCAGCCCATACAAACTATTGTTCGGAATTAGAATGAACGTTCAGGACCTCGATAGTCAGATGTCAGTGGTACAAGAAGAAAAAACGCAGTTTGATGTAAAAGACCGTTTGGCTGTTTTACAGGAACTGAATGAAACAAGAAAATCATTAAGCAACATAAAGTTAAAGCAACAGCCAAATACCACTGACGAGGCACCACCCGCAACAGCCCCAGCAAGGCCTGTCTGGATTCCAAAGATTGGGGATCTAGTCAGAGAAAAGATTGCGGTTAAGAAGGAATTTGGGCCTTCTTACAGAAAAGCAGTACCTGTCCTAGCAGTCACCGGAACAAGATCAGTTGTGCTACCGCCCCTTGCTGGTAAAAAGGAGAACAGAGTCGTGTCCATCGACCTGGTAAAACCACAAGCATGTGGCCTATAATCCACAGTAGGCCCAGTGGACTCCCAAGAAACAACAGAATACCCAAACTTGCAACAATCCAAGAGGTTCAAACTGAAAGACTCATCACATTCGATCAGCCTGCAGTGCACAATGAAGGACTATGCAATAAAGCCATGGAACTCGTGCCTCTTGAAACACAGATTGAAACAGTTCGTCAAGAAACAACACCAGTCTACAATGATGTGGCATCAGAAAGTGCTACCGAGAGACAGATTGAAAGAACAATCCCATCAATTGACAGAACTGCCTCTGGTTATTTCATCAACTTCGACAACTTCTCTGAAGATTTAAATGACCCCGAAGTGATGCCAGAAACAAAAAAGTATTTTAAAGAAAAAGCAACTGAACTCTTTCATCAACTGAAGGAAATCTACCTAATTTCCCCTTGGCTAGAGTTCTGGTTCGGTCTAGGTGTATTTTTCCTCCTGCTTTGGCTCATCATGGTACTGTGTTTGGGAAAATTCATTGAAGGAAAATATATTACAATGGACACAGCAAGTCAGAACATCAACCTAGTCCTGAAACCACACAGATCATCCCACGTGAAGAAAAGAGAACTGTCAACTGTAAATGTCACAGCAATTCCAATACCTGGTGGGGTAGTATGGGAGAAAACAGACTATGAGATCTATGGTCCGGTCGAAATCCTGAAGTATCCTCATCAACTAAAGGTTTCCTTAAGTGACTTTGTGACACCAAGTACATTCTCTGATGATTGGGACTTTAACAGTATTAATGACATGATGTCTGATTTAGTAATGTCAGCTAGATTCACAGATCATGATTATTTACAAGGTTCATCTAGTTATGAGCAGTTATTCTGTTATACCCATTATGGGGATCATTACTTGCATAAATCTGCACAGCCTAGAAATGTTTTTATGTATAATCAATGGGAACATTGTTCTACACCACCTAAAAGCAGTTCTAAAGCATTTTTTGAGAAATTCAAATACTTCTCAGGGTTTAACACCAGTGATGCAGAAACATTTTATTACAAACTGTTAGATAAAACAGGAATGAAAACAATGCTAACAAATTCTAAATTGATATATTCAGAAGCATTTTATGACAAAATGATGACATTTGGTTTTGATTATTGGAAAAATAATATTGAAACGAAAACAATTTGGGGTACAAAAGATTGGCAGGTGCAAGGCATTGAAGCACTATTTAGAACCTGCATGATACCAGAACAAATGTTATTTTTAAATGACACAATACACCAAACATCTTGTCTTGGCCTAGCTAAGATCAAAGACCTTAAAACACCGTCTATACCAAAGCCAATACCAGAAAATGCAACCACGGATATTGAGTTAGACATGTCACAAATTTTACATTTCAACAGAACACATCCTGATTGGAAAAAGTGGTTAATCTGGCCTACAGACACAAATAGCTGTCAAGATAGGTTCCTGAATAAAACACAGGGGTTAAAAATGACCAGATTAGACCCTAGATATTCCCAGAGACAACATCCAGGGATTATAACAACATACAGTGTAGGGAAACTCTGCCTAGAATGGCTAACTACATCCACACTGGCTGAAATTAAGCAACACTTGTCTTTATTAAAAGATGGTGCTGATTTGCGCGATTTCATTCTTGGACCACGCAAACAGCGTCAAAAGCGTTTCATAGCGACCAGTATCTATGCTGCTTACAACGAGGCTTGGAAAGTAAAGCAAATTGAAACTGCCACAATTCCGATAACAGCTTTCCGATTTCATAAATGCCTTGAGTACATACCTGCTGGCCAGTATGAACAATTGGGTAAAGGATATGTTAAATCCGAATGGAAATTACCATACACTCATTCTTGCTATAGTGACAATGACAAAAATGTATTTCTTAGTGGTGACGACTGTAAACATTCACTAAGCGGTATACTTTTGTGTCAGGGTATTAATTTACACGGAGCATGTGACGGAAATTCAAACAACCTTTCATGCCACCAGCTAGTCACACCTGCAACTCAGATAGAGCCCTTCTTTATGCAACTCGCAAACGGGAGTTACATTCTTAGAACGGATCACAGGTGTTGTGCCTCGCGCCCGGAAAAAGTTATCTAGTACAAGTAACGTCCATGGTCAAATGTTGTATGCAAGCATTGTTTCCGAGCAGGCCTCCAGACATAGTGACTCCTCTCTGGCCTCGTCTGAATCTCTATTCTATACGAATTGATACATTAAGCAAAATGAAATCTGTGCTTTTACAGACAACAGTGCCTATAACGTCATCTAAAGAGACGTATGATCTTCTAGTCGCAAGGACGGCTACTGAAGTCCATGACCTTTTATCAACAAATTGCCCCGTGCATTTCGTAGAAATGTTCAGCCAACTCCTTAACATGTCTAGTGCAACAAGCATCCCAGGCATATTTAAGACAGTCTTTACGGGACTGCAAACACCCTTCCAGGCAATTTGGGGAATCTTTCCTAATTTTGTGCACTCCATTTTTGGCGGCATTCCACTATTTTTGGGACTCGTTGCAGGGATTCTATTTTTGACCATCCTGCTACGTTATGGCAAGCCTCGGCTCAGACATAGCTCCCATGGGAATGGAAGAGACAATCCTAGCAATGCGCTACAGGGACAGGATAACTAACGTCCTCGGATTGGCCAGGCTGAGAGATCTAAACATGACCTGTTTCCTTTCATTCAGACCGATATGGCAAAATTGCATTTTACCTGTGCTACGGTGTATGCTTTGCGGCGATGAATGCGTGTTGGACATCTGTCTTTCACTTCCATCAGCAGTACCAATGGACGTCGATACTTTGCTCAGTCCAATAACGGCTCACGCATTGTGTTGTCCCCAGCGGCTACCAATCCTGATGACGGCATTCGTGGAGACTCCTGTACTACAGCCAAGTGGTAACAGTGGAGCGTGTGACAAAAGCAACATCATCCAGGTACAACGTTCTGTGAGCATTGCTCGTCCTGCCTTCGATGACAGCAATCATTCTCACACCTGCCAAGTTACAGCGCTATCTAATTTGGTTGAACTATCACCTTATTTTGTAGACCAATTCTTTGCGAGCCTGTCTGATACGATGTTCTCACCCATAGAGAAACAATAACTTTTGAAAAGCTTTCCGACACACAGCGTTCCCATGAACTCTGAATTCGGCCTTCAGTTTTGATCAACAAAAACTGCCAGGAGCTTTGGAAATCTATTTTTCTTTGAATTGGACACATTTTTTTTAAAATATTGACCCTCTCTTTTTGGCACGAATAATTCTTTGCTTAACGTAAAAACTATTCTTAGAGAACAGAAGCTTCACACTTCTATTTCTAAACACATCTAGAGACATAACAACATTACACCAGCCTCTAGCACACATGTTATTACAATGCATTTTTATGTGATGATTTATCTCGCCTTTCTTCTGTCAGAGATACTTCATGTGTAATTCCTTTTGCATAATCGTTCATTGACTTCATATGCAATAATTTTTTGAATGATTAATATGCTTTAAAAAACGTACAGTACCTAAATTCCATGTATTACAAGTACGCCTATTTCGAATGCATTTATGTATTTTGGGGTGGGCAATGTTACACATGCATCTTATTGCTTAGTTTTAGTAATTTTGATGGACATGAAAACGTGGAGTGGGTGTTGCGTGCTTATCTAGGTTCCTGATCGATACTGTGACCTTATGCCCCTATTCGGCTATAAATCCATTTATTCCCTATATTGGCATAACCGTTCAAGTGCGATTTTCTGAAAAGTCATCTCTGGCCTCACACGAACAGAGCCACATTCCAGCATGACTCTCTGCTACTTCCTTTGCGACCAATTAGTGCAATGACAGAGCAGCAGTCACTATCTGATATTCCTAGATAACACTCCGAGTTCTTCAACAAGATAAAAACTCAGCAAACCTGGAAATCCCCGCTTGCTATGTTTTGATTAGTAATGGAACTCTAATGAGCAACTGATAACTGTCACTTCCTAGTGACATCTTTAATTGACGTCTTATGTCCAGCAAACTTGCGTCAAACCCGGCACCTGTCAGGTATAAATATTACCAACGTTGCCTTAAGCAATGAGTGAGATACGAGCTGCGAGTTCGTTCCCTGTTGCTGATGCCAGCTGCCTGCATGACCCTGTGTTGGTAAAAACTAGCACTCTGTCGCTGCAGCCTGCTATCCTGTGGTGGTGAAGCTGCTGATTACCATTATCGCCGCTACAGCGCGAACTATGGTGCAGTACGCTTGAGGAGCCGAGCAGCCGTCCTCTGCGAAGACATCCAGCCCAGCTGCCCGCGGACGCTGTCACCCCTCCTTCCTCGACGCGCTGAGAGAAGCCGCTGCATTTCTCGTGCAGAGAAATCCAGTCCCGGCGCTTCCGGTTTACCCTCGCGGGTGACTGGGATATCGAGAGAGACCCCTGAAGGAGATACCAATCCTCCATCATTCTATTCAGAGGTATGGTGTTGACTAAACCCTTAGACGAGAATTCTTGAAACAAACCTTGGCAAAACCAACTTAACTTAAAGCTACTTACTTGCTCCCCTTTCACGTGTTAGGCTTAGGTCAGGCACACTGGGGTAGGCTTAGTTAGAAGCACCAGTTGAGTATGTTAGCCTAATGTATATATGACTGTATATATGTTTTATTACTTTTAAACCATTGTATGGCTAAGAAACCATATCAATGCTTTTACAGTTCTATTTCGCAATACTTATCTTACTGTACGTACTTTTTATAATAACAATTATTGCAATTGTGGCAATACATTTCTCTTGTACGAGAAGAAAGACTGTTCAATAAATGTTAACCCTTTATTGATACACGCCCGTCTCTCTATTCTCTACATACCGTGAAAGTAAACTGCACTAGACTGACTGAGTGAAATCTATGTCTATTGTTTCACACGACCCTAGAGATTGACTCTTGATCTGAGGAGCAAAGTTGTCATGTTGCACGGTTGTTGGAAAACTGAATCCCTTCTTGTCTGTGCCAAGGAAGCTGATCACTTCCTATGCAGAGAAGAAAGTTTCCAGTGACCTCTGAGCTAGTTGGTAACACAACCCAATTAAGTTTAGCATAGTCAGTGGAGGCCTGGAATATCCGCAGTTCCACGTCGATACTACTGTTTATTTTATTCCAATGCGCAGGGCCTAGTGGGAAACTAGGAACTACACTACACCGCAGGACTAGACAAGGATAGCCATGGTCCTCGATTTTATTTGATGTGGAACCAATAGCTTGCATGCCTAAGAGGGATGCCTTAATTAGGGGTCTGAACTGGGGAAACATGTAGAACTCCAGAGCATCTCTCCATGAAGATTACCTTCTGCTCTATTTGACAAATCCAAAAGTGACAAGGTACTTGAAGTGTTCTGACTATTTGGAGACTATTCGTGGTTCAGCATCAATTCGCAGAAATCCATCATGTACCCTATGGTGTAATGGACCCCAGTGGCAGATTTTCACTGGACAGAGCAGGCCCCAATATCTGATTTCCAGTACTTGGGGAATGTATATTATGAGTGACACTGACGAATGTCACAGACATAGTTTACTGGCGGCAGTGAAACGCTTCAGCGTAGATATGGCACATAGGTGGTGACCTACTATTGATGTTGGGGATGGAGCGATGTATAAAATGATGTCCCTGCCAAGATTCCTTTACATATTACAGAATGTGCCCTTCTGGGTACTGCCCGCTTTCTTTAATGGAGATTGAGGAAGGAGCCTTGTGACTGTTGCCACCTTTGCTCAATAAGGGATGTTAATGGGGGATTGCACTCATTGACATAATCAAGTACTTCTGTCCAGCCCTGCTAGTGGTTTTAAACAACTGAGCATTCCCCACCCAGGAAGACCATGCATTACGAATTGTCTGAGCGGTATTAGGAACTAGAGGGTACTCAGCCTCCACGCACATTTATTTATTTATTTATTTTTTGCATTTGTAATGCGCACAGATACCCACAAAGGGTTTCCCGGCGCCAGGACTACGAAACCAGCAACACAGAAAGCGAAACGTCTAGAGGCCACAATTAATTATTTGTTGAAAAGCCAGGTTTTAATGCTTTTCTTAAAGCTGGCGAAGTTTTCCTCCTTACGTAGAGCTGGGGGAAGGGAGTTCCAGAGGACAGGTCCCAGATAAGAGAAGGATCTCCCTCCCATTCTGGCCAGTTTAAATCTGGGCACCACAAAGTTTGCTGCATTTGAGGAACGAAGGTTACGTGCAGGAGAGTAGGGCCTAACTAGTTTTTGCAAATACCTTGGTGCGGTTCCTGCCTTTATTTTAAACATATAGCTCAGGGCTTTGAACCGAACCTGGTTCTCTACCCTGAGCCAGTGCAGGTCCTTGAGGTGCTTAGAAATCCTTGCTGTCCTGGGGATTTTACACAGCAACCTGGCCTGAGTTTACAAGGATGGCGAGTCTGGCCTGACAAGCAACCAAACACATGGCGAGCTGGCAGGGTCATCATAAGGGGTACTCCTTTATCAGATACTCAAACTTGGAAGGAATTGAAATCTCTCCAGGGCTTTTGGAAGTGGGATACAATAGGGATATATAAAGTTGGGGAAGTTTGGGGGATGATTGAAAGGACAACTAATGAGTAATTTAGGGAGGAGTATGCGCAGGATGAAACTCAGGCATCAAATATGCGCAAGTGAAACACTCTTTGGAGCGATAAAACGGAATCAGGACTGACATCCACGATTATTCCCCAATAGAATGTAGGGTGCAGATGGAACCATTTGGACACAAGGCAATTTCAGAAATCTACCACACATTGATTAACAACTTCCCCTACATACTAGATCCAATGAAGATCAAGATCAAACTAGACTTGGGTGCCCTGGATGACTCACACTGGGAGGACACCTTTTGGGGAACCAGCAAGGTATCCTTAGGGGCTGGCTTATGGCGACACAGATAAAGTTCTTCCACTGCATACACCGTACCAGAAAGCAGCTCCGACTGCTTGGTTATACCCAACTGAACACATGCCTGAGGGGTTGTGGCATTGTCTAAGCATTCCTCCACATGTGGTGGGACTGGCCAAAGGTGAGTGAGTTTTGAAGGAAAGTAAGTGGGCGATCAACTTTTAGGGGTCTCTGAGATCTGTGTAGAGGGGAATGGTGGGATCATGCTGCAGGGAGACCACCCACCACCAAGATACTAAAAATTGCTATGTGGCACTAATCTAGTGGTGGCTAAATCGGACACAGCCAGACTGTGAAGAAGCAAAGTTACGCCCAAGTTTGTGAATTGGTTTAGGAGTAAGAACTGGGGCATGACTACAGAGAAAAGAGATACAAGCGTATAAGATTCCCACATAAAATGATGAAAATACCAGGTGGATGGTTGGATTGCCATGAGGTCAGAAGAGGCTGGTGACAGGCAGTGCTTATAAAGCAACAGGAGTTCCCATTGAGCCATTGTCTTAGGTATAACTGTATGCCAATGCCAGAACTTGATGTACTGTGTATGGGACATATATGCGCCAGAGAGTCCTGTTCCCAAGTTGCCGGGCTTGACTGACTCTGTGCCTGCTTTGGCATGTTGAGGGTGTAGACACTTGGATGAAAGTAGTTTTAAGTGATACTGTGTGGTGCAAAAGATGCTGGCTGTTTTCTTTTCTGTGTATTCCTTTACACAAAAAAAGCAAAACATTTTTATAAAAAAACATTCACGAGTATAACAGATCATGCACACAATTTGATAAGCGCCTTCCCAACAAATATATCTAGAAAATGTACTTTATGTTAAATGAACACAAAAAGTGGAAAGGGTAAGAATGGGAAACCAATATGATCAAAGGACCACTCTGCTTTATTCAAAATTCTGTAGTTATAAGTAAACATCTGCTACTTTCTGGGCATGAGGCCGGTACATTTTTGTGGAATAATGACTTGTGGATTTATTTAAAAATATTGAGTTTGAATATAGAAATGAAGATAGACAGGTAAAGTATGGAATGGAAAAAATATGATTAAGTCAATCCGGAGTATGCATCATAGTAAGTTTTGGTCATTGGTTGCCAGAGTATGTTCTAGTCTGGGTTTCAAGCCAGATAGGTCAAAAAGAGGCATTCGGTTGAACATATAAATAATGTTTATGGGTTGAATCAAGAATATATACCAAATATAAGAAGGTGTTGCTAGCACCAGCGATAAGGGTCAGAGAAGTGGATGTTCAAGAGACTACAAACTGATTAGACAGGTGAGGTTCTTTAGAGCCTTGGGCCTGAATGCCCTGTTGATTGCAGTGCTGAAGCAGAGCACTAATTTTAGGGCTAATGACACAATCCTATTATTTTAAAAAGTGACACCTACTCTAATAGTAAGTCTATCCTGGAAGCGTAGTCACCTGGTCCCTATTCACTAGAAACACCCAAATAAATCCCTGTCATTATAGGTCAATAGCACTGTTAGCTTGCAAAGAGCATTATTATGCTTATCTGATTCCACCTCATTGGGCTGATTAGGTAGAATATTCTATCAATCGAATAGCTTGGCTGTCAGGAATAGGTGTAACTCTAAAGCGGCAGGCAAGGATACGGCTTTGATGCAGCTGTCGGAAAAGCAGTGAGAATGGGGTTCCACTAAGACAGCTGCATAGTCGACTAGTCCCCAGTGTTTCATCAAGTTAGTTTACAATTGCTATGGCTAAAGCTTCTGGTAGCGACTATTAGACTTCTCCTCAACCTTGGCCACTCTCACGTCTTCACCAACATTCATTCAAGATCTGGATGTGTTCGACCTGACCTGGTGGGCATGTAGACGTTGTGACATCAGCTAGAAACAGATAAGCATGACAACTATCTGACTATGAACACGAAAAAAGTAAAATACTAACATTAGTGTGGAATTAAACTAATTTCAGTAGGGGAGGTCGTCAAAGAATACTTTTAGGTAGTTGTACTCTTCAAGCCTCCCTTGAACTCAACACCAAAATAACAGTGGTTGAATGATAAAATGACGTCCACATTTGTATAAGGAATTACGATTTACAATGGCTCAGTCAATTACAATCTTAACAAAATTGAAAGCAAAGCTCTTTGCCGCAATTGAATTCTGAGGGACTCTACTACACAATGATTTGTTAGGTTAGAGTTGAGTACAGGGTCAGCAGCCGCTATGGCGATAGAGCATACTTTGTTTATTTTATGAGTTTGAAAAGAATAACCAGAGGCTTCCCTGACTCAGTTTCTTCGATGAACTCTGTTGAGTTGATCAATAATCAATATCTGTTATATGTCAACAGCGCCAAGAAACTCCTCAAGAGTGAGCGTGTGCTAGCCAAATACACCTTTTAAGATATGTTATACCAACTAATATTTTAATTTTTGCCTTGATGGCCCGACAGCATCTCTTTAGTTGAACGGTAATTTGGGCATGGATTAGAAAAGATTATCTTCAGTACTTTGACCTTTGACTATCAGGCTGGTGCTCTTATTTTAACAGTAAATTCTACAGATTAAAAGTCCTTCTTAGAACTTTAATTCATCATGAATTGCAAAGCTAACAATTTCCGACTGTTAATGCTAAATTAGTATATAGCTCTTGTGTGCATATGTATGTGTGCATCAATATGGCTTTAGGCTCTGTATGAAGATGTACCTGTAAACATATGCATGGATGCGTAGGCACATGTATGTGTGTATATGAAAAATGTATGTATACACGTGTGTGTGTGTGTGTAAATGCATATATATTTTTTTTAAATGATAGGTGAATGTATGTTTATGCATTAATGCATAAGCAAGCCACAGCATATATATGAGACATGTATGTAGATGAGATTCTGTATAGAGGTTTATGCTTTGGTATGATGATACAAATATGTAAGAACAAGCAATTATGATTTTAGAACAGGTACCTTTATACAAAAGTATAACAATGAACGTTGAAAATTATAAAAATAGGGTTCAGGCTTTGTATCAGGAAGTAACTGCAAGTGCATGTATGTGAATGTATATATATATATATATATGTATATATATATATATATATATATATATATATATATATATATATATATATATATATATATATATATATATATATATAAATATATATATATATATATGTGTATATATATGTCTTAGTATGTAGATGTGTCTGTATATGGGTTTAAGCTTCTTATTTATTTTATTTATTAATTTATTAATGAGCATGAATCATCCTCAAAGGTATATCTTGGCGCAGCGGAATCAGAAAAATGCAGAGCAAGGAACTAGAGTGATTGAATTAATTCAGTTTTTTAATAATTTTCAAAAACTGTGAAGAAAGGTGCATTCTCGAAGGTGTAGGGGAAGTTCGTCCCAAAGATGGGGTGCCAAGAAAGAGAAAGCACGACCCCCTGAGCATGTTTTCTTAATGCGTGGTACCATAAGGAGAGACTTATTGGCAGATCTCAACGCTCTTATAGGCCGATAAAGAATACGTTTTTCCTTCAAGTAGCTAGGTCCCTTTCCATTAAGTGCTTTGTGCAGTAGACAATAGATCTTGAAAGTAATCCGCTTCCGCAGTGGCAACCAGTGTAGTGCATGTAGTAGAGGGACAGAGGCTGATCTTGCTGGAAGGTTGTGAATTTGACGGGCCGCTGAATTCTAGACTACCTGGAGCTTGTCCAGGAGGGATTTGTTTACAGCAGCCAGGAGTGCATTTCCATAGTCCAGGTGACTGATCACCAGTGCCTGGACTAGGGTCTTAAATACTGCCCTTGGGAGCATTGGAAAGACTCTTCTTAGTAGTCTCATAACATGGAAACAGGAGCCAGTAATGGAAGTCACTTGGTCTTTCATGATAAGCTACTGGTCAAGTTTTATGCCCAGATTCTTCACAGAAGATTTTGGAACAGGTGGTGGTCCTAATTCCGGCCACCACTCGGGAGACCATAACCGTTAAGCAGCCCCGAAAAGCATAATTTCAGGTTTCCCATCATTTTGTTGGAGAGAGTTAGCAGCCATCCATGCTGTAATAGCTTTCATACCAGCAGTGAAATGCCTACTCGATTCAGACAGATCTTTGTCAAAGGCTAACAGAAGTTGGGTATCATCCGCGTAGGAAATAGGCGTGAAGCCATACGCTCCTATGATGTTTGCAATAGGAGTGACATATATGTTGAACAGAGTAGGGCTCCAACAAGAGCCCTGGGGCATTCCTTTATTTATCACCATGGGACGTGACCGAAAAGGTCCAAAATTAATAGCCTGAGTACAGTCAGACATATAGTTTCTGAACCATTGTAGCACCAGGCCCTGGATACCTATCTCCTCCAATCTCCATATCAATATAGGATAAGATATGGTATCGAAGACCACAGAGAGGTCTGGCAGCACCAGCATAGATGGCAGATTTTTGTCCTGACAGTTTCTGATATGGTCTGTGACAGCCAAGAGAGCAGTCTCAGTGCTGTGCATAGGTCTGAAGCCTGCCTGAGATGAATCAAGGATCTTGTTAGACTCAAGATGGTTCATCAGTTGTTTGTTGATGTTACTCTCTATTATTTTGCTAGCCCAGCGAAGAAGTGATATAGGACGATACTTGGAAACATCTGTAGTAAGGGTGGGCGTAGTTCGCGTAGTAGCGCTACGCGAAGCTACGCGAAGTGCACTTCGCACTACGCGAACTTCACGTAGCACTACGCGAGCTGCGTAGTAGCATGTTCGCACTGTGCAAGATGCGTTTTCAATGATTGCACAGTGCGGACAAGCATCCGGCACTGTGCAATCATTGAAAACGGCATCTTGCACAGTGCGAGCTGTAGTTTTCTGCTGCTCGAGTAGATAATTACTCGAGCTGCAGCTTTCTCAACGCGAACTGGTAGTTTCTCATTGAGAGCGGTCGCGAGCATGCCTAACCACTCACAATGAGAAACCTTACCTCCCTGCGTTGAGAATCTCGCCGGGATGTAATTTTGCTTGCTCGCGGTCGCGAACATGACGTTCAGGACCGCGAACAAGCAAAAAAAGAGCGCTGCACTACGCTACGCTGCACTACGCATGTTCGCACTGTGCTACGTGCAGCTCGCGTAGTGCGAAGTTGCACAAACTTCGCAAACTCCGCGAGCGTAGCGTAGTGCTTCGCCCAGGCCTAATCTGTAGTGGGAAGGTTACTTTTTTCCGGGATCCGGATAACCTGAGCAGCTTTCCACTCTGTGGACGTACGCATGTGCTCAAAGAAAGTGCTCTTGGCATGATAATACCTATATGTCAGAGTATATAAATATGATTAAAGTAATGGTACCTACAAAGGTATAACAATATATTTAGATAAAAAAATAGTCTATATAGATTTATGCCCAACATATATATCTATGTCTGCCAATATTAATAATATTACTTGTATCTACATATGGACATATAGGTTTGTGTATAGTGATTTATGCCTTGAACAGAACTATTACTAAATCTCACATTACTATATGACATATAATGTGTATAGGTCAGTACCTATATATGTATATATTTAGGTGTGTCTGTATGTCTACATATATTGATTAGTTATTAAAAAGAAAATCTTGAACCGCTTCATGTCCCTCCACTCTGACTCATCCCAAACCAGTCTGAGTAAATTGGACTCCCAAACATCCTTCCAGACTCTTGCCTCATCCCTTTCAACTGATCCAGGTTATATGCGCACATGTCCACTACTTCCAATGCCATCTCACATGTGCCATTGACTAACCACCTGAATTTATCTATCCTTATTCAAAATACCTGAGTAAATGCATGGGATTGCAAGAGCACAGCTTAACAAATTTACTACAACGAATCCTACAAGAGAAAATTAATCATATATTACTAATCCATTACCTATTTACATCTAAACTTGGGCTCCGGAGTAGTATGCTACTTGCAGCAAAATGCATCAATGCCTCATCAGGGAGTAAACTTTTTATAGAAACAACTCGACATCGTTTGTTTAAAACCTATATGCTTTAGATATAATATATCACTGTTCAAGATCTAATAATGTTTTTAAGATCGCCGACTAATTAATCTGTTTGCAATAACGTTTAATTTTTGTTGAATCTTTTTTAAATTATTTTAAAACAAATATTATGATTGGTTTGTAATGAATATTATGTTTTGTAATATTGTTAATCTTATCCCTTTTGTTGATCTCTTTAGTGGTCTAAATCAAATA
The DNA here is from genome assembly GCF_964263255.1 of Lissotriton vulgaris. Classification (NCBI taxonomy): domain Eukaryota; kingdom Metazoa; phylum Chordata; class Amphibia; order Caudata; family Salamandridae; genus Lissotriton; species Lissotriton vulgaris. Next base: position 1,667,029,429 of record NC_141695.1, read on the forward strand.
AAAACTTTTTCATGTTTCACTGTGATCATATTATTTTTTAAACATATACTGATAAAGCATAGATATACGTAAGTTATTCCATAAAAGTTGCTGACTGAAAAAGGTAATAAAGACTAAACGTAACCAAAATGATACAACACCAGCAGATTCAGAAGTCAGCTCTCTGAGCCTTCCTCTTTGGCACTTACATTGACTAACTTGCCACCTTTACTTGTTGATACAAATGAAGTCAGCCACATACCAAGATGGCTGCCACAGAAAAGTCAGACCATCTTCCAGGCTCATAGAACATGCCAGAATGGCTGCTATGCAGGCAGAGATAGATAAATAAAGGCTTCTTAGGCCAGAATGGATCGCATTGTAATTACACTATTTCTATCCACTGCCTGTTAATTATTTCAGAATTCAGATGCTTTGTTACTTTTCCAGGATTTAAGACCTTGGAGTGAATGTAACATGTGAGTTTTTGCATTTCTCTAGAAATTCTTTTCACCCCGGGTTGGACTTTATGGAAAGCAAAATCAGCCCTGGGTAAAATGTCCGACAGAAATCTCAACTCTGCAGCAGTTCACAGTTTCAATGTAAATTTTATTTTTTTGTAGTTCTGTGTTGCTAAAGTCGAAGGGGCAGATTTACAATAACTGGCGCATCCATGCCTATCAGCAGGGATGCGCCAGTTATTGTGCGCCGCGGCTCCGCCACTATGGATGCGCCGCATTAACAAAGCAAGCGCAACGCAGCTCCAGCAATGCTCTGGGGAGCTCTATCTTCACAATGCTGCATCAATCATTGCGCCTGCTTCAAGCAGGCGCAGGGTTTTGACGCAGCATGGGCTCAAAAGTAACTGAGTGAAATCTTGTAGATTTCACTCAGCCACTTTTAGGAGGCGTTCCTGCGCCGGAAACCCCCCCCCCACTGCGCAGGAACGCCTACTACTGGCGCAGGGCTTTACAACGTGACGCATCTCCCAGATACGTCACATTGTAAATACCCCGCACCATGGCGCATCTTTTGCGCTGCCGCAGCGTCACAAAAGTGATGCAATGACGGGGTAAAAGAGGCGCAAGAGGCTTGTAAATCTGCCCCAACGTGCTTTACATGAGCACCAACAAGGACATCTTAAATTATGTTTTGGTAGGCACGGAGGATGAAGTGATTTGTCCAGAAACAGGATGTAGAGCCAACGCTGAGACTCAAACCAGCTTCCTTAGCACCAAAGTTGGTAGCTCTAACCATTAAGCCACAACTTCTTAGCGAGAAGTAAAGCATTTTCAATATTATATAAAACAAAGCCATAGTTGTATGTATGCATGTATTATATTTATCTTATGCAACTAGCAACCTTTGACAAAGCCAATAGTACTGGCTTGTTGTAGGTATAATTTTACTTATGTGGCGGCAATAACAGAAGCAGCAAAAAAACAGTCGGGCGGCACGATATGCTGAGCACTGATTTTTAGCATAAATGTTTTGAGACACACCCTTAATAATATTGGCCACGCCTCTCTTTCAGAGACCCGCCCTCAGTTTTTTCATACCACGTAAAGCCCTGCATAACAGCAATAGTTTAACTAATATCTGAAATCCTATGCCGCTGTCAATAACATGCTGAGTTACTTCAAGTTTCTGGGAATGAACCCTGCATTCAGACAACTCACTCCTCATTCTTGCCCTTCACTTTAACGCTCACCCTGCACTCACAGCGATCACAATGCACTCACACTGATCACCCTGCATTCACACTATTCGCCTGCACTCACAGTGACCACACTGCACTGCCGCTTGCCATGAACTCACACTGTTCACCCTCCACTCACAGTGATCACTGCACTCAAAATGCACTTGTGCTGTTCACCCTGTACCTCACCTTGCAGTCACATGAGCACACTACTCACCCTGCACTCATGTGACACTTCACTCACCTGTCCCCCTCACTGCTCAATCTGCAATCTCACTCAAACAAGACCCTGCATTCATTTGTCCCACTCTGCACTTACATCCGCACCCAAATTCATATAGTCACCTCACTCACCCTGCAGTCACTCCTCTTACCCTACTCTCACACTGTCGCATTGCTCACTCGCATGGGCACTCCTGCCACCCACTCAGCGCAGAGAGTTAATGTGCCTGCTACAAAGAACGTGTACCATGCAGATCACAGAACTGGGTGTGCGTTAACTATGAGTAGCGCTATACAAAAATGAAATGTTTGTCAGAAAGGTGCTATAGAGAGATGAGGTGCATTGTTGGTGAGAGGTACTGAGGGAATTCGTGGAGAAGGAGGAAATGGGGGAGGGGTGCCAAAAACGACTGTTGCACCTGTGTGCGACCAGTGCTAGGGCCAGCCCTGGTTGGGTGAATGTATACATGGATGGTTGTGTAATTGGGTGGAGTAACTGAGAGGTAATTGCAAGGGGGATGGATGGGTGGCCGATTGAGTGGGGCGAATGAACAGCTGATTGTAAGAAAGTTTCAATGAATTAACAGATGGGTGGGTGGATGGACGGGTAAACATGTGAGGGAGGAAGGAAGAATGGACAGACTGCTCGATAGTTTTGAAAGGACGGCTGATTAGATGGATGAATGTATGCATGCACTGAAAGGTGATTTTATGAATGAGTGTATGGGTCAGCCTGCAACAGCCTCGGTGCTGTATGCGCCCTCTGTGTTCTCTCGGTCCGAGTTGGCAGAACATCCGCCTGCATTACCCGAAGACACGTGCGAGAAGAGATGCCTGCACGCTTCAAAAATTAATAAATAGTTGTTATTGATCAGCATTTGTATAGCGCGCACCGAGCAGCCTTGCATTGGGGAGGCGTCGCGGCGCCTTCTTTGGGAACGCACTGAGCGCTTTCATTTGGATGAACAGCGCTGCGTTCTAATGGGGATCCATGCAAATTCACAGCCGGAGACGAGGCGCGCTGACAAGCGCTGCTTTGTCCCGGAAGTCATGAAAGAGGCCAATCATTGTAATGCTGCACGATGAGTGCGCGTGGCGGGCCCGCCGTGCGCTCGAGGCCTCGGAACACTGGGGCGATTCTACTTCTAGCTCCACTTCCTCGTTTCCGCTGCTTGGGGAGATAACGTGCACAGACCAACAAGGAAGTGACTGGCATCTCAGAAAATAATATTTAGTTCTGCACATTCGCCCGTTGTATAGGAACACAATCTATTTTAATACAATTTAAAGGGGCGTTCAAGTTCTCCGATGACAAACTTTGCAGTTCCCTATGCCAATGGTACTAAAGGGATCCACCTCATAAAGATAAAACGGGGAGCCAGTCCTGCCAGGGTTGGCACATGTGACATACGAGGTGCCCATAGACGTACAGGTAAAATGACAGATGAGGAACCCTGGATCACTGCTGTCATGCACCTGCAGGGGCGTGTCACTCACCTGCGGGGGCGTGGCTGGAGAGTCATTCACCCGCGGGGGCGTGGCTGGCATGACACTCACCCGCGGGTGCGTGGCTGGCATGACACTCACCTACGGGGGTGTGGCTGGCGTGTCACTCACCTACGGGGCGTGACTGGCGTGTCACTCACCTGTGAGTCGTGGTTAGTGTACCTTCCCAAGTCCTGGACCGCAAATTGCAGGGATGCGAAAGAAGTAGGCTGGGTCCTCTAGTAGAAAAGACCCGAGGACAATCCCGCTGAGGTCCCAGGAGAAACACTGCTGGGGGGGGGGGGGGGGTGTTCTTTGAATCCTCGGAGTGAGGGGGTCGAGTCTCATGTGCTTTGGATATGGAGGAGATATGGGTTTCCTCTGTTTTGGTTCCAGGGGTGTGCCTTAGACTTAGGGTGGTCTAGGTTTCCTCCGTTGCGGATCTTTGGGGGTCTGGGTCTCCTCTGTGGGGGGTTGCCTCAACTGCTTTAGATCCCTAGAATTCTAGCCTCCTCGGTTTTAGGTCCCAAGTGGGCTCAGGTCTCCTCTGTTTTAGGTCCTGAGTGTCCTCAATTTTGGGTCTTCAGGGGGCGAGGTCTACTCTGTTTGAGGTCCAGACGCAGACCAGGTCTCCACTGTTTTTAGGTTCTGGGGGGCTTGCGCCTCCTCTATTTCAGGCCCGGGGAAGGGCTATTCCTCTGTTTTAAGTCGTTGGGACGGCTGAGCCTCCACTCTCCACTCTCCATGGGTCCTAGGCGTCCTCCATTTTACGTCTTGAAGGGCCTGAGTCACCACTATTTTAGGACCTGAGGGGCCTGGCCGTCCTCTGTTTTGATTCTTGTTTTGGGGGCCTCTACCTGGTCTGTTTCACGCCGTGGAGTGCGCCCGAGTCTCTGCTCTTTGGGTGTCCTCTGTTTTTGGTCCTGAGGGGACCCAGGTCGCCTCTATTTTAGGCCCCAAGGGGGAGGTCTCTTTTGCTTTAAGTCCTGAGGCGGGGAGCCTCGGTCTATTCTGAGTTCCTGAGGGACACTGAGTCGCCTCTGTTTTGTAGGTTCTAGAGGGATCTAGGCCACTTCTGTTCCAGGTCTGAGGAGTCCTGGGGCTTCTCTGACTTCAGTCCTGAGGTCCCTGGCACTCTTCTACCTTGGGTCGCGAGGGCGGCTGGTCTCTTCTGTTTTATTCCTGGAGTGTTTGTTGGTCTCTCGGTTTTGGCTCCTAGGATGGTCTTGTTCTCCTCTGTTGTGGTTCCTCAGCTCCGCGTTGACTCCTGATGGGAGAAGAGAATGGGCTGGTCCCCTCTGGCCTGGTCCGGCTCTCCTCCGCTTTGCTTGCTGGGGCAGGTAGGCCGGAGCCTTCGCTTCGCCTCCAGCGAGGGTCTGGGTCCTCAGTTCTTTGGTGTCTGGTGTGGCCCACCTGTGTCCACTCCTCAAGTTTACCCTCTCTGGGTGTCACTTCTCCTTTTCACCAAAGTTAAGCCTGGCGGACCAGAGACCAACCTGGATGTGCTCCTGGACCGTGCACCCCAAGGTCATCACTGCACCCCCTGCTCACTGACAGCCCAGACCACTAGGAGGGCGGGGCCACAAATTGATGGAGCATCCCTTCCCCAACATCCGCAGTGACTCCCAGGGCCGACACACCAAAAATAACAGCACTGACAGATGAGACCAGCCACCAGCCCCTTTCACAGACTCCACCCACCACACAGGCTGCATCCGCCGCTCACCACAACCACACGCGCGCTGCCCGGGACCTCTCTGCACACGGCAGCGCCCTAATCTCAAACTTACCGGCGCCAACCCCGCTGCCCTCCAGGAAATACCAATTTTCCCGTACATGCAAGCAACAGGCACAACTTCGATAAAAGCAAGCACGTACCAAGATAATGGGAGGCCTGGATCCGAGAGGGGCCCACCTGATCCTGCAGGCAGTCTTCTTTCAAGCTTTCGGGACAGAGCACCCCTCTGTGGGAAGTGGACCAGCCCTGGGGATGGCGCGCGTGTCCTGGGTGCTAGCTGGGCCCGTCTGCGCCCCGGAGTCCCTCAGCCCTACCTGACAGTCTGAAAATAAAGAAGTCTTCGTCCAGCGCAGTCACTTCTCTAATTCCGTGAAATGCCGCTGTATGCAAATCTCCGGGCTGTGTACGAGCTCTGCCGTCCTTCCTCTAATGCGAGCGCCCCGAACCCCGCTCTGTGACCTACCCTCTCCGGCAGAGTAAACTCTCCTTTTCTCTTATATCCCGCCCGCCGTTATTTGTGGCTCCGCTGTGCACAACAAGCTCACCAACACACATAAACCGAACAACGACACTGCACAAATACACAACAAGACACAAGCAAACACAGGCACATACATCTACACAGAAAGACACAAGCAAACACAGGCACATAAAACTACACAAAAAGACACAAGCAAACACAGGCACATACAACTACACAGAAAGACACAAGCAAACAAAGGCGCATACATCTACACAGAAAAGCACAATCAAACACAGGCACATACAACTACACAGAAAGGCACAAGCAAACACAAGCACATACAACTACACAGAAATGCACAAGCAAACACAGGCACATAAAACTACACAGAAAGACACAGGCACATAAAACTACACAGAAAGACACAGGCACATAAAACTACACAAAAAGGCACAGGCAAACAGACATAAAACTACACAGAAATGCACAAGCAACACAGGCACATACAACTACACAGAAAGGCACAAGCAAACACAGGCACATAAAACTGCACAGAAAGGCACAAGCAAACACAGGCACATAAAACACACCTCAGAAAACACGCAAAAGCAAACACAGGCACATAAAACACACCTCAGAAAACACGCAAAAGCAAACACAGGCACATAAAACACCGCACAAAAGACGCAAAACACTGCACAAGACACTAATACAGAAAGGTACAAGCAAATACGCATATAAAACACACCACATATGACGCGCAAGCACAGAGGCGCTTCCATGCAGCAGGCCCGGTTATAGCGGGGGGGGGGGGGGGGGGGGGGGGGCAGGTGGGCCAAAACATGACATTTGGCCCACCCAGTCAGGGCCGAAGCGGGCACGGAGAAGGCACCTGTTAAGTGCTTCCTCCATGTCAACGTCTGAACATTGGGATATATTTTTACTGACTTCACTTTCATTATCGGTCACCTGTCAGTACATGTAGAAAACATGTTAAAGCACATTATTTGTATGATTAGTTTTCTAAGTATTTACTGATAAGGGGAGAAAATACTGGCTTAGATGATTTTCCCTATTTTTGTACTGTCTGGAAAATTAAAATACTAGACACGGTGGTAAAAAAAACACGCAGGTGGGAACCCCTAGCTGGTCTCTCTCTACAACCTGCAATTGAGCGGTGTGTGGTGGGGCGAGAGGTGGGCGAGCCAACAAATTAACAGGGAGAGCCAAGCCAGAGCAAAGCTTCGGGTCAGGCTTGGCTCTGAGAACGATGCTCTGGCTTGGCTCTTACAGTCACATGCATCAAGCTAAAAAATAGTCGCAAACGGGCAGATTCTCAAAATCTTGCTGTTTGCGACCGGTATTTTTGCATTTGGAAAGCATCATCCCAAATGCAAAAATCGCAATTTAAGGAATCTCTAAATTGAGATTCCTTAAATTGCGATTTCATTTAAGGAATCCCAAATTGAAATTCCTTAAATGCAATGCATCAAAGTAAAAAAATTAGTGATTTCGCTAATAGGAGTAGCAAATTACCATGAAGTTCAACTTCATGGTAATTTGCAAAAACTTTGAAAAATGCACTTCAGTGCATTTTTCAAAGTTTCATGTTCCGCACACACATGCCCTAAGGGCATGTGTGTGTGCAACATATGTGCACAGATCAATTTCAGGGGTGCAACAGGGTGTCCTTTGGACAGCCCTGCACCCGTGTAATTGCATTCTCAATTTGCGAATCGCTAATTGCGATTCGCAAATTGAGAATGTCTTCCCATTCATTCCTATGGGCCTCTAGGCCCATAGGAATGAATGGGAGGTATTCCTTAATTGCGACTCGCAATTTGCGAGTCGCAATTAAGGAATATTAAGAAATCGCAATTTTATTAGCGATTTCTTCATGCATAGCCTTTTGCTATTCCTTATTAGCGCATCCTTATTTTTCGCTAATAAGGAATCGCTAATGGCATTGTTGATTCATGTGGGCCTTAGAGCCCATGCACGAGCCGAGCCCTGAAAATGTTTGCTATGTACACCATACAACAAAATCGCGTAAAATATGATAAAGCCTCTTCAAAATTCAAAAAAGTGCATTTCTTTAACACGTGGAAGCTTTGTCATTAATCTGTCACCTCACAGTACTTCTCAAAGGCGATAGCTTTCAAACATGAACTTGCATTCATTGCTGCTCCGGTTCTCACACTGGTGTCAGTGCCCTTAGTGAATCAAGAGGCAAGAGAGTTGTCACGTGAACCCTGTATGTGGCCCAGATAATTACAGAACAGTTAGTCTATTCAATCAAACACAATAGGTTTTTGTATAGCTGGTTTTCTGTTTCACGTATTTGAATGTGCTTTCATGTGCAAATATGAAGAAAAACAAGTTGTGCTGAAATAAACTATTTGCTGAAGGTCACACAATTTAAGCGGGGAATCTACAATTTGTCCTGTTTTTATGGTTTCACTTTCAACAAATCAGCCACTTAACTGCTGTATATTTGTTTCTCCTTTTTATGTTAATGCTTTGTTTTTACCTCTTAGTGCAGTTTTCTGCATTTTTTATGTAGTGTGAACTCGACCTGGATGTATTGCAGCGCTTTGCATAAACACCATATTTACAGTACAGAAGGTCACGTTAATTTCATTTAGACACAGATAATTTGAGCCGACAGTGAGGCTTGAACCTGGCTGGTTCTTTTCCAAAGTTGGAAACTCTGGCAGTAACCAACAAATATCAAAGGGATCCCTTTTCCTAATTTTTAGTAGCAGATGAGACTAACTGAATAGTCCCCCTGCTGAACCTATGGTAACACGTAAGTATGGTCAATGTTTGGAGTTACACACCACAAAATAACAACTTCACAGATCTAACATTGGTCTAAACAATTCTAAGCAATTCTATTTCAACCCTTAAGTATTCTTATTTAGAGACAACTTTCAACAAACATGAGGTAAGGAAAGGTTTTGCATTTTATATTCAAAATTTTTATTATAAAAAGAAGAGCTGATATGTTTGTTTATCAGTATTCTGTTAAAAACAATTTTTCATACAATTTATTAAAACATGACATTACATATTATTAAAAAACAATTTGAAAAACAAGAAAACTGTCGATGCGGCGTTTCGGTGAAAACGTTGGTCACCTTCTTCGGGACAATGCTTTCTTATATTAAAAACAATTTTTAGATACAATTCATGTTGCAGCTTAACTTAAATGTGTGGTACTGGAAACCTGTTTTTAGGTCTCGCCTGTCGATGCGCATGCGCATCGAGCAAGCTAGACTATAGGGGCTCATCGACTCTTTATCTAACTTGCAAGGAATCGTGGCGATTCCTAGCAGTGCCCGTGACTTTTAAGGTCAATGCGCATGCGCATTGAGCTTATGCGCATGCGCATTGACCTTAAAAGCGCGTGCGCGTGCACGTCCGTCTTTGTTTACCCCTCCGCCCCCTCCCGCCGTGTCGCATTTCTCCTCCCCCTCCCCTCTCTTCCTTCCGTCTTCCTGCCGTGTCGCACCTCTCCCCTCTCCGCCCCCTCCCCTGCCCGCCCCCTCCCGCCGTGTCGCATTTCTCCTCCCCCTCCCCTCTCTTCCTTCCGTCTTCCTGTTTTCGAAGCAAGCTTCCCGTCCCTCTGCTGCACTTCATCACAATCTGCCTCCTCGGAACGACCCTCTTGAAGGCCTGTCTCCCGCTGCCTCGTTCGCCCGCAGCCGCAGCCTGCCCGGCTCATCAATATTTATCAAAGGCAGCCGCGCATTCTGCAGCTTCCCGCCTTTTATTGTTGCCCATATTTCCACTTTATTGTCTTCTCAGACCGTGCATGGGGCAATCGGTCCCTCTTGATTCGATATTATAAATCTGCCGGAGATGCGTCTCCTTCAATGTAATCACAGACGGATATACGATAAATCCAGTTCCCTGTGGACTTCCAGCGCCCCCGAGCCTCTCGGAGCGTGTGCCCACCGCTGCGCCGCCCTTGTAGTACCCTCCCCTTCCCGCCGTGTCGCATTTCTCCTCCCCCCTCCCCTCTCTTCCCTCCGTCTTGTCTTGTGAGTCTCTGTAACTGTACCCCGCCTTTCACCCATCCTGTAGTCATGTAAAACAACTCCTCGGGTTACAGCTCCTGTTTCCGAGATCTTTCTGTAACTCGTGCCACTTTCTTTTATTTAATGTTCGTGCCTTTCTTCCCATGCATAGGGTTGGCATAAGCGCTGCACATTTTAGGAAGCAGTATAACAAAGCATAATGTTTAGGGTTAAACACCATTCAAGCAAGCAGTGTGACGTAGCATCGTGTTCCCTGTTTCCCTCGCTCCAATTCCCTATAGTATTCCCTCTCCCCCATGCCCTGTCATTCCCTCTTCAGTTGTGTCGCAGCGATTTAAACATGTCTTAAACGCAATAAGCACTATGCAAGCCAATACATTACATAAAGTGACATCTTCCCCGCGCCGCTTCTGTGTACCTTTTCCCTTCAGATGCAGCGCTTTGACCCTATCTACATGCGGCATAAGCACTATCTATGCAAACTGCTGACATATTACATCGGGTTCTCCTGTTCCCTCTCTCCAATTTCTTCTCTCATTCCACTTGTTTCTCCTCACCCCTACTGCTTCCTTAAAGTACTACGGTGCACTAAAAATGTAGGGCAACTTTCGTGCCGTATAAGCAGCCAACGTGACATAACTCCTCTCTTCCCTCTCTCCGGCTCCCTCCTGTGTCTACTCCTTCTCTTGCTTGCCCCCGCTCTGCGCATGCGCCAACTGTTAGCAAGCGTTTTTATTAACAAAAGGAAAACATAGTCTAGTCTGGGAAACACAGAGGCGGGTAACAAGGGGATCCTCTAGCAGCCATGAGTGCATGAAGCTCCCCACACACTCCAGACCCAGATGTGTATGATTGCGACAGAGATGACGCGAAGAGGCTAAACATTAAGACGTCACACGGGTGCTGGATCTGAAGATACGGGAAGGGAGAATACCAACGAGATTCATGCTGAAATAGAAATGTAAACTTTCAGCGCCGATCAAACCATTCAAAAATGTCTCCCTTGCAATGCCTGGTGCGAGAGTGAGTCTTTGTATGTCAGAGACTGACAGAGACGTGGTAACATTGGCGAACCCAGGGGCTTTAAGTGGGCCGGGTTCTGCCGGTGCTCAACAGCTGCATGTCTAAAAACCAGGTGCCAGACTACTGCAAGCTTCCATCCACACGCAGGCTCTCCTGCACACCAACGTCATTCTTTTCGTGTGACCCGCCACAGACCGACCTTTCTACAGGGCTGAGGAGGGGGTGGGGGCAGCAGGGCGTCCTTTGCAAAAGGTTTTAAACTGTACAGTAACCCCATTCCATCACTCGCCTCACTCTTCCCTTGTCACCCCACTCTCTCACTTGCTCCTCTCATTTGCTTTGCTTCCCCACCATGTCCTCTAACGTGTGCCTTCCCCTCCCCTCCCCTCCCCCGCGGCTCACCCCACCTCTTCTCGTTTTCCCCTCGCCCTCCCCCTCCTCCCTCAGCGCTCTCCTGCACACCAACGTCATTCTTTTCGTGTGACCCGCCACAGACCGACCTTTCTACAGGGCTGAGGAGGGGGTGGGGGCAGCAGGGCGTCCTTTGCAAAAGGTTTTAAACTGTACAGTAACCCCATTCCATCACTCGCTTCACTCTTCCCTTGTCACCCCACTCTCTCACTTGCTCCTCTCATTTGCTTTGCTTCCCCACCATGTCCTCTAACGTGTGCCTTCCCCTCCCCTCCCCTCCCCCGCGGCTCACCCCACCTCTTCTCGTTTTCCCCTCGCCCTCCCCCTCCTCCCTCAGCCATCGCTCCCATCTCTCTTTGATCTGAGTGAAACTATTAATGGGGTCTCTTAAAGAAATGCACAGGATTCTCTGGCAGCAGTATATTTTAAATTGTACACCAAAATTCATCAAGTTGTATACTTGTAGGGTCTCTTTGTAACACTCACACTCACTCACCCTCACCCTCACTCACCTTCACCCTCAACCCCTCACCCTCACTCACCCCCCCCTCACCCTCAACCCCTCACCCTCCCTCACCCTCACTCACCCTCAACCCCTCACCCTCACTCACCCTCAACCCCTCACCCTCACTCACCCTCAACCCCTCACCCTCACCCTCAACCCCTCACCCTGAACCCCTCACCCTCACTCACCCACACTCACCCCCACTCACCCTCACTCACACTCACCCACCCTCACTCACACTCACCCCCACTCACCCTCACTCACACTCACCCACCCTCACTCACCCTCACTCACCCTCACTCACCCTCACTCACCCTCACCCTCAACCCCTCACTCACCCTCAACCCCTCACCCTCACCCACCCTCAACCCCTCACCCTCACTCACCCTCAACCCCTCACTCACCCTCAACCCCTCACTCACCCTCACTCACCCTCAACCCCTCACTCACCCTCACTCACCCTCAACCCCTCACTCACCCTCACTCACCCTCACTCACCCTCACTCACCCTCACCCTCAACCCCTCACTCACCCTCACTCACCCTCACTCACCCTCAACCCCTCACCCACCCTCAACCCCTCACCCACCCTCAACCCCTCACCCTCACTCACCCTCAACCCCTCACTCACCCTCACTCACCCTCAACCCCTCACTCACCCTCACTCACCCTCAACCCCTCACTCACCCTCAACCCCTCACTCACCCTCACTCACCCTCAACCCCTCAGCCTCACCCTCACTCACCCTCAACCCCTCACCCTCACTCACCCTCACTCACCCTCATGCTAAAGATTTACCAAAAAACCCATAAACAATTCTAAAAGCACTAACTCTAATGCTGCGAGACCTATTGCATTTCTAATGCTTGTTTGTTTCAGCTGTTCAGTAGTACTTTAGGGCTGGATCTTTCTATGTGTCCAACTCCACCTAATTTCTTCTTTTTCTGTTAGAAAGTGGATGTTGGTTGTTATACTCCACTCAGTTGAAGTATCTTGAGGCGATACTGTTCATTCCTCTTTCTAGTATCTTCACAGTCAATGGGCTTTTATGTGCTGGTTTCTGTTCATCCAGTTAAAAACTTGGTTCCTGATCAATTCTGGAGGACTCAAGTACTAATATATATTTTTTTCAAATTTTTTTTTCTCAGTTGCAGTTACCCTATGATGGAGGACGGTCGTGGAAGAGAACCTGGGAGAATACAACATTCCTGAAAACTTAAAATCAGGCAAGCATTGGATGCTGACAGACTACAAATAAGAAGGCCTACATCAATGCATTTAAGTAAATAACCAATGGGACCACGACCCTCCTTTCAAAAATTTGAAAAACATTTTTTGAAAAAAATATGTATTGGTACTTGAGTCCTCCAGAATTGATCAGGAACCAAGTTTTTAACTGGATGAACAGAAACCAGCAAATAAAAGCCCATTGACTGTGAAGATACTAGAAAGAGGAATGAACAGTATCGCCTCAAGATACTTCAACTGAGTGGAGTATAACAACCAACATCCACTTTCTAACAGAAAAAGAAGAAATTAGGTGGAGTTGGACACATCGAAAGATCCAGGCCTAAAGTACTACTGAACAGCTGAAACAAAAAACAGGTTTCCAGTACCATACATATAAGTCAAGCTGCAACATGAATTGTATCTAAAAATTGTTTTTAATATAAGAAAGCATTGTCCTGAAGAAGGTGACCAACCTTTTCACCGAAACGCCGCGTCAACAGTTTTCTTGCTTTTCAAATTGTTTTTTAATAATATGGAATTCATGTTTTAATAAAGTGTATGAAAAATTGTTTTTAACAGAATACTGATAAACAAACAGATCAGCTCTTCTTTTTATAATAAAAATGTTGAATATAAAATGCAAAACCTTTCCTTACCTCATTTTTGTTGAAAGTTGTCTCTAAATAAGAATACTTAAGGGTTGAAATAGAATTGCTTAGAATTGTTTAGACCAATGTTAGATCTGTGAATTTGTTATTTTGTGGTGTGTAACTCCAAACATTGACCATACTTACGTGTTACCATAGAACGAGGTTTAGCAGGGGGACTATTCAGTTAGTCTCATCTGCTACTAAAAATTAGGAAAAGGGATCCCTTTGATATTTGTTGATTACAAACCCTTTCCCTTCTTCGTTAAAGGGTGTCTCCCAATACACATTTTTAACTCTGGCAGTAACACCACATACTGAGTAGATTGAGGGTGGCAGGCTGAGGGTACATGAAAGCGCGCCTTCTTATGGGCATGAAGTTCCAACAGGACCTCGAGCAGAGCCAGGCTTCAGGCACAAGTCCGTCTCAAGCTTTCAGTGAGTCCCTGATCTCTTGCTGGAAGAGTGAGGACAAAGGTTTACCTGCCAATGATGAAGCAGGTACAGTGACACCAGGGGCCAAGCCTGTGAACAGCCTTCTCGATTGGGGTCTCTGTGGGGGTTCTGAGAGTGTTTATGTATGTTAGTTTGTGTAAGATGTGCCAAATAATGTACTGTAGGATGGGGCATGCATTATTATTAGGGCTCCCGGTTTTATGGTATTTATTTTTTCTACATTTCCGTCTGTATTTATCCATATTTATTTTTTGCTAATTTTGTCTGTATTTATCCATTTTTATTCTGTGTTTTCTGTATAAATGAAGCTGCCATGGGTATTTTTCCACATTTATTTGACTGATAAATATATATTTGCATTTGAATGCCCAAAAGGCTTCAGCAGTATGCAGTGCAATAGTGTTATCTGAAAACACTTGCATTGCAGAATAGCATAAATAACTGAATATCTGCACTTAATTAAGCTCAATTTGGAAATGTATTGTTTTTTTCCACCTCCCCTACCTCTCAATCTGTACACCTACTTACCTGGCACTCATGATTGACAGTAGAAAAAAACATTCAAAGAAGACATATTTTCTGTATTTAAAAATAAATACAGACAGGAAAAAAAAAGTTTTCTGTCTGTATTTATCTGTAAAAATCAGTAAAAACGGAAAACTCGGAGCCCTAATTATTATTCATATAGTGCCAGTACGTGCCTCATCGGATGAGCAGCCACGAGGGCGAGGGAATCATAAATGTCTCCCCGGGTACCTATAAATTAATGTGGAATTACAATGCCTATTAGAGTAAGGGCCTGATTGACAAAGGTAAACACAATTGGGTAACTTTAGTATTTTTTGTATTCACAAACGTCAATTTTATTTTTTCTAACTAATTTTACGACTGGAGATGCCACAGTCAGGGGCAGAAAGCAACACTCATAAAAAGATGAAACAGGCCTATCTTTTTACGTGCGTATTCTCCGCCATGAGTGGGAAGTATCCACAGTTATAAAATTACTATTAGTAAAATGAAACTTGTAGTTTATGAATACCAACAAAATAGTAAACATAGTTTACCTTTTGTGAATCAGGCGCCAAGCGTGCATGTCTGTTTTCTGCCAGATGCTGCGATAAAGTAAATAACCGTGTTTTCTCAAGTAAGATATTGTGTTGGGCTGAATTTATTTTCACCAGTATGGAAGAGGTTCAAATGTGAGCTTTTCATATTCTGATATCTTGTTACAGTACATTCCCAGATTATAGTTAGGGGCCACTGAAATTATCCAAATTATGGCTCTGGTGTTTTCTGCTTATTTATGAATTTGCCGCATTTGCCACATAATCTATCATCTGCTGCAAATCTGCAGATTAAACAAGCACTGGCGTTGCCAATAGGTCTCGCATTAGGAAAGTGTGAGCTATTGGTATTGTAAATGACAATTATTTTTTTTAATATGTGTTTGCATTGAAAATATATAAATTAATGGCATTGCTATTTACAAAGCCAATAGCTTACACTTTCCTAATGCGAGTCCTATTGGCTATGGGAATGCTTGTTGTTAGCCAGCAAGGACAGTGCTGTTGTGGTGCTGAGTGATGCTGTTATGGTGCTCAGTGATGTGGTGGTGTATTAAAGTGATGTGGTGGTGTCCGTGAGTGATGAGGTGGTGTCCGTGAGTGATGAGGTGGTGTCCGTGAGTGATGAGGTGGTGTCCGTGAGTGATGAGGTGGTGTCCCAGAGTGGTGTGGTGGTGTCCCTGAGTGGTGTGGTGGTATCCCTGATTGATTTTGTGGTGTACATCAGTGATGTGGTGGTGTCCCAGAGTGATGTGGTGGTGTCCCCGAGTGGTGTGGTGGTGTCCCCGAGTGGTGTGGTGGTGTCCCCGAGTGGTGTGGTGGTGTCCCCGAGTGGTGTGGTGGTGTCCCCGAGTGGTGTGGTGGTGTCCCCGAGTGGTGTGGTGGTGTCCCCGAGTGGTGTGGTGGTGTCCCCGAGTGGTGTGGTGGTGTCCCCGAGTGGTGTGGTGGTGTCCCTGAGTGGTGCGGTGGTGTCCCTGAGTGGTGCGGTGGTGTCCCTGAGTAGTGTGGTGGTGTCCCTGAGACACACAGGTGGGGGGAGGGCAGCCGATCCGGGCTGACTCACCGGCGGACTAAATTTACACTAAATATTAGTGTATTGGGAAGAAAACTGTTTTTATTAAAGATTTGTCAAATAAGATAGCATCGTTATTAGGAGCACCGCCAGTGCGGGAGGAACATTCTATTTACAATGAATCGGCTCTACGGCAGGTGTAGTATTGGCAATGAAACGTAGTGTTCCTTGATGCGCGGAGGGGGGTTTTAAGATACTGCAGGAGTCTGCAGGGGGGGCGCCGTGAGCTGGAGGTCTTGCGGGGGTGAGCGAGGGCTGAGGGGAAGGGTTATGACTGAGTCTGGGTAGTTAGAGGGGGAGCTGGGTAGTTTCCTAGGGTTATAGTGCGATGGCATCTGGTGTTTTGAAGGGTCCATGAAGAAACGGCGGAGTTCTGTGGTGGTCGGGATGAGGGGATGTGGCGGACAGTAAGGGGGTCTGCAAGGACCGGAGGAGAGGGCGAGCAGCCCGGGACGAGAGAGCTGCAACGCGAGGATGTGGATGCCGGGGGGGGGGGGGGGGGGGGTTGGTGGGAGTCTGCGATGATCAGGAGCGGGGGAGGGGGGTCCTGGGGGCTTTGATGTGAGAGATAAATTAGGGGCGGGGTGGACTCTGGCAGGGGAGGGAACATGGCCTGGAGAGAGGCCGAAGGGAGGCCGGATGGGGGCGGGAGTGCAATTAACATGGTGTAAACGGTCCGAATTCAACGTAATGTGGGGGCTCTGTGGTCTCTGTTCCTCACAGAGTCTGGGTAGTTAGAGGGGGAGCTGGGTAGTTTCCTAGGGTTATAGTGCGATGGCATCTGGTGTTTTGAAGGGTCCATGAAGAAACGGCGGAGTTCTGTGGTGGGCGGGATGAGGGGATGTGGCGGACAGTAAGGGGGTCTGCAAGGACCGAAGGAGAGGGCGAGCAGCCCGGGACGAGAGAGCTGCAACGCGAGGATGTGGATGACGGGGGGGGGGGGGTTGGTGGGAGTCTGCGATGATCAGGAGCGGGGGAGGGCGTGAGGCTGTGGGGAAAAAGGCATAATTGAATGTTCTGTGAACGTGCATGGGTGAGAAAGTGAGATCTGCCCTCTGTGACTGAAGCCTGCTGTTTGGAGGTAGGGAGGGAGGGCGCGCGGGGAGGCTGAGAGATACCGGAAGAACAAATACATGATTGGAGAAAAGGAGGGAGGAGAGCACGACGAAGAAAACAACAGACATCACGAGAGAAGAGAAAGTGGGGAAGACTGAGGAAAAATTGAACTAGGGACGGACAGCCACAAGCTGCGAGGTCTCCGGCTCTGTCACTGCCCTTCTGCTACGACGAATGTTGCCATACCATGCTCTCAGGGCGGAACTGAAGTGCATGGCTGTGGTTTTAAGATACTGCAGGAGTCTGCAGGGGGGGCGCCGTGAGCTGGAGGTCTTGCGGGGGTGAGCGAGGGCTGAGGGGAAGGGTTATGACTGAGTCTGGGTAGTTAGAGGGGGAGCTGGGTAGTTTCCTAGGGTTATAGTGCGATGGCATCTGGTGTTTTGAAGGGTCCATGAAGAAACGGCGGAGTTCTGTGGTGGTCGGGATGAGGGGATGTGGCGGACAGTAAGGGGGTCTGCAAGGACCGAAGGAGAGGGCGAGCAGCCCGGGACGAGAGAGCTGCAACGCGAGGATGTGGATGCGGGGGGGGGGGGGTTGGTGGGAGTCTGCGATGATCAGGAGCGGGGGAGGGGGTCCTGGGGGCTTTGATGTGAGAGATAAATTAGGGGCGGGGTGGACTCTGGCAGGGGAGGGAACATGGCCTGGAGAGAGGCCGAAGGGAAGCCGGATGGGGGCGGGAGTGCAATTAACATGGTGTAAACGGTCCGAATTCAACGTAATGTGGGGGCTCTGTGGTCTCTGTTCCTCACAGAGTCTGGGTAGTTAGAGGGGAAGCTGGGTAGTTTCCTAGGGTTATAGTGCGATGGCATCTGGTGTTTTGAAGGGTCCATGAAGAAACGGCGGAGTTCTGTGGTGGGCGGGATGAGGGGATGTGGCGGACAGTAAGGGGGTCTGCAAGGACCGAAGGAGAGGGCGAGCAGCCCGGGACGAGAGAGCTGCAACGCGAGGATGTGGATGACGGGGGGGGGGGGGGTTGGTGGGAGTCTGCGATGATCAGGAGCGGGGGAGGGGGTGAGGCTGTGGGGAAAAAGCCATAATTGAATGTTCCGTGAACGTGCATGGGTGAGAAAGTGAGATCTGCCCTCTGTGACTGAAGCCTGCTGTTTGGAGGTAGGGAGGGAGGGCGCGCAGGGAGGCTGAGAGATACCGGAAGAACAAATACATGATTGGAGAAAAGGAGGGAGGAGAGCACGACGAAGAAAACAACAGACATCACGAGAGAGAAAAAGTGGGGAAGACTGAGGAAAAATTGAACCAGGGACGGACCGCCACAAGCTGCGAGGTCTCCGGCTCTGTCACTGCCCTTCTGCTACGACGAATGTTGCCATACCATGCTCTCAGGGCGGAACTGAAGTGCATGGCTGTGATTGCGTGGAGAGAGAGGGGAGGTGCTGGTGTGGGAGGGGGAGGCGGAACTGAAGTGCATGCCTGTGATTGCGTGGAGAGAGAGGGGAGGTGTGGGAGGGGCTTGCATGCGGAT
Organism: Lissotriton vulgaris; assembly: GCF_964263255.1. Classification (NCBI taxonomy): domain Eukaryota; kingdom Metazoa; phylum Chordata; class Amphibia; order Caudata; family Salamandridae; genus Lissotriton; species Lissotriton vulgaris. Next base: position 1,667,048,061 of record NC_141695.1, read on the forward strand.
TGGGAGAGAAGCCTGATGGGGGCTGGAGAGCCTGGTGGGTGGGCGTGAATGAGAGGAGGACTGGGCTGGGCTTGCATGCGGATTGGGAGAGGAGAGAAGCCTGATGGGGGCGGGAGAGCCTGGTGGGTGGGCGTGAATGAGGGGAGGACTGGGCTGGGCTTGCATGCGGATTGGGAGAGAAGCCTGATGGGGGCGGGAGAGCCTGGTGGGTGGGCGTGAATGAGGGGAGGACTGGGCTGGGCTTGCATGCGATGCGCGTGCATGTTGACGGGCACTGCATGAAAACCGCGGGCTGAAAGCCCTTTGGTTTGACGAGAAAATAGCCGACTTGAATTCTCCCCATTTCCCATTCCTGCGGAATGGTAAAGGCTCGACCTAAAAAATGTCTATAGCTCAAATGCATCTAAAGTTACTAGAAAATGCAAAAAAACATATTGCAGTGCAGTTGAAGACCCTGGAAAAATGTTGACCAGTCACCTTTCGGGTGCTTAATGTAATACTTGTGTGTTAAATTTGTACTAATAAGGGGCAACCTAGAACCCAGACAAAGTAAAAAAGTGTGAACAAAAATGTCAAAATAATGAAGTAATACTATAAAAAAACGTCACAGCGCTACCCAACATAATTTGCCTTTAGGTGCTGCACAATGTAGTCCACTCTGCCGCATAATTTGGTCCTCTCCTGTCGCATAAATGCAGTGGCCCTGGTTATAGTGATACTATTTGTCTAACCACATCTACTTGCAATGGGACTGATCATAATTCAGTTCAATAAAGGGCTACCACAGGTAAGGCAATGTGGCATTATATACACACAGTGGCATTAATATTAATTATCTAGACTTAACTCAGAACTATATAAACCGCACCAAGAATCTTCGTCTTGTCATCGACAGCAAACTCTGCATCACAGCTCAAGTCAACGTCATCATTGCCTTACGCTTCCACATACTGTAGATGCTAAGGAAGATTTTCAAATGGCTCCCAGTCAACACCCAGAAAATCATCACCCACACTCTTGCCACCAGCACACTAGACTACAAGAATACCCTCTACACCTGGATCAACAAACATCTCATCAGGAGGCTACAGAACATCAGAACTAGGCAGCCAGAATGACTCTGAAACTCACACGACACTCACACATCTGACCTCATCTCAAGGAGCTACACTGGCTACCCACACACAAAGGAGCACATTTCAAACCCCTCACTCAAACTTCCAAGGCACCCTGGCTCAGCATGCCTCAACAATACCATCTGCTTTCACAAAACTTCCAGACACCTCCGCCCCGGCAGGACTCCTATTTGCACACATCCCACGCATATGGAAAACCAGATCTGGGGATTAAGCCCTCTCCTACGTTGCTCCTAAAGCATGAAAAGTCTCCTCCTTACTTCTTGAACTCCACAAGATGCTGAAGACCTGCCTTTTCAAGTAGTCACTTTAGGCACTTGCTCAGCACCAGGATACACTCCTGGGTGAGAGAGTGCTTTATCAATCAAAATCACATGACCTGACCTAACCAGAGAGAAGCAAATGCACTTTATGGAGCATTCACTTCACATTGGGACAAAACCCAACCATGTCTGAAGTATTCTGCTAGTCTGGATGACTGCTTTTGTTTCCTATGTTGTGTGCTTGCTTGCCTCTGCGCCCGCATCCTTACTATGGAGCAGGCTCAGAGGAATAGTGACTCCCTAATTTGTGTGGGGGCACGCCACATGCAAATGAGGGAACGCCCTCTGAATATGGCACCGGCTGTGCATGTGCGCCAGCGAAATCAGTATTACAGAAGGGGCTGCAGATGCTCTGTGACCGGGCCACTCTGTGCAATACAGCCCCAGAAGGTTACCTGTTTGACTGCAGTTACTAGCTTTACACTTGTCAGGCATGAACACTGCTCTGAGTTGTCAACAAGGTTTTATTTTTTCCAAATGTGTTGATGTTTTTTAGACTTTTTTTTAATCAATGAAAATACACCGCAAGAGAATGACATAAAAATAAACAGTTACAAAGTTCACAGTGTGTAAAGGAATTGGTGTTGTGCGAATTGCAAAGAGTAAGTAGGCAGTCTTCCTGTTGCAAATGTCAAGGCTTAGGTGTGGTAGCAGGGACCTCGTTAAGCTTGAACTACTATTACACGCTGCTTGGCGTCCTGGTGCTTGTGTTGATGCCTGATGAGTATAGACATCAGTTCTTAGTCTCAAATAACTACGGGCCAGATTCATCAAGCATCCATTTTGCGATTCCTTATTAGCGAAAAATAAGGAATCGCTAATAAGGAATAGCAAAATGGAATGCATCAAGCAATCACTATAAAAATAGCGATTCCTTAGAATTCCTTAATTGCGACTCGCAAATTGCGAGTCGCAATTAATGAATACCTCCCCATTAATTCCTATGGGCCTAGAGGCCCATAGGAATGAATTTGAAGACAATCTCAATTTGCGAATCGCAATTAGCGATTCGCAAATTGAGATTGCGAGTTCAAGGGTGCAGGGGTGTCCAAAGGACACCCTGTTACACCCCTGAATGTGATCTGTACACATATGTTGCGCACACACATGCCCTTAGGGCATGTGTGTGCGCAACATGAAACTTTGAAAAATGCACAAAAGTGCATTTTTCAAAGTTTTTGCAAATTACCATGAAGTTGTACTTCGTGGTAATTTGCGTGCCCTATTAGCGAATTCGCTATTTTTGATACTTTCATGCATTGCATTTAAGGAATCTCAATTTGAGATTCCTTAAATGCAAACAATCGCAATTTAGCGAATTCTCTATTTGCGATTTTTGCATTTGGGATGATGCATCCCAAATGCAAAAATTGCACTCGCAAAGGGCCAGATTCTGAGAATCTGGCCCTTTTGCGAGCGCATTTCGCTTGATGCATCTGGCCCTACATGCACTGTATGCCTGTTCGGAAGATGCAACGTAAATCCCAGGCTTGTAGCCTACCTCCAGAATGGACAAAATTTGGCCCACATTGGGCCACCTGAACACACCCTTGGCCCAGCCAGATAAAAAATCCTGGAACCAGGCCTGGACAGGGGTTGTTAGCACTATACATAAATGCAATTACAATGCAATGTAATACAGACAACTACACTCCGTTACAAAACACGCGGAACAGAAACAATGCCTCCACAGAAAGAAAGGCCACGATAGGGATAAGTGCACGCCTGCACAAACAGTGCACACAGACAGTAATGCACACATGCATACAGACTGTAAAAAAATATTAATCTTAATGGTACCAGCCACAGATTTCCATACACTTGCATCTTGTAAGAGCCTCGTCGGTCTCACTCACAAATTCACTTAAAATGTCAAGGGTGTCTTTTTGTCTTTTTGGAGAGCCACCTTCACCAGAGTCAAAAATATTCATGAAAAATTTAAATAATATCTGCAAGTAATACTGGTTAGAGGACTAATGTTAGAGTGTTTCGTGTTTGTGGTATTGTGTTTGCATGGCTGCCATTAGGGTTCAAAAGGTCCATAGCGCCAAGAAACCGCCAGGTAAAAGCGCGCTTTACAAGTGTTTTTAAATTCAAAATTCAAAATTAAAGTCTGTTTGTCTTTTCATGTTCCTAGCTAAATTTATATGATTGTTTTATGATGTTTTACCACACATCTAGTCTATCGTAGTCCACTAATCGCGAACAATATTTGTACATAGAACTGGCATTGCTTGTATATAAATTACACATGAAGATTTTTGAATCAGTCTTTAATTGCTCATTAGAAATTCATCTTTTCTTGTTTCGAAAGGCTGATCTCAATTAAAATGAAGGGTGGTCCCGAAAGGTAAGAGTACTAGGGTCACCCCCAGCTCTTGAGCATCAGGAAGAGTAGAGTCCCCAGTTCCCTAGTCCTACACATGCCCTGAACTCTCTGACCTTCAATTATCTCTTCAATAGTAACTGACTACTCAGGGAGAGGGGTCCATTGGTCCTACTGAGTGATCATTTAAGGGGAGATGGGCTTTAGGACATTCAATGGTAGTAGTAAGATGATGGGGTCAGGTACCTTAGTATCTGCAGGTGTTAATCTATTACATTACAACTGCCATTTTCACACTATGTTATGTTATGTTACGAGCATTTATTACGCGCACAGCTGCTCCAGCAAAGGAGCGTCCCGGCGCCTGACAAGGAAGCCACATAACACAACTTAAAAGACTGGGCAAGTAAAAGGGAAAAGACTAAGGGAACAAGAAAGTCTTAAGTCACTACATTTGCAGACAGGACACTATGAGACTGCAGACTAAAAAGTGTAAAAATGAAATAAAACAAGGCAACATACGGGCGTAGCTTGGTTCACTAAGATTGGGGGCAGAGGGTGAACTTTAGATTTCCCAACAATCCTGCTGGTATATCTGGTTAACATACATTATTTGAGAAGCAGTGCGCGAGGGGGGCTTACCGGGCAGTGGAAAGGGAGAGCAGTGCAGATTGTTAGCAGTACTTAAAAGAAAACATTTTGTAAAATAACCAACATTTTTTAAAAGCTTCATAACAGAGAGGAGTGAGTGTGTGTGTTTTGGTCTGTGTGTGCATGTAAAAATCCTAGGCAAAATCTGACAGACACCTCACCATACCCAACTGAAAGCACCCGTACCCCACTATTTACTGACAAATACATTTATTAAGGTGGTGTAACAACCCAAACAACCCACTCATCCCGTAGCTAAGCCCCTGGCAACAGGCCTTTTCCAGCTATGCACCCCGTATCTGGAGCAATACCCCCTTATTCATTAGAACTGCCTCACCACTGCTCCAATTCAGGAACAAGCCAAAGACTCACCTCTTTAAAGAATGCTACATCACGATGCAATAAGTGTACACCAATCAGCTATGTCTTCTATCACTCGTTGACTTTGTGCTTGTCTTTGACTTTGTACATCGCTGCCTTTTGGCTAGGTTCAGACGATAAAACCCCATATACATATACACTACACAGTGTCCGTCAGTGATCTCATGCCTTTGTCGAATATGCATCTTCAGTCTATCATCGAATAAGAGGAACTAAGCTCTTCTCTCATTTCCCAACAAGAGGGTTTTTCGTGTTGGTTTATATTTGTGACGACACATTGGGAAGTAGGCTTCCTGTTTAGCTCTGAAATTGGGAAATCAAGTTCAGGGAAATGACGATAGAGAATAGGGCACCCCTAATTTACATAATCTGAACATTGCAGAATTCAGCAGGGCATTGATAAATCACAGGCTGACCAAGATGTCATCACCCAGTATGACCAGAAAGGGCAAAAGAATCAGGAAGTCATAATAACCAATCTAGTCAAGTGGGTTGTTGACGTAGCAGCATCACGACCGGGTCAAACTTGGATTATGAAAGGAGAAAGAGTTCATGCCAACAAAAAGTTTAAAAAAAAAGAAATTATTTAGAAGATGGTCATTATAAATTTGGATAAATTAATATTTTTTAATATATTGACACCTCTGAGTCTTAGGTTGCATTTGCATCCACCGTCATTTGCATGAGTGTTTCTATTACCCATGTTTCAAGAAGAAAATCCTGTGGTTTGTGTTTATATGTAGGCCCTGTTGTGAGAGTGAGCATGTAAGTGAAAGTCCAGAATATTGCACTAATCCAACGGTGGACATGTTGTCATCAGTGCCAGATAACCAAATAGGCAAAGTTGGCACCGGCCTATGGGCCCCGCTCCTTTTAGGGGCCCTGTGACAATATGTCAAAATAATATTGATTTGATCTTGAAAGAAAATTACAATCAAGCTGTCCTAAATATTGTTTCCAAAAGATAGAAAAAAATTAATCAACTCAAAGAAAAGAAAACTTTACATTAAAGACTCTATAGATTTTTTAGGCATTAATGTAATGTACCCATTAACTACTTAAAGTGCATAAACCAGAGTCATCAGAATCACAAAACAGTTTGTTTCTTAAAAGCCCATCTTCTGGCAGTTGTCAGTTTGTAAAAAACATCTGGTGCATTGAGTATTAGGGGATAATTGGGAGGGGGGGGGGCCTGAAATTTCGACTGCCTAGGGGCCTCCACAGGGTTTAATCCAGCACTGGTTGTCATTGCTCCATTGGGAGATTCTTACTGGAAAACACACCAGGCCCCTGGAAATAGGATACAACCCTACCAAGGAAAATACTGGTTTGGGAAAAAAAGCACTGGGCACAGTACTGTTGACTTTAGAAGGGCATGTGAACTCTAGATATCTATATACTTCAACTATTTGTGAATATCATCAAAAGAAAAGTTATAATCATTACATTTATTTTTATTCTTTTTTGTGTAAAAAATACTTTTCATATTAGATAGAAAAGACTTCACATATAAAATTCATATGTACAAAATTGATAAATACACATTTCCCATGATCTAATTAGAACCACAAATACATATCGGTCTAATCAAATAATGTGACATTAGACAATCGATACAATAAACATCCTAGTTCACTCTTTCAGCTGGCACAATTGATAATTGAAAATTCTTAATAAGTCAGTTGCCAGTATTACATTGAATTACTTGCATAGTCCTATTACTAAAATGCAATAAGCAGAGACTGGTGACACATGTGAGATTCACAAGGAGGACTTCCTGGCCCATGTAGATAAGAATAGAGGAGGCTGTTCATGGCCCTGATTTAGGCATGATTGACATGTTACTTACCAGATCAGGGGTTGGTCAACTCCAGCTCAGAGTAGCACTAAGAACCCTAGAGATGCTGCTCAGCGGGGATACAGCTGTAAATATGGACAAACCCGCCCGCCTGAAAAGAAAAGGCTAACCTCAACTGGTTTGAAAGCCTGGCAGACTTGCTTCCAGGTCTCTTTGGAGATAACCTATCAAAGCTCAGGAGGTTTCACCTCTAAGGTACAGCTTTCCCCATGTTTGAGAATGAGCATATGACCCTGGACCTATTGGACCCGTTGCTCATGGAAGAGGTTATGGACTTTCCGGTACGGAAAAGGGTTACCCCAAGGAAGAGGACAAAGCAAAGCCCAGCTGATTGAAGATCTTCATGGAGGGCGCCTCAAGGAAGCAATTCACCCAGGAGGCACAAAGAGTTTACAACCCACTGTCTGTGAATAAACAGAAGAGTTTATGAACATCCAGAGAGTTGTGGATGTGTTGCAGTTCAGGACTGCGGCCATGGAAAGCCTGCATTTCCAATACCCACTTAGTATATACGAAGGCATAGCACTACAATTAGAGCCGGAGAAGGATGTAGGGGTTTTTAATTGTCACCTGACTGAGTGACTCCAAAGTTATTTTTGCAGAACAAATGGCCCTTTGGTGATAAAACATTTGATGTGTCAGTCAAAGGATACCCTTGATGGACTAGACGTGTCTGCAATAGGGATCTGAACTACACTCTAAAAGTTCAGAAAAAAGTCAAATATGTACAATAAAATGCACAATAATCAGACTTTTATATTGCCTTTTTTTAATATATCTAAACGTTCTCAACATACTTAAGAGATCCGCCAATTCAGTGTAATCAACTTATATTTTATGAAAATACCAGTTATTTCCTAACAATATTTACTAGATTCATGTCAATAATTTCGAGAGCAGTCGAGTTCCTTACTGACTGGATCCCTGCGCCTGGATTCCCTCATGGGTGACAAGTAGCGCTCTACAAATCTACTGAGTGATTGATTGATTCACTGGGTGTTAAGCTGGAATTATGGAGACGGATCCGCTGAGAGTCCCATTCCTCCCTCTTTTTCCCTGACAAGCTTCCTTCACAGTAATAGCACAACCTATAGAGAAGAAAGGGGAAGAGGGTGAAGAGAGAGACAGAGAGGCCAGGGATCAAGGTGAGTTGGTTCAGTTATGAGGTCTTCCGGCACAAGGTCTTCAGAGGTAGCCCAGGAAGGCAAAAGGGAGCAAAAGTTTGGAGCTAGAGGCAAGGAATAGTAGGACATCAATGGAGTGGTAAATTGAGCAACATACAAACACCAAGGCGGATGGTGTTATAATATAAAGAGTAGGAATTCCGCACACATAAATTGTCAGTATATTTATGTTGAGCAAAAGTTTTTATCGACGGTCTGAGATAATTTTCAAGTCCATGTAGTCTTGTGTTCTTTTTTGAAAATTATTCTTTATTTGAAAAGCTGAATAGATCAAATTGATAAAATCCAAGAATCACAATTCATTTAGCCGATGCGTTTTGTCCCAATCTGGACTTCTTCAAGGCTCTGATATCAATTCAAGGTGTATATTCACAATCAAAAATTAGTATTTCCACAAATAATTCTTGCGACATATGGGTAACACATCTGTATAGTCACCAATAATATGGCACGGTAGCCGCTAACCAGCGTCTCGGCGTCTGCTTTGACGCGCTCTTTAGAGCACCTGAGCTGAGCATCCTGGAAAGCAATACATTCCCAAGAAGGATTTAAGCAGTCAAGTGAATGCAATGCAAAGGATATATCCAGAATTGTAGGAAAGGGTTTTTAATGAGCAAAAACGATGTCACAATCTTGTTATTGGATTTACTGGCACAGGTATGCAGCAGTGAAGTATTGGTGGCCTCTGTGTTCTTGGTGCATTCCTCTCAGGGTACAGCACTGTGAGCTACGAATAAGGCCAGAGGAATCAGTAGACTCAGATTCCTGGGCAGTGATCACAGGCATCAGCATGCTTTGGGATCATGTATAGCAAAAACAACAGCTGATGGACAGAATGCAGAACAATGTCATATATTCACCCCAGTACAGAGATCTGGGCCTAAATCCATCGTTTACGTTCTCACCATGCCATTCCAGTTTGAACCCAGCCCTATGCAAATCAGTCTTGACCCTGTGCCTCATGGGAACAGTCCAGCCTGAACTGCCAAGCCAGGTCCTCCCTGGACTGGAAGCAAGCATCCTAGGACCGGTTTCGGGGTTTCACCCCTCTTCAGCCAGGATAGCTGATTCCAGTGGCATGGAGAGCACGGGACCCACGTCTGGGCATACCCGTCCCACTCGGATGTATGTCAGTACAACGCAATCTTTTAGATCGCGGTACTTGACAACGCGGATATTACACAACGACTTGCGTTGGAGAGCGCGGATTGGGGAATATTATAATGTTATATTCCAACACCAGTCCACTTAACAGTAGGGAAGGTGTTGGAATATAAAATTACAATATTCCTTAACCAACAGCGCCATCCAGCGCAAGTCGTAGTAATGACTTGCGTTGTAATGGCAGCATTGTAAAGGACGTGCGGTGTAAACACTGCATCGTAAAGGTTGTTTACCGTCCCACTCGGGGTGACAAATGCAAAAACAACAGTTGATAGACAGAATGCAGAACAATGTCATACATGCACCCCAGTACAGAGATCTGGGCCTAAATCCATCATTTCTTTGCTCACCATGCCATTCCAGTTTGAACCCAGCCCTCTGCAAATCAGTCTTGACCCCGTGCCTAATGGGAACAGTCTAGCCCGAACTGCCAAGCCAGGTCCTCCCTGGACTGGAAACAAGCATCCTAAAACCGGTTTCGGAGTTTCACCCCTCTTCAGCCAGGATAGCTGATTCCAGTGGCATGTGCCATGTATAGGGTCTTTGTATAAGCAGACCTAGGGCCGTTACTGTTTTTCTGTTCATTGGACATTGAAGCAATGCTTCAGCAATTTCTAAGGGCAGTGGAACAGTGCCTGGGCCGCAGAGTTAGACTCAACGACTCCTAACTGTGCTCTTGCGCACAGGATGGAGACTTCCAACTACGCGGTAACTACGCTGTGCTAACATGTTTATCAAGACTCAAACTAACTGAATGGGGTTTCCTTGTTCTCGGAGCTGGACAGACCTAATCTACTGTTTGGAGGAATACCCGTGAAACAGCCAAGGCCAACTTTCACCCCTGCACTCCCAGCCCCCCCACCACCAAAGTTAGAGTTTGCCGCGTGTCCAGTGAGGCATTTTCACAGAAAGTGTCTTCTACACAATGGCAGAAAAACTTTTGACAAAAATAAACAATACTGGCCAACCTACCATGCCTTGGCCATAATGTGGACTATAAGTAATTTTTCACTTGTTTAAAAGACAGATCCCCAAAAGTGGGAGCAGGATATTTTTATGCATTGTTAAATCAATGTTCTTGCCACAGTTTTCTTCCAGTTCTTGTGAGACATTGATTGCTTTTTCCTGCTCGAGATGTCCATGCTGTAGAAGGGACCATGTCACTGCCATGGATGACATCCACATGACTCTGGACAGAGGAGACACAGCGGCCCTCATCCTCCTGGACCTCTCTGTAGTATTTGAAACAGTCTCCCATCCCATCCTCTCCCAATGCCTACAAGACATTAGAATCCAAGCACACGCACTCCCACAGACCTGCTTCTTCCTGATGGACGACTCAGTCAGTCAGCCTGGTCCTGTGTGCCTTGGATGCCCAAGACATCATCTGCGTAGTTCCACAAAGATCCTCCCTGAGCCCGATCCTCTTCAAAGCAAACATGATCCCTCTATCCCACCAGCCAGCCATCAACATCCGATCCCCAAATTTCAACGTCGGTGCCTATGCCAATGACACGCAACTCATTCTTTCCATTACGGACAAGACACCAAGTACCCGGATCAAGTTCAATGCCTGCATGAATGAAATCACCAACTGGAGGAAGACCAACTGTCTAAAACTGAACACCTACAAGACCAAAATCGGTGTTTTTGGGAATGGCACATCACCGTGGGTCTCCACCTGGTGGCAAACAGAGCTAGGACCGCCATCCACACTCACTATCGACGCAAAGAACCCCGGGATCACTATTAACCGCAAACTCAGCATGATTGCTGAAGTCAATGCCACCACCCCCTCATGCTTCCATACCCTGAAGAGGCTGAGAAAGATTTTGAAATAGCTCCAGGTCAGCACCCGCAAGACCGTCACGCATGTCCTAATCACAATGAGCCAGGCTATGGGAACACCCTCTATGCCTGGATCAACAAAAAAACTCATTAAAAGGCTGCAGACCATTCAGAACTTAGAAGGGAGACACACTCTCAACCTCCCACGCCTCACTTACATCACACCATACCTGAAGGAGCTCCACTGGCTCCCCATTCACAAAATATCACAATTCAAACACCTCACCCACACTTTCAAGGTGCTACGTAACGCTGGCCCAGCATACCTCAACAATTGCATCTGCTTTCACAAACCTTCCAGATTTGCCCGCTCGTCAATATGCCAATTTGCACAAATCCCACACATCCAGAAAACCAGATCTGCTGTTCAAGCCTTTTCCTACATCCAGAGTCAGACTGGGACAAAAAATAGGTCCAGGCACCAAATTAAAAAGTGGCCTACAATAATTAAGTATAGCTAAAATATGGCCCGTGTCTGCAAATTGTGAACTTGTAACGCCATGCTGTTTAAGTGTTTTGTGAAGTATGGAAGACTGCCTCGGTTTGAGCTTGCTGCAGCCAATGTTTATTTAAATATCAGGAAAGTCAACAGTAAAAACCAGCCCAGCAGACAAAAAAAACAGGCCTAAAAAAGCCAACAAAATGGCCCACTCACTGGCCTATCAAAGCAGCCACTGCCTGATTGCCTTATAGGCCAATCTGACCCTCCATACATCGCTCCTAAAGCATGGAACAACATATTGGAGCGTCCGCCTCACTGCTTGAATTCTGCGAGAAGCTGAAAAACCTGACTTTTGGAGTAGTCCCACTAGGGCCTGGGTGTGCCTAGACTAAGACCTGGTCAGCGCCAGGATACCCCCACCTGGATGATAGTGTGCTCTACAAATCTGCATAATATACATAACAACAAAACAATGAGTCCCCATGTCCCCTGCAGTGCCTCAGTGTGCTGATGAGTCAGGCACTGCATGGCTTAGACTAAATGAGCAAAGTCAATGTGCATCAGATTAATAATAGGCAGAGCATCTAGGGAGAAAGGTAAGGGGCAATGGCTAGTAAGCAATCTTCACCCAGGAAACCAGCTGACCAATCTTTACTTGAAAGAGGTACTGCTTGGAAAATCGGTGTTTCTAGAAGAGCTGCTGAAAAACCTCTACCTGGAAACATTTCTTAGAAATCTGTGCCTGGAAAGAGCAATTGAGAGGCCTTGTATTGGAGGAATTATTTTAAAGTCAGGACCTGCACGAGCTACTAAGATGAAGTATGGGTTTTAGGGGCTGCTGAAAAGTAGGCGCTTGGAGAAGATGCTGGTAGGTCTCTGGGATACGGGCTTCTTGGGAGAGCCATAGAGAAGTCCCTACCTGGAAAGGTTGCTGATAAGTGTGGCCAAGTGATTTCTCTGACAAATATTGGCTTTTAAAGAGCTGTTGAGATGTCTTAATAGGGAAGCTACATAAGCTCTGGAAAAGAAACCCAATGGTAGGAATCTTTCAAAGTCCTACAGAGAGTACTAGCTTGGCTCAGCAGTAAAGGGGATCTATCCTGGAATCTAAGTAGGGGTGTTTAAGAGGTACCCATATCTAGCAAACAAACCAATATGCTGTTTCTGTCAAGCAAACGCCCTGGAACCCTTGGGAAACACCTCTAATGAAAGCCCCCTAAGTGAAGTTGGTCACAGAAATGGATGCTAAACATGATATATCAGTGGAATGAACTTTTCTGCAGAAATTCAGAGACTCAGGGGCTCTGCCCACATCATTCAGGAAATAGAGACAAATCAATAAGCCAATCAAATCAGTAGATTTGTAGAGCGCTAATTGTCACCCATAAGGGTACACGGCACTGTAGACTTACCGAAAAATGAAACAGGAAGCCGACCAAGAACATGAGTGTCTGTAGAAATGGGGGACCTGAAAGACCCTCATTGGGAGAGGAGAAAAGGGAACTCCACAAAATCGAAGTATAGCACTCCCAATGGTCCAAACTAAAGAGTGTGAGTTTGAGTTGCTGATTGTGCTTGTACTGAAGACATTTAAAGGAATGATCCAGCAACTTCATTTAGAGTGATCCCTGTAGGAACACAGTGAAGACAGTGAGAAAGGCTGCATGAGAATTGTCTGTCTATTTTTTGTTCAGAAAGGGAGCAGAGAGGTCAGACATGGAACCTGGCAGGAGAGATTGGAAGCTACTGCTCTCATGATCAGTGAATTCCTAATGCTGCGTCTTTTTTTCTTTTTTGCCCCTTTGGATCGTTTTTTTAGTTCTCTATTTTTTGCCTTCCGCTGGATGCAGGAGACCACGACCCGTGGCTCAGGAAAGGAAATCACGATATCCCTGAGGCCTGTAGCCTCTTTCCACAAGAGTAGGTGTGCAGTCCAACCCAACCCACAAAAGTACACCGCATTGCATCATTAATGTGGGTTTGTGCTTCCCTTTGGGCTGAGCCGCAGAAACCGTATGACCTACATATTACTGTCCATGTGGATGCATGATGACCCCTAGGACTGCCTTACCCTTAACACTGTGCGTAGCCAATAGTCAAAAGGTCAGTTGACCAAACTAGTAACTAGTAAAATTATGCCACCCCATCTGAGCTGCAGGGTATGACTATTTTCACTATCTGCACAGATTTATAATGAGGGGCTGTAGTGGGAGGTAGTACGTGGGCTGGTCATTGAAGTAGATGAACTTCTCTTGCAACCTTCTTGCTTCAAAGAGAATTTTCACTGAAGATTAACCCCTCATTTCTTGGATTATAAAAAATATTGTTCCATAGGAATAAATTGAGTTTTGGGTGGGTAAACCTGTGAAATGTGAAGGTATTTGATTGCAAGATTGTTTTCTATTCCATGATCACCAAAGTTGTTTTTTTTGCCACATCTAGTTGCTCAGCTGAGGCAATGCTTTCCTCCATCCTTGACCATTTGTCATCGAGGCTTTGCAATTTTGCGTTGGTTTCCTCCACCTACAGGCGTAAGACTCTTATTTCCTCCAATAAAAGGTCAATTGAAGTCGAGGGCAGGGTTTTCGAAAGAGAGGGAGGATCTTTTTAAGGCCTTTGGTAGAGCCGTTCCATAATACAGATGGATAAATGGTGAGTGCAGCCATGGCACCTCAAGAAAGATGTAAATTGCGAGATGTGTGAAGAGCAGAATCTTCCATCCCATGTATGGTGGAATATGAGGGAAATGGCAAAGGGAATACAGGTGATGATTTCAAGGTCTTTCTATGAGATATGCGTAGCTTTCTCAGTCCATATAACCAAGTATATGTAAAATATCATGTATCTCCAGTCATGTAAACAGCATTGCAATGGGATTCAACACTATAATGATATTAATAATGCAAGAAGAGTAATATGACATAGGGCGAATCCATATGCATTGAAAAGATACACATGAAAGAAAGTCAGATATGGTAAGAAGCACTTATGAGGAGAAAAGGCAAGGGTGTTAAAAGCCCAAAAACCTCACAGAACCATAAGTGGAAAACTGACAATTCTTTTTAAAAAAAATAAATATTGAGGAAGGGGGCACACAGCCCACTGCCCGAGCCTTTAGAACCTTGGGGATCCCATGAACCAGGACCTTTTTTTCTTAAGTGGCTTGGACACTGGTCCCTGTCCAGAGCCTTTACAGGTCCCAGGGATCCCATCACTTGGAGCTGTTTGTTTTACATAAGGGAAGGGTCCCTGTGGGGCCTTAGGTGGGTGCTAGGGCGCTCTCCTACTGCACCTACAAGATACTAAATTGGGGGCTGTGGGGGGCACCCTAAACCCCTGCTGGCTCTACACATGCACACATCTTGGGTACATTGGGAGCCAGCATTGCTCCCACCCACCAGGAGTAGTTGTTTCTGCACGCTCCTGCCAGGCGGGAACAATCTGAGTTTCCCTGTCTGCAAGAGCGCGGAGAAGGGAAACAAATGTCAGCTACCACTTGATGGAAGCATTTTTGCAGCTCCAGACCGATGGGACAAGACAAGTCCTCCCTGTCTGCGCTCTTGCAGGCAGCAAAAATTGTCCTGGGGGTGGGGCTCCCCAAGACAGTCAGAGAGCCAGATCGGGGGGGATGTGGTCCCTGGTGCCTTTCAAGGCTCTGGGAGGGGACATGCTTCATCATTCCTCTTGACGGGGAACCCTAGCCCCACCAAGGGCTACTACCGTCTGACTGGGAGGGATAAATGCTCAGGTCATCGAGCAAGCACGACCACGTAGGTCATGCCACTATGTATCATCCTTCCTCCAACCAGGCACAACCACCCTGGAGCGAGATACCCACGTGCTAATGCCCTTCAATGGCTTGTCAGCGGTATGAAGCACTATATTAAAACAAATGGAATACAGTGCAGGCAGTGCTTTAAATGCGCCGGTACTCACAGGTACTAAGTACCGGCCCTTCCCGTTTTTACCGAGCTGAGTGCCGGCACTTCTCCACATCCAAGGAGAGTACCCGTACTCAAGAAATGTAAGCTCATTGCTGCTAGTGCTGCTGAGCTCGAGGCAGTCAGAGTGGAGCAGATGTGTAGGGCCCTCTGACATCCGAAGCGCCTCTCTAGCCCTCAGCTGAGCCACCGCGGAACCATTCAGCAGCAGCTCATTTGCATTATGCACGGGATGTCCAGGTGTTGGGAACTACACCGTCCTGCTGTGTCTGACAGAGTAGGCCCCATTCAGGCCCTGCTCTATCAATCACATTTGCTCTGTCGCTGGCGCTGCGAAGTAACTAAGGAATAACCAAAGGGAGCCTTTTGTGTATTTGTCAGCTTATGTGTTCGTGTTTTTATTTTTATTCGGTTATTCCAGTGAGATTTGAGCCATAGTCCTACAAGTACCTGTAAGAAATCAGATAAAGCAGGAAAATTAGCCTGTTTAAATAATTGTAATGCCTGCAAAACATGCAGGGTGCACAACGTAAACAATATGCAGACTGTACTAGACTCCATTAATCGTACAAAGGATACCTTCATAGAATGACGGGATATTACATAACATGGAACGATTTGGTCAATGAAGATGTACATATCTAGTGATGTCTGTTAGGGGTCTGTAGATGGTAATGTAATGTAATGATGTCTTGTAAAGCGCATGAATCACCTCACATGGGGTATCTCCGCGCTGTAGACCGCTGGGGAACCCGTCCTGGCATTCCCTGTGAGATTGTCCCTACTGGGTATCTCCAAGGTGAAACCAGGCATCCCCGGCGTATGTGGGGGGCCGTTGCGGAGATGAAGCACGCTAATGCCCAGAGTTGCCGAGTGTGAGAATTATCGAGTCCGCTGACCCTGGTCCCCGACCCTGCCGCATCGGGAATTGAACCCTGGTCCCGGGCCGTCCTCTGCTTCCGGGTCTGCCGCCTCTAACCAGTGAGCCACACCAGGGGAAGATTGATCCCACGGTATGTCGCCCAGCAAGTCCAAATTTTCCTGTGTTTTTGGGGGCAGCCACGGGCCAGAAACACCGCAATCTCCGCACCCATACATCTGTCTAGCTCGGTCTTCCACTTGCCTATAGTCGGGGGAGAGGTCCCTTTCCACATGTGTGCAATATCACGTGATATTGTGTATGCTTGAGAGAGAAATTAGATCAGAGAGGATGATAATCGGGACACTCAGGGGATATTTTATAAGAAATGCATGAAATGCTCGTTTCTGTGTGTATGTGTGCGCACTCTCCAAGATATAAGGATTGCACTTAAGGCAAGCTAGTAGGAAGAGTATGACATTAGGAAGCTGCTAATATTACAAAAACAAGGAAACATTTACATTTCCTGTTTGGCCTTCATTTCATGTAATGAGTTAACCCCTTTATTAATATTGATACATTTCTCACAAGTTGTGGTATGCCCTGCAAGTGGTGTTGAACTCATTCTAATGATGCAATGCCAGCGTCTTGTTGGTCCTGGGATTCAATGAATATATGCCTGAAGGTGCTAATAGTACTGTAGATGGCTTGGCTGCGCTCATAGTTTACAAACCCCTTCTATTATGATTTAGGGCTTGTTCCAAACAAGTCTTCACACCACACCAAAATAAATACTCAATAGAAGTGTCTTTGTATCATCATGTCTCACTCCGCCTCTAACCCCGCTCACTAGCCATACCCCTAGCTCAATTTAATGAGTACCTGCACTTATATTTTCCCATTTAAAGCACTGAGTACAGGGCAGAGTTCTCGCGCATTACGGCCGCTCAGCTTTGAGTGACCAGCAGCTGACGTAACAGGACTTCACGCTCAGCCCCAAAGAGGCCCTTGTCAAACCGGAAGGAAGTGAAAAGTGTTGAGCTCTGAGGTGGGAATTTCTGGGTGAGCGAGAAGGGTGCGGTAACGAGGTCAGCAGAGAAGTGACTTCCTTATAGACTTCTCTTTTTTTATTTTTACTGAAAAAGTGACCCCAGTGCTGCTACAGCTGACACTTTCAAATCGAATTATGCTCGGCCAAAGCAACGTTCGCGAGCGCGTTTCGGCAGGGTGCATTGATGGGACGAGCACAACTCGACGGAAACAGCTGAAGTGTGACTGGAAACAGGAACATGTTTGACCAGCAATGTGCTTGCCAGTTCCGGTGTGCAAGTGAGTGACACAGAATGCCCCACCAGCGTTAACTCTGCGCCTGCGATCAGTGTTGGCGACTGTGGAATATACATTGCGCCAAGCCTGATCCTTAGAAACCTCAAAGCGCTAGAAAAGCTCATTGAAGATCTCATTGGTAAACATGCACCCGTAGAGAGCACACTAAGGAAATACATAGGGGAAAGATGCAGCTTGGAAAGTCTATAAGAACATTGGAATGTTGGTAGCTCTATTGGAATGTTGGTAGCTCTATTGGAATGTTGGTAGCTCTATTGAAGAGAATGGAGTGCTCCGGGCTTAAAATGGCTGGTATGAGCCCTGAGCTCCAACATTCCAATGTTTCTTTGTTCACAGCTGTGAACAAAGGCTTCAAGGAGCCTGAGGAGATTTCAATCCCCTCGCGCTCACTGAAGGCTTTGTTTTATTTGTTAGAACATTCTGCGGCAGAATGTTCTAATAGCCTTAAAGTCCTTCGTAGCAGGGCTATACCGGCTATTAAAGTCCTGCTGCCTTGTTAAAGTCCCTCGCCTTCGGCTCTGGCCTTTGATGCTTCAGCGGGCCTTTAATAGCTGGTATAGCCCGCTATGGCGGTCTATAAGGCTACATTAAAGACCGTTGGTGAGTGGCAATAAAGCCATATCCCACCTGGAGATTAGCGAACGCAGGACGGGATGGGGTTTGCATCCTGAAACTCGTTGGTGCCAATTCAAGTACAAACTGCACTCGAGTGGATGGACCTACGTCAGTGATAGTGGAACACATTAGGCTTCACAATAATTAGAGACCAGTGGCGCCGCCCCCATGCCCAAGGAGCAGTGTAAAGGTAAAGAAAAAAAAGATAATAACTGAAGTTATTATTATTTTCTTTTTCGTATGGTCCGGCTAGAGTGGGCGGGGCCTGATGTGGGGGAGGAGGAGTCGTTGTGCACTCTGTAGAGTGCGCATGAATGTTTGACCCGCCCTCTCGGGCCGGCCAAACATTAATGCGCAATTTGCATGTTCTCCATGCAGGCTGCATTACAGCCTGCATGGAGAACATGCCCAAGCCCCCATTCCCGCAGAGTTATGATTGGCCGTGAGGAGCCTGGTGCTGCCTGGTCCCCGGAAGAGACTCACATAACGTGGGAGAGACGCAGTGATGGAGAGATGCGGCGAGATCAGGTAAGTAATTAAAAAAAAAAATTATTCAACCCTCCCTGCCTCACCACCCTGGTACTTTACTGGCCGCCACTGTCAGAGATAGGAGTAGATTGCAAACAATGAAGGTTTAGTAGCAAAGTTACAAACTCAAATCATTCAAATTAGTCATAAATCAATAATCACCTTACAAAAACATTGGAATAATCCAAAGCAAGTCAAAATAGCAAATACAAAGGCAAGTAATTTAAGGATTGTCATAATCAAATCGAATGATATTCAATGTGCCCTGAAGGGAAATTCCCTAATCCTAGCTGAGGATTCAAATAAGGTCGGGGGACATAAAAAACAAGGTGTCAGAAAATAGAGACTCTAAGAAACAGAATCAAGTAAAGATTCAGCCAAGTAAACGAGAAAGGATTTGCACAGGAGTTTTCACTTTGTGAATGGGGGCAAAGACAAGGAACAAGTCTGAAATGCACGGAAAGGGGAATCTGCGTTCAAGAAAGTGGGAAGCATATCTGAATGTAACTAGCTCACTAATGCACAAGTAAACATTGTGGGCTAGATGTAGGTAATTCCCATTTACAGACTCTTAAATACCGAATTTTACCGATTCGGTATTTAAGAGTCTCTAAATGGGAAGGGGGCAGATGTAGGTAATTTTAAAATCTGAATTACCGAATCTGTAATACAGAATCGGTATTTCCCATTGATTCCTATGGGCTTTGAAGCCCATAGGAATCAATGGGCATTACCGGATCGGTATTTACAGAATGGGTAAATACCGAATCCTGCAAGGGTGCAGGGGGTGTCACTTTGACACCCTCTAGCACCCCAAGTACAGGCTTGTGTGCAATGTGGCACACATACATGCCCTAAGGGCATGTCTGTGTGTCACATTGCACAGGTGTGCATGCACACCTGAATCGAAATTTGCCTAGCTTACGTAACGGTAAGTTTCAATTCTATTAAGGACACGGAGGCGAGGATTATGCTATATCTTCCTTCACTTTATTAACATAAAGACTCCACAGCAGCTTAGGAAAAGATATAATAAGAACAAAAAATGCTTTAAACATAAAGCATTGACGTAATGTTCAACAAAAATCAAACAACAACTCCCAAGAGTCTCTTTTGCGTAACAACAGTCCATAGTCCTTCCACACTGTCCATCATCACTATATAACCGGACTTCTCATCATCTTCCTCCTCTTTCTTCGCGCAGATCACGCTTGAGCCTCATTGGTCCTGTTTAGCACCGTCGTTGCCTGCCAAAAAAGGAACAGCATCAGCGAGGTGGCCCAGGAACGCGACAACAAGGCGAGGAGCATTCAGTGAATAACACAGTACTGACAATGTAAAGGAAAACGCTTTACTTACTGCCATACGGGTGGGTAGAGACACCACTGTAGCCTGGGTGGGATAATCCTCGCCTCCGTGTCCTTAATAGAATTGAAACTTACCGTTACGTAAGCTAGGCAAATTTCGATTCTATGTCAGGACCGGAGGCTTCAGATTATGCTATTTTAAAGCTTACTTACCACCAACTGAGCCAAATCCACCACCGGCTTAAAATAAAACCTCTTGAAGGTGGAATCCGAGGACCAATCCGCTGCTCGCATTAGGTCCTCCAGACGAGCACCCACCGAGAATGCCTTAGAGGCCATGGCCCCCCTGGCGGAGTGTGCTCCAAAGAGAGAAGTATTGATGCCCGCTTCCTGCATGACCCATCGCACCCACCGAGCAATAGTGGGGGAGGAGACAGCTTTGTGTGGCTTCCGCAGGGCAATCAACAACTGACGCTCGCCCGGAGGGCGCAGATCCAAGGTCAGGTCCTCATATGCTTTGAGGCATTGCACGACACACAACTTAGGAGTGTCAGTAAAGGCTGGATAAGAAATGGAACGCGACGACGTCTTAGTACGTCGGCCCACGGTAAAAGTAACCCCCTCCGGGGAAAAAATGCGTGCAGAAACATCCAGCGCGCGCACGTCCGAGACGCGCCTACAAGAAACCAGACATAACAACATGGCTAACTTCGCCGACAGCTCCTTAAGAGACAGATAAGAATTCGCCGGCCACGACAGGAACAAATTCAGAACCAAATTGACGTCCCAAAGGACGGAGTACCTGGGTTCCGGCGGCAGCGCGAGAAGAACAGCCCGCAGAAGCCGACACACAAAAGGATGTTCCCCAACCGGATGGCCATCGATGTTATCATGGCCCGCAGAAATCGCTGACCGAATGGCATTGATCGTCCTATACGCTAGACCCTTGTCGGCCAAATGCGCCAGGAAATTCAGCACGGGAACAAGGCCTGCGACCATGGGATCAAGGTCCCTTCGTAAACACCAACGCATCCACTTAAGCCAAGCGGATCTGTAACGTTTCGTCGTACTATCGGCCCATGCTTTGGAGAGCAGGTGCTCAGCCGACCCCGAAAGGCACGGGAGCGCCCAGCGTCTCCTGAGAGCCTCCACGCCACGAGGAGGAGAGAGTTCTGCATGACAAGAGGGTGAGGTTCCTGATCCGCGTTCGTCAGGAGCAGAGGAAACAGGGGGAGTAGGATTGAAAAATCCCAAGAAAGTTCCAGAAGAACCGGAAACCATACTTGAGACCTCCACAGCGGTGTAACCAACACCAGCTCCGCACCCTGGCGGCGTATTTGAGCCACCGTTCGCATGATCATGGAGAACGGGGGAAACGCAAATGGCTGCTCCCGACTCCAATCCTGCAAGAACGCGTCCGTGGCCTCCGCTAGAGGGTCCGGCCTCCAGCTGTAAAACTGCGGCAGCTGGTGGTCGAGACGGGACGCAAAGAGGTCCACCGAGAAGGGGCCCCAGAGGGAGTGTAGCCACCGGAAGACTTCCGGATCCAGTTTCCACTGGCTGGCGTCCCTGAGATGTCGAGAGTGCCAATCCGCTACCTGATTGCATTGGCCTGGCAGGTACTCCGCCGTCACCGCAATGTGACGAGACAGGCAATAATCCCAGAAGTCCTTCGCCAAGTCCGCCAAGGTGCGGGAACGAGGACCTCCTAGGTGGTTCACATAACGAACCGCCGAAATATTGTCCATCCGTAACAGGACACAAGCCTTGACCGAATCCTTGGTCCAACAGCGAACTGCGAAGGAGCCCGCCAGGAGCTCCAAACAATTGATATGCAATTGTTGTTCTTCTGACGACCAGGCGCCGCCGGTGGAAAAATCCCCGCACAGGGCGCCCCAGCCCGACCTGCTGGCGTCGGACTCTATGATCAGGTCCGGAGCCGAACCGAAGATCGCTCGACCATTCCAGGCCTCCATGTGAGACAGCCACCATGACATTTCCTCCTTCACCTCTTCCGTGAGGGGAACCCACTGATCGTAACTCATCCCACGGCGCAGATGTTGCGCCTTCAAGCGCTGCAGAGCCCTGTAGTGCAGCGGGCCTGGGAAAATCGCCTGGATGGAGGACGAGAGAAGGCCCACCACCTTGGCGATATGACGCAGAGACGTACGATCCTTTGCTATTGTTTGCCGAAGCAGGTGTCGTATCTTCGCGACCTTCCGACCCGGCAGGCTCAAGACCGCCTGCACCGAGTCCACCACGAAACCCAAAAAGGTGATCTTCTGAGTGGGGACCAAAACCGACTTTGAGCCGTTGATGACGAACCCCAGTCTCTGAAGCAGGCCGACAGCTTGACGCAGCTGGCCCGCCAGCACCTCCGGGCACTGCCCCATGAGGAGGATGTCGTCTAAGTACACCAGCATCCTGACCCCCTGGCTTCTGAGGAACTCCACCACAGGGTGAAGGACCTTCGTGAAGCACCATGGGGCCGAGGAGAGACCGAACTGCAGGGCGGTGAATTCGATCACCTTGCCGTCCCACAGGAATTGTAGGAAGCGACGATGCGGGGGGTGGATGGGAACGACCAAGTAGGCATCCTTGAGATCCAGTCGCACCATCCAATCCCGAGGGAGGAGCACGTCTCAAAGGAGGTGGATCCCCTCCATCTTGAAGTGACGGTAGACCAACCACCCATTGAACTCTTTGAGATTGATCACAGGCCTCTTGCCCCCATCCGTCTTGTCTACTAAGAAGACGTTGCTGAGGAACCCATGTGGGTGGCGCGTTGATAGGCGGATGGCTCCCTTGCGCAGCAAGTCCGAGACCTCTCCGTCTATCAAACGCGCGTCGGCTTCTGAAAAAAACCCTCGGGCGCGGGGGCCTCGCCTGGGTTGGCTGGTCGTAAAACTCGATGTGGAAACCTCTTACAGTTTGCAAAACCCAAGCGTCGGCAGTGAGCAATTCCCACTCCCCGTAAAAGCTTGCCAGCCGCCCCCCAATCGGAACTTGATCCAAGCAAAGTACACTTACCGGGGGCATTTCCTTGTCCGGAGTTCTTCTTGAACCCTCTGCCACCATAGTGCTGTCCCCTCGTGGGGTAGAAGTTGGTGTAGTTGGCTGAGGTCTGGTATTGACCTCTTCCGGAGCCTTGTCCTCTGTTGTTGGTCTGCTGACCACGGCCGATCGCGCGGCCCCTGCCGCGACCGGCCCCTCCAGAAAAACGCTGGTGGAACACTTTCTTGATGCTGGACTGAGCCTTGTCCAGCGACGTGAACGTATTCACGAACTTTCCCAGCTCGCGGATGAAAGGCTCACCGAAGAGGCCACCTTGAGCCACAGCACCTGCCTCTGACGAGGCCAGGTCCCCCAGCTTCGGATCCAGCTTGATCAGGAGCGAACGCCGCCTCTCCGTGGACAGGGCACAGTTGGCGTTGCCCAAGAATACGATCACCCTCTGGGCCCAGTTGGAGAGCACCTCCGGTGAAATGGCGGTGCCATTCGCTCGAGCCTCCTCCGCCATATCGAGGATCTTCGTGGCGGGCCCGACCGCATCCAACAATTTGTCCTGGCAAGCCCGCCAGGACCGGTCGATCCCTTTCCTGGGGTCCTTCATAAATTTCGCCAGGAAGGTGGCCATCTTGGGGTCCAATTCAGGTGTCATGGCCACTTTCCCTTCCAGAGTAGGCCGAGGGCATTCCCCACGCAGGCAACCCCTCGCCTCCTTTTCCAGGGGCTTGCGCAGCCTGCCCGCGACAAACTTCGCCACCGTCTCCCCCGGGGCCCAGGCCGCGGATCGGGGGTGGACGATTTCGTCCGGGTCCAGCATGCCCGACTCGTCCCGGGGCATCTCCTTCGACGAAGGTGTCGGAAGCCAAGAACGGGTCGACTCCCCGTCGTCATCCGTGTCCGGAGAGTCGTAGATCGGGGAGGCGGGCGCCGTAGACACGTCGCCCGAAGTGCCAGGGTCCACCAAGGGTGCAGGTGGCACCGCCGTCGCCTTGGCCAGGAAGGCGTCACGAAGACGCTCGAAAGCGCCCCTGTCCACGCCTTGGGCCGCCGAGGAAGGTCCCTCCTCACGAGGTCTCTTCGGAGCGGGCGGCAACCCGCCGGACATCCCCGGGAGTTCGGGGGACGGAGGCACATGCGCCGCTGCCAGCTTCGCGCACTCTTCCACGATGCGGGCGGAAAGGCGGTCCTCCATGGGCCCTACCACCTCCGTCACGCAACGATAGATGGAGTTGTCCACCGCCTGATAAAACTCGTCATCCTGCAGATAGGGGCGGCTTCCTCATCGTATTCCCCTTCCATCTCGGAACCAAGGGCAAATGCGGGGCACCCAAGAGGGCGGCAACCGAGAAAGTTCTCGAATGTGGGCAGGCCAAGCGGCTGCGATCACGTTTTGGGCCAGCTGACGTGGCAGGAGGGCTGCACCAACCCCCAAGCGCGCAGACCCTCCTCGCCGGGACCGGGTCTACGTACCCCTCAAGCGCGCTAGGCCACACACGGGTAAAGAGGTGCACAAATCTCGCCCGAAGGCGATTCACGCGGTCAGAGCCGCTATACAGACCCCAGTGGGTGTCAAAAGTGGGCAAAAGTACAGACCCGGCGCACCAGGTGTCAGAGGGGTACGCGAGGGTCGGCCCCTGCGCAAGCAGATCCCACGGCGCGGCCCCTCGTACAGCGGAGGCGCGCCGGAGGTTCGGCGAGACGACAGGCCGCCCCCCTGCGGTCTATGCACACACCGCACACAAGTGGGAATAAAGTTGCGTAGGAACGAAGAACGTTCCCGCAACTGGGGACTCTGTAAAGGAATAAACCATGCAAGGAGTCCCCCAAATGATCGTACACAAGACAATCAATCACAATGAAAAGAAAAAACACATAGAAAAGCACTTATCTGGCTGCGGGAGCAGCGAAGAAAGAGGAGGAAGATGATGAGAAGTCCGGTTATATAGTGATGATGGACAGTGTCGAAGGACTATGGACTGTTGTTACGCAAAAGAGACTCTTGGGAGTTGTTGTTTGATTTTTGTTGAACATTACGTCAATGCTTTATGTTTAAAGCATTTTTTGTTCTTATTATATCTTTTCCTAAGCTGCTGTGGAGTCTTTATGTTAATAAAGCGAAGGAAGATATAGCATAATCTGAAGCCTCCGGTCCTGACATAGAATTCGGTATTTTACCACACAATAGGATTATGTGGTAAAATACCGACTCTTAAGGGCCTGTGGCACAGTAAACTGTGCCACCTACATTTGTAATTACAGAATCAGTATATTTACAGATTCAGTAATTTACCGAATCGGTAATTTTACCGAATCAGTAATTTTACCGAATCGGTAAATATACCGATTCTGTATTTTTCAGCCCCCTACATCTGAAAATTCCTAATACCGGTCGGAAACGGCCAAAATCGGCCATTTCCGACCGGTATTAGGGCTCCTCCATCTGGCCCAAAATGTGTACAGTAAAGAATAACTTCCTACTGTTCCCAAGAAGTGGGGACCAATCAAAATCCAGCTTTGCCCTTCTTCCCAGGTTCACACAGAGGAAGCTTACAGTTAGCTGCACAGCCTTCAGAACGCATATCTCGTACAGGATGGTGCATTGCCATCAGCCCATCCCCAGCAAAGGTGCAAGAAATGTATTGTTCTGCTTTTAGTGAAACTCTCCAAGATACACAATTTCCATAGAAATAAACAGTGGAAACAATTTTTATCAGTTGAAACTACTCCAGTTCAGCTCCTGAAACGAGAGAAAGGGTGGAATAATATAGCAGCCAAAAATAACTTATTTCAGAGTTAGCTAGAGTTGTCAAACCGAGGCCTACATTAACTATCGCTACTTTAACGTGAGCACTCTCTAACTATTGTTAAGTACAATGTAAAAATCACACGTTGAATATATGTACATATATAATGTGCATTAATATATGTTAAGCAAAATGAAAAATAGTGAGAAAGTGTCACCACTGGTCAACTTACTAAAATTCCCCCTCCAGCTTACTGAGCACTTCCATCCGACCAACTAGCAATGAACATTTGACGCACTGAAACTGCCTGAGTGAGCACCCAGCTCACTAAAATTCACCGAACAGCTAACTCACTAACATTCACATGCATCAAGGTAGGATTTTGCCAGTCCTTAATTGCGAAAATTAAGGAATTGCAATTAAGGACTCGCAAAAACCTATGCATGTAGGAATCGCTATAAAAATAGCGATTCCTACACATTCCTTATTTGCGAGTCGCAAATTGTGAGTCGCAAATAAGGAATCGCTTCCCATTCATTCCTATGGGCCTACAGGCCCATAAGAATGAATGGGAAATTGCATGCGCTATTTGCAAGTACCAATAGGTCCTCGCAAATTGTGCTTGCAATTTCAGGGTGCAAGGGTGTCAAAAGGACACCCTGTTGCACTACTCAAATTGATCTGTGCACATATGTTGCACAAAAGTGTATTTTTCAAAGTTTTTGCAAATTACCTTCATGGTAATTTGCGCCCCCTATCACCTAAATCGCTATTCTCAAGTGGTTCTTGCATTGCATTTAAGGAATCCAAAATTGCGATTCCTTAAATGCAATTGCAATTTAAAAACTCACGAATAATTACGATTTTTTAAAGTGCGAGTGGCAAGTTGTTTCATGCATCGCAAAAGCTAATTTTGCAATCGCAAACGGCCAATTTTTGCGATTTGCACCGTTAGCGATCGCAAATAGCTTTGATGGATGTACCTGTAAGAATTCTGTATCTAAAAAAACCTGCTCATTTAACGTGCTATGGTTTGAATTTGAGTGAAGTGGGAAGAGACGAGACTGATTCAGTGACGTCGACTCAGAGCAATTTGTTGAGAATGGGCATCCAAGCGAGTGAGTGAGTGAGTGTCTGAATGTCATAGTGAGAATGAGTGCTCAAGCTGGTGACACTGAGGGCCTGAACGAGAGGGACTGAGAATTCAGCAATTGCGAAACTGAATATTAGATACACTGAGGTCTTCAGGAGTGGACCGGTGTTAGGTGCAATATTAATCACACCTGATAAATAACGATACAGCGGGGAGAGTTGTTTATTAGTTGTGATAAATAGCACCTATTATGTGGTTATTGCACATATATGAGGCATAACATGCAGATTTTGGTGTTTACTGCATAAAAACGCACATACCCAGTAATTCCGTACCATTTTTCTCCCTTTAAATTCCGCTAGGTTTAATCTGCCAAAATTTGATGGGGATATGTTTTTTTACTACACTCATTATAGGGAAACATCACTTACAATGCAACTTTTACCACGCAGTGCCTTTACGACGCAACTTTTGCAACGCAAACCATTACAACGCATTGCCCTGGGGGGCGCTCTAGGATAGGGAATAGGTTTAATTTACTGTCCAACACCTTCCCTACTATCCATGGGGACTGGAGTTGGAATAGTAAATTAAACTATTCACTATCCAGCGCCCCAAAGCACTATGTGTTGTAATGGTATGCGTTGTAAAACCTGCGTTGTAAAAGCATGCGCTGTAAAAGCATGCGTTGTAATGTCGTACAGCCCTCATTATATAGCACAATACAAAATGCAAAACGAACAATTCTGATAAGTGCAGTAAGCGGAACTATCGCACATATCAGTATTTATCGGCCAAATTGGAATGGGTGCCTGAGACTCGGGTCCAACTTACTGATGCCAAACATACAACTCCCTGAACCTGAGTATCTGATTGAGTGACATCCAGTACCTGGCGGAGTAAGACCGAAAATCCTACTCAGTAATATTGGCGGATCTCCACCTTGGTAAGACAGGTCTTCCAATTCAGTGAGACGGATCGCAGTGAAGTGAATCAGAGCATTCAAAAGTGAGCAACTTAGAAGCAAAGTGAAAATGAAAAGGTGTCCCTTCCTGCACAAAAACAATCTGAAATGGTGTTTTGAAACTTCTATGTGTAATGCTTAATGCAGCACACATAGAAGTTGTACAATGTATTTTTTTTAGATAGTTTATGTGCAGGAAGGGACACCTTCCTGTATGTATATAGCGCTACCAACCTTTCCTTTACTATCATAGCGCTTTCTTTCTCAAGGTTATTTTGTCCCTTCATTCGGAGAGTATCATAACTTGATGCAGTATGTCGTGAATATTTTCGAAGTAAGTGTTACAGTCTAGGTGGGTATCTCTGATGCAGAGCTGTTTGCGTGTCTCTGATGCAGAGTTGTGTGCGTGGTATTTCTTCTGATTTTATCTAATCGGTTCTAAGATGTGTGTTGGTGTTTCCAAGCCAGTGCTTGTCATAAGGCAAGAGTGGCCTGAGGGATAACTTAATTATCAGATAGTGCCCTGCCTGGTACCAGCTTACAACCAAGAACTTAAGCACTACACAAGCAATAAAAGGGAGTAAGGTGCTTCTTTCTTTCCCTGCCGAAGAAAGGAGAGTCGCTAAAAGCACATTTTGGGGCACTGCATACTATTCATAGCCCCGTCCATCTGTGGTAAATATTTTACCGTATACGAGTTTGCCATATAATTTCAGACAAGTAAAAAGAATAGCTCAATCAAATGAGAGGCAGAGTCCGTGGTGTCTGAGTCATAAGGGCCTTAATTAAGAATGACTAAATGACTCGAGTCAATGGAGATCTATTCCATCAATACAAGGGTTCGGGTATGCAATGATGGCAGGAAAAGATGTCAACGATTTATTAACAGTACATGACATATATAGTAAAATGACACAATAGCATTGAATACAGTAGGCGTGACAAGTGAAATGTATATGATAAGAACGCATGTACGTAACAAAAAGGCGTGAACAAGGGCGTGCACAGAGGCGTGTATTAGAAACGTCACAGAAAAGTGTCATAAGTGGGTGGATGCTTAAAGAATTCTTGCAGAGTCAGCTGAAATCGGTGGTCTGGATGCGCGCGCAGCTAATATGACGTGTGATTGACGTGCATCTGGAGGAAGCTAAGAGTCTGACTTTTAACACTAGTAGAAGAGACAGAAGTCTGGCATGTCAGATCGACCTGTCCCTAAAACATATCTGATATCTTGTGTTTGGAGGATGTTTAATTTGAAGTAAAAGGTCTTTCGGGCAGAGGCTATTCTATACTGAATGTATGCGTGTCTAGGTGCGAATGCTCGGAGCCAGGGGCCTACCAGGGTAACAGGAGCAATGAATTTCATGAGGGAGACAGGAAGGCTTGGCCCTTGCTCTGCAGTCGGGGATGTGTTTTCGTATTTCACTAGACAGGAATGTGTTTTCGAGGAGCTGAGCTGGCTACGCTGATAACTTGAAGGTAAAATACTGTTTTTGGCAGGCCGCCCAGGCCGAGCCGGGCACCGCTCGCTTGGCAGGAAGTAAGGCAGAGGTCAGGGATGCGTCTCCATGCTGCAGCTTTCAGAGACAGAGGCAGAAATGGCTTGAAGACAGGAATCAGGGCCTAGCTCGGCAGAGCCAGGAGAAAACGTGAAAGTGCACCATGTAAAGACGGTGGCACGGCATACTTAGGAACTGAATTATCGATCCATTCATGGTGGATCTGATAGAGGACATGTTAACGTTGGACGCAAATGTATTTGCGTCATCAGATTCGGTTGTGGAGGGAAATTACATGTACTTGAAGCACGTACATGGAGCCGTTGGGGTACACGTTAGGGGACACATTTGACCATAAAAATTTCATTTACCTCACATCCCCCGTGTATTGCTTGTGTAAGATTGGTGGAGTGGTGGGTGGCGCGTTCTTTGGTTATGTGCTACTTTTCGGGAGCAGAGCCTTGCTTTTCTTTCCTTCAGCACAGTAGCCCTAACCCTGTTTTACCTAAAACCTGCTCTTAGTTTTTAAGTATTGTGTTGTCTTGTACGTTTTTGCCTCTTTTCTTCCGATCTGTCATTTCTGGCACCTCACTCCTTGCCCACTCGCACGAATGATGCTTCTGTGCACGAGTCGCTCTACTTTGTGGCCTCAAGTGTTTTCCTGCTTTCTGCTCCCATGATTAAAGGTTCGAGGAGGTGAGCCCTAGTTATCAGGAACGTCACCTTCCAGTTTACTGTTGAGGTGTAGAAGCAGGCAATAAATGGGATGAGAGAGTGTCTGTCATACAGTTTTACCAGCGTCCAAGGAAGGGCTATTGTGTTCCCAGTTCTACTGCCTGGGTTGAAGCCAGAGCAGCCTATGGAAGCCACCGAGATGGCAGACTCAGACTACCACAGGATGAGGGGAGCCAGGTTAACACTATTACTGGTGACGCCTGGGTCACATGACCCAATTCTGTGTATACATCGAAAAGAATTGTAGGATTGCAAAGTGGCAGGTTCTCACCAAATGTGAGCAGTGTTATCCAAGTTTACACTTCTGCTAATCATATTGCCAAATCTCTCCTCCTGCCCCTCTGCACTCACAAACTGCCCTCTCAGTGGTGCAGCCTGTGCAGTGGCACCAGAGGTCTGGGGGCCCATGAACCCCTGTTTAATGTTGTTCTTAGATCTCGGCCTATTTCCATTCCGCAGGAATGGAATAGGACGAGTCTATAGCAGTTAAACCAAGAGTTTCACCATGAGCCCAAAAAAGAGGTTTTTCACGAGTGCATGTGCTCTCGTGCACGAGCTTGCCCGAGCCTTCTGCCTGCCTCCTGCCTTGAAGGCAATCTGCTTCTCCGCCCCCTACTGTTCCCTCCCACTCGCTCGCACATCAAAGGCTGCTCACTCAATTTCTCCTCCCCCTCCCCAGCCAGCTTCCCCAGGCCGTGTTCCCTCCCCTGCTACCCCATCCTCACTCATCCCTCGCACCCCCTCCTCCTTCAGGCCCCCACCATTTGCCCTATCTTGACATCTACCCTGATTAATGGGCCAACATTAAGCGAGAGCTATTAAAAAGATGAGTACTGACTGGCTTAAGAGTGTTAATAGTTCTTCAATCTTGAAGAGTCCAACATTTACATCTATGATAGTTCTATGGAATTTTGTATTTTATTTTTCTGGTCTTCGCTACTCCCATCAGTACCAATAATGTCTACATTGCAGGCCTTTGTCCTTCCTTCAAACATGATTCCTGCTCTCCAAATTCCCCTCCTTTCCTCTGCCCCCTCCAGGGTCGCACCGCGGTGATAGTCGGGAAATCTCCTCCTCGGTCTCTCCCAAGATATGGCCCTACTGCAAAAGCACAACATTTCACAAAATGCGTGCATATTTTATTCAATAGCTTGCAAGCAGGCTTCGTCTCAAATTTAAACTACATGGGAGGCATGCCGCCATAATTTCAGCTATGTGTAGAATTAAAATAAAAACTCCATGCATTGCCAAGGCACCGCGGTTTCTGGGCTAAACTGGTAAAACAAGACTTTCTCTAGCGTGCCCTTCGCTCCACCTAGCCAACCCCCACCCCCCCTTTTCCAAACCCGCTCCACAGCTGTATATTCCATGATTTAATTATGATGGTATGCAGTCCTGTCAGGTTTTTCGGTATCCAGATTCACAAAAGCAACACAGAAAAGCCGAATTCCATAGCTGCCGACTGTGCAATTAAAACCGAACGTTTTCCAATTTCCAAGAATGTTGTACCTGGCAACGCTTCAGCGCCCGGGCGAACTCCGCCCACGGCACCCCCGTCTCACTGCCACGGCTAAATGCGCCATCGCCCACGGATAATTACAGATGGAAGGTTTACCGCGTTTAAGGCACACCGGCTTACAGAAAACATGCCACATGGGTTTGACTCAATGTTTCCAATATCGGAACGGAGCTGCAGTGCCAGACCTGTGGTACTCTGAAATCATGAAAGACGAACATTCGGCCTGCGACAGGGTAAAGAGTAGACCTCGCCAATTGGACACGAGAAACATCTGAATGGCACTTGCAAAGTGAAGGTGTATTAAGGGGCAATGGCAATGAACTTAAACAGATTTATGGTAATGGCCCGCCCATAAAACGCATACAGGCAGAGGTTATGAAACTACGTTGCTTTGCTTGCGTTTGTTTCCAAAAAGTTGTTTCGCCAGTTTCTCTCTGATGCGATTCTTTACTGTAGAATAGACACTAAACAGGGTTTGTAGATTGTAAGAGACCGTAAAAAAAGCATTCAGAAATGTTAGAAATTATTAAAAAATCAATTTCACACAATCATCTCCCAATAGCAGACCACAATAAAATCTGACAATTTGGCAAATGCAGTAGTTCTCACTTGGTTAGCGAGAAAACGGGTATAACACAGTAGCCATTTCAGTCTGCATTATTACTCGTCCATATGGCTTTTATAAAATGCATTACAAGGAGTCAAGTCAAGGTAAGTGTGGAATAAGCAGGCCCACATGGCCCAGATTTTCGCGGCAGCATTTTCCACATAAATGTATATTTGCCGCACTTGCCACACAAACCATTATCCACTGCATAATCTGCAGAGATGGCACAGTGCATGTGCCCGTGCAGGCGCTTTTCTCCCGAGCCTCGGCATCACACTTCAAAGGAATTCCTTCCGCTCCTTATCTCCTCAGGCACTTAGCATCTACGTGTGTCTCCCAGGCTCCTCACAGTGCCATATGTCGTGAGGGCATCACACTTCTAACGCGAACGACCATCTGCTCCTTGGAATGCTGGCATGGTTGCCCAGTGCTGCCTGATCTTCTTCAAAGGCAGCTTGTAACCCGAGCTGCCCTCTGCCTTTGCATTCTGAACTCTTTCTTGGATTTCACACACAGTCCATAGCGCTTCCTTCTACCTTTCACCAGGCACACACACACACACCACCAGCCATCAGTGCACGCTTTCACTAGTCATACACACCACCGGCCCTCAGTGCACACTCTCATCAGGCACAGACACCATCAGCCATCAGTGCCCGCATTCACCAGGCATACACACCACCGCCGTCAGTGCACGGTTTCACCAGGCACACACACACACCACAAGCCTTCAGTGCACGCTTTCACCAGGCACACACACACAACACCAGCCATCAGTGCAAGCTTTCACCAGGCATACACACCACCGGCCGTCAGTGCACACTCTCACCAGGCACAGACACCATCAGTCATCAGTGCACGCTTTCACCGGGCACAAACACCACCAGCCGTCAGTGCACGCTTTCACCAGGCACCCACCACCAGCTGTCAGTTCACGCTTTCACCAGAGACACACACCACCAGCCATCAGTGCACGCTTTCACCAGGCATACACACCACCGGCCATCAGAAAAATATGATAGCACAAGCTAAAAGAGAATATTATACTGACCAAATCGAGCAGGCCAGGAATTCTAGTAAACAACTATTCTCCATTACCAAAGCTTTATCAGGTAACTCCCCGGATCTCAAGCCTCCCCCATCACAATCTCTGTGTGACGCTCTTGCATCTTTTTTCTACACCAAAGTAGATGACATTTACCAAGCATTTTCTTCCAAATCAATTCCGGTCTCCACATCATCCGTCACTTCCTCCTTAGCTAATGTCTTTCCGTGCTTTCAACCAGTTACCCAGGAGCAAATAAAAAACACACTTCTGACCATTAAATCAGGCTCACCCCTCGACCCCTGCCCCCTATCTGTCCTCAGACCAGTTTTAGAAGTTATCTTACCGGCACTCACACAGGTCTGCAATTTGATACTGCGGTCAGGCCAATACCCTAATTCGCTCAAAAACACGCTACTAAAGCCTCTGTTAAAAAAACCTTCGCTCGATAAAAATGAGCTGAAAAATTACCGACCAATTGCCAGTTTACCGTTCATTGCAAAGACCATCGAAAAGATCATGAACACCCAGATCTCTGAGTTCATTGAGGTTCACCAGCTCCTGGACGATACGCAGTTTGGGTTCCGAAAATATCACGGGACCGAGACAGCCCTGATCAAAGCCGCTGATGACATCAGGGATATTAGGGACCAAGGTGGCACTGCCATATTGGTTCTGCTAGACCTATCAGCGGCTTTCGACACGGTCGACCACAACATCTTGGTCGACCGTGTCCAAGGATTTGGCATCTGTCATACTGCCAAAAACTTAATAGCCTCCTTCCTTGCTAATAGAACGCAGGCGGTCATCCTAGGACCCTTTCAATCAGCACAACTCTCCGCCCCCTGTGGTGTTCCTCAAGGCTCATCCCTTAGTCCGACACTCTTTAACATCTATGTGTCGGACCTAGCTAAGACCATCAAAGCTCATGGGATGAGCCTTACCTCGTACGCCGACGACACCCAACTAGTGTTGGCGATCAAGGGTGACGGAGAGCAAGTAGCTGAAAAATTTAAGAAAGGGCTCCTAGATATTGGAGACTGGATGGCAACAAACTGCTTAAAGCTAAACTCAGAGAAAACTGAGGTGCTCATTTTCGGTCCATTGTCCCCAGCCTGGTCCACCAGTTGGTGGCCAGAGACCTTTGGTACCCCTCCCACACCGACCTCGAAGGTCAGGAATTTGGGGGTTATCTTCGATGATGGACTGAATTTCATGGATCACGCCAATAAGACAGCATCCACAGC
Organism: Lissotriton vulgaris; assembly: GCF_964263255.1. NCBI lineage: Eukaryota > Metazoa > Chordata > Amphibia > Caudata > Salamandridae > Lissotriton > Lissotriton vulgaris. The sequence continues at coordinate 1,667,082,433 of NC_141695.1, forward strand.
GCACCTAAAACTAAAAATGATTCGCAAAATACGTCCTTTTCTTCCCGAATCTGCGATTAAGACACTGGTTTCTGCTCTTGTCCTCTCATCCCTGGATTATTGTAACGGTTTATTTCTCAATGCGCAATCTCGAGTCACCACAAAACTACAAACTATACAAAATGCAGCAGCCCGTCTCATTACCGGCAAAACAAAGTTCGAACCTATTGCCCAAAACATAAATGACCTTCACTGGCTGACTGTACAAAAAAGGATCCACTTCAAGGCCCTCTGTATAGTTTTCAAATCAGTTAATAATCGAGGACCACATTTTTTAAGAGACAAACTTCAACTCTACAAACCTACAAGAGCTTTACGCTCAGCCACTCTTAATCAACTGCCTGTCCCACGCACCAAAACAGTGTCCTGGGGAGACCGTCGCTTTCTGGTGGCGGCCCCCAGACTTTGGAACACCTTGCCTCTCAACATCAGACGAAGTGCTACGCTGTTTCAGTTTCGTAAACTCCTGAAAACCTGGCTTTTCTCTCATTAACCTATGCTCAACTGTCAATTCTGTTTATTCTCTCTTTTCCCACTTTCTTCAATAATGGTTTTCAGCGCCTTGACGCCTAAGGGTATAAGTAGCGCTTTATAAGTGTCAAAAATAAATAAATAAATAAATAAATAAATCAGTGCACACTTTCACCAGGCACAGACACCATCAGTCGTCAGTGCATGCTTCCACCAGGCAGAGTTTGACAAGAAAAAAAATTCTAGCGCAAAACGATCATAAATTGCAGAAAACACGACAACGCGCATTTCAGCGCAGTGGGGAGGCCTTAGTAAAGGCCTTAGTAAAGGTTGATTGGTCACCTATCAGTTGCTTTTTTGATGTAATTGGGCACTTCATCAGTGCTAATGTGGTGCCACCTTTGTGTAGTCAGTGCGAATACATGGATATGGAGAAGACGTGGGGCCTCCAGAAACAGTGGCTGTATTATATGCCTTCTATTGGGATATTGTTTTGTAGTGTGTGCATTAAGTATCTCCTAGTGGGAATGGCTCCCTCCCCACAGGTTCATTGGTAATAGTTTTGCTTGAGATTGGGGATACTAGCACTCTTCGTGTTCATGTAACGTCCGTATTAGTGGCCTTTAGGAGTATGGAGATATGAGATATTGAGAAGTAGCCAACTACAGACCAAGAGCAGACTGGCTTTCCTTCTTAGATCTGCTTTGCTGTCAATTTTCTACCTTTTATAGTTACTGGTCCTAATAATGACCGAATCGTCACCCACTGCACACAATCCTTCCGGATTTTACATAAGAACTGAGAAAGCTAATCTAATGCAGAGGTTATATTATATTCAAAAAGCCATTGTTATTTGTAATATCAATACATCTAAGTCACGTCAATACAAAACATGTGGCATTACAAATGCTAAAAGTGTCACATTTGCTAAAGTTAAAAGTATTGGCATTGTAAATCACAAAACATAAATATAAAATGTCATTTACAAAACCAATAGCTCCAACTTTCCTACTGCGAGACCTATTGGCAACGCCAGTGCTTGTTTACTATTGTTACCAACAGTTCGAGGGCCATTTTCATTGATTGCCTTACAGCCCATGGCACCTTTGCTAGGCCACTTTTCTTTCTAGGCTCACGAGATGGCCAAATGCAGCATTGGATACAGATAAAAGCATTTGGGTGATTATTTAACCTACAGAAGCATTCTTCTCCCGCACAGATCCGTTTCAGTGTGGTCTTGTTAACCAATATGTATCCAGAAGAGCAACAGCAGTCACCAAGCATTGGCATAGACAATAGGTCTCGCTTTTGGGACATTATAAGTATTTAGTTATGCAGCACAATATCCTTGGTGCAACAACATCAACTGTTGCTGGCTAAACACTTATACGGTCCAAAGGCGAGACCTATTGGCTATGCCAATGATTGTTTTTTCAAGCTGATCAGTCTTTGTTCATGTTAATTATCGGTCAGGGGTCTCTAGCCCAGACTTAGGCCACATTTTTAAGTGTTTTCATCTTACGTTTACTGTTTAAAGTGTGTACTGCTAACTGGAAAAAATACAGGCATTAACTGATTTTGTTCTATTATTTTGTCCTGGTGATGACATTAAAATACCAGTGGTGCCGATAAGAAACTGGACAGGTGGTCACCCTAGAGCACCACCCATCCCAAAGTTCGGGCCTAGTTGCATCCTTGAAGCAGACCTGTGGTAAGCAACAGGCAGCCTCTAAGGACACTGTTAGGAAAGAAAAGCTTTCAAAGAGACAGCACCAGACCTAAAAACCAGCCCACCAAACCATAACAGAGGCCCACAAACAGCCCAAAAATACCCAACACACTGAACCCATACATGGCAACATTTTAGAAGAGAATAGTGGGAGATTTAAAACAAACTAATCAGAAGAGTGTATTTCTTCTATTGACTTCTATTGAAGAAGAGGCAATTTCATGGGTGAGACAGTCAAAATAAAGCCATTTTTGACTTAAAAAATCGTGAGTCTCCCGCCTGAATCTAGTCTATAGGCACGACCGCTGACCTGTCAGACCTTCTGGCACTGCCAGGCCGCCCTATAGACCAGTCCGAGCTGAGCCACAGCCACCCACATGACTCGAGCTGAGCCAGAGCCACCCATCTGACTCAAGCCGAGCCAGAGCCACCCACATGACTCGAGCCGAGCCAGAGCCCCCCACTTGACTCGAGCCAGAGCCACCCACATGACTCGAACCGAGCTAGAGCCACAGCCACATGACTCGAGCCGAGCTAGAGCCACCCACATGACTCGAGTTGAGCCAGAGCCACCTATCTGGCTCGAGCCGAGCCACAGCCACCCACATGACTCGAGCCGAGCCAGAGCCACCCACATGACTCGAGCCGAGCCAGAGCCACCCATCTGACTCAAGCCGAGCCAGAGCCACCCACATGACTCGAGCCGAGCCAGAGCCCCCCACTTGACTCGAGCCAGAGCCACCCACATGACTCGAACCGAGCTAGAGCCACAGCCACATGACTCGAGCCGAGCTAGAGCCACCCACATGACTCTTGTTGAGCCAGAGCCACCTATCTGGCTCGAGCCGAGCAACAGCCACCCACATGACTCGAGCCGAGCCAGAGCCACCCACATGACTCGAGCCGAGCTAGAGCCACCCACATGACTCGAGTTGAGCCAGAGCCACCTATCTGGCTCGAGCCGAGCCACAGCCACCCACATTACTCGAACCAAGCCAGAGCCACCCATCTGACTCAAGCCGAGCCAGAGCCACCCACATGACTCGAGCCGAGCCAGAGCCCCCCACTTGACTCGAGCCGAGCCAGAGCCACCCACATGACTCGAGTTTAGCCAGAGCCACCTATATGGCTCGAGCCGAGCCACAGCCAACCACATGACTCGAGCCGAGCCAGAGCCACCCATCTAACTCAAGCCGAGCCAGAGCCACCCACATGACTCGAGCCGAGCCAGAGCCACCCACTTGACTCGAGCCGAGACAAAGCCAACCACATGACTCGAGCCGAGCCAGTGCCACCCACATGACTCGAGCCGAGCCACCCATTTGACTCGAGTCAGAGCCACCCACATGACTCGAGCCGAGCCAGAGCCATCCATCTGACTCGAGCCGAGCCAGGGCCACCCATCTGACTCGAGCCAGAGCCACCCACATGACTCGAGCCGAGCCTGGCCACCCATCTGACTCGAGCCAAAGGCACCCACATGACTGGAGCCGAGACAGAGAAACCAATATGACTCGATCAGAGCCAGAGCTACCCATATGACACGGGTCGAGCCAGAGCCACCCACTTGACTCGAGCCGAGCCAGAGCCACCCATACGACTCGAACCCTGTGTCTCGCCCACATCCACTTCGAAAATAAAAAAACTTGGAACACAGTGACGCGCACCCGATCATGGACCTCGAGCAGTTTTGATGCCTTAGCAAGTTAAACTTCTCAACAGCCTGTATATAATATAGCGGCCGCTCTAGCTCGAGTTCTTCTCATTACAAGGCGTGACCTCTGCCCTTGGAGCGCCACTAGCGCCTCCTCGCCCCTGCGCAAATAAAGCCGTCTCGAAGCTCATCTTTATTCTTCCCAGCACTGCAGCATTAAAACACAACCAGGGCTTGAACTGTGTAGAACTTCCTCTGAAAAGCAAACCGGCATTACAGTAAACATCTGATCGGTGTAGAAATGTAACAGCTGCATTTCTTTAGAACGAAACTTGGAGTAAAATGTTCATGTCACATATTTCGGCTTCCTGTGTGAATGTAGCAGCGCTACAACTTGCTCAGATCAATACTGCCACTTAGCGGCAAAAATATGTATGACTGCTACATGTAGTGCAAAGCTGGCGCAGCCCTTACTGCAAACCTCTGGTTCTTCGACCCACATGGCTATGGAATAGCAAATTAATCAATCATAGGACGATTTCCGAATTAAAGGGGTTCGGGCTCCCAAATTAGACAAATCATTTTTTGCTGCACCGTTTTTAGTTTCTTATTGAAACGTTCATTTAGTGTTAACATGAAATATATTTTTTTAATCAGCTACTTTTCAGTTTCAATGACATGCAACTTTAAGTTGTCTATTGTAGGTTATAGTGTGGGCAATACATACGGTGGGGGGGGGGGGGGGGGGGCAACCTATTGCTTACCATAGCAGGTTACTGCATAACATCAGCAAAAACATTTCTTTTTGCCGATGCTAAACACCATTGGCAAAAAGCATTGGCAAAACCCAGGGGTTTAAGTGGGATGAAAAAACTGTTGGGAGGTGGGGGAGGGGGGTCTCTCAAAGGGGCGTAGTCGAGGTAATTAAGGGCATGGTTTAAAAACACATAAGCAACAAAACCTGCACTTAGCATAGAGTGTCGCCCGACTAGTATTTTGCTGCGTCTGTCATTGCATCCAGATATATAATACAACGAGTAACATCACACCTACAACAAAAGCAGGACTATTGGCTTTGTCAATGGTTGTTAGTTGCATAAGATAAACAAACAACTATCACTACATTGTAGATAATTTTGAAAATTCTTCAGTTCTGAAATTATGAGACTGTGAAAGAACTATGAGTCTCTTTGAAGTGCCATCAAAGGCAGTGAAGGGGGGCACTGCTGCAGAGTTAAGATTTATTTTTCATCCTGATGCTGAGGGCAGAAATGGAGAGCCCTATAGGGCCCCGTCTCAGCACCTGCTTTTTAGAACTGCCAGTGCTCAACACTGGCAGGACCCGGCCCACTTTAAGCCCTGCCAAAACCACTAGGTATGCTGTGGCTGCCAAAAGGTGCACTCCATTGGTTTAGCTAATGCTTGCTTGTCAATGGGATTTACAACAAGGATGTACAGCACCAGTCCTAGAGGTCTACAATGCCACCACTTGCTGTGTCAATCATATACGTTGTGAAGGGTTCCCTTTTAGCTTTATTGTTGTTAATTTATTTCATGTGAATATCCTCAAAAACAGTCATGGCTATGGCCTTATAAGAATCAAGACTCTAAAGAGATACCCCTCTTTATGTACAGGGGGAAGGGTCTTATGACCAAACCACAACTTACAGCGCCTAGTACAGCTTACCATTTTTATACCCTTCTCTCCCAATTAACACTGTGTATGCACATGACAATATCATATACAGCTTTTTATATCAAAGCATATGCAATTTATTCTCATTATTATAAATAAAAAAACTACATAAAAATACTTTCCTTAAGAATATCACTCAATCTATGGGGCCCATTAGGATCGCGGACGGACTTGCGTCCGTCCGCGACCCCAGAGTAGGAAGGAACCTCCGCATGGCCTGCTGAGTTCCCTCCTGTGAAATTAGGATGTGACCGTCACCCTGGCGGTCACATCCTCTATTTTTGCCATTGCGGCAGATGCGGCTTGAAGCTGCACCGCCGCAATGGTAAAAATGCATACATTGCATTTGTATGCAGAAAGCGGCAGGCACCGTGCGGTGCCTGCCGATTTCTGCATACAAATGCAGGTGGGTACCATAGGTACCCCCCATGTGCACCCCCCCCCCCCTTCACCCAGGGGGCCCGCAACGGGCCCCTGCAGTGTAGTTCCACATGCTTTTTCACGGCGGAAAATCCACAGCGGAAAAGCATTTTTGAAAACCCATCCTAATATGGCTGGCGGTGTCTGAGAGACACCGCCACCATATTAGAGCTTTTCCGCCGCGGTTGTAAGCCAACCGCGGCAGAAAAGCAGAGGACGGAAACCAGGACCCACCAGCCATCCTAATGTGGCGATGGGTCTTTGGTGGGTCCGCAGCGGATTTTTCGCATCCTCCGGGCCGGCGGTTGCTTCCGCCGGCCCAGAGGATGCGGAAAATCCGCTATCCTAATGAGCCCCTAAATTCGGTGTGTTTTCGATTTACCTGTAGTAGAAAATGATTTCTCCTCTTTCAGTTGCTGCTCGAGGACTCATCCATCAGCAAAGTCATCTTATTGTATTTTGTTTGACTCATAAGCTCTTCACAAACGACTTTGAGGAAATCACTGTTTACACAATGGATAATCCCTTCATAAATGATATGTTCACAAAGATATACTGATGCTAATCAAGAAAATCTATATTAGTGAGTGTTTGATGAATGCTGTGATACTTCCGAAAAGATTTATAGTATTTTTTGTTTCTGCGCAGTGAATATAGGTTGTATGATATTTTTAAAGGATGAATATTTTCATGGAGTTGTTTTAAATTATATTAATGAAATTAAATCATATACTTATAGTAGTAAAAATGTAGATGTAATCAGAGCATAATTTGTAAATAATCAGTGCGGGTGCCCAAAGGACTGCTTCTATGCACGTGACCGGCGCTATTAAGTGTTAGCGCGCCCAATACCAAGGTAGGTAGACCAGAATCCACCTCAGGCCTCTATAGTCCACTACCAGCCACCCCTTCCCTTTTAGCTTCGTCTTGCTGGCTCCTGCTTTCACCAGTCATGAGGTCTTTGTCTTTCACTTCCTCCTTCTTTTCCCTTCGCACGTTTTCTCTGTCTTGTTTTTGGGAAATGCCTGATGAGGAAAAATAAGTACCAGCCCCCAAAAATGAGCGCTGGTGGGGTCCACCGGCTCAGATTAAGCACTGGATTTGATCTGTGCATATACAGTGTTAACTGAGGGAGAAGGTTGTAGAAACAGTAAGGTTGGAGGGGCTTTGTTTGTGACATGGCTGTAGAGGCCCCGTATTTACTGCTCTCGATTTAGATCCTGGTATAACCACCCCCGGAGCCATCATTCCCAGATGCCAGAAATGCATCTCCAGAGGATATGTAGTACTTGAGGCATGTACCCACATGCTAACCCACCAATCCTCCGGATCCATGTTTTAATGTACATAAATGAGTCTATTGATCAATCAATGTGTGTTAAAGCACGATTACACACCCACGAGGGTGTAACAACAAGTAAGGGAAAATTGGGATCAATTGCGATCCAGTAGGGCTGAGATTACCATTCACAGAAAGGAGAATGGAAGGTCCGGCCACAGTTGTAGCCCCAAGAATGGAGACAACAAGAAGGTGACTGGGCTGTTCCTGGACGAAGGGAAGGAGAGGAAAGGGAAGGGAGGGAAACGGCCACTCCGATGAGCCCGTTGGGCATTGCACCGCCTGCCCAACGAGGAGCATTGCCGATGATGAAGCATGACACTCGCAAGGGTGTGTGAGGCCATTATATCCAACAAATTGGATACCCCGGGGTGGTCCTCCAATTGAGCACTAGCCCCCCCCCCCCAGTGACCGTTTCCCCCACGAGGAACAGCCCAGTCACCTTCTCGTTGTCTCCACACCCACGAGGGTCTCAAGGCGCTGCAACAGTGATTAAGCTTGTAAGTAGGGATGGGGAGGCCCCGAAAATTCGAGCAAGGCTCGAGCCTGAAGCCGGGCTCTTGCTCAGCTCGAATTCTTCCTGGACCCTCGAGCCCACAACAAGCCGAACTTTCATGTGGTTTCTGCCTGCCACTCTATTTTGACCCAGGACTTGTTATGTATGGATAGAGTCGTCGACTTTGGGACTGGGGAACCAGGTTCGAGTATCCGGGTAGGCTCAATATCATGCAATCCAGGGCAAATAGCTTAATCTCCCTGTGCTGAAAAAAATATTGGGACCTTGTGTAAAGTAACTGGAGATCAGTAAAATACCCCAATACCTTTGGGTTCAGTATGCGCTTTATAAAAACTGCGGTAAAATGCAAACGAAGGAAAACACAAAGGGGTTAACATAAAAGGAAATAGATACCCATGTACTGGCTGGTTTGTACCAAGTGAAATCAGAAAACCTGGATAAATAACCGCTTACCTGCTTAAACTGTGTGATCTTACACAAATATTTTATAGCATCAAAAATCCTCTTTTTTTTCATTATCGCTTAAGAAAACACCTTCAAATATGTGAGCTCAGATTACCACCTGTGCAAAACCTATTGTGTTTCGTTAAACAAACTATAATTTTGCTCTATAATAATCTCAGCCATACACAGGGTTTACATGACAATTCTCTTTCCTCTTAGGTCATTAAAGGTTCATGTTAAAAAAACGAGGGGGCAGATCTACAAGAAAGTGCCGCAGCGCGGCACCGCAAGCCCTTTGGCTGCGCCACGCTGCGGCACTTTCAGATTACAGGAATGCGACATATCTACAATGATATGTCGCACTCCTGTGCTCTCCTTGGCGCTGGCGTAGAAAGAGCTGCCATGCGCCGGCACCCTTGCACCATGGTGCAAGGATGCCTGCGCCATGGGGAGATTGCTTTTGTGCAGGAAGGTGCTCCTTCCTGCACAAAAGCAATCACTGCAGGCATTTTCCTCTTTCAAAGCGTGCTGTATAATGCAGCACGCATTGAAAGAGAAAAAAATGAAGAGAAACGAAAACACTTCTCCTCGTTTCGCTTGGCTACGCCACCCCTATGGTGGTGCAGCAAACTGACGCATTTCCAGGTTTACGATTTCTCGTAAATCTGGAAAATGCATCAGTGGGCATGGGTGTTGCGTGGGAACACCCACAGCAACACCCATGTCCCGCCCCTAACAGGCAAAGTGCTGCGTGAACAGGTGCGATATTTACAAGCACAGGTTAAGTCACGCAGGGTGACTTTACCTGTGCTTGTAAATATCCTTTTATCAAAGGGTGGTCCCAGTATTTATAACATCAAGAGTGTTAGTGGTCAAGACAAGTTGTTAAACAGATACTCAAGACAAATCAAAATGCATTTCGGATCTCAGTGTTGTTTAATCACACTGACATTGGTCACAAGTTATTCAAACGGCGAAAAACGCATTAGACATTGGATACACAATTGGCGACATTGCAGTGCCCAGGGGGTAAGGTAGGGGTGGGGAAGGCTGTGATTGTAGTGAGGTAGTGGGATGGAAGAGAGTGCAAATCACATATAATGAAAGCACATATTAATGATGTGCCAGTGGACATGAATCAAAAACAACATAAGAGTAGAAGTACATAATGTCTGTACTGGCATGCCATGTAGCATATAATCACTCAGCAACTCAAGTACTGTAGGTAAGACTGGCATTGAACAGTTGTCGACGTTTCGACCCCCTTGATGCGTAGGCATCGATGAAAGCCTTACAGTTCGGATCTTCCTCAGGACAGTGTGTGGGTGGAGTGGGGTTGTGGGGCACCGTGAGTGGGGAAGTTAGGTCTCTCACACATCAATGGTGGGGACAAACATGGCGTAGAAGGCTCATGGCATGGAAGGAGTGAGGAAACACTAAGATTCTTGATTGTTCCGTGTAATGCCCACATTGATCAAGAAGGCAAGTGCACTGGGGACCAAATCCACAAGTAGACAATCTTCAGACCCTCAAATTATTCAGGGGAGCGTTATTACAGCATGACCTCTGTGGTGTTATAAATGCTGGGACCACCCTTTGTAAATGTAAATGTTTTTGTACAGGGCACAGCTACCCGCAGTGGGTTTCCCGGCGCTTGTACGAATACCGCAAGGGAACCCTTCCTGGCTTTCCCTGTGAAGTGTCCACTCCTGGGCACCCCCATGGTGCAGACCAGGCATCCCTCGCGTTGTGGGGGCCGGTGTGGAGACTAAGCAAGCTATTGCCCAGAGTTGCAGCGTGGGACCCATGATCAGAATAGGCACTGAGGCGAGAATATCCGGTCAGGGGAATTAATGAGCCCAAGACCCGCCGAGGCGGGTCCCTGGCCAGTGCTCTGCATCAGGGTCTGCCTGCTCTAACCATTGAGCCACACTTCTCCACTACCCTTTGATATACTGACTAGCACCCAGGTCCCAGTGATTCCGGGTTTACCCTTCTCTGTAACCTGTAAATATCCCTTAGCAGGCTGCGCCACCGGTGCGTCACGCAATGTGATGGACCGGCAGCACAAGGGGCTTGTAAATCTGCCCCTATCACTTTAAATAAGAACTTCTCAGTGCCGTGCTATAATGTGACGTATTAATGTCAAAGTTTCCACATGACGATGTACTTAACTTTTTTGAACTTTGAAGATAATTTGTCATATTTTACATGATGTTTGTTATGTGGTTTACACAGCAATTATTTTCAGGGCTCGGCTGGTGTACGGGCTCTAAGAGCCGATCCAGACCCTTTATTAAGCTCCCCTTGTGAATGTGTTGGCTCGCCCACCTCTACTTGTAAGGAAGCATGTTCGAGCCAGGGCAGCGAGCGCCACAGGCCTGCAAGGAAATGGAAACCGGGGAGAGGGGAGAAAACAGTAAAGTGTAAAGAAGGCTAAAAATGCGTAGCTTCGGCTGACCAGCAGCTGACGCAACAGGACTTCACGCTCAGCCACAGAGGCCCTTGTCAAACCGGAAGGAAGTGAAAAGTGTTCAGCTCTGAGGCCTGAATTTCTGGGTGAGCGAGAAGGGTGCGGTAACGAGGTCAGCAGAGAAGTGACTTCCTTATCGACTTCTATTTTCTACTTTTACTGAAAAAAGTGACCACAGCTCTGCTCCAGCTGACACTTTCGAAATAAATTAAGCGGGGTCACTGGCGCCAGGGGGGGGGGGGGTGCACAACTCGATGGAAACATGAAGCGTGACAGGAAACAGGAAGAGGTTTGACCAACATTGTGCCCGCTGGGTCCGGTATGCAAGTGGTTGACGCAGAGTGCCCTACCAGCCTTAATTTAGCGCCGCCTTTGACCAGTGTTGGTGACTGCGGAATTTACATAGCGCCAAGCCAGGTCCCTGACAACATAAAGGCGCTCAGTTGGTCTCGGTGGTAAACATACACCCCTCGCGAGAACAGAACACAAATCCAGGAAATTAATTGTGAAAAAACGAGTCTTGAAAGTCTATTAATGGGGTTGGTGAGTGGCAATTAAGTAACACAAAACAACAAATTTCCTTTTCCAAAATCTTGGGGGGGTGAAGAATCCTTACAGATCGCTAATTTATATAGCGACCAGCCTATGGGTGTGAGGAAAATCTTTACACAGGTTACCAAATTTACAGAACTATTTTTGTCAATCAGTACAGTACAGTGCAAAGAAAAAAAAATATTAAAAAATTGTGAATTTGAAAGTTCTCATCAATTATGTTTTTAAATATTGTGATCATTTGTTTTAAATTGTATAAAGTGACTTCAGTACTGTATTGATATTTTAACAAGATTATTAATAAATAATACATACCGAAGCTCATGTGTGAAAGCGTGCCCTTGTCCAACACTTGTTATTTGACAAAAGTAGCTCTGTACATTTGGTAACCTGTGTAAAGATTTTCCTCACACCCATAGGCTGGTCGCTATATAAATTAGCGATCTGTAAGGATTCTCCACCCCCCAAAGATTTTGGAAAAGGAAATTTGTTGTTTTGTATTTGTTACCCATTCCTTTTCCAGTAAAAGGGTATCTCCCTCTATACTTAGCAATTAAGTAATATTCCATAGGGAGAATGACCAACTGATTCTCTAGAACTCACTCTCCAACTTACTGAAAACTTCCACCCGACCACTAAGAATGAGCATGACATACTGGAATTGAAAACTTCCACCCGAACACTAAGAATGAGCATGACATACTGGAATTGAAAACTTCCACCCGACCACTAAGAATAAGCATGACATACGGAATTGAAAACTTTCACCCGACCACTAAGAATGAGCATGACATACTGGAATTGAAAACTTCCACCCGACCACTAAGAATGAGCATGACATACTGGAATTGAAAACTTCCACCCGACCACTAAGAATGAGCATGACATACTGGAATTGAAAACTTCCCCCCGACCACTAAGAATGAGCATGACATACGGAATTGAAAACTTCCACCCGACCACTAAGAATGAGCATGACATACTGGAATTGAAAACTTCCACCCGACCACTAAGAATGAGCATGACATACGGAATTGAAAACTTCCACCCGACCACTAAGAATGAGCATGACATACTGGAATTGAAAACTTCCACCCGACCACTAAGAATGAGCATGACATACTGGAATTGAAAACTTCCACCCGACCACTAAGAATAAGCATGACATACGGAATTGAAAACTTTCACCCGACCACTAAGAATGAGCATGACATACTGGAATTGAAAACTTCCACCCGACCACTAAGAATGAGCATGACATACTGGAATTGAAAACTTCCACCCGACCACTAAGAATGAGCATGACATACTGGAATTGAAAACTTCCCCCCGACCACTAAGAATGAGCATGACATACGGAATTGAAAACTTCCACCCGACCACTAAGAATGAGCATGACATACTGGAATTGAAAACTTCCACCCGACCACTAAGAATGAGCATGACATACTGAAATTGAAAACTTCCACCGACCACTAAGAATGAGCATGACATACTGGAATTGAAAACTTCCACCCGACCACTAAGAATGAGCATGACATACGGAATTGAAAACTTTCACCCGACCACTAAGAATGAGCATGACATACTGGAATTGAAAACTTCCACCCAACCACTAAGAATGAGCATGACATACTGGAATTGAAAACTTCCACCCGACCACTAAGAATGAGCATGACATACTGGAATTGAAAACTTCCACCCGACCACTAAGAATGAGCATGACATACTGGAATTGAAAACTTCCACCCGACCACTAAGAATGAGCATGACATACTGGAATTGAAAACTTCCACCTGACCACTAAGAATGAGCATGACATACGGAATTGAAAACTTCCACCCGACCACTAAGAATGAGCATGACATACGGAATTGAAAACTTCCACCCGACCACTAAGAATGAGCATGACATACTGGAATTGACCAAGTGAGCATCCCGCTCACTAAAACTCACTGAAGGGCTAACTCACTAATGAAATGAATGAATTAAATTAAATTAAATGTGGCATTTATACATTTCAAACTGTCACTACCACAGGAGCCTCCTGGCGCTATAAGACTAGTGTAACTCAATAACTCCAGGAGTTAAACTCATTAGGATTTAATTTTGATTCAAGTGTTTGTGAGAGAGAGAGAGATTGATTCTGAATCAGTGAGGCAATGTGGTGAGACTGGACATCCTAGCAAATGACTATGACCCTCTGAATGGCACACTGAGAATGAGCCCTCAAGGGAGTGACACTCACTGCCTCACTGAGACGCAATGAGAATTCTGTTATTGAGAAACTGAACTCAACAATAGATACTCAGAAGCACCCTGATAAATTTGGTTTTCTCTGGCCGTGTGTGTAAAGTGCAATGCCATTAGGCAATGCACAAGAGCCAATTTATTCAATGAAAAAAGTATCCTTTGTTGCTTCCATAAAGGTAAGTTTGCTTGTACACAATTGCTTGCAGCCAACGCGTTTCGTTCATATATAGAACTTCTTCAGGGCACAATTGTTGTGAAGAAGAACAATCAAATAATTTAACATAGCTAAGCCCCTCTTGTTCCTCACTGGAAATGTTTTCAATGCCTTCTTGTAGTTGCATGTACATGTCTGTTCCCAATGACTTATTTATATTCTGAATGTTATATAGCTGTTCTGTGTTTTTGCCCTTCTCTGGGTTAAAAAAAACCACAGTTCCGTGTAGTGTGTGCGACCAGGCGTTCTCTCAGCATTTGGAACCTGAACATTAGACACACTAAGGGCCCGATGTAGGTAAAAGGGATTTTCCGATTTCAAAATACCGAGGCGGTCCGAATCGGTATTCTGAAATCGGAAAACGAGATGTAGCTAAAAAAATGCGAATTAATACCGAATCGGTCGGCATCGGTAATGTGAATCGGTACGTTCCGAATCGGCACGGACCGAATCGGGAAGTACCGAATCGGCTAACACCGAATCGGAAAGTACCGAATCGGCTAACACCGAATCGGATAGTTCCGATTCGGCTAACACCGAATCGGAAATAGCCGATTCGGTAAAATCCGATTCGGCAATCATAGAATCGTAGCCATGAAAACACACCCATGGCGAAAAAGCCCATAGGAATGCATTGAAGAAACCGAATCGGTAAAATACGAATCGGATAATACCGAATCGGATTTTACCGATTCGGTAATATCCGAATCGGTAAAAGCCGATTCGGCAAAAGCCGATTCAGCCAATGAGGTGGCTCCCCCTCCCCCACCCAAACAGGGAGTGGCAACCCTGGCAGGTGCAGATAATTAAGAAGTTTCTGGAGAGCCAGCCTGAGCTCAACACTCACAGTTAGCAGCAGTGGGAGTAGGAGGTTGTGAACTGTAGTGAAGAACATGGCAAACCAGAGCGAGAGCCAGAAGTCCTCCCAGAAGAGGAAGCCGAAGTTCAGCACCACCGAGCTTCAGGTGTTGGTCGAGGAGGTGGTGAGGGTGCACCGCCAGCTGTTTGGAAAGCTGTCCCTCAATGTGCCAGACAGCACCAAGAGGAGGATCTGGAGCGAAATCGCCCAAAAGGTGAATGCTGTGGGTGTCACCCCCAGGTCCGTGTATGAGCTCAAGAAGAGATTCTACGACATCCGCAGCCTCACAAAAAGGAAGATGGCAGAGATCCAGAGGCAGGCTGGAGTCACTGGTGGAGGCAGGAACCCGGCGCCACCCCTCACAGACCTCGAGGAAATGGTCTCCACCACCATTGAGAGGGAGAGTGTTACTGGAATTGGGACCCTGGACAGCTCTGCGAGAGCTACAGCTACAGGTAAGAAGCATGCGCATCATGACACACCCTACCAGACACCTCCCCATTAGACACAATGCATAGGCAAACCCCAGCACAGTACTGTAACCAACATACAAGAGACAAGCATCATGGTACATGTAGTCAGCAGAAGTTAGCAAAATATGGCAGTGCAGAATCACAAGACAGGAAACAGTGGAACACAGTCTAAGGAGATGCAAGGACATGTGGAATGCTTTAATTGTACTGACTGTAATACATCGGCACTCAATTTACAAATGCTTCTTTGTACCTAGGGGCACCATCAGGCGGACAGACATTGTCATCAGAGGCAGCAGCACCATCTGACACTGCACTCGCAGGGCCGAGCACCAGCCAGGCTGCCGAGGAGGAGGAGGAGGACGGAAACACCCTAGGGCTTGGTATGGAGGGAGACCTGGTGATAGACTTCGAAGCACTGCACTCCCCACAAATGCCCAGCACACCCCCCTTGCAGTTCTCCCCAGAGAACTCCCCTACAAGGGACCCCCTTCCACCTACACCAGCTCCTGCCACAACCATGGCTTTGCCACCAGTACAACCTGTCCTGGGAGCCGGTGCTCAGGGACCGGCCAGCACCACACCCCCACCAGTGGCACCCCAGCCCACTCAGCAGGCCGGCAGCAGCAGTGCCCGGCGCCGTGCCATCACCACCACTGCTGCACCAGCACGGGAGGGCAGTGTCTTCCTGGGCCTCGAGGGAAAGATGGTCAAGATACAGAGGCAGCAGGCAAAATCCACGATGGCCTGCCAACGCCAGCTCCTGCAGCACAACCTGCAGATGAGAGAAATGGTAAAGGGATTTCAGGCCTTCGTGGAATCAAACAAGGAGGTGGCAGCAGGGTTAGGCAGGCTAACCACTGCCATAACCCAGTTGTGTAGCAGAATGGAGGAGCAGGAGCTGGTGCGCAGGCGGGATGCCCGTGTGCAGAACCGCTGCATGAGCCGCCTTGCTGCGGCAACGGCACAACTGTGCCAGCGCAGCGCAAACATGGAATCTAGCCTGAGTCAGAATACAACAGAGCTCACAAGGGGAATGGCCCGGATCACCACTGCTATGGAGGTCATGATCATCTCGAACACAGCCACCAATCCTGCCCTGGACCTGGGGGAGGCTGGGGACAGCAGCAGCCGCAGCAGCCCGGCCAGCGCAGCGTCTGAGCCACGTAGGAGCACCAGGCGCTCCGCAGATGCTGCTGGTCATTCGGAGGGGGCTGAGGGACACCCCAGTGGGTCTGGCAAGCGGGCAAAGAAATAGCCTTGCAAGGGCGGGTGAGGCAACCTGAACCTTGGACTTTTGTTTTCTTTTCCATTACACCATTATTTTGTTGCACATCAGTGCAGTAACTGTGTTGCAACAGTATTAAAATTTGTTTTTTCCCAAAAACCATTTAGCTGTCTTTGCATCTGTACTCACTCAGAAATAGTTTTCAGTAATCTCCTCACGTCTGTATCTGCCATCACTTGGCGTACACACCCCAGCTGGCTGTGTCAGTGGCACAGCTTCGTCGTCGTCATGGTCCTCGTAGTCAGACAACTCCACCTCAGTGCCCTTCTTCACCGCAAGGTTGTGTAACATTGCACATACAGCTATGATCTTGCAGCAGGTGATGGGGGTATACTGCCTTGCACCTCCACTCTTGTGCAGGCATCTGAATCTACTTTTCCAGATGCCAAAGGTCCGTTCGACAACATTCCTTGTGCGTATGTGGGCCCGGTTATACCTCCTTTGGCTGGGTGTGGAGGGGTTGAGGTAGGGGGTGAGTATGAATGAGCGGAGGGCATATGCACTGTCGCCTGGAAGAGAAAGGGGTTACATTACACACATGCATACATGTATTCCACCTAGCTACTATGTGTTATGGGGGTCTGATGATGTGTCTCACCTAGGAGGTATCCTTCACCAAATTCGCCAGCCATCAGCCGTGCATAGATGCCGCTCTGTTGGAAAATATAGGAGTCATGGGTACTCCCTGGAAATTTTGCTACCAGGTCTGTGATGGTGCACTTTGCATTGCAGATCACCTGCACGTTGATGGTGTGTGTAGACTTCCGATTGCGGTATATGTATTCGGTGTCCGCTGGTGGGCAAATCGGAATGTGCGTGCCATCTAAGCAACCAATGATTTGGGGAAATTGTGCCATCTGGTAGAAGTCAGCTTTAGTTTGTAGCAATTCTGCATGGGTTGCAGGGAAAGAGATGTATTGGTCCATCCTGTGTATCATGGCGTCAAGGAATGTGTGGAAGAACCTTGACAGAGTGCTCTGGCTCACCCCTCCTGCCGCTGCAACTCCACTTTGATAGCTGCCAGACGCTAGCAGGTGTAGGCTGCATAGCACCTGGATGTGCGCAGGGATGGCGTGTGCCCTTGGGGTGTGGTGGTCCAAGAATGGTTTGAGATCCCTGATGAGCTCAAGTATGGTGTCAGAGTCCAGCCTGTATCTCTGTAGGATCTCTGCCTCTGTGAGCATGAACAGGGTTATCCTCTGTCTGTAGACCTGTTCATTTCTTAGCCATTCCCTCTGTCCTTCCTGCTGTAGCCGTAGCCGCCTCGCAATGACATAAAAAGCTGCCATCCTGCAAGTTGCAATGCATTTTGGGACTGTTTATATGGGTTGGATATGGGTTTCGGTGTTTCTGTGCCTCCCTACATCTCCCCATCTGTCGAAATCGGGGAATTTCCCGATCGGCGATTCATACGAATCGGTATGTTTTCCGATTCGGCTCATGTCCGAATCGGTCTATCTATCGATTCGGTACATGGACCGACTCGGTGGTTTTCCGATTCGGTGTCTCTACCGAATCGGTACATGGACCGAATCGGTGATTTTCCGATTCGGTGTCACTACTGAATCGGTACATGGACCGAATCGGTGATTTTCCGATTCGGTGTCACTACCGAATCGGTACACGGACCGAATCGGTAATTTTCCGATTCGGTGTCACTACCGAATCGGTACATGGACCGATTCGGTGTTTGCATCCGATTCGGTGTGTTACCGATTCGTTACATATCCGATTTTCGGTATGTACGTATCGGATTCTTTCCCATTCGGTACTCATTCCGATTCGGATTTCACTCCGATTATTTATTTTTTTGGTTCCCTACATCTCGATGGCTGTTTACCGATCGGTAAGGGCCAAAAATCGGTATTTTCGGCCGTTACCGATTGGTAACGGCCTACCTACATCGGGCCCTAAGGCCCTTATTATGAGTGGTGCGGTGTTAGGCGCGTTATCTTTTGCACCTCATAACGATACAGCGGGGTAAGTTATTTATTGGTTGTGATAAATGGCAATTATGAACTTTTCCCTAAAAATTGGGTATAACATGGATTTTGGTGCTTATTTTTAAAGGAAGAATAATTTTTATGGAGACGATTTTAATGATAGTAATGAGAATACATCACATACTTTTTGATATATAAAGTTAGAGGTCACCTGTGCATATACGGTGTTAACTGAGGGAGAACGTTGTAAAAAGTCAGGTCGGTAGAGCTTTGTCCGTGATATGGCTCTAGGGGATCAGCATGTAATGCTTTTGAGCTAGATCCTTGTATAGCCACCCCAGGAGCCATTCTGCCATGGTTTCCTGCCAGAAGCTGGGAGGCTCTCCATGCATGTCAGGATTATCAAGATATGTTGTACTTTTTGGATTGTGGGACCCAAACAAATCGGGAAGGATACAATTGGCCTGTGCAATTCCCAATGAGGGAAACACGGTAGGAGAGCGAGAGAGAACAAACATTGACATCTGCTCTGTCCTCAAGGTTCAGCCATGGCTGCTTCCTGGGTCTTGAGGAGGACATGTTGCTAACTGACCATGGGACATCAGATGTGTTGGTTTTGAGGACGTTGCCTTGGAGAATGAGCAGCAGCTGTATGGAATGTAACTTGCTCTCAGATGGATAAAGCTTTCATTGTCCACTAATCTCACCTGATACACCCTCTGTAGTAGTTGACGAGACTCATATCTTACCAGGAATCCCGCTCTGGAGCAGTGGAACATCAAGATACTAGTGCACGTCTCACCATCCAGAGGAGAAATCAACATGTAAGGAAGCAGGATGGACATAGGACAGGGAATGTCATAGAACTGCAAGGAAACAGGAATTGGGGGGAAAGGGGAAGAAACAACAAAGTGCAAGGGGCTCTTAACAGCGAATGAATACTAATGGCAGCGAGAACCATACAACCAACAATTGTTGTGTTGCGTCCGTCTATTCCCGCGACCTACCAAAACTCTACCAAAAGTGTTCAACCCTCCTCCTGATTTCATGTTCCCTGAATCAATCCCTGCTTCTCTGTGCCTTCGAAGTTCTTCCCTTTCCTGCCTTGTCTCAGCCGCCATACCCCGGTCCTCTACACCTTCAAACCAACTCCTCCCTGTCTCACAGTTCTTCTTCTTGCACCAGTCTTCACAATGCACTCCCCGATGGACATGCTTTGGGTAGGAGACGGTGACCATCAACTACATTCATAGTCTGGCGAGAATTTGCATTACAATGCGAGGGCCCTTCCAGCAGCCCAGCAGCCCAGCGTCCCTTCCTCTCTGGTCGTCCCCCTCTGCCTGACACCTGCGTACACTTCTCTGCTCAGCTGCAAGAGCAACTAGTCAGAAGCCACACGATATGGGGACACTTCCATCCTCTTCAATGGAGGTAAACACTCAGGGGCAGATTTACAAGCCCTTTGCGTGACTTTTGCGCCGCTGTTGAGTCACTTTTGTGACGCAGCTGCAGTGTAAATGTTGCGGCCCATTTACAACGTGACGCATCTAGGGAGATGCGTCATGTTGTAAAGCCCTGCATCACATTATATCTGCGTCCGGTATAATGTATGCAGGTGAGCGTTTCCAAGTAAAAAGCCATGTAGAACTGACGCAGTGAAATCTACAAGATTTCACTGCGGCACTCTACGCCTTCGCTGCGTCAAAATCCTTACGCTTCTTAAGACCAGGCTTAAGGAATGACGCAAGGCTTTTTAAATGGAACTCAACTCCCCGTTGTGACGTATGGCTGGAGCTGTGTCACTTTTATGAGCAACTCCAGCAAGGCGTCACTTTTGGGGTCAACAGATGCGTCAGAATTTCTGACGCATCTGTCAATCCTAGCGCCATGGTGTGCCATATTATAAATACGGCGCATCCATGGTGACGCAAGGGTTTTGCATGGTGGCGCAGTGAAAGTGACGCATCTCTACAGATGCATCACTTTCTTGTAAATCTGCCCCTCAGTGGGTGTGACAGACAACTGCCACAGTTCCCATCCTCTGCCCAATAGATAAAAATCATTCCATCGCGTGAACTCACCTCAAACCCACACTCCTTTTTTCTGCTGGAACAAAATACGATTTGTACAAAAGGACTATTGGTAACGAACCCTTACTCATCCCTACTCCGATTTTATCTCCGTTTCACATCCCTCACCCCAGGACCCTGTTTACTTACTGCTTCTAAATGTAAACACCCATTGATGTAGCATGTATTCTATTCATTCATTACCTTTAGATTCCAATATGTGTTTGGTTTATGATACTCGAAGTCGATTTACAGACAATGTATATGCTGTAACTTTAACAGTAACCTGAACTGTAATCTTTCTTGGATAAACATTATAACAAAAAAATTAAAATAAACATACCAAAACCACCTTGAATCAGGGTAAATAAAGCGCCTGGCAAAAGGTCTTCCATAAGACAGAATCAATAGGAATCAATCTGAAGACAAAGAGACGAAAAAGTCGGGGGTAAAAAGATACCCGAATGGGTGATCAACATATTGAAAATTGAAGAATCAAATTCTTTGCAAAGCATTCTTCTCTTGCGGTAGCCTTCAAATATATGGTCTATGCAGCAAATTACGTCACAGCATGAAAAGACTCCCACTGTCTTGGAAAGGGAACTTCAGAGAGCAAACACTAGAGATATGACCATCTTGGAAACGCGTAAATAAAAAGTTACTCTCAATCACAACAGGCATAGGAGCTTCTGAACAAAGTCAGTCGACTGTTTACCTATTTGGTTATACATGACCCTGTCCAAAGGGGGGACATCACAGAACTACTATCCGGACAACAGTTTTCAAGGGGTCATTGGGTTGCCCCAATATTTTTGTGAGAGATGAAAAAAAGTTAGCAGGGTCTTTATTACCTTGCTTTAAAATTGAGCGTGCCGGCAGGCTTTTCGTTTTAGCTCCATGTTCTCACCCCCTCACCCTATGAAGGCAAATTTACTTATTTGGATGTCCTTTGGGCTCCCTTCTTCTCCTAGGTCCTTCGCCTGTTGGACCTACCTTGGATGAAACCTTCAATTACTTTAGGAACTTTGATCAAGTCTCATCCTGGAATCAACATCTGCTGGCACTCACCACCTCGGGTGGTCTATCCCAGTCCCAGGACAGTGAGTGATTAATGTACGTGTATAGTATTTGCCATCTCTGCCTTGATAAATTGTGCTGACATATTTGTAATAATCGCTACCTCCATTTCACGCCCAGACTGAGGAGATTCTAGTGTTTCTTCATTACCTTCTAATTTCCAGTTTCCCTGGGTCTGATGAGTTACACTAGTTATCCACTTGCCATCAGCCTACTGAGAGGAAGAGGGGCTGTCTGCCAGCATTCCTTGGAAAAGCGATCTTGCCCGCCACCTATTTAAGTGAGTCTGGCTCTTGAGATGTAGAGCGCGCTAAAAAAGATGCCCTACTAAAGTATACAACAGAGTGAAGGGTGGAATGCTTAAATTATTGATATAGGTCACTGCTAATTATTTGGGGGCGAATCTTAGTCCGTTGTTATTTTGCACACCACACCATCTCAGTTTGGACTTGGCCATATGCAAATCAGCCTTGACCCTGCTCCAATCAGAACAGTCCAGCCCAAGCTGCCGATCTAGATCTTCCCACCGAAGCAACCCAAGGCCAGTTTCACCCTTCTTTGGGCTCATCAGTCAGGTCCAGCTTGGGTCCAGTGGCACAGTGTGCATGGGACCCACGTCCGCCATACCCGTCCCACTTAGGGCATCACAGTAAAGTATACAAAAATGTGATGGATGGAATTCTTGAATTAATCTCAGCCGCTGGAAATTACTCGGGCCTAGTTCAGGTAGGACCTGGCCTGGCAGTTTGGGCTGAAGTGCTCATACTCTACCAGGGTCAAGACTGATTTGCATACAGCCAAGTCCAAACTAAAGTGGCATGCTACACAATACAACAGTGTACTGGGATATGGATCTGAGTAATTACCAGTAGCTGAGATTATCCATCAATGTTTTGTATACTTCACTAAAAATGTTGTGTACTTTGTTTCTTTAGCCTTCCAACTTAAAGTGCTTCATGCTATTGAAGGCATACTGAGTCGCTGCGGATTAAGGATGTGCACAATCTAGAAGGTAGCACCAGCCCTGGAATAGCACCAGGAGTGTGAGTCGCCACTCTCCTCACTCAATGATCAGATTCAATACACCCCTGCACGCACTTTACGTTCCAGTAGCCACCAATTGCTTCAGGTTTCAAGGTTTAGAAGAGCCAGACAGGGAGGTCGGGCCCTTTCTTATAAAGGCCCTGTCTTTTGGAACTCCCTACCCCCTATGCTGAAACAAATTACCAGCCTTGAATCCTTCAGGAAAAACCTAAAAACCTATCTTTTTACCCTGCCTTAGGTAAAACTTTTCTGATAAAACAGCATAAAACTCTGATCATGACTAACCAGTAGAAGCACAAGCGCAGAGATATCCCTTCGGGAATTGAATCAGGCGCTATGTAAGGTAATAAATAAATAAATAAATAAATTCTGCATGGACATGAAATTTCACCTGAAGGCCTTACTCTTTGTAGTCTGTGCAACAAGGATCTGGGCGACATCATTCACACAATCTGCACCTGCACGGAGCTGTGTCAAGAAAGGAGACGGCTGCTAAAAATTCCCCTCAATCAAAGAGGTATCAGGACAAGGAGACAAGCTGTCCTGGCATGCTTTGATCGCTCATAACCACAACTGAACACTAGGCTAGTTAAATTTCTCGAAGCAGCTCGCTTAAAAATGCCAAACTGATCGTCACTTTCTAGACAATTGCTCTATGGGGGAAATTTCACTAAGTGACTGGATAAATCTCACAGCGGACTGCATCTTTTCACAGGCAGTAAAGACAAAAACACCTGGGACATTAAAACTGTATTGACATAGAAACGTCTTTTGCAGCTCACGTTGCGACGCTCATGAGGGAGCATGCACTTTTACATATGGAACATTTTAATATGGTTGTATTATTTGTATGCATTGCAATGGTTTTAAGTAACTATGCAAATAAAGTTTTACCTGTTACCTGAAGGCCTTGCGTAGTTTGACACTCTGGGCATCAGCCGGTACCCGCAGATCACCTTCTTGGGGCTTTCTTCACGCCCTTCGTTTACATTCCCTGGGTGGACCCCTCTCAAACAAGATAGGCTCCATTAACAGATTTGTCTGATACCTCTGACCGGTCAGGGCATGTACACCAAGATTTTGAGTAATATTGGATTGCTACGCTCCCCTCAGCTTGAGCTTGCCAGCGAGTTGCCTGTGTTTTTCAGTTCAAACTAATTTATGGACGCCTTCAGCACCAAGCTGAAAGGCAAAAAATTTATTCTGTGTCTATGGGATGAGCTGATCTCCTGGTTACTGTTCAACTGCAGGCAACGCCTCTCCCATTGCTTCCTGACAATTCGCTAGTACTGTCAGAGCCTAATCTTCGGTCCATCCTCGCATACTTGTGCCAGTCCACCTGCTTCTTCCTGCCACACTCCCATACAACCGGACAGAATGGCTGGGGCTCTGGTCGATCCATTTTCAAAACTTCTCCCTTGCAAAACCCAGTACTTTGAGGATTCAGACACCAACCCTGATGCTGGTACCAGTGAACATGAGGATTTTCACCTAAACCGGCCTGTCCAAACCAAGGCTCAAAAATTATTCTAGAACCTGGTGGGGGGCTCTGCCCTTTTACCGATGCCTGTACTCGTTACTGAGCCTGAAGAGTTGAGGGATGCTCAAAACATTAGGAAAAAGCCACATTCTGATCTGATTATCTTCAGATCTTTAGCCGACAAGTAATATGCACACTAAGATATTCTAATCAATTGGGGAACCGACACTCCGTCTGTTGTAGTGACAACAGTTTCCCTAAAGAACAAGACAATGTCCTCCCAAAGGGACAAAGCTAAATGATATAAGTTCAGTGACAAGAATCTATTCCAATCTGAAGCTCTCTCACTCAGGCAGGCTAACACTAGTCCATCAAAGTGTGAAATAGGTTAGCTCCTTAACTTAAATGTAACTTTTAATACCACATTTCCCTCAAATCAGTAGGGCTGGGACACCAGGCTCATTTCAAACTGGCAAAGATGTTCAGGTGTTCAAAGCCACTACCTCCTTTCCTCCATGATGAGATGTTACAAAGGAAGGACCAAGACTTCTTTTGCTCATTTTCAGGAGATGCTCTACAGTAGCTATAAACAACAAGATTGGGGAGTGAAGAGGTAGTGCCCTAAATGGGCACTGGAGGTGGGTACATCCTCCACTTAGAATCAGTAACAAAACAAAAGGATCCACCTCTAAAAGGGGGTACAGTCAAGTATGTTTATCACTGTGTTATGAAAAGTGTGTATCCTCCAATGGTTGGACGCACGCTGTGTTTGCTTAAATACCCCTCACACACCAAAAGGGCCCTTGGTGTCATGCTTCATCATAGGGATCTTCCCGCCCACTGATCACATATAGGTAGGCAACCTCTATATCAGACACGATAATAAGAAGCCACTTCGAAAGTGATAAAAAACACTTGGTTGGGGACAAGACAACAAGGATTTGGAAAATGCACAACATGCAAAACATGCAAGATCGGAAAAAATCTTAAATCCATCAACGATCCGAGGGAGAGAACCTTTGAGATAAAGGAAAACATAACCTGTGAATTGACCTATGTTGTGTATTTAATAGAGTGCTTCTGTGGCAAGAGATATATCGGAAGCTATATATATGTTAGAGCCCAAATGTAGCCCAATGTAGCCCAAAGATGGCCACCAGAGACAAAAAAAACCAAATGTATCCCAAATATCAGCCAGATGTAGCCCAACTATAGCCCAATGACAGAATGTCCCAGAGCGTCCTAAAGAACAACTAGAGCGCTAACAGTCTTACTTATGACAAAAGTATGGCACACCTGAAGTCATCTTGATTGGAATAAAGTGTTAACACTTAAAACATTTAATTTGCAAAAGAACAAAATGAGGGGGTTCATTTTGCCATAGAAATTATGAATATTGCTGAAGAAAGAAAAATTAGGGCACATTTTGAGTGACTTCTCAAATCCTCTTATATTTCATTTAAAAAATTCTGATATGCAGTCTCCCAAGATGGCCACCAGAGACAAAAGAGCCCAAATGTAGCCCAAATATCAGCCAAATGTAGCCCAACTATAGCCCAATGACAGAATGTCCCAGAGTGTTCTAAAGAACAACTAGAACGCTAACAGTCTTACTTATGACAAAAGTATGGCACAATCGGAAATCATCTTGATTGGAATAAAGTGGTAACACTTAATACATTTAATTTGAAAAGGAACAAAATTAGGGGTTTCATTTAGAAATGTCAAATGAGATGTCATCAGTGATGTCATTTGAGATGTCATCAGTGATGTCATTTGAGATGTCATCAGTGATGTCATTTGAGATGTCATCAGTGATGTCATCAGTGATGTCACTGACCATGTCATAAATGATGTAATATGTGACATCATCAGCAGTGGATTGCGGGTGCGCGATATATTGTTAGTGCAACTAACTATATATGCGAATTTGAATGGTTTTATGTGAGTAAAATAAGGTTTTGTAAATGCTAATTCCTAACTATATATGGTCTATAACCTATGGTTTTTTCAGTGAATTTTCAAGGTTTTGTAAATGCTAATTCCTAACTATATATGGTCTATAACCTATGGTTTTTTCAGTGAATATATATATATATATATATATATATATATATATATATATATATATATATATATATATATCTTTCATAAGGATTAATTCTGTAGTATATTACATTGCCGGTAGTTATTACGTTCTGTAGAGGGCAGAGAATTGCTATGTGCACTAGGTTATGTTGTGATATAGTTTCTCACCACTTTTCTTCCTAGTGGGTGAATGCTTGCTGTCGGATAGTTCTTGGATGTACCAGACTGCAATCTTTGGTTTGTGGTGTGGGGCTTCTTTGTGGTGTATGAGTCTAAGTTACCTTTTAGTGTGCTGTTCGGTGAGTTGAGTAGTGTGCAGACATTTACTGCAGGTTGGATCATGGTTGCAATGCCAATTGGAACACCCTGCGCACATGAAAGGGAAAAAACTTTGATGAAGAAGAAATGGTTAAAGATGTATTGATATGGTGTAGTGGTTCATCATGTACGTTAGTGATGACGTAAATGATTTCTTCAATTAAGCCTTTGTTGTATCGGGGGTGGGGGTCTGCAGATCCGACAGAAGACCTTTATCTTAGAAGCTTAGAGGAGGAAAGAGCAAATCAGAATTCTCAAGAGTAGGGGGTTTTAGATTCCAGAAGGGGTCTGTTTCTGAAAAGCTTTTGAAGGACTGTGAGAGCTCCACCAGTTGTATGCATGCCTGATGGAGTGATGATACCAAGGCTATATGTATGGGAGGAACTGATTACTTTAAAGTGACAGAAATAGTTTCACCATTGTGCACTGTAATGGTATCCGCAATGTCTGCAGCATGCGTTACTATAACAAAGATTGATCAACGTGCCATGAAGCGTTTGTTCTGTTAAAGAACGTGTATGGCGATGAGTGGTGTACGAGTGAAGTTTGTTTTTGCGTTTTCTATGGTTTCTGTCTGCGAATAACAGTAGGGTTTGCATGGTGGATAGTTGGTGATTCACATGTTGACAATTTTGCCACATTTGTGCGGTGTAGGGGTTCTGTCATTTAGCCATTTTCAAAACCAAACAGATGTTGCCTTGTTATCCTCCTTCTTTTGCTTCAGACACCATGGAATTCCTGCTATGAACGAAACAGTTGCCAAGAAACTCTTCCTGTGGCCTCGTTGAAGGACATTAACATAGTTCTTTGCTACCAGTCACCTACCTGACTGTAGAGTCTATCAACCTAACAATGCTGCCTGGGAAGCAGCAGCTCAAACATGAGTCTTGCCACCCTCAATGAACAGTGTTTTGACAGCAACAGTTGAGTATCTGGGTTGTGAGAGAAAAAGAATCAGGATTTTTCTTTAAAGGCCAATACCACTGAAAAGAGTGCCAGGCTTCCGCCCAGTCACTCACAAACTAGGCAAGGCCGATCTTGACTACCTCCGAGCTCTACCAACCTACTAAAGGCACTGACCTACTGATGACTGTCTTGGTTATACTTTTTGTGGTTTTAGTTTCAATTTTTAACGTATGTATTGGGAGTGCCTTGTTATGGGGGCAGCAACGTGCTATAACAGCCTGCTGATGTGTCACATTCTTGGTTACAAAGGTCATGCTCAGATGGGTACATAGGTCAGGAAAACATGGATGGCCTGAAAGAATGGAGATGAAGGGCAGGGCCACGTCAGCCAGTGGGATGTAAGAAGAGGATAATGATTGGTCTTTAGTTCTTTATTAAAGCCCTGTTCCAAAGGATAGAGTCTAATATGCCAGGGAAGCTCATTTGAGGATTTTGGGGCAATCTTGAGATGGGTAACCATACAAGGTTCTATGCGCCTTCCTTTTGAGACTTCAGGATCTTGGAGTTGTAAGGACTGAATATAGGAAGTGGGGACGCCGAGGTATGCAGCGTTTATCTGCTACAAAGATTGTTTTTTGGATACAGGCAGTTTGTGGGAACAAGTGTGTTTATTTCCAAGATGGAGTGATCTTGTTAAATTTGATTCTGTCAGTAATGCTTAGGTGAACAGCTGCATACAGGATGTTTTTTTTGCATGGACATTGATTCGTTGAAATGCCAGAGGGAGCAGCAGTGACATCATGCCTTATCTAGCCCCAGTGATAACACAGGATTGATCCCTGACCAGGTCATCTTTACACAACAATCGCCTACATGCTGCTGATGACATTTCTGAAGTGCATGGAGAGCAAACAACAAAAGTAGTCAAGGCCCCTTGAGACCTGTTTAGTTCTAATATCTGCTGCAGCCTAGGTGACTCAAAACCAAGGGTAGCAAGAGCACAGCCATCAGTCCTAAAAGAGCAAGTCAGGGGTAGCAGTTGCTAACCCTCGAATTAGAATCCATTACTTTCAGCTTCCCCAGGGCACCAACTCGAACGCTAATAAACAGGGTGTTACTACCATGCACGTAAGGCAGAACAAGGGCCTGGGTGGTAGAAATGAAGTTGTTGTGGGATGGATTCTGTATAGTACACAGAGTTGGAACTAGGTCGTCTGGGCTGTTATGTTGACATAGTCCTTGAAAGGTAGAAGATGTCTACGTAGAAGCCAATGGGCATGATGTCAGAGGTGAGGCATGGGAGGAGGTCCTCAAGGTTAATGCCAATGAACAAAGCCTTGTCTGTGGTCTACGTGCGTGACCACTGAGGAGTACAAACTAGGTCTTGGTTGGATTCTAGTTTAGATAAAGAGCCATGATGGATATTGATGGAAATGACCTTGTGTGATATCAGGGCTACAGGGGGATCCGTGTAGAGATCATGGGTGCAAGTATAGAACCCTGGGGGACACTACACTTTACTGGGAATGGTGAACATCTGTAAGAGTCCCTTTAGACAAACTGATCTGTGTCTTACAAAATGGAATTTAATCACTTTGGAGATGGAATAGGCGTTGCAATCTAGGCTCCCTCAGTGCTGGAGGCCCAGCGGGCCAGTACACTGCCCAAATCATTATAGTTGTCTGATGATCTCGGCACGCGCTGGGACTGTGGGACAGTAAAATCATCAACCCCTGTAGCCGCCTTATAAATGAGGTCACTAACCATTACTCCCAGTGGGCTTCAAAAGTCCAGGGGGGTGACCATGCTTGATCCCAACAATGAAAATACATCAATTTGATGAAATAATTACAAAACAATCACATGTTGTTGGCACCATTCATTCTGCACAGAACAACTGCTCATGGTCTGGTACTTCAAAGAAATTCTTATATCTATTTGGGAAGTGAAACAAATTGACTGTTTGGGTTTTCTGAGCCTTTGGCTTGCTTGAGTTGTGTGGCCTGAGCTTCACATGAGCCCGAGTACAATAAGTGCAAAGTTATATCAGAGACACCAAAAAAATCTCACTTTCCCAGCAACACGCACAAATCAAAATTCTCGGTTCGTCAGAATCAAACACAAGGGTTCACATTTTCCTCATAAGATCCTCAATGGTGCAATCCAAAACTCTCTCTAGTGGCTGTCGAGAGCTTACATCCTGAATGACCATCAGAGGAAGCCGCAGGAAGCACTCTTCGATTTGGGTTGGAAATGTTGTCCTTTTTGACCCTTGTAGAATAAGGGGATCATTCTATTGCTGGGAGTTCCCATATGTCCCCAGTGAGCAGTGTTGATCAGAGACTGGTGTGAGCTCCTGAACTCACCGTTCCAGGGCAGAAGCAGCAGGAAACAGTGACCGGTGAACACCCATCGCTCTCCACGGCCACCACTGTCCAAGCGATAGGCAAAACCTACTACAGCTATAAGAAGTTGTCCTCCTCCACGCCATCCTCGTCTTCCTCATCATGCGCCAGAGCCTTAATGTCATGGGTAATGTTATTGATCATCCGGTTGAAGCACTCGCTCTCGGAATGCAGAGACCAGCTGTCGTAGCTCTGCACAGCGGAGGCTGATGTGCTGCTCATGCTTCGCTTGATCCTTCCGAAGCTGTCGGTCAGTATTCCCCCTTCACGGATCCCGATGCTCTCCAGGAAGCTCTCAAAGTAGCCGATGTCCTGATCCGGGATGAAAGGCCTCAACCCTGCAGCAGTAGAAATAGACAGATGTGAGGTCACGTTATAGGGTATTTGGTACGAACAGGGGGCTGTAGCACACATCCCACACTTCCTTCTGCAACACCCCTTCCAATTGGTTGGACACTAGAGGCTACTTAAAGGCTAACAGGATGCAAGCCCAAAGGACTCCGCAAAAAATATCTGACTTCTGGGATTAGTAAACTGGAAGTTTCAAGTGAGACATTGGCAAAGTCTGTACTGTACCTCAATAGGAGAGAACCTGCAGGAGCGGCCCATGCAGGTAAGAGCGGTGAGGCCGCTTTAGGGGAAATTAGCCATATGACCACAAGAGGAAATTAAATAAATGATAAATAATTAATTTTCCCTTGTTGTCGTCAGTAGAAATCCCCCCCCCCCCCCCCCCCTGTTCCCCGCCCCACCAGACTCCACTGCTCTTACCTGCACTGGCCACTGCTGATAACCCGGCAGTGCCATATTCCCCTTTCTACTAAGAGACTCTGATATTGAGAGCATATTTCACACTGAAGCAAGGGAAGGGGTAGCATTACAGTTCCCTCATATCTCGTACCATGTTGTCAAAATAAGTATGAATATGTCATTTTACATACAACACTTATGTCCACAGTGCAACCAAAGGCAGGGCAAAACTTTGAAGATGCAAGCAAGTAATAAACCTCCAAGTAGTCATGTTTAGAAGTTACCTAGTAAAAGGAACTTTCTCTTGTCCCCATAGAGTCGCAAAAGGTCTGTGCAATAATCGCGAACTGCCATGCCCGTCCGGTACTCATGGAGCAGCACCGCAAACTGCTGGATCTCCTGTGAGGAGAGTTTATTTCTCAGCTGCAGGAAGAGTACACAGTTAACAAGAGGAAAGAAAAAAATGTTAGTCACCAACAACAAGCTAACACAGGAGACACAATGGAATCCTCTCAAAACACCTGACAAAGTGACCATCATTCATACAGTGTATGTTTAACAACAACACTTTGATCCATGCATAAGATACTGTCACTAAACAATGCAAAGAAAACAGATCCATGCATAAGATACCGTCAATAAACAATGCAAAGAAAACAGATCCATGTATAAGATACCGTCAATAAACAATGCAAAGAAAACAGATCCATGTATAAGATACTGCCACTAAACAATGCATAAACAATGCAAAGAAAAGAACCCCTATCCTACAGTGGCAGCTGCTACGGGGCGGGCCCGGGGCAGGGGAGGATACAAAAAAAACTCCTACCTGATTAAGGCTGCAGCTTCTCCTCCATCTTCTTCTCTTCCTGGCTCCCAGTAGCACACAGGCTCCCCTAAGCCAATCACAACGCTTCTGTCACTAGCATGACAGCAGCATTGTGATTGGTCTGAGCGGCCTGTTTGGACACTCAGACAGTGCCTGGGAGCCTTGGAACTGTTCTACGCCCGCTGTGAAACACAGCCAGGTGGAGAAATGCTAAGTGCGCATAATTTTTGGGCCGGCCCAAGATGGCCGACCAAACTGTCTATAGCAGACCGAACCTTCGTGCACACATATGGCACACAGACCACTCCTCCACCCTGTGACACCAGCCCCACCCCGCCATAACAAAGCCCCTTAGCCTTTATGAAAAATATAATGATAATAATGTTATTATCATTTTATTTTTCCTTTTTCCACCTCTCCAAGAGCAGTGGGGTGATGCTCCTCCGCCTTAGCGCAGGAGCCGTTGCCACCCATCTAGCCAAATGTGTATGAGCCATCCAACACTGGCTTTTCACAGAAAGAACCACAAACAGAACATCTCAGATATCAATGCAAAAAGAAAGATTATTATATCTGTACCACATGCCACACCCCAAACCCTGGTGTTCTCTGATTTTATACGGCAAATCCTGTGCAACAAAAGCACGAGCAGTTAATGATATGCTTGCCAATCAAGTCTAAGTTCTTCTAGAAAATACAAATGTACCATACAATAAAACCTAACATGACACCATGACCCTAGCTCAAAACAATGACCAGCCTTCAACAAAGAATTCTCGTGCCCACTCCCAAAACCTTATCATGCTATGATCCATCCATTAAAAGCCAAAAATAAGACAACACACCCACAAATAATTGCTGAGCTGCAACCTGAGGCATCCTTGACACTGTGTCTAGCCACATCCGGGTACTCTCATGCTCTCACTGTGTCATGTCACACCAAACTACAATCCAGTCACAAAACACTGCTAAGCCATACTGTGGTCTGTCCACAAAGTAACCCAACTCACATAATTCATGTAAAAAATAAACTACACTGTTATACAGGTTTAAACTTTTGGGACTGATTTAGAGCTTGGTGCAAGGGTCACAAAAGTGGGGGATATCCTGTCTGCTTTATTATAAAGTGGTACGCAAACAAATGATGGACGGAATGCTGAATAAATCAAACATTCACCCCCAGTTAAGAGATCTGGGTTAAATCCATTGTTCTTTTGCTCACCATGCCACCCCAGTTTAGACCCAGCCATATGCAAATCAGTCTTGACCCTGTGCCTCATGGGAACAGTCCAGACCGAACTGCCAAGCCAGCTCCGCCCTGGACAGGAGACAAGCATCATGGGACCGGTTTCTGGGTATCACCCTTTATCAGCCAGGCTAGCTTGAATCCAGTGGCACAGTGAGCAAGGGACCCATGTCTGGGCATACCCATCCCACTTAGAGTGAAAAGTGCTACGCAAACAAATGATGCATGGAATGCTGAATAAATCAGACATTCACCCCCAGTCAAGAGATCTGGGTTAAATCCATCGTTCTTTTGCTCACCACGCCTAATTTAGAGCTTGGTGCAAGGGACCCAAAAGTGGGAGATATCCTGTCTACTTTATTACAAAGGCATTATATCCGATGGCACTTTTAGTACGGTGGAGTGCCTCCCCGCCATTTTTTTAAGGGAGAAAACTGTCAGTCAAACCCTTAATCAGGGCCTCTGTTTAATGACACCCTGATAAATTATTCAGAATTTCTCACACATATCCAAAACATTCATAATAATAATTGTGAGAATAACCTGTTTTAATGCTGCTGTTTTGCTATTTGTATGTCCTGTAAGCAACTTGTGTTTCCTCAAACCAATCAATAGTACTCAATTTATCAACTGTGCTAGACTTGTATCAATAGATCTTCTATAGATAGATCATACAAACATGGCAATGCCTCAACGAAACCATGCCCAGACACCCCAGATCAAGCTTTGAAACAATTCCTGGCACATTGCGATCCGAATGTGGAATCTTGGTCAGCCCAACTAGGATTCATCCATGCAAACCGGTCCAACCACAGCATGAGTTATCACAAAAGCATTGACTGGTAATGCAATGACCCACTCGTGGAAGCATGCTGCCTATGAAGGCCTCAACCACAACAGGACCTATCCATGAAACAGTGTCCAGCAATAACTTGTCGCAGCCAGGAAGCACAGCCGAACCAAACTATTGGCCTATCACGAGACTCTGCTCAGCCATGCCGTGGTCAATCCACAACGAATATGCTACTTACCAGTATGCATCTGTTCTTGGCATGTAGGGCTGCTGACATTCATATCTGTGCATAGATCGCCGCCTAGTGTTGGGTCCGGATGATTGCACATTGTTGTCCTGGAAGAGTCTTCGAAGTATCACGAGATAGGTGGCTCCTCCCCTGGACTACAGTGCGCATGGGCATCGACTCCATCCCCAGATTGTTTTTAGCCATTGTGGCCAAGATGGAGTGAAACTTAGTGAATGATGACCATGCTATGGGTATATATGTGAATACTGCAGCTACTACAGGCGCCGGGGAGGAGGGCGGGCGATATGAATGTCAGCAGCCCTACATGCCAAGAACAGATGCATACTGGTAAGTAGCATATTCGGTTCGAGGCATGTGGGCTGCTGAATTCATATCTGTGCATAGAATACATAGCAGTCCCTCCATTAGCGGCGGCCGCCCGTGTCAGCTGCAGCAGTTTGGAAAAGTGTCTTGAGAACAGCCTGCCCTACAGCTGCCTGCTGTTTGGAGTGCACATCAACACAGTAATGCTTAGTAAATGTGTGTGTGGTAGACCATGTGGCTGCTCTACATATGTCCTCTAAGGGAATGTTTCCAAGGAAAGCCATAGAGGCCCCCAACTTTCTGGTGGAGTGGGCTCTTGGTGGAATGGTAAGAGTGCGTTTTGCTTTTGCATAGCAGATCTGGATACATTTAACGATCCACCTAGCAATGCCAGCCTTGGAAATAGGGTTACCTTTGTGGTGTGGCGCAAAGAGTTGCTTAGTGTTTCTAAAATTTTTGGTCCTATCAATGTAATACATTAGGGCCCGTTTAACGTCAAGGGTGTGGAGCATCCGCTCCGCCAGTGACTCAGGATTTTGAAAGAAAACAGGTAATTCGATAGTTTGGTTGATGTGGAACTGAGACACAACCTTGGGCAGAAACTTAGGGTTAGTGCGGAGCACCACCCTGTTGGAATGAACTTGGATAAATGGCTCTTGTATTGTGAGGGCCTGCAATTCACTAACCCTCTGTAGCGATGTAATTGCTACGAGGAAAGCCACTTTCCATGTCAAGAACTGAATCTCGCAGGAATGCAGTGGTTCAAAGGGAGGACCCATCAGCCTGTTAAGAACCACATTGAGGTTCCACTCAGGAGCTGGTGGAGTCCGTGGCGGAATGACTCGTTTGAGGCCTTCCAAAAAAGCTTTGATGGCAGGCACCTTGAAGAGTGAAAGGTGTTGTCTATTTTGGAGATGCGCGGCCATTGCAGACAGATGAATGCGAATGGAAGCATAGGCCAGATTACACTTGTACAGATGGAACAGGTAACAGATGATGGCGTGAATAGAAGCGTCCAGCGGGTTGATGTTGTGGTTCGCACAATAAATGACAAACCGCTTCCATTTTGCCGCGTCGCAGGCTCTAGTAGTGGGCTTCCTTGCCTCCCGAATGATGTCCATGCAATTGGGAGGTAAGTTCAGGTAGCCAAACTCTAGGACTTCAGGAGCCAGATCGCCAGGTCTAGCTGTTGCGGATCTGGGTGCTGAATGTCGCCATGGCTCTGCGTCAGAAGGCTGGGTGTGAGATGTAGCCTTTGATGCGGTACCACGGACAGTTCTAGAAACGTGGTGTACCATGGTTGACGAGCCCACGTTGGAGCAACTAGGATGAGAGTCATCGAGTGTTGCCTGAGTTTGCGTGCCACCAGCGGTATCAGAGGTGCTGGGGGAAAAGCGTACGCAAATTTGCCTGACCAGTTCATCCATATCGCATTGCCCTGCGATAGTGGGTGTGGGAACCTGGCGGCGAAGCTTTGGCATTTTGCGTTCTCCTGCGTGGCGAACAGGTCTATCTCTGGATGACCCCACCTTTGGAAGTACGGCTGGAGTACTGATGGATGTATCTCCCACTCGTGCATTTGGTGGCTGTGCCTGCTGAGCAGGTCCGCCATCTGATTGTCCTTGCCTGAGAGATGCTCTGCCATGAGGAAGATGTTCGTCTGAATGGCCCACTTCCACATGCTCTGAGCCAGATGAGACAGCTGCGGAGAGTGTGTGCCTCCCTGCTTCTGAATGTAGTACATCGCCGTCATGTCCGTCCGAATCAACACGACCTTGTTGCATAGATGTACTTTGAAAGCCTTTAGTGCCATGAAGATCGCCATCAGTTCTAGAACATTGATGTGCATCTTCCCCTGTTGCTGCGTCCATAGTCCCTGCACAGTGTATTGGAGTACATGCGCTCCCCATCCCTGGAGAGAAGCGTCCGTTGTCAGGATAATCTGTGGCACAGGCTCCTGAAACGGTCGGCCCCTGCAAAGTTTTCGTGGATTCCACCAATGCAGAGAGTTGTATGCCCGACCGCTCACCAACACTAGGTCTTTCAACTGGTTGTGAGCCTGAGTCCACTGACGTGCCAAGCACTCCTGAAGCGGGCGCATATGCAGTCTCGCGTGCCGGACTATGGAAATGCAGGAGGCCATCATGCCTATCAACTGCATGAACACTCTTGCTGGAAGCGAGTGTTGAGGTCTGAATTTTTGGATCAGCGATTGAATGCTGCTGACTCTCACTGAATTCGGCTGTGCTGTGGCCGCCAGAGTGTTTATGGTCACACCCAGATACTGCCGTATGTGGGCGGGCTGGAGGTGGGATTTTGGGTAATTCAGTGAGAACCCCAGAACGTGCAGAAGGTGAATGGTGTGGGACACGTGGTCGGCGCACTGCTGGGCCGACTTCGCCTGAATGAGCCAGTCGTCCAGATAGGGGTAGACGTGGATGTTTCGATGTCTGAGATGCGCCGCCACCGTCGCCAGGCACTTTGTGAAAACCCTGGGTGCCGTGGTGACCCCAAAAGGCAAAACCTTGAATTGGTAGTGCTGGTTTTGGATGGTGAACCTGAGGTATTTTCTGTGTGAAGGATGTAGCGGAATGTGGAAGCACGCATCCTTCAGGTCCAGAGTTGCTAGGAAGTCCCCCTGTTGAAGCAGTGGGAGAACTTGCTGCAGTGTGAGCATGTGGAAATGCTCTGATAGGATGTAAAAGTTGAGGGGCCTGAGATCCAGGATGGGTCTGAGGGATCCGTCCTTCTTTGGAATCAGAAAGTACAGGGAGTAAACTCCCGCACCTCTTTCCTGCAAGGGCACGAGCTCTATTGCCCCTTTTTGCAGCATGACTGTGACTTACTGCTGCAATAAGTGCAAGTGCTCTCCGGACATAGGACGGTGCCTTGGGGGTATGTTGGGTGGAGTGGACGTGAGCTCCAGACAATAACCGAATTGGACAAGTTTTCTGACCCACCTGTCCGTGGTGATGGACTTCCACACGGGCAGGAACTGCTGGAGTCTCCCCCCGACCGGTGTTGTGTGGTCGGGGGCAGTGACAAGGCGTCACTGTTTGTTGGCGGTGGAGGACCTGGAGCTGTTGTTGCCACGTCCTCTGCCCTTGGCGTTGTTGCCACGGTATCCACCTCGACCCTTGTTGGTATAGGCATTCTGGGTGTTGCTTTTGTAGAACTGCGCTGACTGCGAAAGTTGCCCCCTTGAGGTGCCTCTAGTATTGGAGCGACGAAAGGACCCACTCCGAAACTGCTGGGACTGCAAGGCACCCATAGATTTTGCAGTGTCGGTGTCCTTCTTCATCTTCTCAAGGGTGGTGTCAACCTCGGGGCCAAACAGGTGATCTGGGTTGACTGTTTGGTTCAAGATGGTGGTTTGAATGTCCGGCTTGAACCCAGATATCCTCAGCCATGCATGTCTACAAAGCATCACGCTAGTGTTAATTGCGCGTGCGGCGGTGTCAGCCACGTCCAGAGCGCACTTTATGGAAGCGTTGGAGATGAGCTTCCCCTCCTGTATTAACATTTCAGCTGCTTCCTTATATTGATCGGGTAAATGTTGTAAAAGGGTCTCTAGAGTATAATAGTGTGCCCTGTCATAACACGCCAGGAGCGCCTGCGTGTTGGAGATGCGCCATATGTTGGCTGCCTGCGCTGCCACCCTCTTCCCCGAAGCCTCAAAGACTTTTGATTCCTTGTCTGGGGGAGGAGCATCACCCGTAGTCTGAGAGTTGGCTCTTTTCCGGGCATTGGAGACAACCAGGGAGTCCAGAGGCAACTGTCCCTTAAGATAAGTTGGATCTGTGGGCGCTGCCTTGTACTTTTTGTCGATTCTCGGGTTGATGACCCTCGCCCTGGTGGGTTCTTTGAAGACCTCCGCAGCGTGCTTTAAAACCCCCTTCAGAATTGGCAGAGTTTTTACAGACTTTTCAGAGACAGAAAAAGTGTCAAATAGGAAGTCGACGTCCACAGGGTCAGCATGCAGCTCGACGTTGTGATTGGCCGCTGCCCGCTCAATGAGGGCATTGAAAGCCACAGAGTCCTCAGTGGGTGAAGTTTTTGCTGAGAAAAGCTGAGGGTCCTGTCCAGAATGCGGGTCCCCCGGATCGCCACCAGCAGACCAGGGCTCAGTCACATCCTCTGGGTCTGTGTAGACGGGATAGCTGTACTCATCTTCGTCGTCACCCTCACCAGCGTCGACATTGGAATGAGTGGGCGAGAGTTTGTGAGCCTGTGGTGAAATGGGCTCCACCAAGGCTGGACTACCAGCAGAGTCCATCTTTCGTTTGAGTGGGATTTTGTATGACTCCAATTGGGGCTCAGGTGTGATTTTCCTCTTCAGGAGGGAAAGTCTGCCCGTTTCGGCGTCGATGAAATGCTCCTGACGCTCCTCCTCTGCAAGTAGTCGATGCCGTGGGCCGAGGACCACCAACAACGGTTTTGGGGTCGAAGATACCTTCTCGGGCATGCCGGCCCCCGGTTTAGCAGCAAAAGCTTTCGGCGCCGTCTTAGGCGGCAAGGTGAAAAGGATCGGCGTGGGTGCCTTCGCCGGTTTCGCCATAGGCTTGGCTGGCGCAGGGTCTTTCGGCTCGACTGCTGCTGCGCCGTCCCTAATGCGCCGTAGGGACTCCGTAACCTTTTTTGTGAACGCGGCGGATGGACGCGCCTGTTCGCCAGAGTCCTTAGCGGGTGGTGTCGGAGCGGAGACCGACGATGTAGCCTTCGGAGTCGACGCGCTCGGCGCAGCCCCCTTGGCCTTGTCGCGTGGAAGCGAGGCAGAGAGGGACTTCGGGTCGTCTGTCCGCTTCTTCGGGTCGGTAAGAGACTTCTTGGGGTCGTCGACCGTCTTTTTGTGATCGAGTCGACCCTTGCTGGCGTCGACCGTCTTCGGCGCCAATGCGGCCGCGTCCGATCCTTTAACCTTTGGCTTCGAGGCAGCAGCCTTCGGGTCGGCCATTTTGACGTGGCTCTTCGGCTCGACGGCCATCTTTGATTTCTTCGGCGCCGAGGCCTCCGAATTCTTTGATCCGACCAGTGCGACGCGCACTTTCGGTTTCGATATCTCCGGCGTTGAGACCGTAGGTTTCACTTTCGGTTGTTGTGTTACCGGGAGTGAATCGGTACCAATGTCCGTGGCCGGGCCAGTAGGCGGAGCCGAGGAACTCATAACAAGGTCTTAGGTAAGGCCCGAAGGCGATCCCTCGACCTGGGCCTTATTTATGTGGACGGCCCTGGAGTCAGGTTGAGGAAGCTCCGAGCTATCCTCCACGGTGGCAAGGGCCCCGTCGTCGTCCCCTACCTCCTCGACGACTCCACCGAAATCCTCGGCCTCTGCGTCGTAGTCGTCCTCGACCTCCGACGCGGGGTTAGATTCTGTGATGTCCTGGATATCCTCGTCCTCGACTTCCCCAGCATCGAAAATGTCCGTAGGCGGTGGTGCAGATTGCTGGGCCTCCAGGCGCGCAGCTCGACGGAGCTTGAGTGTTTTCTTGGACCGGAACCTGGAGCAGGCCATACACTTGGCCTCGTCGTGGTCTGGCGACAAGCACTTGTTGCACACCGGGTGGACGTCGATATGTGGGTACTTGGAGGCACACACCGGACATCGTTTGAATGGACTTCGTTCCATGATAGGTGTGGAAGAGTCTGGATCGTTGACTAGGCCCTTCCGCGCCGAAAGCACGCGGAAGTACAATCTCGGCTCGGAGCCGAGGAAAGTTGCAAAGCCGAACGCAAGACAATACCGACGCAAGTCCTAAAGACCTTTTGGTCTCAAGCAAAGTAAAGTTAATTTCTATTTTTTCTCGGATCCCAACAAGAGGGAACCAGAGACATCCAAACCCAATGGCAGAAAAAACAATCTGGGGATGGAGTCGATGCCCATGCGCACTGTAGTCCAGGGGAGGAGCCACCTATCTCGTGATACTTCGAAGACTCTTCCAGGACAACAATGTGCAATCATCCGGACCCAACACTAGGCGGCGATCTATGCACAGATATGAATTCAGCAGCCCACATGCCTCGAACCAGTTGTACGTGCATAAAACATACTTTAACCGCTCAATGATCCCAAATACATTTGTTATCTATTCCTGTAACTCTATCTAAAGAGATCCTGAACCACTGATTTGATTTCATCTCTGATTTCATCTTTTGTAACACAGGTCATTTATTAAACACAGGCATTCAATAACTCAGCCCAAAACACTACCCAGTTACACCATTTTCCAATTATAAAGCCTAGGAGCTCTGTTCAGCCGCATGATGAGCTATCTATCTCCATGTACTAGGTGAGTAAAATGGAAATCAGAAAAAACATTTGCAGTGATAAGGTCCAAGCCGCATGATCATAGAGAAACCGTACAGCCCCCCACAAGCCAAAGGATTTCACTCTTGAAGACACAAGTATGTAAATATTTATCAAGCAATGACACTAGTTAATTAAATGGATACCTAGTAATAACTATTAATGAGGTTATAATCCTACCACAGAATTGGTTTAACATGGCTGACACAAAGACAGACATCCCCCGAAAGAGTTAAACCGTCACAATCTAAAAGAGTTGACAAGCAGACATACTCCAAATGAGGGCAAGAACCCTGCCACTCAGCTGTATTTCGAACTTTAATGGGTAAAAGATTCCGTAGATTTATGTTTTCATATTTGGTAATCCTTATTGAAGTCTTCAAACGGTAAAACATTACCTCGTGCCCAGTTCTCTCATTTGTCTAAAACCGTCCCGTAAATTGCCCTTAAAGGAGATCTGAGAAGTTTGGTATTGAAAGTTTTTTTATTTTTGCCTGTGGTGAAATGTCAGTTGTGTAACTTTCAGTATTTCTCTGCATTTGGACCAGTAAGGTTGGGTTAAGAACGTCTGCAGCTCTTTGTGTAAATGCCCATTGGCCTTCCTCTCTGGCAAACCAAATTTCCGTAGATTTACATATCTCCCCAAGATCTTTTTTCAGAACCTCTTTTAGTTCCTCATTTATCTTGGGGTGACTTCCCTTACTCGTTTTTGCTTATTTCCATTCTGAAGTTTGAGCCTGCGGTCTTCATCCGTCAACCATCCCCTTACATGGCAATGAAGTGGGTCATGTAAGTAGGAAGATCTGTGTTTCATAGATCCGAGCAATACCTGATCTGCCCTAACATTTGAATTATCTGGTCCATCAAGTCTAAGGATGCTTCAGTATTGTTGGCCTTTTTTCTGCTGCGGTGGAGCACCAGCATCGTTAGTAAAGGTATTACCCATTGTGGATGAGTGATGGTTTGCGTGGCCAATGCAGGGGCAACAGCCTGCTTGAATGTTTATTTGTGTTTGTTTAAAAGGTACGGATCAGGCATTTGAAGTCTAAAACTGCAATTGGCGTAACCATATTTTACTTTAGTAAACAATGGGCCTCATTCAAAGGTGGGCTGTAACCAGTGCTTAATTTGAGCTGGTAGTTTCCGGTGCCAGGCAACTGCACTTATTTGTGAACACCAGCACTTATGACGGTCTGCCACATGGTGGCGCTGTTTTTCTAATTTAGAGATGGACATAACAACAGTTGTTTATTAATTCAATTTACATTTAAAAAAATGACTAATACCTACTGCTCAAGCCATTCTTATAACTTTGGGGGGCCTGGAATAGCCTGAATTTATCACGCTTGTAGGAGTGTGTTGGTTAGTAGTTGTGTTGCTACTGGCATTGACTGCAATGGCAGGGCAGCGCATAGTGCAGTGGCCTCCTGGTGAGGTTTCTCAAGTCCTGAACCCAGGACTTGAAAAACCTAAAAGTAGAATGATCCGACTTTTCAAACAAGCATTTACAATGCAATGGTTTCGCCTTTGGAAAAGTTAGAGCTATTGGCATTGTAAATGACAAAATTTGTATTTATGTGTTGGTTTTGAAAACAGATAAATACATGGCATTGTCATTTACATTGCCATTAGCCTCTGCAGTCCCTAGCACTCCATAGCACCCCCTAGTTACTCTGCACTCCCTAGCACTCCCTAGCCCTCCCTAGTCACTCTGTACTCCCTAGCACTCCCTAGTCACTCTGCACTCCCTAGCACTCCCTAGTCACTCTGCACTCCCTAGCACTCCCTAGCCCTCCCTAGTCACTCTGCACTCCCTAGCACTCCCTAGTCACTCTGCACTCCCTATACATTTCTGCTAACTACTTTTTGGTGCGTTTAGTTTTGTACTATAGATTTAAAGTTTATCCTTCACGTCCAAACCACACTATCTCTTTCTTATGAAGGAGCAAAATCCCAAGAATTTAAGATGTTTGTTGGAAGAGTGATGTTATGTGCCCATGTATTGTAAGGAATAACATGCCTCAGGACATACCATGTAAAGATATTGCAAGT
Source organism: Lissotriton vulgaris (assembly GCF_964263255.1). NCBI lineage: Eukaryota > Metazoa > Chordata > Amphibia > Caudata > Salamandridae > Lissotriton > Lissotriton vulgaris. Next base: position 1,667,124,711 of record NC_141695.1, read on the forward strand.
CACCTAGAGTTCCATGACCTTATAAGGGAGCTGTGACCTCTGTCTCGATATTTTACATGGACATGGGACTCCTCGGTAAACTACAACATCCTTATTACATATGACAGGCAATAATTAATCCTATATATATAATCTCTTTATAGACAACCAGGCCAGTTACAATAATCTGCCTGCACTAGGTCTGGAAAGTAGATTGGTAGGGGAGCCTCAGGGCACAGATGTAGCACTTGGGGGCAGGGGCTGTACAGATACAGCTGAGTGGGTGCAGTTTCCTCCGACCACTCTGCTGCAAGCTCTCACCACAGGTCAGTGAGGTATGCATCTGCTGGCCTGCCAGACCAGGGAAGTTGGAAGCTGAGAGAAACCCTCAAACCCCTCCAGTGAAACTAAATTGTGAGGAAATCTCATCACTTTAGATGGTTGGTTTTTCATGACTTTGACATCAATGCAATTGTAAATGAAGATATTCCCCTTATAATCCAACGTGGCTCACCTTCGGGCCACAGGAACGAATTGTGCTCTAGATAAGACTTAATCTGCCACAATGCCATGATGTTCAAATGAGGCAATCATGCCCGTTGAGCTGGCCATTCTGCTGGCTCGTGTGGCCTGAAACTCTGTTCTTGCTGAAACACCGGCAGCAGTTTCTAGTACATAATAAACACATGTGGTTTCATTTCTATTGATGCTATATAGTGTAAAAATACAAGTCCATTGCAGTACAAGGACATTTGACATTCCATAAGCTAAAATAGAACTACTTAATAAACTGAATCACAGAACTACTCCTCAGTCTAATACTTGTACAGAAGACCAACATACAGGTGGGCCACAAGCCGCCATCAATAATGCTTCTTAAAGCACTTTCTGTGTGATTACATTAGCTGTAAACTGAAGCTAATGCAGTCTCTAGCCAGACCAAAAAAGGCAGCTTTTAACCCGAGGTCCTGTGAAAGTGACACAATCATTTTAAAGGAGCTACAAAAAAGCAGGTGCTAGTGAGTGAAAGGTTGTGTGGCCGAGTATTAAGGGGAATCACAGGCAGCCATTCATGGCTGAGGGACTCTCGTTAATCACAGCAAGAGATTAGTAACATCATCTCAGAGAACCCACTGACTGTCATGAATTCCAAAGTGAGAGAAGCTCCAGCCAGCCAAGGGAACGGGTACCTCGGGCTTTCATGAACTAGATAAAGAGAAGCATGAGCCATTCAGATGAGCTGGAATTCAGTACTATAGCAGAGAGACGCATGAACAAAGGAGAGAACCTGGACCTCGGTTATACTAATTAAAAGAAGAGGAAAGCAGAAGCCAGGTAGTGGACCCTGGGGCCCTGATTTATGACTGCAAGAACAGTGTCGGGGCGATCAAAGCACGGAGGATCCAGTGAAATCAGTAACTACTTAGGAGAGCCAATGAGATGAACTTGCAGTACTAGTTCAAAGGGGGCAGTATCTATTGTAGCTCAAGAGTAGTTAGGAGGGGTCCAGTTCCTATCAGGAGCAACATTCAGGTTTTGGAGATTCAGCCAACCCTTGAAGCGAGGAGACTGACATGACATTCACTACGGAAAAATGAGTGTAACCATAGCAGGATAATGAATCCAGCTTTCAAGACACATACGAACAACACTCCTTATTTGGAGCTCTTTCTTTTTCAGGACATCTGCACTGACTTGTTCCTCCATCTTTTGACTGAGTGGGAGGTTATAGCTATTCCCCAGCAAAACCAGACATGGAAGACCAAACAAGGCCTAGAAATCCAGTACATCGCCCACTGAGATGGCAGCGGGAGATGCACGCCAAGCTGGGTTGCTATAGATCTGCGCACAGGCGCGAAAACCCAGAAGCCGGCCACAGAGGCAGGAAAACCGAGGCACAAGCAGGGAACAGCAGAAACAGCTGCCCCACTCACCGGCTTCTCCTGCTGTTGCGGTTCCGGCAGGATGCGGGGCCCTCCTCAGCGCATGGAGGTCCCGTGGCTGGACAGGCGGATGGCTCCTTTCTCATAGGCGGCGGGGTTCTCCTCCTCGCAACGGAGCCCCGCCTGCACCATCCACCGCCTCTCTTCTTCCGGGTGAGTGCACTGGGGCGCAGAGTAGGCTCCTGCCTGCCCCGGTGCCCAATGCAGCTGCGATTTTTCCGGGGGAGGCGGGGTAGGCTCCCGCCCTCCTACTTCCGGTTCCGGGTGTCCCGGAGGCCCGCCCCCGGCCTGCCTGACTTCCTGGTCGGGCGCCGGGCGGTGGCAGGGACGATTTCATGGGCAATTAATTTTTGGCTTTTGGCTGACGTAGCCTGACGTAGCCAAAAGCCAAAAATTCTCGGGAACGCCCCCGAATCTGGTCTGGCCATGACGGACGCCTCTCTGTTCCAATGGCTAGCCTCCATTTATGGAGCTAGCCAATGAAACAGAGGGCGGATTCCAGAGCCACATACTGTAACTCAATAGATTTCTCCTGCGCAAAAGCTGCTTGCGCAGCTTTTTTGCAGCCGAAACCTAATAAAAAGGGCACCCGCACTGGGAAGAACTGGTTATTGCTAAAACTTGTTTTGAGCTGTCTTCTATTATGACGCTTCAGAGCAAGGGTTAAAATCAGATGAGCTGGAATTCAGTACTATAGCAGAGAGACGCATGAACAAAGGAGAGAACCTGGACCTCGGTTATACTAATTAAAAGAAGAGGAAAGCAGAAGCCAGGTAGTGGACCCTGGGGCCCTGATTTATGACTGCAAGAACAGTGTCGGGGCGATCAAAGCACGGAGGATCCAGTGAAATCAGTAACTACTTAGGAGAGCCAATGAGATGAACTTGCAGTACTAGTTCAAAGGGGGCAGTATCTATTGTAGCTCAAGAGTAGTTAGGAGGGGTCCAGTTCCTATCAGGAGCAACATTCAGGTTTTGGAGATTCAGCCAACCCGTGAAGCGAGGAGACTGACATGACATTCACTACGGAAAAATGAGTGTAACCATAGCAGGATAATGAATCCAGCTTTCAAGACACATACGAACAACACTCCTTATTTGGAGCTCTTTCTTTTTCAGGACATCTGCACTGACTTGTTCCTCCATCTTTTGACTGAGTGGGAGGTTATAGCTATTCCCCAGCAAAACCAGACATGGAAGACCAAACAAGGCCTAGAAATCCAGTACATCGCCCACTGAGATGGCAGCGGGAGATGCACGCCAAGCTGGGTTGCTATAGATCTGCGCACAGGCGCGAAAACCCAGAAGCCGGCCACAGAGGCACGAAAACCGAGGCACAAGCAGGGAACAGCAGAAACAGCTGCCCCACTCACCGGCTTCTCCTGCTGTTGCGGTTCCGGCAGGAAGCGGGGCCCTCCTCAGCGCATGGAGGTCCCGTGGCTGGACAGGCGGACGGCTCCTTTCTCCTGGGCGGCGGGGTTCTCCTCCTCGCAACGGAGCCCCGCCTGCACCATCCGCCGCCTCTCTTCTTCCGGGTGAGTGCACCGGGGCGCAGAGTAGGCTCCTGCCTGCCCCGGTGCCCAATGCAGCCGCGATTTTTCCGGGGGAGGCGGGGTAGGCTCCCGCCCTCCTACTTCCGGTTCCGGGTGTCCCTGAGGCCCGCCCCCGGCCTGCCTGACTTCCTGGTCGGGCGCCGGGCGGCGGCAGGGACGATTTCATGGGCAATGAATTTTTGGCTTTTGGCTGACGTAGCCTGACGTAGCCAAAAGCCAAAAATTCTCGGGAACGCCCCCGAATCTGGTCCGGCCATGACGGACGCCTCTCTGTTCCAATGGCTAGCCTCCATTTATGGAGCTAGCCAATGAAACAGAGGGCGGATTCCAGAGCCACATACTGTAACTCAATAGATTTCTCCTGCGCAAAAGCTGCGAATCTGGTCCGGCCATGACGGACGCCTCTCTGTTCCAATGGCTAGCCTCCATTTATGGAGCTAGCCAATGAAACAGAGGGCGGATTCCAGAGCCACATACTGTAACTCAATAGATTTCTCCTGCGCAAAAGCTGCTTGCGCAGTTTTTTGCAGCCGAAACCTAATAAAAAGGGCGCCCGCACTGGGAAGAACTGGTTATTGCTAAAACTTGTTTTGAGCTGTCTTCTATTATGACGCTTCAGAGCAAGGGTTAAAATCAGACAATTAAGTTTGAGGACTCAACAAAAATTATTTTTATAATCCGCCCAGAGCAATGCAAGAGCAAAGAAAAGAGAACTTAAAAAAGCCACAAGATCAGGCGTTAACAAAGCAGTGACGTTGGCTCCCCCTACCGTCGTCATGTAGTCTTGCAGCTGCTCCAACTCGACGTTGCCGTGGTCGCTTTCGCTGCAAGCCGTGGCGGAGCTGTGGTATGACTCGCGGCAGGAGGGCGAGGAATTTCCACTGTAGTAAGCTTCGAATGTGTCGTGGGAACCATTACTAAGAAAAGAGGCGCGTGGGTCACACTCAGAGTACACATTTCACCTACGTCAGCGCTTGTGATTCTGAGAGCAATGGGGTGAGTGAGTGTGGGCGCGGGGTCATGGGACTGGGGAAAAGAACACAGCATTCTGTAACTATAGTGTTGGGCTTTCGCTTTCAGGTAACTGGATACACAATAACGCACACACCTTAAACGAAAAACTGAGTACAAGTTAAACTGATCAGTGGGACTCGCACTCTCACACACACAAATGTGCAACAAGATTTAGGTTTAAGATACAAAAAGTGCTTTCAAGATAGAGATTTTAGTCATGCACAAATGTAGCTATTGCAAACATTTTCTATAACTCTCCGTTATAAGCACGCACTCCGGAACTGACATTACCTCTCAAAAAGAATTGGGCGTATATTATCAAGGACAGCAATAACATTATCGCCGCTTTAGCGGCAGGAAACTGCCGCTAAAGAGGCGATAATGGAAAGGGGCGACCACTCGGTCCCCCCGAACGTATGGTGGAGTGCCCCGACCCCCCCGGGAAGCCATCTTGGGCGGGAGGCGAGTCTCGGCTGGTATGCCCAAAGCGGCGTAGCCGGGGCTCGCTTTTTCCCGCCCAAGAGTGGGTTGTCCTAGACACTGAAGCCGCCAGCCACGCCCCCGGAGGCGGGGGGAGGCGGGTTTACGCCCGCCCGAAGAAGGATAAAAGGAGCGACAAGCCAAGGAAGCATCCTCTTGTTCCTGTGCTCTGAAGCTGCACCTCCCCGCTGCACGTGAGCTCGAGACGGAACGAAGAGCCAATTTTGAGCGTTTTAATTTTGTCTTTGTTCTTTCAGAGAATCAGCGTTGGACAATGCCGGGCAAGAAGGTCGGAAAGCGGGTCGGTACCGATCAGATGCTCCGCATGCTCGTGAAGGACATGGCCGAGATGAAGAAACAGATGGCGGCAATGAACGGTGTAGGGGGCCCTAAGCGAGTCGTCGGACCAGCATTGCCGGGAGTAGTCCCTAACGGGAGAGGTAGAAGGGCCAAGAGGGGAGCAACTGGGGGAGAGGCCCCGGTTCCCGAGGCGCCGCCGGCGCACCCTGATACACCGACTGAGGCGCCGATCCCGGTCCCGAACGAAGGGCAACCAATTCCTGTTGTAGTCAGCCCAGTGAATGGGGAGGATATGCCTCCCGAGTTGGCTGCACAGTTGGCAGCATGGTTGGGGAAAGAGAGTGAGGGGGCAACGGCAGATGATGCCAGGGCAGTAATGAGGCAGTTGCGGCAATCAAGAGAGGCTGCATAGGCACCAGGTCCTTTTGTTCCCCCGCAGGCTCCAGTAGGACAACCCGCAGCGGGCATGAGTTCGGCAGCGACTACGGTCACAGCTTCCGGTTCAGGTAAGCAGCTATTGCCGATTGCGGGGGAGGGGTCAGTACCCTCGAGAAGGGAGAAAGTTGCTCAGCATATTCCGATGGAAATCAAAGAGAGGATATGGGCTGAGAAATATATAAACATGTTTTCTTTATTAACTGATCATTACGAGATTGAGCATGTTAAAGTTCAAAAGGAGTTTCTGCACCCGAGTGTTTGGCGCGCCAAGATGGCCGCTTTCAGAGTTGATGAAACGATAGGTAATTGGGGCAGAGCGTTTGGGATATTCACTGCAATTATGGGGGAACGGAGGCCTGAACTGTTGGCCGAGTTACCCATGTACCAGACACGTATTATGGAGTTTTCTCAGACATATGAGGGCAATCAGTGGTTTTGTTATGATAATATTTTTCGTAAAGCCAAGGAGTTTGACACATCTCTGACGTGGGATTGTTACGACTCCATTTCCTGGCAAAAAATAGAGAAATCAGGCATGGCAAAGGCGCCATTGTTGGGGGGGGACGGGGGCGAGTTTTCCCGCCACTCATCTGGGGCGCCCTTTCGGGCGGGATCAGGTAACGAACACCATTCAAGGTCGAATGGCAATACAGGTAAAAAAGGGGTCTGCTGGAGTTTTAACAGGGGAAAGTGTACAAGGCCCCAGGGGTCATGCAAGTTTAGGCACGAATGTGGGGGGTGTGGACAGTCCTCGCATCCCGAGACCATGTGCAGAGCCAAAACGGGTGATAACGGAAGTAGGGGAAGCGCCAAACAGGTCTGAAATAGTCCGAGGGGCGCCTTTACCTACCCCGGTTGATACCATGGCAATGATTCCTTGGCTCAATAGATACCCGGATCATGTCTCCGCTGGGGTGTTGCGAGACGGTTTTTCGTATGGTTTCCGCATCCCGGTGGGGAATTTTCAGGGTAAAGCACAGTGTAGGAACCAACTGTCGGTCCTGCAGAATACGGCGGTGGTACAAGCAAAGATTGGGAAGGAGGTGACCCGGGGTCGGGTTGCTGGACCATTTGACATGCCACCAGTTGCTAATTTTGTTTGTTCACCCTTGGGAGTGGTCCCATAGAAGCCCAGGTTAACACCAGAACCTAGGCTGCTATGGGAATTCACAAGGACATATTATCAAGCCCATTATCGCCGCTTTAGCGGCAGTTTCCTGCCGCTAAATCGGCGATACTTTTATCGTTCTTGATAATATGCCCCGACATCTTTCTCATCATGAAGCTTCATGTGACTCCATCACTTAAAGCTAATTCTGGCTTCCAAACAGCACAAACAGCATCAACATTTGCAGATTACCCAATTGCACACATTTACATTTCTTTCGGGTTGCAGGCATCCGGGCAAGAAGACCTGTTTCTTCTTTCCCTGTCTGTCTGTCACTTGGCTCAGCAGCACAGAAGAGCAGGGGACTTATGCTGAGTGCAACAGTGACTATGGGAAGCACGGACCTGAGAACACACAGGGGCTTGTGCTGAGTGCAACAGTGACTATGGGAAGCACGGACCTGAGGACACACAGGGGCTTGTGCTGAGTGCAACAGTGACTATGGGAAGCACGGACCTGAAGACACACAGGGGCTTGTGCTGAGAGTGAACAGTGGGTGTGGGAAACACAGTTCGGAAGCATGGACCTGAGAGCATGCATAGCATGAGTCTTGCACTGGAGTGCTGTGGCTGCTCTGGGAAGCATGGACCTGACACCACACACAGTTGGGAAGCATGGACCTGAGAGTATGCACAGCATGAGTCTTGCACTGGAGTGCTCTAGCTGCTCTGGGAAGCATGGACCTGACACCACACACAGTTGTGAAGCATGGACCTGAGAGCATGCATAGCATAAGACGTGCACTAGAGTGCTATGGCTGCTCTGGGAAGCATGGACCTGACACCACACACAGTTGGGAAGCATGGACCTGAGAGCATGCACAGCATGAGACTTGCACTAGAGTGCTATGGCTGCTCTGGGAAGCATGGACCTGACACCACACACAGTTGGGAAGCATGGACCTGAGAGTATGCACAGCATGAGACTTGTACTGCAGTGCTCTAGCTGCTCTGGGAAGCATGGACCTGAGAGCATGCACAGCATGAGACTTGCACTAGAGTGCTATGGCTGCTCTGGGATGCATGGACCTGACACCACACACAGTTGGGAAGCATGGACCTGAGAGCATGCACAGCATGAGACTTGCACTAGAGTGCTATGGCTGCTCTGGGAAGCATGGACCTGGCACCACACACAGTTGGGAAGCATGGACCATAGAGCATGCACAGCATGAGACTTGCACTGGAGTGCTGTGGCTGCTTTGGGAAGCATGGACCTGACACCACACACAGATGGGAAGCCTGGACCTGACACCACACACAGTTGGGAAGCATGGACCTGAGAGCATGCACAGCATGAGACTTGCACTAGAGTGCTGTGGCTGCTCTGGGAAGCATGGACCTGACACCACACACAGTTGGGAAGCATGGACCTGAGAGCATGCACAGCATGAGACTTGCACTGGAGTGCTGTGGCTGCTTTGGGAAGCATGGACCTGACACCACACACAGTTCGAGAGCATGCACAGCATGAGACTTGCACTGGAGTGCTGTGGCTGCTTTGGGAAGCATGGACCTGACACCACACACAGTTCGAGAGCATGCACAGCATGAGACTTGCACTGGAGTGCTATGGCTGCTCTGGGAAGCATGGAACTGACACCACACACAGTTTGGAAGCATGGACCTGAGAGCATGCACAGCATGAGACTTGCAATGGAGTGCTGTGGCTGCTCAGGGAAGCATGGACCTGACACCACACACAGTTTGGAAGCATGGACCTGAGAGCATGCACAGCATGAGACTTGTACTGCAGTGCTGTAGCTGCTCTCGAAAGTATGGACCTGACACCACACACAGTTCGAGAGCATGCACAGCATGGGACTTGCACTGGAGTGCTGTTGCTGCTCTGGGAAGCATGGACCTGACACCACACACAGTTGGGAAGCATGGACCTGAGAGCATGCATAGCATGAGACTTGCACTGGAGTGCTATGGCTGCTCTGGGAAGCATGGAACTGACACCACACACAGTTCGAGAGTATGCACAGCATGAGACTTGCACTGGAGTGCTGTTGCTGCTCTGGGAAGCATGGACCGGACACCACACACAGTTGGGAAGCATGGACCTGAGAGCATGCACAGCATGAGACTTGCACTGGAGTGCTGTGGCTGCTCTGGGAAGCATGGAACTGACACCACACACAGTTCGAGAGTATGACAGCATGAGACTTGCACTGGAGTGCTGTTGCTGCTCTGGGAAGCATGGACCGGACACCACACACAGTTGGGAAGCATGGACCTGAGAGCATGCACAGCATGAGACTTGCACTAGAGTGCTATGGCTGCTCTGGGAAGCATGGAACTGACACCACACACAGTTCGAGAGTATGCACAGCATGAGACTTGCACTGGAGTGCTGTGGCTGCTCAGGGAAGCATGGACCTGACACAACAGACAGTTGGTAAGCATGGACCTGAGAGTATGCACAGCATGAGACTTGTACTGCAGTGCTCTAGCTGCTCTGGGAAGCATGGACCTGAGAGCATGCACAGCATGAGACTTGCACTAGAGTGCTATGGCTGCTCTGGGAAGCATTACCTGACACCACACACAGTTGGGAAGCATGGACCTGAGAGCATGCACAGCATGAGACTTGCACTAGAGTGATATGGCTGCTCTGGGAAGCATGGACCTGACACCACACACAGTTGGGAAGCATGGACCATAGAGCATGCACAGCATGAGACTTGCACTGGAGTGCTGTGGCTGCTTTGGGAAGCATGGACCTGACACCACACACAGATGGGAAGCCTGGACCTGACACCACACACAGTTGGGAAGCATGGACCTGAGAGCATGCACAGCATGAGACTTGCACTAGAGTGCTGTGGCTGCTCTGGGAAGCATGGACCTGACACCACACACAGTTGGGAAGCATGGGCCTGAGACCATGCACAGCATGAGACTTGCACTGGAGTGCTGTGGCTGCTTTGGGGAGCATGGACCTGACACCACACACAGTTCGAGAGCATGCACAGCATGAGACTTGCACTGGAGTGCTGTGGCTGCTTTGGGAAGCATGGACCTGACACCACACACAGTTCGAGAGCATGCACAGCATGAGACTTGCACTGGAGTGCTATGGCTGCTCTGGGAAGCATGGAACTGACACCACACACAGTGTGGAAGCATGGACCTGAGAGCATGCACAGCATGAGACTTGCACTGGAGTGCTGTGGCTGCTCAGGGAAGCATGGACCTGACACCACACACAGTTTGGAAGCATGGACCTGAGAGCATGCACAGCACGAGACTTGTACTGCAGTGCTGTAGCTGCTCTCGAAAGCATGGACCTGACACCACACACAGTTCGAGAGCATGCACAGCATGGGACTTGCACTGGATTGCTGTTGCTGCTCTGGGAAGCATGGACCTGACACCACACACAGTTGGGAAGCATGGACCTGAGAGCATGCACAGCATGAGACTTGCACTAGAGTGCTATGGCTGCTCTGGGAAGCATGGAACTGACACCACACACAGTTCGAGAGTATGCACAGCATGAGACTTGCACTGGAGTGCTGTGGCTGCTCAGGGAAGCATGGACCTGACACAACAGACAGTTGGTAAGCATGGACCTGAGAGTATGCACAGCATGAGACTTGTACTGCAGTGCTCTAGCTGCTCTGGGAAGCATGGACCTGAGAGCATGCACAGCATGAGACTTGCACTAGAGTGCTATGGCTACTCTGGGAAGCATGGACCTGACACCACACACAGCTGGGAAGCATGGACCTGAGAGCATGCACAGCATGAGACTTGCACTACAGTGCTATGGCTGCTCTGGGAAGCATGGACCTGACACCACACACAGTTGGGAAGCATGGACCATAGAGCATGCACAGCATGAGACTTGCACTGGAGTGCTGTGGCTGCTTTGGGAAGCATAGACCTGACACCACACACAGATGGGAAGCCTGGACCTGACACCACACACAGTTGGGAAGCATGGACCTGAGAGCATGCACAGCATGAGACTTGCACTAGAGTGCTGTGGCTGCTCTGGGAAGCATGGACCTGACACCACACACAGTTGGGAAGCATGGACCTGAGAGCATGCACAGCATGAGACTTGCACTGGAGTGCTGTGGCTGCTTTGGGAAGCATGGACCTGACACCACACACAGTTCGAGAGCATGCACAGCATGAGACTTGCACTGGAGTGCTGTGGCTGCTTTGGGAAGCATGGACCTGACACCACACACAGTTTGAGAGCATGCACAGCATGAGACTTGCACAGGAGTGCTATGGCTGCTCTGGGAAGCATGGAACTGACACCACACACAGTTTGGAAGCATGGACCTGAGAGCATGCACAGCATGAGACTTGCACTGGAGTGCTGTGGCTGCTCAGGGAAGCATGGACCTGACACCACACACAGTTTGGAAGCATGGACCTGAGAGCATGCACATCATGAGACTTGTACTGCAGTGCTGTAGCTGCTCTCGAAAGCATGGACCTGACACCACACACAGTTCGAGAGCATGCACAGCATGGGACTTGCACTGGAGTGCTGTTGCTGCTCTGGGAAGCATGGACCTGACACCACACACAGTTGGGAAGCATGGACCTGAGAGCATGCATAGCATGAGACTTGCACTGGAGTGCCATGGCTGCTCTGGGAAGCATGGAACTGACACCACACACAGTTCGAAAGTATGCACAGCATGGGACTTGCACTGGAGTTCTGTTGCTGCTCTGGGAAGCATGGACCTGACACCACACACAGTTGGGAAGCATGGACCTAAGAGCATGCATAGCATGAGACTTGCACTGGAGTGCCATGGCTGCTCTGGGAAGCATGGACCTGACGCCACACACAGTTGGGAAGCATGGACCTGAGAGCATGCACAGCATGAGACTTGCACTGGAGTGCTGTGGCTGCTCAGGGAAGCATGGACCTGACACAACAGACAGTTGGTAAGCATGGACCTGAGAGTATGCACAGCATGAGACTTGTACTGCAGTGCTCTAGCTGCTCTGGGAAGCATGGACCTGAGAGCATGCACAGCATGAGACTTGCACTAGAGTGCTGTGGCTGCTCTGGGAAGCATGGACCTGACACCACACACAGTTTGGAAGCATGGACCTGAGAGCATGCACAGCACGAGACTTGTACTGCAGTGCTGTAGCTGCTCTCGAAAGCATGGACCTGACACCACACACAGTTCGAGAGCATGCACAGCATGGGACTTGCACTGGAGTGCTGTTGCTGCTCTGGGAAGCATGGACCTGACACCACACACAGTTGGGAAGCATGGACCTGAGAGCATGCATAGCATGAGACTTGCACTGGAGTGCTATGGCTGCTCTGGGAAGCATGGAACTGACACCACACACAGTTCGAGAGTATGCACAGCATGAGACTTGCACTGGAGTGCTGTTGCTGCTCTGGGAAGCATGGACCGGACACCACACACAGTTGGGAAGCATGGACCTGAGAGCATGCACAGCATGAGACTTGCACTAGAGTGCTATGGCTGCTCTGGGAAGCATGGAACTGACACCACACACAGTTCGAGAGTATGCACAGCATGAGACTTGCACTGGAGTGCTGTTGCCGCTCTGGGAAGCATGGACCGGACACCACACACAGTTGGGAAGCATGGACCTGAGAGCATGCATAGCATGAGACTTGCACTGGAGTGCTATGGCTGCTCTGGGAAGCATGGAACTGACACCACACACAGTTCGAGAGTATGCACAGCATGAGACTTGCACTGGAGTGCTGTTGCTGCTCTGGGAAGCATGGACCAGACACCACACACAGTTGGGAAGCATGGACCTGAGAGCATGCACAGCATGAGACTTGCACTGGAGTGCTGTGGCTGCTCAGGGAAGCATGGACCTGACACAACAGACAGTTGGTAAGCATGGACCTGAGAGTATGCACAGCATGAGACTTGTACTGCAGTGCTCTAGCTGCTCTGGGAAGCATGGACCTGAGAGCATGCACAGCATGAGACTTGCACTAGAGTGCTATGGCTGCTCTGGGAAGCATGGACCTGACACCACACACAGTTGGGAAGCATGGACCTGAGAGCATGCACAGCATGAGACTTGCACTACAGTGCTATGGCTGCTCTGGGAAGCATGGACCTGACACCACACACAGTTGGGAAGCATGGACCATAGAGCATGCACAGCATGAGACTTGCACTGGAGTGCTGTGGCTGCTTTGGGAAGCATGGACCTGACACCACACACAGATGGGAAGCCTGGACCTGACACCACACACAGTTGGGAAGCATGGACCTGAGAGCATGCACAGCATGAGACTTGCACTAGAGTGCTGTGGCTGCTCTGGGAAGCATGGACCTGACACCACACACAGTTGGGAAGCATGGACCTGAGAGCATGCACAGCATGAGACTTGCACTGGAGTGCTGTGGCTGCTTTGGGAAGCATGGACCTGACACCACACACAGTTCGAGAGCATGCACAGCATGAGACTTGCACTGGAGTGCTGTGGCTGCTTTGGGAAGCATGGACCTGACACCACACACAGTTCGAGAGCATGCACAGCATGAGACTTGCACAGGAGTGCTATGGCTGCTCTGGGAAGCATGGAACTGACACCACACACAGCTTGGAAGCATGGACCTGAGAGCATGCACAGCATGAGACTTGCACTGGAGTGCTGTGGCTGCTCAGGGAAGCATGGACCTGACACCACACACAGTTTGGAAGCATGGACCTGAGAGCATGCACATCATGAGACTTGTACTGCAGTGCTGTAGCTGCTCTCGAAAGCATGGACCTGACACCACACACAGTTCGAGAGCATGCACAGCATGGGACTTGCACTGGAGTGCTGTTGCTGCTCTGGGAAGCATGGACCTGACACCACACACAGTTGGGAAGCATGGACCTGAGAGCATGCATAGCATGAGACTTGCACTGGAGTGCCATGGCTGCTCTGGGAAGCATGGAACTGACACCACACACAGTTCGAGAGTATGCACAGCATGAGACTTGCACTGGAGTGCTGTTGCTGCTCTGGGAAGCATGGACTGGACACCACACACAGTTGGGAAGCATGGACCTGAGAGCATGCACAGCATGAGACTTGCACTGGAGTGCTGTGGCTGCTCTAGAAAGCATGGACCTGAAGCCATGCACAGCTTGGGGCCTGTGCTACAAGTGCAAGTGTGACATTGGGATGCACTGACCCGAGACCATGCACTGCATGCGGCTCGTGCTGGGAGAGCAAGCGTGATTGCAGGAAGCATAAACCTGAGATCATAAACAGCATAGAACCTGCACTGGAGTGCAGTGGTGGCTATGGAAAGCATGAAACGGACACAATGCGCAGTAGGGATGAACTTGTCCTGACAGTGCAGTTGAGATGCGACCTAAGGAAGCATTGACCTGCGAGCATGCACAACACTGGAGTGCAATTGGGGGGAGTACTTCGCTGACACTGTTAAGTTCGCCCCATGCTGGATTTCCAGCCCAGATTTGTTTATATCCTGAGAAGGATGGTGCCCAGCTCTACACCAAGACTGGCTCCCAGATGAGACATGCCCACAAGTACCTTGGGACTTAGATCACCCTGCAAGGATTCTGGTAGATTCACCCACCCTAGGCACACTAGGATAGGGGATGCTAGGTAGGAGCACAGATATAATTGTACTTCTATGCAAGTATATAAACTATGTAACAGCACAATGGTTGAATTGCTCATTTTATTTACCATTCTCGTGATGATGATTACTCAATTTTGTTTCCTACTATTGATAATTGCAGCACACATATTTTACACAAACATCTTATTGCTTCAAAAAATACTTGAAATGCAAATTTGTGTACTTGTGTTTGTCTCTGGGCATTTATGAGTTATCAAACGAAAAGGCTTTATCTGTTTCCACGATTTACTTGGGGAGTCAGGGTTGTCATGTTCTGAGGTTGCACATATGACAGATGATGCACTGCGAGATAGCCAGGACTAAGGCCAACATATCCTGATGGTGCGCATGGACTCAGTCTCTCACACAGTTTTGACGTTTATGTTGTTCAAACAAACTCACAGTTTTACTGAAAAAGTATGAACTGTACGACATGGCTGTAGGCTGGGAGTGCAAGCCCGACAGAGAAAAGCATGGTCCTGAGATCATGAACATCATGGTACTTGTACTGAATTGCAGTGGCGGCTTTGTGTAGCATAGGATAAAACTAAGTGCAGTATGGATAAGCCTGTTCTGAGAGTAGTGCAATGGGGAATCAGGGAAGCAAGGAGCTTGCTCTAGGAATGCAGTGGACCCGAGACCATGAAAAGCATGGAGGCTCTACTGGTAGTGTTGGCTATGGAAAGCGTAGAATTGAGAGCATGCGCAGTATGGAACTTGCACTGGGAAAGAAGCTGTGGCCTCAGGATGCATGGACTCGACCCCATGTACGGCATAAAAATTCCACTGCGAGGGCAACAGTGAATTGAGGAAACATGGACCTCGGACCACGTACAGTAAGGAGCTTGCACTGGAGTGTACCAGTGACTCTTAGCAGCATGGTCCTGAGCACACAAACAACAAGGGACTGCGCTGGAAGTGAGGCTGTGACTCCTGCAAACATGGAGCAAAGATCATGTGCAGCGTGTACTGGGAGTGCAGTGGTGACTCTGTAAAGCACAGAGATTGTCAGGGAAAGCAAAGTACTTACAAAGAGCTGCAGCAGCTGAAATCGGCATCATATCCGTAGGTCACGTCTGTGCCGCGACTGTCACCTGTGGGAATACAGATCACATACATGGCTTTAGGAGCATAGTGGCCCTCACACATTAGCACATAAATCATTGTCCAGGACTGGCAAGCCTAATACTGGCAAGTCCCACAATTTGCAGCACAGAGGACTCAAACCTGGACCTACCACTGGCTTGATATCAGCATTGAAAGAACAAAATGAAGGAGTACTACCCGATGAGGGTAAATGAAGGCTTTTGTTTAAACAGAAGGAAATATTATTCCTTTGTTAGGAAACCCCTCACTCACCACCTGGTGGTGACTTGCTTCATCATCGGGGCCCACCCAAGTGGCCTAGCGTCACTTGGGTGTGCTTCAACACCTGCAACTGCAGTGGAGCTGGTAGTGAGATGTGGGGTGCAAACAAAAATGTGTAAGTGTTAAAAATTGTCCTGGTAGTCTTTTATTTAGGATTTAATAAAAAAGTAACTGGACAAAGGTTAAAAATCAAAGTTGAGATAGTAGTAGGGAAGTTACGGCCTACTTATCTCTGTTTTATGTGATGGTCGACATGTTTCTACCATAAGGGGAAAATCCCCGGTATTCCTCAGGACCAAAACAAGGAAGTGGGTGGTATGTGCCCCCTAAAAGACACACCCAGCCCTAAATCCTTGGACATCAGAAGAAAAAATAAACTTCTGGAACGCACACCTAAAGTGTAGGGTGCTGCAAAACAATGCTGGTGCTCGGATCGAGCTGCATCAGGCAGGGGCAGGGCGCTATGCCGAACACAACATATTAGTTTGTACGGGCGGGATCAGGCGGGTCACCTACTTCGCCGTGCTCGCTGCTTGGAAGTCACTTGTGTCTTTTAGGGGGCACATACCACCCACTTCCTTGTTTTGGTCCTGAGGAATACCGGGGATTTTCTCCTTATGGTAGAAACATGTCGACCATCACATAAAACAGAGATAAGTAGGCCGTAACTTCCCTACTACTATCTCAACTTTGATTTTTAACCTTTGTCCAGTTACTTTTTTATTAAATCCTAAATAAAAGACTACCAGGACAATTTTTAACACTTACACATTTTTGTTTGCACCCCACATCTCACTACCAGCTCCACTGCAGTTGCAGGTGTTGAAGCACACCCAAGTGACGCTAGGCCACTTGGGTGGGCCCCGATGATGAAGCAAGTCACCACCAGGTGGTGAGTGAGGGGTTTCCTAACAAAGGAATAATATTTCCTTCTGTTTAAACAAAAGCCTTCATTTACCCTCATCGGGTAGTACTCCTTCATTTTGTTCTTTCATACCTTGACCCAGGGAATCAGGAGTATTCCCCGTCCGACGACTACGGACGCAATTCCTTACTCTCCTACTTGTTTTCCAAGATTGATATCAGCATTACCAGAACCCTCATACCAGCATTACAACTGATCCAAAACCAGCAGGAACAGCGCTCACCAGCAGGATTACAACTGGCCTGCCAACAAATGACTACCAATCTAGTTCTAGCATTAGTATTCCTGCATCAAAACAGCATTATCCAACCCGAATATCATCACCACGCTTGACCCAATATCAGCATTACTACTGCCCCAATATTATTACCCACACATCCACCAATGCCAACATCACGACTGACCCACCAACAGCGAAGCATTGGCAAATGACCACAATATACTTAGTGCTGCCCATGGGTAGCATCCAGAATTCTACTGGCAGAATTAAGCGTAAACGGACTAAACATTTCTGCTCCATTTCTTTGTGGCTCAATCTGGATTCTGCAGTTCTGGCTCACTAATGTGTAGTTTAGGTCCTTAGGATTCTTCGGGACTCTTTTAAGACTCACTTTCAAGCGGGGACTTCTGGAGTTAAGTAACACCTTGGGTTTATGGTTAAAATTGAACATTTAATTCAGAATATTTGGACTTTATCATGACTTTTGTTTTATGATTCCATGAAACTATTTAACTGCATTGGGTTCTGAACTGAATGTTGTTGTCAAAGGCCTTTTCCTAAAGGGTGTTAACTAGCAACTTCCAGTAATGCTCCTCCTTCCTTGTGCCTACCTCTGCTGATAATAACTGCATGCAGGGCTAAAGGAAGGCACCAAAGGCTAAACTACTCTCCAACCACTGCCTAACTTTGGTCAATCCAATAAAAACTATCATGCACCCTCACACCAGACAGTGAACAGTACTAGAGCAAACCACACGGTGTCATCACTCACTACTGTGCCAGACATTTTAGATAACCCTGGGCATAGTTCGCGTAGTAGCACTACGCGTAGCTCCGCGAAGTGCACTTCGCAGTACGCACGCTATGTGTAGCTACGCGAACTGCGTAGTGCGGTAGGGAAAATGCTGTTCGCACTGATTGCACAGTGCCGGATGCTTGTCCGCACTGTGCAATCATTGCAAATGGCATCTTGCATAGTGCAAGCGGTCGTTTTCTGCCGCTTGAGTAGATTTGTATTCGAGCGGCAGCTTTCTCAACGTGGACTAGTATTTTCTCATCGCGAGCGGTCGCGAGCATACGCGAGCTCTCTCAATGTGACCTCCCCTCGTTGAGAATCTCGCCAGGAGGTTTATTTTCCACGCTTGTGATCGGCAACTTGATGTTGCTGATCACGAATGAGGAGAATGTCTCGCCGGGATGGTAATTTTGCTCGCTCGCGGTCGCCAACTTGACGTTGAGGACCACGAGCCAGCAAAAAGTGCCTGCTACGCTATGCGTTTTTGCACTGTGCTACGTGCAATTCGAGTAGCCCGTAGCTGCGCAAACTACGCACACTCTGTAAGCGTAGCGTAGTGTTCTGCTCAGGGTTAATTTTAGGCCTAAGCAATGAATACATGAAATGTGAGTGGGACCCACTCCTGGACAGCCATGGTCGCTCCGGGCTGGATGTGTAGTGGAATCCGGCGCGATCCACACACTCGATGCTCTGGTCACCGTAGATAATTTGGAACACTTGGCATAAGAGGGCACAAGATTCTTCACCAGCGTCCTGTGTGCAAGAGAAGAGGCCAGTTAGTTCAGAGAGGATCAAGTAAAGGATGGCACAGTCAGATTAGACACCCACCCACCCAGAAGTGTGAGCTCCCTCACAGAAGCGTGACCTTCTTCCAAAAAAGTACTGTCTTATCATGGCTACCTACTTTCTGTGCATTGGCGTATTGCAAAATAACAAGTCTACAAATATTATAAAGAGCATTAGAGCTATACAAAGACCAAGTGAGGCCCCCTTCGAGATTAGCCCATACGCACGCTTTATGTCCCATTTGTCCCTTCAGTGTAAGCTCTCACTCACCCGCACAAGCTTCCTCCCTTCTAGTAGTGCATGCTCCCTCCCAGCATAGCTTCACCCAAGCAGAAGTCCCTGCTTCACTCCATATGATCAAGCAAGATGGACTTTCTCCTAGCAATATGAGGTCGCAGTAGAGCTCCCACCCTAGCAGGACTTCTCCCCCAGCAGAGGTCTTCGAGAAATGTGGAAGTACTGGGCAGTCTGGGTGTGGCTCCTTGTCTTATGACATACCTTGTTCTCCACGGCCAGGATGATCAGGTTGCAGTAGGCGTCAGGACTTGGTACTTTTGGGTCCAGTGGGGAGCTTCCCATGTGCCGCCGCTCCCAGCTCCCATACGTCTTTCCCCTCTCCCAGCTCCCACTGTAAGCTTGTCCTCTCTCCCAGCTGCCTGTAGGCTTGCCCGTCTTCCCCCTCTCCCAGCTGCCAGCGGGTTTTCCTGTGTTCCTTTTCTCCCAACTCCCACTAAATGTGAACCTTCTTTCCCAACTGCCGAAGGCCCGCCCTCCTTGCTTCTTCTCCCAACTGCGGTTTGCCTGCTTTCTCTCCAGGCTCCCTCCCCCCGTAGGGCGGCCATCTTGGCCTGTCCGTGACATTTTCCAGTCCAGGCTGCATATGGTGTGACGTCGCTCCATGTTGCCTCCTGGCTGTTTAGGCTCTGTGCTGCTGCCAACCTGGCTCGTCTCTGCTGATCCACCTGTGGGTTTCTGCTCTGCCTCGCTGCCCGGGTATTTACCAAGGCTTCCTCCGGCAGGGACAGGGTCAACACCCAGACCTGCAAAATGTAAGAAAGAAAGGGCATCAGAGGAAGCCAGTGAGTAGGCTATCCCCAATCAAAGAGATGCTAGAAGAGGCGGTGGAGACAAAAACAGTACTATGGGGCACCGGGGGTTGGGCAGCAGTATGGCTGTTTGAGCGGCATGCCTAAGAAAATGCTAGTAGTTTAGATTAGGGTCTTTTGCTGTAAGGGCAACAGCCTATGTGAGTTGGCGGGGCAACTGACTGGGTGGGGCAGAAAAACGCATCTAATAGGGTTTTTCTGGGTTGCAGACAAACAGGCACAAGCACAAGGTTCTAGCATTGAGCCCAAAAGGGGTTGTGGCCTGGCTGGGGGACACCTTGGCACAGGGAGCGGATGGGAGAAGTTGTGGTCAGGTGTTGAAGGATAAGAGTGAGAAGAAAGGGGTGTTGCTAAATTGTGAATTGTTGCAGTTGAGTTGTTGTTTCATGTAGGGGGAGGCTCACTGGTGGTGGGGGAGTAGTTTATTCCATGTATTAGTGAGGTGGGGAGTATTCAAATTGCTTCCCTGTCCTAATAAAGAGGCCTTTTACTTGATGGGGAGTCCAGTTATTGTCCCATATTGACCGATGAACTTAAAATAAAAAGACATGGGATGGTGGAGTAGGCCAATGGCAGGACCAAAGCAAGAGAAATCTACAGATGATAGACAGTGTGGGTTAGAGGGACCATGATTGCTAAGGTAACCTTTGTTAACCCCTCCTATAGCAGACCCCATGCCAGAGCTGGAGGTAGAGTGACGTATGAGGAGACCCCATACCAGTCTTCAGGACGAGCAGGTGCAGGGCGTCATCCCGCAAGTAGGAGGCGGCTGCAATTTCATGCGTGGGGATCCGCAGGATCAGCTCCTCGTTGTCCCGCCAGGTCAGGAGGAGGCAGCGGGCCGACAGGCTCAGGATGCAGTCCTGCTCCACCGTAGTCTTGAGGGGGAGTTCCTTCAGCTGCTGCAGGGATGGGGAGTCGGGATTAGGGTGGGGGCTCAGAGCTTTACAGAGCTGAAGAAGGGAGGATGGTACACCACAGACTGGACACTAGATTCAAAGGCACTAATCACACACAGGGAAACGCCCAGGGGTTCAGAGTTAGGACAATGAGTGCACACTCAACTGGGACACAGCACTGATCACCCAAAAATCTAAACTTTAAAACTGAGCTTGTGGGAAGCATTAGGGCTTTTAAGATGGAGCTCTGAAGAGCTCCATCCTTTCAGGGAGCACTTTCTTCCAAACACCTTGGTAAATAGGAAATGTACTTGGTTGTAAAGCACCTCAAGTGGGAGCAATGGAACATACTACTTTAGCACTTGGAATTCATTCCACAGATCTCGGCGACACCTCGCAACAGCAATGCGCAGAGTACATTTGAGTCCTAATCAGATGTGTCCCTAACTGAGGAGGGTTCTCTTTGTCTCTTTTGTAAAACCTTAAAACCCTATTCCAGGGTCGTAGCTTGTGGGGGAGGGTGGGGGGTGTTACACATCCCTAATAAATGCATCATCCATGAGATGGTTGGGTCCAGGCACTCAGAGCTGGGTTTGGCGGTGCCAGGGTTAAATTTCTCTATGGTTCATAAGCACTCACAGAACATGCAGGTGCCCCCCTTAACCTCTCAAGCACTTGTTGAGACTGGACCCTTTATCTGCCTTCTGCTAGCCACATGGCAAAGAACACGAAAAACAATTATTAGGAAACATTGAGACTTCATAACTCATGTCCTGGGGGGTCTCATAAACAATATCAAAATATCTTTGCCATGAAGGGAAGAGGAGGTTTAGTAGCAGAAGCCCTCTGTTCGATAGTCTTTCTACTTTTTATTACAGAGATTAGAGATGTGAATTACACAATGCCCTCTTGTACTTTAGTGTTTTATAGCGGACGGTCAGGGATGAATTAAGAATTTGAACCCTTCCATATTTCTGTTCATACTTTCCAGCTGACATTTTTATCGCTGGTAAATTGGACTTTCAAGTCTCTAAATGCAAATGTGCACAAATACACTGGCCTTTTTGTTCATATAAATAAGTGTTAAGAATGTTGGAAGGCATATTATTTATTTGTTGGAGAGGTACCATGCTAGTTACCCAGTGGCTCCTGCAATTTGATATCTCCACCTCCTCGATTTATTCTATATTTAGACTCCATGGACAGAATATTGTTTGAAGAACAGCACATTAAACCTGAGATGCTTCTGCTGGTATAACTAGCACTGGCAAAGCCACTGATCTCGCCTTTGAAACCTATTGACTTCGTCAGTGGTTTAAAAAAATATCCAACGTGGCCAGCCGTGTCATGTTGAAGGCACGCGCAACATGCATGGAAATGCCTGTAAAATGACACAGGTGCTTTTTTTTATTTGCCATTTGAAGTTGGATTGGCAAATAAAATGAAAAATATGTGTGAAAGCATTTTTTTAAGTGGGGGTGGGGGTGGGATCAAACAGTGAGGGTGTGCGTGGGCGGAGATTACTCCAAGTTAGTATATAAAGAGAGTGGATCTGGAGACTTTGTAATACGTCTCAAACATGCTAAGTTCTGTCAGTGTAGAAGAATAGACTGAATATCATCCCAGTAGGCAACTACAAACAAGTAGAGACTGTCTTTTAGAAAATCGCTGATTAGATTCTGAAAGGCTGCTGGTGCACTGGCTATGCCAAATGGCATTACAAAATATTCAGTATGGCCATATTAAGTGTTAAAAGCAGTTTTCAATCCATCCACCATCTTTATCAGTGCCAAAGTGTAAGCACCCCAAAGTTGCAGTTTTGTGAACATTTTGCTTATCGTCATTGATGCAATAATGTGGAAATTAGATGCAACGAATGTTGACTGCGAATGGCGATGGCCTTAAATGTGTGGTAGTCTATTTAAAGTCTTAATTCTCCATGACGTTTAGGGACGAATAAGATAGGTGTGCAAGCAGTGGATATGGAGTACTGGAAACATCCCTTTGCCAGAGAATCTTAAATGTACTTCTTCTTCATATATGGTGAGGGCATACATTTGACTTTGAAGAATCAATTTTAACAATCATAAGATCTTCTTGGTGGCAAGATATTGGCTCTTTTTTCTTCAATTACATCGAGATGAAAATTATAGTGAGAGGATACAGTGCAGGAAGAATCGCAGGAATTATCGCCTGATGGCCTAACTCGAGATAGTGTAGCAGTGACAAAAAAGGTGAGCACAAAAGAAGGGACTCACATGAGTGAACCAATCGATGGCGGAAGTACCCACCAACTTCCGATTTTGCTAGCCATAACTGGAAGACAGTACTGGCTTAGATACTGCTAGAGTCTCTTTTAATCTGGAAGCGAAGGACCATCTACCTGGAATACATCGATGGCACCTTGGATTGCGAAATCAAGCATTAATAAAACAGAGGGCGAAAAGGGTGGTTGCCATTTTGAAACATGCATAACTCTAACCATGTACAAGGGAGAGAATGCAGTGGGCAAAGGTTGTCCATTGCTTTCCTGGTGACCAATGCTGCAGTCCCCCAGAAACTGGTAAGCAGGGACAATTATCACCTTATGGTGAAGGTGGAGAATCAGGCTGAAACTTTCTGCCAACCTAGGCATCCCCAGTGACACAGTGAACCTAGCGGGAAGAAAACGTAAAGGACCTTTGCTGTACCATCCATTAGTTCAAGGGCTAGTATAAAGTTCTAGAAAAAACGTCCATGAAGGAGCAGAGCAAAAAGAGTGCGGCGACCGTAAAGGGCCTCCTTTTGATGTTATCTGTATTCATCCTTTTAACACATGGTGGCTTGAAGGATCCAACACAAATCCTAGCTCAGACCACACTGGTGTCAAACATGAACTCTGCATGGAGATTTGGCATTTTCTTCCCCCAAACAGCTAGAGGGGGAGCACACTGCTGGAAAGAAAGTCAGCACCAGTTCTCCCATGTATGATGGTAGCTGCAGTTCTTATTGTTTTCGAATTACGTGCAAATAGAAAAGTATTTGCCACCACTTGTGGGAGCAGCCGGTACTTGCTTTTCTGGACACTTGTTTCCAGGTTACCCGGGTACAGTGCATCATGTAATCTGTCGCAGATCTGATGAAACTCCCTGAGCATGTACAATGTGCAGGAAGAGGGGGAAGCCAACAGTGTGTGGAGGAGGGCTGGGCAGCCGTGGATTGCTCAAGTCCGAGTGGGAGTGGCAGGGGTACTTTGAGGCAATGAGGGAACAGGCAGCTCTAGTGAGAGTGGCACTGCATCCTTGTGGGACAGCCTGGCTGTGTAATGCAGGAAGGGTACAATCAGGACAGCTTGGGTGTATGTGAAGAGAGTGCGGCGGATAGTGCGCCAGCGGTGGTGGTAGGGCCACAGTGCCACAGGACAGCGGGGGAGCCTGGGGCAGCACAGGGCAGATCTGGACAACTTGGGTACGGGGTCATGGACAACTGAGTTCAGGCAGGTACACCTCTGTTGCGATGGTGGCGTGGGCCGATTCCAGTCATATGGGTGCAGGTGAGTGACAAGAAGGCCTGAACAGGGAGCACCACTGCATAGACTTTCACTGATTTAGCAATGGTGGTTTCCCACCGTAGTGAAATGCTTCTGAAGATGTCTCTTTTTAAATGACCAAAAGTGGCCCATTGTGAGGAACACTCTGTGTAAATTCCCTCACCCCTAGAATATACATGCTGGAGTAGTGAGCACCCTGCTCATTGCCATGTGACTGACATGTTTTACAAGCGCATATATAAAATGCAATGTAACCCCTTAGCGCTGGGATTTTATAAACTGAGTGTTACATATTTAGCTTAAGATTTTCTTGTTCAGGAAGATTGATTTTTTCTGTTAGAAGTGAATCTCAACACTTCTCCAGAGTGCACTGTGGAGCCTGTTGTTACACACTGTGGATGCTTCACTGTTGTTAAATGTTTACCTTTGGAGGTTTTCTAGAGCCAGACTGTCAGGCTAACCAGCATTTAAGACTAGATGTGTGGCTGGATGTTCTGGGGAATATGACACACGTCACAGAAGATGAGTCTGATGGTAGAGCAGCATTGCATGCAATAAACATGTCTTGTCTGGGAGGTCCTAATGTAGCGTTGCGGCGGGCGGCTATTCCCCGCAACTGCTGAACGCGCAGTGTGAGACACTGGAGTGCAGTTATGGCCTTTTTTGGGGTCGGTTTGGTCGCTCCCGGTCTCTGGAACTGGTGTGAAGTAAAGGAGGGAGGCAAAGTGTTTGTAATAAATTAGGACATGCTACATATTCAGCTAGCATTTAAGTGGCAGAGCCAGATGGTATGTGGAGACGAGGGTAGGGTTACAGATTAAAAGTCAGCTGGTTGTCTACATAGGGTGAACGCGGTTGGGCTGGGGGTGGTCTGCTCTGAGTGAGTGAGTGGGATTGAGGCAGTGAAGTCAGGGGAGAGCTGAGTGGGATATCCAGAAAGGCAAGGATGATGTAGGGGATTGGGGAGCAGAAGAGCCCCATTAGTCCTGTACTTTTTGGTTGAACAGGATGGTAAAGGTGGCTGTGGGTAGAGCTGTAATGCTCAGAAGTAGGTACAATGCGGTTGCAAACAGGGACAGTGGCTAATCTAATGCAGGCCAGGTAGGTACAGAGTAGGTGCAAAGATTAAGATTCTCTTTCCAGTCGTGTTTCAGACACCTCAGGGTATACGAGCGCTCTACAAATCTTGTTAACGTAACATTACAAAGGAAAGGGAAAACGAATAATTCCAAATGCATGGTACGGGAATGTCCAATGTGGGTAGGGTGTGGGGTACAGGTCACTAATCATAAACTTAAGTTCACATGTGCAGTGTACCATGGTTAATGCCTAGATTATCTCAAGAGCAAGCTGTAGAGCTCTTCCTGTTCTATAAGCAGCAGAACTGCTCAGGCAGGGGCGTAGTATGGTCAGTAATATTTTTTTTGGGGGGTGCACTTCAGACTTTCTGACAATCAGGCTGGCATATAATGTCTCAATACATTATAGGATAAGCAGGGAGCATGAGAGGGGTCTAAGAAGCAATGGAAAGGGAGAGGAATGCAGATTGGTAAGAGTACTAAGATAGAAAACACAATATTTGGTAAAAAGAACTAATATTCTGAGGACTTTCAAAAGAGAGAGGGAGAGAGTGTGTGTTCGTTTTTGTCTGTATCCATTTTGATATTTGACTGACATCTCACAATACCCAACTGAAAGCACCTGTACCCAGCTATTTATCAGAAAATACATTTATTGGGGTTGTAACACCCCAAACACCCCCACCTGAAGCTACTCCCCTGTTTCCCTGAAGCCCATGAACTAAGGGGTCTCTTCCCTGCCAGGCCTGTGCTTGATGTGATCTCTATGGAGAAGGGTGCTGTGTTATGCACCTCTAAAAGTACGGAGGTTTTGTTAGTAAGGGAATGAATCAAAAACCCACGAGTGTTTGCCCCAGTACCCCACGATTGGGGTCAAGGACAGACGTTTCTGGTCCTCGCTGCACTATAGCCATCTTGGCTTCAACTTCTGAGTTTACAGAGATGTAGCACTTGGATATGGGGGCGCAGGGAACCCTCGTACCTACTGCAGTGGGTGAACGGATTGAACCTGTGCTAATGGTACTTTACCCCTCTCAGTCATAAGTAATGATAGGCAGCAGATTAGCTGAAATAACATGGATCTATGGAAACTGCACAGCTGGGATGGGGTGGGCTC
The DNA here is from genome assembly GCF_964263255.1 of Lissotriton vulgaris. Taxonomy (NCBI): domain Eukaryota; kingdom Metazoa; phylum Chordata; class Amphibia; order Caudata; family Salamandridae; genus Lissotriton; species Lissotriton vulgaris. Next base: position 1,667,151,040 of record NC_141695.1, read on the forward strand.
TGCCTAAATGGGGCTTAGTTGAGATGGGGCAGATTCCCTAAAATAACGCCCGCAGAGTGAGCTTCAGACTCCTCCAAATCTATCTCAGAGGACTGGAGCCATCACTGTTTGATGCTGGCAGGAACTGCTACCTGGAAAGTAAGTGACTACAGTGCAGGCCACAGCGCCTCCCCAATTCAATAAACAACAGAGAATGGCCTGTAAAAATGTAAGTACAGACTTAAGAGATACAAAACGAGTGGAGAATATTGAATTATTTGTGCAGTAAAGTGCACAGCACAGCGAGATACCAGTAAACTACATAAACGCTCACACTTATACTATGGAGCCACTTCTCACACTAGTGTGGGCCCCTGGGATGCAAGGGCCTGCAGGTGCCCCACTGGTCTCTTTCACAGCCCTTCCTGTGTAGACACATGTGTCCCTGTGACACTCTTCCCAGGGGGCTCTCACAGAAGACTCCAATGTCCTTCGCCTGTCCCTGCAGGTACCCTGGCTTCCAAAGCTAGAAGCAACACACAAACTCCAAGAGCATTAAAGAGAATTGTGAAGCTAGGAAAGCAGATACAAAGGGGGACATTCTCAAAAACAAGACTCTCACATTGAAAGCAGACACAAGACACTCACACTGAAAGCAGATCAGGCTGCTGTCTTCACTGGCAGTGTCTATCTCTCCCAGTCACATATATAACAGCTGTCCATAAATCAAGATATTGTATGTTCACCTATCTGGTAGAAACACACACACACATGCACAAGCAAACACAAGCACACAAACACACTTACTTCTTACCCTGGCTGTGTCGAGCAGCTGGAGCATCTCATCACGGCTGGACGGGTTCAACGAAGAGATCACCCAGGTCAAGTGACCTAAAAACTGGAGATGAAAGTAGTGTCAACACCTCTCCATAGCAAACTAGAAAACTTACTGGCAAGTGAACATGGAAGTGCAGCAAGACCATGGCATGTCAGAAAACCATGCAATAGGGTGGCCTTTTGTGAGTTTCCATCCTGCAAAACCTCTTGTGTTTAAATGTACTGACTGCTGGTGGGTATCATTAGTTACTCTCAAAAAGTATGATGGGCTTGTAGTCTCTGGCCGGTCACAAAATAAACTTGGTGCAATGGGTGAGCTGCACAATGGATAATGCTGAGCAGCATGAATTGTATCTGCTCTTCTACAGCAGCCAGATCAGTTTCTTGTCTGTGGGCTTAATTTAGTACAGGCCGGTATCTAAGTCTGACTTCTTTGTTCCGGACTGTTTGTTTTCCTTGTGATTGTCTCGGGCGGGTCAGAAAAGTCAACACAGTCCAATCTAGAGCCTGGTTTGAGGATTACATGAATTGGAAAATTTGCATTTTAGGAACTTATTGTGGACAACCTGGACTAGCCTTTGGGGCTTATCCGGAACCTGATGGTCGTCATTGGGATCTCGATAGTACCCCCATCTGGGGCCACCAAGTTACCTTTGTTCTAGCACAAGATGGCCTGGGCGATGTTTTGAAAGGACGATACTCCTCTTCTTCATATACTTCTCTGGCACGCAGCAGACAACCAATTGACTCATCAACAAATACCCGCCACTACCCACGCTGAAACGCCCGTTGCGAACAGCGAGTAGCAACATGTAGATGCTGAGCTGGAAGAGTGAATGGTTTAATCCACGAGGGTCTATCCAGTACACAACACGGAAGACAGACAAAACTACTCTCACCTGTTGAATGTTTCCGGCACCCAGGGGTTCAGCAGACCTATTGGCTTTGTCTTTTAGCCAGTTGAGAACCACCACATGGTCCACACTCTGGAAGGCCATTTACATCTCCAAAATTGTGTAGATTCTGTCTGTTTTTTCATAGAAGAGGCTCTTATGTTTGTGAGGCATCTCTCGGTGAGGTGCTGTATGGTCTTAAGTACAACCTAGAACTACCCAGTACATTGTTGTCCTCAATAAACATTGCAACTAATTTAAAACGTCACCCTTTATGATCGATCTGATCTTCGCTCGTAAGAGTCCCTTGTCAATGAAACTAAAGTTAGATGGACCACAACATCTCTGTTTGGGTTTCTCTGTCCGACTGCATAGCTCAAGGTGTGCCACATTGTCCTTCGGATGAATCTTTGTTGACAATGGTCTGCTCCTAATTCTCTCCATGTAGACATTTGTGGTATGAGTGCTGGAATCCAACTATGTTATCATTATGGAATTGTGCCTTAGGCCTGCCCCCAAAATGAATGTATCCCCATTTGCAGCAATTCAAGATCTTTTATAGCAAAGCCTATGAAGATCATTCACATCAATGAGACTTGTTTCACCAATTTTTTACAGCTACGAAGAGCAACATTTATGATGATGTACTAGATGAACAGTTAGTTAATCCAACTATGCTGAGTGTACCTTGCATTGCACCTCAAATAACTTTGACTGATTTTTAACCTTTATTCATTTATGGTTACATCGGTTATTTGTCTTAGCATAATGTATGCTAAGAGTGAAACCTCAGCCTCCCCTGTTAACATCTGCCAAGCGAATGTATCTGAGCTTCTAACATCCTCTGCTGTTATAGTTAATCGGCTCTGAGACATATTGAATGCATCTCTAACTACTGATCGAATTGATGCCTCTTCTGAAAAAGTAATCACTATTCCTTTAACACCATGCGCGCTAGCGGAATTCCGCTCGCACGCTGGGATTTGCGAAAACGCACTTTACGTGACGAGCTGGGCTCGTCATCAGCGTGCGAGGAGGCTACGCCATGACGAGCCCAGCTCGTCATCAGCGTGGAAGGGGTTAATAAAGAAACCACAGTTGGGCCTTGAGGGGGTGGCCAAACCATGCTTATGACTTTCTATAGAATATAACACAATTATAAATAGTAGTAACATAAAAGGGTTTGGTTGGCCAGAGGAAGTACAAAAATGCGCAGACTCGCCAGGCCTTTCCTGCTATCTTGTTACGCTGTTCTCTTTCGACTAGCATCACAAAACCTGGCCATTGGAGCCACTTCCCTTGCATCAAACAACTCAATTAGCATTCTACTTCATACTTGGCAGCTGTGGGCACCACATTCAACTGTTTCAGTAGTAGTAGGTTGGGATGCCATCTTCTGTCTAGTGCCACCACAGTAGCTTGATGTCCTTTTTGTTGCAATCTCTGGGACAAGATAGCTCATTGACTTAATGCTTGCACTGACATTGTTGTGATCTGAAAGTCAAAAGTCTGAATCTTGGTAAGAGATGATTGTGGTCTCGGCGAGGTCTGTAAATCGAGTATCTTTACATTGGGTAATAGTTACCCCTCTACTACAACTCTTTACAAACAGCAGAAAAGGTGCTCTAAAACAAGGTGTTTGGTTTTATTTTGATGGGCCCTAAGCCTGGCACTGAGATTTCTGGACCTCACTCTCATTGGAGCCAGTTTTGCTAGTCATCGTCTCTAGCTCACCACCATGTTCTTGACTCATCTTTATCTTAGACACCCTCCTCCCTCCACAAAGTAGTGCCTCACCTTCACTTCCTTTTCCACGTAGTCACGCAGCAGGATCTGTGGGTCCAGCAGGTAGTCGGGGGGATAGGCGGGGACAGAGTGCAGCGGTCTCCGGTGGTTACAGTTCCGCACAGCGTGCCTCCTGGCAGACTTAGGAAAAACCAGACGCTTGATTGGAGAAGCGAACCCCTAAGAAGACATCCCCAGAAACAGAAAGGGGTTGAGTCAGAGTGTAGTAAGGGAAAGAAACAAATTACTGGCATAGCGGCATGGGTTGAGCAAGGAAGCATGGGTGCAGAAGGGTGAGCAAGGGAACAGAAGCAGGGAGCATGGCCAGAGCTGCCAACCTTGGAACTGGGGAACCTATTTCGAGTCTGGTGTTGGATCAACATCCTGTGATTCTGGGCAAATCACTTAATCTCCCTGTGCCTACTAAAAATGAATATGTCTTTGTATGACGTAACTGCTGCTCATGTAAACTGCTCCAATACCTTTGGGTTGAGTTTGCGCTATATAAAACTGCAATTTTGTTGTTGTTGTAAATAATAGGGTGAGGAAGAGAGCATTATGAGCAAAAGGGTATGTGTGAGGTAGGTAAGGTAGGATGCGGAAGAGAGTCCAGGGCGAGGAAGGGAGCAAAGGATGAGGAACAAAGGAAGAACAGGTCGAGCGAGAGGTTGCATTGTAACCAAGGGTGTGCTGAATTAGGAGGGTACTGCATGGAGACCAAAGTAGGACAGTAAGGACAGGTGGTTCCGCGGAACCAGATGAACGTGAAGTGAGCAAGGTTAACAGGATGGGAGCACAGGCCAGGGTGAGAAAGGATGCACAGGGTGACAAATGGAGTGGGTATATTGCAAGTAACCAGGCCTGATTCCAGGGTTTAGGATATAGGAGGGCCATGAAGCAGCATGGGTGGGCCATGAAGATGAAAGGGCCTGTTTCAATCCTTAGCTGCCCACAGTGTCATAGTCACAGATTCTGAAGTTAACAACTGGACTTTCAATTTGGTGTCTAGCATCTCAACCAGTTTTTGACTGTCACTTATGTAAGCAGAGTGTATTTTAGGTAAAGGTTTGATTGTCAGTTCCTTCAATAGAATGTATTTTATTTAAAACACAAACGAAACGTGCTGCTCATGTGAAAGCCTCAAAACTGAACTTTCTCTTCTAAATTATGTCTGGCCTGTTCCCGTCTCTCTTCAGTTCTCTTTCTTTCTCCCACTAGTATCTCCTATTTCCACCACACACACGCCACCCATCACTAGCATTTCCCATGTGTCTGTACATTAGGTCTGGGCCTGCTGGATGGTCTTTTAGGGGTGTGAGTCATTTCTATTAGTTTGAATTCTGTAATCCTGGTGGTTTGCAACTATGTGTTTATCTCTTCTGCTCTCTCTGCCTCACTTTCCTTTTCCTCCACCTCACCCACCTTCCTCTCTGCCACCCGTTCTCTCTCTCCACCTCACAATCTGCTCTCTCTCCATCTCAACCTCCTTTCATTCCACTTCATCCTGCTCTCCTGTGCCCTCAAACTCTGCATCTTCTCACAGCACTCTCTTTTCCCTTCATCGCAACCTCCTCTTTCTCTGCCTCACCCTTCTCTTTCCGCACCACATCCTCCTCTCTTCCTGCCTTGGCCTTCATTCCCTCTCTACCTCATCCTCCTCTCTTCCTGCCTTGGCCTTCATTCCCTCTCTACCTCATCCTCCTCTCTTCCTGCCTTGGCCTTCATTCCCTCTCTACCTCATCCTCCTCTCTTCCTGCCTTGGCCTTCATTCCCTCTATACCTCATCCTCCTCTCTTCCTGCCTTGGCCTTCACTCCCTCTCTACCTCATCCTCCTCTCTTCCTGCCTTGGCCTTCATTCCCTCTCTACCACATCTTCCTCTCTTCCTGCCTTGGCCTTCATTCCCTCTCTACCTCATCCTCCTCTCTTCCTGCCTTGGCCTTCATTCCCTCTCTACCTCATCCTCCTCTCTTCCTGCCTTGGCCTTCATTCCCTCTCTACCTCATCCTCCTCTCTTCCTGCCTTGGCCTTCACTCCCTCTCTACCTCATCCTCCTCTCTTCCTGCCTTGGCCTTCATTCCCTCTCTACCACATCTTCCTCTCTTCCTGCCTATCACTATTCGGGTATGGGGTTTGACTAAATCCTAGTGGGATTCTTGGCTCTTAGACTTAGGCTCTTAGACTTAGGTTTTTAGGCTTAGGCTCTTTCGCACCAACTCACATGCTAGGTACACTTAGGTACATCTAGACTGGCAACTTAGGAGTAAGCACTTTATTTTATAAATGCATTTCATATTTATGTATGTGTTCATGACTATTGCAAAGTGGTAGAACAATACTATTATTTTTATTCACGGTACTGCTGGTTCTATATCTCTGCTACTGTGTTACAGATGTAGCAGCGCACTAATTTTACATGAGAAGAACAACGGTACAATAGCTTCTTATTGTAAACACGCTCAACTGTTTCTTTTGTGTATCTCTCTGAGAGCAAAACAAGCAAGCTCGAGTGACTGGGTGAAAGTAGTATATTGTTTCCACGAGTCTGAGGTTATTATGTTCTGAGGTTGCCAAAACTAATTTCTCTGATAACAGGAGATTCTAGTGGCACTGTGAGCTAGCTAATGCAAAAACATCGGCTGACATATCCGGTGGGGGTGTACAGAGGCAGTTTGCCACCAAGCCCACAGTATATGTTATCCGTAAACAGCGTAGGTCCTGCATGAAAGGGTACTATCGGAACTACACTACAAGTCTGTAAGCACTATTTTCTTGAATGCGTTTCTCCTACTGCAGGCACAAAGGCCTGAAGACTTACCTTTTTCCCAGGGTAGTGTAATTCTGTGATTGTGTATCTGGTCAGGTAGAGTCAAAGCGCCAGGATACCCTCTGGGTGATAGTAGCGCTATACAAGTGTGCAATACAATACAATACAACATGCTTCCCTGCAACATTCAGTGCACCATGCACACTTTGACTTTCCAAGCAGCCCAGGACAATGGCGGCCATTTCTTTGAAGTGAAATAAGTCTCACATTTACAAGAGTTTCAGCTATTGGTATTGTAAATGACAATGCCTTTTATTTATGTGTTAATTATCAAAATAGATAAATAAAAGGCATTGTCATTTACAATGCCAATAGATTAAATCTCTCAAATGCGAGACCTTTTGCATTGCAAATGCTTGTTCATTTAGGCTGCGCGTTAATTTATATGTAGCTACCTTACAGTGAAAGAGCACAAAAAAACGTATAGAATATTTAGTTTTTTAGCCACCCCTTTGACCACGCCCACTGAGCCCCCCCTTGCATACAGCATCATCACAGTTCCCATACTTGTTTTAATGCACTTCGACCGCTGATCCCCACTGATTTCACACCTGTCCCCAGGCACTTAAAGTAGCCCAAGGCATCGTTGGTTTTATTGACAGGTAGACAGGCTGGGCAAGCGGGACTACAGACCCACATGACGTACTTCATTAAGAAATAGTACAAAATATGTTTTTCCGCTTGTGAATTGGCCTTGGGAGCGCCACAGGGCTACCTTGTGGGAAGGGGCGTGGGGAGGGAGCTCGCCCACCTTCTCTAGAACCAGGCTTGCAAGTCACAAAGGGTGTGCATGACGAACAAGGGACATTGGGCGCAAACATAAGCGAGCCGATCGAATGATAACTAGGACAGCAGAGCAGCATATATGGTGCCACGTGCCAGTCAGATTTCACTCGCTAAAACGTCTGCCAAATGCTCTAACTGAGAAGACTCTACAGTCAGCGCTGCTAAGCGTCACACATTCTGCAATTTAACTCCACAATTAATTAAATACATTCAAAGTAGCAAGACTGCCACCTGCTGGTGGAACGTGGAACTGAACGATCGAAGTACAATGTGATGTCGTCAGAAGGCAGGCATTCCAAGTCTGCTAGTTGAACAAACTGGAAGACAGTGTCACTCACTCAGGACAGCCTGCATGACCCCGTAAACTGTAAATAATCTCCCGCGCTGAATGGAACAGTTTAGCCGTTTCATATATCCGCTACACTTGCATGTGTGTGACACGTGTCACTATTAGCTGCTCTCGGAGGTCCTGGACTGATACCTCCACACGTTTACTCTTGAATAGCAGCAAAAACTCCCCAATTACACTTTGAGGGAGCACCAGGACTACCCCCACACTTGCCCTTAAGTAGCTGTCACAGCCTGATACCGCTTCTCATTGACTGAACGGGAGAAGAACATTTACCATCTCCTTCCAATCCTTTCCCTGGCAGTTTGATCCTTGTCTACCCCGAGATTGTCTCTTAAACCACTTAGGGCCACTTGTACAACCATTAGGAATGCTTTTTGATGAAGCAGTCTTTTCTTTTTTTAATGGATCTCGTTTCATACCATTTTCCTTAAAGGAAACGGGGTGCGCTTACAAAGAAAGAAATGAAACCTTGACTTTTTTTTAAGAATACCTACTCTTAAATTTTTTTTTAGTTACAATCTCAAAGGAGAAGTTATTCTTTGGGGACCCTTTTTTCCTTTTTGAATGGGTTACCACCAGTTTAAAACTAGTGGTAAAGTATTACTGTTTTGCGACCGGAATTCACTCAGTGGTGGCTGCCATGTACCAAGGGTGGTGAGGCTTTGGGGGGGACACCAAAAAAAACCACTTACCTTGAGGCACAACACAATGTCCTCCTCCACCGGTTGTGTCTCTTCCAGGCAGGCTCCAACGCAGTACCAGGAAACTGCACTAACCATTCCTGGCGCTGCTCTCACCATTATGAGAGAAGTGCCTAAGAGCACTGGAGGCCTGCACTTTCTCTAACCCAGTGGTCTAAGACAGCTAGATCAGAGAACTTTAAAATGTGCTTGTTTGGCTGCCTGTCCCAAGACGGCTGGCCAAAAAGGCATGCACATTTTAAAGCACACAGCTCCCTGCTGCCACTTGCCAGCACTTGCCCGCCCGTTCTGTCGCTCAATTCAGTACAGGTCGGTTACTGAAAAATAAAATGGTAGTAAATAAACTTTATCACAATTTTATTCCTCAACTCTGGCCTGTGGGGCAACGCTCCTCTGCTTAAATGGAGGAGCCACCCCTGGAGCAGTGAGTTTTTATTCTTGCAGATTTCATGCTGTGAAACTCTTCCGCAACGAGTACACAGAGACAGCTGTTTAAGGCCCAATGTACGAGGGTCTTTGAGGTATTTTTGGTGAGGCCATGGGAGATCCTGCGAGCTTTTTGCTGATACTGGATGTCTAAGGGATAGAGAGACTGTGGTATCCTGCTGAGCCCGCTCTGTGGAACAACCACTCTCCGAATGCCTGATGTCTGTGCAGAATGACTGCAAAGCCAGGCAGGCCTGCCAAGCTGCGGGCCACCTGCAGCCTTACACCCCACCCCTTCTACTGATGACAAAGAGCCTGCAGCAGACCGAGGCAGCTTAGCTTCATTCAGTGCTTTAAGTCAGTGTGTGCTGCATCATCGCACCGCAGCAGCGGCTCCTCACTGAGTGTAAAAGGAATTTTTTTTAATGATAACGCAACGTTAATAGCGTTACATTATTATCATTTTATTTTTCTGTATGGAGCCCGAGTCAGGTTAGGGCAGGGCCGGCTGGGCTGTGTCACAGCGAGAAGGAAGAGTGCTATAAGATGCACCATAAGAACACATGGCGGTTTGGCCGGCCGTATTGGGCAGACCAAACCGTCATGCGCACTTAGCATTTCTCCACCCATCTTTTATGATCGAAATAAAGATTATTTGAATTGAATTGAATTGAATTTGAATTTCTCCACCCAACTGTATTGCAAGCCCGGGTGGAGAGAACATGCACAGGCTCCCACTCCCTGTCTGAGTGCCGAACCAGGCTGCTCAGACCAATCACAACACTGCTGTCATGCATTGTGTTCGGCTAAGGGGAGTCTGGGAGCTTGAGTGCTTCCGTGCTGCCAGGAAGATAAGAGTACAGAGGAGAGGAGGCAGCCCTTCGCAAGTAAGTGAACTTTTTATTTTTTATTTTAAATAATCAAGCCCCCTTTCACCCCCGCCCTACCACTACATTTCCAAAACGGCCACCACTGATCACACAACCCTAAAATATGGAGTGGTGTCAGTACAGGCCTTGGAACCATCAGACTGCCTGTGCGTGTACCTCGGGGACATCTCCCGCTCCATACCATATAATACATATGTGTGCAATTTAAGTGCAATGCATTGGTATCCTTCTTCAATTCATTCACTATAGCCTTATAGCTCACTGCCAATGGCTATACTGGTTGTTAAAGGCACTGTAACCGAATTACAGGCCCGAGCCACAGGCAAGGGCCTTTAAGGATTGAGAGGGCCTTTAACAACAGATGTAGCCTAAGATAGAAGAGCTCTAACACGGTTTCACCTTCAATCAACTGGGAGTTGAGTTTTCTAAATGAAAAAGAGGAACAGAAAGCGAAACACTGGACTGTTGGAGCAGAAGGCTTATACCAGCCATTATTGGCCCTGAGCCTCTCCGTTGTCTTCAAGGTAGCGCTCAATGTTCCAAAATTGTAATCTGTTTTGTATAACTTTGGCTGTGGGAATGGGTCTGTCAATCTCGACTAGCATTTTATTAAATAACTCTTCATAAACCCAGCAGATACATAAATACAATCAAATTTTAAATGCAACAGCAGGCGAACACTACAGCATAGTCTTCCACAATATTGAACTCAGAAGTGAACTCATCACTGAACGCTTGAATCACCCCATGTGAGAAGAAACAGATTTAACTAGTAGCTAAAAGGCAGTAGCGGATGCCGCCATTCTTAAGTATTAGGGTGGCGCAGGAATAAAAATAAATAAAAAACACTTACGTGCTGCTACATCTGATGCTGCTGGCTGCCTCGTCGCTCTCTCGTCCTGGCAATCGATGGGCCACAAAACACAGGCTTCCCACCCAATCCAGACTCTGTTCTCATGCTATACCTGGCATGAAAGAAACGTCTGGATTGGCCTGAGAGGGCTGGTCCGACCCTCACTCAGGCACAGGGATCCTGTGGCTTTTCTCCAACCCGGCTGTACAACACAGCTGGGTTGGAAAAACATAAGTGCGTATGTCTGTTTGGCCATCTTAAGACGGCCCATTAAACTGACATGCACACTTATAAGTGCACACTACTCCTCCTACCTGCCATGGCTCAGCCCAAGACTCCATCGGCTGAATCACAGCTCAGAAAGTGATAAATGAAAAAATAATAACATTGTTTTATCATCATTTTATTTATCATCTGCTGTCTTTGAGCAGTGGGGCAACGCTCCTCCGCCATTATGGAGCAGCCGCCCCTCAGGATACATTGCGACAGCTGCTTAATAGCGGATTAGGTTTAGTCAGATAAGATTGATAGGCACATCCCTAGCTTTTACCCATTGTTGTGAGTTAGTGCAGAACGGAATCAAACTCTGAGAAGTGGACTTCACTTGGGCCCTGGGTAATAGCTAGTGTAGAGGAGCAGGGGTGTGAGCTCTCATTCGAACAATCCTTACTTCTTGTAGGTATGCTTCGGAGTTGGTTATCTGTTTGGTAATTTTTTCATGGTCATGGTTACTGGTATTACTTATCTTGTTCTTATTACTTTATTTGTTATGCCATGTAATGTGTGGGGAGCAACATATGGAAGATATATACGGTCGGTAGTAAGACAAAGTATTACAAATCAAATCAGAAAGGCATTCTAATATAGTATTAAAATACATATTTATCCCAACTGTCGTAAACTTGTAAATGAAATGCAGGGCTTCAAATACAATTATTCGATTTTATATAGAGGTGATTTTGGTTTTGCCAACTACCTTTTGGTATTCTGCGATGATGTGTAATTTTAAAGTACAGAATAATTGGCATGCCATTCGAAAGAACGGTATTCTTTTTTACCACATATTATTTACTCTTGTTTTCCAATGTTTCTTGTATTTTAATCATATTTGGCAATGTTCACTAACTACTAAAGCAAGACATCTTTTCCAGTTAATTCTAGAGGTAGGTGTTTCCACAAGAGATTTCATTTGATAAACCTTTTGGCCATGTTAGGATTGATGCTTCCAGCAGTATGGTGTGTGACATCTTGAGTAGTGGCCATCTTGTGTCAGTCACAGAGGTATGTTCCTTCAGGATCAAAGGAGGCCGCTTACAATTCCCTCAATGTGAACCAATAAAAGAGACGAGGCAACCCGAGCTGTGCTCCTTGGCTTCCCAGTTCCATGCCCGAGTAGCTCAGCAACTCCAGATTATCTTTCTTTTCACTATGGGATTTGTAGCCCGTTTGATCCCATTTTAAAATCAGGACTAGAAGTCAACTCTCTAGGGTGCCATAGAAGACACCCGCTTGCTGATGCGCCATGGTCCATTGGACACTAAAAATCAATAGTTTTGAAACCTTTTAGCATAGCCCCACCCCACAAAAAAAATGCAAAGGGTTTCCCCCAGAATGAAAAACATATTTACTCTATCGAATTGGCAACTCTGAACATATTTAACAAGCCAAACACTACAATTAAGTTCAGTTATCCCTATCAAACTCCTTGTTGCTCCCAAACCACCGGAAACATCCTTTACAACGCAACTTTTACCACGCAGTGCTTTTACATCGCAACTTATACAACACAAACCATTACAACGCATTGCGCTGGGGGGCGCTCTAGGATAGGGAATAGATTTAATTTACTATCCAACACCTTTCCTACTATCCACGGGGACTGGGGTTGGAATAGTAAATTAAACTATTCACTATCCAGCACCCCTCAACACTATGCGTTGTAAAGGCATGCGTTGTAAAAGTTGTGATGTAAAAGCATGCGTTGTAATGTCATACATCCCCAAACCACTCATGTCAGATACAGGGTTGGACTGGCCTCTTATTCCACAGAGCATTTCCTGGGTAGGCTGGAGCCATTAGTGGCTGGGTTAAAAGCCCAGGGGCACGGCGTGTGCCTCTGTCACTTTCCCCAGCTTCCTGAGCTTCATTGCAGCAGGAACAAGAGATTTTGGGGGAGAGGGAGCGAGAGAAATGGAGACAGAGTAAGAGATCCGAGATGGAGGAAGAGTAGAATGTGAGTGGTTGGATGGAAAGACAGAGATAGAGTGTGGAGAGGAAGGGAGTGGGGCTGATTTGAGCATTTTTGCAAGGGCTGCTTGGGGTTCCCAAGTCCGGGCCAGGTCAGATAGCGTGGGTCAATTTCGAGGCTGGCACTGACGGGCGACACTGTCAAGGTCATCTCGATGCTCCTCACAGTTTGAATTTGGAATGTACACGATGCTCAGATATCTACAGGTATCCACATGCATGGCTTTTTAAAGCTTTTTTTATTTCATGCGAAGCAGCACTCCTCCCCATAACACACTTGTAAATCAATGCAATGGTCTCAAAACAAATATCTTTATGAACTGGGAGCCAATGCAGTTTGTGCAGAATATGATTTTTAGTCACTGCCATGGCGAGCACATTCTTTCATTTGTAGAGGCATACTTTTTAAACTGTTTTGGGTTTCAAGGAAATGGAGTCCCATTGATCCAGTTTTGAACCAATGATGACTATGAATAAAGTGGGCTGTCCAGTGTCCTTTCACTTCTGTCGGTGTTCGAGTTTGGGGAGAGTTGCAGATACCAATTAAGAGATGGATACAAAACCAGGAACTTGGCACAAAAATTATATAAAACGTGCGAAGAATGACAACCAGCGTACTCTGAAGGAAAGAAAAAGACGAAACAGCGATAATGGTCAAAAAAATCCAGAAAGACATCCTTTTACACAGAGCTGAAAAAGACAATGCCATTATGCAGCACATAGATAACTTTTTGGGTGACTTGGGACCCCTTTGATGTTCCATTACCCATGATTCTGAAAAACAACTGTAAAGTTTCCTTAATTTAATAATTAGTAAGATACATACGGGAATGTCCCTTAAGTTCACCTGTACTCACCTTCTGTTCGCTCTCCTACAAACTTCGCTCCCCCCCGTAACAATACCCTACTTCGGTACCCTTCAATGCGCCATCACACCAATCAGTGATGCTTCACCCATAAGCAGATCTATTGTGGTGGGAAGTTACCAGAAGCCGAATGGCCGAATGACCAGGCCTGTCTGGCTAACTCCATTGACTTCCATTCACTGTCAGCCTGCTCCCTTGGAGCCCATGCAGTATTCAGACCAGGCCCTTGAGAGGCTCCTTACTCCACACGATGCACATTGAGGGCCCATGATCGAATTTACCTCTTCGAGTTCAGCACACTCGCTTGTCCTCATCAAAGTTACCCGTCACCTCACCACGGGCCCGATTCACAGAACTAACTTAAGACAAAATCCTAAACTTACTACTTTTGGTATTCACAGAAGTTAGGATTTTGTCTTCAGTTTGTCTTAAATCTGTCTTAAGACAAACTTAAGACAAAATCCTAACTTCCGTGAATACCAAAAGTAATAAGTTTAGGATTTTGTCTTAAGTTAGTTCTGTGAATCGGGCCCCACGTGACTAGATCATGGTAATGGATGGAAAGAACGGCAGTATGGAGATTTGTCATCCTGTTTCCCTCCTGGTGGCCAGTAGCATGTGCATGTGTCTGGCAGTTGCAAAATGATGCTGGGCCACGTGAGTTCTTGTCCATTGCTCCACCTTCCCTGCCCTCCACACCTTTCTGGCCTCCCACTTTTTTAACACCTTTTTTCCTATGTGGGCCTGGCAGCTGCACACTGTTGCTGGGCCACTCATGTTCCCATCTGTTGTTCCACTGACCAGAGGCTGATGGCAGGGAACGAGAGTGGCGAGATGGGAGTACAAAAATAAAACCAATTACGTCCTCACCGTGTCTCGAGTCCTCGGTCGTCTCTCCACCGTCGTCCCTCGTGGTCTCTTTGTGGCCGGAACCAGGAAGCACAAAGGCTCCCTCCTCTAAGCCAATCGCAACACTGCAAAGCAGTGTCGTGATGGGTTTGAGTACTGTGGCTCGGTGCTCAGGTGGGGAATGGAAGGCTTGGCCATAGTTGCCTAGTGGCATGTTCCCCACTAGGCTGTGTAATGCAGCCTGGTGGGGAACATACAAAGTACACAGGAAAGCTTGGCCAGCCGTCATGGGAGCCTAGCTGCATCCTGCCCAACCTGGCTGATAATAAAAATAAAATGATAATAACAGAAATAACGTCTGTTATTATCATTTTGCTTTTACACTGCACTGAAAGCAGTGGGGTGACGCTCCTACGCCTTAGCGGAGAGCCGCCACTGCCACTGACCCCTGCTGCAACTCCTTAGTTTCTTTGAATTAGCATTCACACACATTTCTTTTTTACCATCACCGTCGACCATGTTGGAGTGATAAATAAAAAATGATAAGGTTGGGGGGCTGGCAAGCCAAGATGGCCGAGTGGACGTGAACCATGAGGGCTCCACTGTAGGAGCGATAAATTGATTTCTAGCAAGGCCCTCGCTAAACCATCGACATAGATTTCATAGCACTGACTAATGGAACTGCCAAAGTCTGAACAATGAGAGACGCTCAAGATGAGGAGGTTTTCAACCATGCCCTAGAAGATTCAGAAAGTTATTACCAACCTACAATCGAACATCAAAATGGCTGCCGGGTGAGCAGCTCCGACCAAGAACTCCCTGGCTAGGGAATATCTTTGGACATAATTGAACCCTCTTCTGATCACCTACACCGCCTGGGATCTGTGGATGGCTGTCCAGCGATTCTCCACTCTGAGAGAATTTTTAATGACCTGCTGCAGCACTCACCGAGTATCCAGGACTGTTTGACGCTAGCGGATCCCTAGCAACATGGCAGGTGCTCGGTTGAGCTGCCTATCTAGCTAAGAGGAGATGGGCTGGGGATCACCCCTCCGGCCGTCACCCACCTTCGGGGCTTGGACACGGTTGCTCGGCCTCCCTCGGCGCCTTTAGGAACTGCTGCTTGAACGCATGAGTCGTATTCCCCTGACAAAGCTGCAAGGTTAATGCCGTGGAGCTGCCACGCGGTGTCTCTGAGCTTTTTTTTTTTTTCCTTTCCAACTCCGAATTGAGTGTGGCGTTTCCCTGTCTTCTGCCTTTGCGACCCCGTAGCTGCCTTCCCCTTCTGGATCCGGGCTAATGTTTGGGCCCCCGAGTCGACGTCCCTTGACAAAGCAGCAAGTTACAATTGAGACGCTACTGACAAGTGTTTTTCTTAATGACTCGAGTGAGATCGGCGATTTTTCCTGTCTTCCGCCCTCCAGATCCCATGGCTGCCTCCCCCTTCCAGTCCAGCTCCCTTAGGTGGGTTTCTTCACTGTTTTGGGATTGGGTGTTTGTTGATCTGCAATCCCTCCATTTTGTGCTGGAGGCATATGGGTCTGTGACCTGATGCTCCGACAGCCTCGACCGGCTACTAATGATCGCCGCGAGCTGCAGTTCTTTGTCTTGGTGTCGCCAGCCTGTATATTGCGTCAAGTTGAACCCCCCCCCTTCGGGACGCCTACCCCCCTTTAGATTAGGATGGCCACTGCGAGACACTCTTTTCGCCCCTTCCTTCGCGCCCTCCTCACTACCTATGGTGCTCTGGCCCCGGACAATGAGATTCCGTGACCCCCTCCGTACTATGGGCGCATGGACTTTGACTTTGGGGGTCCCCTGATGTACTTTCTTCCAGTGTCGGTTGGCTTGACTTTGTCCATTTTCCAGCTTCCTGACTCAATCCCCCTCCCCCATTCACCCTCTATGTTCCAAGGGACTCGTATTTGTGTTATTTATGCTATGGTAACTGATGTAATTCTGAACAACTGTTTTCATGTAAAGCGATCTGATACCTCCGGGTCTAGCTAGCTGTAGTGATCAAGTCCACAGCCAGGATGTAGTTTCAGGTAGGTTTATTGAGTTCAGTTACATGTAGATAGGGAGTAGAGATACAGCCCCACCAGGAGCAGTCTGCCTGCTGCTCTGCCCATACTCCAACTGACACACTCAAGCATCCAGGCACCCAAACATTCCATTCAAGACTCTCACACCAACATTCCATGCATCACATTCACACTGGCTGGGGAGCTAGGGAGTATGTAACCAGATAAACACAACACAGGTTACTACATACCTTCCCTTCTTCTACAAAACAAAAATAGCAACCACCAAGAAGAGGAAGGTTCAAACAAAGGGAACCCCACGAAAAAGAAAAATGGAAAAGTAGAGAAAAAGCGAGAAGAAAGTGGACACAAAGCGTGAAAGGATCATAGCAAAAAAAACAAAGAAAATCAGGTGTGAGCAAAGAAGAAAATACAATGGAGGTATACAAGAGTAAGTACAATAGAAAGAGAAAATGAAATAACAGGTCAAGACCAAAGTACAAGAGAAAGGAAAGAAACTTCTGAGAAAATATACATGAGATGTACAATAAGTACATGCAATAAAAATAAACAATGTAGAGGAGAGGCAAAGATAAATGTACATAAAATATACATTACCCACCCATCACCCTCCTATCATTTTTAAAGAAAACATTAGAAGTGGGTGACAGACACCCAAAAAGACTGTTCCCATCATACAGGTGAATAAATGGACCAGAAACATGTAACATCTACACCAAACATGAACAAAAAAAGGTTAAGGGGAAAGAAATGTTGACTGCTAACCATACAGCTAATCAGGCCTAGGGACAGACAACTGTGTGTGTACAAATACGCTCATACAATGATACTCATGGGACTCAAACCCATTAGAACTTTTTAATGAAGGTTAGAAAAGTGTAAGGAAAAATATAACACATGGGACTAAAAACACAATAGAACCCCTATGTGGAGGTTAGTGTGAACATACAATAGAACACATGGGACTCCTATGCAATAGAACCCCTGTGTGGAGGTTAGATATGTGCACAGAACACAAAAACACATGGGACTTGAACCCATTAGAACTCCTTGTGTGAAGGTTAGATACGTGCACTGAACAATGTAACACATGGTACTCGTACCCACTGGAACCACGTAGATAGGACTAAAACCCACTACAAACTGTGTAGATGAGACTAGAAAACCCTAAAAAAACATGAGACTTGTACTCATTAGAACAGCATAAATGGGACTAACACCCACTACAGAAAACATGGGACTTGAAACCATAAGAAACTTTATGTGGAGGTTAGTAGTGTGAGCAAAACAAAACATGGGACTGAAACCCAACTAACTGCCCCTAATGTAACATGCACTTTATGTGAACAACCCATAAAGAAAGCTATGAGGACAGAGGACCTGAACAACCTAAAACATTGCTTCGAAAGAACAGTGCATGACCATAAAAAAACAACCACTTGCAGCAGTCAGAAAATAAGACCATACATCGTGGACAAGTGAAGATGAACATAAACACCTTTCAAAATTTGCAGAGAAAAGACCATAATAATAACATGTGTGTGTGTGAACTAGACAACAACACACCAGATCCCAATATACATGTAATTGATACAACTGGTGTGTGTGTCACCGTAGATCAGTAGGAGAAATGACACGCTGTGTTTTCCCAAGGATTGTGTGTGTGTTGGTGTACATAGAAGGCACAATCTTCTTGGAAAAGTTATAGTAGTAGGTTATCCAAACATGAAAGGTAGCAGCGCACTAGTATAAGTTTGAAAAGCTTCTTGAAGAAAAAAAACAAGAAGCGCTGGATGAACATGCTTCCCGGACTTGTGCCATGATGTGGGGGATAATTGGTTCAACAACTGAAAAATGACCTTCGACAATGGGCTCCCTTATGCCTCTCATGGCTGGGACGAATATACGTCCTAAAAATCAATGTACTTCCCAGACTTCCATCGTACCTATTTCAGAAACTACCAATTAAATTAGAACACACACTCCAAGTTCATACAATTTATCTGGCAAAGTAAAAGAAATTGACTTCCATATAAACAGCTCTGTTTGCCAAAGACTGAGAGGATTAGCAATGCCAGACCTACCCCTATACCATAAAGCCTCAGAATTAAGAGTAATTCAAGAATGGTCCACAAGACTCTCTGTCAATCATTGGGTCCGCATGAACCGGGCAGTGGCAGGGAGATGTATTTGGGATCTCCTCTGGAAGCCTAAGAAAGTCCGCCCGATTAACACATACCTGAGCACTCCCGCCAAAACTACACAAAGTTTGGGATGAGGTAAATTGTACAGCTGCAAGGACCACCTTCTCCTCCCCATACACACCAATGCACTGTTACCCGGGCTTCACACACAGGAGCATTTGATGCGTGGAAAGAAGGGGGCTTTCTAACTGTGCCGGACCTCTTCCACAATTGGGACATACTGACATTTGAGCACTGTCGGAGAAATTTTCCGTTTCCTGCATCTGAACACTACCATTATACACAACTCAGACATTGAGTGTTAGGAGCTGTTTGAGGGGGGCAGTAACTAGGGATCTTACACCTATTGAACGCTTTGTGAAAATGGGTGATAGATCGAAGGGCACCATTTCCTTCTTATATTCCCTACTACTCCTGAGTCTTGACCACCACCCCACAAGGCAAATCACCTTCTGGGAGCAGACACTAGGCAAAGACATTTCCACCCCCCAATTGGGTAAGCTGTGGAGAGACATACCTAAATTCAACCACTCTAGGGAATAAGAGAGGCCCATTACAAGGTGCTTTATGATCGGTACCTATATCTGACTAAACAAAAGAAAATGTTCCCTACGACATCTGAGATGTGCTGGAGAGGCTGTGGTATGCTAGAAGATGTTTTACGTATCTGGTGTGACTGCCCCTCAATTAAATCCTTCTGGGTTGAAATCTTAGCACACATTAAAGAGATTTTAACATACCCGGTGCCAAATGATCCAGGCTCTATACTGCTGGGACTAAGGGACGACTCTCTAAAGCAACAAACAATAGGTGATAGATTGATTTTGTGGCTATGTTTGGGGGCAGTGAAAATGGCAGTAGCAGGCGTATGGAAGAGAACAGAGGCCCCCTCTATAACACAGTGGCATGCTCGTCTATGACAG
Source organism: Lissotriton vulgaris (assembly GCF_964263255.1). Taxonomy (NCBI): domain Eukaryota; kingdom Metazoa; phylum Chordata; class Amphibia; order Caudata; family Salamandridae; genus Lissotriton; species Lissotriton vulgaris. The sequence goes on from NC_141695.1 coordinate 1,667,170,502, forward strand.
GCTCTACCAATGGAGCGCATGACAGATATTCTATCAGACACCTTTAAGAACTCTGAATATATCACCTCATTTCTAAAATGTATAGGACCTGTGCCGAATTGTTGCCATTGGACGATTCCAGCCTATGACAGGCCTGGGAAGCGGACACTGGGTGCCCTATTACCGACGAGCAGTCGGCCAAATGCTGTGAAGCCACCTAGAATATTTCACTTACTAGTCGTCATAAGCTGTTACATTTTAAATTTCTCAGTCGCACTTACTTTACCCCAGCATTGGCACACAGGATAGACGCTGAACACCCGCATACTTGCTTGAAATGCAACACACCACATGCCGATTTTATACATCTGGCATGGTCCTGCCCCCGCTTAAAGCTTTTCTGGTCGGAGGTGCACGTGATCCTGGGTAAGATAATTGGACTTCCAGTGGCTCCCATTCCTGAGATAGCCCTGTTAGGATACACTGTACAGATACCAAAGAAAGTCAGGAAGCTTGCATTGTTGGGGCTGTTAGCCAAGCGAGAGGTGGCCTTACATTGGTGCAGGAAATCTCCTCCTAAACTGCAGGACTGGTTAGGGAGCCTGACACATGCAGCACCAATGCTGAAATATACGCTGGCCTTATGCCAGCTACGTCACGATCACAGGACATTTGGGGGCCGCTGAGGGCTTACTTTCAGAGGGCCTGACAGTCCTCGGACTTGCAGGTGGAGGCAGGGGTGGTTCCTGAAGGGGTGGGTTGAAAGGCGGTTGGTTCCCTTCTTTGTGCCATGACCTGTCTTTAAGATTCAGTGGGTTTACACACGCTATGTTTCATTGCTATTTATGGGTCGTGTCATTAGCCGGGATCCTTATTCTGAGAGGGTTGTTGACGGGTAGAGGGAGGAGGGGCGGATGGTTTATCCCGATATTGCTTTAGACCATGCTGTAGGAGCACTATGACGATAATAACTGTGTATGTACCTGTCAGATAAGACCTGATAGATATGCAAGTTTACGGTTTGTAATGCAATGTGACTCTATCTTTATAATTTGAAAAATAAAGTATTAAAAAAAAAAAGAACTCTGAATATATATGGGGGCCTCTGGTTCGTCACCACTCTCAGGAATTTCCCTTCTGCATCTGCCGGACACAAACAAGGGCTTTACACTTATTCCAATCCTAATAAAAGCCCAGAGGAAGATGTTATAGAATGACCTAACAACAATTAGGTGTAAACGTTGACTATGTGGAATCCTCCATGCCCATGCTAAGTATGTTATTTGTACCATCTCGCTCATCTACCTTTAAATGTTGAACTTTTTGTTCTATTTCTATTTTAGGTCGAGCCTGGAGGCAGCGTGAATGTGCTGCTCTGCGAGGCATGCTGTAATGCATCTGGGAAGTTTGAAGACACCCACCACACACCTACCACTTTTCATTGGTTTCTTGGTCCGCCTTTGTAAATTCCACAGTTTTGGTTCGTGGATAGAGTACATTTATCCCGCCTTGTGGCTGTTTTGTTCCCGCCCTGGCGTTTGCCCCTTGCTGCATGAATCCTATCAATATAGGCTGTATGTTTTGGTACCTGCACTACTTTTTAGGTTTCGCCTGGGGCACGGAGCTCCTAGCTCCGCCCCCAGGAGAAATCTTTAGTCAGCATTATGGGGGACTTGAATCCGCCCTCTGTTCCATTGGCTAGCTCCATAAATGGAGGCTAGCCATTGGAACACAGATCTGTCCGTCATTCACGGACCAGATTCGGGGGCGTTCCCGCGATTTTTTCCCTGGGCGTTCCCTCTGTGTAGTCATGCGGCGGTGGGCGGAGTTGTTGGTTTTTTTTTTGTCTGGGCATCCAGCTCATTCCGCGGCCGACCGCCGCCGCCAGAGGAAGTCCAGTTCCAGGTGAGTGCTTTTGATTTCGCCCCCCCCTCCCGCTGTCCATGTGCCCCTTCCCGCCCCCCCCCTCCCGCTGTCCATTTGCCCGGTACCGCCCCCCCCCCCCCGCTGTCCGTCCGTAAATGCTTGTTTTGCTGTTGGTGACAGCGTGCTGCTCTGCCCTTCAGATCCGAGCCCACACTCTGGTCTGGATCGTGTGCTGACGAGCCCAGGCTGGTTTTTTATGTGCGCTCATCTTACAGACTGAACATGAGTAAAAAAGCGAAAGAGACAGTGAGCGAATGTGTGAACAAAAGGTGAGTGCAACCGTGGGAAGCTGAGTGGGTGAATGAGTGGGCATTCATCTATAAATGTATATACCATTCACGATGTTGGGATACCATGATGCAAAGCCCGGTTCCACTCGCCCCCTTCGGCACATCTCACCCGCAGCGAGGTAAGTAAACATGGCCTGCTCCCTGCAGGAGCGCTGCGAAGAAACTGGCTAACGAGCTATCGCGCATGCGCAGAGCGGGAGTCACGCCGCTCGCAAGGCGCGCAGAAACCGCTTGTGACCAAAGCCCACGCGTGATCTCATCTGCTTGCTAAATCGGTTAGTCTACGCCTCACCTCTTATGCTGGGAGTGAGACCTTTGAACATGGGGTAGAAAACCCCCTCACATATTCATTCATAAATGTGAACATTGAGCCTTAAGAATGCGTATTAGTTTACAAGTTATGTGGGAAGAGTTTGCACAACTTTGTTATCCGTGCCCTAAACGTGTACAGTGGAAATGAATGTAATTGGTTGTCAGGAGTCCTACCTTGTATTGCACACAATTTGTAGTGTTCAAAATCCAGTCATATGTTCAAATTAAGCAATTTAACCAGCAGCTACCATCGCCTCTAGTTCCATAAGACAGATAATAAACACAGTGATTCCTTAAAGGGGCGCCGGAAGATGCTCTGTCCCTTTTAACCTGGGCTTCCACGAACGAACATGGACCTCAAAGCCATGGGAGACTGTCGCATCATCCGAAGCGCGTAAACACCGCACGGCCAACTTGGTATTTCATTCTTGGGAGGTCACTAAATTGGGCACCGTTACATTATGGAACTCGGCACTTGATAAGTACACCGCTTAGAAACGGAAAATGCCATGTTAAGTTATTTATAACTGTTGGCCATTATATATGTTAAAACCAGATTTTGCTACCAAAAATATAGAGATTTTTGCGCACCAGACCCTGCAACAAACACCTGTTATTTATGGAGTGCTGTTAGTGACAATCAGACTCAAGGAAAACAAATCATGTTAATTGTCCCAACAAAATCAAATTCATTTTGTCAATCAGACCACAGTATTTCCTTTTGATGGTTGAATAAAACTGTGCTATTTATTTGCATACCCCATGCAGTTGGCTTAATTCGCAAACTAATGTTAACGCAATTCAGTAGTCCGGGACTTTAGCAAAATTATAGAAACAGTAGCCAGTCAAAAATGTGACAGACGTCACCTGTTCGAATATCTGAAAGGCAGGGCTGTCATCCGTCGTTTAGAGGTGTGTACATTAAGAACCAAAATGGGATAATATCTGGCAATTATAGCGCTGAGAAGCCAGAGAACTGCATGATTTAATGCCACAATGCCACATGCAAAGCAGGTGTTAGTGTTAGTAGGTATTGAAATGAAAAACCTGCAGGTTTCGATGCTTCTTTATTAGACAGAATGAAAATAGCGTGAAAACGAAGCACTACGCGCACACCTCTTTAATGCAGAGCTTGAAGACTGGCACTGCAGCCGGACCCGTCGAGCGCCCCACCGGCTCAGCGGATGTGCATATCCAACGCCGGGCACGTACTGCACACAATAACGCCCCCTCGCCCCTTAGTGGGGGCCGGAAACACACAAAAAAGACTCGAACGTTAAGAGATCTTAAACAAGCCCAGGGGCAGGAAACAGGACACTGGGCATCTGCCCCATTGTCCCTTCTTTCGTCCTGTGTGTACCCTCCTTCAGTGCCCCTCCCACCGTGCTCCGTGGCTCTCACCTGTCAGCATCAGCAGGCACCCCGTGAGGGAGAGGAGAGGCAGCATGGACCCTGCTGCAGCCATCCGTGCTGCTGCTGCGGATGTCACCGAGCAGCACAGCCCTGGCCCCCAAGCCCCACCACCGGCAGAACGAGCACGCACTGTCCGGCACCGCTCCGGGGTCAGTGGGGGCGCCCCAGGGAGTGCTGCACCATGCTTCCCTTGGAGAGGTCCTGGGCTTCCGGAGTGACCCCTCGAGCGGTCCCGAGTCCCACTGGAGAGTGCGTTCAGTGCGCCTATGGCAGTGGGGTATCTCTCCCTTCAGTGGTGTTAATTTCCAGGCGATTGCAGCCTCACCCTTCAACGATTGTGCCCCTCGGGGGTTCCTCTTTAGTGGTCCTGTGTCGTTTGTGGGGCCTCACTTGAGTGGTCCAGTATCCCTCAGAGTGTGCCCCTTAAGCGGGTCTTTATTCCAGGTGTCTACCCCTTCAGTGGTCCTGACCCTCGGTGGTTCCTTATTTCCTTATTCCTGAGTGTGTACCCCTTCTGTGGTCCTGTATCCTTCGGGGGGTCTCCCCTTGGTGGTTCCTTATTACTGGGTGTGTACCCCTTCTGTGGCCCTGTATCCTTCGGGGGACTCCCCCTAGGTGGTTCTTTATTCCTGGGGTCTACCCCTTCAGTGGTCCTGTATCCTTCGGGGGTCTCCCCCTTGGTGGTTCTTTTTTCCTGGGGTCTACCCCTTCAGTGGTCCTGTATCCTTTGGCGGTTTTCCCCTCAGTGGTTCTTTATTCCTGGGGTCTACCCCTTCAGTGGTCCTGTATCCTTCGGGGGTCTCCCGCTCGGTGGTTCCTTATTCCTGGGTTTGAACAAAATCATAAGCTAATTGTGTTTACAAGGCATGAGGGCACAAGGTCATGAAGAGGGGTCGGGGCTTTGGGCTGAGATCTGACCCCCAACATCCCTCCCTTCAAAACAAAAGCTTCTGTAGCTACAATAATGCCCTGGGGAGTATGTAAAAAAAATACCCATGAAAGGCAGCAGCGCCCACCCTCCAGATATGAGCTGGAAACCCACATCCCACAACCCACACCTGCAGTGTGAGAGGCAGCATTGTGTATAAGAAAGACAGCAGTGTGTGAGAAACAAGAGTGTGTGTGAGAGAGACAGCATTGTGAGACAGCACTGTGTGTGTTCTAGGGAGAGACAGCAGTGGGAGAGACAGCAGTGTGAGAGACCTTTTATTTATGTTTTGCTTTTTGAAACATAAATAAAACGTATTGTTATTTGCAATGTCAATAGCTCAAAGTCGCGTAAATATGCGACCTATTGCATTGCAAATGCAATAGGTCTCGCATTTGCACAAGATTAAGCTATTGGCATTGTAAATGAAAATGCCATTTATTTATCGGTTTTCAAAACCAACACATAAATAAAAAATTTGTCATTTACAATGCCAATAGCTCTAACTTTTGTAAAGGCGAGACCGTTGCATTGTAAATGCTTGATTTATCTGTTTTCAAAACCAACACATAAATAAAAATGTTGTCATTAACAATGCCAATAGCTCAAACTTTTCCAAAGGCGAAACCATTGCATTGAAAATGCTTGTTCTTTTTGCCTCTGCTTGTTTAGTAATTCCTGCCGTGTTTTACTTTGCTCCCACCCCACCTCCCCTTGTCCTTGTTCACTCTGCTCCTGCCCCCCTCCCATTGTCAATATTCCCTTTGTTCCCTCCCTCTCCAGTTCTCTGTATTTCCTTTGCCTCTGGACCCCTGCCCGTTGGCAGTGTTGTCTTTTTTCCAGCCCCTCTCCTGTTGTCCATATTCCCTTTGCTCCCGCCCCCCTGCCCGTTGTCCATTTTGTCTTTTTTCCCGACCCCCTCCAGTTGTACCTATTCCCTTTTCTCCTGTGCCTCTCCCGTTGTCTGTGTTGTCTTTTTTTCCACCCCCCCTCCTGTTGTCCGCTTTCCCGTTGCCCCCCCCCTCCACCGTTGCCTGTGTTGTCTTTCTTCCCGCCATCCCCTTCCTCAGCCATAACTGCCTGGGTAAGAGGTGCGGCATCTGCACTGGACAGGTGCAGGAGGTTTGTTTCTTTTCGCCTCTATTGCTCATTTTATTTAAATGTGTGAATTTATTTGCCAAGCCGCAGCTGGGAGGTGGGCGTGAGGAGAGAGGGGGTGATTCCCGCAGTCCTGCCAGTGGTTGCTCCCGACCTGGGCAGAAGAGCACACAATTGTGGGGCGGTCCGTCAGTGCACACTTCAATATCCAACCTGCAGCTTCCTTTATTCCTTCAGGGTGAACAGACCATCAACATGTACAGGCTGTTGCATTCATGAATTTCTTTTTCTTTTGTGTAGCGGCACATACAACTGACTTTATGACCAATGGACTTTAGAGACTTTTTGCACTTTCCTTACATTTAAATTATGAAATGTTATCATTCTGACCGTATTTGCCTACATTTTCTTTTAACTACAATGGTTCTATATACTTTTAGCAGCAGATCTCAGTGAACTAGAGTTCACAGAATGCCCTGAATGTGAACATTCGGCTTCTAGTGCCCTGTGGACCTCGGTTACCAGAATCCCTCCACCTCCAGGGTCAAAGAGCTTATACACTTTCAGGCTCAAACATTGCCTTTGGTACAGTTATCATTATTTTTTGTGCTATGGTAGCTGGTCTATAACATCATGCAATGCAGCTCCTGCTTAGGAATAGACATACAGAAAGGTGCATTTTATAAAGAAACAACCTGCTGTGTGCTTGTTTGTGAGTGAAACATCTCTGATGGAGAACTGGGGCCTCGTATCACAGAAATTTCTTCTAACCCGCTCCAAAGTTAGTGTTTGGTTACTTAAGCATTGCAATTGATTGCTCTCTCTCTCTCTGAACTACCATAGACTGCCTGATGTTCTTCCACAGTAGCCAGTGTGTCTGTCCTTTTACCCTCTACTTGCCAGTTCATCTGCAGAAGGCCCGATCCTGGGTCGACCAAAAATATTCGACTAAATGCAGCTATAATTGTCTGTCTTCGGCAACAGCTATTGGCTATTTATGAGGCAATGTGCCTCTGTTCTTAACCCCTTAAGTGCTGCCGTCGGCCAACAGTCGTCACGAGCACTACCTTGCCAGTGCTGCGCACGACCGCTGGCCGACGGGCCAGCATTCGTTCTTCGAACGTTCAGCACTGGGTGGTGAACGTTCGACGCTCTTATGAGGTTAAAAATCGTTCTCTTGGCTTTGGTTAGCTTTTTTTGGCATTCCAGAATATTGATGCTTTCTGTTATGGTTGGTTTTGTTTCGGTTATTTTGCTTAAGTAGTGTACTAATGCAAAGTACATGTATCCTCACTGTTCCAATTGGACTCTGAATTTCAACACTTGTTTAGCAAACAATACCTCCTTCCTTTCATTCTAGCCCTTCTTTACATTTTATGTCAGAGTATACTTATTAGAATGTTATGTAACACTTTTTGTTTAAATAAGCTTTACTCCTGTTATGGTTCTTTCCCCACCTGCACCCTTCATGTTGCTTCTCCCCACGTGAACCCGCTGTGTTACTACCACCTAAAATAAAGTGTTTTTATGCCACATTTTTTAAATTTTAACAGGGGGGTGGAGGAAGGAAGGAGACAACAGAAAAACTGATGAGAATTTTTGTGCAGCAGTTACTTGAAAATGAAGGCATTTGTAGAAGGCACCCGAGAATATATAGAAACTGATTTTTAATAGCATTTCTGTAAGCTGCAGGTTCAATTGTGATAATTGCACAAAAAACGAATGTATTGTTGAAATTTCTTAAAACTCAATAAAGAAAGTTTTCAGAAAAAAATGACAAGGTGCATGCACATGCACACATAGTGGCCATCTTGGAATGGTGAAATAGTTATTTTTCAACAACCATTCCTAAATTGCAATCTACGGGAGAGCCTACGTCGCCATGCACCAATGGCCATTTTTAATTTATGTTCCATGATGGCCTTTCTAAAACAGCAGTTTAAATAAGCATTGCCAAAGCCAATTGGTGTCACCTTTTCTACAGGGCGTCAACCAATTGGCTTTGCTATTTTTTGTTTTTTTCCACCGATGGCCATTTGTCTATGGGAATTCCAATTGAGTGAGCCGCTTAGAGGAGGTTGGAAGTGCAAGTATTAACAATTCTGTGAAATGTGAGCAAAAATCTTGCGCTTAACACAATTTTCTGTTTATAGAAAAGTGGTTTACTGAAGAAAAAAATGTGCTAATACTATTTTGGTTGGTTGATTGCTTTATTTCGATATGCATATATCATAAAAGCGGTACACAAGATTAAAACAGCATTGTCGAAAAAAGTATGACTGTACAATAAGTAGAAAACATTAAAACACATTAAAACATCATAAATTAGTTAAAAATACTATTTTGCCCACAACATGCTTAACACCAGCTGCATCATTTACAAGGCCATCACAAACAGCACCTGCGCTTATCTTGTAGGCAAGCTCATAATTTCTGGTGATTCTCTACACACCCGCAGCCAGAACATCATCAGACTGTAGATTGAAAATAATAAAAAAGACAAGCATTGGCAAAGCCTATAGGTCTTGCCTATGCGAGAAATATTGGCTTTGGCAATTTGTTTTAGCAATTATGTACACCAGTGTAGTTGCTGTTCAGCATGGCTAAAAGTCAGTGGCGTGGGGTAGGGTAGATTGGAGTGGGGTAGGTTAGGGTAGATTGAGGTGAAGTGGAGTGGGGGTAGAGTGGGAATAGAATTGAGTGGTGTGGGGTAGACTGGGGTGTGGTGGAGTGGGGTACTTTGGTGTCCGGGAGTTGGATAGATTAGCATGGCTAATTAAACTGGGATGGAGTTGCGTAGATTGGAATGGAGTAGATTGGGGTAGAATATAGCTGGGTAGGTTAGGGTGAAATAGAGTGGGGTAGATAGGAGGAGGGTAGATCAGGGAACAGTGGGGTGGATTGGGGATGTGTGTAGTGTGGTAGAGGGGAGTGGGGTAGACAGGAAGGGGTAGATTGGGTGGGTTATAGTATGGCAGAATGTAATGGAGGGGGGTATATTGGGGTAGTTTGGAATGGGGTAGATTGTGGTGGAGTGTGGTGGGTTGGGGCAGTGGCATAGATTGAAGAGTGGAGTAGATTGGAGTGGTGTGGGGTAGACTGGAGTGGTGTGGTAAATTGGAGTGGGTAGATTGGGGTAGAGAGGGGTAGGTGGGGTAAAGAGGGGTAGAGTAAGGTGGAGTTTATTGGAGTGTGAGCAGATTGATGTAGATTAGAGTGGTTTAGATTGGTGTGGAGTAGATTGGGGTAGACTGGAGTGGGGTAAATTGGAGTGGGGTAAATTGGACTGGAGAGGAGTAGATTTGGGTGGCATGTGGTAAAATGAAGTGAAGTAGATTGCGAAGAGTCGAATGGAGTGTGGTAAATTCGGGTAGAGTGGAGTGGGGTAGTTTGTAGTGGGGTGGAGTGGAGTTGTATAGATTGGAGTGGAGTCGGAGTGGAATGGAGTGAGTCAGACTGGGTAGGAGTGTAGTGGGGTAGATTGGACTGGAGTGTAGTGGGGTAGATTAGGGTTGAGTGTTGTGGGGTAGATGGGAGTGCGGTAGATTGTGGTAGATTTGAGTGGGGTAGATTGTGATAGATTGGAGAGAGGTAGATTGTTGTGGAGTGGGCTAGATAGGAATGGAATAGGCTAGATTAGAGTGGAGATGAGTGGGATAGATTGGAGTGAAGTTTAGAGTGGAGTGGGGTAAATTGGACTGGGGTACATTGGAGTGGAGTAGAGTGGAGTCAGATTGAAGTGGAGAGGATTGGAGTGGGGTAGATTTGAGTGGAGTGTGGTAGACTAGTGTGGAGTGGGGTAGATTGGGGTGGAGTTGATAGGGTTAGATTGAATAGAGTGGGGTAGAGTGGAGCAAATTGGAGTGGAGTAGACTAGAGTGGATTGAGGTAGATTTGAGTGGGGTGGGATAGATTGTATTGGAGTGGAGTGGATTGGGGTAGAGAGGGACTTGAGTAGATTGGGTTAATGTGGGGTAGATTGAAGTGGGGTACATTGTAGTGGAGAGGGGTAGATTTGGGTGGCATGTGGTAGAATGGAGTGAAGTGGAGTGGGGTAGAATGGGAAGAGTCGAATAGAGTGTGGTAGATTTGGGTAGAGTGGAGTGGGGTAGATTGTACTGGGGTGGAGTGGAGTTGCATAGATTGGAGTGGAGTTGGGAGTGGAATGGAGTGAGTCAGACTGGGTAGGAATGTAGTGGGGTAGATTGCAGTGGAGTGTAGTGGGGTAGATTAGGGTTGAGTGTTGTGGGGTAGATGGGAGTGCGGTAGATTGTGGTACATTGGAGTGGGGTATATTGTGATAGTTTGGAAAGAGGTAGATTGTGTGGAGTAGGGTAGATAGGAATGGAATGGGCTAGATTAGAGTGGAGATGGGAGGGATAGATTGAAGTGAAGTTTAGAGTGGAGTGGGGTAACTTGGACTGGGGCACATTGCAGTGGAGTAGAGTGGAGACAGATTGAAGTGGAGAGGATTGGAGTGAAGTTTAGAGTGGAGTGGGGTAAATTGGAATGGGGTACATTCGAGTGGAGTAGAGTGGAGTCAGATTGAAGTGGAGAGGATTGGAGTGGGGTAGATTTGAGTGGAGTGTGGTAGACTGGTGTGGAGTGGGGTAGATTGGGGTGGAGTTGATAGGGTTAGATTGAAAGGAGTGGGGTAGAGTGGAGCAAATTGGAGTGGAGTAGACTAGCGTGGATTGAGGTAGATTGGAGTGGGGTGGGATAGATTGTATTGTAGTGGAGTGGATTGGGGTAGACAGGGAATTTAGTAGATTGGGTTAATGTGGGGTAGATTGAAGTGGGGTACATTGGAGTGGAGAGGGGTAGATTTGGGTGGCATGTGGTAGAATGGAGTGAAGTGGAGTGGGATAGATTGGGAAGAGTCGAATAGAGTGTGGTAGATTCGGGTGAAGTGGGGTAGATTGTAGTGGGGTGGAGTGGAGTTGCATAGATTGGAGTGGAGTTGGGAGTGGAGTGGAGTGAGTCAGACTAGGTAGGAGTGTAGTGGGGTAGATTGGAGTGTAGTGGGGTAGATTAGGGTTGAGTGATGTGGGGTAGATGGGAGTGCGGTAGATTGTGGTACATTGGAGTGAGGTAGATTGTGATAGATTGGAGAGAGGTAGTTTGTGGTGGAGTTGGGTAGATAGAAATGGAATGGGCTAGATTAGAGCGGAGATGAGTGGGATAGATTGGAGTGAAGTTTAGAGTGGAGTGGAGTAAGTTGGACTGGGGTACATTGGAGTGGAGTAGAGTGGAGTCAGATTGAAGTGGAGAGGATTGGAGTGGGGTAGATTTGAGTGGAGTGTGGTAGACGGATCTATGACAGAATTTCGACAGACAGAATTTCGACCTACACAAATATCGGCGTAATTATATCGATAGCAAAAATATCGACGCCCTATGTACAACATGGTAAGTACCAAAATATCGAAAATTTAATATCGATGTAAAAAATATCGTTATTAAATATATCGATTTTTTATTTATTTAAAATAACATTAAAAAAACTGTAAATAATACATAATAATTACTTAAACATATTTAAATATATGTAATAATTGTTAAAAAAAATAATAATACATATTTAATAAAAAAAAAAATAATAAATCATATATAATATATAATTACTTAACAATAATTACTATTCCCACTCCAGTGGGTGCAACAGTAGGGAAAACTGACCCTGAACACTAAAAATACCCCTTTACCCAAAAACCTAAAACTGACCCTGAACCCTAAAAATACCCCTTTACCCATAAACTGAAAACTGACCCTGAACCCTAAAAATACCCCTTTACCCATAAACTGAAAACTGACCCTGAACCCTAAAAATACCCCTTTACCAAAGAACTGAAAACTGACCCTGAACCCTAAAAATTCCCCTTTACCAAAGAACTGAAAACTGACCCTGAACCCAAAAAATACCCCTTTACCCAAAAACTGAAAACTGACCCTGAACCCTAAAAATACCCCTTTACCCAAAAACTGAAAACTGACCCTGAACCCTAAAAATACCCCTTTACCCAAAAACTGAAAACTGACCCTGAACCCTAAAAATTCCCCTTTACCCAAAAACTGAAAACTGACCCTGAACCCTAAAAATACCCCTTTACCCAAAACTGAAAACTGACCCTGAACCCTAAAAATACCCCTTTACCCAAAAACTGAAAACTGCCCCTGAACCCTAAAAATACCCCTTTACCCAAAATTAATTAATATTACAAATAAATTACTTCCCACCCTATTCCCCTATAAACCCACAACCCGCTTCAGTAGTAAAACATATAATTTAGTTAAAAATACACATAAATTATCAATTAATTAATCAATTAAAATAAACCATTGCCAATTAATATTTAATTGCAAAATAAATTAATAATTGAAAAATAATTATTTAATTACAAATAAATTACTTCCCACCCTATTCCCCTATAAACCCACAACCCGCTGTGGTAGTAAAACATAATTTAGTTAAAAATATACATAAATTATCAATTAATTAATCAATTAATCAATTTAAATAAATAATTGCCAATTAATATTTAATTGCAAAATAAATTAATCATTGAAAAATTAATTATTTAATTACAAATAAATTACTTCCCACCCTATTCCCCTATAAACCCACAACCCGCTGTGGTAGTAAAACATATTATTTACTCTTATATATTTTTAAATTATAAAAACATATTAAACACATATTATAACAATTAATTTAAATACTTAACTTATATTTCTAACACATATTAGTAAATCGAAATTACTTACATCGATATATATGCTATCGATATTAGTAATTTCGATATTACTTACCTTAGGGTCGATATTCTGGCCATCGATATTCTGGACATCGATATTCTGTCCCATCGATATTAGCAACTCGATATAAGTGTAGGTCGAAATTAAAAACTCGATATTTTGACTGTTTACCGTGGTAGACTTGTGTGGAGTGGGGTAGATTGGGGCGGAGTTGATAGGGTTAGATTGAATGGAGTAGGGTAGAGTGCAGCAAATTGGATTGGAGTAGACTAGAGTGGATTGAGGTAGATTGGAGTGGGGTGTGATAGATTGTATTGTAGTGGAGTGGATTGGGGTAGAGACGGAATAGAGTAGATTGAGTTAAAGTGGGGTAGATTGAAGTGGGATACATTGGAGTGGAGAGGGGTAGATTTGGGTGGCCTGTGGTAGAATGGAGTGGAGTGGGGTAGATTGGGAAGAGTCGAATGGAGTGTGGTAGATTCGGGTAGAGTGACGTGGGGTAGATTGTAGTGGGGTGGAGTAGTATAGATTGGAGTGGAGTCAGGAGTGGAGTGGAGGGAGTCAGACTGGGTAGGAGCGTAGTGGGGTAGATTGGAGTGGAGTGTAGTGGGGTAGATTGCAGTGGAGTGTAGTGGGGTCGATTAGGGTTAAGTGTTGTGGGGTAGATGGGAGTGCGGTAGATTGTAGTACATTGGAGTGGGGTAGATTGTGATAGTTTGGAGAGAGGTAGATTGTGGTGGAGTGGGGTAGATAGTAATGGAATGGGCTAGATTAGAGCGGAGATGAGTGGGATAGATTGGAGTGAAGTTTAGAGTGGAGTGGGGTAGATTGGGGTGGAGTTGATAGGGTTAGATTGAGTGGAGTGGAACAGACTAGAGTGTATTGAGGTAGATTGGAGTGGGGTGGGATAGATTGTATTGTAGTGGAGTGGATTGGGGTAGAGAGGGAGTTGAGTAGATTGGATTAATGTGGGGTAGATTGAACTGGGGTAGATTGGAGTGGGGTGGGTAAATTGGGTTGGGAAAGATTGTAGTGGAGTTGGATATGTTGGAGTGGCGTAGATTGGGGTAGATTACGTGAAGTGGAATGGGGTGCGGTAGACTGGGGTACAGTGGAGTGGACTGTGGTAGATCGGAGTGGGATTAGTGGTGTGGAGGGGAGTGATGTGGCATGTTGTGTCGTGGAGTGAGTGGCATAGAATGGAGTATGTGGAGTTGAGTGGCACGATATGTCGCAGAGTGTTTTAAACTGGAGGGGCTTAGAGAGGAATGGCATGGGATAGAGTGGAAGGGCGTGGAGTGGAGTGGTGTAGTGTGCAGTATGCATGGTGTGGTAGTGCACTGCCATTACAGACAACACATTTTCAATTGAAATGACCATCACATTTCCACCAAAATGCGGTTTTACTGCACACAAATGAAAATGTGTGCAAATGTCATCCCCTAGTCAGGGGTGCAGCTTCAGGGGGGGGTGTTTGGGGTATTACACCCCCCTCATAAATGTATCTTCTGGTACATAGTTAGGTACAGGTGCTTTCAGTCTGGCATGGTGAGGTGTCTGTCTGATTTCACCACAGATTTTTACACACACACTGACAAAACGCATACACACTCTCTCTCCATTTCTCTGTCTTGAAAGTCTTCAAATATGTTGGTCAGTTTACAAAATACTGTGTTTTCCCTCACTTAGTACCCCTACCAATCTGCGTTCCTCGCCCTTTCCACTGTCCTTTAAGCCCCTCTAATGCGCCCTGCTCCCGGACAATGCATTTTTACATTATATGCCAGCATGATGGTTGGAAAATCTGAAGCTCATACCCCCCCCAACCTAACTGACCAAGCTGCGCCCCTGCACCTATTGTATTGATGTGTTTTGATTCAATTCAAATATTTCTTTCCACCACACTTCAGAATTGCACAATAGATGTGCTTTATGTGTACTAGTTCTGATATTTTCTGAAACATCAGCACAGTTCATTTTATGTTGTAGCTTAGCTAAAGACATCTGTGGGACATTCAGAAAGCAGACCTAGGAATGCATTCTGTCCATTGCTTACCATTGCCTTTGTAATTCACATTTTCTGGCTTTCTATTTGCTGTCTTTATTTGTTTTAGGGTGTCCAGCTTAAGATCGTCCCTCCGGAAGCACAAACCTTATTTACAGTCAGCCGCGGTCGCTGCAGGTGAGAGCGTTGGGGCCAGGTGAGGGCGGATTTTGAGAGACGACCACAAGGGAGAATTAAATAGATAATTAATTTTCACTCGTGGTCGTTTCTCGAAATCCCCCCTCACCTGGACCCACTGCCCCACCGCTCTTACCTGAAGCGGCCGCAGCTGTTTACAGTATCCTTTTGAGTGCTTCCTTTCTATAAAAAGGCTTTTATGCTGTGCATTTAAAGACAGAGGTCAAATGGCAGGCTCCGTCTTCGAGTGAGCTTGGTGTTTACTTTTCTTTCTCTGACCTCAAAGTGAGAGAGAGAATTTTTGTGACAATCATGCTGGTGACTGGGAGTTATTATTCTGAAGTGTGGTGGAAACAAATATTTTAATATTATCAACACAAATTATTATACTAGGTGAAGACATTTCCACACATTATTGTTTGTGCGCTGTATACGTTTATCAGCTAAACTGTATGTCTGTGCAAGGTGCAAGTGTAATGATCATTACAATTGAAGATGTGTTGTCTGTAATGGCAGTGAGCTACCACACCATGCATACTCCACTTTACCCCACTCCACTCTACTCTTCACCACTCACACTACGATACTCCACTCTACACCACTCCACACTGTGTCACTGCACTTTACATTCCACTCTACGCTACTTCAGTCTATGCCTCTAAACTCTGCAATAATCTGGGCCCATGCACTCTACTGTGCTATGCACTACTGCACTCTTCACCACTCCACTTTTTGCCACTCCACTCCACAACCCTGCACTCTATGCCACTCCACTCTACACCAATGTACTCTACTCTGTACCACTCCACTATACGCCAATGCCGCACTACACCACAAGAATCTACTCTACATCACTGCACCCTAAGCAACTGCACTCTATGCCCCTGTACCATACCATGCACCACTCCAATCTACTGTGTACCATTCTACAGTACGCCACTTCAATCTACTCAGAAATAATCAACTCTGCACAATTGTAATCTATGCCTCACCCCTCCACTCTACTCTGTATCAATCTACACCACTGCACTCTACTCTAACCACTGTACTCTATGCCAATGCACTCTACACCACTTTACTCTGCATCACTGCACTCTACGACACTATACTCTGCTCTACAACACTCTACACCATTGCATTCTACACCAATGTACTCTACACCACTGCCCTCTCTGCCACTCTATTCTACTCTGCATCACTGTACTCTATGCCACTGCTCTCTACTCTACTCTACATCACTCTACTCCACTGCACTCAACACCAATTCACTCTACTATACAGTACTGCACTCTACGACAGTCTATTCTGAAACACTGCACTCAATGCCACTATACACTACTCTGCAACACTCTACTCTCTGCCACTCTATTCTACTCTGTACAACTGTACTCTACACCATTGCTCTCTATGCTACTTTACTCTGCACCGTCCTACTCTACATCACTGAACTCTGTATTACTGCACTTTAAGCCACTCTACACCACTGTATTCCACTCTGAACTATTCCACTATATGCCACTGCACCCTACACCACCATATACTGCTCTGCAACATTCTACTCTGCACCACTGTACTCTACACTACTTTACTCTGCAACACGCTATGCTACTGCATTGTAAACCACTCTACGTCACTGCACTCTATGACACTCTGCTCTGCAACATTGCACACTCCACCACTTAACTCTGCACCAATGGACTATGCTATGCCACTTCGCTCTACGGCACTTCACTCTACTCCATGCCAATGCACTCTACTTTACTATACACGATTCCCTTCTTTGCCACTGCACTTTACACCACTCCAGTCTAGGCCACTCCATTCTACCCTGCAGCACTCCAATTCACAGAAACAATCTACTCTACATCACTGCACTTTGTGCCACTCTCCTCTATGCTGCACCACTCTAGGTCACTCTACTCTAAGCCACTCTGCCCTAAGCCACTCTACAGCAAACCAATGCACTCCACCCACTCTACTCTACACCACGTTACTCAAAACCAATGCACTGTACGCCAACTATTTTCAATCACTGCACACTACCCAACTATAGTCTACTCTATAATACTCTACACCACTGCTCTCTACACCACTGCTCACTACACCACTGCACACTATGTCATTCTACACCATTACGCTATATGTCACTACACTCTACACCACTCTATTCCACCCTGTACCACTGTACTGTATGCTACTGCTCTCTAAAGAACTCTACAGCACTCTATTCTACTCTACCACTGTACTGTATGCAGCTGCTCTCTACAGCACTCTACACCACTGCAGTCTACTCCAATGCACTCTACACAACTGCACTCTACATCACTCTACTCTGCAAGACTGCAGTCTAGGCCACGGAACTCTATGCCAATGCAAGCTACATCACACCATTGCGCTCTATGTCACTGCACTCTTCACTAATCTATTCTACTCTACATCACTGTACTGTATGTCACTGCTTTCTGTCCCACTGCACTCTAAGACACCCTACCATGTAAGACTGAACTCTCCGCCATTGAACTCTACGCTACTCTGCACTCCATGCCACTACACTCTACACCACTTTAATCTACTCTGCACCACTGGACTCCATACCACTTCACTCTATGCCACTCTACTGAACCCCGCACCAGTCCACTTTATGCCATGGCACTCCATGCCACTGCAATCTACACTGCGCCACTCCACTCTACTTTGCACAACTCTACTCTGCACCACTCTACGCCACTCTACCATATGTGAAAGCCTTCTACACCGATACACTATAAACTACTGTACTCTTTGCCAATCTACTCTGCACCACTGTTTTTTATGCCATCCAATTCACACTAGGCCACAACACTCCACTCTATGACGCTCTACTCCAATAAACTTCACTCCAATCTATGACACTCCACGCCACACTACGCAACTCACTCTACGCCACTCCATGCCACTTTATTCCACTCTATTCTACAACACACTACTCTGAACTACTCCAATACTCCATTCTACGCCACTCCACTTCGACACTTTAAGCCACTCCACTTTATGACATTCCACTCTACTACACTACTCCACTCTATGCTACTCTACTCAATGACAATCTACTCCACTCTACAACACTCTAGTCAAAACAACACCCTCTACGCCACTGTACTCTTCACCGCTCCACAACACGCTGTGACACTCTACACCACTCAACTCTATGACACTCTATTCTAAGCCCTTCCACTCTACTCTCTCCACAACACTATGCCACTCAACTCTGCGCCACTCCATGACACTCCACTCTACATCACTCCACTTGAAGACACTCAAAAACTCTCTACGCCACTCCATAACACCCCCCTCTATTCCACGACACTCTACTTTACAACAATCTACTCCACACCCTCTCCTTTATGCCACTAACATTTAGCCCTGCTGATCATCTGCCAAGCTGGTGTACAATATGGCTAAAACATATTGGCAAAGCCAATAGCTCTTGCATAGGCGAGAACTATTGGCATTGACAAAGCTTGTTTGTCTTTTGTGTGCGCTAGAAAAAAAGCAATCACACCCTCTCCTCTTACATGGATGCTCTGCAGAATTGTCACATACATTCTCTCACTTCAAATTCAGAGAAAGAAAAGTAAACATCAAGCTCCCCACCTCTGTCTTTGAATGCACAACGAATGTGACAAGATGAGAATAAGATTTAAACCCCAGTTTACAGAAAGCGACCTTGTGGAAGAATACAGTATACAATGTTTGGGAAACAGGACAGATGAACTCAAGCTGGACAGCCGAAGGCAAATAAAAGTCTGCAAATAGAACACGAGAAATTGTGAGTTACAAACCACAAAGCCAATGGTAAGCAACAGGCAGAATGCTTTCCTAGGTCTGCTTTCCGAATGTCCCCAAGATGTCTTTAGAAAACCGACTGCGACCTAAACAAGCATTGGCATAGCCAATAGGTCTCGCCTTTGGGACCTTGCAAGTGTTTACCCATGCAACAGTTAATGTTGTTGCACCACGGATATTGTGCTGCATAACTAAATACTTATAAGGTCCCAAAGTCAAGACCTATTGGCTATGCCAATGCATATTGCTCTTCTGCTGTGCTTGTGCTCCTGCTACTGACTGTGGGCCACAGACATCAATGCAGGACTTAAATAGCATCTACAGATGTAGCCCATTTCTTTTCACCATTAAACATGTTTTAAGCTCAAAGCAGACATACCGGCTGACATGCTATGCATAATTATGGAGTGGTCAACTCCTCTGACCGGTAATTCTGTAGAACTACTCGGCTGCACGCAAGGGCACTTATGACTTGTTGGCCTCAAGTTCTGATCTGTAAAACTCAACTTTAGTTGCTTTCCTCGGCCACGCAACACTTCTTGACCATGTCTGGGCACTGCTGTTTCCCATCCTCTTCTGTGTTAAACCTTGCACCTCAAGCAATGCTATGCCTTCTCCCGTTTCCAGTGCTTGGTGAGAGGGCACCTAACCTGTTGTCCCTATTGCCCCAGTAAAGTTCCTCTGATAGCCCCTTCTAACTTACTTCCTACTGTGTTGTAGTGGTTGGTGCAGCCAGTTATCAGACCCTGCTTTCTTGGTGTTATTTAGTGGCTGCAGAAGCTTGAGCCCTAGACCTCAGACCTGCTCGTCCGCCCTTTATTTATTTGCAAGAATGACTGTGTGATTGCTTTTCGCCAAAGAAGGACTTGCTTGAGACCTGTTTCTTCCAGGCAAACTTAAAGGGCTGAGTGGTCATGAGACAAACTATGAAACTCACTTCACTGACAGTATATAGGTAGTGAAGTATGATTTTTTAACGTGCCCGCCCCCCTTCCCCACACACAATATAGACATGCCTTCGAGTTGGGCATCTTCCTTTTTAAAGCGTCTTTGGGTCTTGGCTGGCGACCCCCTATTGATGCTTCTGCATGCCAGTGAAACTCTGCAAGGGTTGGTGGTCTGTCAGTTTTTCCTTTGTCCCAAGTTCTGTTTTTGTATCGTATTCTTTGTTAGGTTTGTTTCTGGGGTCAGTGATCCCGAGCCATAGCTGGGTGACGAGAACAGTTTGTAAAATCTGTGCTCAAGCCTGGCACTGTATCCATTGAACTGTAAAGACCACAAAGGACAACGTGAAATACGAAGTTTCATTTTGTGGCATGGAAGTGAAGGGATCCAACCATGAGAGCGGTTACCACATGAGTAACGTAATTTGTTTTGCGGACAGATTTTTTTTTCTTCCTTTTTTCAATTTCTATATATATTTTTTTGTAATGCTGCAGTCGTGTGTTTGGTCGGTGTGCGTATTTTTTAGCTAGCAAACACATAACTGTTAATATGCCTGCCCTCTCATGAAAGCTCAGACACAAGCTTTGCTCTTCCAGCGTCAAGGTCACCCAAAGTTCCACCTGTTCACCTGCCTGCCTTAAGCCACGTCATTTGTGTGAAACGCAATGCCCAATATGATGCGCTCTTGTACAGCTCAACCCGTCATCTTTGAAATATATTCAGGCTCTCCTTGAAGGTAGTCTTTGTTTAGCCTTTACATAACCTGTTTCGCGTTGCTGGAGGTGTGCGGCTTTCTGTATGAAACTGAACTCCATGGATGTTGGTATTATATTTCTTCCTTAGCTGTTTTTTTAACTCTTCCGAGGATGAGAGCCACCTATCTTCCTTAATGTGGGCTGGTTTCTACTTACGGTTGAGATATTTGATGCAGGTTTGCTTTGTAATTCGATTTAATTTCCTTTTACTAAGGTAAAAATCAGCATCATCAAAAACGTTATTCGATTATTAAAAAATAAAGAAAAGCAGAACAAGTTGTACCTAATCCATCACAAATATGAAAACGTGGATAGTAATATTCACTCATACAGATGACATTTTCTGTTTAAAAATTGATGATTTTCAAGAAAACTGCAGACGCTAAAGCAAACCTGAAAATTAGGCAATGATACGTTCGTAGAAAGAACAATGCTGGCTTGCATTGACTAAGTCCATACATATTTAACATTGGTTTTAAATACTTACGAGTACACTGCTGATCATATTTACAACAAAATAAAATCGCAAGAGTTTGCACCACAGGCTCATCACAGGGACAGACTAAAACTGAGTCAGTTTTGTATTGGCCCAAAGGAAAGCAGAGTAAAGATCGTATGGTTCCTAGTTGGAATCTCGCTAAGAGTGATCCCTCTCGAGGGCTCAAAAGCCAGCCCAGGCACTGCTCGAGATTTGGCACTGTTTGAATAACTGCCCACTCCCGCAGGCTAAGTTCACTTGACTATTCCTGCTCCCTGGAAAACTGTAAGTCGGAAACCAAGCATCGGCCGAGCGCGTGCATGTGCGCGCAAGCAGTCTGCTCTTTTTCCAAGCACAAACTCGTGGATTGTACTGGATCCAGAGGGACGACATGATCTTCGATCTGGAGATTGGCGGAAGTCAGCGGGTTGTGAATGTGAAGGAGAGGAAGTCGCCGCGCCCGCGATGCGATTTCGGTGTGAACACAAGCTGTAGATCTGGCACTGGAGAGCCGGCGGACCCCCCAGGGACGAGTTTACCACCCAGTTAAGACTACAGAGTGCATAAAGGAGCAGGAGAAGGGAGAACCGCTGGAAACATTAAACAGCTCCGAGAGGTGGTACACGGAGCTGGGCGGTAAGGGTGCACACAAATTAATAAGTCGACCAAGGAGATGCAAGAGCGGGAGGAGGCCTCTTTAAAAATGTTCGATGACAAATTAATGATAGACAAGAAACGCCATACCCTCACTTTAAATGACCACAATGTCTCTCCACCATCTCCCTCTCTCGCAGTTCGCAGCGTAGACCAGACGGGGAGGCTTTGCAGGTAAGGTAACTTCCGGTGCAACCAGAAGTGCGTAACAGTCATGCTTTTCAACCAGCTCTCGGTTCCGGCGACACCGGAAGTGCGTGGAGACCAGCTTTTTTTTCCCCTTCAATTTTAATAGCGCGAACTCGACCAGAAGATATCGGAGAGCTTTTCAAGAACACCAATTGCATACGGATTGTTTTTTAGGAAAGCGGAGCTTAAGGGATTTGCACAGAATCAGAGAATTTTTGAGCGAACGCCGAGACTCGAACCCGGGTCCCCAGCTTCAAAGTCGGCCTCTCTAGCAGTTAACGACCAGCTTTCCTTTTGGGGTCGAATTGATGCAGGAAAACCGAGGCATCAAAGGCAAATGAACTGCTAATGAGGACAAGCATTGGCGGACACGAATGAAAATAAAAACAAGCACGGAATAGAAACCTGTGGTGCACAGAGGAGCCGACGCGGGAATCGAAACCAGTGGTGCGCGCGCACCAGAGGAGCGGGGGCAAGGGAGCTCGAAGACATGCCGAGACGAGGTAGGGGATGTGTGTGTGTGTAAGCGCCGGGGGTTCTGTGTGTGTATGCATGCATGGCGGCGGGGGCAGGGGGGGTTCTGTGAGTGTGTGTATGCGCAGCGGGGGGGGGGTCTGTATATGTGTTGTGAACAGCCTGCCGGAATCGGAGCGCGTGTTGACGCGCGCGACCTGATCCCGGCAGGCTGCTGCTGCGTGCGCGTGACAGTCTGTTGTCCTCTCCCCTTGAGTCCCTGAAAACCGGAATGATAACAATAGTCTCGCTCTGCGACAGCAGGCCTTTGGCCTGCAATCGCAGGGCGAGACCTAAAAACACAGGGCCCGATTCACAGAACTAACATAAGACAAAATCCTAAACTTACTACCATTTTGGTATTCACAGAAGGCACTTACTCATTTTTGTATTCATGGAAGGCAGTTACTCATTGATGAGTAAGTGCCTTCTGTGAATACCAAAATGAGTAATTTACTTATTTTGAGTAACTCACTCATTTTGAGTAACTTACTCATTTTAAATAACTTACTCATTTTGGTATTCACAGAAGGCACTTAATCATCAATGAGTAAGTGCCTTCTGTGAATACCAAAATGAGTAAGTGCCTTCTGTGAATACCAAAATGGTAGTAAGTTTAGGATTTTGTCTTAAGTTAGTTCTGTGAATCAGGCCCACAAGCCGGCAGGCGTTTTCCATCCATGCACACAGGATCTTAATATCACCATATCCACCCGGACCGCCTCCACACCACGCCAATCAAGGAAAGAGTTGAAGCATTTTGTAAAGAGCACAACATCATAATGTATTAACCGCCCACAACCAAGCGGCCGCTTTTATTACTTGGTTAGTTTATGCTCGTCTTTGACCATGTACCGCGCTCCGCTGCCTTTTGGCTATTTCTACACTATAGAAATACCATCCCCTTGCATACATATATTTGAAATCGCCATGTCTTAGCCTAAGGAGCAAGAAACTAATGCTTTTTTCTTTGCTTTAAATGTGGAGAAACTTGTGTAAGTGCTGTTTCCAAAAGTAATTTCCTATTCAAATCTAAACACAAAATGACAATATGATTACAGGATGCTGTAACACAATTACTGAATCACAGTGTTACTGCAAACAATCTGACATTCTCTTAATAAGGCGGAAGCGAGTTGCAAAGTGAAAGCGAGTGGGTTTTGTGACAGTAAGGCTATATATCAACTACTTGAAAAGGTGAATCCCAATCAAAACATTTGTATTGTCCCAATGTGTAAGACACTTTAATGCATATAATTAGGCGACTTACATGGGTGAAGGAGAGATACTATAACTTTCCATTAATACTCTCATTAAGTAAAAAAGAAGACAATTTTCTGCCGGTGATCCACTCTGGGGTATCTAATGTTTATTTCGATTACTTGCTCAATAGATAGAAATACTCGCATCCATGAAACTATTGCTCTAGTTTGCACCGAAGCGAATTGTATTTTGCACAAAGATAATATTAACCCTGCACGGAAATATTATTGAAGAAATGTTTCCATGGTAGGGGGGTTAAGGTTTGTTGTTTTATCATGAAAAAGGAGATGTTAATGTTTTAGGCACAGAAGGGCTGGGGTTAAAACAAATACTTGTTGATTTTAAATGTTTGTATGTGGGCGGGTTAAGTATATTAGTATAAAAAAAAATATCATTGAAAAAGTATCATTTTATTTTAATGCTTTGAGTTTTTTTGTATTATGTGTGGCTATGAATTGTTTGTATGGCCTTTTTAGGCATGATATCAAGCTGTTAATAAAATACTGAAAATATATTCTGGGGTGTCCAACGTTGATGCATGATGGTAGCGTCCATGCCAGGTTTTCAAAGTATGTCCATTTACCGTATTATGAACCTAAGCAGGAATCACAGTCTGTCGCTATCCTGAAAATCTGCATAGAGGTCAATCTCCTGGACCTATATTGGTCACCATGGTGTCTTTCGAGGGAAAGATAGAGCTGAGACACCATCTTTACATCATAGAAACTCTTCTAAAAATTGAAAACAGCAGGAGCTGCCAGATCCCAATGCTGAAGGGAAGTTCAAATTTCAAGCACAAGTTTTCATTAAAGATTTAGATCTAACAATGAGACCTACAATAGAATAAAGGTAGCAAAAATGGCCTGTACTGAGAAATGTAGGTGGCCCCGACCCTAAGAAAAGGGCTTTTCACCATGCAACACTAAGCATGAACCTGAGGCTGGGTCTCACACCTGGAGGATTCCCGGGTTAGAGAGCAGGTGGGAGATGCAGCACTGGGGTGTAGTCTGGGAACATAATATAGCGCCTGGGAGCAGGGTGGCAGCTGCAGCACTGGGGCAGGCCGGCGGCCATTCCAACAACTCAATCTCATCTGGATGATGTCTTCGCCCTGGAATCATTTTCACCCTCTCAATCTGCCACGCGCTTTCCATAGACTTCAGTGGGATTACCAACTCTTCAAACCTTCGTTACACTCCAAACGTGGTTCACCCCCTCGGTTTAAATAGAATCACCCTCCACAAACACCTGACGTCACCCCCCGCAGATTGTTTATGAGGGAAAGTTATGTCCCGGGGGCGGGGGCTGCTGCAAAACTGGCACTGTGTTTAAGAAATCTTAAATCCGTAGAAAGGGGAGGGGGCAGTTTAAAAAGCGCTAAATTGCCATATTAGAGGTGGAAGGCGCTATAGAGATGATAATGCCGTAACAACAGCCTACAATAGCAACACTACAGTTTAAGAATATTTAGGCCTGAGATTTATTTATAGCATTATGTTATATGCTTTGACAGACTGCAGGGGGCTTGAAGTACACATTTCTGCCAGTTATTGAATAAACTGTAAAATGTCTACTTACTTTTTTGTCTTTCTTGGGCTCGTAGTCCATGTCGGTCTCCTTAGCTCTCTTCGGTCTCTGTGGCTCTGCCCTTCCTATTCACCGAGGCCTTTCCGGACAGGGAAACTCCACCAGCAGCAGCCCGCCCTGCCCTGATATGGGGGTGGGGGCGCTTCCCTTCCTGCCATTCTTTCGGGCAGTGTTGGGGGACTCACTGCAGGCCTAGCAGCGGGGCGTATGGCACCAGACACGGTAGCAGTGCAGTGCGCGAGGGCCCCGGGCCCCCAGGTCCCTCTGGGGTGTAATTACAGGGGGGGTCGCGGAGTGTAAGGGTGTGCCCATGCGCGCACGTGGTACAACTGCCGCGGGCCCGCGTGCGTACACTCGGGGGTCACGCACTTATTCTGGACCAGGAGACAGGAAGTGCATTGCAACAACGATAAAACGGTTCAAAATACTGTTTCCATGGCGACAGGAAGTGCACAGTCGACGCAGAAATACGATGCCCATCTGTGTGTGACATCCTTCCCAGCTGTCCCTCTTTAAAAGACGCATCCCCTCTGCAGAAAATAGTAGAAATGCCTTTTTTTGCGGCTTGAATTTTCAGAAATGAAAATTGAAATGTGTCTGCAATCTTACTTCCACCTGCTTAAACTTTGGCAACTCTCTCAGGGTGGCAAGGCTACACGCCACTTCAGGTGAAAGGATGGGGGGGAGGGGCAAATGGACAGCGTTTCATTATAGGTTTATAACGTTTTCTCCCATCACACCCCAGCCCACTGTAATGACTGCCTGTAGCCCTTCTCGAGCAAAAGAAACAAATGATGGCCGGAATGCTGCAAACATTCACCCCCAGTCACAAAGATCTGGGTTTAATCCATCGTTCTTTTGCTCCCTATGCCACCGCAGTTTGGACCCAGCCCTATGCAAATCAGTCTTGACCCTGCTCCTCATGGGAACAATCCAGCCCGATCTGCCAAGTCAGGTCCTCGCTGGACCGGAAACAAGCATCCTGGGACCAGTTTCGGGACATCACCCCTCATCAGCCAGGCTAGCTTGAATCCAGTGGCGCAGTGAGCACGTGTAGGAAAGTAGGATATACTTCTATGGTTACTCCCCACTTTTTGCCTGGTGCTAAGCTGTGTTGGACTAGTCTGACTGGGATCCTGCTAACCAGGACCCCATTCTATCTGCTTTCTCCCTAAATTGTTATATGGTACCCATGTACCCAGGGCATAGGTACCCCCCCAGAGGTCTCCCATGTGCTGAAGCATGTATTATGCCACCCAGGAGAGACCTTTTGAAATGGAACTGCAAGGCCTGTCATTGCAGCATGTGTAAATTGGTGCTTGTACCATTTACTAAAGATATAGGTTTCCTATATCTAGGGTCACAGCACTTAAAACTTATAAGTCACCCCTCTAAAAGACCTTTTCAATCCTGAAGGCAGGGTGCTTGGATCTAAGTGAGAGGGTGCCCCTGCATTAGCAGGACACCCCTGAAGCCTACGGAGTCCATTCTCTCAGGTTGTCAGTGAGGCAGCCATATAGTATATAGAGGGGCACCGTGTAATTACGCGATAACCATCTCAAAACTGGCTGTAATGAATCCCATCGAGTTTGGTATCAAACATGTTGGAATCATGCCCCCACACCATAAATGGTGTGGGAGGTATGATTCCAAGCGTTGGAAGAGCCCTCCGTTAGACTCTCAGTGTTCCCGGTACCAGCCTTCTTGACCCGGATAGCACAAAATGGTTTCTGCCGACCAGAGACATGATTCTGCCCTCCTGCTGCTGAGCCAAGCTCGAGCAGGGGAAGGCAGAACAATAAGCATCCTGTCACAGGGAGGCATGACCACCTCACAGACAGGATTTAGTGTATTGGGGTAGGGTGGGTGCGCTTGCCAGCACCACTCAGACTGCATGAGGGGTACATTTGGTGTCCCCATGTATAGTGCAGTTCAAGCCAGTCGTGGGAGCCGTTGGCTATCGCTGTCATGCGAATCTGAACATGTGAATAACCTACCCCCTATCCAGGCCCTCGCCTGGGAGGGTCACTTGAATCGTCCCAACCTTTTCATTAGGGTACTTAAGGGCTAACCTGTGTGTAGGTCCCAAGTTTCGTCGTGATATAAGATTCAGATCAGACGCTTCTTCTACCGCATGGACACTCGGGACTTCTCTGAACTTCGTTTGGGCCTGACTTTGTCTCCATTTCAGTCTGCTGCATCGTCTGTGCCTGTGCATCATACATGAACCTTCCAAGGCCTGTGAAGCATCAAAGACACTTGAAGGAATCTCCCTTGAAGTGAAGCAGTCACTCCCTTGCTTCTGCAGGCACCACAACTAAGTCGACCTGTCTGCTGAACCTGAGCTCCTCCGGATTTTGTAGGGTCTGTAACAAAAGGTGGTGGTTTTCCACAGCTCCTGGGGCCTGCCCTGCCCTCTCACCAAGTTTGAGGTCAGTATCCCTCATGGGGGTTGCAATAACCGAACCCCTGGGCACCTCCTGAACTTGCAATTGCAAAGGCTTGTTGGCTTCCTTCCAAGAAGATCTTTGAGCTCCAAGTAGCCCCAACCTTGAGCACCTCCAGCGACCAGAATCTGTAGCCACACCGCATCGTGACCTGCATCTTCTGGTGAGCTGCTTGAGGTCCTCTCGCGACTCCAGTGCCTCCGGCTTGTGGGTCCATTTGAGGGTCACACTTGTTTCTTTTGGGCTCACCTGATTGCTCAGGGCCTGCCCTGACTCCCCTGCTGGTGGTGACTCTCCTGGACCTTGCTGGTTCCGGCTTTGCTTCTTCTTCCATTCCTGCATTGGCTGCATTTGCCAAGGCTTGTTGGTGCTCCCACCGGACACCAACCACTCTGCACTCAATATCCTCTGTGGGTCAGCTCAGGGTCATCTTAAGGATTTTTAGGGCCCGGGTCAAATGTATTTTGGGGGGCCCTGTTTGGAACAGTTTTGAATTCATGGTCCAATCGCAGGTCTTTCATTCCCTCTTTAGCCAGGTCACGCACAGGCACACATGTCCAAATTCTAAAGTTGTTACATTTAATATTCAGGGATAGTGATGT
The DNA here is from genome assembly GCF_964263255.1 of Lissotriton vulgaris. Lineage (NCBI taxonomy): Eukaryota > Metazoa > Chordata > Amphibia > Caudata > Salamandridae > Lissotriton > Lissotriton vulgaris. Next base: position 1,667,198,644 of record NC_141695.1, read on the forward strand.
GTGTTTTCAACACTGTAATATAGCAGTTCACCAATATTACTGCAAATAAGCTCTGGAACACCCTTATATTTCTCATATCTGAGATGCTGTTTTGATCTAAAACTATTTTTTAATGGATGTTACATGAAACATAAAAACAACATTTCTCTGCAAAATGTGCGTAATAGACTCTCACACCCACATTAAAAATAAATGAAAGGGAAACAATTTAAAACAATCTGTTTACGAATTATTCAAGGTCATCAGGGCAAGACATGAAGCCAGAAGAACTGGCTTCACCACGGGCCCCCCTGAAGGCCTGGGCCCCTGGGCCACAGCCCATATTGCCCATGCCTTAAAACGTCCCTGCATTCTGTCCATCAATTGTTCTTTTTGCATTTTTCACCCGAGTGGGATGGGTATGCCCAGACGTAGGTCCCGTGCTCTCCATGCCACTGGAGGCAAGCTATCCTGGCTGCTGAGGGGTGAAACTCTGAAAGCGGTCCTAGGATACTTGGTTCCAAGTTCGGGCTGGCCTGTTCCCATGGGAAGCATGGTTAAGACTGATTTGCATATGACTAGGTTTAAACTGGAATGGCACGTGGTACAAAAAAACTATAGATTTAGGCCCAGATCTCTGTACGTGGGTGAATGTTTCACATGGTTCAGCATTCTGTCAATCAATTGTTCTTTTTGCTGTAGACCTGCTCGAGCAGTAGCAACGAAGCAGTGGTAAAGCTCCCAGAATGCACTAGTTTATTAAATAGGTTAGCTGCCTGGTGTGAGGCCATTTAGACACCGTAAAAGTTAAGTGTGGCATTTACATGACTGTCATCATCATAGCTGCCAACTTCCCTGTCGATCGGTGGCTAGATTAATCCAATCCAGGTATTTTTATTTTGAAATTGTGGAACTTGTAGTTCTGGGTTTATACTGGTTAAATAAGACTACAAGTCCCAGAATTCAAAGAAAAAACAGGGCTGGCCTAATAAGTCAGTCATGGACCTGGGAAACTTTGGTGAGTGGTGATTTCTCCATAGAGTGCATTGCCGTCATCCAAGAGGCTTGTGATGAGGGCTTGAGGGATGGTACGTCTAGTGCTGATGGGGAGCCATTTGAAGATCAGTCGGAGCATGCGAAGGGTGAGGAAGCAGGCGGAGGAGACAGCATGATCTGGGTTGTCATGGTGAGTTTGCTGTCCAGGACAATGCTGAGGTTCCAGGCATGGTCTGTGGGAGTGGGTGGGAGTCCAAATTCTGCAGGCCACAAGGAGTCATTCCATTGGGAGGTGTTGTTCCCGAAAATGTGTATTTCTGTTTTGTTGTGTTGAGTTTGAGGCAGTTGCTTCGCATCCATTCAGCTACTTAGGTCATGCACAGGTGGAAGATGGGCCTCGTGGTGACTCTTCCCCAGCCTCCACCTCCAGGGGGAAAGAATTTACCCTTCATTGCGCCTATAAAAAGGTACTCGATTAGACCAGCATTTTAAATCCATCTGAATATTGTAAATGTGATATTACCGTACCAGAGCAAGCAGATTTAACAGAAAGGGACGGATTACAATGTGCTCGGTACAGAGGGCAGGCTAATACCGGGGACCCAATAATGAGACAGACAGAGTGGAATAACAAGAGTTCAGCTCTGCCTGATCACAAGTAGGATAGTGATTCCTCATCTGGATTTCCTGGGTGTTGGAACACTGGACTGATTTTACCAGCTAGAAAAAAATGCTTTAAAAACACCCCTTAAAACTTTGGCTGCAAAAGCAGCAAAGTGTCTGTCCTCCCCGCTTGAGCATCGTTTTCTGGCAACCACAAGCTTTCCCTTGCCAGACATACTTTTCTCCTTCTCTTCCTTACCGTTCCAAACCCTAATTCTCCACCTACCCAGAACCTGCCAGCCCAAGCACACTATCACCATCTGCTCAGAGATGGTGGTAAATGTAAGCGTTAGTCCCCTTGGAGCTGGAAAACCATGCGGAATTCTGTCTGGTAAAACGGGGTCAGCACAGTCATTTTCCATTCCAGGAGGGGTTAGCTCATAATTGCATGGTAGTGGTTTGGTGTCATTGTACAGTATTTATTTATTGTGACTGACGGAGGGAAAACATGGCACAAGGCAGCATCAACACACTTGATGAACGTGTGATTGCTCCTATGTTCTCCCTTGGTTCAGAACATTGAGTTTGACGACTGGGAAAAATTTCAACGACACATAACCACAAATATGTTTTTTGCTAGTTTGTGTCCCTAACACTTAATGAGGAATCTATTACTAGTGACACCGAAATATGGATGGCACAGGGATCCTTAAGTCCTGAAGAAGGCTGATGACCCGTTTTGGGCGGAATTTAATGTCTGAAACATGTTGACACTAATCAAGAGATGGTAGGGGGATTGTTGCCCCAAGACCTTCAAATTCTGTAATGTTTTTAATACTGTCCAGGGAACCCAAAATTAAATCCCAAATGAAAGGGTATCCTATAAAGGCAGTTTTAACTCTCTGAAATTCAGATCCCTATGTATACATTTTTGAGCTCCCAAAGGACAACTGAACTCCACATATGTACATATATTATTACACAAGGTGTTGAAGCAATCCCAATGATGAAGCATGACATGTTAAGAGAGTCAGGGCATTACTTCAAAACGAATGGTAAAAAGTGGACTTTTGTAGATATATCATCAGTGGATGTTTGATTTAACTGCACAGTAACCTTAATTTGGAGTGGAGATTTTTTACCCTGCGAGTACTATGCAATTCATAATCAGGGTCCTGGTGAAAAATTACTCTTACCCTCCACTATTCTTGCCCTGTACCGGCGGTTACAAGGTTTAGGCCCAGAATGGGGAATAATATGTGCTTTCCCTATTTACCAGGGTCTTTACTGCATTTTTTCAGAATTCAAGGCCCTGTTTTGCTCACATTTTAGTTCTGCTTCCAGCAAGTGGAAAACGTAAGCAGATGTGCAGAATATGTTACCAGGTCCAATTCCCCCCGAGGCAAAATAGTATTTATGTAGAATTACTCGTAATCGTCGGTGTAGGTTTTCTGCATTTATTTTTGAAGAGTTACCACCAACAAAAATGTGACACCTATAGCATTTGTAATGCAATGTGTGTTGTATTTACGTGATTTAGATGTATTGATATTACAAATAACAATGGCTTTTAATTTTTTAAATAATTAATACTTAAATAAAAGTTATTGTAATTTATAACGGCAATAGCTTAAACGTTTGTAAATAACTTTTGTGAAGATTATGTTCAGTGTATGTTATTGTGACGAAAATCGAAGAACATTGCATTTGCACCTACAAACACACAGAGCCACACACATAGAGATGTGGTGGTGGTGGATCTGGGGGATATGGTGGTGGTGGAGATGGTGGATGTGGTGGTGATGGTGGAGGATGTGGGGGTGGATGTGGTGGTGGTGGATGTGGTGGTTATGTGGTGGATGTGGTGGTGGTGGTGGATGTGGTGGTGGTGGTGGATGTGGTGGTGGTGGATGTGGTGGTGGTGGATGTGGTGGTGGTGGTGGATGTGGTGGTGGTGGTGGATGTGGTGGTGGTGGTGGATGTGGTGTTGGTGGATGCGGTGGTGGTGGTGGATGTGGTGGTGGTGGATGCGGTGGTGGTGGATGCGGTGGTGGTGGAAGTGGTGTTGGATGTGTTGGATGTGGTGGTGGATGTGGTGGTGGATGTGGTGGTGGGTGTGGATGTGGTGGTGGATGTGGTGGTGGTGGATGCGGTGGTGGTGGAAGTGTTGGATGTGGTGGTGGATGTGGTGGTGGTGGTGGATGTGGTGGATGCGGTGGATGTGCATGTGGTGGATGTGGTGGTGGTGGATGCGGTGTATGTGGATGTGGTGGTGGATGTCATGGTGGATGTGGAGGTGGTGGTGATGGTGGATGTGGTGGTGGATGCGGTGGATGTGGTGGTGGAGGATGTGGTGGTGGTGGATGCGGTGGATGTGGTGGATGTGGTGGTGGATGTGGCGGTGGATGTCATGGTGGATGTGCAGGTGATGGTGGATGTGGTGGTGGATGTGGTGGATGTGGTGGTGGTGGATGCGGTGGTGATGGTGGATGCAGTGGTGGTGGATGGGGTGGTGGTGGATGGGGTGGTGGATGTAGTGGTGGTGGATGTGGTGGTGGTGGGTGTGGTTAAAGTGTTGGTGAATGTGGTGGTGGATGTGGTGGTGGATGTGGTGGTGGATGTGGTGGTGGATGTGGTGGTGGTGGATGCGGTGGTGGATGTGGTGGTGGTGGTGGATGTGGTGTTGGTGGATGCGGTGGTGGTGGTGGATGTGTTGGTGGTGGAGCTAGAGGGAGTAAGATAGAGAGAGAGGGAGCCAGAGGGAGCAAGGGAGAGAGACTATTGGCATTGCAAATGTAGACCTCTAACCACTTATCAATAATGTAGGACAGTGTAAATACACACTTAAAGCCCACTAAGATCAGAAACCGCTAGGAAATATGCTAAAATTAACAGCGCGTGTTGAAATAATAGGAACATTGAAATATTTATCTTCACGAGTATCACTACAACTGATGGTATTCACGTTACTAACACGTCATGGCCAGTATCAGAAGAACACTGATTAATAAATGAATCGTTATGCTGCAATACATCAATAGGTTGTTTGCATACTGGAGTTATGTTGTCAGTCGAGTTATTAAGAAAGGTGAAGCTAGACACATTTGCACTTTTTTTTTTAATTAAGTGCTTATAGGAGGAATAAGACGAGTGGGATGGAGGTGTAAAGGCGCAACATTTATTTTGAACATTCTACACAGAAGTCATCAAAGTCCGTTTGTGAAGGGAACGTTTGCCAGCAGCGTGGTTTCTTTGCACTGACAAACTCATTTTAAACCGGCCTCAAGAGATCTTGTTTACAGTGACAAAATCCCGAGTGTTGGGAATAATTGGGTTTATTTACTGTACTGGCTTAAGGATGGTTGTAAGCACATGTCAATGTTTAAGCTTTCGGCAGCATCTGGCATTTGAAAATGCGGAATAAACATTCCACTTCAACCTGACTGTCTCCGTAGTGATTTTCAACAAAAATGGAGTATTTGGAGTATTAGCCTCAAACAGTTCTATTGGATAAAAATGGATTACTTAGGTCTACGTGATGAAATTTGGATTAATTTCAGAGGAAAGTTTCCTCATTTCCGCAGTGCAGCAGCAAGGGTTACAAAGGTTAGCCCTCTGTTCTATCTTGCAACATTTATTTTGAACATTCTACACAGAAGTCATCAAAGTCCGTTTGTGAAGGGAACGTTTGCCAGCAGCGTGGTTTCTTTGCACTGACAAACTCATTTTAAACCGGCCTCAAGAGATCTTGTTTACAGTGACAAAATCCTGAGTGTTGGGAATAATGCTATGAGTATAGGACAATCATTTAACAAGTCAGACATAATGAGAAAGGGGCAAGGAGAGGAAAAGGATATACACGGCTGCAGCCTTCCTACTACAAGCTTCTCCCAGCGTGTGCTCTGTAGCAGGCCATGTAGTGAATAATTAGGGGAGGAGATGTGCCGGCCTGAGTCAGAGCGCACGCTGAGAAGCGTGTAGAACTGGTTTGGTGAAAACAATAGAAATCTGTGGGCAAGAAACTTGTGTGTGCCTATTTGTACGTTTAAATTTCAAGTCACTTCTGTGGTATTTTTAATAGATCTTGCCGTGTGTATTTGATAAACAACAGAGGACAGACGTACATAAAAAACCTTAGATGTTCTCTAGAAGTCTGACAAGTTGCTGATTTTGTGTTAATTGAACTTAGTTGATCGACTTGGCCCACTGTTATTCATGATTGTTTCTCCCTTTGCTTGAAAACAGATCACAAGTCAGTAATGTACTTTTCAATTATTTAATCGGAAAATGTAAGTCCGCATGAATGTAGTATTAGCACGTTTAATGGTCTGTGTGCCAAAGGATTAACTAAAGAATTGTTAACGGAAAGAAGCCTGTTTTCAAAGTGCCAACTTTTTTCGTACTGAGTTATTTCAGATTTTTCCATTTAGAAGCACTAACATATTGTGGAACTGCTACACAATTGAATTGTTTCTCAATAGCTCAGAAGGTCGAAAGCTAAGTTGGCCTTTCCAGGTTTTGAATATGTGGTCCGCAGCATGCACACACGTCAGCAGTGAGCATGTTACTAAGCTAATTTCCCTGCATAAATAATCCTTATGCATTTCTTAAGCAGATGTTACCCTGCAGCTTTATTCCTCATGTTAGGACCCTGTTTTTAAAAAGGTGAAGCAACAATTGCCTACAGTGACAAAATCCCGAGTGTTGGGAATAATGCTATGAATGTGTGAGAGGTGTGGGAGGGAAGGCAGAGAAGGGGAGGGGGAAGGAGAAATGCGACACGCCGGGCAGGGGAGGGGGCGGAGCGGGGAGAGGGTGTGAAAGCAGCAGGGGCCTGGAGTGCGGCTGAGGGAACAGGCGGCGATTTGGTGATGTGCACGCGCATTTTAGGTCAATGCGCTTGCGCATTGACCTAAAAGCCACGGGCACAGCACCAAATCGCCCAGTTAGTTAAAGTTTGTTTAAAGCCCTATATCCTCGCAAGCTCGATGCGTGCGCATCGAATAGCGAGACCTAAAAAGGTGATGATCACTGACACGTTTTTCTCGATGCTGTGATGCTATATTATTAGAATTTAATAATGATGTAATACTGCACTGTTTAGAGCACAGATTATGAACTTGTCTGGTAATCACTGCCAGTGTCAGAACAAGGGGTCTTCGTACTCTAAGACAAGCAAAGAAAATGCCTCTCTGCCTCTATTTGGGAAAACATTCTCTATGACACTGGAGCACCCTTAATCATTTTGTATGGTTCATTTAAGAAAATTATCCAAGTATTTTTAGTTTTAGTCTGCTTTTATTTTAACCCGTTGGCTGCGCTGAACGTTCCGCGCCAGTGCGGAACGTTCTAAGAAAAGGGCGGGCCGCGTCGGCCAACGAACGTGTGCAGCACTACCGAGGTAGTGCTCGCGACGGCCGTTGGCCGACAGCAGCAGCCAACGGGCTAAGGAACTTCTAGTTCCGAACAGGTCCAATGTGGACAGTATATACACAAACATCCAGCAGCCGACACATGTTTTGACTGGTTTCAAACTTTTTCAAGGTTGCAACAATAAACTCCCAATACTGTACAGTATTGCATATACATTGTTTCAAGTTGTCATAAAAAGAAAATATTCTCGTAACACAGAGCGAGCCTTGAATAACTAATCGACATCATAGTCCTCCCAAAAATAGAAAGGTAGGAATGTCGAAAATGTGCTTCCATAAAAGCAAAAGTGAGGTTCCCGTCGACTATAGTGACAGTAGGGATACCTGGTTTGCATTTGTCCCCTATAACATTGCCACAGGTCAGAATGGCACCTGCCAAGCCTGCACCATTTCCTTCGAGATTTAAATGTAGTCAGGTAGACAGCCCTGATGCTTGGCAGACTGGGATAAGAGTGTCCACTGAAGAACCTGCATGTGTCACCTAGCGTTTGAAATGAGGAGGAAACACAAGGTCAGGAGAAAAAGAAGCCTTTAGATCGATTCTCACAAACCCCACGACCACTGCCTTCACTTTATGTGAACACCAGAGAGGCCAAGGTAAAGCCAAAGGTAAGCATAGTAACTTGAAAGTGTTTATAGATTACCTTGAACTCCAGGTAAAGTATGTGGGAGTGCAGGGCAGGGATCTGAAAATACACTTTCCGCACGTCCAAGGATGCTTTCCGATCCTGTGGATTGAGGAAAGGTTGTATGATTTGAACACAAGTTCAGCCATTTTTGTATCTACCTGGCATTTTTTTACATCGGTTTCTGCAGAGTTTTTCCCTGTACGTGTTGACTTGTGCATATTCTTGTTTGCCATGCCCTTGCAAAGTACTGAATGGTTGCTTAAATAATTATACCCGGAGTGAAAGAAGTCATCCTGGTTTGGCTGCGTCAAGCTGAGGTGAGGAGGCCATTCATAGTTATTTATGGTATTTCTGCCAAGAACGTAGAGAGCAGTGTAAAGCAATTCCTTTTTGGCCGTGCGGAATTGCCCTGAGGAAACAGGAGTGACATATATTTGTTACTGGGAGGATTCGCTTTCTTGGTGGGCCTTAGTATGACTGGAAGCCATGCTGGGCCGCCTCTCATGTGACTGAGGCTTTGAACTGTGTCTATCAAGCTTTCCTGCCCTGGCCAAAAGGAATCTCCTCTATTTATTGGAAGTAGGTGTGTGTTATGTTCAAGTTGTGGAACTTGTGAAGGTTATTTTCGGAAGTTAAATTTAAGGTACTTTGCCTTGGTGCCTAACATATGGGATTGAGTGTGAGTTAAAAACTGCTTAGGAATCCAGGTGTGACCCAGCGGTGGTCATTAGAGGGAAGTGCTGATGAAAAGCAGCGAGACTCCCAAGACTTTCGTTGCTGCTTGGTGCAAACCACCTCTAATTCACTCTAAGATTAGTGATCAGCGCTGGAAGTTGGATGGCGAAGAACAAGTTCTTTGCTCTAGAGGAGAGTACATCACTTCAGACACCGGGGCTATCGTCAGGAGGTGCTCTAACTGCATCTCTGAGGCCTGGCCTTTTATATGTTTCTTTCGTCACTTTATTGCATGGTCAAACATTCCTGGCATCAGTTTATAACATAGTGAAACATCCCTCGAATCCCTGCCTTTAAGCTAGTTCCCACACAAGTCCAGTAGCAAATGTTCCCTTACCCGGATCTTACAGATGATCAATATCTCGCAGCTGGACATTCCGACAGGACCTAAAACACATGGGATCGGTCAGAAAAAGGGGTCGGGTCACTGAATAAATTCCGGCCCCTTTGTTGGTGGAGCAAGTTCTGTTGTTACGTGGTCCATAAACTAAGTCCGCAGGGGTTGATTAGCACCTGGGACCGGATTGAGTAGCCAGGTGCAATGGAAGAGGTTATCAGAGGGGCCGGATCGTGCGCAGAGGATGAAAGGACAAGTGGGTTTGGTGCGGGAAGTGGCTCTAGGGTATTGTCATGCTGACATGGTTTTACGACCCTGGTATGAGTGCTCGGGTTCAGTCAGAGTGCGGGGGGATGAGGGCGACCGGGGTGATGCGTAGGTGACCAGCAATGTGGAAAATGGCTGCAATGATTAAAACGGTTGCCGCTTACGCCCTCGTAGGGGTCTTCGTTACACAAGATGGCGCCGGCAATGTTCATATTTATCGTCTTATATTCAACAGTGCTGCAACTGCCCCTGGTGATTGGAGATATTATGTGAAAGCTGAGCACTACAGAAGCAGCCAGGGTGCTCATGCCCCCGAAGGGAAGGGCTTTCACCCTTATGGTAGTAAGTGCTAGTATCCTCTCACCTCTTGATTGGCTCTAGAATTGGGAATCCTGCCTCAGTTGTCCTTGGGATATAGGATGTGTAGCCGCAGTATAGGATGTGTCAGAGACTACATATGGGTGAAGGCGTCCTTGGTGTGGCGGTTTAAATATTCCTCCTGAATATTTTAAGTATCAATTATAAAAATGGAAAAAAATCAAAGTTCAGCTGTTTTGCTTAGATCAAATAAAACCAGTACTGACCAAAGGATAAAAGGGAAAGCCAAAAAACAACATACAAATGGCTCTATGATACCAATAACAAATACAGAATGGATTAGGGTCTAATATAGGTTCTTTAAATGATTTGGACAATAGATCTCTGTTATCAAACTCTATTAGAAATTTGTAAGAAAACATTTTCTTTCTGTGAAAGCGTAAAACTCAGAAAATATCTATGTTGAGGTAGATACGCAGACAGAAGCTGCTGGCTGGAGTACCCAGTTCATTAAAAAAAAGGGCCTGGCTCAGGTTGCGTTGAGTGACTTGGATACTTCTGTTAATCTAGCCTTTTTTGGGTTTGATGGAACCAAAACTGTCATCCTCCCCTTCTTTACAGTGAGTAATCTGTGAGGATACATTTGGGTCACCATGTAATATAGCGGGTGAAAGTTCGAGGACTAGAAGCCAGAAAATGTTTGCCATCGGGACAATGCATCTAGTGATCAATTTTCTAAATAAATATAGCATACCATCATTATCCTCGTTGAATCTGAACCCTACAACTCCATTACCTTTATTGTATGTTCTATTGCTTATGCAAGGACATCTGAAAGGAAATCTAAAAACATTGGTAGGTGGTAAATCAAAGTCAACTAACAAAGTCACACCTCTTACAAAACAAAACTGGTCAATCACAAAAAGTGAACATTTGTTTGCCATCATTAGTAAGAGCTATAAGTGAGGCCTCAGTAAAGGATAAGTCTTGTCGGATAAGAAATGTGGTTGAGGATAGGGACCCTTGACACCCTTCCGATGGGCAGCATTGTGAGGTGGCAACTCCCCCATTAACGCAGGAAGATGAATGGGGCAGTTTCTATAATTCGTCGCCCAATGTTAGTTAAACGGGGATTTCAGCACAGAGGGTTCCTAAAAATGTCCTCAAACTACAAGCTGTCATATTAGAGATACCAAAAGAAGTTAACTCGGTAGGCATATAGAAAACTAAAAGGAATACCAGCTCTCAGTATCTCCCCAAGGAATACAAGGAAAAAAGCAATTGAGTCAAAGCATAATCCTGAAATGAATAATAAGTTATACGCTCATGAAATGGTATATAATGCTACGGGACATAGGAATATAAAGCCCCCAATTAATAAGCAGGAAGGTAAGACACCTAAGTGCTATTTTGAAAATAATCAGAAATTAAAGGAAAATCAGCAGTAAGTTAAATTCTCTGAAATTCAGAATGCTAAATATTTTATCAAACAGGTCCCAGGTGGATGTAGCCAATGCAACCTAGTTTTTTATATGATCCGTAAAGGAAAAAAAAGGAAATACGCTTTGTCCTCTGAATAGGTCAAAGTTGCTATCGTTGTTTAAGCAAATCCCAAGTTTATTAGATAGCAGTACATGTTAGAGCTCTCCCTAGAGGGAGGACTAGGGCTGCGAGCTACCACACGAGCAGCATTGAGTCTCTGCTTTACCAGCGCTATTAACTGTGATTTTAGATCGTGTTTTGTGACTGATGCAATTTTATTCTGAGGGGGGCTTTTATTCCTAGAATTAAGTGGGAATTGTTTTGAGGTACTCTGACACCCCTACACACGCTACTCTCTTCGCTGACAGCCTCGCCCAGCCGTTTTTTACTCCCGGTTGAGGCGGCGGCGGGCGCCATCTTGGGTGTGGGCAGGGGCTGCGCTCTAGTCGCGCTGGCCTCCCGCCCTCCCAGACTACTTTAGCAGGGTTTCTTCAGCTGCTCGCTGCCTGTTAGAGCTCTCCCTAGAGGGAGGACTAGGGCTGCGAGCTACCACACGAGCAGCATTGAGTCTCTGCTTTACCAGCGCTATTAACTGTGATTTTAGATCGTGTTTTGTGACTGATGCAATTTTATTCTGAGGGGGGCTTTTATCCCTAGAATTAAGTGGGAATTGTTTTGAGGTACTCTGACACCCCTACACACGCTACTCTCTTCGCTGACAGCCTCGCCCGCCCGTTTTTTACTCCCGGTTGAGGCGGCGGCGGGCGCCATCTTGGGTGTGGGCAGGGGCTGCGCTCTAGTCGCGCTGGCGTCCCGCCCTCCCAGACTACTTTAGCAGGGTTTCTTCAGCTGCTCGCTGCCTGTTAGAGCTCTCCCTAGAGGGAGGACTAGGGCTGCGAGCTACCACACGAGCAGCATTGAGTCTCTGCTTTACCAGCGCTATTAACTGTGATTTTAGATCGTGTTTTGTGACTGATGCAATTTTATTCTGAGGGGGGCTTTTATTCCTAGAATTAAGTGGGAATTGTTTTGAGGTACTCTGACACCCCTACACACGCTACTCTCTTCGCTGACAGCCTCGCCCAGCCGTTTTTTACTCCCGGTTGAGGCGGCGGCGGGCGCCATCTTGGGTGTGGGCAGGGGCTGCGCTCTAGTCGCGCCGGCCTCCCGCCCTCCCAGACTACTTTAGCAGGGTTTCTTCAGCTGCTCGCTGCCTGTTAGAGCTCTCCCTAGAGGGAGGACTAGGGCTGCGAGCTACCACACGAGCAGCATTGAGTCTCTGCTTTACCAGCGCTATTAACTGTGATTTTAGATCGTGTTTTGTGACTGATGCAATTTTATTCTGAGGGGGGCTTTTATTCCTAGAATTAAGTGGGAATTGTTTTGAGGTACTCTGACACCCCTACACACGCTACTCTCTTCGCTGACAGCCTCGCCCAGCCGTTTTTTACTCCCGGTTGAGGCGGCGGCGGGCGCCATCTTGGGTGTGGGCAGGGGCTGCGCTCTAGTCACGCCGGCCTCCCACCCTCCTCACCACCTATAAAATGTGTGTAGGGTTCAGACGGCGCAGCGGGCTGGCGCAGCGGGCGCGCCGGACGCGCGCCGAAGCCGCGCCTAAGCCAAGCCCGTCTGCGCCCGTCCGCGGCCGACCGGGGCCAGGGGCCCAGACCCCTACATCTCGGGCATGCCGCGGGCAGTCCTACACAAGTAAGAGGCTGCGAGACCTTTGCCCCGCTTCACTCACGATCTGTCGCCACTTGATGGAGCCACTTGACCTGGGTCCATGTCCTCATTGTACATTCAGAGGGAGGTGTCTATCGCCTGCCGTCCCTGACCCTGAACCGATTATTGCTAAAGGGGGGCTCTTAAATTGTAGATCCTTCAGCAAACATTCCCTCCAGCTGTGGGATCTTTTACTAGATGAGGACCTGCATATATTATTTTTAACTGAAACCTGGTTAGGAGAACATTCTGATCCAGATATAGTGGATACTATTCCGCCAGGTTACACCCTCCATAGACTTGATAGAGAAAAGGGAAGGGGAGGTGGCATTGCCATCATTGTCAAACACCCGTTTGAGTGTGTTCTAAAACCAGTAAAAATTGATAACTGCGAAGCTGGTGAATTTAACATCAAACTGACCCAACACGAGGCAATCTCGGGCATCCTAATATACAGACCTCCTGGCTCTCTGGGCAACTTCCGAAGTAGTTTACTGGAAGGGGTTACTCAGACTGCGATCAAACACAATAAAGTGTTGGTGTTGGGTGATCTGAACTTACATCTAGAGGATCCCCTACAGAAGGAGGCAGAGGACGTTCGCCTAGTCCTACAAGAACTACAACTGGACTTGCTAAGTGTTGCAGCTACACATCAGAGGGGTCACTGTTTGGACCCTATCTTCGCCAGTTGGGACATGATAAAGGCACTTACACCCGGTCAGCTCCCTTGGACCGACCACTTCTTGGTCCCTTTCCAATGTTTTTACCAGCCAGTTAGGGCCATTGAGAATGGGATGGGAAATATTATGAGACGTAAATGGAGACAATATTCTCAAGAAAACTTCATATGCGCCATACAGAAAGCGCAACCACCGCTTGCTATGGACAGTGATCAGGCGAATAATGAATTTAATCAGCTTGTGACTGCCACCCTGGATGAGCTAGCTCCCATGAGTAAGGGTAAAGCAAGAGAAGGCAGACAACGAACTGCCCCATGGTTCACTCCAGAACTCCAGCAAATCAAGTCAAATTGTAAAAAACTTGAAAGGAGCTGGAGAAGGAACCCGAGCGAACAAGGTAAAAACAGTTATAGCTTAGCACACAGAAGCTACCAGTATGCGGTGCGTAGAGCTAAAGCTAAATATTTCCAGACACGCATTGAGGCTGCCGAGAGCTCCTCACGCGAACTGTTTAAAATATACAAAGAAATATCATTAGTCTCCAGCTCTAACACCCCCCTAAGGGCCACCGTGGAGGGATGCAATAGAGTCGCTAACTTTTTTTCCAACAAAGTTAAAGCTATTTATGCCTCCTTCACCCAACAACCAGATAAGGGCATAGATTTTATAGCAGGCGGCTCGCCTGTGGTCCCTGACTCCTCGTTGCAAACTTTCGAGGTACCCGCCGCTGACAGGCTAATAAAGATCTGTCGCAGTGTGAAGTCCGGTTCCCCTAACGACCCGGCACCGGCCTGGGTCATCTCAGAGGGCCTGGTAGCCCTGGAACCATACATCAGACACGTCTTACAGACCTCCTTTTCCACGCAACGAGTCCCTGAGGAGTGGAAGAAGGCCATAGTACTGCCAATAAGGAAAGAAACGAATGTAAGCATGAAGGTGTTGGAAAACCTCAGACCTATTTCCTTATTGCCGTATGTGGCGAAAGTGGCTGAGAAAGTGGTCAATGCTCAGCTTACTGAGCACCTGGAGAGAGGGAACTTACTTCATCCCTCACAATCAGGATTTAGGGCGGGCTACTCTACGGAGACAGCTCTCCTACGGGCCACTGAGACTTTAAGAGCAGGGGCGGATGCAGGACATACAATGGCCCTGATCATGCTCGACCTCAGCGCGGCTTTTGACACCGTAGCGCATTCCATCCTGCTACGGTGTCTGAGCGAAGCTGGGGTCGTTGGTCCTGCGCTGTACTGGTTACAGTCGTTTCTCACTGAAAGATGTTTCCAGGTACAGCAAGGGACATGTCGTTCGGTCGAGATGCCACTAGATCAGGGAGTGCCTCAGGGCTCAGCTTTGAGCCCTACTCTTTTTAATCTTTACATGGCCTCCCTGGCGAAGGTTGTACAATCATTTGGGGTGGAATTGGTGTCTTACGCCGACGACACCCAGCTGCTGATCTCCCTATCGCAGAACGGCGCCAACACCCCCACCAACTTTAAGTCCTGTATGCAGGCACTAGCTGAGTGGATGGACTCCCACTGCCTAAAACTCAATGGCTCTAAGACAGAGGTTTTGGTGGTGGGGGGAAAAAGCAAAAACTGGTCAGCCGAGTGGTGGCCTCCATGCCTTGGCCCTACCCCCATACCTTGTGAGGAGGCTAAGAATCTAGGAGTCTGGATGAACCCCTCTCTCTCCTATGATGGCCACATAAGGCGTCTTGTGGGCAAATGCTTTGGAGTACTAAAGACCCTAAACAAAACTTTAGACCTCCTACCCATAGCGGCCAGAAGGACACTGACGCAGGCATTGGTGACCTCTCGGATGGACTATGGAAACATCTTGTTCCTAGGGGCCACCGAGGGCTGCCTGGGCCGCCTGCAAGTTATCCAGAATTCCGCCACTAGATTGGTGCTAAGAAGACCTAGGAGGGCTAATTCTCAAAAGGCGCTGGATGCGCTTCACTGGCTGCCTGTGAAGAAACGTGTGCTGTTTAAGTGCCTCCTCTTCTGTCACCGAATTGTCTGGGGCAGGTCGCCCGCCTACCTTAGGGATTTAGTCAGCCGCTACGAACCAACAAGGACCCTCCGGTCGGAGGGTGCCGGGCTGCTGACAGTCCCCAGGATAAGGAAGGCTAGAATGGGTGGACGATCTTTTGCGTTCCAAGCAGCTCAACAATGGAACAAACTTCCTCCTGCTCTGAGACTGGAGAGCAGTGAAGCGCTGTTAAGGGCCAAGCTTAAAACACAACTATACACTGCGGCGTTTGATACCGTATCACACCCCGTATTACTGGACCGCCTTAATGAAAAGGGAATAACCGGTCCTGCTCATGAGTGGCTGGTCTCCTTCCTTAACAACAGGAGATTTCAAGTGCACTGCCCACCATATAAATCCAGTGTAAGATGTCTCAGGCAAGGGGTTCCTCAGGGCTCGATCCTGAGCCCCACTCTATTTAATCTGTACATGGAACCCCTTGCCAAGCTGGTGGAGTCATATGGTGGTGCAATAGTCTCTTATGCAGACGACACACAACTGGTGATCAATCTATCCCGTGATCCAGTTGTGGATGCTGAGAATTTCTCGGCCTGCTTGGTAGCACTTGACGGCTGGATGAAACTGAACTGTCTTCGCCTTAATGGCAATAAGACGGAAGTTCTTATCGTAGGCCCCTGCCCTTCCATTTGGACCTCCGCCTGGTGGCCTACGGAATTGGGTTCTGTCCCAGCCCCAGTAGACACAGCCAAAAACCTTGGCTTCCTTCTCGACTCTAAGCTAGCATACACCAACCACGTTGGGAAGGTTGCCGGAAAATGCTATGGACTCCTGAAGGTCCTGAGGAAAGTCCTTGACCTTTTGCCCCCCAGCTCCAGAAAAACTATGGTTCATGCCTTGGTCACCTCCCACTTAGACTATGGGAATTCCCTTCTATGCGGACTTAGTAAAAAAGGCCTAGCACAGTTACAACGCGTCCAGAACGCAGCTGCTAGGCTGGTCCTCAACCTCCCTAGGAGAGCCTCTGGGAAACATGCATTACGCTCCCTCCACTGGCTCCCAATGAAGGAACGAATCAAATTTAAAACTATGTGTATAACCCACCGTATAGCTCACAAAAAAGCACCTCTATATCTCCAGGACCTGCTTCCTGTCTATCGCCCCTCACGTTCCTTGAGGTCGATGGGCAGTATGCTTTTAGTGGCGCCTCGGATACATAGAGCGAGGATGGGAGGTCGTTCCTTTAGACACCATGCCAGTAATGATTGGAATAACTTACCCATCGATTTGAGGATGGAGCTGTCTGAAACCAGGTTCAGACAGAGGCTGAAAACCTACCTTTTCCCCAAGCTTACTTCAGTATAGGAGGCCAGATACTTCTTCTGTGTTCCAGCGGATGAGATGCAGATAGGGCGGTCAGCGCGGGGACGCACTGTTCTCTGTGCAACCATGCGCTTAATAAATGACATTAACTAACTAACTAACTAACACTGTGTAGGTCATAGGCTCTCATGGTGATCGCTGGTAGCTTTAGCGCGGGGACACGCCGAGATGGCGTTACTGAGCGCTCTATAAGCTCTCTATTATTATTATTTATTATTATCAGATTTGAAAGCTGTGGGATTTAAGGTTACAGAGGAAGGAAGAGAAGTTACAACAGTGGACTGTTCATTATGGGGCAGGTGCTCCGCTGAGGCGTAGGAGGGTCGCCACACAGGAAAAATAAAATGATAACAGTATGTCATTGTGATATTATTTTTCGGTACTCCTGAGGAAAATCGAATTTTACATGGTCCAGTATGTCCCCTATCGTGTACCCCAACGTCCTGTGTATGTGCATGACATCCATGCATTTTCCCTCCATGGCCGAAAATGAAGACGCATTTGCATTTGCGTCCAACGTTAACATGTCATCTACCAGATCCTCTTGAAAGCAACATTAATTTGGTTTCTAGACCCATGTTGCCAACGTCTTTACATGATACACGTTTAAGGATGCACACGTTTTTCTGGCTCAGCCGAGCCAGGCCCTGAATTGAGGCTCCGTGTCTCTTCTGTCTCTGAAAAGCTGCAGTTTAGGTATGCACCCCTGACCTCTACCTTACTTCCTGTTCAAGCAAAGCGGTGCCCGGCTCAGCCTGGCCTGCCTGCCAAGACGGTATTTTGCCTACAGTTATCTGTTCAGCCTCCGCGAAAACACATTCCAGTCTAGTGAAATAGGTAAACATATTCCCGGCTACAGAGCAAAGGGCCCGGCCATCCCGTCTCCTTGCAAGTAATTTACTGCTCCCGTTGCCATAGTAGGCCCATGGCCCCGCGCATTGCACGTAGACATGTATGCACCCACTAGCATTCAGTGATGAATGGCCTCTGCCCGAGAGACCTTTTACTTCAGATAATACATCCTCCAAACACAAGATATCAGATATGCTATAGGTGCAGGTCGTTCTGACATCCCAGACTTCAGTCTCCTCTACTAGTGCTAAAGTCAAGCCCCAGCTCTCCCCAGTTACACGTCAATACCACGTCATGCCAGTTGCGCGCGCATCCGTGTTAAAGTTCCTGCTGACCCTGCAGATTTTCCCTTATGCATCCACCCACCTATGACACTTCTGTGACGTCTCCAGCACACACCTCCGTGTACGCCCTGTACACGCCTTCTTTTACGCCCATATGTTCTTATCTCTCTTCTTTCCACTTGTTACGCCTACTGTATTCAATGCAACTGTACAGTTTTACTATATATATTGTGTGATGTTAATAAAATGTTGAATATCCCTTCCTGAACCTTAGTGGTGATGGAACCCGATGTCCAGTACCTCGAGGCACTTAATTAAAGCCCGTATGACTCAGATACCACGGACTCTGCCTCTCATTTATTGAGCTATCCTTATTGTCATTTAATGTATAGAAAAATAGTCCCGGTAATTTTATTTACCACATAATATGGCGCCCGAATAGGGACCCCTCCCCTTCCCCACGCGCCGGCGATGTAACGCAGGCCCCTGACCCCTTCTATAGCCGTGACGGACCCCTTCCTGTGCACACCTGCGGGTTTTCCTGCTAACTCCCTCAGGCCCACGGAGGAGACGGAGACTGCGGTCCAGCATCCAGACGAGGCGGTGAGGAATGCGGAGAGTCCCGACCAGAGCCCAAGCCGAGAGAGCAAGGTCCGAGGTATCCAGAGGCCCACCTGTTCCGAAGCGCATGCGTAGTGCGTAGTAGCAGCCAGACGTCGTAGCAGTCCAGTCCAGTCCAGTCCAGTGTCGAGTTTCCGAGGCCTTCAGTTTTTGCTTCCCGGTGAGTACCGTTGTTGGGAACGCATCTAGACGGGTTCATTAATTTGTGCCCGGTCAAGACGGGTCTGGGTACACAGACCCGGTCAAGACGTGTTCACTTAGGTGGATACGGTATGACGCGTCTCTTTATGGGACCGGTATGTCTGTACTGTTTCAGCAGTGCATCCAGTAATTCAGAATTCTAGTATTGTTTCTCGAGATTTTCAGTATTGTGTTTTTTCTATGTACTAGGTAGTATCTGTTCGAAATGTTTTAATGTGTTTAATGTCGTGGTATGAATGATTGTTTACAATTCATTACTGTGTTTATTGTGTTCACGTTCAAGTAAGTTCAAATATGCAGCTGTTTTCGAAATTACGTCAGATAGGAACCAGGAAAGGGATACTCGAAGAGGCAGTTCCCGTCCCGCCTAGGGACACTCCCGGACATTATATGTACCATAAGCATGGCTTAGATGCCATACTGTATTTAGACTTATGGGTGGATTATACCAAGGATCTGGAAGAAAAGTATAGATGGCCTGTTTCAGGGACATGGGATGCCGATTGCATCATGAGAGTAGAAGAAGCATTGTGGAAAAAGAAAGCCAGACAATCCCAGAAAGATGCCATAGAATTATGGCGTAAAGAAGCGCATAAAAGAACAGAAAAAGAAATCAGGAAAGCAGAACTAAGTAGGGAAGCATCAGAAAAAGCCCAAGAAAAAGAATTACTAGAAGAAGGTGAACGAGTTAGAGCAGAACAATTAGACCGACAAAGAAATGCCCTTATGAAAGGCATGTATCCCCTTCTCGCCGAGGGCCTGCCTAAGGCGACCCCGGAAGTACCCAGTAACTTGCCGCCACCATTGGTTCCGACTAAGCTACGTCATAAACAGACAGCAGCGGAAATTTTTCTTTCTTCCTACTTAGACGACACTGTCCCAGACTATGTAAATACGAATCCTCCTCCAATTGTTCGACCTCACCACCCTGTTAATAATGCGATTCCTGCCACTGTCTCTCCTGCCACTGGTCCTGGCAATCCTTTTCATACACCTGTAACCCAGGACCAGCCTACATTACCTACACCTACTTTACCAGTTACACTACCACCAGCGACAGCACAGCCAGTAGTAGTTGATGATCACCTTTCAGGAGGAGCAGTAGGAGGTATCCCTATCACCCCGCCTCAAGTAAAACGAACAACACTAAGAGAAGCAGCATTACAACGTACGCCGAAAGTAACTACATACGCAGCCCTTAAACAGTACCTCACTGATTGCAGATATGATCCAGTACCAGGCGAAGACCAGATGATATTATATTCCATACGTCTACGACATGTTACAAACTATTTGACTATTTTTGCAGACATGAGGGAACATTTAGACAACATATATCACTTTATCAGAACGGGGGAGAGACCAGAAAGTATTCACGAAGCCATGGCACACAGGAAGGTGGAGACTCAAAATATGATCTTACAGTTTTTGATAAATTGTTTGATAAGGGAACAAGACCAGCCAGGTAAAAGCAAAGACGAGATGAAAGTCCTGACAAAATGGAGTGACAACATAGCCGATGGAAAACATAGTAAACAAGGTTGTATAGAATCCATGTATAGAAAGATTCGTAAAGAAATTCTAGGCATACACGAAAGGGAAAGAGCAACGAGAGAAGCAGAGAAAGAGGATGATGAAGTCTCAGACGACGATGATATAGAAACTGAGAACCCAGACAAAATAGCGTACGTAGGTAGGGCGAGACCCTTTGACAAACCTATACGCCTAGAATGTAGGAAAAGTTTTCTTCCTCCCATACCAGAACAATGTTCTCTTGAGCATCTGTTCCAAGCCACGGATAAAGTACTGAAACAACGAATAGGTTATAGTGAGCTCAGTACCATGCATGAACAGGAACTAGCCCGGTCAGCAGTCCAATGGGCTGGCAATTGTAGCTTATATAAAGATGGCGTAGTGGCCCAAACATTTTTTAATCTTTCCCCAGACGAACAGCGACTAGTCGGTATGTACATGATCCAACATCTCATTACACTGTACGAAAGTCAGCATTCTGATCCAGGTCCCCTATATAATGTATTGGAAGAATTACTCCTAAATAGATGGAGAGGCCTAGGTACCGATTTGATTAATGTCATTCTAGAACAACGACACAAATACAGGACGTTCCTGACTCCACATTTCGTTCCTGTTCCACCCCCAGTAAGGAAAACATTTTACATAGACAGACAGAATCCCTTACGAGAAGTTCATCCCGTTCGGACAACGGGTGGTGATCTCGAACGAGTGTTTGTTTACACCCCCATAACGAAAATAGAACTATTGGAAATGAAAAAGTTAGTGCCCTGTCACGATAAAGATCCAGCAAGGTTTCACCGTGAATTAAAAGACATGCTCCGCATGGGAGAGTATACGTATCCCGATATCATTAAAATGTTAAAGGTCCTGTTGCCTGCAGGTATTTACGAAAAACTCAAAGAAAAAGATTGGGAGGTGGGAGAGAAAAAGATCGATTGGGCAGCATTAGAAAACGAAGATAATATACGGGTCCCTGGTACTGGTCTCGGGGAAAAAGCCAAAGCATTGCCTGAGTTATTAGTACAGGTTTTACCAAGATTACTAGCTACTAAAAAAGAAGACTGGGATGCGATCTCAGCTTGTAAACAGAAACAAGACGAAGACACTAGTGATTTTTATTCCAGATTCGAGAAATGTTTCATTATTAATAGCGGTCTGAAAACAAGTAGTGAATCATATCCACATCTTTTTGTGACCAAATTAGTAGAGAATTCCCTACCACAAGTTAAAAATCGAGTACTGAAGGTTGAGAGTACCTGGCAAGCTAACACCCCTTCCCAAATGTTACAAATGTTACAGTATCACCAGAACCGCATTAGAGAGGAGCAAGAACACGAAAAGAGACGCATGAAAGACACGAAAATGAAAGTACAAGTTGCGCAGTCTGTCCCAGCTGATAGCCAGAAGAGGGGCACTACACAGACCAGTCATTCTGCAGCTCCTGTAAAGGGGACATGCAATTATTGTAAACAGCCAGGTCATTATGTAAACGAATGTGCCGTTCTGAAACACAATATAGCTACAGGCAAAACGAAGGAAAGACCGCGTCCTCCTAGACAGGAACATGTTCCGCAGAACACGCAACCTCCTCGGAATACCCAACAGACAGTAGCCGTACCCCAGCCCATAGCTGCCACACAACAAGTTACACAGCAAATGTATCAGTACGCACAGTCAGATTATCCAGATTATCAACAGTATTCATGAAACAGCCTAGAGAGGGAGGTTGGCTTGCCCCTTATCGAGGTTCCTGTAGATCAAGAGGGTCCCTATGTACATAGTCAGGTATTAGGGAAAGACAGAAAATTTTTGATTGACACGGGGGCAAGCAGAACTACCATCAGTCATGACGAGGTTCCAGGGGCACCCCTCTCAGGCTCAAGAAATGTTTCCCTGGGTTTTTCAGGAAAGCCTATTGTTAATGAAGTGTCAAAACCAGTTTCCCTAGAAGTTGATCCATTGTCCCGCACTACAGACTTGTTACTTACGAAATCATGTCCAGAAAACTTGCTTGGTATTAAGACATTGAAAGAACTAGGAGCAGTTATTTGTTGTTCTCCGGAAGGAGTGAGATTGTTTTTACGTGATTTTAAAGGACATTATGTGTTAAGAAATTTTGATCCGAGATTACAGAATGTACCACAGCATTTATGGGCGCAAGGTCCAACTGATGTAGGTTGCATACACATTACACCATATCGTGTCACTCTGAAACAAGGAATTGTACTACCTCGAATCCGACAATACAAGTTACCACCTGAGGCTGTAGCAGCCTTACTGAAAATTATTGACGAGCTTATTGCTCAAGGAGTGGTTGTAGAAACTGACTCAAATGTATGTAATTCTCCTATCATTCCGATTCTTAAACGAACTGACCCAAATGCACCTCCGGTCTACAGACTGGTGATCGACCTTCGAGAACTAAACAAATGCATCATACCCCAGTACCCAGTGGTCCCAGATATTTCCTCTCTATTGACTGCCATTGATTCCGAAGCGGTGTTCTTTACTGTCATAGACCTCAAGAACGCCTTCTTTAGTGTCCCCATTCATCCGGAAAGTCAGTACCTTTTCAGATTCTGTTTAAATGGCCGAAGTTTCAAATTTGTACGTGCACCTCAAGGGTTCACAGAGAGCCCTAGTATTTACAGCCAAGCACTGAAAAGACAACTAGACAGTATTCACATGCCAACTGACACTGCCCTGCTCCAGTACGTCGATGATCTATTGATCACAGCCCGTACAGAACGTGATTGCGAACGTGCATCACTGACAGTCTTGTATTTTCTGGCAGAAAAGGGGCATAAGGTATCCCCTTCGAAGCTACAATTCTGTGCCCAGCAAGTGGTTTACCTTGGACACTTGCTGTCCAAGAGGGGTAGACAGCTGACACCTGACCGTATCCAGTTAATTGCACATCTGCTACAGCCCAAGACACAAAAGGAAGTACGGGCCTTCATTGGCCTCACTTCTTACTGTAGGCAATGGATTCCCCAGTACGCATATCTAGCCAAACCACTCATACAGTTGACAACACAGGAGGCAGCGACTTCGACTGTCCTCCCTTGGACTCAGGAACATACACTTGCTTTTGACGAATTGAAGAAAGCTCTATGTCAAGCACCTGTTTTAGCGACACCATGTTACAGCAAACCTTTTACACTTTTTGTCACTGAACGCGATGGTACAGCATTATCTGTTCTCACACAAGATCAAGCAGGATCACACAAGCCTTGTGCTTATTTTTCTAGTACCTTGGATCCAGTGGCCCGGGCCTTGCCTGCGTGCCTCAAATCAGTTGCAGCCACAGCTTTAGCTATCAGACAAAGCGATTCCATAGTGTTAGGACACCCCCTGACAGTACAGGTTCCACACTCTGTGGAAGTCCTCTTAAACCGGACACAGACGCAGCACTTGACCATAGCACGATTGACAGGCCATGAACTGACACTGTTTCAGCCACACATAGAGATCAGACGTTGCAATATATTAAACCCTGCTACACTGTTACCCTCGATTTCAGCAGATCCTACACCACATGACTGTGTGGAAGTCATTAACACCATGACGAAGCCAAGACAAGACTTGACAGACATTGCATTAACCGACCCAGACTTGACACTTTATGTGGATGGTTCATGTATGAGAACTAGTACAGGAGAGTTAGTGGCCGCGTATGCAGTGACCACTGAAACTGAAGTCATAGAAACTCATCGTATTGACACCCTGTCGGCCCAAGCAGCAGAGCTCATCGCTCTGACCCAAGCCTGTATACGAGCCAAGAACCTGAAAGTAAACATATATACAGATTCACGTTATGCATTTGGAGTCGTTCGCGACTTCGGAGTCCTCTGGCAAGAAAGAGGTTTTATGACCTCCCACGGTGCCAAGATTCAGCATGGTCCCCTCATTCAAGCTCTGTTAGAAGCAATACACTTGCCGACAGCCATAGCCATCATGAAGTGCAAAGCACATACGAAAGTTACTGACACCATTACCCAGGGTAACGACCTGGCAGATCGAACAGCCAAGCTTACAGCTCAGACTCCAGACATTCCAGCTGACACAACAAAGACAGAAGTACCATCACTGACGACTTGCATGACAGTCAGGGATCCCACACAAGATGTACTAGACATACAGACACATGCTACTCCAGACGAAATCAAGAAATGGACTGAACAAGGAGGGGTCCAGACAGATCAGGGATGGATGACGAAGGGAAAAGCCACATGGTTTCTCCCCGACTCTATGGTTCAAGTTATCATTAATACAGCACATAGTCCAGCACACTTAGGAGAGAAAGCCATGTTAGACAGTTTACAGAATCTTTGGTTCAACAAGCATTTACGAGCAGCAGCAAAACAGAAAGTGCGTACCTGCATGATCTGTTGTCAGTTCAATCCAGGCA
The DNA here is from genome assembly GCF_964263255.1 of Lissotriton vulgaris. Taxonomy (NCBI): domain Eukaryota; kingdom Metazoa; phylum Chordata; class Amphibia; order Caudata; family Salamandridae; genus Lissotriton; species Lissotriton vulgaris. The sequence continues at coordinate 1,667,223,101 of NC_141695.1, forward strand.
AAGGTATTCCCGTGGAACAAGGTGGATTTCATCCTCCTGACCACCCTTTTGAAGTCCTCCAGATGGATTATATCCAGATGGATCGCTGTCGAGGATTTAAGTATGTCCTCGTAGTTGTATGTGCCCTTTCCAGATGGACAGAAGCATATCCAGTCCCAGACTACACTGCCGTAACCACTGCCAAGCAGTTGGTTCGCGAATTTTTCCCGCGATACGGTTTGCCCCGTGTCGTGTACTCAGATAATGGACAGCCATTCTCGTCCGAACTCATGAAACAGGTATCACTCCTGTTAGGGTACCAGTGGAAATTTCACTGCGTACGACACCCCGAGGCAGCTGGCCTCGTCGAGCGACACAATCAGACTCTGAAAACACGATTAGCGAAGGTCTGTGCAGAAAAAGGTGTAGATTGGATGGTAGCCCTGCCAGTTGCCCTCTTTTACATGCGTATGGTAGCCCATTCCAGAACCGGATTGTCTCCATATGAAATCGTTTTCGGTCGTCCCCCAAACATGTGGGGTACGCCTATGCCCCGAAAAATAACCGATGTCGATAGTAATATGCTGACAGATTACCTGGTTTCCTTGATGTCTGCACTACTCTCTTGTCGTTCACAGGTCGCGGCTGCCTTCCCGGACAACACCCAGGTGAAACCGCATGAAATCGTTCCTGGGGACCTGGTCCTGGTCCGAAATTTCGATCGCTCAAGCCCTCTGGAGCCCCGCTGGAAGGAGCCGAAACTAGTTCTGATGACCACAAGGACCGCAGTGAAGCTGGAATGACGTAAAGGCTGGCTACACTCCAGCCACATCAAAAAATTCCATGGACTGTGTCCAAAGACTTTTCCCAAGGACTGCCCCGATCCAGTTACTGACTCTAAACTCCCCCTGTTAGAGAAAACTCCGCAGCAGGAGTATAAATATAAACTGAGGTCTAGTAAGTCAGGCAGCGTTTAATTGTTTAAGTCCCCCTCGGGTGAAGCGGTTAGACAGGTTCCTGACATGTATAAGATAGACCCACATAGTGAGAGAGATAGACAGGAAATCAAGAAAAAGAAATACTGTAAAAATCTCCGAAGCCGATGTATCGTTACATTACTTTTTATGTTTTTTCTGAGTCTTACGATCATATGTATAAGCTGGACGTTACATGTATTCTTTCCTCCGCTTGGTTCACATGTACATTCTTCCTCTAATGACACTGTAGAGCACACATTTAGTGACCTGCCCCCTCACGAATTATCCTATCGACTTGCACTGCGCAACAACACTTTTATCCGTATGTTACACCATTCTCACCAGACCAGCAATGTCACAAATTGTTGGGTATGTGGCCGACTCCCACCTTACTAGAAAATGAAGGGAGCTCTGCCCCTCTTTCCTTATCCGTTTTCACACAATGGTTCGTGTGGAGCATGGTTTGCATTAATGTCCTCATTAGGCAGTAAGTCCACAGTTTCCCAGAGCAATTGGATATGGGGAGATCTGAATACAGTTATGAATAATGCCTGTTTCCCAGACAAGGACGGTCTTCCCCAAAGGACAGGGACCGATCTAGAGAATGAAGTGTATGATTTAGGTAATTTTTCCCTTAACCTCATGATTCTGAACGTTCAGTCCGAGACTAATTCAGACTTGCCTTTTATAACAGTTTTACCAGTGAAAGGTAATTTATGTGTTAGAAAGAATGGTTCAGTACACCTAGGACACAGTGATTGTAATACTGTGGTCGAATTCAGTGATAAAGGAAAGTCTACTTTCAAAGCTTCCCGTCATTCCTATTTTATTTGTGGTCAGACAGCTTATGTACGTTTGCCCTTAGATTGGGATGGAACACGTTATATTGCATTCCTACTGTCACCAGTTTTCCTAGCCCCTTCCGATTATCACCGAAATACCCATCTAGTGCATGTCAGACATAGGAGGGAGATTGAGTCCCCAATTGTCGATCAGACTGAAACTACATTGGAACAGTACACGGATTTCAATAAAGGTTTCTTTTTCTTCATAGGTCCCATCCAGAATAGTAAATTAATACGCAGGTTAACCAGAACCCTTGAAGCAGTAGTGAATGAGACTTCTTCCGCCCTAGGTAACTTAACAGAAGAGCAGTCTGCTATGAGACTTGTTGTACTTCAGAACCGCCTTGTCCTTGACGTCATCCTGGCCGATAGGGGTGGAGCTTGTAGAGTGATCAGATCCAGTTGTTGTGTTTTCATTCCTAATAACGCACCGTCAGTGTACAAAGCAATAACAAGGCTTCATAATATAGCTCATCAGATACACCAGAATCCAGGCACCTGGACTTGGTCCGGTTGGCTCTGGAGTGTGATATCAGCCTGGGTATGGAAAGTACTGTCATTCCTAGGAATAATACTGCTCATAGTATTCAGTTGTTGTCTCTGTCTACAATGTGGCCCAGCGATTTGCGGACTGTGCGCCACAGCTTGTATTCCCCGCCCACGTCCACGTTCTCGTGCTCAAATGAAAAAAGACGAGCAAATGATGTTATATGAACAGATAGATAGTCTCATGAAAATAGATATATCCTGAAGGGAACGTAGGGGACAGGGAGGGAATGAGGAAAATCGAATTTTACATGGTCCAGTATGTCCCCTATCGTGTACCCCAACGTCCTGTGTATGTGCATGACATCCATGCATTTTCCCTCCATGGCCGAAAATGAAGACGCATTTGCATTTGCGTCCAACGTTAACATGTCATATACCAGATCCTCTATGAAAGCAACATTAATTTGGTTTCTAGACCCATGTTGCCAACGTCTTTACATGATACACGTTTAAAGATGCACACGTTTTTCTGGCTCAGCCGAGCCAGGCCCTGAATTGAGGCTCCGTGTCTCTTCTGTCTCTGAAAAGCTGCAGTTTAGGTATGCACCCCTGACCTCTACCTTACTTCCTGTTCAAGCAAAGCGGTGCCCGGCTCAGCCTGGCCTGCCTGCCAAGACGGTATTTTGCCTACAGTTATCTGTTCAGCCTCCGCGAAAACACATTCCAGTCTAGTGAAATAGGTAAACATATTCCCGGCTACAGAGCAAAGGGCCCGGCCTTCCCGTCTCCTTGCAAGTAATTTACTGCTCCCGTTGCCATAGTAGGCCCATGGCCCCGCGCATTGCACGTAGACATGTATGCACCCACTAGCATTCAGTGATGAATGGCCTCTGCCCGAGAGACCTTTTACTTCAGATAATACATCCTCCAAACACAAGATATCAGATATGCTATAGGTGCAGGTCGTTCTGACATCCCAGACTTCAGTCTCCTCTACTAGTGCTAAAGTCAAGCCCCAGCTCTCCCCAGTTACACGTCAATACCACGTCATGCCAGTTGCGCGCGCATCCTTGTTAAAGTTCCTGCTGACCCTGCAGATTTTCCCTATGCATCCACCCACCTATGACACTTCTGTGACGTCTCCAGCACACACCTCCGTGTACGCCCTGTACACGCCTTCTTTTACGCCCATATGTTCTTATCTCTCTTCTTTCCACTTGTTACGCCTACTGTATTCAATGCAACTGTACAGTTTTACTATATATATTGTGTGATGTTAATAAAATGTTGAATATCCCTTCCTGAACCTTAGTGGTGATGGAACCCGATGTCCAGTACCTCGAGGCACTTAATTAAAGCCCGTATGACTCAGATACCACGGACTCTGCCTCTCATTTATTGAGCTATCCTTATTGTCATTTAATGTATAGAAAAATAGTCCCGGTAATTTTATTCACCACACTCCTCTGTAGGGGGAGGGCGGGCGTGACTGCCCACAGAGCAGGGGGAGGAGTGGGAGGCACTCGCTAAGTGCGCATGACGGTTTGGCCGCCCGTCTTGGGCCGGCCAAAGGTCATGCGCACTTGCCATGTTTTTTACCGGGCTGTGTTGCACATCCTGGGTGGGGAATATGCCCAGGCTCCCAGTCCCCATCTGAACACTGAACCACAGCCCTCAGACCAATCACAATGCTGCTCCCAGCAGCATTGTGATTGGCAGACGAGTCTGGAGACCGGAGTGCTTCCTGTTCCTGCTTCCTAAGTCAATGGAAGAAGAAGAGGACGGAGAAGAAGCAGCGGGCAGCAGGTAAGTTGCACATTTTTTTTCCTAATTTTTTTCTTTATTTTATGACTCCCCCTCCCCCACCTTACCACTACTGGCCCGTAGCAGCCGCCACTGTGTTCATCTTATTTGATTGGAAAACTACTAGGCAAAGCGAAAGAGGATTTGAATAAGATGGGCATCGCAATAGACTTTGGGTCCTGATGTATGTTTTAAAAAATCATGGGGTTGGAGCTCTTTCACACCACAGTTGCTTAGTAAGAAATAAGGTGCACTGATAGCATTGTGCAGGAATATATGCTATACATTTTAGAGGTATGTCAGGATAACTCAGGGTCACAATCTAGAATTAAAAATGGAAATGTATGCATCGTTTTTGTAAACAATAGAATCCCATTTGAGGTCCAACAAAGAAGGTTATAGTTAACCACCTCGTTATCATTGCCTGTGCGGCCTTATTGATGATGAATGTGGTCTGAACCATAAAACTGCTTTCTAGGTTTCTCAATTCCCTCCCAATCTAAGATTCTGCAGCTGGAATATACATGGTTTACAGAACTGCATAACAACGGGGATTTTCAAGCATGGTTGCAAAGGAACCCGAACATTGATGGTTTTGCATCTATGGGAAACCAGGTCATGCCCAAGGAAAAGGGAGATTATGTGGGGTCTCCTTGAATTAATTTTCACAAGAATCATAAGTAGAGTGCTGAAATTGACTGGGAAAGTGAGTGGGTATAAATAACAACTGCTGAAGTGAAGGATGCCCCAGGGAATAAAGTACAGTTAATAGTGGTAAATCTACATTTACATAAAGAGCTAAAACAAAGGTTGCAGACTTTTCTGGAAAATCTTGAACTTCATCTACAAGAGCTAAGGGAAGAAAAACAGATGGAATATTGATTGTTGTGGATGAATTTAACGTAAGAATAGACGAAATGAAGATTGATGAAGTATTATCTGACATTGTTGATCTGCACAATATCCAAAATGCTGTATTCCCGATAGTACTATGATCTAATGATTCAAATTCTATGGGTTATTGGCTCAGTAGAAATGCCCTAGTAAGTTTAAATGCCCATTTGAATCAGAAAAGCCGCCAGGAATGATGTTCTAGTTGGGATCTTATCAAGGTCCAACAAACTTTGTGTTTGTACCCTACAAGCTTTTAAATCTTTTTAATGATTTTGATATAGAGAATTATGAAGGAAGTGGTCACTGGGCACTACAGGGGACTTTCTATTTAGAGGAAGCAGTTACAGAGAAGTAAAGTAATTGTGTTTGACATAGATTTCCCAAGAAGATTAAAAGCCCATCTGGAAGATGGATAGCTTGAAAGCTTTAAATGAATTACAATTGGGTTTTCAGACATAAAACAACTCTTTTATTTTTAAGGCTAAATCTGTATGGTTCTCTTCCCTCGTTGATAACGTGGTAGCGTGCATCTGATTCAGGCTAGCACAATTAGCAAAAATGGGATTAGCTCATCAGAATACCGCCATAGTGGTGGTTAGACAATAATTGTAGAAAGCTTAAAAGAATGTTGCATAAACATCATTTAGCTCTTAGAAGAGGCATAAGGGCCTTACATTCTGCTGAGATAAGTGAATTGAAAAAAACAGTATAAGAATCTTATTAAAATAAGAAAGAGTCCTTTTATAACCAGAGATGGAATAAGATGTTGGAAGGTATACAGATAGGGGACCCGAAGAAATTCTGGGGTTTGGTAAACAATATATGTGATACACATGCTAGGTCTACGTCCAACATGATAATAGAAGATGCTTGCGCCTCATATTTACAAAATCTTTATGGCTGCCTCCCCCTATTGGTATTCCAAAACTAAATCGAGTAAAGGATCTTTCCCTAAAAACAATTAAATATATAATTTTACTGCTCAATTATAGCAGGAGCAAGCATGTAACAACACCCACAGTCAAAAAGTCAACTGTGAGAGAAACCACCTTGGGTTGATCAGAGAGCCCTCACTCACCAACCTAGTTGGTGACATGCTTCATCATCGGGCCCCACCAGGAGTGGCCGAAGGCCACCTTAGTGTGCTGCAACGCCAGATTACTGCGGAACTGTTTTTTTTGTGAGATGTGAGCAGTGAAGTAAGTGATTTAAAAATGCCCAAATTGTGTCAAAAAAGGATTTATTCGTTTTGCCAATTGGACATGTATAAAAACAAGGTGTAGGATAAAGGACCACAATTAAAAGGTCCAGATTTATCCCTCGTGAGAGGTCAACATGTTTCTGCCTATGGGAAAGTAGTTAAACAGGCATTCGTCAGGACCAAAGAAGAGTATAGTGTTGAACCCCAGTGGTATGGGCGCGCTAAGGTCCACCCTAGCCTGGGGTCGCTTTCAACACTGTTGATCATGGCAGATTATGGGGAAAATGGTTAGCCTGGAATGTACCAATTAGTTTACTGTACCTAATGCAAGCTACTCGTACCTCTAATTGGATTCATGTTGACAAAGGACCACTCTGACGGCCTTAGTAAAAAGATGTTTATTCATAATTAATGCACCAGTGATGAGTCCTAGTTCCGATCCTTTTTAGCTGATATGTGGTTGATGTACCAAGCTCATTTGATTTCTCCAGCTCCCTTTCTCCCAAGATGGGATTGTCCCATATACCATGCCTGTATACAGACAATTTGGTTTTTATTAGATTATACCCCAAAGGGCTGCCAGAATTTTATTTTGATATTTAAATATATTATTGTCAAAAACATCATTTATAAATAAATATGGAAAAACTAAAGTTTTAGTATTTGGTCAAAAGGTAACACATTTTACATGTTTTTAGATAAGGGAAAACTAGATGAAGTAAGAATCTATAAATACTTAGGTATGCTTTTATCCCATAATGTAAACTGAGACAAACAAGTCAGAGGTATTAAAGCTAGAGCACTTTTAGTCAGCTTTTCTTTGAGATGAAGCATGTTTGCATAAAATTCCACCACAAGCATTTTATGGCTCTGGAATTCTGTGGCAGGACCTGGTGACGAGGATTAGGCTTTACCTCCTTGTCTTTAATCAACATATCAAAACTCCAGCAGCCAGGCGCGCGACGCGGCAGCCAAGATGGCCGCCCCTCCGTGAGCTCCGTAACAGCTGCGGCGCTTTGCGCACGAAGGATCTCACAGAAGCGGCAAATCTGCAATTTGGACGCCGACTCCAGCGTCGGAAGTCTCCCTGATTATGAGGGTATGCTTGTTGACTTCCACGCTTCGTTTTTCAGTGGAAAAAATGCTTTTATGTGCCTAATCAAATTCTGGCCGCCATTTTGATTTTCTTCATATCGTTTTTTTTTGGCCCCGAATTTCGTTTTAAGCTAATTAGCTTATTCTGGCACGTTTTTCTTATCTTTAACTGGTGGACTTGTCATGTGGTGCACCATACTTCCTCTGGACATGTTTGCCTCTTCAGTTTTTGGATATTAACCTCTGCTTTCCCTGTGAGGATCTGCCAGTCAGGATAATGGCCGCCATTTTGTCTATTAACTTTATTTTTGTCTAAGGCTGCATGTCATCGAAGCTGTTCTTCTCTGACTTATGTGGCCACGCTCTCATCTCCTCCACTTAGTATTGCTGCATGGTCTATGCATGCCACATTTATCTGCTCCTTCGTCTGTTTTGGGTATTGCGTCTGCTGACTTTGCTGCTCTTGTTTATTGAGCTTATGGATTAGAGCAATCCCGTCTCTGGCCCTCCTTTAGTGGTTACCTGCCTTCTTTGCCTACACGCCTAATTCTGACTACTTTCAATTTAATCTTTTTTCAGTGGCTCTCTTGTCGCTTTCAGCAAAAGCGCATTTCTGTGTGGTTTAAAAAAAAAAAAAAAAAATCTGCCTTTTTCACAATAGAGCACGCGCAGAGTTCTAAGGCCTCATCTGCAATTCCTGTGTCTCGCAAAGACTCTACTAACACCAGTAAACGCATCAAGAAAGATCCTCCTTTGCCTTCCAAGTCTCCTCTCCCCATAACGCTTGAGGATATTATGGAGGAACTTCGCCTTATTAGGCCTTTTATGGCGGACACTAATGCCACATTGCAGAGAATCGACGAAAAATGGTCTTCCTTAGACAATAGAGTGACTGTTGTTGAACAACAGATTAGTGATGTTCAAGATGTTGCTGCTAAGGTCGAAAGTCTCACTAAGGAAGTTGTGCTACTTAAAAAAGCCACAGAGGATTTGGAAAATAGAAATAGGCGCAACAACCTGCGTGTTTATGGTGTTCCAGAAAATTCAGAGGGGTCTGACATCATCGCCTTTCTGAAATCTCAAGTTTTGCCAATCACAGGTATCCCTAAACATCTGGACGTTAACATACAGAGAGCACACCGCCTTCGTCCTAAACACTCTTCTGCTTCCTCGAAGCCCAGGGGCATAATTGCGTACTTTCTTCTTTACTCTGACCTCATGGAAGTCCTCCATTCTGCTAAACAACATAAGCAGTTAGTGTGGTCTGGTCATAAACTTTTTTTCTCCCAGGATGTATCAAAGCCGACAGCCGACCGTCGCAAGGAATTTTTGGACTTAAGACCCACACTTCGTGCTATGAATGCCAGATATGGACTCATTCACCCATGCTTTTTCAAGGTTACATACAAGGAAAGGTCCTACAGCTTCGACGATCCTGCAGACCTTCGCAAGTTCATCGACACACATAGGGTGGACAACATGGACCACAGTGGCTCTTAATGTTTCTCTTGTTTTTGTTTTGTCGATGCTATTTTGTTGTGGCCCGTTTCCTTTTCTTCTCATAACGTGATGTTTTGCTCCCTTCTTGTTTTTTAGGTTGGGTGTCCCCGTCCTGGTTTGTTGGCCTCTCCCTTCCTCCGTTTTGTTGTGTCGCTATTTGATTGTCTCTGCTGTACCCCAGTATGCCGTCCTCCTTCATGGTTGTTTGGTAAGTCTCCTTCATTTGTATTAAATTGTCGGGCCTGGTCTCTCTCCCTATTTTCTGTTATTCTTTTATTTCTAGCTTTTCTTTGAGTCCAGATTCCCGCATTATACTTATTTTATGCGGCTGTCTCTCTTTGCTGCTCCCGCTCTCACTCTATTGTTCGTTCTGTTCTCGTTGTGCACAATCTATGGCTAAAGTTCTCCGACTTTTGGCCATCCTCTCTTTCCTATTTTTTTTCTCGGGAGGTTTCTCCTCCCTTTTCCTCCTTTCTTTTTCCCTCTCTTCTTTCCCTCCTCTCTCTATCTTTCTTTCCATTGTTCTCTTCTTTTCTTTTTCCCACTGCTCTTCATTTTGGACTATTCTTTCTCTTTTAAGTTTTTTCCTGTCTTCTTCTCTCTTCTCACTCTGGCACTATGGCAATAAATTCTCCACTCTTTTCCTCTTTCGTATATATTTCCTCGTTTTGCACGTTTATCTGTTACTCCTGCTTTGTTTTCATTGGTTTTCCTATTTCCATTTTGCTTGCTCTCTTACCTATTTAGTCTTCCTTCCTACTTTGTATGCTATTCATTTCTTCCAATTATTCCTTTGTCTATTTTCTCCTCTTACTTGTCTTGTTTCCTTTCCCTATTTCTCTTTTACTCTCTCCTCATGAAAGGTTTCCGTTTCATTTCTTGGAATGTTAAGGGTCTTCGGAACCCTATTAAGAAACAGCCTATTTTATCCCACGTTGCCCGGTTGCAATGTCAAATTGCCTTTCTTCAGGAGACACATCTCTCTACACAAGATTTGTCAATGTTACGTCGACAATGGGTTGGCAACGTTTTTTGTTCTCCTGCTGTTAATCATAAAAATGGTGTGGTTATACTCTTTCATAAGACTTTATCTGTTCAAATACAAAAAGAAACTGTTGATGCTGATGGTAGATGGTTGTTCCTAGACTGTACTGTAAATAATGTTCATCTCTCCCTCTGTAATGTTTATGGTCCGAATGGCATTGATCCCTCTTTTTGGCACGATTTTTCCTCCCTCCTCTCCTCCAATGCTAGTGAGGACATGATTGTTGGGGGGGATTGGAATCAATTGATGGACCCTTTTTTGGATCGCAAATCACAAACGCGTTATGTTCCTAATAAAATGCAGAAATCCTTCCATAAATCCATCTCCTCCAGAGGTCTCATAGATTCTTGGAGAATCTCTCATCCTGACTCCCTGGAATTTTCTTTCTTTTCTCCTGTACATACTTCCCTTTCCCGTATTGATTATATCTTTCTAACACATCACGCTTTTCAATTCATGACTAATTCCGAAATAGGCTCCATCCTCATTTCTGACCTTGCCCCCGTTATTCTGGATATGGACTACCCTTCCCCTATACCTCAGTCTTCCTGATGGCGTTTTAATAATTCCCTTTTACTGGATCCTGCCTTTACAACACACTTCACTCAATTTATGGATGAGTTCTTTACTAATAATTCTCACACTTCCTCTGATTTTCACTTCCTTTGGGATGCTTTTAAAGCTACTGCTTGTGGCTTTATTATCGATTATGTGTCACGCAAAAAGAAGAAAGCACTTTCCCAAGCTTCTTCCTTTCTTACACGCATTAAAGAGCTTGAACATCTCTATTATACCTCCAATTACCCCGATTCTTTATCTTCTCTCCTCTCTGCTAAAATGCAGTTTAATAAACACACCTGGGACTCTGCTTCTAATCAACTTCTCCAATTTAATGCAAAAATTTACGGTGGTCGTAATAAAGCCGGTAGAGCTCTTGCAAATTATCTTAAAATCAAAAAACAAAAATCTAAAATAGTCTCCATCAAAGACCCACAAGGTTCTATTCACTCTTCTGATGCTAAAATCCTCGATTGCTTTGTACAGTTCTATTCCTCTCTTTACACCCCTGAATCCACTCCCTCTACTGATCAATTAGATGCATTTTTTCAGTCAATTCCCAAACCCTCCACTCCGCTGATTGACTTTACTTCTCTTGATGCTCCACTTTCAGAAAAGGAAATTCTTGCTGCCCTCTCCCTCTTACCCAAAGATAAAACTCCTGGTCCCGATGGTTTTACAGTTCGCTTTTATTTTCATTTCAAATCTGTTTTAATTCCGTATTTACTCCAGTTGCTCAATCACTTTTTCATCACCGGTGAGTCCAAAGGTTCTTTCACACAGGCTATGCTTGTCCTTTTACCCAAAAAAGATAAAGATCCCTCCTTGTGCAAGAATTACAGGCCTATTTCTTTAATCAATACTGACTGTAAGATCTTTGCGAAACTCTTGGCTCTTCGCATCAATTCCATTATTCCTGATCTGGTTAATATCCATCAATCCGGGTTCGTTAAAGGTAGATCCATCACCGATAATTCTAGGACTTTTCTCAATATTATTCACCTCTCCGCTAAAATGAATACTCCACTTGCTGCAATTACTCTTGATGCTGAGAAGGCTTTTGATCGGGTTAATTGGGACTTCATGTTTGGTGCTTTGCGTTGGCATGGCTTTAGCCCCACTTTCCTTAAATATGTCCAACTCCTCTATTCCGCTCCATCTACCTCCATCTGGATCAACGGTATGCAGTCCAAATACTTTCCCCTTCATAGAGGTACCAGACAGGGTTGTCCTCTTTCCCCTCTTCTTTTCATTTTGGCGTTGGAACCCTTCCTCGTGAAGATTCGTCAATCCTCTTCTTATTCTGGTTTCATTTTTAAGGATGTGGAAATTAAGTTCACAGCCTATGCGGATGATATTTTGCTTTACATTTCTAACCCTTCGGTCTCCCTTCCCGCTTTTTTTTCTTTGCTACATGACTATTCCTCTGTTTCTGGATATAAATTGAATATCGACAAAACAGAAGTTCTCCCTCTCAATAAATTTTGTCTCCCACACATGTTTCATGGTTCTGGTTTCCAATGGACCTCTAGCCATATCAAGTGTCTTGGTGTTCTTTATGCTAACTCCACTAGAGAGACTGTTAGAATCAATCATTCTGATATTCTTAAAAAACTCTCTTCACTTATTGATCGCTGATCTCCTCTTTTTCTCTCTTGGTGGGGTCGTCTCTCTACTATTAAAATGATGCTCCTTCCCATTGTGAATTTCTATCTCTCTATGCTTCCCATTCCCCTTCCTCATTTCTTCTTTAAGTCCATCAACAGTCTCTTCTCTAAATTTTTATGGAATAATCGTAAAGCCAGAGTTGCTTTATCCCGTCTTCAACAGCCTAAACATCTCGGTGGTGTCAACTTTCCAAACATTTCACGCTTTCATTCTGCATTTTCCCTTAAGCAAATCTGGTCTTTTTTACTTGACTCTCCTCCGCCGCTTATTACGTCCTGGAGCTCTTTAGAATTAGCACAAATCTCCCCTTTCTCTCCTCTCACCGCTTCTTACCTTACTCAGCCACCTTCAAAATTTTCTTCGCCTATTTTCAAACATTCAAAAGCCCTTGTACTTGCTCTTTTCCGCTCCTTTTCCTCGTCGTCTACTCTTCACTTGAATACCCCATTGTGGTACAATAAATCTCTTAAATTTCGCGACCGTGCCCTTTTTTGGAAGGAATGGATTGATAAAGGAATCCTTACTTATAGTCATCTTCTTCTTAATAACTCTCTAGCGCCTTTTCAGGTACTTTGTGATTCTTTTGGTATCTCCAATAAATATTCTTCACTGTTTCTCACACTTATTCCTTCTCTACACTCCACTATCATACAGGATGCACCCACTTCCTGCACTCCTCCTCTCTTATCCTCCCCTCCTAATTTTCACATTCCCTTCAAAGCCTCAGCCATTTATAAATTACTTTCTCCCTCACCTTTAGTGCGGCCCAAAACAAAACTTGAACTTTCTTGGGAATTAGACCTTGGCCAAACCTTCCTCGTGTCCACCTGGGATTCAATTTGGTCTAAACTCCATTCAACTTCCCGCTCCGCTAGTACCACGCAGACCTTATACTATTTTTACAATAGATTGTTTTACACCCCTTGTGATCTTTTTAAATTTAAACTAATAGATTCCAAAAAATGTTGGTCCTGTTCCTGTATTACAAGTGATTTTAAACATATGTTCTTTTTATGCCCTAAGGTACAACTGTTATGGTCACGAATTTGGTCTTCCCTGAACAAAATTTTATCTAATAATATACCCTTTGATATTTCTCTGATTTTTCTGGGTGGTTTAGCTCCAGTCTGGGATGTTCCACCTTTTACTCGCAAATTCATTGACTTATGTATTGCTATTGCTTTTCAAATCATTACTACCAATTGGAAAGATACCAAGAATGTCGAATATGCTGCATGGTGGAATTTAATTTGTCATCACCATAGATTAGATCGTGCATGTGCCTCTTCTACCTCCCTTCTGATTAAACGTGATTTATTATGGTCCCCTTTAACAGATTACCTATCCAGATGTGCCATTTAGCTTCATATTCATTTATCTGCTATATGATGTTTTTTATTTTTTGTATACTATTAATATAATTATATTATGTATTAGCTTTATTATTGCTCTATTATTGTTGTCTCTTTCCCCTCCCTTTCCTCCTTCCCCTCTCTCTCTTTTCCTTCTTCTTCTTCTTTCTTTTCCCTCCCCAAAATTCTAAAAGTTATAAAAGCATTTTCCCTTGGTATATTCTTTACCTCTTTGAGGTTTTTTTTTTTATATACACGCAAGGTTTACTTTTGTTTCTTCTAATACTGTATTTTATCTTTTTGCAGTTGTACTGATGTTTTACATTGTCTTTATTTACTCAATAAAGCTTTTCAAACTTAAAAAAAAACTCCAGCAGCCATTTCATTAAGGCGAAATACTGAAAAAACTAAATTTCCCATGAACAGTAGAGAAAAATCAACACAAGCAAGTCCATCCAAACATGAGCCAGTCCGCCGTATAACGTCCCGTGAGCCCTTCTAGCCTCCTCTTTCTTTGCTGCTCCAGCAGCACCACAGATAAGTCATGCTTCCTCTTATTTCTTGATAATGGTCTCATGTGCTGATTTGGTCTTGGTGAGACACCGCAGGAGTTTTAACCACTCCTCCGTGGTCGCCATTCAGTGCACTGGTTTAAGTGCGCGGTTTCATGCGCCACGGGAGGTCCTTGCTCTTAGGCGGCTGGCACTGTTGAGGCTCACTCAGCGCGGTGCAGTCTTCTGACCGACAGAGGGCCCGCGCATTTGACAATTTCACGTGCAGCACGTCCCCCAGCCCCCGGCAGCCAGAACACGTCAGTTTCTCTGCTTGTCAGTGTGGAGTGTTCTGGCTGTGGCATTACACAAGGGAAGCCTTGTCAGGGACACCCCAGGTGCTTATTAACCCCTCATGGGGCAGACCCACTCGATTAGATTGGTATTTACCTGTTATATTCCTCTGCTTAAGTGGGGGTTCTGCTCCCTGGTAGTAATGTAGTCCATTGATTATGACAAGACTGGAGACTATATGGAGGAGGAAGAAGTTACTTACCTCCCCATCGACGACCACTTCTGTGAGGTAATGGAATCCTCCATCCTCGGGGTTGTGTTGCAGGTAGTAGCCCCCTTGAGAAGAGATTGGAGGCACTCCAGGCGCAGTGCCAGCAACTCCTCAAACCAAGGGAAGATTTTATTGGGCCCCCGGCCCCCCTACCTCCAATGCAGGTAATAGCTTTGCAGGCTACTGCACACCAGAACGTGGACAAACCCCGGGGTCGATCTCGACGTTTTTGTGCCCCTAAAAGAAGGCTTTTTTGGATGCCGAGCCCATCCAAGAACCCCAGACAACACGCCCCTCGGGGACACTTCCATTGTCACCACCACAGTTGGACCAAGGGGAGGGACATGATTCCCCCAACACTTCTGACGGGGATGGGGATGGTTCTAGACTGTGGCGCCTGGCGTCCACCCCCTCTCAACTCTTGAGGGTCGACCTTCCCACAGACTCAGGTCTCACGGTGCAACAGGATTTGTTGGATCCCGATGACCTTTTGCATCTGAGATCCGCGGACTGGTGCCCTGTGCCTAAGGTGGTGGCCTACATTGCCAGCCACCTACGGAAGCCCCTAGTCAAGGAAGTGAGGGGTTGTTTGAAGGCCGAGTGCTCCCGGCCTTCCTTGGAGGGGAAAGTGGCCACCACACTGGAAATTGATCTTAAAATGGCCACATTCCTTGCCAACTTTGTCCAGGACCCCAAAAAGGGTATTGATCGGTCCTGGCGTTCATGTCACGATAAACTCCTGGACGTCGCTGGTCCATAGGCTAAAATTATGGACATGGCGGAGGACACCAAAGTTCCCTTATTTCCCCGGAAGTGTTATCAAACTGGGCACAAAGGGCCATTATCTTCCTGGGGAACGCCAATTAGTGGTTACCTGCCTTCTTTGCCTACACGCCTAATTCTGACTACTTTCAATTTAATCTTTTTTCAGTGGCTCTCTTGTCGCTTTCAGCAAAAGCGCATTTCTGTGTGGTTTAAAAAAAAAAAAAAAAATCTGCCTTTTTCACAATAGAGCATGCGCAGAGTTCTAAGGCCTCATCTGCAATTCCTGTGTCTCGCAAAGACTCTACTAACACCAGTAAACGCATCAAGAAAGATCCTCCTTTGCCTTCCAAGTCTCCTCTCCCCATAACGCTTGAGGATATTATGGAGGAACTTCGCCTTATTAGGCCTTTTATGGCGGACACTAATGCCACATTGCAGAGAATCGACGAAAAATGGTCTTCCTTAGACAATAGAGTGACTGTTGTTGAACAACAGATTAGTGATGTTCAAGATGTTGCTGCTAAGGTCGAAAGTCTCACTAAGGAAGTTGTGCTACTTAAAAAAGCCACAGAGGATTTGGAAAATAGAAATAGGCGCAACAACCTGCGTGTTTATGGTGTTCCAGAAAATTCAGAGGGGTCTGACATCATCGCCTTTCTGAAATCTCAAGTTTTGCCAATCACAGGTATCCCTAAACATCTGGACGTTAACATACAGAGAGCACACCGCCTTCGTCCTAAACACTCTTCTGCTTCCTCGAAGCCCAGGGGCATAATTGCGTACTTTCTTCTTTACTCTGACCTCATGGAAGTCCTCCATTCTGCTAAACAACATAAGCAGTTAGTGTGGTCTGGTCATAAACTTTTTTTCTCCCAGGATGTATCAAAGCCGACAGCCGACCGTCGCAAGGAATTTTTGGACTTAAGACCCACACTTCGTGCTATGAATGCCAGATATGGACTCATTCACCCATGCTTTTTCAAGGTTACATACAAGGAAAGGTCCTACAGCTTCGACGATCCTGCAGACCTTCGCAAGTTCATCGACACACATAGGGTGGACAACATGGACCACAGTGGCTCTTAATGTTTCTCTTGTTTTTGTTTTGTCGATGCTATTTTGTTGTGGCCCGTTTCCTTTTCTTCTCATAACGTGATGTTTTGCTCCCTTCTTGTTTTTTAGGTTGGGTGTCCCCGTCCTGGTTTGTTGGCCTCTCCCTTCCTCCGTTTTGTTGTGTCGCTATTTGATTGTCTCTGCTGTACCCCAGTATGCCGTCCTCCTTCATGGTTGTTTGGTAAGTCTCCTTCATTTGTATTAAATTGTCGGGCCTGGTCTCTCTCCCTATTTTCTGTTATTCTTTTATTTCTAGCTTTTCTTTGAGTCCAGATTCCCGCATTATACTTATTTTATGCGGCTGTCTCTCTTTGCTGCTCCCGCTCTCACTCTATTGTTCGTTCTGTTCTCGTTGTGCACAATCTATGGCTAAAGTTCTCCGACTTTTGGCCATCCTCTCTTTCCTATTTTTTTTCTCGGGAGGTTTCTCCTCCCTTTTCCTCCTTTCTTTTTCCCTCTCTTCTTTCCCTCCTCTCTCTATCTTTCTTTCCATTGTTCTCTTCTTTTCTTTTTTCCACTGCTCTTCATTTTGGACTATTCTTTCTCTTTTAAGTTTTTTCCTGTCTTCTTCCCTCTTCTCACTCTGGCACTATGGCAATAAATTCTCCACTCTTTTCCTCTTTCGTATATATTTCCTCGTTTTGCACGTTTATCTGTTACTCCTGCTTTGTTTTCATTGGTTTTCCTATTTCCATTTTGCTTGCTCTCTTACCTATTTAGTCTTCCTTCCTACTTTGTATGCTATTCATTTCTTCCAATTATTCCTTTGTCTATTTTCTCCTCTTACTTGTCTTGTTTCCTTTCCCTATTTCTCTTTTACTCTCTCCTCATGAAAGGTTTCCGTTTCATTTCTTGGAATGTTAAGGGTCTTCGGAACCCTATTAAGAAACAGCCTATTTTATCCCACGTTGCCCGGTTGCAATGTCAAATTGCCTTTCTTCAGGAGACACATCTCTCTACACAAGATTTGTCAATGTTACGTCGACAATGGGTTGGCAAAGTTTTTTGTTCTCCTGCTGTTAATCATAAAAATGGTGTGGTTATACTCTTTCATAAGACTTTATCTGTTCAAATACAAAAAGAAACTGTTGATGCTGATGGTAGATGGTTGTTCCTAGACTGTACTGTAAATAATGTTCATCTCTCCCTCTGTAATGTTTATGGTCCGAATGGCATTGATCCCTCTTTTTGGCACGATTTTTCCTCCCTCCTCTCCTCCAATGCTAGTGAGGACATGATTGTTGGGGGGGATTGGAATCAATTGATGGACCCTTTTTTGGATCGCAAATCACAAACGCGTTATGTTCCTAATAAAATGCAGAAATCCTTCCATAAATCCATCTCCTCCAGAGGTCTCATAGATTCTTGGAGAATCTCTCATCCTGACTCCCTGGAATTTTCTTTCTTTTCTCCTGTGCATACTTCCCTTTCCCGTATTGATTATATCTTTCTAACACATCACGCTTTTCAATTCATGACTAATTCCGAAATAGGCTCCATCCTCATTTCTGACCTTGCCCCCGTTATTCTGGATATGGACTACCCTTCCCCTATACCTCAGTCTTCCTGATGGCGTTTTAATAATTCCCTTTTACTGGATCCTGCCTTTACAACACACTTCACTCAATTTATGGATGAGTTCTTTACTAATAATTCTCACACTTCCTCTGATTTTCACTTCCTTTGGGATGCTTTTAAAGCTACTGCTTGTGGCTTTATTATCGATTATGTGTCACGCAAAAAGAAGAAAGCACTTTCCCAAGCTTCTTCCTTTCTTACACGCATTAAAGAGCTTGAACATCTCTATTATACCTCCAATTCCCCCGATTCTTTATCTTCTCTCCTCTCTGCTAAAATGCAGTTTAATAAACACACCTGGGACTCTGCTTCTAATCAACTTCTCCAATTTAATGCAAAAATTTACGGTGGTCGTAATAAAGCCGGTAGAGCTCTTGCAAATTATCTTAAAATCAAAAAACAAAAATCTAAAATAGTCTCCATCAAAGACCCACAAGGTTCTATTCACTCTTCTGATGCTAAAATCCTCGATTGCTTTGTACAGTTCTATTCCTCTCTTTACACCCCTGAATCCACTCCCTCTACTGATCAATTAGATGCATTTTTTCAGTCAATTCCCAAACCCTCCACTCCGCTGATTGACTTTACTTCTCTTGATGCTCCACTTTCAGAAAAGGAAATTCTTGCTGCCCTCTCCCTCTTACCCAAAGATAAAACTCTTGGTCCCGATGGTTTTACAGTTCGCTTTTATTTTCATTTCAAATCTGTTTTAATTCCGTATTTACTCCAGTTGCTCAATCACTTTTTCATCACCGGTGAGTCCAAAGGTTCTTTCACACAGGCTATGCTTGTCCTTTTACCCAAAAAAGATAAAGATCCCTCCTTGTGCAAGAATTACAGGCCTATTTCTTTAATCAATACTGACTGTAAGATCTTTGCGAAACTCTTGGCTCTTCGCATCAATTCCATTATTCCTGATCTGGTTAATATCCATCAATCCGGGTTCGTTAAAGGTAGATCCATCACCGATAATTCTAGGACTTTTCTCAATATTATTCGCCTCTCCGCTAAAATGAATACTCCACTTGCTGCAATTACTCTTGATGCTGAGAAGGCTTTTGATCGGGTTAATTGGGACTTCATGTTTGGTGCTTTGCGTTGGCATGGCTTTAGCCCCACTTTCCTTAAATATGTCCAACTCCTCTATTCCGCTCCATCTACCTCCATCTGGATCAACGGTATGCAGTCCAAATACTTTCCCCTTCATAGAGGTACCAGACAGGGTTGTCCTCTTTCCCCTCTTCTTTTCATTTTGGCGTTGGAACCCTTCCTCGTGAAGATTCGTCAATCCTCTTCTTATTCTGGTTTCATTTTTAAGGATGTGGAAATTAAGTTCACAGCCTATGCGGATGATATTTTGCTTTACATTTCTAACCCTTCGGTCTCCCTTCCCGCTTTTTTTTCTTTGCTACATGACTATTCCTCTGTTTCTGGATATAAATTGAATATCGACAAAACAGAAGTTCTCCCTCTCGATAAATTTTGTCTCCCACACATGTTTCATGGTTCTGGTTTCCAATGGACCTCTAGCCATATCAAGTGTCTTGGTGTTCTTTATGCTAACTCCACTAGAGAGACTGTTAGAATCAATCATTCTGATATTCTTAAAAAACTCTCTTCACTTATTGATCGCTGATCTCCTCTTTTTCTCTCTTGGTGGGGTCGTCTCTCTACTATTAAAATGATGCTCCTTCCCATTGTGAATTTCTATCTCTCTATGCTTCCCATTCCCCTTCCTCATTTCTTCTTTAAGTCCATCAACAGTCTCTTCTCTAAATTTTTATGGAATAATCGTAAAGCCAGAGTTGCTTTATCCCGTCTTCAACAGCCTAAACATCTCGGTGGTGTCAACTTTCCAAACATTTCACGCTTTCATTCTGCATTTTCCCTTAAGCAAATCTGGTCTTTTTTACTTGACTCTCCTCCGCCGCTTATTACGTCCTGGAGCTCTTTAGAATTAGCACAAATCTCCCCTTTCTCTCCTCTCACCGCTTCTTACCTTACTCAGCCACCTTCAAAATTTTCTTCGCCTATTTTCAAACATTCAAAAGCCCTTGTACTTGCTCTTTTCCGCTCCTTTTCCTCGTCCTCTACTCTTCACTTGAATACCCCATTGTGGTACAATAAATCTCTTAAATTTCGCGACCGTGCCCTTTTTTGGAAGGAATGGATTGATAAAGGAATCCTTACTTATAGTCATCTTCTTCTTAATAACTCTCTAGCGCCTTTTCAGGTACTTTGTGATTCTTTTGGTATCTCCAATAAATATTCTTCACTGTTTCTCACACTTATTCCTTCTCTACACTCCACTATCATACAGGATGCACCCACTTCCTGCACTCCTCCTCTCTTATCCTCCCCTCCTAATTTTCACATTCCCTTCAAAGCCTCAGCCATTTATAAATTACTTTCTCCCTCACCTTTAGTGCGGCCCAAAACAAAACTTGAACTTTCTTGGGAATTAGACCTTGGCCAAACCTTCCTCGTGTCCACCTGGGATTCAATTTGGTCTAAACTCCATTCAACTTCCCGCTCCGCTAGTACCACGCAGACCTTATACTATTTTTACAATAGATTGTTTTACACCCCTTGTGATCTTTTTAAATTTAAACTAATAGATTCCAAAAAATGTTGGTCCTGTTCCTGTATTACAAGTGATTTTAAACATATGTTCTTTTTATGCCCTAAGGTACAACTGTTATGGTCACGAATTTGGTCTTCCCTGAACAAAATTTTATCTAATAATATACCCTTTGATATTTCTCTGATTTTTCTGGGTGGTTTAGCTCCAGTCTGGGATGTTCCACCTTTTACTCGCAAATTCATTGACTTATGTATTGCTATTGCTTTTCAAATCATTACTACCAATTGGAAAGATACCAAGAATGTCGAATATGCTGCATGGTGGAATTTAATTTGTCATCACCATAGATTAGATCGTGCATGTGCCTCTTCTACCTCCCTTCTGATTAAACGTGATTTATTATGGTCCCCTTTAACAGATTACCTATCCAGATGTGCCATTTAGCTTCATATTCATTTATCTGCTATATGATGTTTTTTATTTTTTGTATACTATTAATATAATTATATTATGTATTAGCTTTATTATTGCTCTATTATTGTTGTCTCTTTCCCCTCCCTTTCCTCCTTCCCCTCTCTCTCTTTTCCTTCTTCTTCTTCTTTCTTTTCCCTCCCCAAAATTCTAAAAGTTATAAAAGCATTTTCCCTTGGTATATTCTTTACCTCTTTGAGGTTTTTTTTTTTATATACACGCAAGGTTTACTTTTGTTTCTTCTAATACTGTATTTTATCTTTTTGCAGTTGTACTGATGTTTTACATTGTCTTTATTTACTCAATAAAGCTTTTCAAACTTAAAAAAAAACTCCAGCAGCCATTTCATTAAGGCGAAATACTGAAAAAACTAAATTTCCCATGAACAGTAGAGAAAAATCAACACAAGCAAGTCCATCCAAACATGAGCCAGTCCGCCGTATAACGTCCCGTGAGCCCTTCTAGCCTCCTCTTTCTTTGCTGCTCCAGCAGCACCACAGATAAGTCATGCTTCCTCTTATTTCTTGATAATGGTCTCATGTGCTGATTTGGTCTTGGTGAGACACCGCAGGAGTTTTAACCACTCCTCCGTGGTCGCCATTCAGTGCACTGGTTTAAGTGCGCGGTTTCATGCGCCACGGGAGGTCCTTGCTCTTAGGCGGCTGGCACTGTTGAGGCTCACTCAGCGCGGTGCAGTCTTCTGACCGACAGAGGGCCCGCGCATTTGACAATTTCACGTGCAGCACGTCCCCCAGCCCCCGGCAGCCAGAACACGTCAGTTTCTCTGCTTGTCAGTGTGGAGTGTTCTGGCTGTGGCATTACACAAGGGAAGCCTTGTCAGGGACACCCCAGGTGCTTATTAACCCCTCATGGGGCAGACCCACTCGATTAGATTGGTATTTACCTGTTATATTCCTCTGCTTAAGTGGGGGTTCTGCTCCCTGGTAGTAATGTAGTCCATTGATTATGACAAGACTGGAGACTATATGGAGGAGGAAGAAGTTACTTACCTCCCCATCGACGACCACTTCTGTGAGGTAATGGAATCCTCCATCCTCGGGGTTGTGTTGCAGGTAGTAGCCCCCTTGAGAAGAGATTGGAGGCACTCCAGGCGCAGTGCCAGCAACTCCTCAAACCAAGGGAAGATTTTATTGGGCCCCCGGCCCCCCTACCTCCAATGCAGGTAATAGCTTTGCAGGCTACTGCACACCAGAACGTGGACAAACCCCGGGGTCGATCTCGACGTTTTTGTGCCCCTAAAAGAAGGCTTTTTTGGATGCCGAGCCCATCCAAGAACCCCAGACAACACGCCCCTCGGGGACACTTCCATTGTCACCACCACAGTTGGACCAAGGGGAGGGACATGATTCCCCCAACACTTCTGACGGGGATGGGGATGGTTCTAGACTGTGGCGCCTGGCGTCCACCCCCTCTCAACTCTTGAGGGTCGACCTTCCCACAGACTCAGGTCTCACGGTGCAACAGGATTTGTTGGATCCCGATGACCTTTTGCATCTGAGATCCGCGGACTGGTGCCCTGTGCCTAAGGTGGTGGCCTACATTGCCAGCCACCTACGGAAGCCCCTAGTCAAGGAAGTGAGGGGTTGTTTGAAGGCCGAGTGCTCCCGGCCTTCCTTGGAGGGGAAAGTGGCCACCACACTGGAAATTGATCTTAAAATGGCCACATTCCTTGCCAACTTTGTCCAGGACCCCAAAAAGGGTATTGATCGGTCCTGGCGTTCATGTCACGATAAACTCCTGGACGTCGCTGGTCCATAGGCTAAAATTATGGACATGGCGGAGGACACCAAAGTTCCCTTATTTCCCCGGAAGTGTTATCAAACTGGGCACAAAGGGCCATTATCTTCCTGGGGAACGCCAATTAGTGGTTACCTGCCTTCTTTGCCTACACGCCTAATTCTGACTACTTTCAATTTAATCTTTTTTCAGTGGCTCTCTTGTCGCTTTCAGCAAAAGCGCATTTCTGTGTGGTTTAAAAAAAAAAAAAAAATCTGCCTTTTTCACAATAGAGCATGCGCAGAGTTCTAAGGCCTCATCTGCAATTCCTGTGTCTCGCAAAGACTCTACTAACACCAGTAAACGCATCAAGAAAGATCCTCCTTTGCCTTCCAAGTCTCCTCTCCCCATAACGCTTGAGGATATTATGGAGGAACTTCGCCTTATTAGGCCTTTTATGGCGGACACTAATGCCACATTGCAGAGAATCGACGAAAAATGGTCTTCCTTAGACAATAGAGTGACTGTTGTTGAACAACAGATTAGTGATGTTCAAGATGTTGCTGCTAAGGTCGAAAGTCTCACTAAGGAAGTTGTGCTACTTAAAAAAGCCACAGAGGATTTGGAAAATAGAAATAGGCGCAACAACCTGCGTGTTTATGGTGTTCCAGAAAATTCAGAGGGGTCTGACATCATCGCCTTTCTGAAATCTCAAGTTTTGCCAATCACAGGTATCCCTAAACATCTGGACGTTAACATACAGAGAGCACACCGCCTTCGTCCTAAACACTCTTCTGCTTCCTCGAAGCCCAGGGGCATAATTGCGTACTTTCTTCTTTACTCTGACCTCATGGAAGTCCTCCATTCTGCTAAACAACATAAGCAGTTAGTGTGGTCTGGTCATAAACTTTTTTTCTCCCAGGATGTATCAAAGCCGACAGCCGACCGTCGCAAGGAATTTTTGGACTTAAGACCCACACTTCGTGCTATGAATGCCAGATATGGACTCATTCACCCATGCTTTTTCAAGGTTACATACAAGGAAAGGTCCTACAGCTTCGACGATCCTGCAGACCTTCGCAAGTTCATCGACACACATAGGGTGGACAACATGGACCACAGTGGCTCTTAATGTTTCTCTTGTTTTTGTTTTGTCGATGCTATTTTGTTGTGGCCCGTTTCCTTTTCTTCTCATAACGTGATGTTTTGCTCCCTTCTTGTTTTTTAGGTTGGGTGTCCCCGTCCTGGTTTGTTGGCCTCTCCCTTCCTCCGTTTTGTTGTGTCGCTATTTGATTGTCTCTGCTGTACCCCAGTATGCCGTCCTCCTTCATGGTTGTTTGGTAAGTCTCCTTCATTTGTATTAAATTGTCGGGCCTGGTCTCTCTCCCTATTTTCTGTTATTCTTTTATTTCTAGCTTTTCTTTGAGTCCAGATTCCCGCATTATACTTATTTTATGCGGCTGTCTCTCTTTGCTGCTCCCGCTCTCACTCTATTGTTCGTTCTGTTCTCGTTGTGCACAATCTATGGCTAAAGTTCTCCGACTTTTGGCCATCCTCTCTTTCCTATTTTTTTTCTCGGGAGGTTTCTCCTCCCTTTTCCTCCTTTCTTTTTCCCTCTCTTCTTTCCCTCCTCTCTCTATCTTTCTTTCCATTGTTCTCTTCTTTTCTTTTTTCCACTGCTCTTCATTTTGGACTATTCTTTCTCTTTTAAGTTTTTTCCTGTCTTCTTCCCTCTTCTCACTCTGGCACTATGGCAATAAATTCTCCACTCTTTTCCTCTTTCGTATATATTTCCTCGTTTTGCACGTTTATCTGTTACTCCTGCTTTGTTTTCATTGGTTTTCCTATTTCCATTTTGCTTGCTCTCTTACCTATTTAGTCTTCCTTCCTACTTTGTATGCTATTCATTTCTTCCAATTATTCCTTTGTCTATTTTCTCCTCTTACTTGTCTTGTTTCCTTTCCCTATTTCTCTTTTACTCTCTCCTCATGAAAGGTTTCCGTTTCATTTCTTGGAATGTTAAGGGTCTTCGGAACCCTATTAAGAAACAGCCTATTTTATCCCACGTTGCCCGGTTGCAATGTCAAATTGCCTTTCTTCAGGAGACACATCTCTCTACACAAGATTTGTCAATGTTACGTCGACAATGGGTTGGCAAAGTTTTTTGTTCTCCTGCTGTTAATCATAAAAATGGTGTGGTTATACTCTTTCATAAGACTTTATCTGTTCAAATACAAAAAGAAACTGTTGATGCTGATGGTAGATGGTTGTTCCTAGACTGTACTGTAAATAATGTTCATCTCTCCCTCTGTAATGTTTATGGTCCGAATGGCATTGATCCCTCTTTTTGGCACGATTTTTCCTCCCTCCTCTCCTCCAATGCTAGTGAGGACATGATTGTTGGGGGGGATTGGAATCAATTGATGGACCCTTTTTTGGATCGCAAATCACAAACGCGTTATGTTCCTAATAAAATGCAGAAATCCTTCCATAAATCCATCTCCTCCAGAGGTCTCATAGATTCTTGGAGAATCTCTCATCCTGACTCCCTGGAATTTTCTTTCTTTTCTCCTGTGCATACTTCCCTTTCCCGTATTGATTATATCTTTCTAACACATCACGCTTTTCAATTCATGACTAATTCCGAAATAGGCTCCATCCTCATTTCTGACCTTGCCCCCGTTATTCTGGATATGGACTACCCTTCCCCTATACCTCAGTCTTCCTGATGGCGTTTTAATAATTCCCTTTTACTGGATCCTGCCTTTACAACACACTTCACTCAATTTATGGATGAGTTCTTTACTAATAATTCTCACACTTCCTCTGATTTTCACTTCCTTTGGGATGCTTTTAAAGCTACTGCTTGTGGCTTTATTATCGATTATGTGTCACGCAAAAAGAAGAAAGCACTTTCCCAAGCTTCTTCCTTTCTTACACGCATTAAAGAGCTTGAACATCTCTATTATACCTCCAATTCCCCCGATTCTTTATCTTCTCTCCTCTCTGCTAAAATGCAGTTTAATAAACACACCTGGGACTCTGCTTCTAATCAACTTCTCCAATTTAATGCAAAAATTTACGGTGGTCGTAATAAAGCCGGTAGAGCTCTTGCAAATTATCTTAAAATCAAAAAACAAAAATCTAAAATAGTCTCCATCAAAGACCCACAAGGTTCTATTCACTCTTCTGATGCTAAAATCCTCGATTGCTTTGTACAGTTCTATTCCTCTCTTTACACCCCTGAATCCACTCCCTCTACTGATCAATTAGATGCATTTTTTCAGTCAATTCCCAAACCCTCCACTCCGCTGATTGACTTTACTTCTCTTGATGCTCCACTTTCAGAAAAGGAAATTCTTGCTGCCCTCTCCCTCTTACCCAAAGATAAAACTCTTGGTCCCGATGGTTTTACAGTTCGCTTTTATTTTCATTTCAAATCTGTTTTAATTCCGTATTTACTCCAGTTGCTCAATCACTTTTTCATCACCGGTGAGTCCAAAGGTTCTTTCACACAGGCTATGCTTGTCCTTTTACCCAAAAAAGATAAAGATCCCTCCTTGTGCAAGAATTACAGGCCTATTTCTTTAATCAATACTGACTGTAAGATCTTTGCGAAACTCTTGGCTCTTCGCATCAATTCCATTATTCCTGATCTGGTTAATATCCATCAATCCGGGTTCGTTAAAGGTAGATCCATCACCGATAATTCTAGGACTTTTCTCAATATTATTCGCCTCTCCGCTAAAATGAATACTCCACTTGCTGCAATTACTCTTGATGCTGAGAAGGCTTTTGATCGGGTTAATTGGGACTTCATGTTTGGTGCTTTGCGTTGGCATGGCTTTAGCCCCACTTTCCTTAAATATGTCCAACTCCTCTATTCCGCTCCATCTACCTCCATCTGGATCAACGGTATGCAGTCCAAATACTTTCCCCTTCATAGAGGTACCAGACAGGGTTGTCCTCTTTCCCCTCTTCTTTTCATTTTGGCGTTGGAACCCTTCCTCGTGAAGATTCGTCAATCCTCTTCTTATTCTGGTTTCATTTTTAAGGATGTGGAAATTAAGTTCACAGCCTATGCGGATGATATTTTGCTTTACATTTCTAACCCTTCGGTCTCCCTTCCCGCTTTTTTTTCTTTGCTACATGACTATTCCTCTGTTTCTGGATATAAATTGAATATCGACAAAACAGAAGTTCTCCCTCTCGATAAATTTTGTCTCCCACACATGTTTCATGGTTCTGGTTTCCAATGGACCTCTAGCCATATCAAGTGTCTTGGTGTTCTTTATGCTAACTCCACTAGAGAGACTGTTAGAATCAATCATTCTGATATTCTTAAAAAACTCTCTTCACTTATTGATCGCTGATCTCCTCTTTTTCTCTCTTGGTGGGGTCGTCTCTCTACTATTAAAATGATGCTCCTTCCCATTGTGAATTTCTATCTCTCTATGCTTCCCATTCCCCTTCCTCATTTCTTCTTTAAGTCCATCAACAGTCTCTTCTCTAAATTTTTATGGAATAATCGTAAAGCCAGAGTTGCTTTATCCCGTCTTCAACAGCCTAAACATCTCGGTGGTGTCAACTTTCCAAACATTTCACGCTTTCATTCTGCATTTTCCCTTAAGCAAATCTGGTCTTTTTTACTTGACTCTCCTCCGCCGCTTATTACGTCCTGGAGCTCTTTAGAATTAGCACAAATCTCCCCTTTCTCTCCTCTCACCGCTTCTTACCTTACTCAGCCACCTTCAAAATTTTCTTCGCCTATTTTCAAACATTCAAAAGCCCTTGTACTTGCTCTTTTCCGCTCCTTTTCCTCGTCCTCTACTCTTCACTTGAATACCCCATTGTGGTACAATAAATCTCTTAAATTTCGCGACCGTGCCCTTTTTTGGAAGGAATGGATTGATAAAGGAATCCTTACTTATAGTCATCTTCTTCTTAATAACTCTCTAGCGCCTTTTCAGGTACTTTGTGATTCTTTTGGTATCTCCAATAAATATTCTTCACTGTTTCTCACACTTATTCCTTCTCTACACTCCACTATCATACAGGATGCACCCACTTCCTGCACTCCTCCTCTCTTATCCTCCCCTCCTAATTTTCACATTCCCTTCAAAGCCTCAGCCATTTATAAATTACTTTCTCCCTCACCTTTAGTGCGGCCCAAAACAAAACTTGAACTTTCTTGGGAATTAGACCTTGGCCAAACCTTCCTCGTGTCCACCTGGGATTCAATTTGGTCTAAACTCCATTCAACTTCCCGCTCCGCTAGTACCACGCAGACCTTATACTATTTTTACAATAGATTGTTTTACACCCCTTGTGATCTTTTTAAATTTAAACTAATAGATTCCAAAAAATGTTGGTCCTGTTCCTGTATTACAAGTGATTTTAAACATATGTTCTTTTTATGCCCTAAGGTACAACTGTTATGGTCACGAATTTGGTCTTCCCTGAACAAAATTTTATCTAATAATATACCCTTTGATATTTCTCTGATTTTTCTGGGTGGTTTAGCTCCAGTCTGGGATGTTCCACCTTTTACTCGCAAATTCATTGACTTATGTATTGCTATTGCTTTTCAAATCATTACTACCAATTGGAAAGATACCAAGAATGTCGAATATGCTGCATGGTGGAATTTAATTTGTCATCACCATAGATTAGATCGTGCATGTGCCTCTTCTACCTCCCTTCTGATTAAACGTGATTTATTATGGTCCCCTTTAACAGATTACCTATCCAGATGTGCCATTTAGCTTCATATTCATTTATCTGCTATATGATGTTTTTTATTTTTTGTATACTATTAATATAATTATATTATGTATTAGCTTTATTATTGCTCTATTATTGTTGTCTCTTTCCCCTCCCTTTCCTCCTTCCCCTCTCTCTCTTTTCCTTCTTCTTCTTCTTTCTTTTCCCTCCCCAAAATTCTAAAAGTTATAAAAGCATTTTCCCTTGGTATATTCTTTACCTCTTTGAGGTTTTTTTTTTATATACACGCAAGGTTTACTTTTGTTTCTTCTAATACTGTATTTTATCTTTTTGCAGTTGTACTGATGTTTTACATTGTCTTTATTTACTCAATAAAGCTTTTCAAACTTAAAAAAAAAACTCCAGCAGCCATTTCATTAAGGCGAAATACTGAAAAAACTAAATTTCCCATGAACAGTAGAGAAAAATCAACACAAGCAAGTCCATCCAAACATGAGCCAGTCCGCCGTATAACGTCCCGTGAGCCCTTCTAGCCTCCTCTTTCTTTGCTGCTCCAGCAGCACCACAGATAAGTCATGCTTCCTCTTATTTCTTGATAATGGTCTCATGTGCTGATTTGGTCTTGGTGAGACACCGCAGGAGTTTTAACCACTCCTCCGTGGTCGCCATTCAGTGCACTGGTTTAAGTGCGCGGTTTCATGCGCCACGGGAGGTCCTTGCTCTTAGGCGGCTGGCACTGTTGAGGCTCACTCAGCGCGGTGCAGTCTTCTGACCGACAGAGGGCCCGCGCATTTGACAATTTCACGTGCAGCACGTCCCCCAGCCCCCGGCAGCCAGAACACGTCAGTTTCTCTGCTTGTCAGTGTGGAGTGTTCTGGCTGTGGCATTACACAAGGGAAGCCTTGTCAGGGACACCCCAGGTGCTTATTAACCCCTCATGGGGCAGACCCACTCGATTAGATTGGTATTTACCTGTTATATTCCTCTGCTTAAGTGGGGGTTCTGCTCCCTGGTAGTAATGTAGTCCATTGATTATGACAAGACTGGAGACTATATGGAGGAGGAAGAAGTTACTTACCTCCCCATCGACGACCACTTCTGTGAGGTAATGGAATCCTCCATCCTCGGGGTTGTGTTGCAGGTAGTAGCCCCCTTGAGAAGAGATTGGAGGCACTCCAGGCGCAGTGCCAGCAACTCCTCAAACCAAGGGAAGATTTTATTGGGCCCCCGGACCCCCTACCTCCAATGCAGGTAATAGCTTTGCAGGCTACTGCACACCAGAACGTGGACAAACCCCGGGGTCGATCTCGACGTTTTTGTGCCCCTAAAAGAAGGCTTTTTTGGATGCCGAGCCCATCCAAGAACCCCAGACAACACGCCCCTCGGGGACACTTCCATTGTCACCACCACAGTTGGACCAAGGGGAGGGACATGATTCCCCCAACACTTCTGACGGGGATGGGGATGGTTCTAGACTGTGGCGCCTGGAGTCCACCCCCTCTCAACTCTTGAGGGTCGACCTTCCCACAGACTCAGGTCTCACGGTGCAACAGGATTTGTTGGATCCCGATGACCTTTTGCATCTGAGATCCGCGGACTGGTGCCCTGTGCCTAAGGTGGTGGCCTACATTGCCAGCCACCTACGGAAGCCCCTAGTCAAGGAAGTGAGGGGTTGTTTGAAGGCCGAGTGCTCCCGGCCTTCCTTGGAGGGGAAAGTGGCCACCACACTGGAAATTGATCTTAAAATGGCCACATTCCTTGCCAACTTTGTCCAGGACCCCAAAAAGGGTATTGATCGGTCCTGGCGTTCATGTCACGATAAACTCCTGGACGTCGCTGGTCCATAGGCTAAAATTATGGACATGGCGGAGGACACCAAAGTTCCCTTATTTCCCCGGAAGTGTTATCAAACTGGGCACAAAGGGCCATTATCTTCCTGGGGAACGCCAATTAGTGGTTACCTGCCTTCTTTGCCTACACGCCTAATTCTGACTACTTTCAATTTAATCTTTTTTCAGTGGCTCTCTTGTCGCTTTCAGCAAAAGCGCATTTCTGTGTGGTTTTAAAAAAAAAAAAAAATCTGCCTTTTTCACAATAGAGCACGCGCAGAGTTCTAAGGCCTCATCTGCAATTCCTGTGTCTCGCAAAGACTCTACTAACACCAGTAAACGCATCAAGAAAGATCCTCCTTTGCCTTCCAAGTCTCCTCTCCCCATAACGCTTGAGGATATTATGGAGGAACTTCGCCTTATTAGGCCTTTTATGGCGGACACTAATGCCACATTGCAGAGAATCGACGAAAAATGGTCTTCCTTAGACAATAGAGTGACTGTTGTTGAACAACAGATTAGTGATGTTCAAGATGTTGCTGCTAAGGTCGAAAGTCTCACTAAGGAAGTTGTGCTACTTAAAAAAGCCACAGAGGATTTGGAAAATAGAAATAGGCGCAACAACCTGCGTGTTTATGGTGTTCCAGAAAATTCAGAGGGGTCTGACATCATCGCCTTTCTGAAATCTCAAGTTTTGCCAATCACAGGTATCCCTAAACATCTGGACGTTAACATACAGAGAGCACACCGCCTTCGTCCTAAACACTCTTCTGCTTCCTCGAAGCCCAGGGGCATAATTGCGTACTTTCTTCTTTACTCTGACCTCATGGAAGTCCTCCATTCTGCTAAACAACATAAGCAGTTAGTGTGGTCTGGTCATAAACTTTTTTTCTCCCAGGATGTATCAAAGCCGACAGCCGACCGTCGCAAGGAATTTTTGGACTTAAGACCCACACTTCGTGCTATGAATGCCAGATATGGACTCATTCACCCATGCTTTTTCAAGGTTACATACAAGGAAAGGTCCTACAGCTTCGACGATCCTGCAGACCTTCGCAAGTTCATCGACACACATAGGGTGGACAACATGGACCACAGTGGCTCTTAATGTTTCTCTTGTTTTTGTTTTGTCGATGCTATTTTGTTGTGGCCCGTTTCCTTTTCTTCTCATAACGTGATGTTTTGCTCCCTTCTTGTTTTTTAGGTTGGGTGTCCCCGTCCTGGTTTGTTGGCCTCTCCCTTCCTCCGTTTTGTTGTGTCGCTATTTGATTGTCTCTGCTGTACCCCAGTATGCCGTCCTCCTTCATGGTTGTTTGGTAAGTCTCCTTCATTTGTATTAAATTGTCGGGCCTGGTCTCTCTCCCTATTTTCTGTTACTCTTTTATTTCTAGCTTTTCTTTGAGTCCAGATTCCCGCATTATACTTATTTTATGCGGCTGTCTCTCTTTGCTGCTCCCGCTCTCACTCTATTGTTCGTTCTGTTCTCGTTGTGCACAATCTATGGCTAAAGTTCTCCGACTTTTGGCCATCCTCTCTTTCCTATTTTTTTTCTCGGGAGGTTTCTCCTCCCTTTTCCTCCTTTCTTTTTCCCTCTCTTCTTTCCCTCCTCTCTCTATCTTTCTTTCCATTGTTCTCTTCTTTTCTTTTTTCCACTGCTCTTCATTTTGGACTATTCTTTCTCTTTTAAGTTTTTTCCTGTCTTCTTCCCTCTTCTCACTCTGGCACTATGGCAATAAATTCTCCACTCTTTTCCTCTTTCGTATATATTTCCTCGTTTTGCACGTTTATCTGTTACTCCTGCTTTGTTTTCATTGGTTTTCCTATTTCCATTTTGCTTGCTCTCTTACCTATTTAGTCTTCCTTCCTACTTTGTATGCTATTCATTTCTTCCAATTATTCCTTTGTCTATTTTCTCCTCTTACTTGTCTTGTTTCCTTTCCCTATTTCTCTTTTACTCTCTCCTCATGAAAGGTTTCCGTTTCATTTCTTGGAATGTTAAGGGTCTTCGGAACCCTATTAAGAAACAGCCTATTTTATCCCACGTTGCCCGGTTGCAATGTCAAATTGCCTTTCTTCAGGAGACACATCTCTCTACACAAGATTTGTCAATGTTACGTCGACAATGGGTTGGCAAAGTTTTTTGTTCTCCTGCTGTTAATCATAAAAATGGTGTGGTTATACTCTTTCATAAGACTTTATCTGTTCAAATACAAAAAGAAACTGTTGATGCTGATGGTAGATGGTTGTTCCTAGACTGTACTGTAAATAATGTTCATCTCTCCCTCTGTAATGTTTATGGTCCGAATGGCATTGATCCCTCTTTTTGGCACGATTTTTCCTCCCTCCTCTCCTCCAATGCTAGTGAGGACATGATTGTTGGGGGGGATTGCAATCAATTGATGGACCCTTTTTTGGATCGCAAATCACAAACGCGTTATGTTCCTAATAAAATGCAGAAATCCTTCCATAAATCCATCTCCTCCAGAGGTCTCATAGATTCTTGGAGAATCTCTCATCCTGACTCCCTGGAATTTTCTTTCTTTTCTCCTGTGCATACTTCCCTTTCCCGTATTGATTATATCTTTCTAACACATCACGCTTTTCAATTCATGACTAATTCCGAAATAGGCTCCATCCTCATTTCTGACCTTGCCCCCGTTATTCTGGATATGGACTACCCTTCCCCTATACCTCAGTCTTCCTGATGGCGTTTTAATAATTCCCTTTTACTGGATCCTGCCTTTACAACACACTTCACTCAATTTATGGATGAGTTCTTTACTAATAATTCTCACACTTCCTCTGATTTTCACTTCCTTTGGGATGCTTTTAAAGCTACTGCTTGTGGCTTTATTATCGATTATGTGTCACGCAAAAAGAAGAAAGCACTTTCCCAAGCTTCTTCCTTTCTTACACGCATTAAAGAGCTTGAACATCTCTATTATACCTCCAATTCCCCCGATTCTTTATCTTCTCTCCTCTCTGCTAAAATGCAGTTTAATAAACACACCTGGGACTCTGCTTCTAATCAACTTCTCCAATTTAATGCAAAAATTTACGGTGGTCGTAATAAAGCCGGTAGAGCTCTTGCAAATTATCTTAAAATCAAAAAACAAAAATCTAAAATAGTCTCCATCAAAGACCCACAAGGTTCTATTCACTCTTCTGATGCTAAAATCCTCGATTGCTTTGTACAGTTCTATTCCTCTCTTTACACCCCTGAATCCACTCCCTCTACTGATCAATTAGATGCATTTTTTCAGTCAATTCCCAAACCCTCCACTCCGCTGATTGACTTTACTTCTCTTGATGCTCCACTTTCAGAAAAGGAAATTCTTGCTGCCCTCTCCCTCTTACCCAAAGATAAAACTCCTGGTCCCGATGGTTTTACAGTTCGCTTTTATTTTCATTTCAAATCTGTTTTAATTCCGTATTTACTCCAGTTGCTCAATCACTTTTTCATCACCGGTGAGTCCAAAGGTTCTTTCACACAGGCTATGCTTGTCCTTTTACCCAAAAAAGATAAAGATCCCTCCTTGTGCAAGAATTACAGGCCTATTTCTTTAATCAATACTGACTGTAAGATCTTTGCGAAACTCTTGGCTCTTCGCATCAATTCCATTATTCCTGATCTGGTTAATATCCATCAATCCGGGTTCGTTAAAGGTAGATCCATCACCGATAATTCTAGGACTTTTCTCAATATTATTCACCTCTCCGCTAAAATGAATACTCCACTTGCTGCAATTACTCTTGATGCTGAGAAGGCTTTTGATCGGGTTAATTGGGACTTCATGTTTGGTGCTTTGCGTTGGCATGGCTTTAGCCCCACTTTCCTTAAATATGTCCAACTCCTCTATTCCGCTCCATCTACCTCCATCTGGATCAACAGTATGCAGTCCAAATACTTTCCCCTTCATAGAGGTACCAGACAGGGTTGTCCTCTTTCCCCTCTTCTTTTCATTTTGGCGTTGGAACCCTTCCTCGTGAAGATTCGTCAATCCTCTTCTTATTCTGGTTTCATTTTTAAGGATGTGGAAATTAAGTTCACAGCCTATGCGGATGATATTTTGCTTTACATTTCTAACCCTTCGGTCTCCCTTCCCGCTTTTTAGGTCTCGGCTAAAAGACGCGCGTAAGCGCGTCTCCGCCGAGATCTTATGTCAGGGACGATGCTTCCCAGGAGACAGCCTTGGTCACGCGCATTGCCTCAAGGAGGCGATTTCCGCTGGCCACGCGCTCGCGAACGCGCTCAGCTGCTGTCTCCTGGGAAGCAGCTACACCACACGCGCATGCGCAGAAACAGCGACAGACACACACGAGCGCTCATGCACGCACGCACCCACACATACAGCGAACCCAGCGTCGCATGCATACACACACACACACACGTGCACCGAGCATCCCCCCCCACCCCTCCGTTGTCGCACCCCTCCCCTCCGCCGTCGCACCCCGCCCCCCACCCCTCCGCCGTCGCGCACACACACACGCAGACATACAGGCATTCTCTCCCCCCCCCCCCGCTCCGCTCACCGGTCAAAGGCCCTCCGGACACGCAGACATACAGGCATTCTCTCTCCCCCCCCCCCTCCGCTCCGCTCACCGGTCAAAGGCCCTCCGACCGCGGGGCTCTCCCTCGGTGCTCCTCCAGGCACTCCGTGGGCGCGGGCTTCACAAAACGGAAGTCCCGCCCCACGATAGGTTTCGTTTTCTCAGTCCCGCCCCACGTTAGGTTTCGCTTGCAGCTCGTTGGGTATAAAAGCTTGTCGATCCAAGTGTGTGTGTATTGCAGATGTTATCCCTTTTTACAACAAACCTTGACCTCACCAGAGATTCGTAATTGTCCAAACATTCCTCTATCTTGGTTAGTTTTTGTGTAATAGGAGATAGCAAGGTAGTTAAAATACTCTCAAATGTCTTCCACTGTTCTAAATCACAGTTCGAGTTAATACCATTTCCCGCTGCATAATTGGTATCACCATCAACCAAATCGGCATTAATTATAGGACTGCCCTCCTCGGGTGAGACACTGTCACGGGTTTTGTTCGACCTTGCCACTTTTGCTCTACAAGGCTCTACAAGGCCTTTGTGGTCCTCCTCCCCGCTTCCTTTTTACTGCCGGTTCCAGAGTTAATCATTTGGTAGAGGTTTTTTTATTTGGGGATGTGGCAGATGCACGTGTAGAGACGCTGGCTGTAATGTTACTTTGGGTCAGTGGCGATTTTGGGGAATCCTCTAGTGTTCCAAGGGGATATGGAACTTCAACGCCAACCTCAATATTAGTCGATGGTATAATAATGATTACATCTTGATGAGCTGGCGAGCGAGCTGTAGCTATAGTCCCTAGGGAAGATCTCCTATTTAATAACTGGACCAGAGACAACAGATGCTCGGTACAGAGGTCCCCTAAGAATAAACTGATCAAGCGTCCCCACCACGCTGCCACCATGAGAAGTACCTAGGTATTTCCTTTCCTGTTTGCTCATCTTTAATAACTTAAGTGAACTTAAGCCAACTGGTAATGCAGAGTAGTGAGTAGTGAGTGCAGAGTGGTAATGCAGAGTAGTGAGTGCAGAGTAGTGAGTGCAGAGCAGTGAGTGCAGAGCAGTGAGACCAGAGCAGTGAGTGCAGAGCAGTGAGTGCAGAGTAGTGAGTGCAGAGTAGTGAGTGCAGAGTAGTGAGTGCAGAGTAGTGAGTGCAGAGTAGTGAGTGCAGAGTGGTAATGCAGAGTAGTGAGTGCAGAGTAGTGAGTGCAGAGTAGTGAGTGCAGAGTAGTGAGTGCAGAGTGCAGAGTAGTGAGTGCAGAGTGCAGAGTAGTGAGTGCAGAGTAGTGAGTGCAGAGTGCAGAGTAGTGAGTGCAGAGTGCAGAGTAGTGAGTGCAGAGTAGTGAGTGCAGAGTAGTGAGTGCAGAGTAGTGAGTGCAGAGTAGTGAGTGCAGAGTAGTGAGTGCAGAGTGGTAATGCAGAGTAGTGAGTGCAGAGTAGTGAGTGCAGAGTAGTGAGTGCAGAGTAGTGAGTGCAGAGTGCAGAGTAGTGAGTGCAGAGTGCAGAGTAGTGAGTGCAGAGTAGTGAGTGCAGAGTAGTGAGTGCAGAGTGCAGAGTAGTGAGTGCAGAGTAGTGAGTGCAGAGTAGTGAGTGCAGAGTAGTGAGTGCAGAGTAGTGAGTGCAGAGTAGTGAGTGCAGAGTAGTGAGTGCAGAGTAGTGAGTGCAGAGTGCAGAGTAGTGAGTGCAGAGTAGTGAGTGCAGAGTGCAGAGTAGTGAGTGCAGAGTGCAGACTAGTGAGTGCAGAGTAGTGAGTGCAGAGTAGTGAGTGCAGAGTAGTGAGTGCAGAGTAGTGAGTGCAGAGTGCAGAGTAGTGAGTGCAGAGTGCAGAGTAGTGAGTGCAGAGTAGTGAGTGCAGAGTAGTGAGTGCAGAGTAGTGAGTGCAGAGTAGTGAGTGCAGAGTAGTGAGTGCAGAGTAGTGAGTGCAGAGTGCAGAGTAGTGAGTGCAGAGTGCAGAGTGGTGAGTGCAGAGTGCAGAGTAGTGAGTGCAGAGTGCAGAGTAGTGAGTGCAGAGTGCAGAGTAGTGAGTGCAGAGTGCAGAGTAGTGAGTGCAGAGTAGTGAGTGCAGAGTAGTGAGTGCAGAGTAGTGAGTGCAGAGTAGTGAGTGCAGAGTAGTGAGTGCAGAGTAGTGAGTGTGCAGAGTAGTGAGTGTGCAGAGTAGTGAGTGTGCAGAGTAGTGAGTGTGCAGAGCAGTGAGTGCAGGTGCAGAGTGGTGTGTATTGGCAATGTAAATGACAATGCCATTTATTTATGATTTAAAGAAAAAAAAGAAATGTCATGAGCAATGCCAATTGCTCTACCTTTAATGATGCCGAGACCATTGCATTGCAAATGCTTGTTTTTCTTTGCTACATGACTATTCCTCTGTTTCTGGATATAAATTGAATATCGACAAAACAGAAGTTCTCCCTCTCAATAAATTTTGTCTCCCACACATGTTTCATGGTTCTGGTTTCCAATGGACCTCTAGCCATATCAAGTGTCTTGGTGTTCTTTATGCTAACTCCACTAGAGAGACTGTTAGAATCAATCATTCTGATATTCTTAAAAAACTCTCTTCACTTATTGATCGCTGATCTCCTCTTTTTCTCTCTTGGTGGGGTCGTCTCTCTACTATTAAAATGATGCTCCTTCCCATTGTGAATTTCTATCTCTCTATGCTTCCCATTCCCCTTCCTCATTTCTTCTTTAAGTCCATCAACAGTCTCTTCTCTAAATTTTTATGGAATAATCGTAAAGCCAGAGTTGCTTTATCCCGTCTTCAACAGCCTAAACATCTCGGTGGTGTCAACTTTCCAAACATTTCACGCTTTCATTCTGCATTTTCCCTTAAGCAAATCTGGTCTTTTTTACTTGACTCTCCTCCGCCGCTTATTACGTCCTGGAGCTCTTTAGAATTAGCACAAATCTCCCCTTTCTCTCCTCTCACCGCTTCTTACCTTACTCAGCCACCTTCAAAATTTTCTTCGCCTATTTTCAAACATTCAAAAGCCCTTGTACTTGCTCTTTTCCGCTCCTTTTCCTCGTCCTCTACTCTTCACTTGAATACCCCATTGTGGTACAATAAATCTCTTAAATTTCGCGACCGTGCCCTTTTTTGGAAGGAATGGATTGATAAAGGAATCCTTACTTATAGTCATCTTCTTCTTAATAACTCTCTAGCGCCTTTTCAGGTACTTTGTGATTCTTTTGGTATCTCCAATAAATATTCTTCACTGTTTCTCACACTTATTCCTTCTCTACACTCCACTATCATACAGGATGCACCCACTTCCTGCACTCCTCCTCTCTTATCCTCCCCTCCTAATTTTCACATTCCCTTCAAAGCCTCAGCCATTTATAAATTACTTTCTCCCTCACCTTTAGTGCGGCCCAAAACAAAACTTGAACTTTCTTGGGAATTAGACCTTGGCCAAACCTTCCTCGTGTCCACCTGGGATTCAATTTGGTCTAAACTCCATTCAACTTCCCGCTCCGCTAGTACCACGCAGACCTTATACTATTTTTACAATAGATTGTTTTACACCCCTTGTGATCTTTTTAAATTTAAACTAATAGATTCCAAAAAATGTTGGTCCTGTTCCTGTATTACAAGTGATTTTAAACATATGTTCTTTTTATGCCCTAAGGTACAACTGTTATGGTCACGAATTTGGTCTTCCCTGAACAAAATTTTATCTAATAATATACCCTTTGATATTTCTCTGATTTTTCTGGGTGGTTTAGCTCCAGTCTGGGATGTTCCACCTTTTACTCGCAAATTCATTGACTTATGTATTGCTATTGCTTTTCAAATCATTACTACCAATTGGAAAGATACCAAGAATGTCGAATATGCTGCATGGTGGAATTTAATTTGTCATCACCATAGATTAGATCGTGCATGTGCCTCTTCTACCTCCCTTCTGATTAAACGTGATTTATTATGGTCCCCTTTAACAGATTACCTATCCAGATGTGCCATTTAGCTTCATATTCATTTATCTGCTATATGATGTTTTTTATTTTTTGTATACTATTAATATAATTATATTATGTATTAGCTTTATTATTACTCTATTATTGTTGTCTCTTTCCCCTCCCTTTCCTCCTTCCCCTCTCTCTCTTTTCCTTCTTCTTCTTCTTTCTTTTCCCTCCCCAAAATTCTAAAAGTTATAAAAGCATTTTCCCTTGGTATATTCTTTACCTCTTTGAGGTTTTTTTTTTTATATACACGCAAGGTTTACTTTTGTTTCTTCTAATACTGTATTTTATCTTTTTGCAGTTGTACTGATGTTTTACATTGTCTTTATTTACTCAATAAAGCTTTTCAAACTTAAAAAAAAAACTCCAGCAGCCATTTCATTAAGGCGAAATACTGAAAAAACTAAATTTCCCATGAACAGTAGAGAAAAATCAACACAAGCAAGTCCATCCAAACATGAGCCAGTCCGCCGTATAACGTCCTGTGAGCCCTTCTAGCCTCCTCTTTCTTTGCTGCTCCAGCAGCACCACAGATAAGTCATGCTTCCTCTTATTTCTTGATAATGGTCTCATGTGCTGATTTGGTCTTGGTGAGACACCGCAGGAGTTTTAACCACTCCTACGTGGTCGCCATTCAGTGCACTGGTTTAAGTGCGCGGTTTCATGCGCCACGGGAGGTCCTTGCTCTTAGGCGGCTGGCACTGTTGAGGCTCACTCAGCGCGGTGCAGTCTTCTGACCGACAGAGGGCCCGCGCATTTGACAATTTCACGTGCAGCACGTCCCCCAGCCCCCGGCAGCCAGAACACGTCAGTTTCTCTGCTTGTCAGTGTGGAGTGTTCTGGCTGTGGCATTACACAAGGGAAGCCTTGTCAGGGACACCCCAGGTGCTTATTAACCCCTCATGGGGCAGACCCACTCGATTAGATTGGTATTTACCTGTTATATTCCTCTGCTTAAGTGGGGGTTCTGCTCCCTGGTAGTAATGTAGTCCATTGATTATGACAAGACTGGAGACTATATGGAGGAGGAAGAAGTTACTTACCTCCCCATCGACGACCACTTCTGTGAGGTAATGGAATCCTCCATCCTCGGGGTTGTGTTGCAGGTAGTAGCCCCCTTGAGAAGAGATTGGAGGCACTCCAGGCGCAGTGCCAGCAACTCCTCAAACCAAGGGAAGATTTTATTGGGCCCCCGGCCCCCCTACCTCCAATGCAGGTAATAGCTTTGCAGGCTACTGCACACCAGAACGTGGACAAACCCCGGGGTCGATCTCGACGTTTTTGTGCCCCTAAAAGAAGGCTTTTTTGGATGCTGAGCCCATCCAAGAACCCCAGACAACACGCCCCTCGGGGACACTTCCATTGTCACCACCACAGTTGGACCAAGGGGAGGGACATGATTCCCCCAACACTTCTGACGGGGATGGGGATGGTTCTAGACTGTGGCGCCTGGCGTCCACCCCCTCTCAACTCTTGAGGGTCGACCTTCCCACAGACTCAGGTCTCACGGTGCAACAGGATTTGTTGGATCCCGATGACCTTTTGCATCTGAGATCCGCGGACTGGTGCCCTGTGCCTAAGGTGGTGGCCTACATTGCCAGCCACCTACGGAAGCCCCTAGTCAAGGAAGTGAGGGGTTGTTTGAAGGCCGAGTGCTCCCGGCCTTCCTTGGAGGGGAAAGTGGCCACCACACTGGAAATTGATCTTAAAATGGCCACATTCCTTGCCAACTTTGTCCAGGACCCCAAAAAGGGTATTGATCGGTCCTGGCGTTCATGTCACGATAAACTCCTGGACGTCGCTGGTCCATAGGCTAAAATTATGGACATGGCGGAGGACACCAAAGTTCCCTTATTTCCCCGGAAGTGTTATCAAACTGGGCACAAAGGGCCATTATCTTCCTGGGGAACGCCAATTGCGCAATTTCTACGGAGAGGCATAGGCCACTTCTCATCAAAATTGACCCTAAATTGGGAGAACTCGCCACATCTGAGGCAGGAACCATAGATCAGGGAAACCTGTTTGGGGACCCGTTTAATAAAGAGTTAGGGAAGTTTTAAGTACATTTAATTCCCTTGACAAGGCACAATCTTTCATCAAACGGATATTTACACCCTGTGTTTTAGCAGCAGCCGGTCGAGGTAGGGGGCACTCATCCGGCCGTCCTTTTCAGGCAGCCTCCAAGGGTGGCGACTCCAGACGTGGCCAGTGGCAGGACCCTGGCAAGTTTGGTAATTTCTACTAGACAAAGACTTACCCCGTCACCGCGGAGGCGGAGGCAGAGGCGGCCAAAGAGGCAACTTTAGCAATAACTAAGGTAAGAGTGCAAGACCCAACAAGGATTTCAATTGGGGGACGCTTGGCCCTCTTTTAAGCGAACTGGAAAAAGCTGTCCTCAAACGCATGAGTAATCCAAACGGTGGGGGGCTTCCATATCGAGTTTTACGGCACTGCGACTCAGACCCACCCACCTACTCCTCTGAACTTTCCTCCCTAGCAAAAGACATTGGTGAGTCAGGAGGTGGACAGCCTTTTGCAGAAAGGGGCATTAGTGAGATCGGCAATCCACCCCAGGGGTTTTAACAACAAACTCTTTGTGGTAGAAAAGAGGGATAGCGAACAGCGACTGGCCATCAACCTCAACAATTTCAACTCTTGGTTACTTTACCGTCACTCTTCACCCCTTGCGGGATATTCCTAAGATATCCGATTGGATAGTCTGCCTGGACCTGAAAAGACGCCTACCTGGTGGTTCCAATCTTTCCTCCAAACAGGAGTTTCCTATGGTTCGTATGGAATTCTCAGGTATTCGAGTTTACCGCCCTGCCATTCGGTCTTTCATCGGCTCCATGGTGCTTCACCAAGCTGATGAGGCCAGTTGTGGAGCATTTATGGGACCGAGGTATAAGGCTCGTTATCTACCTTGATGATATCTTGCTCATGGATCAATGCCCGGTTCATCTAGTCACGCTCTTGCAGATGGTGATAGAGCTTCTGGAATCTCTGGGGTTCATAATAAACTAAGAGAAATCGGTACTAACCCCACCGCAATCAATCGAGTTCCTAGGATTTTTGGTAAAGTCGAATGAGGCAACTCTCAGTGTACTCCCGCACAAACTGTGCTAGATCCATCACAAATTGCGGAGAACCATCTCCAAGTCCTATGTATCACTCCGTCATCTAGCGCAGATATTGGGTCTCCTTACGTCCTCCATCCAGGCGATCTTTTCCGGCACTCTTCACTACAGGGTCCTTCAATGTTTAAAGATCGATCGCC
Organism: Lissotriton vulgaris; assembly: GCF_964263255.1. Lineage (NCBI taxonomy): Eukaryota > Metazoa > Chordata > Amphibia > Caudata > Salamandridae > Lissotriton > Lissotriton vulgaris. The sequence goes on from NC_141695.1 coordinate 1,667,265,145, forward strand.
TCCTGAAAGGCCTCTCTTGTTCTGAAATGATTCCATTGTCTCTTGAAGCAATAGAGGATGTGAACTGGTGGCTAGCCCACATGGAGGCCTGGAACAGCAGGGAGATCTTCGGCTCTCAACCCGACCTGGTGATCGAGTCAGATGCCAGCGACTCCGGATGGGGCGCACGATGTGAAGAGTTTTACACGAACGGCAAATGGTCCTCCACCGAACGGTCTCTGCACATAAATTGTCTAGAGTTGATGGCAGGTTCATTCGCCATCCGCTGTTGGATCAATGAAAAGGTGAAATGCTCAGTCCTCCTCAAGATGGACAATATGGAAGCAGTACGCCACGTCAGTCACCTAGGAGGGACCCGGTCAAAGACCTTATCGGACCTCGCACGGACCAGGTGGGAGTATTGTTTGTCCAACCAAATCTCCTTGTCAGTGGATCATCTCCCGGGGAGTTCCAATCAGGTAGACAATTGGCACTCTCGTCACTGGAGGGATGCCAGCCTTTGGAAACTGAACCCCCAGGTCTTCCGTCTCATTCAGGACAGATGGGGTCCCTTTTCCATGGATCACCTCGCATCCCGGCTAGACTTCCAGCTCGACAGGTATTGCAGTTGGAGGCCGGACCCACATGTGGCAGCCACGGACGCCTTACTCCAGGACTGGAGTAAGGAGCAATCTTATTCCTTTCCCCTGTTCGCACAAGTGCTGACATCAGTTCTTAGACACAGCTTTTCCGCGCCAGAAACGCAGAGCTATGCTAAAAACTAACACTGGTGCCTTGAAACTAGAGCCCTGAAAGGGGATGACCTTAACCCTAGATATTGGTTCGCAGAACGGGGAGGATGGGTGGGTCGGTAAGGAATCTATCACTAACTAATGTCTATTACAGATATATCGTTACACAAGTAGTAACTTGTGCATCTGAAAGAGACACGTTAGTGATAGATTCCTTACCTTAGAATAGATACCCCAGCAATACCAACTCCGGTGGTGGGTCTGCGAACCAATAATCACACCAGAAAGTCCTTGAGGACGGAACGCCCAAAGAAGCCATCCCTCCAGACTTGGCTGTCCAGGCAATAATGTCTTGCAAACGTGTGCAGCGAGGCCCACGTAGCTGCCTGGCAAATGTCCTGCAAGGGCACTCCTCGGCCCAGGGCAGTGGTAGTCGCCGTGGCCCGAGTGGAATGAGCCCTCAGTCCAACAGGGGGTTCCTTCTTAGCCAAGGAGTAGCACGCCTGGATACACAAGATGATCCACCGCGAGATGGTCCGCTTGTGTACCGCCTTTCCCTTCTTGGCGCCCACGTAACCAACAAAGAGTTGGTCATCCACCCGAAACTGGTGTGTGCAATCTAGAGTAAGAGAGTGCACGTTTTGGGTCCAGACAGTGGAGCCTCTCTTCCTCTCTCGAGGGATGCGGAGGCGGAAAGAAGGTGGGAAGGTGATGGATTGCCCGATGTGGAAGGCTGTGACTACCTTGGGCAGGAAAGAGGGCCTTGTCCGCAACACAACCTTGTCCGGATGGACCGAAACGAAAGTAGCTTTACAGGATAGAGCCTGGAACTCACTCACTCTCCTGGCAGAGGTGATGGCTATCAGGAAGGCAGTCTTCAAAGTAAGAAGGCGAAGAGGACAGTTGTGAAGTGGCTCGAAGGGAGCACACATCAGAAAAGTAAGTACCAAGTTCAAGTCCCACTGAGGCATCACAAAGTGAACAGGAGGGAACGTATGTGTGATGCCTTTCAGGAATCGATTAACAATAGGGGACTTGAACAAAGAAGGTTGATCAGGCAGCCTCAAAAAGGCTGAAAGAGCAGAAAGGTAGCCCTTGATTGTGCCCAGAGCAGAGCCCTGCTGGGCAAGAGAAAGAAGAAAGAGAAGTACCTCAGAAAGAGGGGCAGAGAGAGGATCCACAGCCTTTGCTGTGCACCATGCCACAAATCTGTTCCACCGGCAGGCGTATACCGACTTTGTGGAGGGACGCCTGGCTGCCAGAATGATGTTACAGACTTCAGGAGGCAAGTCAAATGGCCTCAATTGTCCCCGCTCAATCTCCAAGCATGGAGGTGGAGACTGGACAGGTTCGGGTGGAGGACCGTCCCCTGCTGCTGCGACAGAAGGTCCTCCTGAAGAGGCAGACAAACCGGGGGATCGACTGACATACTGAGTAGCTCGGGATACCAGTACCTTCGTGCCCAGTCCGGAGCCACAAGGATGACTTGTGCCCGGTCGCGCTTGATCTTCTTCAGCACTCTGGGCAGAAGTGGTATAGGCGGAAAGGCGTACAACAGACCGCAAATCCACTCAACGAAAAGCGTCTCCGAGCAAGTGCCACCTTGGAAATTCCAACGCGCAGAACTGATGACATTGCGCGTTCTCTTCAGTGGTGAATAGATCTAACCAAGGCTCTCCCCACTGCTGAAAGAGGCCTTGCGCCACGTCTGAGTTCAGACGCCATTCGTGATCCATCATGCACCGGCGGCTGAGTTCGTCCGCCCTGGCGTTCAGAGAACCTGCCAGGTGTTGAACCACCAGGGTCACACCCTGATGTTCCAGCCACTGCCAAAGGCACAGAGCCTCCTGGCAGAGGGTCCACGACCCCACCCCGCCCTGTTTGTTGCAGTACCACATGGCGGTGGTGTTGTCCGTGAACACCTGCACTACACTCCCTCGGACAGAGGGGAGGAATGCCTTCAGTGCTAGACGAATCGCCTGCAGCTCCAAAAGGTTGATATGGAGCCGGGACTCCGCCGGAGACCAGAGGCCTCTGATCTCCACCTCTCCCATGTGGCCTCCCCAGCCCTGGAGGGGCGCGTCCGTCACAACTACGTGCTCCAGTTGGGGAAGGGAGAGGGATCTGCCGCTGACCCAATCGCGGTCCGTGAGCCACCAATGTAGCTGTCTCGCAGTGCCCTCCGAGATCAGGACATGGTCGGACAGGTTGCCCTGATGCTGGGCCCACTGAAACTTCAGGTCCCACTGCAGAGCCCGCATCCGCCAACGGGCGTGATGCACCAGAAGGATGCAGGAAGCCATCAGCCCCAGAAGCCGCAGCGTCAACCTGACCGAAACTCGGGATAAAGGCTGAAAGATTGGAATCAGAGCCTGTATATCCCGAACCCGCTGTTCGGGTGGGTAAACCCAAAACTGCGCCAAGTCGAGAACCGCTCCGATGAAAAGGAGCTTCTGAGGGGGGCACAGGTGTGACTTCGGCACATTGATGGAGAACCCCAGCTGGTGCAAGAGGTCTGCGGTCGTCTGGAGGTGGCTGACGACTGTCTGGGGCGAGACCGCCTTCAACAACCAGTCGTCAAGGTAGGGGAAGACTGAAACCCCTAACCTGCGCAGATGAGCTGCGACCACCGCCATCACCTTCGTGAACACCTGTGGGGCGCTTGTAAGGCCGAAGGGGAGCACGGTAAACTGAAAGTGCTCGTGGCCTACCGTGAACCGCAGGTAACGCCGGTGGGCGGGCAGGACGGGGATATGGAAATAAGCGTCCTGCAAGTCCAACGCTACCATCCAGTCTCCTGGGTCCAGGGCAGCTAAGACCTGAGCCAGAGTCAGCATCTTGAACTTCTCCTTCCGGAGGAAACCGTTGACGTTCCGTAGGTCCAAGATAGGGCGTAGGCCCCCTTTGCCCTTCTTGGGTACCAGAAAGTAGTGGGAGTAGCAACCACGTCCTACTTGTGGCCCAGGAACGCGCTCGATGGCCCCCTTGGCCAAGAGGGACGAAACTTCCTCCTGCAGAAGACGCAAATGATCTCCCGACACGCGGTGGTGTTGCGGTGGCATGGCTTGAGGGGTCGTCTCGAAGGGGCGGGAGTAGCCCCTTCGGACGATCTGCAGCACCCACCTGTCCGAAGTGACAGTGCGCCAGTGAGAGTGGTGATGGCGAACCCTGCCCCCCACTGGCTTCACGTGGGCAGAAAAGCACGGACTAGGAGGGTTTAGAGGCGGATGCTGCGGGGGACGGTGTGGACTAGCCTCGCCGTTGTCCCCGACCGCCTCCACGGCGATTTCCACGGCCACGACATGTTAGTCTGTGGCGTGTGGTTGGCAGCACGTGTGGGGGCGCCCCTTCCTTGGCCACGAAAGGAGCGAAAGACACCCGTTTGCTGGAGCAGGGCCGAGAGGCCCAAGGACTTGGCCGTAGCCCTGGAGTCCTTAAAGCGCTCAAGCGCGTGGTCTGCTTTGTCGCCAAAAAGGCGACGGCCATCAAACGGCATGTCCATCAGTGTGTTTTGGACATCGGCCAAAAAGTTGGCGGACCTCAACCAGGCGTGGCGTCTAATCGCCACCATCGTTCCCATCGCTCTACCTAGTGAGTCGGTGGTATCCAGCCCACACCGGATAGAATATTTGGCTGCATCCCAGCCCTCCACAAGGGCTTGGCCGAGTTTGGCCCGTACCTCCAACGGACACTCTGGCAGCACTTCCGCAACCGTATTCCACAGAGAGTGGGTGTATCGGCCCAAGAGGCATGCAGTGTTGGAAGACCGCAGTCCCAGACTAAGGGAGAAGATCTTTTTACCTTACTGCTCGTACCACTTGGATTCTCTGTCCGGCGGAGCCGACGGGAATGCGGTCTGGGAATTGGATGCCTGGATGACCAGGCTCTCGGGGGTGGGGTGGGTGGACAGGAAACATGGGTCACCCGGGGCTGGGCGGTGGCGTCTGGCCACGTTCCTATCTACGGGCGAACCTGTAGCGGGCCTGGACCAAGTGCCCAAAAGAACGTCGGACAAGGCCTCATTAAACGGCAGCAGAGGCTTTGCCGAGCATGACTGCGGTTTAAGGACCTCAGTGAGGAGGTTAGTCCTCACGGCCGCGACAGGGAGCTCAAGGCCCAAGGCCTTGGCTGCCCTCATCAACACCACACTGTAGGTTGCCCCCTCCTCCGAAGCCACGGTAGGAGGTGAGACAAAACCAGTGTCTGGTGAGGTGTCCAGACCACTGGCATTCCCAAGTCCACCTGTTTAGTCCTCTTGAGACTGACACTCTCGGGTCAGAGGGTCCTCAGACCCCTCCCAATACTCCTCGTCACCCATCCCCTGATAGTCAGGGTTGTCAAACGATGAGGCCAGTTCATAGAAGCTAAACTCCCCAAGCGGCGTCGAAAGCGGCGCCCAGCGGCGCCGTTCCGACGCCGGAAACAAAGCGAGGGAGGCATCGGGGACTGCGCCGGAGGTGACACCTGATGAACCGACGCCGGGGGGGGTCGTAAGGTTCACCGGCGACGACCCGGATCCCGAAACGGATCCAGTGGGGTCCTGCGGCACCAGGCCCGAAGGCGCCGGCGGCGTCGGGACCGTGGGGCCCTGCGGCGCCGGGCCCGAAGGCGCCGGCCTCGTCGGGGCGAAGCACTCGACGGCGTCGGGGCCGAAGCCCCCGACCCGCTAGGGGCCCCAGACGGGTCCGCTGGGCCCGAAGGCGCCGCGGAGCCCGTCGGAGGAGAGAGGGACCTCATGGCCACGAGGAAGCGCTCGATCTCCTCCGGTGTTGCGTCTCGCCCAGGGACCGGAGGGTGTGGAGCTGGATGTGGCGCCCGTGACTCCGACGGAGCCGCGTGGGCGGTGCGCGAGCGTCGGGGGGAGTCAGAAGAGCGATGACGCCTCTTCGACTTCTTGTGTTTCTTACCTGATGACGACTTCGACCCGGAGGAGTGGTGCCGACTCTCGGAGCTGTGGTGGCTCCGACCCCGCGACCTGTCCCTCGACCTCCCGTGAGACCGGGACTTCTTGCGGCGCGGGGCCGACTGCCGGAGTTCGAGTCGCCTGCGGGACCGCTCCCGCCTGGCTTTCGAAGACAGGGCCCGGCAATCGGGGCAGGTCTTGTCGTCGTGGTCGACGCCGAGACAGAGTAGACACCGACGGTGAGGATCCGTGACCGACATCGTGCGGTCGCAATCCTGGCAGTGCTTAAATCCAGGCATCCCTATGGCACCGATTGGAGTCGTTCGACTTCGAAAAGATGATCAAAATGATCCAAAAAGTTAGTCAAAAAGTGACTAGAAGTACTGCTTTTTCCAGATCTGCGCTTGCTGGCGCAGAAAAAAGAAGAACTGACGACAGCACACGGAGGCGGCGTCTAAGTACTCAGACGACGTCCTCACGGCGCCCACGACACCGACGACGGACGCGGAGCCGCAGACGACGCCTACCGACGCGCAAGGGTACTGTTACGCAAAAATTTCCGGATCCAGTCTGACGCCTGAGGCTATTCTAAGGTAAGTGATCTATCACTAACGTGTCTCTTTCAGATGCCGTGATCACGAGGCTGACGGCTCAGGTGCACAGGCAAAGAGCAGAGGTAGTGGTGATCACTCCAATTTGGAGATCGCAAGCCTGGTTTCCAGCAATGATGGAGCTTTCCTGGGATTTTCTAATCCCTCTACCCCTGTTTCCCGATCTCCTCAGGGATCCCCAGAACAATCCTCACCCGCTGGGCCTAGCAGGATCTCTCCTCCTCATGGCCTGGAGGGTTACGAGTGACGTTGGAAAGACAATACGAATAAACAATATGGATGTGCCTGATCAAGATGGTTGGGTTAGTGTCTCCAACTCCAGATTGATCCCCTGGGCGTGGAGATTGTTCAGGTTGTGAACTTTCTGGCGAGCCTGGCTTCTTAAGGTTTTGCGTACCGATCTGTTATACCTAGTGATCTGTGATATCTGCGGGACACCTTCCGGTGGATGGGCACCAGGTTGGTGATCTCCCGCTAGTCAGGAAGCTTATGTGGGGTATCAGACTCTCAGTTCCTCCTGTACCCGATACATGTCTCTATGGGATGTTAACAAGGTTCTCCTTTTGTTTCAGTCTTGGCCTTCTAACAAATACTTTTCCAGGAAACAATTGTCGGCGAAGTTAGCAATGCTACTTTGCTTGTTATTGTGTCGCCGGGTCTCGGATGTTCGGGCCCTGAACCTAACAGGTAGAGTATTCACCCCTGAAGGGGTAACTTTTTAGATTTAGTCCAGAACGAAAGGTAGCTCTAGATGGTATTTTATCCGTCCCTACAACAATTCCCTAAATTGTGTGTAATGCGCACCCTTAAAGCATATGAAGCTATGACCGTCCACATGGGGAGAGACAATTGTTAATTGTCCTCACAAAGCGGTTTCGGCCCTTACTATTGCCAGATAGGTCAGGTGGGTCATACAGGAAGCTGGAATTGATACCTCCAGATTTGGAGCCCACTCAGTGAGAGGTGCTAGGCTTCTAAAGCCTTCTGTCTGAGAGCTCACATCCAGGATATCCTCACTGCAGCAGGCTGGTCAAATGATTCCACCTTGACAACCTTTAATTTTAAACCCATTCCCTCTCTGGCAAGCGTGGTGGTGGATAAGCTTTGAACTAGCCTAATCCTCGCCTCTGGTCCTGCCATTGAATGAAAAATTTCCTACCTAACGTAAAGGAAAGTTTCAATTCTATTGAGGACACGGGATGAGGATTAGGCCCCCCCATAAAAAATGTTGTCTAAATTCCCTCTTACCAGAACAGAAGGTGTGCTATTTAATGATGTTAATAGTTATCAAATTATGAGCATTCAAATCAAGTCTGTTATATTAGACATTGCTATGTGAATTTGGGTTGTTTATGCTGTAAATATGGATGTTATAATAATGTCATCCTGTATTGTGTAATGTGATGTATAGGTCTGGTTCAGTGGCAAATAATATCCAAATTTCTTGTCCCTAGGAGCGGATTCTAATAAACAAGAGTAACCAGAGCTGAAGATTACAGCCTTCCCAGGTAGAAAGAGGAGGCTAGAAGGGCTTCCTGGGACGTTATATGGCGGACTGGGTCCTGAATGGCTGGACTTGCTTGTGTTGATTTTTCCCTACTGTTCATGGGAAATGTAGTTTTTGTCAGTGTACACATTCACTCGCTTTCCTTTCGCCAACACGCACGCTCTCGTAAGTGCAATCAACTCTGCAGCTTGCGCTGAATTATGCGGGATACGTGCAGTTTCAACAATCGTATGCAAAGTCGTAACAGCATATGCCGCAGTCGTATCACCATTCGGCAACTTGAAACACGAACCCTCAACCCACAAAGTACCATCACACTCCGGAAGAGGAGTATCCCTCAAGTCTATTCTCCCTTTCGTTTCTTCTTCGGTTCTAAGAAAACAATCATGCTTTTCTTCGGCATTCTCTACCTCAGCTGACATCGGCAATAGCGTAGCTGGATTTAACGTATTGCATCTCTTTATGTGCACATGACTCGCTAACAGTGTCAGCTCATAACCTGACAAACGAGCACTAGTTAAGTGCTGTGTCTTGGTTCTGTTTAACAAAGTGTCTACTGCATGCGGAACCATCACGATTAGCGTATTATTCATCACCAAACCAGCAGACTGTCGAATAGAAACAGCTGCTGCCGCAGTGGCTCTCAAGCAACTCGGCAACGCCTTAGCTACCGGATCTAAAGTCGATGAAAAATACGCGCATGGACGTTGCTTGTCCCCAAAAGACTGTGTCAGAACTGTCAATGCACAGCCTTCTTTCTCATGGACATACAATGTAAAGGGTTTACTGTAGTCGGGGGTACCCAACACAGGAGCCAAACATAATGCATCACGCAATTCGGAAAAACTTTTCTGACACTCTTCAGACCTGATTCAAGATAGTTACTCTTGCAGTCAAATATTTACATATCCACTTGTTTGCCCCATTCCAGTACAAACCATTCCATATTATTCAATAATAAAAACAGTTTGACACTGAACTGGCATGGTTTCACAAAGGTGACACTGTGTGGTTCAAAAATTGATTGGTTGTTTATGTTGGTGCAAAACTACGCACTTCAGCTAGCACGGTGTTAAGGAAAACATGGTTGGACTTGTTGGATTGCATGGCTTCCCTCTTTTCTTCCAAATAGCACAATTTATGTGATTCTTTCAATGGTTCTATACCATAGGACCATTGATAAATATACAATAAACTTACACGGTGAATGTTTAAGATGGTCATTACGTCAAATATGTTACATGATTAAGATATAAAGATGGTGTATTAAGTGCTTAGGTGCTTAAGTTAATACATAGATCTTAGTATATGTACCTTTCTTTTCTTGTTACATGTATGATTGACAGCCTTGAAAAAGCCCAAAGGGGGCGAAACGCGCATCGGCTGTGGACCATAAAGTTTGAAAAATAAAGGCTTGAATTCTCTACAACGTCTGGTGTTATGAAATTGACGTTTGACCAAGGATATGGATTACAGATGAAACGCTAAATAAGCTAAGGGATCAAGGAGACTGTTTCGGAGGTGCACTGGTGTTTTCTCTCATATTGCAAGGACCTCCATTCCGAATGAACTTTGGGAAGGGGGTCGTGGTTTGATGCCCGAGGTGGATGTGCATCCAACGCCAAGTAGCACTCCATATTGTTCAGTGTGTACAGTGTGTTTTGCATTGATATACGACTATTGAGAACTAAGGTTGATGTGCAAATCAAAATAGCAAATCCACCATTCTTTTTGTCCTAACAGGAGAGGAATATCTCAAGCAGCGATGTGGTTAAGATATTAAGGATACTAAGAAGTATTTCTCAACCTTGGAAGCTTTTGGAGAATGATACCCCTCTCCCCATAAAAAGGTATTAAATTAGGCTTCTCTAATCATGTCTCTGCAAAAGGTGTGTACTTATTTATCCCAAAAACTTAAATTACTTTAATGCTGCAGTCTCTGGGTAATTCCGAAGTAGCACTCCATATTGTTCAGTGTGTACAGTGTGTTTTGCATTGATATACGACTATTGAGAACTAAGGTTGATGTGCAAATCAAAATAGCAAATCCACCATTCTTTTTGTCCTAACAGGAGAGGAATATCTCAAGCAGCGATGTGGTTAAGATATTAAGGATACTAAGAAGTATTTCTCAACCTTGGAAGCTTTTGGAGAATGATACCCCTCTCCCCATAAAAAGGTATTAAATTAGGCTTCTCTAATCATGTCTCTGCAAAAGGAGTGTACTTATTTATCCCAAAAACTTAAATTACTTTAATGCTGCAGTCTCTGGGTAATTCTGATATGTTTCCGGATTTTCTTTTTACCAGATCCAACTCTTCAATCTGAAATTTGAACATTTAGATCAGGATGTAATCCCGTTTTGAGGGTACTGAGTATATTGACGATATTTAAAGAAATACAGGAAACTTGTATGTGTGAGCAGACAATGAAATATACAAGTACCTGTATTAATGGCTTGTCCTGTATTTTTAATATTACATCATACATTTTAAAGCCTTTGTTTTTAAAATATGCTATTTATAGGAGACATGATGCTCATGACCTGCTAGCCAAAATGTGCTTTTGTTGACGTTGCTGTGGGGCCGGGACATTTTTTTTAAATCAGTGAAAAATTTGAATAATCTTGATTCATCTGGATGTGAAAGCTGTTCAATTTTCATTTCATGTATTTGTTTTCATGAACAAGTGTCCTAATAAACATATTATTCATTGATTCAGGGAGGAAATGCAGAATTCTGCCTTCTACTGACCAGATATGAATATGAGAGGGCAAACTAAAGTGGCTTGGCAGCCTCTGTGGCAAGGGAGGAGAAATTTGAGAATTGTTGCCCTTGCTGATTCAAATGGTGTCCATTGGTGCTTACGATGTGGCCACAAAAGTAATGGGTTTGCTGTTGCAGTACAGGCAGGGAGAGCTGGCATTGTCTGTAGGCCAGTATCCAGGTACAGCTTCTTCATTTTCCGTATTTGTGGCAAAATTGTTTAGTTGTTATTAATAGACGCAGAGAGTGTGCTGTGTCCTTGAATCTTTCTAGAGTTGAATAAGAACTTTCTCCAAAGAGCCTATAGCCATTGAAGGGAATTGTCGTTTACAACGCGGTCGTTACATCGCGATGCCATTACATCGCGTTTTTTACAACGCAAGTCGTTACAACGACTTGCGCTGGATGGCGCTCTAGGACAAGGAATAGTATAATTTACTATCCAACACCTTCCCTACTGTATGTAGACTGGAGTTGGAATAGTAAATTATACTACTCCTAAGTCCAGCGCCGTCCAACGCAAGTCGTTGTAACGACTTGCGTTGTAAAAACCGCAATGTAATGGCATGCTATGTAATGGCATGCGATGTATTAGCATGCGATGTAATGTCATACAACCGCCATTGAAGGGTGTGTCCATCACTGACACATGCACATCACCAGGGAACCTGGTTAATCTCTTCCACGTTTGCCTTCTGCACATGAAACTGGTGCCAATAGCACTGCTGATGCAGCCTGTACGTGTCCCATCCAGCCTGGAGCAGATACTTGGCTGCGACCCGACCATCATGTATCGGTTGGGCCAAAGAAGCCCTGAAGTCCTCCAGGACAGCTGGCAAGATGTAGCTAGCCAGGGCCTATGATGCATGAGTGTACCTAACCAAGAGACAAAGATAATTAATAGACAAAGGGGTAGGCTAGACTAGCCAAAGAAAACATTCTCTTTCAGAAAACATCAAGTATTCTCTATTTCCTATCTAGAGAATTTGTTGCAAAAAAATTTGGATTTACCTTTTTGTGTTGAAGCTTGAACAATCAGGCTCTCCAGCACGGAGTACGTGGTCAAGAACCCAGATCACTGGGAGCTGGTCTATGTTGTAACAGCGACAGATCGACTGACTGGTAGGCATGAGCATGGCTTGGCCCATATAGCCATAACTATTTAGCCAGAAGGGCATCAGTAAGAACTTAATCAAACAGCAATGCTTGCTTAAATGAAGATGGCCCTCGTTGAAAGTTCCCAGTTAACTCATTCGGCTTAGTATAAATAGTGAGCAACTGCAATTTCCCGTGTTACAGCTGTTGTCTGAACCACCATAGCAAATGAAGCACTTCCCTTCGTTGGTAGCCCAAGTGCAGAGTCAAGTTTTGTTTCAGGAGATTTTCAAGCCAATTGGGATTTTGCAAGTCTAGATACAATGCATTATTGGTGTAATGAGGAGGCATAAACTTCCTCTTCCTCATCATCATTAGTGTCTTGAGGGACATTGACTTCCTGCATGGAGTACAGAAAAGGGCAGGAATTCTCTGCCAATACCGATGTTGAGGCGGAGATTTGGGTTTGGAATCTGGTTGCGTAACCACTGGTTGCACTTTCATGATTTCATTACGTGATAAGGCCTTGAGTGGGACGATGTCTATTCTGAGCCGAGAGTCAGCCTTGGTCCAGAAGGAACTGGTATGGACCTTGGTGATCGAGTATGAGTCAGTACCAAGAGGGCAGAGGGCTTTGGCGGAGGGGCTCACTGGCAGGATTCGGGCTGGAGACTCCTGCAGCTCTGTGGGTGCCAAAGGTGATGATGCTAGAATCACACCAAAAATTGGCAGCATGTCCTCTTTGAAGGCCGCTATTTACTCCGGGGTTGTTGACCCGGAAAATCCCATTGTAGGATCAAGCCATATTCCAGATAGTGTGATCTTTATTATTGCTCCATCGCATCTTCTTGCTAGACTTCGAGTGATGGGACTGAGTCTTTCTTGGCTTTCTTCTGCTTAGACTCTGAATATAACTCCCCGAAAAACAATTTTTCTCTGGAGCAGACTCATTACCAAGCTTGTGATTTTCAACAGGAATGGGATTTATACTTTGACTGTGGCCAGTTACAGCAAGCTCTCAACAAACATATAGGGTCTGTGTTTTTAAAGTTGACAGCGTTTTGATCTCAATCACAATGGTGGGATCATCATGATCCCGCCATTCTGATTGGTATCAAAACGCTGTTGATTTTAAAAACATGGACCCGATATGATTGTTGCAAACTTGATGTACCAGGCCACAGTCGACATGATGATCCGCCATTCTGACTGGGATCGAAACACCGTCGATTTGAAGAACTCAGACCCTATATGATTATTGAGGACTTGCCGTAATAGGTGTTCACTGGTGCCGCAATTCAACACCTCATTCATATTTGTGGCGGAATTCTGAATTCACCAGCAGTCGCATCCTGTGCATGTAATGCCCAATACAATTTTTCCTAATGCCAGTTCAATGGAGTTGGTGCTGCTCTTCGTTAAATGGTAGGATGCATGGATTACACATTAGCTCTTTTGTCACAAAATTTAAGAATGATTAGTATGATTAAAGAACCAATGAGAGAGATTGATCAAATGTAGATGAGCTCAGGACCATGTTCAAATGTATCTTTTTGGAAGAAATCAAGATTTATATTTTGCACGGACCATAAACCTTGACTATCTTCCTACTAAAAAGTCCTGGAAAAGACAAGTTCACAGCTTTTGCTAGCACAATTCTAAGAGTTACATTTTGATACAATGGCCACGTGACAGATTATTTGTCACACTTACCGGTCATAAGATGGGTGGTCCAAAGTTGAGTACGTAACTGGTCTAATTGTCATTGTGCGTGAGAGTAAGAATGCAATTATACTGAAAAAGTGGAAAGAGAGATGATCTTTGGAGAATATTTTGAGACAAGTTAAATGATTTAGAACCAAATATTGACCTTGACATACAAAGTAATCCAATGTGGGTGGCCCAGTTTAGCCGAAGGTCTATGCATATTTGTGAGTTGTAGCTCTTTATAGCGTTCAGGCCAACAGAATGGTTGAAAGAGTTAATAGAATGCTCAGAGAAAGTAGCTATTGGACGTTGGAGCGGGGTCGATGTGTGTGTAACACTTTAATCAAGTAGTCTTAATTGTGGGTTGGATTTTGAGGCTTTTGCATCTTCTTAAGCCTCCAATAATACCAGGGTGTTGGGCAATCACCAGTTTTGGGGGAGTGTTCTTTTGAGATTTCGCAAAAGTGTATGGGAGCAAAAGTTGAGGTGCAGGAGGCTTTGAACAGTCAAATCACGTGGCTGAAGGTGGGAAGTGTGGTGACGGTTGCATGGAAGGAATCATGGATAACCATACCCTCCTAGAAAAAGAAACTAGAGACCCATCTTCCTTTTCATACAGCTGCAAAAATATGGTTCTTCAATTTAAGTCCCTGAGTGATAAAAAATCAAACTCTTAAGAAACATACATGAGCCACGAGACCAACCAATCAAAATACAAATCTTGAGAATACAACCCCAGACAAAAATTCAGAAGTACTAGGGACATCCAAAGTGCAATTTCTCAATCATGAGCAGGCATACAAGTAGTGCCACGTTTGTTGCAACATGACCAGACCACCTCACCCAATATTTCCCACTTAGGTCATACTACAACCACATCAAGCAATCAAACATGCAGGTCCGCCAACAATCCTACACTGAAACACTAGTCGCCCTCACATTCCACGAAGCTCAATTTATCTCTCGCATACACTTTAAACAACGGCATTTGGGCCAACAGTGCCACTTTGCTGCAACATGAGCAGACCACGAGTCAGGATCTCATGCACTACAACAAAGCACTTCTGCAACCACACATGCAGGTGTCAGTGGTGGCTGGCATGTAAGGAGGGTGGTGGCGCAAAATAAAGTAAAAAGCGAAAGAAAGAATGAAAAAATAATCTCACTTACCTTCTATGCGCGACATCGACTTCCTTGCTTTGGTAGATCTTCTCCAGGCAGGCATGATCCAGGAAACTGTAGTAACCAATTCAGGCACTGCTTTCATGCAGCATGAAAGAAGCGCCAGGATTGGAGGGAGCAGCCTCCTTCAACGCTCCCAGGGGCACTGGAGCCCTACGCGGTCTCTAACCTGGCTGCCTTAGACAGCTGGGTTAGAGAGGTTTAAACTGAGCATGCCTAGCTGGCTATCGCAAGATGCCCGACCAAAAAGACGTGCACTTTAAACCTAAGTACCCTGCTTATCACTGCTTTCTTCTGCAGCCAGACTGACAGCAGAAGAAAGCCCTGCCACCCATCCTGACGCTCTGCCTGGGACAGGGTTTTGAAAAATAAAATGGTAATTTATCACCATTTTATTTTTCTATCCCTGGGGGCATTTTTTAGTGGGGCAACGCTCCTCTGACTTAACAGAGAAGCTACCCCTGACAGGTGTGTGATCATATTACAACCACACAAGCTGGCGCGCCTGTATTCGTCCTGGAAAGTTAAAGTGTCGCAATTCCACACTAGTGGCAGTTCAGCACTATGCAACTACCAAATAACGTAAATTAATGTAACATAACATAGCATAACCATAACATACCTCAAGTGACTTGTCTAAACGGGCTACTCCTGCTTCCAAATATATGGACGACTATGTAATATTGTATGGAGCTAGGTTTTTAATCAATTTGTATTATTGTCTTTAACTTTTATTTACTGGGTTATTGTATATTATTCCAGTGATGAATTGTATTGTGCTGTTTTATGATTTTTACAGACAAATCAAATAAAGATATTGATTTAATTAATTAATGACTATATAATATATCAAATAGTTTTGTCAATTTTGTTTTACAAAGTAATCTGTTGGAATGATTGAGGACCATATTCAGAGTTGAGCGAAAGCAGGACATCTGCCAAAAAGTGGTATTAGGAGGGCATTGATTTCAATAGCATTCTGTATACAGCTGACAGCATAGCAGGCACTTTTTGATGGATGTCCCGCGCCACAAAACTCTAAAGAAGGCCCTCAGTTGTTAGGTTTTTATTTTTGGTTGTTTTGTTCATTGCCATTTTAACACACTGTATCCACTGTCTCCATAAGTTTAGATCTGTATCTGGTTTTAAAGGGGGAAATGTATTCTCTCTGTATTAATATGATTTAACATTATTTTGTATTGATAAGTTTTAGTGCTGCTTCCAGCACTGACATCCCCAACCAACCTTAACACACAATAACACAATCATCCCATTAGATTCCTGCCTCTGTTCTCTAGCTCTAGAATAATAGAAACTGTAAAAAGACATAACATAGGACCTGCAGAGTAAATAATAACCACCAATTATAACTATATTTTTTTCCCTCCTCCTCCCATCACACTTTGATGCACTGCACCGGTCAATCACACACACATACAACACCAAAAGTCTTCCCACACAGGATGACTACAAACACCCCTCTCTACCAAACATGCACTCCTTCATGGTCTAGGGTACAGGGGCGGCTCCTCCGTAATGGCAGAGGAGCGTCACCCCACTGGTCAGAGCCAGCAGATCATAAATAAAATGATAAAAACACAATGCTAAGATCATTTCATTTATTGCTGTCTGAGCCACACAATAGGTATAGGGCGGGGCCGGGCATAACAGGGAGGCGGAGTAATGTGCACTTATAAGAGCGCATGTCTGTTTGGCTGGCCGTCCTAGGCCGACCAAACAGACATGCACATTTGTTTCTCCAATCCAGTTGTGTTGCACAGCTGGGTTGTAGAAAAGCCACCGGCTTCAAGACACTGTCTGAGTGGCAAACGGGGCTGCTAAGACCAATCCTGGCGCTGCTCTCATGCTATTAGAGCTGTGTCTGGATTGGGTGTGGAGCCTGTGCCCTGGCCATCCACATCCAGGCCGTACGAGAGAAGCAACAAGGCGGCCTGGGGCATCAGCGGGAGCGGAGTGGCAGGTAAGGCTTCTTTTATTTTATATTATTACCCAACCCTCCTCCCCCCGCCCGCCCTACCACCCTAGGTAGGCGGCGGCCTCCACTGATAGGATGATACCGGTCTGAAAAAGCACTTTGCCACTCCACAACAGGGTACAAAGCACTATATAAATGCTATAGTTCAGTACAATTTCCAAGCAGTCAGTAAGTGAACCGTCTTTGAAGGAGCTGCCTGCTCTACGTATGGGTTCGATTAAATAAGGAAGTATCTTTTATTTCACGACTTCTGCAGGTTTAACAGCGCTTCGCATGGTCTAACAGAAGTGGGTTGTACTCCTGAATATCAACAATAACAATATTGTGAAACAAAGCTATCGAAAACAAGATATTGAGGGACTAAATATCAAAAAGTAGGTGCATTTAGAGAAGTATATCTTTACTGTTTCTAACTCCGCATCTACGTACCTTGAAGGTATATGTACCGTGGAGGTACATATAGATGGCGATGGGTATAGAAAATCTAGACTTAGTCACCAGTCGATATTTTATCTTCAATAGTCTGTCCTTGATGTTGTGTCCCATCCATATTGTGGTTTCGATATTCAAGATGGCGCACGCAGAAGTGCATACCAGAGTGAAGTTATAGCGCAGCCCTGGCTTGAACACAACACACAACTCGAATAAATGCTCATGTGCAGGTGCAAGATGCTTGTGGCTAAGCAGAGTAAGTGACTTTTTTTTATATTTTGAGCGCTCTTCATTCCGGGGGTGGCAGCAGGTTCTCTCAAAATGGCGGAACAGCAGTTGTGTGGGATTTCGGGTGGGCGATGAAAGAAAAAATGCAGTGAGGAGACAGACGAGAAAAACGAGGCCTGACAGATAAACACACACACTGGAAGCAGCCTGCAGCCGGGCTCTACTGAAATGAATTTTAATATTTTCATGTAGCAACAAAATTAAAAATATACAAAAAGTTTGTGGTATACAAAAAATGTCTTTTACAGAATGCCATTGGCTTGCCCTCCCCGATGCAGCCCTTTCCCTTGGATCAGCTCAGTTCAAAGGTCACATCCCCGGAAGCGGGTCCAGCGGCAACCGCATACAAAGATGGCGCTGGAAGCAGAGTCAGAGACGGGAGGCCTAGAAAGATGAGACAGAGAGTAACGGGTGACGTTCTGAGTGACAGCCAGGAAGCACTGGTAGCTGCGAGGGAAGAGACCTTCGCTATGGAGCAAGGTAGAAAGCGACTCAGAAAGAATGGACAGCCTGGAGCCATCTGCAAGGACAGGGAGAGGCCGTCAGTAGGCAGAGAAGTTGAGACAGGGTGAGAGATAATGATCCTCTAGGACACGGGTGTCCAACACAGGTGCATGAGGGCCACAACCACCCAACTTGTTCACGCCCCTGAGATGCATGCCCCCATTGTGAGGTCAGTGTATTTGATGACTCGACAACAAACAGGGTTTCCAGCCAAATCGGAAGGGAATACATCAATGGTGCCTCAGCCTTCACTCCCAAGGGTGCCTCAGCCTTCGCTCCCCCGCCCCTACCCCTATCCCCCACCACCACATTTCACTAATCTCAGCAGCTATAAAATGGTGAATAATGTGGATGAAAATGGGTCAAAAATGGAGAGATACCTGGATTTGGACACGGCATTACAGATTCCAGTGGTAATTCCCCATTTCCCAGGGGACCCTCAAGGAGCAAACCTTGCAGTCAGTAGTGTAATGTGTGACTGCTTGCACTACGGTCTTTCAGGGGCACCATCCTGTATAGCATGTCCACATCCAGCCACAGACCAGTATGTCACTTTGCCCTGTGCACCCCTCTCACTCCTTCCTTCACCCCCACCTGACACTGTTCTTCCAGGCTCGCTCGGCTTGTGCTTCGGCTCTAAGAGCCAAACTGGAACCTTGGCTCGGCTCTGGCTCGACTCTTCCCATAAATTATTTGGCTTGTCCACTTCTAAGTGAGACAGCCAGACACAGAGTAGCAGCAGTCAGAAGGGAGCGATTTAATTGACGAAAAGTGCGAGGCAGTCTGGGGATTACCTCAGTCAGCGAAGGCAGAAAAGCTGTCAGGTGAGAAGTGCAAATAGACAGTCAATCGTATGAGAATGAAGCGTTCAGACCAGAGAACGGAACAGTGAAGTGACTGAGTCAGGCAAAGGAATAAAGGCAGAGAGATAGTCAGGAGACAGGGGCCACCAGAGAAGGCAGGAAAGCAGTCAGAGTAGGAGAAGAAATAGACAGTTACGCCACGGAGGTGAAATAGTAAGAGAAGGAAGAGTTCAGACAAGAGAAAGTGAAGGGAATGAGTCACACAAGGGAGCGCAGCAGTCGGGCAGGCAGACAGTCAGTCAGTGAAGTGAGACAGTCAGACACAGGACCGATGAAGCAGTCAGAGAAAGAGACAGCAAAGCCAATGATGCAGAGGACCGCAGCTGTCAGGGAAGGAAGAAAGACTGTCGGGGAGCTGAGTGCGGCATTGAGACGTAGGACTGACGAATCAGAGCAGAGAAAGACAGCAAAGAGAGTGAGACAGACAGCAAAGAGAGTGAGACAGACAGCAAAGAGAGTGAGACAGGCAAAAGTATCAGAGAAGGGAGAGGGACACTTGGTGGAGTGAAGTAGCTAAAAAAGGAACGGAGACAGTGAGAGATGGCAGAAAAGCAGTGAGAGGAGGAAAAATAAACATACGTCACAGAAGTGAAACAGGCAGGAAAAGAAGTGTGGAAGTTAGGAAGTAATAAAGCTCATATGCATTGATAGATGAATACTGAGCTGGTTGTTGCCACTTAGTAAATAAGTGAGGCTGCCCACAGCAAAAAGGGCGTTCAGTTTAACTTTCGAGCCTTGCCACTCTGAGATTACACCCCAGTGCATCGAGTGAGGACCCACATAAATATGCCACACAATTGCCACGATCTTTGAGGCTGATGAACTGGCTGGCGTGGGACACTATACCGGTGACATCGCCCATGTGGTAATAGCTCTATAAATACATAAATAAACAGAATCTATCAAATAAATATACCCTCCCTAGAGAGGTGCAACCACTCCTTCACCCAGAAGAGGTGTGTGCCACAAGGCTCCGCTTCCTACAGAAAGTAAGAAAAGGGGAAGATATTCTGTCTGCACCTCCTCCCCTCTCATTTCGCACCCCTCCATTAGTGAGTAGACCTCACTTTTTTTCCATTTCAAACCTCTCATCAGTGAACAGCACTGCTTTTCACAAGGTATGTTGTAACTTTCGGAAGTGCCTCTATTTGCTTTCGTCTTCGCGGTGCTGTCCCAGCAGTGACTACCGCTTCTCTGTTGCACCTCACCCAGCCTCACAGGACTGTCCTACCAAGTCATCATTAACATCAGTACCCAATCTCTTCTGGCTCCGGCCACTGTCTTCTCAGAAGACCAGCGCCATCCTACCTTCCCCTACAGTGGTACTTGGTTGACATTCCTGAAGTGATGTCCTACATCCTTCTAGTCTCTTCTCATCAGTAGAGGCAGGTCGTCCACTCTCATCAGGACCATCCACCCTTCTTGGCAGTGCTGTGATAGCCTACATATTCAGGAGTGCCTCCACCCAATCTAACTCTCAGATGTGGTCTATGCCTCTATAGTATGAGCAGTGCCTTTACACAATCGGTTCACAGCAGTGACGCCCTACCATCTCAGCAATGCCTCAGCCTAATCTGGTCCCAGCAGCACTTCAGTATAATCATAGCAGCGCCTCCATTCACCATATTCTAGCAGCGTTGGGCTTGTTTATCAATTCAGCAGTGCCTACAACCCTTCTTTTCTCAGAAGGTCTGGGCTTCCCTAACATCCCACCACGGCCTCCAATTATTCTCCATTCAGCATCAGTATCAATCCCTCTCTGCACTTCTGTGGTGCTGTAAAATTTAAGTGTTCCTTCTAAACTTCATCAATTCACTAGTGTCCCATCATAATATAACATGTTTTTATAAAATGTACATTAACCCCAAGAAGTATCTTGCTTCCAATAATAGATATTTATCGTCACACAGCCTAAAGGACTTGAAGTTATTGACCAGTAAAGAACCACCAGGCATCAAACCTATGACCATAGCATCAAACACATATCCCCGCAGTGGACGTGCTGGTCTTTTGAGCCACCAGACAGATGCTCTTCCAAAAAGTGCTGTTCTGCTTTTCTGTACCCCTCAATCCCTAGCACCATAGACCTCCATCATAAAGTCAGACCCAGAAACTGTTTTCCTCTTGTGGCACTGACAGTTTTCAAAATATATCTGATGTTCTCCCTTTGCTCAAGGACTGGGACACTAGTGTATGGTTCCACATCTTGAAATGAATGAATGGCTGCAAGAGTTTAGCACCGGATGCCAACATTTGGTGGCATTTGAGCACCCCCAGTTTATGGATGTGAAACTAAGGCACTGGAGCATTGTTTGATTTACCTAATTCATCTTGTAGAGGCAGAAACCCAAGACTCACACTCGGTTCTTCAATCCACCCTTAGTTCCCGTCACTCTTCACTTCAATTCCTGCAATGAAAAGTTCTGAAAGTTGTATAGGTGGAATTGTTTGGCCTAGCTAATTCTTAGGGGACACAAGAAGGTCTCAGTGATGGCCTAGAACCACCAGTTAGATTTACTGATGTGATGGAAGCTCTGGCTGCCCTTCGTAATCTCTGAATGTACACATTAAACATGCTCATACCTGAAGTGGTCAGTTGACCTTTCTGCTTGCCTGAAGGCACCCATTAAGCCTGCTGGGGGTACCTATGGACCCCATAGGATCCCTGGAGACTCAGTCAGCCTTACACATCCTATGGAGGTCCTAGAGTATCTTGTGTCCTTCTGGGGGCACTGGTTAACCCACCCACTTCATGAAGGCACCAGTGGACCTTATTAACTCACTGGAACTAGCAGCTGCCTCGCTCACTCCTGAATGGCCCAGTTAACCCCTTGACTAGTCCAGAAGCACACATCAGCTTTGCTTATACTGGGAGGAGCTGGCAGAATATATTGATCTTTTCTTTCTAGCTCCCTGTATGCCCAGTTTGACCAAACTGACTTCTTGAGGACTACATCTTCCTTTTTTTACTCATTGAAGGTACTAGTTGACAATGCCTACACTTCAGAAATCCATGTTATTCTTGTAAGCACATTGAGGAACCATCACATAGCTCACCCCACAGAATCACTACTTTACTTTATTGACACCCTAGAGCCAAGTCAATCTTGCTCACCTTCAGGTGGCCCTATCGTATGTACTTCTGGAAACACTTGGTAACCTCATCAACTTAGTGAACACATCAGTGGCCCTTACTTACTCACTGGAACTACCATCTGGCATTGCTTATTCCCTAGAGGGCCCAGATGATGCCATTTACTCCTAGAACAAAACACACAAGATGATGGACGGAATGTTGCACAATGGCAAAACATTCACCCCCAGTCACAGATCTGGTTTTAATCCATCGTTATTTTGCTCACCAAGCCACCCCAGTTCAGACATGGCCATATGCAAATCAGTCTTGACCCTGTGCCTCATGGGAACAGTCCAACCCGAACTGCCAAGCCATGTCTTTCCTGGACCGGAATCAAGCATCCTCGGACCGGTTTCTGGCTATCAGCCGTCTTCAGCCAGGATAGCTTGACTCCAGTGGCTTAGAGAGCAAGGGACCCACGTCTGGGCATCCCCTTCCCACATAGGGTTAACAGCAAAACACACACGAGTACTCCTAGAGGCAAAATGTAACCTTCCTTCCTTACTAACATGACAGGCGCCCTTTGAACTTGTTGATTTTATGGAGTTAGTGGTTCTTCTTACAAGCTCTATGTATGGCACTGGTTGACTGCAATCGCTCACTAGAGACACTATATGGCCACATCGACTTCCTGGAGACTCGAGTGACCTTGTGTATTCACTAGAGCCACCCCTTTACTTTGACGACTCTCTACAGACACTGCTTAACTTTGACGGGTCCATGGAAGCAGTCGTTGACTATATCCAATGCTCTGGAAGCACAATTTGGTCATTGCTCTCTCCCCAGATGCACCGTCTAACCTTGATGATCCTCTAGAGGCACTAGCTGACTATTCTTACTTCCTGGAGGCACCAGTCCACCCTCCTCACTCTGTAGACGTACTAGGTTACCTCCCTTATTCTTCGAATGTGAAAGTTTACTGGCTTCTCAGAGGCTCGGCTTGACCTTGGTGATTGATTGGTTGTAGCAATAGACTCCACTGTCCCCCTGGAGGCATAAGTTGGCACTGCTGATTTCTTACAGAGACCAATTGGTCTAGTAACTTCATGGAGGCACCCATTCATCTTGCTTATTCTGTGGAGCTACTGTTTAGTCTTTCAGATTCTCTGCAGGCACCTCACTGACCAGCCAAGCTGGAAGCAACTGTTGACTTCAACTTTTGGCATGGAAACCACAGCTGACTTGGTTGACTCTTTGCAGGTGCCAACTTTTATCAATGATTTACCTGAAGAGCCAACTGGTCTTAAAGGTATATAGATGATGCCATCCAGTTTCAGAGACTACAAAGAAACACCACACATTATCCACCTTGAGATTCTTAACCAAAGTAGGGCTATGTCAAGCACAAGAATGGCTTAAATGAGAAAGAGCTGAAAAACTTCAACTAAATACATAAACAAAGAATATCCCACTACCTTCAGAACATGAAGGACACAACTCTAGCACCCCAATAAACAACGAATGGCATAAGCCCAGCCCTTCATCAAGAGCTGGTGCTTTTAAGACTTGCACCTGCCAGTGTCCTAACGGGAGACAGGTATATATTACCAATGCACGAGCCAGGCCAGCACGATCACTCACCAAACTCGGAAAGTAGATTTGTGTTAGTGGCTTTGACTGGAAATAGCGATATATGACACAATTGCATTTAGTCTACATTTTAAAAAGTGTAGTTTGTAATAAAACTTGGCACCACACAGGTCTCACGTTCTTTTTAATTGAGTACGGTAATACGGGGTAGACTTGTTTCTTTACCTGGCTCTTGCCTGGGACACCAGAAGTTAGACTGTCGGACCTCAGTTTCAGTTCCTTAGTTAAAAAAGGATACTAACTACTGAATCTGTGTCTACTACTGTTGAGCAATGAGATTTCTGGTGCACTGGTGGCACTAAGACTGGGATCTTTCATTGCCCCATTAGGTGAAAGATCCCGGCATATGGTCTCCTGGTACCTGGCACAGTTGTATACTTGTTGGATAGGTCTTTCAGCTTTGTGTCGACATTGGTTGTAGTCCTAGCCTTTAGCTAGAAACAGGTGAATTCCAGCTTTCCGATTTGAGCCATATTGGACTTGTCAGCATTAGAATGTAGGACATTGGCATGCAAGCCATCACAGTATCATGAAAGGAGTTTCCAAAGTAATATTTGGAAACATTACATGATCTGGAATATAAGCGAAACATATGCTCTACAACTCCTCAGACAGAAATCAAGTGAATTGAGAGCAACTTTAAAAGACACAGCAAGAAACATTCGAGAATCCCTATATCAGAGATCCAGTGACATCTCCAGAGTTCCAACCCCAACGACGGGGAAATTCTGACATAACTCAATTGGAAATCCAGACACACCATGGCACACCCAATCTCAGATATGACATTCGTGAACATCTAAATCAACAAAGTGGCAATATATTCTCTTTGATCATGGTTTCAGGAAGACCAGGGTTTCTTGTTTAGGTGCGCCAGTTACATTACAGGGTTCAGGCCATGTTTTAGATGATAAATCATTTGTATCAAAGAGTTTTAGTGGTAAAGTTATAGAGTCAATGACAAGACCGGAGGCTATCGGATTATGCATTGGTAAAGTTATAGAGTCATTGCCGTTAAATTGCACTGTCCAAGCGAGGAACTGTAAAGCTTTGTCTTCAACTCTACCAATGGCAATAGCACATATTGCTGCAGCATGGAGTTTGTTTTCTGGTGTGTCAGCCACCTCTGCCATAGGTTTGCTGCCCCTGCCGAGCTGCTCAGATTCCATGCATGCTGAATAGTCCGTCTCTGTGCTGGAGGGCCAGTCACCTGTGACAAGGCACACAAGATTGCTCTTAGTAAGGATTTCGGAGAGGTGAAGCGCAATGGCCAGAGCAACTGACTCTGGAGCACAGGGCTCATGGTCCGATCCCTGGCAGC
The DNA here is from genome assembly GCF_964263255.1 of Lissotriton vulgaris. NCBI lineage: Eukaryota > Metazoa > Chordata > Amphibia > Caudata > Salamandridae > Lissotriton > Lissotriton vulgaris. Next base: position 1,667,289,776 of record NC_141695.1, read on the forward strand.
GGAGACAGCTCAGCATCATGTAACTCTGGGCAATAGCTCACTTCACCTCCCCAACTGCACCCAGCACCTGAAACCCTTATGGGGGTGATATGTTTGTGCTTTACAAATAGGAATTATTATTAGTCAGGGACTCATATTGACCCATTCTGATTCTGCTCTCATTTCCCTATCTGGGTGATACACAAAGAGAGGCAATTAGTCCCCTCAAAAGTGGCCTGCACCAAGAACCACACATGGGTATGAGTATGGAAGTCTTCTACATCGGCGTGACGGTAGTATTGCTGCGTGTAGGAGATCCTTCAGAACATCTTACTGGAAGCCGCAGTGTGGAATAGCGACCAGAAATGCCCATCTGGACAGTTCTAGTTATGGCCACTGGTATCATTTCTGTGTGAGAGTCTGGTATCATTTCTGTGTTTATGCCCCTGAATAGTGCTCTTGGAACCCAGACATTTTTCAGCAACGTCCAAGTCTCAGTTTATTTAGGTGTCTATGGTAGCCCACCATGACCTCAACCGGGCAGACTTTTCACCTCAAATCATCAAGAATAACGCTGAAAATGCTCCCTTCTCTTCCTCTCGGATTGGAAACCATTTCCTAACCATTTGCATCATTATAGCTATTTAGGATAAACCAGCTATCAAGGCAATGGGCACATGACTGGCAAGGCTGTCATCCACTCATGAGCTGAGGTGCCCTTTAAGCTAAATGGAAAAGACATATCCATTTGTTGGTGTGTAAAATCCTCCTGAGACCATAACTCTGGTTGTCTGAGGTGCAGCATCGACTGTCCCACCTTCTTGATGAAAGCCTTAACCACTTGGTGTTATGGTCACAACTTTCTCCTGAAACCCAGGGTGCTAGGCATAATACATGTCCCTTTGTCGGCTCAAAGTAGACTGTTCTCCTGTTTGAATCATGTGGGCATAGCTAAACTGGACAGATAATTGCTTTTTGCATTGCCACAAAACTAGTGTTGTTGCTCAAAAAATATGTTATTTTCCCTTTGGCATTCCAAGCCTATCCGTAGTGTGTATGGAAACGATGTTGGGATTGACTAGCGAGGTAGAGTTCCGGAACAGGTTTGGTGCCACTGTTGCACCCCCTGCTCGCTGCGATTGGCACTGCTCTGCCCTAGCAATGGGAGAAAGATAGCTTTCCTCTGGAGGGTGGTCATGTCAACATGTTAGGTTAAAGGCAAAATGTAGCATTCTTTCCTTGACGGGACTGGCAACTATGTATACTGCGTGTTGGTGGTGGAAGTTCTGCATGGTAAAGGAGGGAGTAACACCCTTACTTTTTGAGGAGGCAAAGATTGTCACCTCTGCGACAGAGAACATTATAGATTTCCCTTGAAAGGCAGAGCATGGTACCCTTGAAGGGGGAGACTGAGTGGTGCTTCTCTAAGGTAGAGGCTCAGAGTGCCATCTCTTGCTGATGGATGCTGATCAGTACCATTTTCTGGTTCAGTTTCAGATTCATACCTCTTTCTGGACACTGGGAGTTGCACATTTTTCAGGTAGGTCATGAGTATCTCAGCCTTATGCAGATGGTTGTCAAGGTACATCTACATGCTTGATGTTAGAAGTAGCACCATTACAATGGGTAGATTACCTGGCCAGGCTGAAGGCCCGCATCCTATCACTGTGGACCTAATGCCGCTCTGGGCGGATGCTGGGAAAGCACCATAGTGTGTTGGCAGATTATTCTTTCTGAAGCCTGTGATTCTGGTGCCAGGCATTTAGGCAACACTGCTTGCATATCTTAACAATACATCATCATGCCCTTGTTGGTGGAACCTTGTAAAAAAATAACTGGCCTCTCCTACATGGGTGCTGTATGTCCTGCGAGCTCTGCTTATGCTAACCATCCCCACACAGGGTCAATGCTGTCCTGATATTAGCATAGAAGAGATCTCTGTTCTCCTTCTGGGCCCTGTTGACACAGAGTTGGTTCAAAGCATGAAAGCCTACAATGCAAGCCCTCTGAATGAGCACACCATGAGCACCACATGCTCTCCAGGTCTCCCTTTTCTCCAATTAAATTACTTGTACCTAAATTCAGAACTCTTCACATATCTCCTCACCTCTAACCCCATCTTCCCTGGTTCACTTATTACAAACAAAGGACAAAACGTGGTGAAATGCAAAGGAGATAACGTGACAGTCCCTCTGAGCAAGGGCGCAGTGGTCAAGAGGAGGTTGCCCCACAACCCTGGCAAGCAACGACCACCTGCACTTGGACAAGGAGTCAGGATTAGTGGCCCCTCAGGCTTCTCTGAAGCAGAGAATTGTGTCAGCAGTAGCACTCTTGTGGCCTACACGGTGGTCTCGTACTCCATCACCTCCTGAGCCTCACCCACACTGCGATATTGCAGACGTGGCGTGGCTGGAGAGGAGTATTCCAGTGCTAAAATGGTTTTACGGAGGCGTCGGTCTATAAAATGTGCGTCCCATGCAGGGTACTTCTTCCGTGGCAAGTCTATCCGGATGACAGGCCCTTCTGTCCGTAGAGTGCGGGCCACAGGTGTGGGTGGGAGGCTAGGCCGCACTTGGAAGACAGGTATGCAGCTGTCCCTGTCTCCTGCTATGCCTTCCCGCTCAGCGCCTGTAGTCCGAGGCAGAGACCTTGGTGGGCTGGTAACCACCTCCCCAGGAGTCCCTGGACAGACCTCTTGCACCTCCTGGAAGACTGAGCTTTGAGTCTGGTTTCCAAACATAGGCCCATTGGGGTGCAGTAGGCAGTAGTAGATGCACATGAAGAAGACTCCCAGGGCAAAGCTGCAGGTCACTACACAGACTATAAGGAGTGCACTGTAGTCTGAGATACTGTTGTGGTGAATCTCACGGTATTGGAACCAGAGTAGGGTGAGTGCCGCGTTCTCAGAAAGCACAATGAGGTAATAGGTGGTCATGCGGCAGCGCGTGGGACCCTCCTTGACGTTGAACCAGCAGAAGATGTAAATGATGCCCACCACCATGTTGTAGATGATCTCCTCCCACTTGGACATGCAGAAGTCTGTCTCGTCACGGATGATCCAGAAGGTCATGAAGAACCAGTGGGCGACAATGAAGATGCCAAAGTAGAGCTGGAACACAGAGGCGAAGAGGGAGAAGGCGATGGCACGTGCAGCGATGGTGAAGAGGTGCCAGAGAATCTGCACAAGCACCCCTGTGTAGGACATCGGCATCTTGTCATCTCGTGAGTCGCGTAGCACTTTCTGGTAGGAGCCAATCATCCAGGCCAGCGAGACCAGTGAAGCTGAGGCTGAAAGACCTGCAATGAGAGAAAATGATAGAAAGTCTCAACTGAGATCCACAAGGACAAAGAATAAAGGGTATTGTGAGGTAGGAATCAGGATAATAAAGCAAAAATCATACTTCCGGCAATACTAGTACCCCAGTAACCTGGCCCATAAAAAAATAATCAGTCATTATAGAATTTTGTATTCTCTCCCACGAGCTCCATATAAACACCCAGTAGCGGCTTGTGGTGGGAGTGCTGCCGGGTGCTGACGTGGGGCGGGGGAGGGGCAGGGTGGGGGTGGTAAACTCCGGAATATGACCGCACAGAGGTAAGTACACAAACAAATACATTAAATGAATTTCGTTGTTCGCGCTGCATCTCCAAATGCGATGCAGCGCGAGTAACGAAATTCTTTTTATTGATTTGTTTGTGTGCTTACCGCTGTGCGGCTGTATTCCAGAGTTTAATACCCCCGCCCTGCCCCTGCATGGATGGGTCAGAGAGACCACTATTTCTACGAAACACAAAGGGCCTCATTTACAACAAAATGATGCAGCGCGGTGCCGCAAGCCATTTTGCTGCGCCGTGGCTGCATCATTTTAAAAGGACAGGGATGTGTCGTATTTACCACAATACGAATCATCCCTGTGCTTTCCCCTGTGCTGGCGCACAATTGGCTGCCATGCGCCTATGCAGGCCCCCTTTCACCACGGTGAAAGGGTGCTTACGTTGCGGGGATGATTGTTGTTGTGCAGGAAGGGACACCTTCCGGCACAAAAACAATCATTGATAGCGTTTTCCTCTTTCTATGGGCATAGAAAGAGGAAAAATGAAGCGAAATAAAAGTATTTCCCCTCTTTGCGCCTCCTTATGCCTCCCCTGGGAGGCCTAGGATTCTGATGCATTCCCAGGTTTACAGAACAATGTAAATCTAGGAATGCAGCAGAATCCATGGGTTTTGCGTTGGAACACCCAAAGCAACACGCCCTTTCATGCAAAGTGATGTGTGAAAAGGGGCTGTATTTACAAGGCCATGAAAAGCCGTGCATGGTAGCTTTGTGGGGCCTTGTAAATATGGTGCAGCACTCTGCATAAACAAATATTATATTGAAATTCAGAGTAATTAAATTGTATTTGTTAGTTATCATGACTTAACTACACATACCCAAGTTTTATATATAACTTCCCAAAATATATGCATTTTCTCCCATGCTTGTGGGACTGGAGTTAATCTAATTTCCTCTTCCCCCAAACAGACGTACTTTCCCAATGTTTGTGGAAGTGGAGTTAAAGTAGTAAATAGGTCCCCACTGCCCCAGATATATATATAATTTCTCCAATGTTTGTGAAACTGCAGATAAAATAGTAAATCACCCTGCACCCCCAATTATATGCACCCTCCCCAGTGTTAATAGGGCTTGAGTCTTTTTAATATGGCCTCTGTAACCCAAATATAAGCACTTTCCCCAATTTTTGAGAGATGGAGTTGAATAGTAAATCTTTTCTCTTCAAAATATATGCAGTTTCTCCAATGTTTCTTGGAGTTGATATAGAATATTTAATCTTACTTCCTACATATATTAACAGTCCCAATGTTTGTTTGAGTGGATTTACAATATTAACTAAGACCCTTACTCCCCCAAACGTATGCACTTTCCCAACTATTTGTGGGAATAGAGTTAGAACAGCAAAGCTATTTCCAATTCAGACAACCCTCAGCAATATGCACTCCCCCAATGTTTGATAAGATTAGAGTAATAATATTTAATCACCCCAAAAATATATGTACTTTCCTCAATGTGTGTGGGACTGGAGTTAAAACAGTAACCATGAAATCCCAATGATGTGCTCTTTCGCCGGTGTCTTTGGGACTGCAGTTAGAATATTTATTTATACCACGTCAAATATAAGCGCTTTCATCAATGTTTATGGGACCGGAGTTAGATTAATAAGTACAGCCCCTAAATATTTGCACTTTCCCAAATGCTCATGGCCCTGGAGTTAGAATAATAAATATGACCTCCTCAAACATATGCACTTTCCTCAGTGTTAATTTATTTGGAGTTAGAATGCCAAATGCCATCTCACTTCAAATTATATATGTTATTTGCGTTGGTAGGATTGTAATTACCATATCAGATTTTTTATGTTTTAACTTTTTTTGTACTTTTAATTTTCTATTATATAGTGTTAATGTTATTTTTTTTAAATGTAAAAAAGTTTTGACATACAGCATATTATTATTTTAATTTAATAATTTACAATAGTGGAATAAATATTCCAGTATAGGTTTTGAGATTTGTGTTCACATTTAAATTATCTCTATTGACAACTAAGTATTTCCATATTTTTGAGAATAAATAAAATGATTAAATATTTTTTGTACATTTTAAAATAGTGTACATTATTTTATAAAAAGATTTCTTATTATTTATGCTGTTATACCAAACATACTTGTTACAAAATTAATCAGATTTCTTTATAAAGTATATTTTTTCAACTATAATTTGAAATATAAAACGTTTATTGCACTTTTAATTATTTATACAAATTACACAAATGTAGTTATTTTTCGGTAGAATATTTTAGATATATTTTAAAATAATTACAATATTTTAATCAGTTTAAATACTATTACTTAAAAATAAATATATGTTTCATAATTATAGCGATACTTTGGAACACTATTTTTTAGTAGATTTTTGTTATGTATAACGTTCATTTTAAATTAGCATATAGTTATAAATGATATATTGGTGGTAAATATTTTCAAATGTACTACATTTTTTACTGTCAAAATTTTTACAGCAGACTTTTTTGTCAACTAAATTATAGGTATGGAATGTCAATAACTTGGATGCAGTTATTTTAGTCTTGCTACATTTGTTTGGTTACGTAATTTTGTGGTCGATATTTGGGACTATACCATGTTTAGTAGGTGGAGACCAGAAGCTAACTCTAGATTTGCTGAGATTAATTGGCAGTAAAAGTGGAAGTCTGTTTAAGGTACGTTTATCCTTGGCACACTTCAGACTTGGAAAGCGCATCAATAAAATCAAGTATTGACCCAGATAGTGTTGTGATGGATCCCTGTAAGCTTGCCAGAAGTTCTACAACCTACAGACTCTAAATGGCTAATGACAGAGGAGTCTGTTTGCCCCTACCAGAGATCCTATTGTACTGGTTCCTATCAACCAGAGTTCTAACAGTCAATTAACTGATTTGTCTCTGAAACACTAGTGCTGTCTTGCCTGCTGCTTTCCCTGATTACCCGCCTCCCTAATGTAAGATATTTGAGTACCTGGAGTGAAGTGCTAGCAATACTCATACAAAGATGCAACCTTGTCATCCTGCTCCACCTTCAACTCACTGCAGGAGCTTTTCCAACTCTTGCAAAAGTCTAAACACTTTGAGCTCCAGCCAGATACATTAGACATCATAGAGCACTGCTTGGACTGAATCATTTGTCTCAACCCACTCAACAGAGAGAAAACAAGGTCTAGAAAGGCAACAACTAAAACACCGACTGAGAGAAATCTTTGTGTGCATCCATACATCTTGTTTTGAGTCAGCTGTCGTGGGACATGTTCAACTACTTGGCTCTTTTTTTTTTTTAAACCTTTATTGACATTTAAACCAAATACAAGTATGGGCCTACAATCCCGGGGGCCGGCCGCTAAGCAGTTAGATTAAGAGAGAGCAATTTTAATCACATGCAGCACCTCGGGGAGCAGAATCTCCATGCTAGCGTACTCTTGGCCACTGAACAGCACAATTAGAAAAACAGGATATAAAAGGTTTTCATTTTATAATATAAGATGGAAGGATCAGGTGCCGAACAATTTCCCAGCAGCGAAAATGGCAGGCAGAATAATAAACGTATCGACAATAAACAGTAATCAATCAAATCAATGGCGCTGAAACAAGAGGTCAGGATGTGAAGAAATATTACGGTCAATTCGCGCCTGCAGTTACCTGCCCTAAGACCCAAAAAACACCACGAGAATTGAGGCACAGATGAAAAAGCAGGGATTGATACCAAAGGAAACCCACTGCACTGACCCAGAAAAGAAAAAGAAAGAAAGATAAGAGGACAGAAAAAAGGCCATAGAAACAAAAATAAAAATGAAAGATCCCCTCCCCCAACCCCCCACCCTGCACCCCTGCAGATGACTACGGCCCCCCCCCCCCCAGCAGTGTGCCTGTCGCCCGAGAACCAAACCCGAAATATAGAAGAAGAGAAAAAAGAGAAAAAAGAGAAAGAAAGGAAACCCCACCTAACGGGGAAGCGGAGGAGGGCTATAGTCTATGCGCTCCCGGTCTCTCCCCCCCGCCCTATCAAAGGGGCCCCCCTAAGCCAACACAAGTAAAGTTGTCCACCATACAAAAATACCCCGGGGGGAACCACAAACCCCCCGCCCCGGAATCCGTCTGTTGATGAAGCAGTCCCGTTACCAATAAATCCATCGTAAACGATTCAACCCACAATCTTAGCCTTGGCCCCGTCTAACAAAGTTGCTGTGTCCCTCGGATAAGAAAAGCCACATCCCCGGAAAGTCAAAGTTCACAGCAGCCGGAGCTTGAGGCAGCAATTAGGAGAGGAATAGCAGGTCCCAACGCACACAGCTTGCACCAACGATGTCCCTCCCCGTCCCCGAAGACAAGCATCGTTCCATCCGCCATATTGGGAGACCGATTGGGGAGGGGGTGCGACTCGTTCCGACACAGATCAAAGTGTGGGCCAACAGTATCCAGGATAGGGGAAGCAGTGAGATGCTCCGATAACTGTAGGACCGATGTTTCCGAGAACTTAAGAGAGTCACCAATCTCAGCACACACGGTGAATTCCGTTTCTTCGGGGGCAGGCACAGCTTCCAGCACCGGGTCCAGACACACCAGTAGGGCTTCCAACAGGGGGCAGGTCGGCTGCTGGGTCTCAAAGAGCAAGTCAGGGCTCGTTCCCAGTCCTATGATTCCATCTGTTGCCGACAGCCAATGGTTGACCTGGGCCCTCACCATCGCGTGAGGCGCCGCAACTTCCACCATTACCATCCGCAAGGAAGGGCCACATTGAGTCCGTTCCGCCGGGTTCCATTTGGCAACAGGCATAATGATCCCCACGGAGAGGCTCCCTCTCCGGGGCAGGATACGCCGGAGCAGAAACAGGCCGTGAGGGACGGGCCAGCAACATGCAGCAACGCGCGGCGGGACCCCAGCGGTGCTAGTGCCGGGCCTCCGGGCCGGGGCCCCCCGCGACGCAGCACCGCGCACCACCCGTCGCCTCACCTCAGGTACAGCGCCAGGCAGCAGAAGGTTGCAAAGTAGTTCAGAGAAATTTTCGAAAGTTCCAGGGACCGGACCCAACCACCCTCGGCAGTCCGTTGTTGTTCACTTTGGACCCGGGTAGACCAGAAATCGAGACCCCGGCTTCCAGTCTGGGTTAGGCCTCAAAACATTTTCGATGTTTCTTCACACCAGAACATCAGAAAAATTCCGCGATCACACCATCGGGATGCAGACTAGTTCACCCACACGAATACGGGGCAGGAGATCAGGATATTCGACAGGATAAGCGAGCTGAGGACGGGGGTCAGCGGAGCCGGGAGACTATGCGGCCATCTTGGTTGGTGTCGTAGCTCCTCCCCACCCCTACTTGGCTCTTTTGACTTTTTTTTTTCCTTTACTACAAAAACCTCAGATGCAGGCCTGATCTTGTGAAACATCCATCGGAAGAAGGCGGCTCTGTATATTGTAATCTGTTTGATATTATTGGGATATTTTACATCTGCATTGTAAGATTTATCATGTTTTGTGAAGTTTTGTTTTGTTTGTGATCCTGTGCTCAGTTGCCAAGCATGATTTTAATGTGGCGGCCACAGCAATCTAGCACAGAATGAAGAAATGTAGTAAACTAAGCCTTGGGACCTCTCCCGCTGGTGGAGATTTTGCTTCTTATAACTAAATACAAACTAGTTTTTCCCTGTTTGACTGGGTTTCAGGGTATAAGTCTGTATGTGTACATGCATGCATGCGGTCCTAAATGGAGGGCTTTGAGGACAGAGATTTTTAGACTTTTTTAGTAGCTGTCACCATTGGTAACTGCTGCAGCCCATTTCCCCAACCCCCGGCAACCAATGCACATGTCCGTGCATCTCAAATTTGGTTGCTCTGGGTTAGCCACAAATGCTACAGTGAAGAAGGCAGGAGAAGTTATCCTAGAGTGGCTCCACCTGAGTTTGTTAACCTGGTCCCCACCAAAATGGATGAACCTAGCCGCCTAGGCCACAGCACGCCCAAGCCAATCAGAAGATGATCATGTCTCAACTGAGAAACGCTTGGAAAACCGCTCTGTACTACACATAAGAGGCACACCGCCATGCCAGACTAAATAGAAAGAACACAAGGTGGTACACCTCGCTCCAGAATTAATGCATTCATATCTGTCAAAATAATCAGATTCCCAAGCTTATGGGAACAATGTAAATAATGAGCTACTGCAACTTACTAGGCTTGGTAATCTTATTTAAACAAAAGAGTTGCTTGTTCTTCAAAAGAAATAGCAGCGACTGGACATTCAGGTTATGGTGCATTGTTCCAGTATCAACTGTATCTGAGTTTATAAATCTCACCCTTCAAGAGTAGACTTTGACAGACTGACCTCGCCAGGCTGTGAGAGTCAGTGCCCCAAAGGAAGGCTCTCTTCAGTTCTTTGAGATAAGCAGCAGTACCAGTCCCTGGGGTCCAGGGATGACTGGCAACCCTTATCACAAGGATAGGTCAGAACCTCTTACCTCCCCAAACCTGGACAAATGGCCTGATTACATTCCTTCTGTTTCCTAAAGAGAAATTGCCAGACTTCTGGCAGAGGATAAATCCCCAAAAAGTACTTAACCCCATTGAAACAAATCCTTTACAGTTCCTGATGTAAATGAGTCATGCATAAAAAAGACTGCTTATATGATCCAGGCACTCCCTACAATACTGGTAAACATCAGTCTCAGAGAAATGTGAGGGACAGGAACTGAACTCCTGCTGCACAGGCAGGAGGTGAAGGGCTGAGGAAAGCTGCCAGAGAAAAATATGAATCTGGAAGAACTCACGAGACACATGAATATTGTTTAAAAGGGGTTGTGGCATCTCAGCCAGGTGCGTAAGGGTCAATAGTGTACCTATGATAGTGCAGCAAGGGCAGTGGCACCGGGGACCAGGGGGGGGGCATTTGCATCTCAATAGGGGTGCTTCTCAACTACTCACAAGGACAAACAGGTTTGGGGTTGGAATGCATTTGCACCTGGGCTTCACATCCTCATTAGAAGATGCGAATTATATTCACAGACCAACCAACTAGTGAAAGTGAAAGTAGTGAAACAGAGGAGCAAGACAAAATAAAATCAAAAGTGGAAGCGAGAAGACGCGGTGAGAGAGCCCGTTAAACTTTTTTTTAAAATAGGGAGAATTTGTCAAATTATGTAAGAGAGAAAGAACAAAACATACACAAAGTAAAAAAGATACTAGGATGTGCTTCAGTTTATGTGTGGTTTCTTTTGCAGATTTATATAGCCTGAACTTGACCCGAAGGTATTGGAGCGCTTTACATGAGCACCGGTTACGTTACACAAGGACACATTCATTTAAGATCAGGGCCTCCCATTTATGCAATATCAGCACTTCGTGACATATACCATGAATGTACACAGCGTGAATGATGGAGGGCACTCCTGTGAGGATAATGATATATGTAGGCTGGCCATGCTTCCGGATTTGTTGGGACAGTCTTGGGGTTTTTCATCATCTGGCCTGCAGAATTCACTAAATATAGCACATATCCAGGGGTAGCTCCTCTGTTGGAGCGGAGGAACCTCGCCCCACTTAAAACCCTCCATAACCCCATGAAAAATAAAATAGTAATTTGTTACCATTTTATTTTTCATCCCCATCCCATGCCAATCGTCAGGACGGGGCGGGGCACTGCTGAGCGACAGCAGCAGGGAGGAGGGTGGGCTGTCTGTGAACTTTTGTTTAAACTGTGCATGCCTTTTTGGTCGGCCGTCTTGAGACGGCCAGCCACACATGCGCACTTTAAACTTCTCCGACCCAGCTGTCTTAAGACAGCTGGGTTAGAGTCAGTGCAGGCCTCCAGGGCACTGTAGAGCGCTGAGTAAGGCCGCTCCCTCCAATCAGGGTGCTGCTTTCACAGCATGAGAGCAGTGCCCTGATTGGTCAAGGGAGTTCCAGGCTCCAGCTTCCAGTTCCTGTTGAGGTCGAGAGCGGTGGGCGTTGTGTATGCCTGGTAATATTTTTTTATTTTATGTGCCCCCACTCCTCCCACTTCCCGGTAGATGCCAGCGGCTTCTGCACATATCCTAGATTTAATTGAGGGTTGATTGAACACATAGGGAAGCAACATTTTACGTGTTCCAAAACAAAATTAGTCAGCAACCCCTAGCAGAAAGTGGTTTACTAACACAATTAATACTTTGTGTAAAGATTCCATCTAAGTACCCTTAATGTCTCAATGCCTGTGCTTCCTATGCTGGCAAGTGCTGTCAATTAAGTTGTTCTGCGCCCTTCAACCTGTAGTCCTACATCTATGTTTGTGGAATGTCCTAGTTTTTTTTTTATCTGGTCGCCATAGAAATGAGTGGGGGGATGAATGCTAAACTGAATAGAAGGACTCGAGTGAAGAAGTGATAAGAGGTGGCTAGGTTAGGATACAACTGGTAGCCCAATGGGAATTTTACTAATGTCTACCTTATACACCACACCAGATGTCAACGTGAGAAGATAAATATGTGATTTATTATGAGATGAAGGGTCAGTGAAAGTCGTTTGTGGTTGCAAAGCCTGAAATTCGCCAGATCCAAACCTCTGTAACCACAACATAGAGCCGCAAAATGGTTTTATCAATCTATTCTGAATCACAATTAGAACCAGCATAAAAGGGGTATTATCGCAATTGTGGTGGCACGGATGTGAATGACGTGATGAGGTCTGCTGGCCTTTGTAGTCCTACATCCCTGCATTTGCACCCATTTGTATAGGCTCCCGTAATTCCTCCTGTGTCATTAATATTAAATGTTGTAATAATCTCATCACAAAATCTATATCCGAAGGGGGGTTTTGTGACAATGGATTTACTTACATATCTTTTATCACAGTTTTGGACCAGAGAGCCCACCATCCATATACCAAGCAGCCAAAATGACCAGAGCACCATTGGAGTTGAGGAGGGAATACGTTACCCTGTAACGGATCAATGCGGCTCTGCTGGACCATGATGCTCAGCTGCAGGACCAGCTGAGGGGCGCTCTTCAGGAATGTTTCCAGGAGGCGCAGCATGCTGATGTCGGCACTCTCAAACATCATCCTCCAGTAGAAGTGTCTTTGCCGGTGCTCAGACTGCCAGCGGCTCTGTAGGCCGAGGTAGAGGGCCCGCAGGTACCTGCAGAGTGGAGAAGAGACAAACAATCGGACAAGGAGTGAGTGTGGTTGTCTTGCGGTCAAAGAAGTGTTCTAGTGTAGAAGGCACACAGGTACCTTCTGATGAAGTAGACTCAAGAGGCAAGACATAGGGTGAATATGTAGGACTGCAAGCTGGGTGACGGGCCAGTATAAGAGCTACGCTGCTATCCATTGGTGCAAGAAGTTGGGCAGAGAGCGAGTGGGTCAAGAAGAAAGGCAAGAGATTCCCGCAGCCAAGAGAAAGCAAGAGATTAGACAAATGTGGATCAAAGCATGAATATCTGAACTCATAGACAGTCATGAAAGGGATAGAGATCAGAGAAGGGATGAGAATTAATATCTGCAGGCCAAGGTAGACATTGAGGTTAGAAGGCCAGGGCAGAAGGGGAGCGCGGGCCAGCAACTCAGCAGACTCAAGCAGTGTACAAAGTAGGCATCTTCCAAGGACAACGAGGGCAGAGGACTGGGCAAAGGGTGAGGATGGAGATGTACAGGTGATGGGGGAGGGCCAGGGTGGTTGTCTCGTGGGCATTTGTGAAAGCGAGAGAAAAGAAGAGACCACGTGAAGAATGGGGTTTGGGATTTGGTGGTCAAAGAACTGATGGTGGAGAACAGGACATTCTAAAGTATTGAAAGGCACTGATCTCTGTCTAATACTTATGTGGAATATTTATATTCAAACGCAGAAAATGTCTAACTAGTACATTTTAAATGCAACAGTTTTGCTTTGTGGTAAACCCTTGCCTGCAGTAACCCAAGGGCATTGCCGATGGCCATGCCCTGTAGGTGCTGCACAAATGGCAAGGCCGTTTGATTTTCTATGAGCACTGTACCCATGCCTTCAGTACAACTGCAACATTGCCACAATTTATGTCCTTGAACAGTATTCATACCAGCTGTCTCTACAAGGAAACCCATGGTCTTCAATCATGTGATCTTCGGACACTCTACTGATCTGTTAACTTTCACTCAAAGATTTCCGCTGCTGAAAGCAGGAGAAATTTCAGTGTGAAAGTCTGGGCAAAATAAGTAATTACTGGCAGAATCAGGACCCACAATTACAGATTTCCATGGCATTTACTCAGTTCCTTGAAAGCCCAACTAGCAATGAGCCTCATTTCCACACTAACAGAGTTACCAACCCCCTGAGTATGGCTAACTCCATTTTCCAGATCACTTGCAATGAGGGCTTATATGTTTCTTCAGATTTTTGTTAAGGAACAAGTTAAAGTCAGTTACTTTGGTAGCATTTTAGGACACCGAATTAGTAAGAGAAGTCTCAAATTTGCATATTTCCTCCAAAAAGTTAAAGAGGCGGCTTTCACAAATAATGTTCCGCTCGAGGTTACCAATGAAGTATGCAGTTCAGATTCAAAGTTTGAGGTTCAAAGATTGCATTTTCTAATTTGTAAACCACATTACCAAAATATTCATTATTTTTATTCTCAAAATGTTGGGGACTTAAAAAACATAAATGCTGGACAGATTTACACTAATCCAAAAAAGCAGACCAAATGCAGTGGCCTCACTTTGGTGATGATCTTTACAGCATATGTTGTGATATTCTTGACAGCAAGGCAATGTTTATCTCCAGCTCTCTAAAGCATTTTGTTCAAACTGCATTTTAAGTGATATCTTTAATTATATCAGATTTAGTAGTCACTTAGGTCACAGCACAAAATTAGGAAGTGAAATTCAGTACCAGGATTAGTGTTATTGCCAAACTCAGGACTTTGAGATGTGCCAAAAAAAATTGAGGCGTTAATTATGGTACACCGTTATTATGTTCCCTTGCACACTTTCCACGGCACAATAACAACCAACTTTTTGCGGGTGAAATCTTGACAGTTTGCAAAAGCGGCTAATGTTTAATATATCTGAATCACCTGTAGAGGGTTTATTGATGAGAGGAAGTGGTTTATTTGTTGGGGTGGGTAGAGGTCCACCACAAACAATAAAGTTACTGTCTTGTTAGGTCCAGTTAAAGGTTTCATTCATTTAAACCTGAGCTTCACCCTTGGTAGCTATTGCTGAGAGCAGACAGGCTTAACTTAGAGAAAATGTGTAAAGCATTTATATCAAAGTAGTTTAAAAGTCAGAATTTGAACACACTAATAATCCAACTCCAATTTAAAAAAAATATGAGTATAATTTCAAAATGACACCAAAATGTTAAAAATCAATTTAAGGAAGCCAGAGATATGAATGTTTAGGTAAAAATAGCACCCAAAAGATCAAAGTGCCAATGATAGTCTATGGTCACAGTAGACCGGGACCTAGGTGCAATTTCAGGAAGACTGCAGTGGAGCACAGGACAGATACACCAACCAGGTTCAACTCGATCAGAGGGTTTACCTTGGAACTTAGGGCCCGATTAGGATAGTGGTCGGTAAGGCCTATCTGACTTGGAAGACAAAAGTTGGGGCCGTTTTACAGGTTCACCAACATTTCCTTGTGACAGGGAGGCCTCCTTGAAATAAATTGAGTTCCTGGGCAAACCCAAACTGATCTTACTGTCAGGGGATCAAAAACACTTCCAGCATCCAAGCCTTTCTCGCAACTAATCAGGGGCTATCCACTGGCTAGCTAAAGGTTGGAGAGCCAAGGCAATTTATCCCCCGGGTGCCCCAGGCTGGGAAAAGGTACCTTTCTAAAAGTTAGTTTACTGTAATAATTATTATAAATCCAATTTCATCATTGAGTTGGGCTTTTAATAAATATTACAAATAGTTGTTGAATAATAATTTTAGCTTGTCCCTAACCGGGAATGACAGAATTCATATTTAATATAGCCCCTCAGTGTTTCTCTATGGCCTAGCTTGCCATGCTACACTGAAAATATGTTTGGGGTGGTAATCATTGTAAGGATATGTGCAGTTTAAATGTCTGCATGTCCTTTTAAATAGCATGCACCCTGTCTTGTGGGCTACAAGCCTATAAAGTTGTGACTAACTAATATATAAAAGGAAGGTTTTCTCATTTCAAAAAGGGTTATTTTGACAGCTCAGCCTGCAGGTTTTAAACTGCAGCAGCCAGG
Source organism: Lissotriton vulgaris (assembly GCF_964263255.1). Lineage (NCBI taxonomy): Eukaryota > Metazoa > Chordata > Amphibia > Caudata > Salamandridae > Lissotriton > Lissotriton vulgaris. Next base: position 1,667,305,521 of record NC_141695.1, read on the forward strand.
ATGCCTGGTGTCATGTTTGCCTGGCCACACTGGTTGGTGGGACAGTAGTGCTGTATTCCATAGTTGCCATTTAACTTTCCATGCCATAGGTGTATTTTGATAATTAGATACAATTTCCTTTTAGGAAAGTTAAATATGCCAATCAGGAGTTAGCCAATTTCAACATGTTTTAGAAGGGAGATTACATGCACTTGGGCCTAGTTAGCAGGGTCCCAGTTCACACAGCCAAAAAAAAAACAGCTGCATCAGTCCACAAAATATGTGGGCGACTATGCAAAAAGCAGCACTTTCTCACAACTGATAACACTGTATTTTGCAATAATGGTGATGTATATGGTGAAGCATCTAACACATACATTTATTATCTGCACTCTACTCAGAATGAGCATTTTGTAAAAGTAATTCTTATTAAAAGATAATAATGACAGTGTACAAGTCGTGTTAGGTTATATAGTCCACAGAGACTCTCTAGTCAGTATATGTGCTATTCCCACATTTGTTTAGTGGTACTCATGTGCAAAATTATCTTTTCCCGGAATTATAATGGCTTCATTTCCGGTCTGTTTGCTTTGTGCATATTTACATACATTAATTGGTAAGAACGTATATTTTTTGCCCTGAATGTGCATCCAGTGGAGCAAAGATGCCTTTGGTTGCCCGAATGTGCATTCATTTGTCTGAATACATTTCAATCAGAGCAAATGTACATTTATTTGGGCTTAGCTCCATAAGCCTGAACCGCTAATGAAAGGCCTGAATCACAAAGTCATTTACAGCTGTGAGCCTACGTTTAAGGACATATAAATATCGATTTCCACATGTCAGCCATTTACATAAGGATATCTTTCAATCTTTGTAACAATGTACAATTCTTTCCCAGGGGTGCATTCAATTATGCATTAGTAGGTGGGGAGTGACAGGAACAAAGTGTGGTTTTCCTTTTAAAGCCACCCATTTCCACCTTCAACATGGTCTGAATTTTACAACACAAAAGGGCTGAAGTAACTCCATTTTGAGGGTGGAAAGGCCAAAACCTGCCTAGAGAAAATTGCAGTTGCTGCAGCGATATGGAAATAGAGTACACCGCGTAATCTCACACAAGCGAGGGACATGAGTACGCTCTTTTGATCAGGGGATGGGAAAGTTCAGGAAGGATAGATCATTTGCGACCATTTTGGTAATCTTGGAAATATTCTGCAGGAGAGGAGACATGCCCTATGACCTCTAATGCTACCAAGCAATAGTTACTTCTGGGAGGAGTAAACTGGTCAAGGTTGTAAAGGATGTCTGGCAAAAAAGCTCTAAACATTGGTAAAGAAGTAACAACTGTCTAAATTAAGAGGCTGTGAAATAGAAACCTAGATGCCATCTTAGAAAAGGAGAGTAACAGAATTGGCACAGAGCTCAAAGTGAGAACAAATAGGGTGAAAGAACGAGAAACTGAACTATCTGGCGACGTCACAGCAGTTCCCCCATAGAAAAAGAAAAAAGACTAATACAGAAGATTGGAATTGTTCTGGTAAAGACCATACAGGGAACAGACAGGGACACAGAATCCACATTCATGCAGGCGCGTATAAAAACAGGATATCGATTTAAAGGCTCTCAGAGACATAGGATGGACGCCCAGTCATCAATATTCCATAAATGTTATGAAATGACACAATGCAGGCTCTTCTTCCCAACGACACCACAGGGTTGACCCCAGGGCTAGCTAGGGTACCAAGGGGCAAGTCTAGAATAACAGGTGACATCCCGGACTACTTCTATTTGAAGTCAATGAGGGAGAGGAAACAAACAGGTGATCACAAAGGCAGCATTCAACCCACACAGATGAACTGAAAGACAAGATGCAGACAGACATAACTTATTAATGCAGTTTTCTAAAGCGCGAAATAACGTAAATACACCAGGACAATAAACACATTCCATATAATCAATTATTGATGAGGGGTCTTGTTACTGACGAGGGGGAGGTCCGCGTAACAGGGGAATGATGGGATAGAGTTATCTTGGAATACAAAATATAACAATGTCTAATGGAATACAATATAAATTAGCATTACTGGATATATAATGCCAAAATAATTTTCAATCAAAACCTGAACATAAGCTGTGGGTTAACAAAAAGTCCATAAACAGAATTAATTTCTGAACATTGTAAGCAATGCTTCAGGTTACACCTGCATGCCTAAATTTGAAATCACCATTTACTCCAATACCCTTTTGTTCTGTGCTTTGCATGGACTTTTTGAACTCTTTAGGCCAGTGAATCAAACATGAGAAAATTCATTAATGAAAAAAATGTTTGCAGTGTGTTTATCAGATAAACTTACAACACTTTGCAAGTACATTATATTGAACATTAGACTCTGTCTGGACACGGCTCTTACGAAACTGAATCTTTCAGATAAATTCCGCATAAGAACCTTTTATAAGTATATCATCAATGTCATTAATATTCTAGAGCACACCTGAACTATAGGACGTTGTCCCCAACAGGTTCCCATAGATAATAATGGTGTGATTTTTGCAGCCATAACAGTAAACTCCTTAGGCTATAATTCAGCAGACACTGATAAAGCAAACCCCTCTGTAGGAGGTTAGAAGCACTAGTGTCCTCAGTTCAGAGCAATATGCACCTAAAACATTTGAAAGTCCCTTGGCCATCTGGTAGTATACCCATGGCAGGTTTTCGGCCCCTGCCAACTGCTTTATGTCAAGAATCTGAGGGGTGAAGTCACCAACTGGCGGCCGTTACTCAATGCTTGTGTCTCACCAGAGCCGTCTTCAGTCCGGAAGTGAGTCAGTGTCACCGTTGACACTCCTGTGCTTAACTGGAATCAACCTACTTAGAAATAAGGTGCGTACGCCTTTACTTCTCACCCAGCTTCGTATGCGATAAAGGAATGGCTTCTCCAATAAGGGGCCTTTTAATGCAAAGTTAAGGGCCTCTCCCACCTTAATCCACAAAGAGGGGACCAGGAATATCAGAAGGAAAGGCTTGCATATATGACACCATTGTGGGAACACTTTTCCTTTGTGTTCACGCTGGGATTGTGAGCCGCTGAATTTTTCCCTGCTCTTGCCGCTACTGCTCGCGGAACCCGCTTCGCGGGTCCCGCTTCGTGTGGGGCCTTGATCTACAGCAACACCAGCGAAGCTCGTTTGAGGAGTCTGTCACCCTACGCCTGAGGCGGTGTTTGTGGGTGTTTGTTTTGTGCAGGGCTGCGAGCGAGTTGCGGGCGCAGGACTTCAAGTCCCAGGAGTGCCCGCCAGTCCCAATAGCCAGCACCTGGGCCGCTCTCCCTGCATGCTCCTCCCCACCATCGCTTCTTTAAAAACCTTAGCCCCTGGATACCTGTTGGAACACTTTTCCTTTGTGCTCACGCTGGGATTGTGAGCCGCTGAATTTTTCCCTGCCCTTGCCGCTACTGCTCGCGGAACCCGCTTCGCGGGTCCCGCTTCGTGTGGGGCCTTGATCTACAGCAACACCAGCGAAGCTCGTTTGAGGAGTCTGTCACCCTACGCCTGAGGTGGTGTTTGTTTTGTGCAGGGCTGCGAGCGAGTTGCGGGAGCAGGACTTCAAGTCCCAGGAGCGCCCCCCAGTCCCAATAGCCAGCACCTGGGCCGCTCTCCAGGGGACCAGGAATATCAGAAGGAAAGGCTTGCATATATGACACCATTGTGGGAACACTTTTCCTTTGTGCTCACGCTGGGATTGTGAGCCGCTGAATTTTTCCCTGCCCTTGCCGCTACTGCTCGCGGAACCCGCTTCGCGGGTCCCGCATCGTGTGGGGCCTTGATCTACAGCAACACCAGCGAAGCTCGTTTGAGGAGTCTGTCACCCTACGCCTGAGGCGGTGTTTGTGGGTGTTTGTTTTGTGCAGGGCTGCGAGCGAGTTGCGGGCGCAGGACTTCAAGTCCCAGGAGCGCCCGCCAGTCCCAATAGCCAGCACCTGGGCCGCTCTCCCTGCATTCTCCTCCCCTCTCACACTGACCATACAAATATAACAGCCTAGTCCCGCTGCGCGGGAGCGACCGGGAGAAGCCCGGGACAAGGGCGGGACCGTCTGTGGCCGTCAGAGGCCGAAGGAGGCTGGGCTGGGCCTGGTCCTGACATCTACTCCCTGTTTTATTTATTCTGTTGTATTGTCTCATTGGTGTAGTAAGTTTTTGAGGTACATTAATAATTCTGTCCAGCTATTGATATGCCTAGCTCACTACCACCCTGTGTCGGAGTTTCATTCCTTGGGCCTCTCGATAAATATTTCGAGAAGGCAAATAAGGAGATAGATAAAGAACTCCTACTAGCTGAGAAACGCGCGGAGCGTCGTCGCTCTATAGAACATCTTTAAAAAAAAACGTTGTCTACCCAACCAGATTTAAATAACACACAAGAAATGGCCAGTAGTGGGAGGACGGCCGGAGAGGCTGATATATTTAGTACAGACCAAATTCCCAGTATTTTTCAGGCCCCCAATACCTCCCCCACTCACTCTGTAATCAATAGTGAGGGTAATATAAATAGCCCTCCCATCGTCTCTATTAGTGTTATTGACCTTAACACTCCTGTTGTCCAGATTATAGCTCCCAACTTGCATTTAACCCTTACTAATCGCTCTTTAGACAGTGTTGGTCCATGCGAGAATATCTTGCCACATACTAACAGTGAGACTGGATCTAAGCCTATGAACTCTAAAAGGGCTGTGTGTTCCCAACCAAGGAAAAAGGGTGGTGCTAAAAGAAAAGGTACCAGTCATCAGGTTCCCTCTCCTTCTATAGCAAATCTTATTAACGATCTCACGGTTCTCCCCGTGACTGAGGCTCCCTCAGGTATTCCTCACTTACCATCCCTTCCCCAAGATAGCCTTACTGGGTTTAATAAGGAGTGTATCGATATATTTGAGAACCTCCTAAAATCATATATGCTCCCTCTTTTGGAGCGTGTTAGGATCCTGGGAGATAAAATGGATCCCTTCTTGGCTTCAGCCGCTACACCCCACTCAACGAGTTCCAATACTCAGCCTATTCCATTATCAAAGCCTAGTGCTAACACTGCTGTTCCTAGTAATCCCCACAAAAACAATAGTAACACCAATTGCAATACTAAATCTAATGCTTCCCAATTGCCATCTAAACCTCCCTGCTCCACTAACCTTGCTAAAGAGAAGCCCATGTTGGCTTCAAATAAGCCAACTCCATTGGAAAAAAAGCCATCTGCAAATCAAGGGGCTGTAAAACCTAATAACTCCTCTCATAGACACACATTAAATCGTAGGAACATAGTAGACCTCCCCCCAGACTCGGCTAATTTTGTTATTATTTTGACGGGTGTGCCCCCAATTTCAAATGGGAATTTGGAAAATAATGCAAACCTGAAAAATAAAGTTATCTTTTGGCTGAAAACCAAAAGACCCCTTCCTGCCCACTTAAATGGGGACATTATTTCAGTTAGAAGATGTAAGTGGGTGGGTCTTCGTCCAAAGGATATAGAGGGCGACATTGTGATCATTAACTTTAAGGATCACAGAGTTGTTTCCCACATTAGTGATTGGTACTTGGGAAACAATGAGGGATGTATTTCCACACGGAATCTCAGTTACTTTTACCCTGAGACTTTGCTTAAATCACATGCCCAACACCGTTCTAAAAAAGAACCTTACTCTTTGAAATGGACTAACCTCACTCCCTGTTTCCAAGGTCCACCTATAAACCCGGAGGCCCTGTTTAGACCTCATGCCCAATCCAGCTATAATAGCATCACACACACTCCGAACTGGGTTAACCTTAATCCTCGTTTTCTTGGCCATCCCATTACATCAACCTATCCATTTTGTTGCCAGCCCCATAGTCTACATCTCAACTCAAACAATCCAGGTAATTACATCCAGCCCAACGAGTACTGGAACATCCCGTTGAGTAATCTTTATGAACCTCTCTCGGGGTTGGAGTATAACGATTGACCAGCTATCCTACCTTTGGTTCTAGAGGCTAATATAGATTGTACAGGTACTGTTGTTACCCCAGTTAATGCACTATGTCATGTCGAAGATCCAAAGGGTCAGTCATCTCAAAGTGTTAAGGGGAGTTCTGTTTTCTTGAGTGGGACTGGGGATATGAAACCGGAACTAGAACCGGTGCCACAAGCTGATTTCACTGTAGAGAATGTTGTAATGGTGACTGGCACTCAGGGAGGGCTCCCTTGTACCACTGATATAAGGAGTGAAGATGTTTCTACACATGACGCCCCTCCTTTACATGATGTAGTTTATTCCTCCCCCAAAGATAATTCTAGAGTTCTGGCGGTCCCATGTGGTATCAAGCTTGGAAGTTGGAACATAGCTGGCCTTGAGTCCCCCATGTGTATCCCGGATTGGGCGAATTTTATACAGCAAGGCGATGTATGGTCCTTCCAAGAAACCTGGGCACCCTTACCAATATTCCTTACTGGCTACTTGAACTTTAGTAAACCAGCTATTAAAGGTCATAGAGGACGAGCCATGGGTGGCCTGACTGTTTGGGTTCGGCAGTACGAGGGTGTGATAGCCGAGGAAATTTTCATTGATAGCCCCGACATATTAATGGTTAGCATTAAATCTACCAGTGGATTGAATATTCTTTTGATTAACATATACGCTAGGGGCATTCAGGGCGGTAGGGTCTCACCAACCCTCCTCCTTTTGGACGATTTCCTAAGTGGTGCATCGGTAGTAGGACACAAGGTTGTCATGGGTGATCTAAACACCTGTTTGAACCATTGAGTCAGGATGACGGCTTACTTACTGAGGCCGAAGATTTGGTTTGGGGGATTCCCCAGCTTGAGCTAGCCCCGATAAAAAAATGGTCACAAGCGGCTATTTTTATCAAAGGACTGTGCCTGGATCAGGGCTTGCGTGCTCTAAATGGTAGAGTGCGCTCTGACAGGTCGGGCAGACACACCTTTAGTAATGGTAGATTCAGCAGCCGTATTGATTATATATTATTGGACGTTAAGCTGTGGGCTGCTGTAGTGGATATGGAGGTTAAGTCTCACCCGGAAAGTGATCATGATCCATTGGTGGTGGAACTAAGGGATTTCAGCTTTTCTGGGCCAGTAAAATGCATGACCAACTTAGTTCAGGACGAAGTTGTTCTCACTAATGACATGAGATGGGTACGTTGGCCAAAAATCTCTGTAGATGCTGTAGGAAGGCATTTAACGTTGCAAAACGTACAGCCAAGGCCAATTGGGACGAAGAACGGTGGTTAATACTAACAGAAGCATGTAGCTCTAGGAACATGTAACGGTTTTGGCATTTACTAAAATGGGGTTCTTCCCAGGAAGATCGTCCAAGCCCAGCTTCGGTGGGTCAACAACAGTGGGTACGATACTTCGAGGAACAATTCAGGTGCCTCAGTAGTGCACAGGATAATATTTTCTGTTTAGTGTCGGCTGATCTCCTGGAGTTTACGAGTAGAGAAGTCAAATCTGTCCTGCAATCTATTCCAAGGGGCAAGGCACCCGGTCCTGATTGCATTCCAGCTGACCTATTCCAACAAGACCAACAAGACCAGGATCTATGGGTTCCCTATCTAGTTCAATTGGTTAATGCCCTGGCCACTGGCGCAAGGGTTCCCGAGTCCTGGGCAGGGGCTGAAATCCTGCCAATATACAAGAAAGGTGACCGGTCGGTCCCTTCCAACTACCGGCCGATCAGCCTTATAGACGCGGTGCAAAAAATCTCAGCCCGCCTTGTTCTTGGCAGGATTCAGGATTGGATTGATGAGTTCAATATCCTAACCCCACTTCAAGCTGGTTTTAGGTCTCATGTGAGTACCTTAGATCAGGCCTTCCGTTTTATTCTTCTTTATTGGAAGACGGTTCTTTTAGGTAAAGGTAACCTCTATGCAGCCTTCGTGGATTTAAGGTCTGCATTTGATCTCGTTCCGAGGGCAGGGTTGTGGAAATGTCTAGTAGAATTGGGTATGCCAGCTCCCCTTGTACGCCTCCTGGTGAATCTACACGCACACATCTATGCCTAAGTACGCTGGGGCAAACCAAGGGAGGTAACGGATAGATTTCCAGTTGCTAAAGGTGTAAGGCAAGGGTGTGTACTAGCCCCTACCCTTTTCTCTTTATATATTAACAGGGTCACCAAATACTTTTACAACCACCCCACCGACGCCCCGTCCCTAGCTGGAATGAAAATCCCCTTGCTCATGTTCGCTGATGATACTCTTCTAATCTCAAAGACCAGACAGGGTCTCCAACAGGCCCTGATTAGGTTTGAATTATTTTGCAGCGAACATGAGCTTGAGGTGAATGTGTCTAAGACAAAATGTATGGTATTAAGAGGACACAACCCGATCACAGCAAGGGTCACTATGGGGGGTACTTCCCTGGAACAAACTAAGTTGTTTACTTACCTGGTAGTAACATTCAGTGAGACCCTAAGTTGGTCCCACCAGGTTGATCTAATGGCTTTAAAGCACATGCAGATAGGAGGAGCCCTGATTAAAGAGCATAAAGGTTCCTTTACCCGGCCAATCTCGCCACTAGTTAAGATTTATGGATCAAAGGTTCTTCCCTCTGTTTTATATGGGGCGGAACTATGGGGCTTTAGTAATCTGGATCCCCTGAGAGCAGCCCAAAATAAATTCCTTAGGGTGGCAACGGGTCTCCCACAGTCAACACCACGGATCCCGCTTCTGTATGATCTTGGGTGTCAGCCTGTGGAGGACCAGGCCAGGTTTCGTCCACTAGCATTCTGGCGTCGTCTTTGGACAACGCCCGAACTCCATTTATATGCAAGAGCCTGCTTGGAGGTCAGAGATCTTCCAGGCTCTTTTAATATAGGCTGGTTTAAGGACTTAAGAACCACCCTGTGTGCCATGGGGTATGGTGAACTGTGGTCAGATCCCGCATCCGTAACTTTCCCCTCCAAAAAGGATTTGAAATCACACTATTGGGACTGGGTGGTTCAAAACAGACATTCGAGACAGAGCTCTAGTAATCTCACTAGTTTATTTGTTGCCATTAAAGACGCTCCCAACCTTGAAAAATATTGGGATGCCATAACAAAGCCCCTGGACCGTAAATTATTCCATCAATTCAGATGCGGTTCGCTGCCTCTAAGGGAGTTTACCAAAAAGTGGGGCTCTGGTGGGACTGGGCACAGTCCTAAGTGCCCCGGCCAGGGCGGAAGTCTAAACCATTTTATGTTTGTCTGCCCCTTGTATGTCGCCCCTAGAGCCAAATGGTTAAGTCCGGTTTGTAGAAGCTTGGGAACGCGCTCTGCTGTTAATGCCAATAGAATATTAAAAACAAATTTGTCCCCATTAATTGTAACGGGTGTAGCAAAATATTTAGGATGGGCCTGGATTCTAAGAACCAGGTTCATTAAACTAACTTAGGTGTCTAACTTTAATCCTATGCCCTCCAGTTCTTGTGCAGCCCATATTGATTTACGATATTGTGGTAATCTAATGTGATTTATTGCAATTTTCTATATTCGTTCAAAAGAAGCCTGTATAAGTGATTTAATATGGTCTTAGATGTTTTTATTCTGTTTTATACTAATTTTATATTTCTTGTGTATGCTGTAATGTATGTATTTTATGATGTATTAATCGAATAAAGACTTCTTTGAATTGACACCATTGTGACCACCTGGGGAGGGGGGTGGAGAAAACTTTGGTGGGGGATTCAACTTCCTAATTTTCTTGCATTGGAAGTGGGGGCGGGGGGAGTTGTAGGTTGTAGAAACTTAAAATGACAACATTCTTAGCTTGAAAATTGGGAGTCTCTCGCCTAGATAGACAGCGTTGTTTTGTATAAAATCTATGGGGGTGCTGCAGCACCCCCAAAATAACCATGCTGGATGTCAGAAGGTGAATGAGCAATAAAGAAGCCTTTAAGACACATTTCAGGGGCGGCCTTAGGCATATGCAAGCTGTGCACCTGCACAGGGCCACCAAACCCCAGGGGCTACCACGCCAATATATATCCTTAATATAATATTCCCCTGAGGATGGATACATATTTGCGTGGCGGCCCCTGGCAGGGATTTGGTGGCCTCTGGCGCTGTTCCACTTCCAAACACCCTGACCCCCCCCCCCCTCTCTTCACTGGCCTCCACGCTCCGCCCTGCCCGGACCCCCTCTTCCGAGCCCCCTACCTACGCTCCCTGCCCAGGGCCGCCATGAGCCTAGAGCCACCCCTGCGCATTTGCAATACGTTCAAAGACAGGGGTACAATGTTAGGATGTCTACTGATAAAATAATGCTTATCCTTTAAAAAGGAATATTGGTCTTTAGTATTTTGCTGACTCTAGAGTGAGAGGAGTTTGATTAGCGAGCTACGGACTATCTTGCTGGGGTACAGGGAGCGTGAAAGTAAAGCCTTTTTTAACACACAGCAGAATTTAAATGCCTGTAAATGAAGTGTACACATATTTCAAACTGTATCGGCATCAACTTCAAGGAAAGCATACAGTAGGCCCATTTTTAGTTCTGAAGTGTGATGGAACCAAAGATTTCAATAGAATCAAAGCAAATCAAGAGATTTACTTGGTGAAGCACAAATTATATTTATTTGCTGAAACCTGTGTTCCACACATTGTTTGTGTGCTACATCATCTTATCAATAAAACCGTATGTCTGTGCAAATTTAGTGGAAATTGTGCTATCTTAAATGACAATGGGCTACCACACAATGCTTTAGTAATATATCTGGGACCGTGTGTTCCAAAATACACCACCGGACACGTGCTACTATTACCACTCTCTTGCTGAATGGGCACAGCTCATTTACTACACTTGCGTTTTTGTGTGACGGTTGGATTTTTCACAGTCCTATGTCTTTTGTGAGGTAGCATTGGTGGCAGGACCTTCATTCCAAATTGTTCCAGCACCACTGTCCTCTGGATCCTGTCAGAACCTCTCCTGTTCCTACTGACAACTGACACTTAAATTCAAAAGCTCCAAGCATGATCAACCTTCCGAATGCCTCTGGCTAGCTGTCCAATCAGAAGACCGCTATTCACAACAATGGAACAACAGCACATTCCATTAATGCAGAAAACAGAAACTCCCAGTTTGAAAATACAGATTGATAGTCACTCTCAAAACCAGTTAAGGTCAATCGAGTAAATGCATGAGAATTCATGTAGAGAAACCGGCTACACAACATGTCTCTCTGCAGGTACCTCCATCACTTGTTCCTGAAACACACCTATTGCGATGTGATGAAGGACCGATGCACGGATAAGAGCTAAGGTAAGGTGGAGCAAACACTACGGAGGTCGGCGTCACAAAAACTGCCTTTACGACCGCCTCCAACTTTTACCAATCCAATGTTCTGATTAACCTAAAAGAAAGGTGCAGGGAAGGAGAGGAGGAAAAGAAAATGGGAGCTGCAACAATAACAATGGATTGAATAGGACCCATTTCAATTCTTTAACATCAAAAGGTGACCAAGGCAGTCATTTTTTAAGGATTTTCTCCTAGGTAAATACTTCAGGCGATCAGCAACAGATCCATAATCTACCTGCGAGGAACAAAGGAGACAAAAAAACCTGGGGTTTGAACGTGAAAATGGCTTTCCTCAGCAAAATGACTTATTTTGGACAAAATATGTCCATGGAACTGGATGTATCGAAGGAATGGACTTTTTGCAACTCATGTCTGAATGAATGCAGGTTGCACATAATCTGACCTAATAATCTGACCTAAAGTTAAGCTTCAAAATCCATTCCTGGCCACCAGAAATTAATTCACAATAATATATTTAAGGAGGACTTCACACATTCCGGAGCAACACACTTCTTGCTACAAAAGACACATTTCTTATTACACATGAAAAAGAATGCAGAAAACCTTCTATGGTCTTGCTCAAGAGCCAGTCTTCATGAATATTTTTTTATTGGATTGAGGTCCCTACCTCCTTCACCTTTAAAAAGCCATTCTTCCTCATTCACTCTCCTCGCATTGCATGCAGATCATCAATGTAGGCAACAACATTTTATTCTTCATCAACAAATGTTTCCTCCTTGGGTTTAGCACACCGCAATCTAGTTAAGCAGTTAGTTGACATCTGTGAACAGGTACATATGCAATGTAAAAAGTGCACTCTTGAAGCTTCATACTAAGGCTGAGAATACACATTGTTGAGGCCAATTCTCCTCCTGGTGACAAAATCTGCACCAAAGGCTAGTGATATCTATGTAGAGGAAATCTATTCTCCCACACAAAGTGGCTAAATTGGTTTTTGGCCCAAACATATGCAATTGGCTCATTTTCCATAACAGAATGTTATCTTTCATGTTCATTCAAATTTTTGGAGGAAACACCACTACTCATTCTTTCTTGCCAGAACTTTGTTAAAGAACTGCCCCCAAACCATATGTGCTCACATCAACACAAACACTACAGAGTTTTCTAATAGGAAAGGATTGTATAATTGGCACTTTGACAATATATTTGTTAAAGAAGTCTAATGCACCATTTATCCTGTTCCGCTTCTACTGCTATCTTTAGAAACATATATGAAGTTTTCAATAATGTGGCTAAATTCATTACAACGTTAATATAGTAGTATACTAAAAAATTCAATTTGTCCCTGTTGCCAGGGGCTGTGGCATTTCTAATAGCATCAACCAAGAATTCTTTAGAAGCCACACACTTGGCAGAAACAGTGTGGCCATGATAGTCCACCTGAGATTTGAACAACTTGTATTTTTCAGTAGATATGATGATTCAAAACTGTTGTAGACTATCAAAACATGTTCCTTCTTGTCTTTCATGAAGTCTAAACAACATCTTGAAAGCATCTTACAAGCCCCTCCATGTCCTTAAAAATATTATATTATTCAAGTTGGAAGACAATGATGCTGATGCTAGACAGAAGGCATTTTTTTTGTTTTGAAACACACCAAATGGAGTGATGAATGCTGTAGGAGGTCTAGAGTCTTTTGAAAGTTCAATCTGGTGGCAAGCCTTGTGGAGATCCAATGTAGATTAGACAGTTGCCCCATCCAGTAGAAACAAGAGTTTGTTAGTCTTTGGTAGAGGATGATTGTCCACAGTGATGCATGTGTTTATAGAGATCAAAGATCTGCATATAGTCTTAGGTTGCCATTAATCTTATTTGCCAGATTCTCGGGTGACATCCAGGTAAAGGATTCCGTCTTTTCATTGATATCATCATTTTGTAATTTGTCAAGAACATTCTGTAGGTCTTTAAATTCACAAAAAGTCTATTTCTAAACTTGTATTTCACAGTTACTGCAGTATTCCTAAGTTTTAAGTTATGCATAAATCCCTTTAACATCCTATGGTGTTGTTTTTTAAAACTACGAGACAAGAGTTGCTGATGTGTCCTCATGTCAGGATTTGTTATCACCAAGGCACAGGAATTGAGAATTATTTGTAATCATTGCTGATTCCTCCTAGGTAGGATATCTGCCAATGTAAATATTTTTGCTATAATTAATCCTTTTCTCCTTTTGAAACTTACACTAGTAGTAAAGAAACTTAGATAGTTTATTTTATGACCATAAAATGTTGCTGTGCTTACATTTAGTCCAAAACATTTCTGTACTCTAGTAGAAAACAAGAATTTGGAACTGTTCTTAGATATGATTGTCACAGGAGAACCACAGTCTGCAATGAAAGCTACATTTATATTAAACACCTTTAAAGTACACATTGGTGGTTAGGCCACTTTTTCCTTCTCCGTATTATTATATACTTGAAAAACAAGAATCATATTCTTAGTTGCTTCTTTTTCATAGTCTTGCTATACTTTAGGCATGGGTTCCTCAGAAATTTCTGCAATTTTAGATTTTCCTGCCTTGTTCTCCATCTCTGCAGAGTTTTGCAAAATGCAAGTTAAGTTGACATAGTACATTTCTAGTGGATGGCAGAAAGCCGTCTGTAGGCACGCATATGAGTGGAGCTGTCACATCTATAAGATAACAACTTGGTTTCATTACTATGGTAGTGTGTAATTTCTGTTATGTTGGCTTTGGTACTCAAGTAGCAAAGTTTACTTTCTTTTTTTGTGTTTGTCTTCATTTACTCCTTGACCCAGGACATAGATTATTTAATTGCTGTGGCTGCTTTGATCACTTCTTCTAGAGTAGGACCTTATTACCTACAAATGTACCTGAATATGTTTATTTTTAATATTAGCCATTAGTGGAGCCCTTATAATTTCATCTGTATTGGCACCAAATCAGCACGTTCTAAACAAGCATTTTGATACAATGAGAAAGTCATCAATACTCTTACAATCTTTCTGATGTCTGGAATAACAAGCATTTGCAATGCGATTGGTCTCGCATTTGCGAGAGTTTAAGCTGTTGGCATTGTAAATGACAATGCCTTTTATTTAGCTGTTTTGATAATTAACACATAAATAAAATGTATTGTCATTTACAATGCCAATAGCTGAAACTCTTGTAAATGTGAGACCTATTTGATTTGAAAGAAGCGGCTGCCATTGTCCTTGGCTGCTTGGAAAGTGAAAGCACACATGGCAGGCTGAATGTTGCAGGAAAGCACGTCCTGCCCGCAGCAGGAGAAACTCAATAAAGAAAATAGTGCTTACAGACTAAAATAGGACTTACGATATAACAACAAAAGTAAAAGGGCCAGTGCTCATGGGAAGTTACAAATGAGGACAAGACTGTACTAAGGGAGGACTAATAAGCCTATTAACGAATCAGAAGCCAGCATTTACATAGGACAATAACACAAGCCAATGAAAAATATAGGCGGAGAGTGGACAGAGTTTCAACTCCATACTCTAATACAGCATGCATCGCAGAACACATCCGCTGCTCAGGCTCGAACTAAAAATGAACTCTTGCTAATGTTTTGCTTTTAGTGGGTTTAAAACGTCGGTCCAGTGTCAACATTGCTTCTTCGTATTTATCATATGTAAGCTGCCCTTTAGGGGCTTAGACTGTGAGAAAAGATCTTACAATTTCTTGTTCTTCTGAAAATAGGAACTGTAAAAGAATGCATTTTTTCCTTTCTATCAGCATCAATCGCCACTAGGTATGCGACAAATTATTCTTTCCATCTTTTCCATTGTAAGGGTGTAGAAAAAAACAACTTTAATTGCATGTGAGATGGTGCTATATTTATTTTGATTGGCACTGGAATAAGGTCGCTGGGATTCATTTCTGTTTGGGCAGGAATGCCCCCTTCATGGAGAAAAGGGGTGTGTACTGAATGCCTGACTATCTGGTATTCTAACATGTTATTTTGCCCCTGGCAAACTAAACCTACACCTGTCTCTGACAATGCATAGTCCAAGACTCATCTTGAGACCTGGTGGGGGCGAGAGTACAATCGTACCACGGTCCTTATCCTGGGTTTTGAGCATAAGGTGGTGGTGGCAGCACATCAGGATTTATGGTCTCCTATAGTTGACCATACCTTTTTATCGGTGCCAGTGGGGGTGTGAACGACTAGCCACTCTGCTGTAAAGTTCTGCTGTAATGTAAAAACTCAGCACCTTGTGCTGACATCCTGTGTGTTTCCGAAAAGCCTGTGCCTATATAATTTGAGTGTAGTGCATGTGTAGTAGTGGTGACCAGAGGGATCCTTGGGTGACCCTGGTTTTGCAAGGCACAAGATGGAGGACAGCTTCCTCAGAAAGTGGAAGTGCATTGTCCCATTGATGTAGCTGGTGCATAGGGAGCTAGACACTGATGCAGATGGAGGCGGGCTACCTTTAAAAATTCCATGATGACTTGGATAGCAAAGGGGTGATGATTAGTTCTTCCTGAACAGTGCCCATTGATAGACCATTAGGGTGACAGGTGGCACTGCACCCCATGAATCACACCATCAGGTGGGGTGGCAATAGGTTTGTAGGGAGCTGGAGGTACCACAGCTTATTATCTACATTTTGTTAAAGGTGTGAGTGGGGACATGTATGTGTATATATATATATATATATATATATTTACTTGTACACACACACACACCAACACAATAATAATAAAACTGCTCCCAGGTTTAGCTTTTTAGTTAGGCTAGGGAAGGGCAGGAGGACCTTGTAATATTTGAAGAGACACGTGTGTGTGTGTGTGTGTGTATATATATATATATATATATATATATATATATATATATATATATATATATATATATATATATATATATATATATACATACCAGCAATCGTAAAAACCGCACTCCCAAACAGCAGGAATTCTTTCTGTGAAGCTTGTTTTATTTCATACAAACCGCCACCATCACCCACCAACGTTTCGAACAAGAGATGTTCTTTGTCACGGCATTGTGAGTCCTTTTTTTTGTTTTTTCTTTTATAGTGTTCATTTAAGAACCAGAGCAAAGCATTCTGGTATCAGTAGTTTGTCAAGTTACTCAGTTTTTTGCTTCTCAGTTTTTTCATTAAATCGAGTGGCATTTTGTTTCATTCAACTTTCCAATTAGAAATAGTTCTTTGAAAAGATATATATGAGCCCATACGGGGACTTTGTTTGGAAGCGAATAATCAGGCGTGATTCTAATTTTCTCAATTTCAATAAAGATATGTACGACGCAATCTCCAAGCATCTTCATTTGCAAAATCAAAGAAACTGGGAAAATATTCGCTATTTTGGTATTGCTCTTTACCAGCCAATGTAAGAGGAGGCAACCGTACATTGAAATTGAGAAAATTAGAATCACGCCTGATTATTCGCTTCAAAACAAAGACTCCGTATGGGCTCAACGGGGACGAAGAAATGTATATAATAAATCTGAGAGGCATAAAGAGCAAAAGAAGAAAATATGTTTAACAAACATTGAATAGACAATATATGGTGATGGTACTATACCAATCATGGATTTGATTAACACGTGAACTAAGGACTCAAGGGTACTATACCGAGAGAACAATATGCTCAACAATCAAAAATGTGATACTATTATCATTTAAACCTTGTAATAATACCATATATATCTTGACAAAGAACTATGTCTAATTGGAAAGTTGAATAAAACAAAATGCCACTCGATTTAATGAAAAAACTGAGAAGCAAAAAACTGAGTAACTTGACAAACCACTGATACAAGAATGCTTTGCTCTGGTTCTTAAATGAACACTATAAAAGAAAAAACAAAAAAAGGACTCACAATACCCTGACAAAGAACATCTCTTGTTCGAAACGTTGGTGGGCGATGGTGGCAGTTTCTATGAAATAAAACAAGCTTCACAGAAAGAATTCCTGCTGTTTGGAAGCGCGTTTTTTTAACGATTGCTGGTCAATGATTCACGAGGCTTGGTCTAGTCTTGAAATCGGCACCCGTTAGCAAGAGCGCACCGGTAACAGACTGTTTGTTTGATATATATATATATATATATATATATATATATATATATATATACACACACACACACACACACACACCAACCCCCACAAACAATAATAATATAACCCCTAACATTTCAACCTCCAGACTCTGTTCTCGTGATTGTTGACTATCACTGCGAGACACAGAAATAAGGGTCAGAAGAGGCAGCCCGCGCAAACAAGCATACACAAAGAATCCATGTCAGGCAGATGAGTACATGCCACAGACAGAGGACCCAGACATTACCCAATCAGAAACAGAATAGTTTACGCTTGAGCACAGAGGCCTCCACAGATGAATAAACCGAGGACCCTAATAATTCAGAAGAAGACAGAAAGATCATTTAGAAGAAAAAGCGCACATAGATGAATATAAAGAGAGGAGCCAGGCATTTTAGAACTGCACAGAAAGATAATTTAGGCACTACAGCAGGTGAGCACAGAAACAGCACCTAGCCCACACAGACGAAAACCAAGATGGAGTTTAGGCAACAGACACTCTGAGCGAGTGTGGGGGTGGAGAGGGACACTATTTATACTTTTTTTCCAAGTTTTAAAAGTAAAGTTTATTAAGTAGGAAAAATGGAAATAGCAAACAGCAAGTTCACTGTACTGAAAACATTTGAAAAATAATAAAATAGAACAAGAAAATATTTGCAATTATATGTTGAAAAGAATATTTAGACGTAATTCTGTGCCCCTGGAGTTACTCCTGGGACACTGAAGCTGATAATCTGAGCTTTGGCCCGGGCCTTTCCTGACCTACCTAAGTGTAGGAAGTGAAATCCTTTCTCCAAATAAAAGAATTATCCCAAAAATAGTTGAAAAGAAGTTAGATTTATTCAATAGAGAAGACCCACGACTGAACTCATCAGGAACTGCCACAGGACTGAAAGATGCATCTTAACCATTCTAGAATGTAGAATGCATAAACACAGAGCAACATGCCTACCTTAAAGAAGTGCACTCTCTCCACTAAGACCCTGTGCAATGGAAGCAGACGGCGCTGCCAGCGACTGTCAATGTTGAGTCGCAGTCTCATTAGGCGACAGCACTCCTGCAGGGCTCACGCGCCCTTCCATCCGGACCCACATCCGCTCCTCATGGGTCTCTTTGCATTACAACAAATGGGTTGGTATTATGCACATGGTGATGGGGTGCTAATTTTAGCCGCTCCTCCGGTCTGGAGGACACAGTGTGCAGCTCCAGAGAGTGAGGTAGGACTAAGAGTGGAGGGGTGGACAGAGGGTAACAGACAAGCGCAAAACAGCCTGATGAAAGAGAGCCCTGCCAACACCATTGTTGTGTAAGGCTGTCTTTCTTGGTAACGCATACACGATCAATACAAGAGTATGTGTGTATTAGGCTTAGAAAACAAACTGTTTGAATTTTACGGAAAATAAATGTGTGCATAATCAACATGTTTTCTTTTTGAAACTCCATTTTAACAGTGCTCACAGAAGGAATGTTTTGTCTCTCTGAGCTGCATGCAGTGCTTGCAGCCATAAGGCTATATCGCCCCTTGTGCAGAATTGGCTTGGAAAGAACTATGTTATGTTATGTTAACTATAGTATCGTTTATATAGCGTGTAATCACCTGCAGGTCTCTTAGTGCTTGGATAGAGATATAGTTGTTACATAGCTGCCATCTATGCACTTCTGTAAGACAGCATGGTTTGCATACAGAAGTATCAGCAAATGTGCCCACTCTCCAGGAAATCAGTGGAAGCTAATGCATAAATAGAAGCCCGTACAAGCATTTGCAATACAATAGGTCTCTCATTTATGAGAGTTTGAGCTATTGGCATTGTAAATGACAATGCCTTTAATTTATGTGTTGTTTTTAAAACAGATACATAAAATGCATTGTCATTTACAATGCCAATAGCTTAAACTCTTGCAAATGTGAGACCTATTTAATTGCAAATCCATGCTATGAAAATAAAAAAGCGTTAGGAGAGATCGTGTCCTGCCTACAACAGCAGGCAGGACAAAGTTATGTGAGAAAATAGTGCTGGGAGGCTGTAATCATAGCCTACCAAGCAACAACACAGGTAACATGGGGTGTCGACATGGGAGGTTACAAAATGAGACAAGGCGGTACTAAGGAGGGAATGCTAAGCCTTTTGACCAATGAACAACCACAGTTTACAGAGGACAATGACACAAGCCAATGAAAAATGTGGGCGGGCTTCAAGTCCCTACCTCAATACAGCATGCCTCGCAGAGCAGCGCATGCGCTGCCCAGGGTTGACCTAAAATGGAGGGGCTTAACACATGGACCAGATACTGAAGGAGATGTCGCTTTCCAACTGCAGGTCCAGCAGCAAAGGATGATATGCGTTTGCGGGGAAACAAACATGACTTAGCAAAGTAAGGTACATGGGGAAATGAACATGAATTGGCAAAGTAAGGTGTGTGGGGAAACGAACATGACTTAGCATGTTGTAAATAGTTCAGTGATACAGCCAAATAATTATATAGTTGATGATACTTTTGAATAACAGATCGATATTCTATACTTATTAGAACAGGGATGTGTGATGAGGCAGGTTGGGGGTTTCATCGGGTTGGCTATGGCTTTAGTGCTGAATGCTGAATTTTTAGTAATAATTACCATAAATCTGACACTTCTGTTTTAGAGATGATTTGTGCATAATAAATAACCAATGATTCTAAATTACAAATCACTATGCGTGTCTACTGTTTTGTAGGACTGGGTGGGTTCTGCTTTGTAAATACCTCCTGCAGATGAGAGATACTCTGACAGGATTATAGGAATTTTAATACTCTCTGCCTAAAGGAGTAAAACTAGTTAGAGAGAGGTATGGCGGACACCTACCAGTTCTCCTTTTTTCCGAAAAGTCTACGATACCCATAAGTCCTCTTGGGTGATCTATCTGGGTGTTTAGAAATAGACTGGGGAAGGAATAAGGCCTGGGCATCAAAACAAAAGTGGCCAACATTACCGAATCAGATTGTTAAACAAGCATTTGCAATGCAATCTGTCTCACATTTGTAAAAGTTAGAGCTACTGGCGTTGTAAATGACAATATTTTTTTACTTTTTCTTTTTACTTTGCAGTGGAGTGATCACATTTGCATTGTGCCGTTGCCATTTGTATGCCCATATGGCACTGGAGAACCTGAAGATGGGAAATAGGTTGCGAGAGAGGGCAGGTGGAAAATAAATGATACCAATGAAAAAGGATTTAAAAAATAGGGAGGAGTTGCTGTAAAGGGTCGGGGATAATGCATGACAGGAGAGAGCGTGATGCCGGAGTAGGCTATGTGTGTGAGAGACAGAGACAGCAAAAGAGGGTTTAGAGAGAAGTGTGAGTCAGTGACAGGGAGAACAGGATGGTTAGAAAAGAATTGGGCAGGAAGGGAATATGAGAGAGAGTGGGAAACCGAGGGCAGTTGTGAGTATGTGAGGAAGAGAGCAGAGCAGAATGGATGAAAGAGAGAGATGGGGGAGTTGGTGCATAGATGGAGAGGATAGAGTGAGGAGTAGTTTGGGTGTAGTCAGCCTTCTTGGCCACAGACTTAATGAACATAATTCTGGGACTGACACAGAAGGTCACAGTCACGTTAACAGTGTTTACTTTGAATGCCGAACAACGCACGCCATAACAACACGGTCATTACAAGGACTGCGTTGTTATTTCGCATACTGTTACAACGCAAGTCGAAACCAAGACTTGCGTTAGGGGAGGAGAAGGTGTTGGACTTAAAATCCAACACCTTCCCTAATGTCCGCAAAGACTAAAGTTGGAATAGTAAATTATACTATAACAACATCCAGCACCCCCAAAAACCAAGTTGTGGTTTCGACTTGCGTTGTAATGGTATGCGAAATAACAACGGGGTCGTTGTAACGACTGCGTTGTTATTGCATGTGTTGTCAACACATGTGAAAACATATTCCACAGTCACACATGGCAGGAGCCAGAGAGAGGGAGGGAGACACCGAGACCAAGAGAGAAATTGGAAGAGAAGTGTGGGATGGGGTAATGGAGAGACGGTGCAAGAGCTGAAACCGAATAAACACATGAATCTATAGCGCTGCTGCGAACTTTAAAACAAGATGGCCGGTGCTGCATGAGGGCTGGGTAGCGAGATGAAACTCCACAAGCAAACTTCCTGTACAATACTATATTACCGCTTTTTGGAAGTTTTGTGTGTGTCGGCTGTGTGCCAAATAACAATAAGTATTGGCAAATCTTGAGCGAGGCGTGCCTAGAAGGATTGACTACATGGGGAGGAAGAAAGAGGGAGGAACAAGAGTGGAAGGAGCAGCGGTCGGATGTGGGGTAACAGGAAGACCGGCCGACATTGAAGCTGAGGAACCAGGTTTGAGTTTTTGCTTTGGCTCAAGCATCCTGTGATTGGGCGCAAATCATTTAATCTCCGCGTGCTTCAAACAATTTAATGTGTTCATCTGTAATGCAACTGGTGGTCATGTAAAGCACTTTGATCCCTTTGGGTTGAGTTTGTGCTACATAACATATCAAAAAATAAAAATTTAAAAAGCAGCGTTATGGGAGGGGTGAGAGGGGTGGCTGGGAGGGGTGAGCACGGGGAGATTAACTGTTCGCTTGAAATCGTACTCCTGATTGAAGGATGTGTTCATGAGCTGCAAATGGCAACAATGTGCTCGGGATGCAGTGCCAAAAAAGGCGGCATACACCACCCTAATGCATAAGTGTATGCAGAGACTGCCACCCGCGACTGCCACAGTTTATCCCCTAACCCTTGGGCTTATTAAAAGAACCTGCATTTACTGAAATGTGCTTGTGAAATTGAAAAGCATTCGTTTTTTCAGAGTGTAAAAATATTGTTGTACTTAAATGCTATGAGCCTGTTGCTTTAGGGCTTGTAGCTGCATTGAATACTATATTACTGCTTTTTTGAAATCTTATGCGTGTCAGAAGTGTGCCAATCAGCAACATACATTGGCAAATCTTGAGCGAGGCGTACCTAGAAGAAGTAACCACATGAGGAGGAGGAAAGAGGGAGGAACAGGAGAGGAAGGAGCAGCAGTCGAATGGGGCGTAATGGCCAGAATGGCCGACCTTAAAGCTGGGGAACCAGGTTTGAGTCTAGGCGTCTGCTCAAGCATCCTGTGAATCTGCGCAAATCATTTATTCTCCCCATTCCTGAAAATTGAATGTCTGAAAATGCAACTTGTGGTCAAGAAAAGCGATCTAATCCCCTTGCATCGAGTTCACGCTATATAACCAACTGGGGCATAAAAAGTGCTCAGAT
This sequence comes from Lissotriton vulgaris, assembly GCF_964263255.1. Classification (NCBI taxonomy): domain Eukaryota; kingdom Metazoa; phylum Chordata; class Amphibia; order Caudata; family Salamandridae; genus Lissotriton; species Lissotriton vulgaris. The sequence continues at coordinate 1,667,328,145 of NC_141695.1, forward strand.
CTCTTCGGGTAGATGGTTTGCTATATCACACTGCAAAATAAGAAAATAAAACAAGCATTTGCAATGCAATAGGTCTCGCAGCATTAAAGTTTGAGATATTGGCATTGTGTATGACAATGCGTTGCATAAAGTTTTTAGCAAACTTTGAATTGATGAGCAGTGAGAGTGTGTGCAAGAGTATGCTGTTGCTCACAGCCGTTATTATTCACACAGCTCTGATGATGCACCTCACGCACGGGGCTGACCCACTTATTATTCACACAGCTCTGATGATGCACCTCAGGCACAGGCTCACAGCTGTTATTATTCACACAGCTCTGATGATGCACCTCACGCACGGGGCTGACGCAGTTCTTATTCATACAGCTCTGATGATGCACCTCAGCCTCTGGCTCACAGCTGTTATTATTCACACAGCTCTGATGATGCACCTCAGCACGGGGCTGACGCAGTTATTATTCACACAGCTCTAATGATGCACCTAACGCACGGGCTCACAGCTGTTATTACTCACACAGCTCTGACACTGGGCTGACGCAGTTATTATTCACACAGCTCTGATGATGCACCTCAGGCACGGGCTCACAGCTGTTAATATTCATACAGCTCTGATGATGTACCTCACGCACAGGACTGACGCAGTTATTATTTACACAGCTCTGATGATGCACCTCAGGCATGGGCTCACAGCTGTTATTATTCACACAGCTCTGATGATGCACCTCACGGCGCACTGTCCCTTTGTACAGAGTTGAAATACACCTCTCCTGCTCTACTAACAAAGGGCCCCAAATGACTCGTACGTCACCGCTTTCGGCATCTTATCGAGTTTATCAATCATGGATATATCGGCCCGCCACTCCACATATGCATGTTACGAGCAGTCACTCCACACTGATCTCCGTCGCATTCTGCGAGGGGCAGCAGTGCACACTGTTTCAGTAAGTGCAAACTGGAAGGATGCTGTTTGAAATTGCGTGCACTGAATGTATTGTTTGGTACATGCCTGCGTTCTGTCGAATCAGCCGTAAAGTGTGACGTTGTGCGGGGGAGGGGGTCTGCGCGCAGCTGTGCTACTATTGAGGCTTGCATAAAGAAGATGGGGCCACTGGGAAATACTGGGGGGAGGAGGGGGCTGTGTGAGTTTGTTGCACAGGTTAGGGATGCTGCTGTAAACACGTGTACAATATTGCCCTGTGGTGTTGCTTTTTTGCAGTAATAAAGAAAGACACTTTAGAATAACTTGGCTGTTGAAAACTTGAGACATGGCTGCTGGGTTTATTTTTTCACTCTTGTGCCATGCTCGTTTTTTCGTGTTTCATGAAGTAGGGAGGCATGGTGAGGCTGTCATCCGGCGAGCATACTGATGGGTGGCAGGGTCACAGGTGACAGGGTGGTAGTCTGGGGAGTCTGTCAGTGATAGGGAGGTGTGAAGGTGGGGTTTGTCGGTGTGCAGTGACAAGGTCTAGTGGCTCAGTGTGTGGAGAGTGCGAGGGGGAAGTGTGTTGCCTGGGCTGTTAGTGCTGGTTGGGTGAGGGATACTATGGCAATGGTGTCGAAGTGTGGCCAGGCAGTGCATCAGAGTCTGTCAGTGCTACTCTGTGTGTAGGATGTAGTCAGGGGGCGCCAACGTGCAGGTTGCGGTGCCTGAGTGGAAGGGGGAAAGGTGCTTCCGTGTAGGTCGAGGTTATCGTTGAGAGTTGTGTAGGAGTGTCTGTGTGAAGGGTGGCATGGTTTTAAAGACAGCGTGGGTGTCGGTGTGCGGGTTTGATGGCATCGGATTGTAACTGCAGACCGTGACAGCACTGTGGGTGCTCGTGTGTGCGGGGCTGCGGAGGGGGGGGGGCCTGCCAGTGTTGTCAGGTATGTGGCTCCGCTCCCTCCCTCTTCCACGGTTCAGAGGCCGCATTCCTTCCCTTGGCCCTGGGGGATGAGCGCGCAGAGCAAGGTCTACCCCGGGGGCAGTACACAGGAGCCCCGCCCAGGGGAACGAACGAGTTATGGGGACTGGCGCATCCAGGGCCATCGAGAGGCGCAGCACTGATTTCCACCACCCGGCACAGGACAGCAGCCAGAGCTACTGCAGAGAGGCAGCAGCCCAGAGGCGCTACATGCATTCATGCCAGCGACAAGAAAAGAAGTGTCCAGGAATGGCCTTGTGCCCAGCTGCTCTCCCTGGGATCTCACCTGTCACAGCTCGGCCGCCTCCTCTACTTCCGGTCCGGCGCCGGTTGGTGACGTCACAACAATCCCAAAGCTCTAACGCGCCACGCCTTGCCGGACTCCGCCCCCAACTGATAGCCCCGCCCCGAAGTTATGACGTACGACGTGGACTGTGGCGCTCGAGGAGAGGGGATGCATAAACTGGTGTCCAGCGCAGCTTGTGCACGAGATGAGGGGAAAGACCGGACTGGCGGTAAGTGGGACGGGGGCGGTGCGCTTGTGTGTGCGAGCGTGTGTGTGTGCGACGGAGGAGCGTGTGTGTGCGCAACGGGGGTCTCTGTATGTGTGCGTGCATGTATGTGCGCTCGTGTGTGTGTCTGTGTGTGCGCATGCGTGCAGGGGGAAGTGTGCCTGTGTATGTATGCGCTTCCCAGGAGACAGACACGGCGAGCGCGTTCGCGCGCGCGTGGCCTGCGTCGATCGCTTTTTGCGAGATGCGCGCGGCCAGGTGCTGTCTCCTGGGAAGCAGAGTCAGCAACAAAAGATCTCTGGCGAGACACAGCGCTTACGCGCTGTGTTTTCGCTACGAGACCTAAAAAGCAGTGTTGTGGGAGGGGTGAGGCTGGGTGGGGGCAGCAAAGGGAGAGTAAGTGGCGGCAAAGGTGCCAAAAAGCAGTGTTGTGGAAGGGGTGGCGGGCCAGCACGAGGAGATTACGTTGCAGCAGAAGCTTAATAAACAACGTACAAGCTGCTAATAAAAAAAGAGCGCGCAAACAGAAAAGGAAAAAAACTCGAGAGAAAGGATAGCCGTAATAGGCCAATACTCAAGGAGAGCAGCCCAAAACAAGAAGTTGGGACAGATAAGGCCAATAGACCAAACAAAAGCTTCGCTTTTACGAGAGACACAAAAGTAAATGAATAGTCAGCAAGGGGTAGAATGAAACCCCACATACTGAAGACAGCATTTCTCGAAGAGACAGCACTGTGTAGGCGAGACCTAAAAAATGGCCTATGTTTGGAAATCAGGGCACTTTTAAACTTGTAAAGACAAGCTGTATAGCTGTTTTTCAACATATGGGAGACAGCATGGATGTGTGCTTGCTGCTGGCAAGGCTTATGACAATATATTGAAATTCAACAGTAAAAATTGTCTCACCAGACCCTAAAAAAGGCCCACAAACAGCCAACAAAGGGACCCACACACTGACCTGTCTGTCAAACCAGCCCTTCTGGCACAGACAGGCTGCCCCATGGTCCAGTCTAACCCTTTGGGTGTGCTCTCCAAACAGTGAAGTTCACAACACCATAGTAAGTTGTAGGAGGCTTCGTCACCCACCAGTTTGCCATGTATTATCACCAGTGGTGGTCAGGAAACAACAACGCCCACCCCATGCATAACACTCTCACAAACCTGGCGTTTTGGCCAACTGGAAGTAGCATGTTGGGAGTTGTGGAAAACAATACTACAAGTTTCAAGATTATAAGTGTTGTTTGCAAAAACTTGCTGGAAATGCAACACTCAACATGGGGGAACATGAGTCCCTTCTTGAAAGGGCCATGACGGTCAGTTGTAGCAGAATCACAAGAATTTGTTATTAGAGGGATGTGTCCCCGCTCTCAATATTAATTTACAAGTTTACTAAAGTGCAGCATGCTTTCTCATGGCTGCTTGAATGAGCTCTGTTCATCAATCTGAAACGCAGCAGAATGCAGGACTTGGTAAGCTTCTTGTGCCCAAAGTATTGAGGCGAGATAGTTGACATCTGCTATTTATGTTGGTCAGGTGGTTCTGTATAGTAGTGAAATGTTGTGCAGGTTGGGAAAAAACAGATATGGCAGGGAACAGCACCAGTCCATTGGCGAGAGGGATGGGGAGCTATCTTACTGTACCACTAGCGATAGAATGACTTGGTAAAGTAGCGTTTTTGGTCTTTCTGGACCATCCAGATGGTTCAAACGTTGGCTCTGTTGCACCTACAGTTCTTCCTCCAAGTTTGCTTCTTTCGGACATCTACAGCCCGCCTGACCTTGTTGGCATGTCTGGACGGTCAGTTCCTGGCTGCTACTTTTTTCAGGTACCCCAAATCTCTTTCCACAAAACATTGGTGTACCATGCATTTGGCCTTTTATTGTATTAGTTGTTCCTTTAGGGCCTTGCGGAGAGCTTTCAAAGTTAGGTGTTTGCATTGGTACTTCTTCAGTGTTCCCGCCACACACTTACTTTAGTTTCCCTCGACATACCAGCCGCTTCTGAACTCCACCTCATCGATTTCCTTTACCTCTGTACAATTACCTCACTAATATTACCTCACTAGTACCTTTAACTTAAATTAAATACATTAAGTTATGCAAGGTAACTTTAGTGCCAGGGCCGGCATGACAGTAGCGGGCAACAGGCTCTTACCCGTGAGGCTGGAAGAATGGGGACTGGTCTTGCAGCAGGGGGGGTGTTTTTTTGTTACTGGGCCGTTTTTGCGGCCGTGCTGCAATATTGTCCCCCAGTAACAAAAGCAGCAGTGCTTCACACTTGCATCCACTGCACACTTTACCCCCCTGGGGTACGGGGGGCGGTTGTTCCTACAAAATTACCAAGGCTGCGTTGGGGTCCCAGTCCAACCCTGTTTACCGCTAGGAAAATGCTGCTTCTTTCATCCCCTGCGCTGCACACAAACAGGTAGCCTAGCGCCTCGCACAATCTTTTCACCACGGTGCAGAGGTGTGTTCCTGATGTCTAGAATAGGATGTGTACTGGAAACATACCCTTTCAGTGCAAAATCCTATGTGTAGACTTAATCTACTACATTCCTCAGACTGGATGTGTGCTGTACAGTGCCGCACTTATGCAATGTGCGGAATGTTTGGAGAATTAAAAGCATTTCTCTACGTTAGCACGTGCTTCAATGAAGCATCATTTTTTGATGCAAAGCCTGGTCTATCTTAGTGGACCGGGTTTTAGGTCAAAAGCGTGGGTGTTTGCGGTGATCGGCCCATTCTACAACCATGAAATGTCACCTTTATAGGAAAGTAGTGCAAAGCAGCACAAAGTGCTGTTTGCTCACAAAAAAATGCATATTTCATAGCAAAATTAAAATACCTTGGCTTAGATTATGAAAGCTGGCATGCAACGCAGCGGAGCACCCAAAGAGGCTGCGTTGCGTGACAGGGAGGGAGCAGGAGAGCGCCATGTATTCACTTACAAATGGTTCTCCCCTCCCCTCTCCCTAGCACCGGCAATGATTTCAGCTGCCGCGCACCAAACACACCTCGTAGCGCCATGGTGCTAGGGTGTGTGCGTGAGTCTAACATAGGTTTTGTATAGGAAGGGTTTTCTTCCTGTACAGAATACTATGCTTAGACAAGTGAAAAGCTTTTCCTACCTTGTATGTGTACTGCAAAGTCGAAGAAGCACAGAGAAATGAAAGCATTTCTACTCTTAATGCCTGCTTATCAGCAGCATTAATTGTTGGCGCTAATTCCTTTCTACTGATGTTTGAAAATAGGCTTTAGCGTAAAAAAGAAAGGGCGGTAGTACGGTTACGCCCATGTACCACCCATCTAACGCCCTTTTGACACAAAGTAATGCAAAGCAGCGGTTCGCGCTACTTTGCCTTACTTTCCCAAACGAACCAACGCAAATTTTGTGAATCCCAAAAAAGGATTAGCGACAGTTTTTCGTTAAGAAGTAACGCTAACCCAACGCTAAACCTTTGAGAATCTGGGCCCTTGAGGGCTGGAAACTGAGGGGCTTATGTACAAGACCCTTGCGCCGCGGGTGCGCCACTTTTAATATGGGGAAAAGTGACGCACCGGTGGTGCAAGCGGCTTGTAAATAAGCCCCTAAATCCCCTTGCAAGACTTTGCGCCACCGCAAAATCTTTGGAAATCTGCCCCGCTGCGCCCTAATCCTTAGTTTTGCGCACTGATGGGGTTTGATTTGCTGTGTGCACCTTACAGATGAATACAATCCAATAATCTATACATTTTACTCTGCAGCACTTGGCATTCAAGTCCCAGCAGCCAGGATGGAGAAATGCAAGGGTCCGACCCCCAGGAGCATCCCCCTCCCCCCGCCCGTGACCTGCTGATGAGGTCGCTGATGCGCCTCCTGCGGGTGTCCCCGGGTCTCTCATTAGCTCCGTCTCCTGGGGAGAGGCAGAGAGGGGGATGCCTGCAGCCCGAGGCAGCTCATCTTGCTGGGAGCGCTGCTTCCTGCCCACCCCGAGAGAGAGAGAGGCTGCAGCTGCGAGCACAGCATTGTCATTACAGGGACAAAGGCAGGGGAGGGGGCGCCTGGAATTATACACACCAGCTAATGACTGAGCCAGACGCCTGCAACAGGTGCCCCTCCTCCGCGGGGCACGAGGCCAAGAAGTGCAATGCAGCCTAGCCGCGGGTGCAACCAAACCACCTCACAGAAGGGGCGCGTGAAGGCTACGAGGAGATGTGGCAGGTGGCATCTCCAGGCCTGAGCTTCAGGGAGCACACAGTGGGTCACAGGTGAAACTGAAGGGCGCATGTGTGTGTTACATACACAAAGTTTTTTCAACTTTTTAACCCCTTCCCTGCGCATGACGGAACCACGCCGTCATGAGCCACGGGCGGCGTGTGCCCATGACAGCGTGGTTCCGTCATGCTGCTTCCACTCTGCCCACGTGGCACTGATTTCCAGCCTGTGCAGGAGAATTAGTGAGTGGGTGGGGTCATGACGGAACCACGCCGTCATGAGCATAGCTCGCCTGTGGCTCATGATGGCGTGGTTTCGTCACGAGCATGGCGGCGTCGCGCTCACCCCCCAGCCCCGCGGCGGAATCAGCGCCGCAGTGGAATTAGCGCCGCGGCCAAGGAGCTAAACAGACTATGAATTAAACATTACTATAATCAAAACTACTGGAATTATGCAGCAGGGGAGGGTCCAATTATGCATCAGGGTTGGGTAAATTATGCGACAAGAAAGGGCAAATTATGCTGCATTGTATGGCGCAATTTGTGATAATATTACTTCATTGTATTGTCATTTTCAAGCTTTTCAACGCTGTCTGGGAATTAGTTGTACCTTATTAGTAACAGTTTGACACCCAAATACAGCAATAAATTACAGAAAGGTGACAAGTCAAGCTTTGCAAAGGGCCTTCCACTGCGTAACATGTGTTGCTGCATTTTACTTACTTTGAAACCGTTTCAGCTAGAAACAATGTTTTTTTGTTAAAATCTGCAGATTATGCGACGGATGATGGATTATGTGGCAAATGCGGCAAATCTACAATTATGCCAAAATCTCCGCAACCGCACAATCCCATAATTCCATTGGCCCTGGCTATGGTCTATGAAAGGGGCAAGGGCTTCAAAGTGTCTCAATCACTTCTGTTCTCCTCTTCACACTCTCTTCTGCAATCTGTTTGTTGGACATTTGTGCTCTTTTTCTCATATCTTTCTGAAAACCTCACTCTGCATATCTCGCACCTTAACTCTTTCCTCTCCAGCACCTTCTTTTCACTCTCTCCGTTACATACTGTCTTGCGTCTCTTTCAATTCTCCAATGCCCCCACACACACTATGTACCCACTAACCTTTTCTTTAACTTTAGCCCGGTCACTGATTTGACACCTCCTACACACACTTTTAAATATAATCACAATTACAATTGGCACAACTGACCATTGCTTTGTACACTCTGCAGAGAGGCCAATGTTTGAATGAGCACAGTATTCCAAATCCCTTTATGACTCACTGAAAGGTACCGTGAGAATTTTCACTGCTTTTCGCCTAAACTCCACAATTCTCAGCCGCGCCCATCCCACAACCTGAACTCGCACAGCTATATAAGAAGGATGTATGACGTTACAACGCATACTTTTACCACGCATACCTTTACAACGCGGTTTTTACAACGCATGCCTTTACAACGCATAGCGCTTTGGGGTGCTGGATAGTGAATAGTTTAATTTACTATTCGAACTCCAGTCCCCGTGGACACTAGGGAAGGTGTTGGATAGTAAATTAAACGTATTCCCTATCCTAGAGCACCCCCAGCGCAATGCGTTGTAATGGTTTGCGTTGTAATGACTGTGTTGTAATGGTAGTGCGTGGTAAAAGATTTGTTGTAAAGGTTGTATACATATAGGAATAACTCTTTTCACTCAGCCCATCAATGAGTAATATGTCGCATGAAAAAACTTAAGAACGGAAAGACACCAACCTGGAGAAAGCAAATACGCGCAGGAGAATGCAAGCTAAGTAAACATGAAACGTAAATAGGAACAATCTCGCTTTTCCCAGGTTGAGAACACAGCATCTGTTTTTACTGGCTGCGGCTGTCGTCCATGGTAGGGCACAAGAGGGGCCCGAACATGTACCCAATGGCGGGTGGTGACCCTCAACCCTGGAGGGGAGACGAGGGGACAGAGACACAAAACCAGTGGGAGGCAAAAAAATAATTTAAAAAATAATTACCCGTGTTTCGCTCTCTGTGTTTTTTCTTTCTTCTGGCATCAGTGCAACAGCACCTCATGAAGACTCATGCAACGCCCTTCTGTAAATCACGACTCTGCTCTCATGCTGCAGATGAGAAGCATGAGAGCTGTGTCAGGATTGGCTGGAGCGGGCTGCCTCAACGCTCCAGTAGACACAGGAGGCCTGTACCTGCTTTCCCCCAGGCTGTCTGAGACAGCTAGGTGGTGAGGTTTACACTACGCATGTCAGGCTGGCCATAGCAAGACTGCCGGCCAAAGTGACTTGTGCAGTGTAAAGTGGTGGAGTTCGCATCACTCCCTTGCTGCCAGTCAGCAGCAATGCCCCGCCCCCAAAAACTGCTCGGGCTGGGAGCAGTGAAAAACAAAACAGTAATAAAACGGTAATTCATTATATTACTGTTTTATTTTTCACTTTTGCTGCACTGACAGCACGGGGGTGATGCACCTTCACCCTAATGGGGGGGGGGTTGCATTTACCGATGAGGCCCTGCCCTACTAGCCCCTCCCACATACCCACTCCCCACAATGGCACCAGTTGTGGCCTAATGGCCAGAGCGGTTGACTTTAGTTGTGTGGACCCAGGCTTGAGTGCCCGCTTCAGCCCAGCATCCTGAGAATATTGACAAATCACTTAATCTCCCGTCCCTAAAAAAGACAGGCAATGTAATCTGTGGCTCTTGTAAAGCAGTTTATTGCCCTGGGACTAAGAGTGTGCTATATAAAACTACAAACACATACATAAACCTGTGTAGTGCAATTAATTAAAAAAAACTCCCTCACCTAAGATAATCAAAACACTGCCATGCTCCAAGTTGTCCTTTATCGGGGGGGGGGGGGGGGGGGCTCACCACAATATTAAGGTAACCAGTAGATGCCATTTGAGTGCATAGATGACAGGTGAATATGAAATGTAATTTCAAGCAAAATCTGAGAGTTGTCAAAATGCAAAGGTAGTGTCAAAATGTGTCCGTTGGCCAAGAGTAGAAAATTAAGCATAACTAATTTCTCTTCAACTGATTAGTTTAAAGATAATGTTTTTTGATGGCAGTATGGAACTATAGCATTTATTAACATGGTGTGTTTTAGCAAATACATATATATTTTTGTTTTACACGCACACAGTCACACACACACTTTGTTAAGGGAAGTCATGGTTTTGTATTGAGATACAAAAATAATTACATTAAAAAAAATTGCCTACAAATTTACCTGAAATACTTTAGTTCAAGTGACATTATAGTTAAAGTCTTACACTCTAAAGGAATTCACGAATTAAGGTGAGCAACACAGCCAAAGCTAGCCCAATGCACTATCCTGAACCTTGCCATGACCTCACAGATGACATCACAATTAACATCATCAACCTCAGTGAAGCTGCTTTTGAGGTTGAGGCTCTCAGCGCAGGTTCTGTCTGAAAGCCAGATGGTGCATTCACAATGCATTGGGCATAGACAAAAAACCAGTACAGCAAGCCCTATGAGAAAGAATGAGGAACGTCAGATTTAGTTTACGGCTTGCACACAGAGATCACTGGGCACAGCCTTTATCTGTCCACAGTGGGAGTGGACATTAGGACTTTGCCTGTGGCTACTTACCGAGACCATCCAGAATACCACTGGGACCTGATGCTCACACCCTTTAGCAGTGTATGCTAGGCTCTGGGCAGAGGGAACAACATTTCTTAAATGGGATCCACAGATGCAATACTACAACATATATGATTTATAATATATGCCATGCCAAGATACAAAATGGTAGATTCCACAAATACCTGCTTGGATCCATGAATTTCACAAAGAAAAATCTCTCTCCTATATTTTGTGGACAGATTCTGCTATTTTCAGTGACTCTCCAAGGGCCCAGAATGTGTTCACTAGTCCAATTATATTTTTAGAACACAGGGTCCACAGATCCTTTGCATCACATAATGGTGGAGGCAATATCAGAACCAGCCAATCAGGTTGCTTGGATCCGGAAATCCACATAGGATCTGCCATTCCTGAAAGCTCAGAGTAAAACATGTGCTTTTGTTTTTTCCTCCTCAGACCCCCCTAACATCTGGTGCCAATTCATGGATTGCCTGTCGAAATATACACCCTTCGAAGTCCACCTCTCGTCTTTTTAATTGGGCTCTCTAAAACTATCTAGTGGATGTAAGCTAAAGTACAGAAATTGCCTATTCTGCGTAAAGTTCTGTCTTCATGCCACGGTTGTGTAATTCTGTTCAGCGGTTTTTGTTGTAGCAGAGGGCAAACATTCCTAAGGAAAATTATACTACAAACATTTTGTCCCTGAGACGGATTAACACAAAATTTTATAGAAAGAACCTGAGTTGAGTCACTAATTGGGGGCTAAATTTGTGCAAATGCTAGAAAACAAAATCTATTTCTTCTAAGGTCTCAACTCATTTGTAAATTATAAACAGCTGCAGTCTCATTAATTGGATCATTGAAGATCTTATGTTGATTAATCAGGGTGTCTCAAAATTGAGGGCTTTATATGAAAGCTCATATTAATTTTTAGAAAAGCCTAAAATAAGAGTAACTACATTTAACATGTATATAGTGACACTTTCTTTTGCATGCTTTAATAAACTCTGCTGTAATTCTGTTCATTAGTTTTGTTATATTTTTCAACTATAAAAGTTCTGTATATGTACGTGGGATCTGAAACGTTCCGCAGAGATCTGGGATCATCATGAGGTCCGCAAAGTTGATGTTCTATATTGAAATAAAGACTCTCTTAATTGTCCATGTTTAAAGTTTGAGTACAGTTCTCAAACCTCATCCAGCGTAACACCAATTTGCCATACCTGTAAAGCATTATGTAATAGGTGTCTCACCTATGCCTAGATGTAGTACACTCCTCTTCATATTGTGTTGTGTCCTGGCTCCATCTGTTTATTGTTAGAATTGTAAATTGCATATCTCTAAAGTGTAGTGAAATATGTGTCCCATGTATGTTTAGACTAATTTCACTCCTCTTCACCTACTGATTTTTTACCTCTCTTTATATGTATGATTACATTTGAGTTTTCTATAGCTATAAAGTACTAATAAAAGTATATCTTATCTATATCTAGAAATTCTTAAACCCTCTTCCTGGGGTTTCTCACATATGTCTTATTAATCATGTATGTGCTACATCTGTAAAAAGTAATGTAACACCTGTCTCACCTATACCTAGACAAATTGTATCTCTCTTCCGACGGCTTTATTTCATGTTATTCTTAGACAAACAGTTAGAAGTGTATCTTTTATACCTGTACATTACTATGAAATATAGGTGTCTCATCTATATCTAAATAAATCACGCCCTCCTCCTTATCTGCTATTTCCCACATAGTTCACATCTCTTTTACACTTATAGTTAAAAGTATATCCATGCAGGATTATGTAATATGTGTCTTATCTACGTCTAGACTAATCACACCTCCTCTTCTTACAGTGCTGTTTTGTATATACTGGCAGTCGCCAGTAGGTAGGTGTAGTTAGGACCTTGTTTCTATTCACAAAGCGTTTTTTCTTTTGCCAATATCTTTGGCACCATTTGACAAATCTTCGCGACATTTTAAAAACGAGTGGGCCACTCCGGTCAGCATCTGTCTTAACAGTTTTGGGGTGATTCGTCAAGCGGGGGCCTAGATAAAAGGGGGAGTCTCAAAATGCGTTTTCCCCATGTTAATTTCCATAGGAACCTTTAGACAAAGCTACAGCCCGAACTGCTGGACGGAATTACACCAAATTTGGCAAAAAGGTAGGTCTTGGTTCAGAAAGAGCCCTTTTTAGGTCTCGCCTCAGCCATCTCGCATGCGCTGCTCTGCTCTGCTTCTTGTAAGGTCTTTTAACTGGGACCACACGCTCATGCATGTGCCTTTTTTTTCATCACACGCTTTTGGCCATGCGTGCGTCTTTCTAAGAAAGACAGCACGCAATTGGCCAAAGGCGGGTGCATGTCCGCCTTGTATCTCTCCTGGCCTAGGGAGCTCTGGAGTGAGCAGCAGCGTGGCCGGGTGCCAGCTGCATACCTCACATTCCTTTCGCGACTGCGCTTATTCTTTGTGAAACAGCCTCCCGTAAGTGAATATTGTACTAAAATCATGTCATGTATTTTTTTTGCAAAATGCTATGATAAGAATGTTGTGAATTTCACAAATGTTGTGGTCAAATTTTAAATTTTGTCTGGGCCTACCCTTGACCTTCTATGCAACCGACTCGAAGTACCATGCTTCCAAAACATAAACAGTGATAACTTAGACACAGACGTGCCCTCCTTGGTATCGCTTCATGAAATCACAAGGTCCGTCAGGAACTCAACAGGCATAATTGCTTCTCATATCTATGCCCTCATATTTTTTACATGAAGATGGAAATCACGTCACAGCTTGTGCGGCTCTCACTGCTGCTGGGCACTGCCTTTTCACAGGAGGCCGAGAAACCTGACAGCTGCACGGTAAGAATGCAGCCAAGTGACCGCCAACAAACCAGGTGTCGGTTTTCGAAGGACGATGGCCCCACACCAGGGCCACATATTTATTGTTATTATATAGAGTGACGAGCATTTGTGGGAAGTGCCTCCTAAAACATGACAGTGCCAGGCACTTAACGTTTATGCACCGGCATTCTCTTCCTGATATCGACACTTTGGAAGAAACTAACATTAAACAAATAGGGGCGCTACCTTTCTTAGAAAAACCTACTGCCCACTAGGTCATGTTTTGTCATTCTAATTAGAAAAGAAGCTGGTACTTTAAAAATAGATTATGTGCAATCCTCCTTTTTCATTTTAACAGGACAGTTCTGTCTCCGTAAACTCGAATAAACATTAAGCAATAGTTAAAATCCAAATTATTTTTGAAGTCATTTCTTCTTGCATTTGCTGATTCGAATTTTCACTTCAAAGGAGAAATATTTGATTTTGACAATTTTTCTAGTGTTTTTTACTAGCTGCGGCATGAAAACACAAGCAATGTTGGTCAAATATTGCTCACTTGGCAACACTGTATTTCTTACTCTCTAATGATTTTATCCAGACAGAATGGCAGAGTTTAGATTATTACACTAGCAGCTGTTCAAACGTGTTGCAAGTTAGGCTTGTGTTCATCTGCTGTGTTTGCCCTCCCCCACCAACCCTCCGAGATTGCTGTTTTTTCCCATTACAGCGCGCACATTGCACACCACTAGCGGGACGCTGTTCTTTAATTTAAGTTAGGTGTGTATCTTGTGCCTTGTTTGCCCGCCCCCACCATCCCTCCCAGATCGACGATTTTTTTTCACCCATAAAGTGCGTGCACACCATTCACGGGACACTGTACTTAAATTTACATTCAGCATGTTTCCTGTGATTTTTTAAAATATAGTCCTGCACCGCAGTTGGATGGCGAAACGGATTCCCGACTGGTCCTTTTGGACTTTATCAGAGGAGGCTCCTCACTTCTCACCGTAGTATGTGGGGACGGACAGTCCTGTCAAAGAACACTGAGAGTTAATCAGGCTGAACTTTGACCCCAAATAAAAAGGAGGTGTCTTGCACGACCCAGAATATCTGTGTAATATTTTCGTATCGCAGTGGGGGTCAGGGTGACATATGCCATTCCTCATTCACGTGGCTAACTCCACAGCCTGAATTCTGTTTCGAGACCTGACAAATTGAGCATTTTGCATCATCCCCTGGTTGGCAGGCCATGTTCGAGGGCATGGGGAAGTCTGTAGGAGGGGGGAAACCGTATTAGTTGCTAGTGAACAAGCCTGGAACTTGGCCATGGTGGGAGTGACCGAGAAACGTTTTTTCTTCATCATATTGCTCTAATATCTAAGCCAAGGATGCATCTCAGTGAGTTGGGCAACAAAAGGAAGTGTATGTATGTGTTTGCGTGTGTGCGTATCTGTGCATGTGTGTGCGCATGGGTGTATGTGTGCATGCGTGTGTATGTATGTATGTGTGCATGTTCATGTGTGTGTGTGTGGGCGTGTGTATTTCTCTGTAGATCAAAGGTTCCCATCTCTGCAGGGCCCCCTCTGCCTTTCATCCTTCTTCATTTGGTGCCATCCTCCCTCTGACACGTCATTGCTTTACCCACTGCCTTTGTGTGGCTCACACCCCTGCCACAGACCCTAGAGACTGAAGACACACAGCAGCAGTGAGTGCTGTGAGGCAGAGCAGTCTGTCTGGCAGCACAGTCCCAGCATGCCACCGGGGAGCCAGGACACTCCTTCAGCTACATTGGCTGCCAGTGAAGGTACGAGTCTCCTTTAAAGCACTGACAGTTGCCCTCAGAGCCTTTTAAAGAGACCTCCCCAAGTTCCCTTCTGAACAGGACGACCCCCCCCCCAAACACACACACACACCCATTTCCTATCAATTCCATTCACCAATAGAAAGAAAAGGGCGGTTCTGCTGCTCGGCGATGGCAGCTAAACTCTGGAAGGAGCTTCCTTTCGCCCTCAGATACATTCCGGATCACAAATTATTCCACAAACAATTGAAAAGCCGCCTGTTTAAGGGATTAGATGCCTCCTACCCTCTCTCCTGGCTCTGCCTAGTGCCGGCAAAACAAACAAGATGATGGACGGAATGTTGCACAATGGCAAAACATTCACCCCAAGTCACAGATCTGGGTTTAATCCATCGTTATTATGCTCACCAAGCCACCCCAGTTCAGACATGGCCATATGTAAATCAGGCTTGACCCATGGGAACAGTCCAGCCCAAACTGCCAAGCCATGTCTTCCCTGGACCGGAATCAAGCATCCTAGGACCCGTTTCTGGCTATCAGCCGTCTTCAGCCAGGATAGCTTGACTCCAGTGGCGAGGTGAGCACGGGACCCACGTCTGGGCATACCCTTCCCACATAGAGTGAACAGCAAAACAAACAAGACGATGGACGGAATGTTGCACAATGGCAAAACATTCACCCCCAGTCACAGATCTGGGTTTAATCCATTGTTATTTTGCTCACCAAACCACTCCAGTTCAGACATGGCCATATGCAGTGCCGGGACACATTTGTCGTATCCAGGCACTCTACAAATCTTTTCATTCATGCAATCATTAGGCCGCAATACAAAGAGTTGTTACTGAAGGTTTCTCAGGTAGGGAGACACTCGTTGCTCTCATCTCACGGAGGGTGTGGACTGGCCTTATAAAGGCCACAGCCTGGCTTCAGATGTCTGTCTCTGGCAGAGACGTTTTAAGCCATGGGACCAGTCTCCCGGGGGGGGGGGGGGGATCTGCTAGAGACAGCTCCCTTCTGCAGAGTCTTGCCCTGATGACCTTGAATAATTCATATTGTTTTAAGTATGAATTTCCTTTAATTCATTTTTAATGTGCATGGTGTATGGGCGTCTACTACAGTCATTTTGTAGAGAAATGTTTTTCTTTTCAACACTGTGCAACATCTGCTTATTTTCTTTTCGATCAAGTGCAGTTAGCAGGGCTGTGTTTTCTTGCACTCTCCTTCGTGTGTTTCCCCTGCCGAATACTTGTGGTTTGTGTGAAAGGTTTTGGGGCCAGACTAGTCTGCAGACCTTTGCTGCTCCTCTGTTGCTGCCTCTCGGGCTCTGGCGCGGCCATTGGAGGAGGAGCAGAGGTGGAGCCGGGGTCGCTGTATCTCCTTTGCCATTGGAGGAGGAGCAGAGGTGGAGCCGGGGTCGCTGTATCTCCTTTGCCATTGGAGGAGGGGGCAGAGGTGGAGCCGGGGTCGCTGTATCTCCTTTGCCATTGGAGGAGGGGGCAGAGGTGGAGCCGGGGTCGCTGTATCTCCTTTGCCATTGGAGGAGGGGGCAGAGGTGGAGCCGGGGTCGCTGTATTCCATCATCTGTAATTATTATGTTTCTTATATAGCGCCTGAATCGACCCCCGAAGGGGTATCTCCGCGCTTGCCTTGGGAACCCGTCCTGGCTTTTCCCTGTGAGATAGCCCCTACAGGGCATCCCCAAGGTGAAAGCCAGGCATCCCGCCGCGGGGGGGCCGTTGTGGAGATTAAGCAAGCTTAATGCCCAGAGTTGCAGAGTGTGAACCCATGATTAGGTCAGGCACCGAAGCGAGAATTATCGAGTCCATGGACATTTGAGCTCAAGACCCAGCCGCGTCGGGAATTGAACCCTGGTCCCGGGTCTGACCTCTGCTTCAGGGTCTGCCTGCTCTAACCAGTGAGCCACACTTCTCCACTATCTCCTTTGCAGCTCCCTTCTGCTAAACCCTTCATTAACTTTCCAGAGGCTTCAGAGGCAGACCGGCTGGCTGAGACGCTCTTGGTTACTAAGGGTGTCCGTTTCATTTTTGCAACATTACTTCTGTCAGCCTGTTAATTCATAAATGCATTTAATAATTATGAGGCGGACAAAACAAATGTTGCAAAAATGAAACGGACTCGCTGTGTAACCAAGAGTGCCTCAGCCACCTCTGCCAGAGCCCGGAACTTGAAAACTAATTATCTGCTGAGTGCAGAAAGCACAGAGCACTCTGTTAACAAAAAGAAACATTTAACAAGCAGTTAACAAAAAGAAATATTCGGGACTAAAAGTAACAATATACCATCTCACACGCAGGCTTTCATCAAATCTGTTAGAAATCCCTTCCATTGCACTGCACACTGGCTTTTCTTAACCTCTTTAGAGGTTCCTTTCCACACTGACCAGTCTGCCTCCCCTTTTTGCTACCAATTGCATCCTAACACCATCATACTAGTGGTAAATGTAAACCTGATATCGTCAATTTTAATTTTGATGACTTAGAAGATCCCAAAGGGGTGTGTGTGTGGTGAGGAGCTGTATGGGGTATTTTTGTGTGTGTGTGTTCTTTCTGCCTGTGGGTGTGAAACTTCGCAAGCATGTTGGTCTACCTACGTGTGCTAATGGCCATCTGTTGCTTGCTCTGAATAGTGCATGCATGTGTTCATCTGTGTGTTTATTTGTTGTATAGCTCTTCAATCCCTGGCAAAACATGCACCCAGGATAATATCCTGCGTAGCTAAAATGTGTACGGTCCCAACGGCGAGACCTATTGGCTATGCCAATGCTGGTTTTTAAATGGTGTAAATCCGTTCAGTAGTTCCTGAGAAATTAGAAAACGAAAAATATCGATAACTGAGCAACGAGGAAGAGCCGCTACTCCTCCTGCTACTCCTCCTGGGCACGAGCTTCACTCTGATTGGCTGCCAACACTCTAAACCAGAATGTGTTGGCAGCCATCTTGTGTCTCGGTAATCGAGCCACAAGAAAAGAGTGAAAAAAAGGTAAAGAACAAGAAAAGGGGGCAGTGTAGAAAGACCCTGACCCCTAGGTCTGCTCAGGGAGTCCCACAGGGACCACAGGGCCAAAAAAGCATTACAAAAAAAAATCTGTATAATTTGCGCTGCGTGCGCGAATCCTACCGAAAAAACAAAACAAAGCGCAGGGCTTTTGTGCTGCTTTACCAAAGAAGCCGCCGGGTGGGCCAGGTCTCGGAGGCAATAGAAAATTAGGTTGTGGGGACCCCAGGGACCGCCACCTCCCCGGGGCTTATCAATTTATTAGTTTGAATGCGGCAAGCGTTCCCCCACAACCCCGGGGACTGCCACTTTCCCGGAGCTTCCTTAATAAATGTGTGGGGGGGTCCCAACCCCATGTACGCTGCCCCAGGGACCGCCACCTCCCTGGGGCAATTATGTAAATGGGAGGGGGGGGCTTGCGGGCTCCCCTGAGCCCCGTGGACTACCACCTTCCTGGGGCCAGGCCCGGACTGGCCGTTGCGGCCACCGGGCAATCCCCCCGGTGCGCCACAAGGGTGGGGGCCGGTTTTAGGCCCAGGGGGCAGTTTTTTGATGGGCCGAAAACCGGCCCGACATAGAGCTCGGTCGCACCCCCAGGGGGCCGGTCGAGCACTTTGCCAGGTCCGGTTTTGGTTCTCAGTCCGGCCCTGCCAGGGGCTATAAATAATAATAAGTGTGGGGGCTCAAGCCCCCCCCCCCACATTGCCCCGGGGACCACCACCTCCCCAGGGCACTTAATATTCAAATTCAAGGTTTCGTTATGGACCCCTGGCCCCGGGGACCACCACCTCCTAGGGGCTTTGAAAATGGAGGGAGGGGGGCTGCGCGGCCCCCCTACTGAAGCCCTTGGTGGTCCTTGGGGACAGCCACCTCCCCAGGGCTAGCTCCTGCAATGTCCTGGGGTGCCCACCCCTCTGGACATTGCTGTTTGCTATGACAGGGCGGGAGCTCCCTTAAAGCGACAGCAGGAAAACCTGCTCTCGCTTCAATGAAGCAAAGCAGGATTGCTTTTGAGCAAGGGGAGCTGCATGTCAGCAGCTCCCCTTGCTCAAAAGCAATGCCGGCTCCCGCAGGAGGCGGCGAGCCAGCGGGACAGTGGGGGCATTGGGGCTCCCCCGCGGTCCCCTATGGTAAGGCCGGGCCCCGGGGGGAACGTGGTCTCCAGAGCCAGAAGAGGCTTCGGAGAGGGGCCACGCGGCCCCCCTCCAACAAAATAAAAATAAAAAGGGTGCCAGGCCCCGGGGGTTGGGGTCCCCAGGGCCTCAATTGGCCGGAGGGGGGCCACGCGGCCTCTAAGGTTTTTTAAATGCTAATTTCTAACTATACCCTCCCTGAAACCTGTGTTTTTTTCAGTGAATTTTAAAGGCTTTTGAAATTCTAATTTTTAACTATAACATCCCTGAAACATACGTTTTTTTCAGAGAATATATATATATATATATATATATATATATATATATATATAATGTAATGTAAGCATCTCTACTATGTCTAGACTAATGTGGGACATATTAGTTGTGGGTGGGCTAAGCTCAAAACATTACTCTACACTGTGTAGGGATAGAGGCTCTGTTATGGTGGTCGTTAGTAGCTCTTAGCGCGGGGACACGCCGAGATGGCGTTACTGGGCGCTCTATAAGCTCTTTATTATTATTATTATTATTATAGGTGAGTTTGAGTTAGTGGGCGAGTTCAACTGACATAAGGTAAACCTCTGAGAATTTTTTTTTATAAAAGGGACAATTTAAAAAAATTGGTGAGAAAGCATGAAGGTGTATAAAAGAGATAATTCAGAAGTAGACTTGAAATATTTAAAAAAAATCAAAGAGTTCAGTTACTGTAGCGTGCAAAGTGCAGACTGTTTGTGGTAAAAACTACATATTTTTTTTATTTTTACCTTGCTGGCTGCATCTACATTGAAATGCCTGCAGCAATATATTGTTTCTTCACCTAACTTTATTGGTATACCAAAATTTTGGGGCGAATAATCCAAAACGCATGTCGAGTGTCCTACCTCCCTGACGCTTTAACATTACTGTGGCCTGTAAAAATGCAACCTTTCATAGCATTGTAAAAAAGAGGTAGGCGACCACTAAAGACTAGAGCTAGATGCCTGGCTGTTATGCCCAAAATGAACCAAGCCTTCGTGTGATTCTGCTTGCCACACAGGCTCTAAACGTATGTGCCAAGAAGTAAAGACAGAGCATTAGCCTTTGATTTAAAATGGGAGAAAGAATACCCACCTAGTGACTGATTGGACAGTGTGAAACAAGAAAGCTAGGATGAGTCCTGTCTTACCCTCTTGATAAATTTGTGTGATCTTACGCAAATATTTTATTTCACAAGCCTCTTTATTTCCATTATCACACATGAAGGCACCTTTAAATATGTGAGTTTAGGATGAGCACTATACAAAAAAATCTTTGGTTTGATTTAGCAGACTACAATGTTACTCCATGTTTAATAAGAATCTAGGCTACATGTAGGGTGCACATGGCAAGTGACGTGCCTCAGTTGAAAAAATGTCCTTGTTATGTATAGGGCAGCAACAGTTATTAAGAAATGATGTTGCCAACTTTTGCTGCATCAAAAAGAAACTTCAGGCTTCTCTGACTGGCCTCTCATAACCTGCCAGAGACCTCTGGAGAGCAGGGACCTCTGCTTCCAGAGGGGAGAGCAGGGAAAGCACAGACATTGGTGGGGCTGAATTACTTGAGGCCAGGTATTTTTTTTATTTGGGAGAGGGAGAAGAGGCCATGTTCTGCATGGTTCCCTCATTGCTAAACTGCCTTGTGTAGCAATTGAAAGCAGGGGCTGGTTATTCTGCGGACCATACATATCATAAAAATAGATGGGTAAAAAGTGAATTATGGTGATGTTTTTCACCTAAAGCCGAGTCCGGAGTACAAGGGTGTGCTCTAACGTCATAATATATTTAAGGTGATCAACCTCTCATTTACTGGATCAAGGCCATGTCAGACTATCTATAAATGTAGACAAGTAATGTGTAAAACAGTATAATGAGGCAGTAATATCGACTTGGCTTGATATTAAGACACATCAAAGCACTTGCATGTATGTTTGCTACAGGGACGATACGGTGAATGACGATGGTCTTGGTCTATACTCTTTGGCATATCACTTTGGAGAGGTTTGGATATGTATATTTGTTTATAAATAATGTGTTTAACTAATGAATCTATCTATTCAGTGATCAATCAAAATTACTTTTATACATGTATTTTTTTAATATTACAAGCCACTGACCCAACAAAGAAATACGTTTTTAAGTTACTCTTGTCCTGAGGAAGATGGTACCACAAAAATGTTAAAAGCCGAAACGTTCATCAAACGTTTCTTAGTGTGGTCCACTGGTTAAGACCCAGTAATATAGAATAGATACCTAATATGTACGTTCCTAATTGGGTGTCATTGGGTTTCTTGGATCGTTCTAGATTTTTATAGTATGTTAGGGGTCACTGGTGTGCACGTCTAACATTGTGGGGCATCTGACAATGAATTAGCTGAATAATACAAGAATATGTATATTTAAAATGAATGAACAGTGTAAAGAAATTATATTTTCGTATCAAATTTTTTTAACGTTTGTGGATTTTGGTGTTATATTTTATGGATTATTACTAGATGATTTCTTTTTAGAAGTAATACAGGTGGAGTCGGAGGTTTTGTGATATATTTATTGTGTTTTGCCCGATTCACACTGTATTGCATTGGATTTATTTATCCCTGAGGAGGTGTTGAAACGCTATACGGATTCACAAAATATAAATACACACATGTAACCTTTTTTTCCACAGACAGCGGCTAAATTAAAGAGATCTTAAAAGTTTTTTAAAACCGTGTAAAAGTGGTTTGGGGTTTTCGATGGGCATATTTGTGTTAGCGCTTCACGGTCACTCAGTTTAGGGGCACATTGCTACAACTGGATGTGTTTGTCTTGTCTGTGGCCTTTGTTAAGTAAAATACTTAAAATTATAGATATTTCATTATTAGGATTACAACCCATGAAGCAGAAACACAGGATACTCTCAAAGAGAGCCATAAGGCACAAAAAGGTTTACATACATCAGGTCCAGTGTGCCAACATGGCACCAAAAAGGGTCCTACAGTGGCACCAATAGTCGTATGGCTTATTATTTGCTGCAAATATTAACCAGATAACTTTGATAACAGCAAACTCGATAGCATTGATAGCCGCAGGCCGTGAGAATATTTAGGGACCGTCTATTGCATACATGGTTAGAAGTACGGATTCCACTTTTAAAAAAAATATTTTAAACTGGTTAAAATGACCTTCTCTAACTAGAGGAACATAGAGGTCAAATAATTAAAACCACCCTCCCAACACCTTTGATAAGGATGAATTCACCTCACAGACTAGAAGTGAAACAAGACCCCTTCTTACCTTCATTCACACGAAGGGGGCAGAGAGCGCCTAGTTAGTGGAGGAAATAACCTGCCTGCCCTTTGGCGGCTTTAGATTTAATCAACTGAGGAAAAATTAGGGGTAGGTTGCTATCTCCACTAGCATCCCAGGCACCCCGATGAGTACCTAGTATTGGAGGGAGGCATGCGAAGGGATGCAGTGTACAGGCCAGATGCTCTCCTGGACGTATTCTGCAGTTGTGAAAAGGGTGGCGATTAAGTCCTTTAGGACGGGTGAAGCATGCAGGTGGAAGCAGGGGGAGAGTAATGTGCAAATAGAGAGCTCAACATAGGAAAAGGGTGGAGATGAGATCTGGCTTAAGGGCTACAGCTGCTGCTTTTGGAACTGGTGAGCCGGGTTGGAGTTCCGGCGTCAGTTCAACACCCTGTGGTTCTGGGTAAATCACGTAAGCTTCCCATGCCTAAAGCAAAATCACTGTGACCTTGTATAATGTAAGTGTTGCTCTTGTAAAGCGCTCCAATACCTTCTGGTCGAGTTCAGGCTATATAGAAAACTGCGAAAAAAGAAGTAAACATCACGTGATAACGGAATAGTTTAACATACAGAGGCCACTTGCCTCGAAAATACGCCCCTCTAGTCAAGTGCTCATTGGACCTACTTGTATGTGACTTAGAAGTTGCCTTCGGAAGCCAGCGGAACAAGTTGCTCGAGTTCTAGGATAACAATAAAACACAACTATGATCCAACTTTGGGACTGTACCGACAAACTCCAAATCACGCACTGCACTCCTTCTGACAATGATTATTAAGCGCCCAGCAAGGCACCCGGCACAGAGTGTTAGGTTGCCGCAGATGGTTCCTCCGGCCAGGCTGGAGTAAATGTGGTCTCAGTCTCTTAGTGTGCCCTTTTCGCAGTGCATTGTTGTGGTTACTTTAAGGCAGCTGCCTGTAGTATGCTCACCTGGGCTGGAGCTGCAGGAGTCTAGGATGAGGAAGAGCGCTCCGGAGAAGTTCGAAACCATTCAAACTTTCTGGAGGAAGAACTAGCTTCAGTTCAATGTTCAGACTCTGAAGTTAGGGCTTCACCAGGTGGGGGCGGGCCAGTGTGGGTTCGCTTTCCTGGCTGGTGTTTTCGGAGAAGTATTTTTGGGTGTGGTTTGGATGGGTGTTTTGTTTTTGTTGCCTGCGGATCCAGGTTGTGGAGTAGAGACTGGGTAGGGGTGGGGTTTCGAGCATCTGACCAGCTGCTGCTCTGGAGCAAATGAGGCTGGAGGAGAAGGACCACAGAAGGGGAGGCCGATGCTAGCGGGTGAGAGAGGAAAGCTGCAGCTAGTCTCTTACATCCACTTCCTTCACGTTCAGTGACAACGGGGTCTGGGCAGGGTCTCAGCATCCGCTCTACCCATGTACTTATTGTTAATAAAAAACAAACGTGAATGCTGTGTGTGTTTTTAAAAAAAAGAAAAATAATGCCATCAGCGGAGCACTTTGTTTCAGAGTGAAGGCAAAGTAAACAATGTGTTTCTTGCCGAAAAAGATTAAACGTGAATGCAGTGTAAAAAAATATATAATGGCGTTAGTGGATCGCATTTGTTTTGGAGCGAAGACAATCAGAGTAACAAGTGTGAACAAAGGAAGCCATCAGCTAAGCGTGAGCGGATTCAAGTGACAATATTTACATAAGGGACAGCCTCCATTCGGCCTACCTATTCCAAATCTCTTTTAGATGTAATGATTGCTGAGTCCTCAACCCTTCGGATTCTTAACGTATTACAAACACGCACTAACCTGGTCGTCTACTCAAAAAGCTGACTTGGGAGGGGAGAGGGCGCCAGCGTTCGCATATGTGAAAAGCTAAAGTAAACAAGAAGGAGGGATGGGGATGCAGCTGCAGCTGGAGGAGAGGGGGAAGAAAGATCAAGCACAGCAAATAAAGATGCCGCATTCCTCTCATCAAGCAAGAGCGCAAAGTAAACAAAACACTAACACTTAACACAAGCTGAGGTAGGCTAACAAAACAAAAAGAGTGCTCTCAAATTATCTTAAATAACTTGAAGAGGAAGAGCAAATGTAACAGGGGCAGTCCTCATGAGAGGATACAAAAGTCCAAAAGGAGGGACTACTAAATGTAGTCACCAAACATAGATCGGTATTTACAAAGGGCAGTAAGAGAAACCATATAGTAGATGCAGCATGTCTCGAAGAGGCAGCGCACATGCGGTGCCTAGGCGTGACCTAAAAGAGAGGGAGATATAGAGAGAATTGGAGAAAGAGGGAGTGCAGAGGGAGAGTTGGAAAGATATTGGGAATGAGTAACTCAGACAAAGAAATAAGACAGAGAAAGAGCTGGAGAAAGAGACAAAACAGTGAGAGGGATAAGAAATAGGAAATATATGTTGAGGGATCAGGGACAGAGCGCAAGAGAGTCATATTGAGCTAATATGTGAGAGATCTAAATGCAACAAGTTAAACCTCCACCTCTGCTGTATCGGCGCTTTTCATGAGTGATTCACAAAGATGTCCTAGGAGGCTATCTTTGCAGACATCCCGAGGGAGGGCCTGCATAGTATTTTTTCAGGCACCTCAGGGGTGCACGTAAAAAGCAATCAGTACATGGTTTATGAAAGTGTCTGTCCACTAAGATATGAAGGCCTTTCTGCTGAAATATTCTGCAACGTCATCCCCAACAGATACTGCAGACTGATACGGTTTACAAGTAGGATGATAGAGTTAGAGATGGCCAAGCCTCTAGGTCTGGCTGGGCTCTAAGAGTCCATGCATGAGCCTAGTCCTGAAAATGTGTGCATGTAAACTTTGCAACCAACGTGATATACAAATATGATAAACTCTTCAAAATAAAAACAAAACAGCATTCCTTTAACATACAGAAGAGTTTCAATATATATAACAGTAGATTATATCACTACATTGAAAGGCATTTATCGAAAGTGACAGTTTTTAATAATGGATTAAAAAATATCCATGTTGCCTCACCCCCTCCCCAATGTCATTAGTGAATTTGGAGACAAGTCAGTTGTTTGTGGCCTAGATTCTTACTTATAGCCACATTTTAGTCTATTTAAATCCGGCGCAAGAGACGTGCTTGTATAGCACACACCCTGAAGTTGTGTATTTCAAAGTGTCTCAAAGACAATATGGAAAAAAGAAGCAGTGAAATAAAATATTTGCCTAGGATCACACAGTTTGTTCAAGCAGGGTAGACTGGAAATTTCCTAGGCTTTACGATTTAACATTGAGCCATTCAGCCACTACATGGTTATCTATTTCGGTCTCTTGTTTTGCATCAAAGATTAATGTTTTTTTCTTTAAATCTTGGCACATTAGGTTAGAGCGTGGGAGCCAGGCAGAAACCGTATTAATATTCGGCTCGTTATGGGCTTGAGCGCCAAAGAGGACCTCGTGCTGAGCGAGAGCCAGGAATCTGGCTCGAACCTGGCTTGAGCTTTCAGTGCCTCGCCCCCCTCTAGATGATTATTATTATTATTATTATATTTCTTATATAGCGCCAGAATCGACCCCCGAAGGGGTATCTCCGCGCTTGCCTTGGGAACCCGTCCTGGTTTTTTCCTGTGAGATAGCCCCTACAGGGCCTCCCCAAGGTGAAAGCCAGGCATCCCACCGCGGGGGGGGGGGGGCGTTGTGGAGATTAAGCAAGCTTAATGCCCAGAGTTGCAGAGTGAGAACCCATGATTAGAGCAGGCACCGAAGCGAGAATTATCGAGTCCATGGACATTTGTGCTCAAGACCCTGCCGCGTCGGTAACTGAACCCTGATCCCGGGTCGGACCTCTGCTTCAGGGTCTGCCTGCTCTAACCAGTGAGCCACACTAGATACAAGCAAAGGAAAGAATTTACAAGTGATCTCAGTTACCAGTAATGATTCTGCAGCGAAATGCTACCTACCCGAAAATAGCCTTTATAAAAGAGTTCTTTTGACAGAACCAGTTTCTTGGTGATGACAGCACATACTTACTGTTATACATCCCCAGGTGATCACTTTATCGACTTGTTGAGTTCGAAAGGCAGTGACGGTGTGACATTTGAGGTGGCTCCTCTGCAAATTACATGGAGGGACCCCCCCCCCCGACCCAGTCAGTTGCCTTCAAGTCAGGGGCCCGTGTACTGTGCCGGAAGAACCCCCTAGAGCTTGGGGAACCCACCCGCACTGCACTGCGAGGGGTCTCCGGGCTAATGCTACTTCACGGGCAAACGGCCTATTGAACTCACTGGAATTGAAAGCTATGACAACATGGATCACCATGACCACTTGCATAATCAATCAATCAGTCCAGGGTTTTTAAAGCGCACTACTCACCCTTGAGGGTCTCAAGGCGCTGAGTGGGGTGGGCGCGGCTCCGGATCAGTCGAAAAGCCAGGTCTTGAGGTCCCTCCTGAACCTGCGCAGGGTCGGGGAGCGTCTGATGTTCACCGGGAAACCCGCATAGGGTGGATTGGTCCACTGTCATACCCATCAGATTCACTGCACTCAATCCCATCGCGAAAACATACTTCGCGAAACACAGCTGACAAAGTCAGAGCTATTCCCTAGCTCTGTTTATCAATGTCTAGAAACAGCTTGCAAAAGCCACAAAACACACATTGCAGACAATGGCTGATGATGTGAAAAACTAAGAAAAAAGGACAGTTAACCTGTGTTTTCAATCAATGGACCCATTGACAAGCGCCTGGATACGCTATTGGCTGATTAGCTGCACTTTATAAATCCTGGTTGATTGGCAGTATCTCACTTTCACCTCTTCCAGCTGGCCTCTCTGTGATGATGCTCTGTTCCGCAAGACTGACACAGCATAATGCGATGCACCGAACCTATTCTAAATACACTGCAGTGGGAACTAGACCCAAGACACTTCAACAATCATACAAAAAATGTTTTTTTCTGAATGAAGTGAGAACCACACTGGAGTAAGGTACTGTGTACTGGAATCATTCAACTTTTCTGCTGCCAACAAGGCCAAAAATCAGGCCTGGACTGCACCTCAGCAGGGTCTGGAAACATATGCTCTGGGCTGAAGAGATTAAGACCATGTAGTTACTGGTTTCTTCAACTGTCCTTGTACACAATCCCGTCACTGGAGCTGCATGGGATGGGAACTGCATTGTACAATTCAGAAGGGACAGTGCTTAATTTAAGCAGGTGGTTTCCGGTGCTCAGCACCAGCACTCAATTGTCAGTACCGGCTCCTATAGCAGTCAGCCACACGGTGGCACTGTTTATATTATTTAGAGAGTAGCATAACAGAAGCTGTTTATAAATTCAATATGCATTGAAAATTACTAATACCCGATCCCAAGCCATTCTGATAACTTGGGCGGGCTGGAATAATCTTAATTCTCACACTTGTAGGAGTGTGATGGTTAGTAGGTGTGTTTGGAATGTCATTAGCAGCGCTGGCAAGGGCAATGGGTGTGGCCAGCTGAAGTGGCCTCCTGGCGAGGACCCTGGCACGTATTTTTTTTTACAAGTTAAGCACCCGACAGGTACATCCCCACCACCCAGAACCAATCCTTGCATTGCTCTCATGCTGTTTATAGAGGTAAACTGCACGAGATAAATGCAAGGATTGGTTGGAGCAGATGAACCTGCGCTCCAAATGGACCAAGGGGGCTGTGCTGTTTTCCCCTGGCTGCTTAACATAGCGCAGGTTTGACAGGGCCGAAGGGCACGTGTCGGTCTGATGAACACTATAAGAGACCTGTCCAACCTGACATGCGCACTTGACTTAATCCCCACTGCCTGCCAGGTGGCCAATCAGGAGAATGGTCTTGTGCCTCTGAGATACCCATGAAACATAAAACACAGACCCATGGCTGTGGGGGAGGGGGGTCGGGCTGATTTGTGGGGTGGCAAGCCCCAATGCAACAATGAAGGAGCCGTCTCTGCCTGCTTCCTGCAGTGTTATTTTACATCCCTCTTACACACACACAGTTAGAAGTGGATCTTATATACAGGGCACAAGCCCTAAAAAAAGAAGTGGGGGTCGCAGTCACTGGAAGTGACGTCACAACAGGAAGTGATGTCACGAAAGGTGCCTTGCTCCTCGTCCCAGAGAGGCCAAAGTATTAAGTCCAGCTGTTTTGCAGGGGGGACTGCGTCCCCAGGTAAAATATGTGGGGTGACGCCGTCCACCCACGTGGTACCCCGACGCGAGCCCTGTTTATATATCTGAACAGTATAATGTGATATGCGTCTCATCTATTTCTAGACTGATGACTGAAATCATTTGACAGCATCAGGTCACATCTCTCTTACACTTATAGTCAGATGTGCATCTTTCACACCTGTAGAGTATTACATGATGTGTTTCTCACCTATGCCTAGACCCATCACACTTCTTCTTTCTACAGTGTTATTTCTCTTCCCTCTTACAGCTAGATAGAAGTGTATCTTTTATACCTGATCAGTAATATATGTGTCTTATCTATATCTAGAGTATTTACTACCATCTTCCTGAGGCTTTATTTCACATCTCGAACATCTCTAGCTATAATTGAATCTTTTTATGTAACATAAGTGTCACATCTATGTCTAAAGAACCACACCACTGTCCTACCGTGGTATTACAACTTCTCTCTTACACATACAGTTAGAAGGATATCTCTTTATACCTGAACAGTATTATGTAATAAAAGTGTCTCATCTATGTCTAACCAAAAAAACCAAATAAGTATATCATTAACACATACAGTTAGAAGTGCACCTTCTATACCTCAACATTAGTATGTAATATAAGTGCAGCTCCTATGTCGACAAATCACACTTCGCTTCCTAGTGGGTCATTTCACATCTCTCCTACATATAAAGTTAGAAGTGAATCTTCTATACCTGTACAGTTTTATGTAATATAAGTGCCTCGTCCATGTGTAGACTAAATACTACCTTCTTCCTGCGGCTTTATTTCACATCTCTCTTACTATAGTTAGAAACGTATGTTCTATATCTGAACCGTATTATGTAATATGTGTCCTATCTATGTCTAGATTAATCCCGCCCTCTTTCTGAAAATATTTGACACTTCTCTAATAGTTAGAACTCATTTTTCTATATCTAAACAATATTATGTAATATAGGTAAGTAAGTACATTTTTATTGTTTCTAGTTATTTAAAACCATAACAATTTAGCAAGAAAATGTAAAACAATTGAAAGGAAAGAGAATCAATAAAGTCACAATTGACCACTTCAAACACACACAACTGTCAATTCAATGTGTCATGAAAGTGCTTATTCATTACATCTTTTCCAATCAACAGTAAAATCGTGATGTATAAAATAAACTTTTCACTAAAATAAAGCACTGTTCTGCCAACTCAATCCCTTGACAACATGCAGCGTAAAAGAATATAGAGAAATATACTTTAAAATAACTGCAGAGTTTGATGGAATTGCTGCATCCCAAAATTAGGAAGATTTGACAAGTAGCGTCTTGGAGCCGCTAGTACGCCGCTTTGGACATTGGGCCAGAGATCACCTTTTGTAAATCTTTGATACTAAGGACTTCACTAGACAACAAATCCTGGCTTCAGAATGGGCATTACAGTGAGTAACATAGATGCTGTGTAATCAAGGTCATAAAGTTCATTTTAGAGTGTGCCTGGCCTACAGAGCCTACCAGGCACTAGTCCAAAACCAAGGGTATAAGGCGTGAGGGTGGACACTTATTGCCCACCAACCTGGAAGGGCAAAAATGTAAATCAGTTCATAAAGTACATTGAGCAATATCATCAGGCTTATGTAATATAAGAGTCTCATCTATCTCTACGCTAAATGCACCCCGCTTCACATTGTGCTATATGCTAATTGCACCCCTCTTCGCATTGTGCTATACGTTAATTGCACCCCTCTTTGCATTGCGCTATTTCACATCTGTATTATAAATATTATTCATAATTCTGGACATGTAATGTGTTTTGTTATACTGTGTGTATATCGTAGCACAATTCTAGCGAGCAAGAGGGAAGGGTAATGGCATAAAGGAAACTAACACATTTATTCAGATATAAAAACTCTATTCCATTTAATAAGTATTCATATAAAACAACACATACATTACATACATCAATATTACATAAAAATTAACAAG
Organism: Lissotriton vulgaris; assembly: GCF_964263255.1. Taxonomy (NCBI): domain Eukaryota; kingdom Metazoa; phylum Chordata; class Amphibia; order Caudata; family Salamandridae; genus Lissotriton; species Lissotriton vulgaris. The sequence continues at coordinate 1,667,358,557 of NC_141695.1, forward strand.
AACAAAAAAAACAAATTATACAATTTTCCTAAAATATAATCACATAATATTTAAAAGAAACGAGAAGTGGCAATCAATACTTTCGACGCGCGTTTCGGCGTTTCAGGAAACGCCTTCTTCAGGAGCCACAGATTATATCTGAAATATACAGTTAAAAATATACAAATACAATCAATTACATTCAATTACATGAGTTAAAAAGTTGTCGTTCACTAACAACATATCATATAGGAAATGTTGTTAGTGAACGACAACTTTTTAACTTTATATTTTTTTTTTTTTTTTTTTTAAATTTTTGAAAACCTTTATTGGTGCATCCACAAAAGTACAAATACGGGCCCACAACCCTGAGGCTGGCCACGAAGACTGGTTGAGCACAGGTGCAAGCAATACGAAGACGCAATAGCTGACAATCTCGATAAGCAATTAGTCATCAGTTACACTGGAGAGTATTGGCTATCACGCCTAAGGAACAATGGAGGTTAATTTTTAATTTTAAGTCTAGAAAACAATGTAGGATAGGTACAAAGGAGATCCGAGTCCGTACATTAAGTCCACATGAGTAGGCAACAGGAATAATAGCATCAATTACATGGAACACCCCTTCAGAGTGGCAATACAATAGAAGAACAAAGCAGGCAACAGGAACCACGCTCGTGCCACTCACAGCGCCGCCCACTCACAACCATCCCCTATCACAGACCCAGAAAGAAAACAGTGTGAGAAAGCGCAGAAAAATAAGAAAAAGGCCCATAGAAATTCAAAGAAATTAAAATATACCCCCCCACCCTACACCAAGCGGAGGCTACGGCCTACCCCCCCGACAATGTGTCTGTCGCCCCATAAAGAACCCGAAATGCAGTTCAAGAAAGAGAAGAGAAGAAAAGAGAAAAAAGGAAAAAGAATAAAGATCACTTTGAAATATAGAGAGTGGGACTAGACCGTTCTAATCCGCGACTCTCAAAAGCTACAAAGGAAGCGGGAGGAGGAGCCATTTCAAACATTCCCAGCCCCCCCGTCAAATCCACAATCCCCACGCAATATGCAATTATTAAAAAGTAAACAGTAACACGAAAGCAGGCAGGGAAGGACATTATAACGTGTGCGACTGAAACCAATGCGTGCCACCTCTAATCCCGGTCCAATCAGCTAAACAACCGGCAGCACAAGAAGAAACCTAGCCCTGACCCGACCTCGGACAGATCTCAAAATGGAGCCCATGAAGAAGGCCCGCCCCCATCAAAACAAAGAACCAACATGGCCGCATTGCAAAGGAGAGTGAAACAGTCACACATAGCATCAATAGAACGTCACCAATATGTCCATCGTCCGTATCAATGAAGTTCCGCAGTCCATCGGGGAAATGTGGAGTATCCGGAGCGCTGGATAAAGGCAACAATAAGAAATCCGCCGGGGGGGCCAGCTGTTGCGAGTCCCGGGCATGAGGCTGCAACACTGTTGCAAGCGGCAGAGTTAGAAGTCCCGGAGCCAAGGGAAACAAAGTCTCACAGGTCAAAGCACTGGTCGGCCGGTGGCAGGCGTCCGTAAAGGCTAAAGTGGCCGTGTCTCCCCCGCCAGGAAAGCAAGGCACAGCTTCCCCCGTAGGTGCAGATGAGGAGAGACCCAGAAGTGGCTGGCCCTCCGCAGCACGATCCCTCCGTAGGTCAGCCGCCATTGTGTCGAAGCGCTCACCCAGCGCTCGAAAACCCACACACATTTCAGTCCTCAATTCAGTGAGAACGGCCAGGATAGATCCGTAGGAGAGCGGCGGCAGGAGACTCTCGCAGTCATGTTCCCGGAGAGGAACGAGCAAATTGGACCCCAGTGCTCGGCGGGCTACATATCCAGTAGACTGGGACGGGCGTCCGCCCCCAGCTTCTGAGGCAATGGCGCTCATCCTGGCGATCGAGGCACGGGGGAAGTTGATAGTTGAAAACAGTGCAACTGTCCACAGCACAGGGCGGCAAGCCCGGAAAAGCGATGGAAGTTGTGCGGCCAAAACTAAGGGCTGCAGCGCCGCAGGCCGCCTCACCGAGCCGCGGGTGTAGGCATTCAGCACAGTCACAATATGGCCGTGTGTCCGGTCTTCTTGCCACCCGTCTCAAACAAAGACGCGTAGCTTGCAGGGCGCCTCGAGGGGTGATGAAGCACAGGGCGCCGATCACGGCTTACCACAGCAGGCGATACCACCAAGAGCTCAGCTCGAGGGGAAGCAGCCACCCCCTCATCGGCAACGAAACTCGGGTAGGACGGCCGCTCCGCAGTCTACCAGGCTCGGGGACGGTCGGCGGCGTCGTCCCGGGGCCAGGGCTCAAAGTCTCCGGTCAAATATCTTCGGCCGCCGGGTGAGCTGAGAGGCGCGGGAACGACGAAACAAGCCTGCACAACATAGCGCACATTCCGCCGCCAACTAGGACAGGATAGGGATCAGGATTCCGGGACGGAGGATAGGTAGCCGCGGGAGCCGGGAGCCTACACGTCCTCACCCGTCGCCATCTTGGCTCCTCCCCCCCAACTTTATATTTTTTAACTGCATATTTCAGATATAATCTGTGGCTCCTGAAGAAGGCGATTCCTGAAACGCGAAAACGCGCGTTGAAAGTATTGATTGCCACTTCTCGTTTCTTTTAAATATTATGTGATTATATTTTAGGAAAATTGTGTAATTTGTTTTTTTGTTCTTGTTAATTTTTATGTAACATTGATGTATGTAATGTATGTGTTTTTTATATGAATACTTATTAAATGGAATAGAGTTTTTATATCTGAATAAATTTGTTAGTTTCCTTTATGCCATTACCCTTCCCTCTTGCTTGCTAGAATTGTGCTACGATATACACACAGTTTATTTCCCTGTCATAGGAACTGATAATTCCGATCAGGGGGTCCTTGTTGTTTACACTATATGTGTTTTGTTATATAAATGTCTCACTTATGTCTATAACACAACCTGCCGTCCCCAGGGTCTGAGTCCATGCTACAGAAAAAAAAAAAAACATATACAAATAAAACACTTGCATTATATGAGAGGGGGCCAACGCAGTACGAGAACCTATTCATCGAGTCTTATCTGCAGGAGAGTGAGTCCGGCCCTAATCCTGCCCTTAGAGACCAGGCCAGCTTCATTCATCGAAGAAAGTGTACTTAAGGATAAACCACTTAATCCCAAGATTAGACAGAAAGAACTGCAATATGAGACTAATGCCGCATGTCTGGGCGATGTGTTGTCCATCACCGATCTAATTCAGCAACAAGCGAGAAGACAGCCCTGGAAACTTTTAAGTCATTTATTTTTAGGTCTGGTGTTAGCTAATGTCGTTTGATTTACTAAAACTATATATATGCAACCTACTTACAGGGGCTTTCAGCCAGCCCTCTTTTTTTTCATTGGTGTCTTGTTGAGCCATTCAAAATTTTCTTCCGCCCACTACAGCATACAACATGGGGCAATGGGTCAGCCCATTTTAGCCATTGGCTAACTTCACTGTGAGTGACAGCATCCTGCCCGCACATCTGCAAAGTAGTTTCCTGCAGTGCCAGAGACAACTATGACAATGTGTGTTTTTCTAGACTAAAAAATGGTATTACATTCAGCCAAATGCAATTTTTTTTTGACTTTTTTATATAGATTGGTGAAGGTCTGGTAGCTTCTTCAACATGAAATATTTGCATAAACCATAACTTTATAAAACAAGCAATGGGAAAGCCAAAAGGCACGCAGCCAGTGCCAGACCTATATTTTTGTTACCAATGCCTGTTATATATTGCCGCCACCGGCTAGTGGTGCCATCACATTGTAAAGCACAAACAGGTACAATCTAAGTGGAGTGGAGAAGTGTGGCTCAATGGTTAGAGCAGGCAGACCTCGATGCAGAGCTCTGGCCAGGGACCAGGGTTCGATTCCTGCCCCGGCGGGTCTTGGGCACATTAATTCCCTTGACTGGATATTCTCGCCTCAGTGCCTATTCTGATCATGGGTCCCACGCTGCAACTCTGGGCAATAGCTTGCTTAGTCTCCACAACGGCCCCCACAACGCGAGGGATGCCTGGTCTGCACCATGGGGGTGCCCAGGAGTGGACACTTCATAGGTAAAGCCAGGAAGGGTTCCCTTGTGGTATTCGTACAAGCGCCGGGAAACCCACAGCGGGTAGCTGTGCGCTATACAAGTACAAAAACATTTACATTTACTCTAAATATCACAGTCCACTTTTCAAATTGCGAACTTGTGGCTTGATGGCCTCAAACTCCTGTGGACTTTATTGCCAATGACGAGGGAATACATCCCAAATTCTAATCTCAGAACTTCAAACTCCTCGCCCTCTTGGCCATGTTAAGTACTCTAGGTCACTCACTGTCCCTGTCTTCATGTGGCAAGTCTCCTCAGACAAAGAACACAGTGGAGGCATCTATGCAACATGTAAGAAGATGCAACCTCAAGAGGCATGGCCAATGCATACATGCACCTCCAGGCACCGAGCCAAGTAAACATATTAATAACTGGAGGTACTTGCATTCCGGCAGGGGGCTCTCGGCACTAGAACACTTCTCCAACTTGTGTATGCATGCTGGCTGTGGTGAATGCCGCACCACCTCGAGTGTCACTCAACACGGGTGGAGAATGGGATTGGTCTTGTCTAGGCAACACCCTTTCTCAGCTCTCTACTGTCAACCTGCAGTTGGCGCCATCTTTACTTCCCCTAAGATGGCACCTATGAAGGACCCAATGCACAACTCAAATGTTGGATATGCACCCCGGAGACAATCACGTCCTGCTCCTGACGTTTAGTTGTGAAGAGATACACAGAAGGTTTCTGAGGGTATTGAGCTCGGTTACTGAGGATGCCTATCAGGAGCAGGTGCAGCCCTCTGTACGTACTTTTGGAATCAGGTAAAATAATACAAGCACTGGTCGAATATCCTGCAGGAGCATCCTGTGTTGGTCTAAGGGTTTCTCCAGGGGCGGAGCTTCAGGTGTGGTGTTTGGGGTGGACTTTCAGTCGGGTACGGTGAGGAGTCTGTTAGATTTCAGAAGGAATATTGACATACATACATGCAAAAATGCATATATTCTCTCTCCCACTCTGTTTTGAAAGCCTTCAAAAGTGTTGATTATTTTACCAAATATTGTGTTTTGTCCCACCTAGTACTCTCACCCATCAGTATTCTTCTCCCTTTCCACTGCCCCTAAAGCCCCTTCTCGTGCGCCGTGCTTGTCTATGATGTACTTTAACATTCCATGCCAGAGTGATTGTTGAAAAATCTACAGGGCACACTCACCCAGTCTTGGTGACCAAGCAACGCCCCAGGGCTTTTCATCAGAGAAAGTCATGGGGCCAAACCTGGCTCATTTATGGAGAGGACTGTGTACATAACATGGTGGCCACCAAAGAATGTTAAAGACTAAAGCACCAGTCTGGTTCCCGGGAGTGGGCACCAAGTACCTCCCTTCTAAGCAAAGACTCATAAGAATAAACAAGCTCTTCTCACGGAGGACACAGCACAAAGCCATGAGAGATAGCCAGCAGCATCTTCTGTGACATCCTTGATGATGGGCAATTCGAGGTCCTGGTGGTTGCGTTCTCCTGTTTCCCAGAATTCGAATTCGTGTCAGAGGTGCTGCACTGACTAAAAATAAGGGGTATGAAGCTAGGCAATGGGTCACGATGAAAGAAATTCCAGAAGAATCTTAAAAAACTCTTGGAGTTCATCGTCAGTGTGTCATGCCCCGTTGGCCATAACGTAATCAAAGTGGAAATATTCCTGCGAACTTTGAAGAAGATGCTAGAACTAGCAAGGAGCAATGAATGGATATGGACTGGACTCTGCTGGTCCAAGAGGGATTACAGAGGCTGCAGTCTTTCAATGAGTTTGCTGCCTGCTAAGTTACTAGGTTGACCTATCATCTTCGCCAAACCTTTTTATGAAACGTGGATGTTGTATATTTATACTTACTTCAATATGGCTACTTGGTGTCAGTAGTCCTTTCTTAGTGTTTCTTTCTTCTAACCTAAGAGTGTTCTATCTGGTATGTGAGGATTCCAGCCCGGTCAGTTGATGGTCTGGTCAGCAGTGAGGTTTACTGCTCGGCTGTACTAACTTAATAAATCTATCTTAATAACTTGAAGACGTGTTCTGCTGCCTACCTAATCTACTTACAACAGTGGACCTCCGTGATTTCTGAACCATTGAGAGCAGAGACGTTAAGATAAAACATGTAAACACAGAAAAAATCCTTTAGTGGATAGGTTTCTTAAAAAAAGAAATTTGAGCTGATGGCTTGGTATTGGAGCAATAACCCAGTGAACAGATTCTGAATGCCTTTTGAACCAGATCCTCCGACTATGGAATGACAGAAATGTCAGTGGTGGCTGGAATCTTTGGAAGTGATAGGCCATAAATAGACCTACCACCTTCACATCCACTGACCAATCAAGGTAGGCAAGCCCAACCTTCGCTAGATGGTTTGTGGGGAGCATGCTTCAAAACAAGTTTGTAAAACAAGGACCCATGCAAGCATTTTTCAAACACATTTGCTTAAAGCTTCAGGTTTTACAGACTATGTTTTCTGTTGTCTGTAACATATCCTGAGCCTCCAGTCAATATTGGGGTGAAGGGTAGTTGCACCCCTCAACAAAAACATTATAAAGTGCAGGTATAATAGTGCATCTTTCAGCAGAAGTCCATAAAAAACATCATAGGTTTTAAAGCAGGTCAATTAATCTGCGCATGCACTTGGGCACAGCCTCGTATCCACCTTGTTTATTATTGTTTTATTTTTGCTCTCGGAGCCGCGGCTTGAAGGTGGGGCCAGGAGGATGACAGGCACTAGGGGGAGTGTTTTGCACTGTTATCAGTGCGCAAGATGACAAATCGGGCCATCTCAGAATGGCCAAACCGTCATGCTCAGTGAAGCTCTCTCCAAACCGAGATGCGTTGCTGGGTTGAAGAGAGCCGACACAGGCTTCCAGTTTAACTGGGAGCGCAAATCAAGGGTGCTCAGGCCATTCCTGACGCTGTTGAAATCAGCATCAGGATTGTCCGCAGTGGACTGTGGACTGTGGGAGCCTGTGCCTGCTGTGGAGAGGAGAGCAATGTGGCGATGCAGCAGGTAAGTGGATTTTGTTTGCCTTTTTTTGTCGCGTCATCCAGTCGTCCTCCACTTACACCCCACCCCGAAACTCTATCGAGACACCAGCCGCTGCTGCTCATATCATATGCAAGGCACACATAGCATCATTCTACACTTCTGTTGTTGACTTCCTTTAATTTTAACATCCTTCTCCTTTAAAGTAGATTCTCAGTTATATAATTGAACTAAGAATAAAACTTGAAGATGCTGTATGTGAAAATTAAATGTTATCCAGATCCAATCTCAGTGTGAAGACAGCGGAACTATTGCTCAATTTTGGCAGAGTTCACAGGCATAGACAATAGAGCGTATGTTAAAAGAAACCTGCAGGTTTAGGCTGCAGACACATGCCTTATGCGCAGATCAAAGACAGAAGCAGTGATGATAATGCTATGAAACACCATAACAGCTTCATCAACATAGATGACAACCCACTTCCTCAACAGTCATTAAATAACAGCCAGCACAGCAAATGCCCTATGGCACCAAAAAAATCACATCGTCTGAATAAGTACCCAACTCCGCATGAGCTTTAACTATATTATGGAAATACAATGGTCTTTGGCTCAAACAACATCAGCTTGTCATTTTACTAAAAGACACATATTTTGTCCCCCAAATACAATCTTTCCTTTATGCAAATAAATGTATTTTTCCTCAAACACTAAGGGCCTCATTACGATGTCGGTCGGAAAGCATTCTGAGTGACTCCTTGTAGGAATACTTTCTGACCGACTCGGGTTTGGGGAGTCCGACCGACCGATTACGATGTTTCCGAAAACCAGTCGGTCGGATTCCCATTGACTTCAATGGGATGCTGTCTTCCGACCGCCAACACAGGCTCCCATATTGGAAAAAAGGGGTGGTTCCAGAAAATCTTGCACCCTGTGGTGGGCATCCCATGGTGCCTGCCACACTGTGCATGGTTGGAAAGAGGGGTCCCATGGGTACCCCCAAAGGCCCCAACCAGAGGCCTCCAGGTGAAGGGGGAACTGCTACGGGCCCCCAAAGTCAGTTTCCGAGATCCGTTTCGAGTTGGACAAACTGATTCGGAAAGGCTGTCAGAATCCTACATTGTAATACGCCGGTCGGAAACTTAGTTCATAGCCCTGTACGATTCAGCTCCGACCGACTTGGAGTCTCTGAATGCCGGAAAGACCGAACGGCTACCATCTATCATCATCAGCGTTGGAAATGTTTCTGAGTCCATTGGGGCCTTTCCGACCGACATCGTAATGAGGCCCTAGGTGTCAGTATTCTGAAAAAAAACATTCTCCTCTCAAATACCAACATTACATTTTTTGTTCAAGTACTGAGTTCTTCAAAACAACTTGTTATTGACTGAAAATTTGAATCTGTTCCCAAACACATACACACACATACTTAGTAAATGTATAATACAATAACACATATACACACACTCTTTCCCGGGAAGCAGCAGGTATCAGATATGCCAATCAGAAGTCAAGGACGGCCAAAATATGACAATAGTAGGCATCAGTCACAGTGTTCCAAGTGCCACCGTTGTGCCAGAGGAAAGAAGTGTATAATTTTTCATTTTTAAATTCTCCAATTATTCAAGAGATACTCTTGGGAAGATGCGACAGTTGGCGATTCAAGCATAAGCAGTAGAGCAGGCATGCCTAATTGTAGAACTGAACACATGGGAAGTTAAACCTCTTCCCTGCACTGCATTTTGTGTGGTGTTTCCTGCCTAATCCCAACCAGGAAGCAGATTTACTTCGGCTGCTGATAGGTGTAAATCTCCAACCGTTTCCAGAGTGCGAATGGGCAGAGAAAGGAGTTACCCTCACATAATAATAAAAGTGAATTTTCCCTCACAAATCAAGCCTTTTCCTACTGTAAGCAGAATCTACGTTCGCGCAAGAGGCTTTTATGAAGAGGGTCCACGTCACAGCCCTGGCCGCCACTACCACAGAACGCAGTCGCTACATTTATGTGTGTAGTGTAACAAAGGGCTGGGGTACACACTCGACTCTTCCAGGGCTGCCTTTTAGGTCTGGCATAACAGCAGAGCTTTCTGAAAGACAGTGTTATCTATTCCTTCACATATACAAAGAGTGGATTTTGAAAACACCCAGAGAAGTAACTCACTATCACCGCAAATATTGGCTGTTAGGTGTATCGTTCCGCCCCCTATGAAGTGCCAACTGTACAATTCACCGGTGGCTATTTATACCTCTCAAAAGGACATCAAACCATTGCTCATTAAGTTATTTATCTCACGCACGCATTGTAATGTAATCAGAAAGTCATCTTTGTTTCCAGTACCGATGACTTTTCGCACGCTTCAGCCACCACTCGAAAGACAAGTCGCACCGATTGGCTTCGCTGATCTAAAAAAAATAATTCTCAGTGGGTGGGGCTATGACTGCGCGTAAAAAGTGACGAGGGACTGCACGCCGAGACGTACTGGCGCTGGGCGCTGTCCTCCGCCCTGAGGCACGCGCTGTCCTCGAGCCACCCCGGTCAGAAGAACCGGTTGGCATTGGTACATTTGTGCAAATTTAATACGTAACCCAGGTTTAGACACTGACCCGAAAACACGCAGAGAAAATACACACACAGCACACATAGTATAGACACATAAGCACACCGCTAGCAAAAGACACATAGAGGTATAAGGCCGGATATGCACACAGCTCCATATATATTTACAACTCAAATACACCAAAGCAAAACAGCAAGGTACACTGAGAAAGGCTCACAGCTAGGTGCGTACACACATGAGGTACAGCGTCAGACATCTACCCATTCATACTGAGACACAGCTGAAGTATTCACGCAGATGCACACAGCTGGATGTACTCACAGAGACACACAACTAGATATATGAAACCTAGATACACAAACAGTCATAGCGAGATATACACAGAGAAGTGCACAGTTGAATATAAGTGTACAACTAAATACAAACACACCCAGAGCTTGATGCACACAGCTAAATCTACGCCTCAAGCTAGAGATACACACACAGGCACAGCTAGACACACACACAGGCACACAGCTAAGTATATGTGTAAAGGGGCAGGCGGCCAAAGGCTCACAGGGACAAAGAGTCAGGCAGCTGAATTTATAGAGTAAGACACACGAAGACGCTGAAGTATGCACCTAGAGGCACACCGCTGAACTATGCACCAAGAGACACACCGCTGAAGTATGCACCTAGAGACACACCGCTAAAGTATTCACCTAGAGACACACCGCTGAAGTATGCACCTAGAGACACACCGCTAAAGTATTCACCTAGAGACACACCGCTAAAGTATTCACCTAGAGACACACTGCTGAACTATGCACCTAGAGACACACACAGCTGAAGTATGCACCTAGAGACACACCGCTAAAGTATGCACTAGAGCCACACCGCTGAAGTATGGACCTAGAGACACACTGCTTAAGTATGCACCTAGAGACACACAGCTGAAGTATGCACCTGGAGACACACCGCTGAAGAGTGCACCTAGAGACACACCAATGAAGTATGCACCTAGTCCTAGAGCCACACAGCTGAAGTATGCACCTAGAGACACACCGCTGAAGTATGCACCTAGAGACACACCGCTGAAGTATGCACCTAGAGACACACCGCTGAAGTATGCACCTAGAGACACACCGCTGAAGTATGCACCAAGAGACACACAGCTGAAGTATGCACCTAGAGACACACACAGCTGAAGTATGCACCTAGAGACACACCGCTAAAGTATGCACTAGAGCCACACCGCTGAAGTATGGACCTAGAGACACACTGCTGAAGTATGCACCTAGAGACACACCGCTAAAGTATGCACTAGAGCCACACCGCTGAAATATGCACCTAGAGACACAACGCTGAAGTATGCACCTAGAGACACACAGCTGGGTGCACATGCTGAAAGACACTGCTAGATACACACAAAGATACACTGTGAAGGACAGCGCCCATAAAGGCACACAGCTAGAAATACCCAGCGACACACGGCTACAGATACACAGAAAGGTATACAGCCTAATGAACACAAGTCGTGCCTTGCACATATTAAACCCCCCCCCCCCCCCCCTTCCAATAACCTATGTCTAAGCCCAACGGAAAATGAGGAGGTACCCCCATCAAAATGCAATCAGGGGTCCCTGGTTCTCCCATATCTCACAGTTATTCGTTCAATACGAAGGGTTGGGGTTGGAGGGCTCCTAAAGAGTTGGCGGCACCCTGCGCTAACCCACCCCTAATGTCAGCATAACCCAACCCTAACATCAGAGTAAACCAACCCCAACACCAAAATAAACCAACCCTAACACCAAGGTAACACCAGAGTAAATCAACCCTAATACTAGGGTTAACCAAAATGTGCACCAGGGTAACCTGACCATAACGCTAAAGTAAACCAATCCTAACATCAGAGTAAACCAATCCTAACACCAAAGTAAAGTAACCTTAACAACAGAGTACACCAACCTAACACGAGGGTAAACCAACCCTAACACCAGAGTAAACCAACCCTGACACCAGAGTAAAACAGCCCTAACACCGGAATAAACCAATCCTAACACTAAAGTGGACCAATCCTAACACCAGAGTAAACCAACCCTAACACAACAGTAAACCAGCCCTAACACCAGAGTACGCCAACCTTAACACCGAAGTATTCATGACCCTAATGTTGGAGCAATCCAGCTCTAACACAAAAATAACCCAAGTAGCACCAGAACAAATTTGCTCCAACAGAACAGAAATAACCCTAAAACCTTAACTGTAACCTTAAAATTATTGTTTCCTCAAACTTCAAACTCCCAATCAGGAATACTTATACATTGCAGCATTGGGTCCTCAAACTTCAATCACCCATCCATGGATGCTAAAACATTGTGTCCTCAAACTTCAAACACCCAATCAGAATGCTTAAACATTGCAGCATTGGGTCCTCAAACTTCAATCACCCATCCAGGGACGCTTAAACATTGTGCCCTCAAACATCAAACACCCAATCAGGAATGCTTAAACATCGCAGCATTGGGTCCTCAAACTTCAATCACCCATCCAGGGACACTTAAACATTGTGTCCTCAAACTTCAAACACCCAATCAGGAATGCTTAAACATTGCAGCATTGAGTCCTCAAACTTCAATCACCCATCCAGGGATGCTAAAACATTGTGTCCTCAAACTTCAAACACCCAATCAGGAATGCTTAAACATTGCCGCATTGGGTCCTCAAACTTCAATCACCCATCCAGGGACGCTTAAACATGGTGTTCTCAAACTTCAAATCATCTAACCAGACACTCTTAAACATTGCAGCATCGCGGCCTCAAACTTCAATCACTCATCCAGGGACGCTTAAACATTGCAGCATTGTGTCCTCAAACTTCAAATCAACCAAACTGGGACGCTTAAACATTGCTGCATTGTGTCCTCAAACTTCAAAACACCCATCCAGGGACGCTTAAACATTGTGTCCTCAAACTTCAAACATCCAATCAGGAATGCTTAAACATTGCAGCATTGGGTCCTCAAACTTCAATCACCCATCCAGGGATGCTAAAACACTGTGTCCTCAAACTTCAAACACCCAATCAGGAATGCTTAAACATTGCAGCATTGGGTCCTCAAACTTCTATCACCCATCCAGGGACGCTTAAACATTGTGTTCTCAAACATCAAACACCCAATCAGGAATGCTTAAACATTGCAGCATTGGGTCCTCAAACTTCAATCACCCATCCAGGGGCGCTAAAAGATGGTGTTCTCAAACTTCAAATCATCTAACCAGACACGCTTAAACATTGCAGCATTGCGTCCTCAAACTTCAATCACTCATCCAGGGACGCTTAAACATTGCAGCATTGGGTCCTCAAACTTCAATCACTCATCCAGGGACGCTTAAACATTGCAGCATTGCGTCCTCAAACTTCAATCACTCATCCAGGGACGCTTAAACATTGCAGCATTATGTCCTCAAACTTCAAATCACCCAAACAGGGACGCTTAAACATTGCAGCATTGTGTCCTCAAACTTCAAATCACCCATCCAGGGATGCTTAAACGAAGTGTCCTCAAACTTCAAATCTCCCATCCAGGGATGCTTAAACGAAGTGTCCTCAAACTTCAAATCTCCCATCCAGAGACGCTTAAACGAAGTGTCCTCAAACTTCAAATCTCCCATCCAGGGACGCTTAAACAAAGTGTCCTCAAACTTCAAATCTCCCATCCAGGGACGCTTAAACGAAGTGTCCTCAAACTTCAAATCTCCCATCCAGGGACGCCTAAACGAAGTGTCTTCAAACTTCAAATCTCCCATCCTGGGTCGCTTAAACGTTGCGTCCTCAAACTTCAAATCAGCCAATCAGGAATGCTTACATTGTGGCATTGTGGCCTCAAACTTCAAATCACCCATCCAGGGATGCTTAAACGTTGTGTCCCCAAACTTAACATGACCCATCCAGGGACGCTTAAACGAAGTGTCTTCAAACTTCAAATCTCCCACCCAGAGACGCTTAAACATTGTGTCCCCAAACTTAACATGACCCATCCAAGGACGCTTAAACATTGAGGCATTGTGTTCTTAAACTTCGAATCATCCATCCAGGAATGCTTAAACATTGTGGGGCTTATGTACTAACCCCTTACCGTACCGGCTGCGCAAGGGGCTTGTAAATAAGCCCACGTGTCCTCAAACTTCGCTGTAGGTGACTATATTCAAATGAGACCGGTCCTTCAGGTAAAGCTAAGTGGAAGAGAGGCCATGTGTGGGAACACTGGAAACACCCAACGCCACCTGGAATCAGGAGGGCAATAAAGACCTGACTCTTCCCCAGATGATGAAGGCGCCGCCAATCAGAACACAGAATCTGCCCTCCCCCGCCCCCAAGCAGGACATGGATGCTACAGAACTCCGGATCATACCCAGACATGGCTCCTCATGATGGGTAAACACTAAGAACCCCTGCGGCGGTGGGTCTCGCTCTCCATGGCTACACCTGTGCTTAAGTGCAGCTACACGTCCAGAGTGGCACAGTAGGAGCAGCACCTGCCCTACATGCACTACACTAAAACAATTCCCACGTAGGCCACACTACGCCCACACCTCTGTTCCAGCCAGACACAAACGCTTCCTACGCTTCAACGTCCTAACTCTCCCTCCTTTTCACCCCAACGCATGCCAAGCAGGCCAGCTCTGTCCATCGCGCACTACACCGAAACACTCCTGCGTGGGACACACTACAATCAAACACTGTGCCAACAAAACACTGCATACGAAGTAGCAGACTTCCCATCTTTAAAGCACTCCAGCGCCTAGCCAGGGGTATGAAGCGCTATATCAATACAAATCCATTCCAGTGGAACTGTGGTCGCCACATGAATGGGGACAAGAGATCGCCTGAAGAGGCGTCTGGAAGCTTGTGGGGGGAATACCGGCGCTACAGCAAGAGCCAGCCATTCAACACCTGTGTGAGCTTCGCTCTTCAGAACTTTATTCCAGCCCTGGGGTCAGCGCCGGCAGCTAATACCATCCGCCGAGGGTTGTCCACAGACAGCCAAACTTCAGGACCCTGGACAGCAGCAAGCATCCTAGTTCTGAAAAGAGCTGCGTTTAGCTGCTCCGCGTGGACTAAACATTGGACACCATTGTTGCCTGTGACCGTGTCTGTTTGCTTTTAGGTTATAGTGTCACATATTGATATTCTTTTCATTCATCCTTAATATGATGCTTTTAAAGTTATGAAAACTATGCTAGTGAGCAAGTAATCTCACTCAACAACCCTGGGTTTATCTACAGCTGTACCCTATGGCCAAGGGCACATGAATTATGTGATATTTCAGCCACTATGCTTTCCGAATAGATATGATTTTGCTGCATGTGCCAAATAATCCACCATTTTTTCGCATAAGTTTTAAGTTGAAACAGAAATGTTTCGAGTTCAAGCAGATCTAAAGGTACTAAAAAAAGAGCAAATCACGGTGCTGTACACTACTAGACCATTTGCAAAGGATAACTGGTCAACTTTTAGTTGCAACGTTCCTAGTGTGGGTGTTAAACTAGTAAGGTGAATCCTTTCCTATACAGTAATATTGAAATAATGCTGTCATCTAACTGTGCCGCATAATTTGACTTTTTTGTGCTGCATTGTTTAGTCGACCCTGTCGCATATGTCGGTCCTTCACTGCCATTTATTTCCAGTGGGCCGGTCTGACGATGACATATAGAGTAATTGACAGTCACAGGTTTGAATCGAGACAGGGCAGACTCAGCCTTCCATCTTTCCAAGGACGGCAAACGGGGTTCATTAAATGAATAGTTGTAACAACCGATCTATAAGCAGGGGTTAAGACCGGAAGAAGTGTGGCATGACGTAATATAGGAAAACGAATCACTATTAAGGATTGAAGCCAGACTGTCATTGATTAACAAGCAGGGGCTGCTTAGTGACTGTGGAGCGTAGTTACCCCCCATTTTGGCCCTATCTAATTCTCCAGTGAAAGTCTGACAAGTCATTCACCTCCTAGACTACAGCTCTCACTCCCATAAACCGTGGCATTACTGTGCCTTACACCTGCCCGAGTGATGGACAAGCTTCTCCCCTATACACCCTCCAATAAGAGTGGTTTCCGCATTCTCTTTAAATGATGTACACACTGACATAGACTTGTTTTATGGCCTTCTCGTGAAATGGTGTAACCCCCTACACTGGAAATGGTTTATCCCATGCCCTGTGTAAAGTCTGTGCTTCCGCCCTTGTGGAAGCCCCCGTAGGACACTTCACCACATGCGCTGCAGATGGTTCATCCTAATAGAAATGGTTTCAGATATTACACCCTGGGTGGTTTACTGCCTTCTCTGGGGACTGCTCCACTGCCGAAGGGGTGTCCAACCCGTGCTCTAGGAATGGTTCTCCACGTGCGTTTGGAATGCCTCACATCCTTCGCTGTTAACAGATTACATGCGGACCTGGGTATGGTTTATTTCTCTTCTGTTGGCGATTTACCCTTTGACCTGGATATGTTACCCATGGATTGTTCACTCTCTGTCCCGGATATGGCTTTCCCCTTCGAAATGGATGCTTTGCGCTGAGCCATAGGGCTGGTTGCAGTCTGCCATGGGTGTGTTTACCTCACCCTCACCCTCCTGATGGTTCAACATTTTCCCTCGAGATGGTTTACCCCGGCCTGTGGTGATTTACAGTCACAATAGAAATGGTTCACTCCTTCCATAACGGCGACTTACCCTGTGAACTCTGTATTTTAAGATCTTGCATGTGCCTGGCTCACCCCCGTTCTGTGAATGGTTTCACCTCCTGCCTGTTCTGATCTCCACGCCGCCCCCCCCCCCCCCCCCGTGCTGCGATATATCTCCCCAGAACTCACTCGCCTACAGACCACCTCGTAGGCTATACTATACACCCACAGGGCCCGTAGCTGGTTCCTCTCTGGACTGCACCTATTCCAGGGAGCGGGAGCCTCGCCTAGCACCCCCCTTTCCACCTCTCTCAGATCGCTTTCACGGCCCCACCTGCCCTGTGATGCGCCAGTGTCCAGGCCTCGCCACCAGAGCTGCCAGGCGGACCCCTGACACATGGCCAAGTGCACGCGCCCCTATTATCCTCTCTCCTTCCTTTCAGGCCATATGCTCTTCCTGACCTTTGGCCTTTTCCCCCATCATGGAGGATACTGATAGGACCATATGAGGAGGCTGGGGAACTTCACGAGTGGAAGAGCATGGTCTCGCGATAAGAAGGGCTGGGCCCCTGAGAATGCACCGTGATGGTTCACTCTCAGGGACCCAACCCTTCTCACCTCGAGACCCTGTGGCCTCCCACTCGTGAAGATCCCCAACCTGTGGTCCTACCAGTATCCGGTGCCCTCCCGATGCCTCATTCATCAGTGCATGGTGAACCCATTACCCCCAGACCATGTGGCATCCAGGCCCCTCGAGTATCCCCAATACCCGTCCCCCGGTGCATGGTCCCACTTCACTGACACACCTCCCTGCCCCTTGGGTGCCCGCACACTCCCAGCGCACGGTCCACCCATCACCCTGGGCCCTCCCTTCCCATTCGGTGCCCCCCACCCCCCCCCAGGGCCCGGTCCACTCATCACCCTGTGCCCTCTCTGCCCCTTGCACCACACCCCCAGACCCGGTGCCCTCTCTGCCCCGTGGGTGCCCCCACACCTGCCCCCCCCCCCAGGGCCCGGTCCACTCATCACCCTGTGCCCTCTCTGCCCCTTGGGTGCCCCCACACCCCCGTGCCCTCCTGCCTCTCGGCTGCCCGGCGCCCCCCTCGCCCTCCCCCGGCCCCTCTCACCTCCAGACCTGCCCCAGCTGCAGCAGGTGGATGATGCTCTGCAGGATCCAGCCGCAGAGGCGGCAGCAGCTGGCGCCGGCCGAGGCCGGGGGCACCGCCGTGAGGGCGGCAGCGGCGGCGGCGGGCTGGGCGCTGTCCTTGGTGCCGCCCTCCTTCAGGCTGGGGCCCCGCACGGCGGCGCTGGCCGGGCCGGGCCTCGAGTGGTCGTAGACGAACCACCTGAAGCTGAGCATCTGCACCACCAGGGAGGGCAGCAGCACGAAGAGCAGCGTGAGCCCGAACCACCAGCGCTGCCCCCGCAGCAGGTAGTCCGCCGCCAGCCACAGGTCCGTGGCCCCGTCCGAGAAGAAGACCAGCAGCGCCAGCAGCACCCAGGCGCTGTCCCGCAGCCGGTACTCCCGGGGGGCCCGGGGCCCCGCCGCCGAACCGCCACCACCGCCGCCGCCGTCCGACTTAGCGGCCATGATGGAGAGAAGACGGTGAGAGACTTCCGGAGGGTCCGGGAGAGGTGGGGGGAGGGAGAGGATGGGATGAGGGGAGGGGACCGGAGGAGAGCAGGGGAGGAGACAGGAAGACGGGAGCGGCGAGGGGCAGGCCGGGGAGGGGGGGAGAGATGAAAGAGGGGGAGGGGACACGAGGGGCAGGCCGGGGTGGATGATGGGAGAGGACCATGGAGGTAGGGAGGAAGCAGGTGGGATGATGAGGGGTTAAGGGCGTGTTGGCGTGGATGAGAGGAGGGAAGGTGGGCGTGGAAGGGTGAGGCGCTATGTGTGGAGAGAAGCGGAAATGTGAGAGGCGAACCAGTGACCACGAGGGATAAGATACACTGGGGGAGGGGGCGGAATGCGAAGGGAGACCGCGGGAGCAGATCTTGCCTCTACATCTGTCACTGCACATTCCGTTACCGTGTCTTTCCCTGTATACATTTATTCAGTAACTTAAATACCCGGGCATCAATCACCCATTCATTCATCTACTGACCCAAGCATGTCCCTATCCAGAAATAAATTAGTCGGCGAACCACCAGTTCACCCACCTATCCACACCCCATCCATGTGCGTCTTCAACAATTCCTTCATTCTCCTCCACCTGTCAACCCACCCGTGCATCCATCTATTGCCCCTCTGTCCACAAACCATCTATTCGCCCACGCCTGGGCATATTCATTGAGGAAGATACCCGTCCCTCTGCCCCTCCGTCCACCCATGCATTTAGCCTCTCGTGCATCTATCAAACATGTGATTACCTGTGCAATCCTCACAACCCTGCAACTGTCCAGCAACTACCCATGTATTGATATATTCATCCACCTGACGGCTCTGCCCTATATCTACCCATCCTCGGATCATATTGACCAACCATCCTCCTACATTTGCGGGCATTAATAAATCTATCGGTCCAATAATTCATCCACCAATCACCATTCATCCAGTCACACATTCATCAGTGTGTTTCCCTATTTATTTTTCCACCTATCGGTCCGTGCACGTGTCTTCTTTTCCCGGTATGAATATACTGTTGTTATTCGTATTTTGCACATGCTGGCATTTGTGTGGCGTTGCAAAGCGTTTCATAAGTCCGGGGGTGACTTTTCAAAATGGTTCCAACATAAACATTTACATCCTGATGTCCTCCTGTTTATCCAACTGCCCTTTTTTTTAGCCGTCTGTCTGTCCATCGAGCCTTGTATCCAACGTCAGTCTCTGTCCTTCCACCCACATCTGTCTTTCTGTCCTTTGTGCCAGTGGTCCTCATTCTGTTCTTCAGCCGCTTCATCGAAACATTAACCCAAGCCTGTACGCATATCCATTGAGCTACCGACTCACCCACAACCCCTGAATGTATTCATCAAACCATCCAATGAACAGCCAATAATATACCCCTTTATTCATCCATCTGTGGATCTGTCCACCCCCTCCCCCCTCCTTTCATTCGGATAGCGTCAGCAGAAGTGCAGGGCTGCTCACCAGGAACTACCAGCAAACAGCGCTTGGATACAGTTTATCAGCCCTAATTCGAGCGCCTCGATACCGTCACAGGTGACAAATAGCGCTCTACAAATCTACTGATTGATTGAAGACAAGTACCATACAAATTAATAAATGTAAACATCATCCGAGTGCATATGGAGACTACACAATGTATACTTGTGAAGCACATTGTGGTCTCCAGGGGCACGTTGGCGCTCACTAACCAATGTTTTTTGTTACTAGGCCTGGGCAAAATTAAATTTACTTCAGCATAATTTGCATAGTGTATGTAAACTGCGTTATGCTTGTTACATGAAATTCCCTAAATTAATCCATTATGCCAAATCATGTAATTAAACCGCTTTTCATGCACATTTATAGCACAGGAGTGCGAGAATAAAGTGAACAACCAGCAGCTGTTGTTGATGACGTTGTTTTTTTCACACTTTTTGTAGCACAATATACCTCATTGCGAGAAAAAGTGATGTGAGGACGCATTTTGTGTTAAATGGCGGATTTGCATTTCATGAAAACAAGTTACACAACCACTAATTGTTATAGAACTCAGTGCTACTCATTTTATCAATCTGAAAATGATGAAAGGCAGAGCAGTGGAACCAATGGGATTAAAACCTGTGATCATGAGGTCAAACACAGTTCTCCGGAGAGGGTGCATTAGTCCACTGAGCCACTGGACCGGACAGGAGGGTACTGTTAGCAACTTGGTAAACACCATTGGAGGTGTACTTTGCTCAAATTTTTTTTTTTTTTTTACACCATAAGAGGAGTAAAGAACATGAAATATCTGGTGTGAGTAGATGTAAATCTCCCTCTCCCATTTTCCTTACAAGGAGTGGGCAACCGTACTCTTCAAGCAGCCCCTTGTCAGTGGGTAACCACTGGGATGCCACATAGTGCTTAATTTGAGCCGTGGTTTCTGGTGCTCGGCCCTGGCACTTAATTGTCAACACCACCCTTATGACAGTTTGCCACATGGTGGCGCTGCTCATCTAATTTAGAGATGAGCAGAACAACGGTTGTTTATGAATACAATATATATTAAAAATAAATAATACCTGCCTCCCCAGTCATTCCTTTAGCTTCGCGACCTGGAATTATCTGAGAGATGGCTAGTAGTTGTTTTGGCACCGTCATTGGCAGCGATGACAGGGGCAATGGGTGGCGCAAGCTTTATTGGCCTCCTGGTCATGGCCCTGGCACTTATTATTTTACAGATGAAGCACTGATGCCACGCCACCCCCGAAGAGCTCTTACTTCCACCCCTTCACATCCTCCTCCCAGCCAGAGCCGTGTCCAATCCTTTCCTTGCCTGATCCACTTTGCCAGCCTTGCCTCAGCATCCTTACCCTCTCAACTGCAAACTGTCTCCCATTAGATGCCCACGCCTTCCTTTCGGTGCCCACAGTCAGACCTCTGTCGCTGACATCTTTGCATTGCTTTGTAGCTGGGTTTGGGCCATGTACAGGTCACACTCATATTGTGGTGGACAAGGAAGTAGGACTTCTTCCTACATTGTGTGGCTGAGTTCTTAATATTCCTTCCAAGGCCCCTGGTGCAGGAAAGGTAGAAGTGCCCCCAAATCCACTCTTTTCAATTGTGTCACACACTCAAATCCCAACCCAGCCATTACAGAGTGAAAGCCTCAGACACCGGACGCCTCAGTGAAAGGCCTCTGACTCCCGGGTGATGATGTCATGAGATGATATCAGGCTACTTGCCTCTGGCACAGCTGGCCACTGTCAGTAATGGGCAATAAGTGCCAGTAAGATAGCTCAGTGGGCTGCGTTGCAGCTGCAGAGATTGTCATTACCACTCATGGGAGCATGTTAAAAGTTTTTCTGAGGTCCAGGCCACCAAATTTAAGCTGGGCCCCTCATGGAAAGAGCACCTGTTACAAAGTTTTAAAATATATCCAGTGGGGTAAGGAAAACACAGCATATCCGCCATTTGACACAATCTAGTGGTATTAGCCATGTCAGCTGCCTTGTCATTAATGAAGAGCGTGGGTTTGCTTTAGCACCTATAAATAAATATGTTGCCCATTAAAATGGAGTCTCAAAAAGTTTGAGGCCTCATCTGACAGGCCTGCGTTCATGTGATGTATTTAAGCGTGATGCTAGTCGTGAGCCCTCAAAGCACTGTCACCCGGCCTGTGTTGGTATGCAGGCGCGTGGACAAGAAGGGCGTTGGCTGGTGGCTGCATAAGAGGCCTTTAAACTTATTGTAGGGAGACTATAGCAGAATTGTGCAGCCGATGAAAGTGATGGAAATAGTGCTGGTAGCTTTTCTTCGAGTCAATGGAGGCGCTCTGTGAAGGCTAGAACCGTACAAGTGGGGTTCGGGTGCCATGCATTGTGCAAGTGACACGTGTGAGCACCTCGGATATGTTTTTTTCCCTTTTTAAGTTAACAAAGCTTTATTGAAAAAAATATGAATGTACAGAATTATACATTACGTAGAATAAGAAATCAATCCATGAAATATGATTTTACCCAGAAAGGCAAAGTTTATTAACACTGACTACAAAGGGAGGAATACATTATTTTATATAGTTATGACATGAAATCATTCTGTACTTAAAACATCACATACATTTCAGTGGAGCAAGGGAATGCACAGATAAGCTGAGTGTTGATTGGGGAGATATGTTTGTGGGTGGCAGGCCACATGATTAACAAATAGGGGGCCTCTTTCAGGCCTGTCATCCTTCTGAGGTCGGCAAACTGTCATCCTCATAAGGCCACTAAAGTGAATCTTGAACCAGGGTAGCAATATGTCATGGGCCGCTCCAAGACAAGCGAGGTCATCCGAATTAAGGCTTCTGAATCGTTAGGAAAGAACAAAACACACTGGGCACTGGAGTGGCACAGGGCAGGAACCCTCAGGGGGCAAGACGAGCGTACAGAGTGGACATGCCACCTGTGCAGGTATTTTTTTAGCATTTAAAAGCACATTGCGTGGGGTCCTTATAGAAAGTAAATACATGGGTTCTGGGGAGCTACATCGCTGAATTACTTGGGTAATTGACAAGGATGAAACCAGGATTCAGCTTTTCTAAATACTGCAGGATTGAGCGCCTTTATGTTAAGAACAACATTTTGAGTCGAAAAAAAAATCATTATTAACAGGCATGCTTGCCTTCCTTGAAGCAGGGTTTCAACCACCCATGCCACTAATAGGGGCAGCATGACCGGTAAAGTGCAGCATTGGGCACAGTTAAAGGCCAATGCTCTGTGGTGAAACTTAATCCTTGGTCACTTTCAAACCCTTTCCCTGAGAGGGAGAGCCACACCTTTCTCATTCTGTAGGGTAGTGTTTCGATCAACACGTGGCACGAGGCATAACTCAATACCACCATGATGCATCTTCACGCTACTCACGATAAATCCTGACATTGTAAATACCTGATCACAGGTGGTTATTGCTATCTACCTGTAGAGGCCCATATTTCACCCTCTCGAAGAAAGGGCGACCCTTTCCAGACCTCGAAAAATCATAAAAATTATATTAGAACATTGGAATGTTGGGAGCTCCTTTGCAGACAATGGAGTGCTCCCTGCTTCTACGGGCCGGTAAAGGCCCGCAGAGCAACATTCTAATGTTCTTCAAAGGCTTCTCGAAGCTCGAGGGGATTTATATCCCCTCGAGCTTCGAGAACCCTTTGTTTAATTTGTTAGAACATTCTGCCCTCTAGTGGCAGAATGTTCTAATTGCCTTATAGCCCTTCATAGCAGGGCTATACCGGCAATTAAAGTCCCGCTGTCTCGTTAAAGTCCCTCGCCTTCGGCTCAGGCCTTTAACGATTCAGCGGGCCTTTAATAGCCGGTTTAGCCCGCTACGGCGGGCTATAAGGCTATATTAGACCTGCAGATCTAGTAACTTGAATAATCCGCTAGACCTAAATATAATGTACGTGTCCCATAAACTGCTCTCATGATGTGATCCTAGACAAACATATTATTTTGCAGAGCCATCTTTTTCTTCATTATCACATGTGACAGCACCATTCAATAAGTGAGTTCAGCATTCCTTTGGTTTGATTTAATAGACTAAACATTTGTTCCATGCCTAATAAGAATCTGGCCCACATATTTATTTACTTATTTATTTAAAGAGCTTGTATAGCGCAACAGCTACCCAACCCAGCGTTTACCGGCGCTTAGGCAACAAGTGTGGTGATCAGTCCTAAGGATCAAAAAAGCCCTGTTTTCAGTTTTCTGCGGAAGGTAAGCAAAGAGGTGCAGGATCTGAGGTGATCGGGGGGGGGGGGCGTATTCCAGAGCTTGGGGCCCAGATACCCGAAGGAGCGAACTCCCATGCATGACAATTTGATTCTGAGGACAGTACACCGCAAGAGGTTGCTAGGGCGCAAGCAGCCAGCAGGTTGGTAAGCAGGTATCAAACTGGTGATGTGATGAGGAGCTATTCCTGTCCTTGTTTTAAAAACATAACATAAGGCCTTAAACTGAATGCGTTTCTCCACCTTTAACCAATGCAGGTCGGGAAGCGGAGATGTGACTGGTTTGGTATATACAGTTGAGGCGGTGCGGGGTGAGATATGCCCTATGAAGGATCATATATTGGATATATTTAAATTTAGCATTACAGGACACCTTTTTGGGGAACTCGAGCACATACTTCCATTCTTTATCCGTCATTTCTTTGCTGAGGTCTCTCGCCCATTTTCCCTGTAAGGGCACCAAGGAGGCTCCAGCATGCGTTCTAGCACCCCTATATAACACGCGGGTTAGGTGCCGTCCCTCTCCCATCAGATAGATTGCGCGTACCAGGCTGTGTGTCGGGGGGTTTGTTCCCATTCATGGGCCAGTATTTCTTTACATAATGAACAATTGTAGAGTGTATAATGAATAATGTGTGGGGAACTCCCTGAGCATGTGTGAATTTGTCGTGGTTGGCTAGTGTTCTATCTATGAACAAGGCTCCCACCGTTTGTCACCCCCTCTTGTGTCCATTGTGCAATCCTTCGTTTCGTATTTAGTCCGGTTGTTGTTGGTACGTCAAGTAATGGAACGTTCGGCGAGTATGGGATAGTTCGTTTGGTGTATTTCAATGCACGTTTCCAGTATAGAATAGCAGTTTTCAGCAACGAGGGAGTTTCAGGTGGTACTTTAGAGTCAGGCAAAAGCAGTGTGTGCAGAGTTCCCGGTCCTAGTTTTTGGGCTGTATATCCGATTTCGTTTAAGTTGCGACCTGCCAGCTGGTATGATAGCCATTGCAGTTGGCTAGCCATACAATATGCACGAAAGTCGGAGGCTCCCAGTCCCCCCCCTTCTCCGGCCTCAGTTTTAACTTTTCTGGCTCACCCTCCGGCGCCCTTTACCCCATAACAGCTCCATGAGGAGAGTATCCAGTGTACGAAAGACGCTGGCCGGTATCAAAGTCGGTATGTTAGTGAAATAGTATAATAATCTTGGGAGAAATACCATCTTGGAGGTAGCTATCCTCCCCATAACCGAGAGGGGCAGTGATGTCCAGAAGAATATCTGGGCCCGTTATGACCTAATTGCTTTCATAAGATACCGTTCTAGGAGGTCCTGAGGTGTTCTATATATTTGAATACCCAAATATTTGAAGGTTTGTGGCGCAACCGATAAGTCAAGTGTACCGAAGTGTAGGAGTCATGGGTACTCCCTCTCTTGCATGAAGAATGCGTGTGATTTTGTAGCATTCATTGCCAGACCCGAGATGCAGTGACATTGCTGAAATATATTAGGAATAGGCTCAGATCCTTCTTGTGAGTAATTTAAAGTGACTGTAATCTTGACCTGCATCTACCATATTGCATCAGGGATAACTGGTGCTGTTAGTAGTGTGCCCCTGTCTGCTTTGGAGAGTAGTAATGTTGGAGTAGAATCCTCAGATGTAATATAACCCTGTGTCAAAAGAAGAGCAAAAGCTTGGCACTTCAACCTGACAAAAGGCTTGGTCCTTCAACCTACCATTCATGTTCCGAACACATATACATTTTGCAACTCGGATCTGTCTATGTCCTGCCAGGTGTCTTCGGTTGTAGGCATCTGCACGGGCTTACTTAGGAAACTACGGAGGCTTGTCCCTCTCCTCTCTACCTCTGCTTTACAATCAATTGTTTCCGCCACAGTCATTTCTCGGCTGGACTACGGGAATGCCATTTATCTGGGCATCCCACAGAAGCTTCTGAGGAGACTGCAGGTTGTACAAAACGATGCGGCCAGACTCATTTTTAGTCTCCCTAGGAGTACGCGAGCCACGCCCCTACTACACAGATTGCACTGGCTGCCTATTGAACAGCGCGTGCAATTCAAGAGCCTGTGTATAGTCCACAAGGCCTCGTACGGGGATGCACCAAAATACATAAAAGATAGAGTGCACAAGTAAGTTCCCGGCCGGGCGCTACGCTCTTCTGAGGCCTGCAGGCTAGCCGCCTCCTCCAGGTACAAACTCCAGACTAAAGGGGGCAGAGCGTTCTCGGTCCTCCTTCCACGGATCTGGAATGCTCTACCGGAGAACCTGTGCAAGGAATCGGCCCTGCTCCCCTTTAGAAAGCTTCTAAAGACCCACCTGTTTAGAGAGACATTGACATCTGTCTGAACTCCACCCTTGCAGCTACGCTGTGACCTGCTCTTTCTCTGAAGCGCTTAGAGACCAGTGGTGATTTGCGCTTTATAAAACTAAAGTAACATAACATAACAACTGTAATTATGTAATTTTGCAGCTATTGCATTTTTCGCATAGTTATGAATATATCGTATTTGCCACATAATACATCCTCTGCTGCATAATCTACAGATTTTAACTCATAAAGCACTTCTGGATCAAACTGATCAAAAGTGATTAAAAATGCATGACACGTGTTGCTGTGCTAATAATCTTCCTTCAGAAAGGTTGACTTGTCACCTTTCTGTTGCTTATTGCTCTAGTTGGGTGTTATACAGAGAATAATAAGGTGAAACATTTTCCTAGACAGTGTTCACCTGTGCACAAATGTCCAAATAACGAAGTAATGCTAAGAGAAAATATGCCCCATCGTGCTGACTAATTTTCCTTTCCTTGCTGCATAATTTAGTCAGCCCTGCTGCATAATTTCAGTGTCCTTGGGCGTATACTAACAACCCCGGACTAGCTTAGGTAGTAGTTTTGTTGCAGAAGAGCAAGCAAAACAAAGACCAGCATGAGACAGAACAGAGCAAACTGCAGGAGTTGAGACCCAGTGAGCTTCTAGTCTGCACAGGTTTTTTACACTTGTAAATATAAACTGCTGATAGTAAGAGATGGATTGTCCCGCTTACTTACCGGTAATCTTCATTACTCCGAGTCCAGGTCTTCCTCGATACAGTCCTGGTTTTTGGGTGGGATTGATTATGGTATAAAGTATATTTGTAACTGTTAGGTGGGAGCATACAGAATTGGAAAGGTTGTCCACTGATGCATGGGGCTACTACCGTGATGAATAGGGTGAATGGCATTTGTGCCTGGGATGGCAGGGTGCTCAGTTTACCTCGTCCATGCATGTGCTCATCCTGTCCACGTTCTTGTACTCTGTGATTTGTCCTGTTTATCCCATTAGAGAACCAGGACTACAAGTACCAGAATGCAAAGCAAAAACTCGGACTGAATGAGGTACTTAGACACAAACCTGAGAAACTTGGGAGTTCTGAGCTGAAACCCTGCTGCACGGAGCCCATTATCATTTTATGTTTCGTTTTTGAAGGCCAAGATGCCCCCTTAACTCTAGCGAGCACCCATGTGCCACGCTGTAGAGCATTAGGGCACTTCGTATCTGTATACTAGAAGTGTCCCAGCGCCTATGGGCTATTGTTTCAACATACATCCTTGCAACGCTCAGAAGGCAGCTAGAATGTTCAAGTTTCTCTGGCCCATGTGGGAGGAGCTAGGACTATTCAGTTTTTTATGTGCATCCTGGGACTTGTAGTCCTGGCTTTATAATTGTCTAAAGTAGATGTAGTGTAATTTTAAATAGGAAAGGCAGGCAGTGCAAATAGGAGACAACACCAACAAGCATTTGCAATGCAATAGGTCTCGCATTAGGAAAGTTTGAGCCATTGGTATTGTAAATGACACATTTTTTATTTATGTGTTGGTTTTGAAAATAGCGAAATTAATAGCTATGTCATTTACAATGCCAACATTTTAACTTTTGCAAATGTGACACCTATAGCATTTGTAATGCAACATGTTTTGTATTTACGTGACTTAGATGTATTGATATTACAAATAACAATGGCTTTTATTTTATTTAAATAATTAATGCTTAGATAAAAGTTAATGTAATTTATAATGGCAATAGCATAAACTTTTGTAAATAACTTTTGTGAAGATTATGTTCAGTGTATTTTATTGTGACGAAAATCCAAGAAAAGAAGTGAAATATTAACATCTTTTTGTGACATTTATAATAAAGCTTGAAACATTGAGAGAACATATTTGAACCAGTTGTTGTTGAATGGTTGCCCAGATTGATGCTGTGGTGGCGCTGAGAGATGTTGTGGTGACGACGAGTGATGCTTCGGCGTTCATTGATGCTGTGGTAGCGCATAGTGATGTTGTGATGCCCCTGAGTGATGCTGTGGTGCCCCTGAGTGATGCTGTGTAGGTGCAATAGATAGAGTGAGGGCGATAGATAGATAGAGGGAGGGCGATAGATAGATAGAGTGAGGGCGATAGATAGATAGATAAATAGAGTGAGGGCGATAGATAGATAGACAGAGTGAGGGCGATCAATAGATAGATAGAGTGATGGCAATAGATAGAGTGAGTGCGATAGATAGACAGATAGAGTGAGGGCGATAGATAGACATATAGATAGAGTGAAGGCGATAGATAGATAGAGTGAGGGCGAAAGATAGATAGAGTGAGGGCAATAGATAGATAGATAGATAGATAGATAGATAGATAGATAGATAGATAGAGGGCAATAGATAGATAGAGTGACGGGGATAGATAGATAGATAGATAGATAGATAGATAGATAGATAGATAGATAGATAGATAGATAGATAGAGGGGGATAGATAGATAGATAGATAGATAGATAGATAGATAGATAGATAGGTAGATAGAGTGAGGGCGATAGATAGATAGATAGATAGCTCGATAGATAGGTAGATAGATAGAGTGAGGGCGATAGATAGAGTGAGGGCGATAGATAGAGTGAGGGCGATAGATAGATAGAGGGCGATAGATAGAGTGAGGGCGATAGATAGATAGAGTGAGGGTGGTAGATAGATAGATAGATAGATAGATAGATAGATAGATAGATAGATAGAGTGAGTGAGTGAGGTCGATAGATAGATAGATAGATAGATAGAGTGAGGGCGATAGATAGATAGATAGATAGAGTGAGTGCGATAGATAGACAGATAGAGTGAGGGCGATAGATAGACATGTAGATAGAGTGAGGGCGATAGATAGATAGCTAGAGGGCAATAGATAGATAGAGTTAGCGGGATAGATAGATAGAGTGAGGGGGATAGATAGATAGGTAGAGTGAGGGCGATAGATAGATAGATAGCTAGATAGATAGGTAGATAGAGTGAGGGCGATAGATAGATAGAGTGAGGGCGATAAATAGATAGAGTGAGGGCGATAGAGAGATAGAGGGTGATAGATAGAGTGAGGGCGATAGATAGATAGATAGAGTGAGGGTGATAGATAGATAGATAGATAGATAGATAGATAGATAGAGTGAGTGAGGTCGATAGATAGAGTGAGGGCGATAGATAGATTGATAGATATAGAGTGAGGGCGATACATAGATAGATAGAGTGAGGGAAATAGATAGATGGATAGAGTGAGGACGATAGATAGAATGAGGGCGATAGATAGATAGATAGATAGATAGATAGATAGATAGATAGATAGAGTGAGGGCGATAGATAGATGTGTGTGGTTGTGTGTGTGTGGTTGTGTGTGTGTGTTTAGTTGTGTGTGGTGTGTGTGTGTGGTTGTGTGTGTGTGGTTGTGTGTGGTTGTATGGGTATGTGGTTGTGTGTGTGGTGGTGTGTGGTTGTGTGTGGTTGTGTGTGTGGTTTTGTGTGGTTGTGTGTGTGTATGGTTGTGTGTGTGTGTGTGTGTGTGGTTGTGGTTGTGTGTGTGTGTGGTTGTGGTTGTGTGTGTGTGTGATTGTGTGTTTGTGTGTGTGTGGTTGTGTGTGTGTGGTTGTGTGTGTGTGGTTGTGCGTGTGTGGTTGTGTTTGTGGTTTGTGTGTGGTTGTGTGTGTGTGTAGTTGTGTGTGTGGTTGTGGTTGTATGTGTGGTTGTGTGTGGTTGTGTGTGATTGTGTGTGGTTGTGTGTGTGGGTGTGGGGTTGTGTGTGTGGTTGTGTGTGTGTGGTGGTATGTGTGGTTGTGTGTGTTTGTGTGTGTGGTTGTGTGTGTGGTTGTATGTGAGATTGTGTGTGGTGTGGTTCGGTGTGGTTGTGTGTGTGTGGTTGTATGTGTGTGTGTGTGCGTGGTTGTATGTATGTGTGTGTGCGGTTAGAGAAGGATGTATGTGGAAGAGAGCAGCAGATCAGCACAGCAGAAGAGAACAGGGAGTTAAAGAAAGAGGCGGGTGGTAGAGAGCAGCAGATCAGCACAGGAGAAGAGAACAGGGAGTTGGAGAAGGGGGCGCGCTGGAAGAGAGCAGCAGATCAGCACAGGAGAAGAAAGAGAACAAGGAGTTAGAGAATGAGGCGGGATGGAAGAGAAGAGCAGATCAGCACAGGAGAAGAGAAGAGAACAGGGAGTTAGAGAAGGGGGCGGGTGGAAGAGAGCAGCAGATCAGCGTAGGAGAAGAGAACAGGGAGTTAAAGAAGGAGGCAGGTGGAAGAGAACAGCAGATCGGCACAGGAGAAGAGAAGAGAACAGGGAGTTAGAGAAGGGGGCGGGTGGAAGAGAACAGCAGATCGGCACAGCAGAAGAGAAGAGAACAGGAAGTTAGAGAAGGAGGGGGGGTAGAAGGGAGCAGCAGAGCAGCACAGGAGAAAAGAAGAGAACAGGGAGTTAGAGAAGGATGTATGTGGAAGAGAGCAGCAGATCAGCACAGCAGAAGAGAACACGAAGTTAAAGAAGGAGGTGGGGTGGAAGAGAGCAGCAGATCAGCACAGGAGATGAGAATAGAACAGGGAGTTAGAGAAGGAGGTGAGGTAGAAGAGAGCAGTAGATCAGCAGAAGTTAAAAGGGAGTTAAAGAAGGAGGCGGGGTGGAAGAGAGCAACAGATCAGCACAGGAGAAGAGAAGAGAACAGGGAGTTAGAGAATGAGGTGAGGTGGAAGAGAGCAGCAGATCAGCACTGGAGAAGAGAACAGGAGGTTAAAGAAGGAGGTGGGGTGGAAGAGAGCAGCAGATTAGCACAGAAGAAGAGAAGAGAACAGGGAGTTAGAGAAGGAGGTGAGGTGGAAGAGAGCAGCAGATCAGCACAACAGAAGAGAACAGTGAGTTAAAGAAGGAGATTGGTGGAAGAGAACAGCAGATCGGCACAGGAGAAGAGAACCAGGAGTTACAGAAAGAGGCGGTGGAAAAGAACAGTAGATCAGAACAGGAGAAGAGAACAGGGAGTTAGAGAAGGAGGCGGGGTGAAAGAGAACAGTAGATCAGCACCGGAGAAGAGAAAAGGGAGTTAGAGAAGAAGGCGGATGGAAGAGAACAAAAAGATCATCACAGGAGAAGGCAACAAGGAGTTAGAGAATGAGGCGGGTGGAAGAGAAGAGCAGATCAGCACAGGAGAAGAGAACAGGGAGTTAGAGAAGGGGGTGGGTGGAAGAGAGTAGCAGATCAGCACAGGAGAAGATAAGAGAACAGGGAGTTAAAGAAGGGGGTGGGGTGGAAGAGAGCAGCAGATCAGCACAGGTGAAGAGAACATGGAGTTAAAGAAGGAGGTGGGGTAGAAGAGAGAGCAGAGAGAGCAGAGAAGCACAGGAGAAGAGAACAGGGAGTTAAGGAAGGAAGCAGGTGGAAGAGAACAGCATATTATCACAGGGGAAGAGAACAAGGAGTTAAAGAAGGCGGCAGGGTGAAAGAGAACAGCATATTAGCACAGGAGAAGAGAACGGTGAGTGAGAGAACGAGGCGGGTGGAAAGGGAACATCAGATCAGCACAGGAGAAGAGGGCAGGGAGTTAGAACAGCAGGCTGGGAGGGAGAGGGCAGCAGATCAGCAATTGTTGCCAATTTAGCTCTGTCACTTAAAAGATTGGTTTGCACCTCTGCCATGATGTGCAGCCAGTAGTTTGTTTTCCTGCCGGGCTGTGTCTTCCATCCTTCCGAGGTTGATATTTGAATTATGATTAAAAGCTGGTAATAGCAGTAATGGCTGTTTACAGCGCTTACAATCTGCAAAAAAGTGGTACGTTCAGCTTCAAAAGAAGTAAGTGGCGAAACCATACAGACAGCAAATGTGTATTTGAAACATTTTTGCTATGTTGTGATCTATGCCTGTTGGTGTAGGCAGGTATGAATTTGTTGATAGTTCAGTCCATAGTAGGGATGACATTCATTATACACACTAAAAGCAACAAGAGAGATGAACTGCCAGGAGCAACGAGGAGCCAGCACTCAGGAGGTGTGGGAGGGAGCTACGACATGGGGATTCGCAGGGGGGGGGAGCGCCGTGCAGTTCCTCTGAGTGCTAAATGTCAAATTCTGTGCGTGATGATTGCATTCCACCGAGGCAAAATCGCCCCTCACGCACAACGGGCAAAGACAGATGTGGGAGGCAACCGCAGGAGGGTGGAATAGGTGGTAGCAACAAGGAGCTGACATACAGGGGAAAAGGTGGTGGTGGAAGAATACACCCAGATGTGGACACACAAAGAGCCGCCCCCCCGAGCGCTAAAAGCCAAATGCTATGTGTGATGGGAGTGTACGTCATGGAGGTTAAATAGACCCTCGATCATTACAACAGAGGCAAACATTATGTGGCACAACAGGGAAAAGAAGGAGGGGTGGGAGGATTTACCAAATGGAGCGAGGGTCAGATGCAAAGAGGAGCTGCCACCCAGGTGAATAGGAGGGGAGGGGGAAACTGGATGCAAACAAGGGAAAAATGAAAGGGCCATGCGGGTTCCACTGAGTGCAAAAAGGCAAATTCGTTAGAAACACGCAAAAAGGACAAGGACGCAATCTACACATAAAAACGCATAAATAAAATAAATAAATAAAATAAACACATGCCATGTAAAGAAGGGAAAAACAAGTCTGTGTGTGCTGATCAGTCAGGATGCGTTAGGAACAAGCTCTCGGCAATGTAGGGGCGGGGAGCGCATTCCTTTGAAGTCTGATGGGGGGGCGGGGGAGCGGATTCCTTTGAAGTCTGATGCTGAGGCTCAGAATGGTGTGTGATGTGGCTGGCGATGTGCATGCGCCTGGCTCACATGAACTGTACCTAATTCGCAGTTTGGGGAGACTTTTCGAAAACTTTACTACAAATCTCGCCCACCATCCCTACGGGATGGCATAGGCTCCACCTAAAAATCCGAAGGGTTTGGTAGTTTTTAGAGCTGGGAAGCGGCCAGAAACAGTGAATTTTTGGCTAGGTGCTCCATTTCAAATATCATGAGCCCCACATGCAATGTCATGCTGTTGAGCCGGGTTTGTGAGTTCTTACTAATCCCTTGAAAACTTTGGTCCTCAGGTCTTTGAGTACTGTCTCTTGTGAATGGAAACAAGTGGCAGCCGGAATGCTGCAATGTATCAGATTTGCTATGACACCTAAGCATGGTGTCCAAGTTTGTAAGCCACTGTAGCTGCAAGGATGGAAACCACTCTGGGTTTGAGCAGATGCCCATCTACCTAAATGGTCAGAAAGCACAACAATGATTTCAACCCACCCAAACCCACTACCTAAAGGTGACCTCGAATTCCAAGCCTAGTGACTGGTGATAGGGAGCATTGGGCTCTGGTGGCCAGGGAGATGGAGAAGTACTGGACACAGGTCAATGGTAGCTCAAATACTGCAACAGCCGGTGTCAAAGGTCAAAGTGACTACTGGTTCTGGTAGTGAGGCCCACTCATTGCAGCCCCTTTGGAGGGAACAAACTTTAAGGTCATGTATGTTGTGAATAATTGCATTTGCATACACTCTTCAAGTGATGGAGGCAGCCAGGGGACAAGGACTGGTTCCATTCCATCCTGGTAGAGCCTGGAGGACGTTGACTTATGACAGGGGTCCAGGGTATGGGTCATGCAGATGAACCACACTCACTGTCCTAGGGCTCTTGACCTTCTTACGAAGCACAAGTCATGGTTCTGGTAAGCCTTGTTGCAAGGCCCCTGTGGCTTCTGAGTGTCTCACTCCTTTCACACGACCCCTGGGATTGCTTCATGGTCAAAGGTGGCGTCTCTTCTGTTTCTTCTTTCCCCCCCCCTCTTTTTCTTTTTCTTCATTTTCATTTTTCTTTTCTCTCTCTTGTCTCTTTCTTTCTCATGATCTTATTATTCCTTATTGGAAGCTTATTTATTTTAGTGTTTATGAGGTACATTGTGGAGTACTGTATACGTTATTGAAGTTGTTTTCGTGTATTATAAAAATCACAACAAAGAAATATATTTTTTTAATTCAGTCAGCCCCCAAGGGGTCTTCCCCAGCTCCCTGTACTCAGGAGTCCCCTCCCCTCCACGTGCCAGGCAATATCCCCTGTTCTTTCAGGAAGGTCACAGCAGCAAAGATTCCTGCCAGAGTGCTAGACGCCTCCCGGCTTTCAGAGTCCTGTTCCTGGTCAGATGTCGATGTGGTGATCGTTTAAGATTTTTTGGAGGCGTATGCCCCGCATGACGGAAGACTAGAAAACGCTACCGTCTCTGGATGGTTATCGTGGTAGGAATTGAGTAAACCCACCTGATGAGAAAACCTTTTTAACCCACGAAGTTGCATACTCCGTTTTGTGGAAATTCTATCTCTGAGTATGTATATATTTTCAATACGCTGGTTGTGAGGTACCAACTGCCGTGATTTGTTAGAAGCTTGATGTTTTCGGAGGCTTATGCTTAATACCCCGAACACCAAAACCGAGACTTGTAATATCTTAATGGGAATGAATACAATGTTTTCCTGAAGAAGGCTGTTTAAAAATATGCCCACCGAAACGCGTCGATGCTCAAGCAAGGGACAAGTACTTTAAGTCCTTGGAGACAATAATTCTGATGGAGAACTGAAATATTAATCAGAATTGATCTCTGGAGTACTTTTGTATTTTCCCTTTTTTCAATAGGAACTACCTTTCCTTAGGGTTATTCCCATTTTTAGTTTGTTTTGTATTGCTTTGTGCTATTGTGTTTTATTTTGTTTTAAATTGCATTGTATTTATGATAGTCTTTGATCATGTGCTCCTAAAAAGCCGTTAATGTTTTAAATCTATTTTTGCTTGAATAAACTGTATACATTTTTTATCCAAACATTTTTTACATCTCCTCTGTGTTTACTAAACTGTGTGAATTTAGGTTCTTTGATGCTGTGGATTGAGTATATCTGACTTATTGTCCAAAGGGGACTTCATTTTTTTGATAGATGTCCCTTTGAGCTGGAGCAGCAGAGCTTCTCCGGAAGGACAGATGGATGCACCCTGCGGTAACAGACAACAGCCCTCTCAATAAGTTCTGGGAATCATCAATGTTTTGATAAAACTCTTTTTCTCCCCGGACATCATATACTGTCATGATCAAATAATTGTTTCACTTTTATCTCATTTTAAACATAATTCTTTGTATGATTGAACATGTCCATATCAATTTTTATCATTATAATTACATTTTCTATGTTATCATAGTATGTGGATGCTCTAATTTCTTCTTGTGTATGCTTTATTGTATGATATTACGCATTTTGCCAGATATTTATGTTGTTTTTGCCTGGGTATCTACCTTTGCCATAAACTGCACCCTGCGGTAACCTCAGCCAATCAAAATGCAGATGGGAGGCGAGAAGCCTCCACTGAGGAAAGCATGGACTACCAAGGCTGGCAGGCCAGGCTCCTCAGAAGGACTCGCTATCAATTCCAGGATGTACTTTGTATCACAAAGATTATATGCCACAGGCGACCTGAGTGTGGGGACTGAGCCCTGCACAAATCAGACACACCTACCTCTGACCAGTGCTCCCAAGCATCTGCACATTCATTTATTTTTATTTACGTATTCAGACAGGGCTCTGAGCTCAATCCATTTTACAGGCAGAAACATTGCAGGGGTGAAACTACCGTGGAATTTCTGAAAAGCAACTACAGGGGTTGCTCCAAGGACATGGAAGTCAGAATGACCTGCTGTGCACAGGAAATGCCATAATTTGCAACATGAGGTGCACAGTTGCCGAGAACACCATTCATAGTGCATGTCACACCTCCACGCGTTACTTATTGGCTGGAACACAGGAATTATGTGACGTATGAGGACCAAATTATGCGGCAGGGTTGACTAAATTGTGCGGCAAGAAAACACAAACTATTCGGCATAATGCCGAATTTGTAATAGTATTACCTCATTGTTTTGTCATTTTTACATGTTAACACTACCTGGGCAATGGTTTAACCTCATTAACACCAGTTTGGCACCCGCATACAACAGTTGGTAACAGAAAGGTGACCAGTCAATGTTTGCGAATGGCCTTCCGCGGCAGGGCAACATTTGAGCCACGTTTGTAGTAACTGGCCCCTTTGAGCTAGAATTGTTTTCAAGTTAAACTCAGCAGTTTGTGCAACAATTGATGGATTATGTGGTAAGTGTGATACATCCATATATATGCGGAAAACGCCATGGCTGCAAACGTGCATAATTCCACTGACGCTGCTCATAGGGCACGGACCAGATTTTCTACGAATGGGGCAGTAGAGTCCTTTGTTAGGGATATTGCAGGACATCTTAAACCATCTCCCCTTATGGGTCATCTCTAATAAGAAGTGTATCGAGAAGTGGCCCATGTGACAGCGATTTAAAAATAAAATGGCGCTGGCCATGGACTGGCTCCAGTCAAGTCACAGACAACAATACATGGCTCTCACCATGTGCAACTGACCTTAATCTTGACCTTGGTCCACCTTGATTCCACTGAAATGCAATGGACTGGATGAACACTTGGATGGCTGCTCAAGAGATCTGAATGCATTCGCCAGGTCGCAGGTTCCAACAGCAGTAAGACAGCTCAGTGGGTTTAGGCAATAGCTGCAGTTGCCTTTGTGTGCATTGTAGCTCGTTAATTTCTGTCCCAGAAACACCGCAATGTGGGGCGAATTGTCTGCTGTAAATATGTGTGCGAGCATTTTTTGACAAACAAATGCTAGTTAAACTAGTCAAATGAAGTTCCTTTGAGAGCTATGTATGCTATGTTAAATCCTCCACTATCTGTGATGATCTGTTACATTTGATGTAAATATTAAACATACTTGTTTAATGTACTTCACTGCTACATTTCTAAAAAAAGAAAAAAAACTTGGAGTTGGTGGTAATCAGAAAGTCCTCTGTCTAAAAACTCCTGTAAAGTTGTCACCAGTTTTGCTCGCCCGGTGTGCCTAAAAATGCACCATTCCATATGCACCACATTCCACCAAAAATCCTGGATGGAAAACCAAACCAAACTGGGATGTGGCATTCAACTCTTACCAGGTAATGGCCGATGGTAATGTCGTCATGTCCCTCAAAATGCAGTGCTTGCCAAAAAGTCTTGAGAAATAAGCACAAAAACCCTTTGCATGCAATGAGGTGCAAATTAAAATAATTTGTTATTGATGTTGCGCTTCATATAACAGTTTTGTGATTTCTGA
Organism: Lissotriton vulgaris; assembly: GCF_964263255.1. Taxonomy (NCBI): domain Eukaryota; kingdom Metazoa; phylum Chordata; class Amphibia; order Caudata; family Salamandridae; genus Lissotriton; species Lissotriton vulgaris. Next base: position 1,667,395,728 of record NC_141695.1, read on the forward strand.
GTACTTTCAATAACAGACGTTACTGTTACTTGATGTAAAGGTTTTCCACCTTCTCAACCTTGGAAGGATGAAAGGCATTAAAATGCATAGGTTGCAGGCCAAACACCTATGTCAGTAGTGACTCCTTAACTACCAGAGGGTCGATTATGATGCCGTCCAGAGAGGCTTCAGCAGCATCCGATTTTGTCAAAACTGTTTCGGAAGCCTTGTTTTAGACTGACTCTGACCCATTTCCGGACGACCGATCATGATGTCCCGGAAGCGCCCAACCTGTCCGACTCAGTTCCGAACTGCATTTGGAGTAACAGTGTCATTCGGAGTCGACTAGTACAGGTCGACAAGCAGCGTTTCCTTACAATGAATTATGATGTTGGATTCAGACAGCCTTTCTGAGTCAGTTGTTCCTACACGGATCGGTGGCAGGAATCTGACTTTGGAGGCCCGTAGCAGACTCCCCTTCTCCCTTCACCCGGTGTCCTCTGAATCAGGCCCGTAGGGGTGCCCATGGGTTCCCCCTTTCTCTGCATGCACAGTGTGGCAGGCACCATGGGGTGCCTGCCACAGGGTGCAAGCTTTTCCCCAACCTCCCCTTTTCTCAATGGGAGCTTGTGATCTCGCTCGTAACACAGGCTCCCATTGAAGTCAAGGGGAGTCCAACCGAACGGTGTTCGGACACACTGTAATCGGTCGGTTGAACTCCCCGAACTCGGGTCATTCGGAAAGCATTCCCAAAACAATTTGGTTGGACTGCTTTCCAGACAACATCGTAATCGGGCCCTAAGACATATTTCAAAGTATAAAATCCTTAACTGGTGCAGCCATTCATTTAAGCATTTTCTACAGCTGCATTGACAGTGTTCTGAAAGTAGAGGCGGACACAATACTATTTCTGTCCGGCACTGTAGCAACTTTTTATGCCTGGGCAGGTCTTTTATGCACTCATTGCCCATGTGTATCTAACACACACAAACATGCATGTGCACACAATCTTGCGCAGACACACACACACACACACACACACACCCTCTCTCTTTCTCTCCCTCACTGCTTATCACAGACTACCAGTGCCAATTGCTGACAATGCAAGTGGTGCTCATGTAAAGTGCTCTGATACCTTCAGGTTGATTTCACGCTATAGAAAACTGCAACAAAACAAAAATAAGCCTTTTTTTGACAAGTTATCTAGGTCTTGCCTAGGCAGCGCTTGCGCTGTTTCTGTGAGACATGCTGTATTCAGCATAAGAGTTTAAAAGCTCCGCCCATTTTCAAGGACTGTCTCTGTTACATGTGTTTTTACTCTGAGCTTGTAAGCACTTTTTCTTTCTTTAAGATGGGGCACTCAAGACTAGTGCTCGTGGTTTACAGAGCTCTGTTGTAAACAGGGCTGTAACCCTTGCTTTTATCTTGCCACATTTGCTGTGCATTCAAAGACCGAGCAACAGACTTTAATGAACGCATTTTGATGAGCAATTAAACTGAAATTTTTATTTTCCTTAGACAACAAGTTTCGGTCTTGTATCTTATACATTTTTTTAAAAGTTGTAAAGCAAAACAAAATATTAGGTACAAGACAGGGACGTGTCTAAAGAAAATAAAAATTCTATTTTAATTGCTCATCAAAATGCATTTGTTAAAGTCTGTTGCTGTATGCTGTTGGTGTAGTCCATAGCATTCCTGCCAAAACAAAACAAGGGGAAACAACATACCTCAGTCTTTGAATGCACAGCAAATGTGGCACCCCTTACCTACATTTCCACATCCTTGAGCTCTGCAAACGATCAATATCCTCGGTTTAGGACTTCCAACTACCACTGTTTTCAGACCAAATGCTTCTGAAATAAATATTTACAATGCAATTGGTCTCGCATTACTGAAAGTTTGACCTATGGGTGTTGCAAATATTAATGCAACTCCAATAGGTCAAACTTTCAGTAATGCAAGACTTATTGCATTGCAAATGCTTGTTATTATGCACTTCTCACATATATTAGCTCACATTGCCCTCATTGCCCGCTTCCCACGAAGGCCCCCAGCTTTTCACATGGTCTATCAGTCTTATTTTCTCTCACTTTCCACCAGTGACAGCTTCTCACACTGCCCACCGGTACCTCCTTTCTTCACTGCCCACTAATACCGCTGCCACTCACTCATACTGCCCACCGATGTCAACATCACAGATTGACATTTGGTTCTCACTTACTACCCACCGAAGCCCTCTATGCCACACAGTGCCAGCTTCATGCACTAGGGGATATGATCCCCTATGAATCAACATTTACTTTTTCTCTCACTGGCCACTAGTGCCGAATGCCCGCCCTACGGACAGTCACGCTCTGCTCACCAGTGCCAGCTTATCATTCTTCCCATGAATATCTTCCCTTATAGCCCACCACTGCCCCTCTATCACATCGGCCACCTCTGCTATTTCCTCACTCTGTACAACAATGCCAACTTCACATTGGCAACCAGTTTCTCACATGGCCCAATAGTGTATTTTTCTCTCACTGCTCACTAATGCCAGCTTCCCACACTCCCCACCAGCTAGGCAGTGGAGTAACACAAAATGATGGGTCCCCCTGCAAAATGTATTGAGGGGCCCTTACTTTTCCCAGATTGCACGGATATTCATTAGTCTTGGACTCAATGGGGTCAACCTGAAGGGTTGGGCCCTCTCATATGCTGTAGGGGCATGCTCAGGAAAGCACAGTGGCTTTACCGATTATTTACCTATTTCTTCGCCCTTGTCATTGCATGCTTTCTGAAAGGCAACCTACGCCCCATCTCTCTGCTGCCTTATTTTTCTAAGGTAGCGGAGAAGGTGGTAAACAAACAGCTAATGAAGTATGTGGAGGAAGGCAACATTCTTCACCCTACCCAATTTGGGTTTCGGCCCCGTCATTCTACGGAGTCTGCCCTTCTTAGGGCCACCGAATCCCTCAGGCAGGGTGCAGACGAGGGACAAACCATGGCTCTAATCCTATTAGACCTCAGCGCTGCGTTCGACACTGTAGCACATTCCATCTTGCTACAGTGTCTGAACAAAGGAGGGGTGAGAGGGGCAGCATTGAAATGGATTTATTCATTTCTTACTGGCCGAGGCTTCCAAGTGAGGCAGGGTGACCACTACTCCGAGCGTATTTCTTTGGACCAGGGAGTGCCGCAGGGCTCATCCCTGAGTCCAACACTTTTCAACCTTTATGTCGCTCCTATTGCCACCTTAGTAGAGAGTCACGGCCTCCGTTTGGTGTCGTATGCCGACGACACGCAGTTGGTTATCTCCCTGTCGCGTGCACCCAGTCTCTCGGCGGACATCTTCAGAGCTTGCATGCAAGATCTAGCTGCCTGGATGTCCGCCAACTGCCTCAAGCTCAACGGAGGCAAGACCGAGGTGCTTGTCGTGGGGGGCTGCCAATCAGCGTGGACGTCGGTATGGTGGCCATCTTGTCTAGGTCCAACACCCACCCGTGCCAGAAAGCTAAGAACTTGGGCATCTGGTTTGATACTGACCTTACCTTCAGCCCCCAGATCAATCAGGTGGTCGGATCATGTTTTGGGACCCTCAAAAGTCTCAGGAAGACTTTGAAGTTTTTACCTGTGAGAGCCCGACAAACCTTGGTGCATGCACTAGTCACATCAAAGATGGACTATGGCAATCTTCTCTATTTAGGGACCTTAGAGAAGAATCTCAATCGCCTACAGGTCCTACAGAATGCCACTGCCCGATTAGTGCTTAGACTACCCAGAAGAGGCGCATCTGCAGCGGCCCTTCGGTCTCTGCATTGGCTCCCGGTCAGAAGCAGGGTAGAATTCAAAGCTTTATGCACGTTCCATCGGATCATTAATGGGAGATCTCCTCTCCCTTTGCAAGGACTTCTGACGTCTTACGAGCCTTCCCGCTCGTTGAGATCCTCCGGCTCTGGACTCCTGGTTGTTCCCAAGGTGTCTAGAGCACGGATGGGCGGAAGATCCTTCAGGCACCTTGCAGCCTCAAGATGGACCAAACTACCCATGGCATTGAGATTAGAGCCATCAGAATCAATTTTTAGAGCCAAACTTAAAACTGCTCTATTCGCTCAGTAAGGTATGCCGCTTCTATAGGTTCCAGTAAGAGTCGCTCCTCAGTGCGGGGACACGCCGCTGTGCGTCACCATGCGCTTTACAAAACCCCCTAAATAGAAATAGAAATAGAAATAACAACACAACTATTAACCACCACGCTCCTACAAGTGTGACAATTCAAACTATTCCAGACCCCTAAAGCTACAAGGAAGGTTTTGGTGCCATGTGTTAGTTGCTTTATTGTACATTGAACTAATAAACAACTGTTATTGTGCTCATCTCTAAATTACACAAATAGTGCCACCATGTGGCAGGATGTCATAAGTGCTGGTGTTGACAATTAAGTGCCGGTGCTTAATATTAGAAAACGTGTAGCCCACCATCTTTACGGCGGGGAACAATCTTGATCAACAGTGAGGAGCACAAATTAGAAAGTGTACTTACCATTTTACAGGAAAATGGACGCTATCAACATAAAAGGAAAATGCAGGTTTCTGGTAAAAGACATGGAGTGTTTTAGCATCATAGTTCTACTAGAGGTGTAAAGCTTACTCATTTTCATTTGAAGGCTACTGAATGACCATCTACCACATCTAAAGAAAAAATGGTGTCATTTTTAGGGATATGCGAAAAGTTTATATATTTTTTGCACTCGTTCTTATCAATGACTGACCTGGTAAGAGCCTTCTTGAAGAAGTGTCACGGTTTTGAAAGCTAAATTGCTATTTGTAGGAAGGTGGCTACCTGACTATGGTTACCCCAGATTTTTTGCCCTGTGTTTAGCTGGTTTTTGACTTAGTTGGCCTGGTTCCCTGCTAATCAGGGCCCCAGGCTATCTGCTCTCTCTGTAAAATGGATTCCATGTACCCTAGGTGCATAACTAGATTGGCTTGGGTCACCTTATCAGCCCCTGTACAGAGCACTATAGGTGGCCAGGGCATAGGTGCATCCAAGGCCTACCAGGGGCTGCAGCATATCTTTTGCCACCCCTGGCTGGCTATCTAAAATTGACACAACTGGCTGATCACTCAGCTGGGGCAAGGTGGTGTAATCACCCCTTGCTTAGATATAGTATGCCTATATCTAAACCTATCTGGACACATATAAACCTGTGAGCCACTCCTATGGCAGGCCTTAACAATCCTGAAGGCAGAGTGCGTGGTTTAATGTGAGATGGTGCTCTAGCATGAGCTGAGCCTGTCTGCAGCTGTCGGGACCAATTCCCTTAGCTGTTCCGGGATAATGCCAAACCATATACTATTAAGTGCATTATAATCCTCGCTGTTATATGTCAACTTTGGTTTGGCTTTATCAAAACATGTCGTGTAAGGTGTCATACGATTTGGAATACTACCCCCTCGCCAGTCCTGGCGACGGGGGTAGCATTCCACCCCTCTAGAGGGGACGACATGTTACTTTTGCTAAAATGCGGTTGATTTTTAAAAGAGCCTCAGATCCACAAAATGGATGCTTCTGCCACAGACACATGTCTGACCTCCTGCTGCTGACCGAAACTCAGCAGAGGAGGCCTGGACAAAGGATTTCCTGTCACAGGGAGGTGTGACACCACCCCAGACAGGAGATAGTGGATTGTAGCAGGGAGGTTTGAATGAAACCAGACAGTGCCTGGGGAGCACAAGGCTTCCCCTTGCATAATCCGGTCAAACCGGTTCTGGGGCAGCCCAGCCCCAGCTCCAGTGAGACCTGGACAAAGGAAAGGGGGTGTAACCACCCCCCTTCCTGGTCCCACCCATAGGGGAGGGACCTAGCAGGAGATCCACCCCTCAGATTGGAATAAGAGTGGGAGCAGTGCCAATGCAGATCAGATCATCCTGAAGAAACATAAGAAACGAATTCTGGACCCTTCGACTTTCTACACGACGTTAGAAGACTGAAGAATCTCCCTTGTGGTCAAGGAGTGACCACCCTGTGCAAACAGGTACCATCTAGCCCTCGACCCTTGCTTTGTTGCAGTCCCCGCCGGGACTCGAGCGACAGAGATCGACGAGATCAAGCTTGCCTGCCTTCTCCCTGCCCGATCCACAGTCCCTGCAGAGCTGAGACCAGTGGAGGCGACCGGAAGCGTGGGGCACGCCATCTTGAAAAGGCCACGAGACGCTGACCGTGCAGCCCACGAGTGATCCTCGAAGCTGTGCACTGGGGTTTGAGAAGCCCCCACCCCGAGCTACACTTGCACCAAAGCTACCCCCTCCACACTCGACGAGTGCTGCGTGGGGCCCTTCTGCTTGTGGCGGCTTGACGCGTTGGCCCGGTCACTTGCCAGCTGGCTTGTGGCCCCTGTGCCGACGAAACTTCAAATACGACTTGCTTTTCTGGTTGCTCCAGATCTGCACCAGCTCCTGTGAAAAGGAGCCCCCACTCTGACCCTCCTGGTTCGAGTGATAAGCAATCTCCCGGTTCCGCGTGGATTGCTTTTGCCAAGTGCTGTTTGCTGCAATCTTGAAGCCGACGGTGCTGACGGCGAGAGCCTACGTGGGACAGGTCGTGACCTGCTCCTGGACGTCGCAGATGCCCCAGAGCCCACGTGACAGCGGAGAGAAGCCTATCGACAACCACCTGATTGCGCCCGACATTGCCTGGTTCCATCCTGGTTCCACCCTGGTCACTGCTGAGTGACCCAGACTCTGTCCCCTCTGCTTTCAGGTACTTTTCTACTTCGATCCACCCTTGGATCGCACCGGACACTTGTGCTTCACAGCGCCTGCAGCTGCAACAGCTTCAAGCACCAAGAGCCTGCGTGTCAGAACCCGACGCCACTTCGACCCTGTGCACCCACGGCCTGTGGGTGAGGTAACATTGCAACGCCGGTGTTCTTACACTGGTACACACCTCTAGGGTCTGTGTCTAAAGTTTTGTTCCTCTAGGTTCAGCGGAAGTATCTTTTAATTCACTTTATCCAACTTTTACGCACCATTGACATTGCATTGGTGCGAGCCGCACTTTCCGTGCTGCACCCGTCTCCTGTGGGCTACTCCCGACTTCAGCATTGCTAGTCCTGACTGCTCCCAGCGAATCTCTAGGCCCTAGGCCTAACCACTGTTCGAGAAGTGTTACTTATACCACTTTTTAGGTCTCGCCTGTCGATGCGCATGCGCATCGAGCAAGCGAGACTATTGCGAGTTATCCACTCTTTATCCAACTGCAAGGAATCGTGGCGATTCCTTGCAGTGCACGAGAAATTTAAGCTCAATGCGCATGCGCATTGAGCTTAAATGCGCGTGCACATGCCCCCAGCCGCCTACTCTCTCTCTCAGCCTTCCCACAACTCCGCCCCCTCACTACTTGATTGCACGGCCGCTAGGCCGTGCCTCCCCTACTCTCCTCCCCCCTCCTCCTCTCCTAGCACCCCCAGCCCGAGGCAGCTTCCCCTGCACAGACCGCTCCGCCCCCTCCCCTTCCCGCCGTCTCGCATTTCCCCTGTCGCACTTCTCCTCCCCCCTCCCCTCTCTTCCCTCCAGCTTGTTTTTTGTTTATTTGACCCGCTCCGCCCCCTCCCCTTCCCGCCGTGTCGCATTTCTCCTCCCCCCTCCCCTCTCTTCCCTCCGGCTTTTTTTTTGTTTATTTTACCCGCCGTGTCTCCGATCCTTTCGCTCTCCTCCCCCCTCCCCTCTCTTCCCTCCTGTTTTAACCTTTCACGAGTTTAATTTTTTTTCTTGGCAAACGTCTCGTTAGTACGTAGACCCTAAAAACTTGCCTAGTCTGGAGGCAGTGTTCGTCGAAGGCAGGGTGTAGCGAGTCAGTCTATTTACATCAGTCGGAAACAGTTAACAATAAGGCATTGGCCATCAGGTCGGAGACCAAGGTTCTTGCTAATTAAGGATCCGTTTTGCACATTTAGTCTAACAACTGACGGAAAGCCAACCACTTTTTTGAACCCTGGGAGTCTTCCGTATTCAGCAATATAAATCCAGTTACTCTGGTGTCAATTGGGCCGTGTCGCATTTCTAGTCACGGTACATTACCGCAACCAATCCCTACCTGCTTCCGCTGCCAGCACTGCAGCAGGCCACATAGCCCCTTCCACTCCTGATACCCTCCGTCACTGTTCCCCGCAGAGGGCCTTCGGGCCTCGCGCCGCTGAGACGCCCATGCGCTCATCTTTTCGTCTCGGCGCGTGCGCAGTCTACAGGCACGGGACAAGATCACAGCTGCGCGCGTTAGCAAGTGAATGTCTCGAGTGTGGGCACGTGGCGGTCCTTGTGCAGGCAAGCGCGTGACGTGGCTCTTCCGCCCCTCCCTCAGCGTTCCAAAGAGTCTGAGACATTCTAGAACAAGATTGAGCTCTAACCTGCGAGGCCTAGTAGAAACTACGCACGCCTCATCTTGGACATGCAGACTATGCAAGGAACAAATGTATGGTCTGAACATACATTCAATTAAAATAAAGCCATACCAGCCAAATGCTGCAGTGCCATGCGCGTTTCGGCCATGTAAGTAGTGGCAACTATTGAATTATTTTGTGCTGCAACATTCAGATTTGACAAAAAGCGCATTGCTCATCCTATGTAATGGCGCCCTTTAAAAATAGAGCAGGATACAAGGGCTTGCAAGGTGCTGCAGATGGATTAAAATCTAAAATGTGTTCAATCACTGACCAAATGCTCCAATAAAGGCAAACAGTTCTAGTACTAAACGGACTGTGCCCACATCCGAAGGCAATACCCAGAGTCACTTAGCAACTTAATCAATGTTATGCAAATCCGCAATTACGTTTTGCAGGCTATGTACTGCAGATTTAAACACGGCCTGTAAATTTGTGTTCTGCCACTACAACAAAACTGGTGCGCCTGTTACTAGTACTACAAAATAAAGTTAAGTAGGATTTTCCGACCCATACGATGTTTCCTTCTCACTACATACACGTGTGCTCCATGAACATTCAGAGACTACGTCCCCAGCAATGAATTAAACACGTGAGCATTTCATGCACCAAAACAGCAAGAACATGAATCAACTCTCGTCGTTTAAAATGTTTGTCTGTGGCAGTAGTATGCATTCCACTTGCAAGGCTTCAAATGCAGTGAAGTCAACCCATTCACTAAATCTTGCTCTAACACCACAGCACGATTGACTCAAATTTATCACAAGGTTGCTTCATTACGAACCACTGGTTTCAAATACCAATAATAGCCTCGACTGACTTGGTGACAACAAAACCTTTACAATGGGACAGAAGGTTGGGGTTGTGTTTCACTTGATGTAAATTTCGTTTCCTGCCTTACTTCTCTGCTATTAGAGTGCATTGGTTATCCTGGTGCACATAACAGAATCCTTGTTTGAAGGTGGTTTAGATGCAGTAAAAAGTGTTTGTATTCTTATTGGAATGTTGAGCAGTTGTGATGACGGTTGGATTACAGTCGGTTGTACCAGCCCGATGCCAAGGGTTGTGAGAATGCAATAAAGCTTAGTAGCCACTAAGCTTGTACACTGTTATTTAATGAACAGTTTTGTTGAGTTGTCTGAACCCGCCGGTAATGAGCCCATGCTACCTGCATTCAAGACAGACTTTACTTGGGAGGGAGCCCAATGGAGCACCCACACCCTCACCCTCACCCTCACTCACTCTCACTCACCCTCACTCACCCTCACTCACCCTCACTCACCCTCACTCACCCTCACTCTCACTCACCCTCACTCTCACTCACCCTCACTCTCACTCACCCTCACTCACACTCACCCACCCTCACTCACCCTCACTCACCCTCAACCCCTCACCCTCAATCCCTCACCCTCAATCCCTCACCCTCAATCCCTCACTCACCCCCACTCACCCTCACTCACACACCCTCACTCACCCTCACTCACCCTCACCCTCACTCACCCTCACCCTCACTCACCCTCACTCACCCTCACCCTCACTCACCCTCAACCCCTCACCCTCACTCACCCTCAACCCCTCACCCACCCTCAACCCCTCACCCTCACTCACCCTCAACCCCTCACCCTCAACGCCTCACTCACCCTCACTCACCCTCACCCTCAACCCCTCAGCCTCACCCTCACTCACCCTCAACCCCTCACCCTCACTCACCCTCACTCACCCTCAACCTCATGCTAAAGATTTACAAAAAAACCCATAAACAATTCTAAATGCACTAACTCTAATGCTGCGAGACCTATTGCATTTCTAATGCTTGTTTAGTATATGGTCTGAGTGGCCACCCGCCCTCATCCATAATTGTGCAACTTTATATGTTATACTGTGCTTTTGATTTAACGCTTGTGCCCCTTTCCTCATAAAGAGTACTGGGGAGTAATTTAGAAATAAATACATATATTTTTATAATATATACTTGTGTGGTGTCCTTTCATTTGATTACAGGATTGTATGTGGTAAAACAGCTCGCTTAACACGACCTCTTAAGTTAAGCCTTTAAGGCTGCTTAGTCCATGCTACCTCTAGGATAGCTTGTCTAACAAGGTTGACTTACAACCAGACATCTTTGGGGCTTGTTTGGACTGATACCCAGTGGTTCCAGAATTGGAAACACTACATATCAGGCCAACTTCCCACATTGGTGTGCAGCGGTGCGGATTTGAGCTTGCTGTTTGTTTTACCATTGCAATCTTTACATCAAATTGAAAGATCACATCAAGTACCTCTAGGTACATATAAATCAAAAGCTTAGCATATTAAGTTCTACTGAACTTAGTAGTTGTAGATTAAAGGGATTAGCACACCCTGACTACAACTCACTAGCAAGGTACAGTAGGAAAACACTTAGTGTAGGTAAGTGCATCACTTACACCTCACTAGCAGTCATGTCTGATACAGGTGTAGCCTTAGGGTCTGCCCCTGTAGCAGTTGACCTTACCAAGGCAACTTCCAGATATGACAACCTTAGCCACAAAGACCTGAGTGCCTTGTGCACAGCCAGGGGGCTAAAAAAGGGCAGAGGCCCTACCATTCCTTCCCTAATAGCTATCCTAGAAAAGGATGACTTAGATAAGGTGAGTCAGGCTCCCTTAGAGACAGGTGAAGGGATAACCTCCCCTGAGAATGAGGATCTTCCAGAAGATGAAGAGGAGGAGGAAGAGGAAGGCTCAGATGTAGAAGAGCCTGAAGATCAGGATCAGAGGGTGACCCAGGTACAGGTTGCCAGGCTTAACCAGGCCAACCTAGACCTACATGAGAATGGAGGGGGCCAGCACCTCCCCAGATCTCATAACTTAATTCTCCCAGGCAACAGGAGGGTGAGATCTCCATCAGGGGACTCCCATCTTTCTAGTGCCTCAAGAGAATCTCAGAGAGGGATGACTCCCTCCCAGAGGAAAGAGCATAGGGCCAGAATGAGGGCTGTCCAACTCCAGATAGAGAGGGAGGAGGTAGCCCTGGCTCAAGCTAAGCTTACCTTGGCCCAAGCTAAACTTACCTTGGCAAGAGAGCAGAAATTGAGTGGCTTAGATGCCACTGGTGGCAGCAATATTCCTAAAGAGAAACCCAGGTCCTATGATAGTAGAAACCTGACAAAGATTGTGCCCCCCTACAAGGAAGGGGATGACATCCACAAATGGATGACTGCTCTGGAGAGAGCCTGCATGGTACAGCAGGTTCCTGAGGAACAGTGGGCAGCAATCTTATGGTACTCCTTTTCAGAAAAAGGGAGAGATAGGCTCCTCACTGTCAGACATGAGGATGCCAGCAATTACAAAGTCCTGAAGAGTGTTCTAATAGATGGGTTTGGCTTAACCACTGAACAGTACAGGTTAAAGTTCAGAGATACCCAGAAGACACAGACTCAGGACTGGACTGATTTTGTTGATTGTGCAACTAAGGCTCAGGAGGGTTGGCTAAATGGCAGCAAAGTACATGACTTCACAGGATTGTATAATTTGATTATGAGGGAGCAGATCCTAAGTAATTGTCAGAACCAGCTCTTACACCAGCACCTGGTGGACTCAGATTTGACCTCTCCCCAAGAATTGGGAAAGAGGGCAGATAAGTGGGTCAGAACCCGGATTAGGCCTAAGAATCAGGACAATAACCAGAAGAAGGAGTCTACCAAGCCTCAAGATAAGGGTGGGGATAAAAGTAAAGAAAACACTTCCCCAGGGCCCCAAAACTCCAATAAGGGGGGTGGGTCCCAAGACACTTCATCAACTGAGAAAAAGCCTTATTGTCATGCCTGTAAACAGGTTGGGCATTACAAAACAGACAGCTGTTGTCCCAAGAATGGCAATAAAGAAAACATACCTCCAAAGCCAGCTCCAACACCTCCTGTTACTGTCAGCAGTAATCCCCCAGGAAGTGGGAGCACACCCAGGAATCTGGGTGGGTTTACTTTTGGAGCCCAAGGGGACCCTGGCCTATCCAGGTCCCCATCCCCAAATGATCTTGTTTATGAGACTGGCATGGGGTTTGCCAACTTCTCTGTTTGCCCAAATACCTTGAGCAAATATAGACAAGAACCCATCATCAATGGTTTGAAAGTTGAAGCTTTTAGAGACACAGGGGCTAGCATCACCATGGTGGCTGACTGTATAGTCCCCTCTAAGCAACTTTTACCTGGTGCCACATACCAGGTAACAAACATTGATGGCATCCAAACAAATCATCCCATGGCAGTAGTAAGTCTCAGCTGGGGAGGTGTCATTGGCCCAAAGAGAGTGGCGGTGTCACCAAACTTGCCTGTAGACTGTCTACTGGGTAATGACTTGGAAATCTCAGCCTGGGCTGAGGTTGAACAGGAAATCCATTCTAGAATGGTAAATTCCAATGGAAAGGTTAGTGGGGCTGTACTGGCTATAGCCCCAATCCAAGATGTCCTTCCTGAAAAGGTTGGTAGGGCTGAGCAACTCTCTGCCCCATCTTTAACAAAAGCTCTTCCCAAACAGAATAGCAAAGCTGTTATGATAACAGCAGAAACCCAAACTGAGTCTCCTCCTGAAAAGGTTGGTGGGGCTGTGATGGCCACAGCCCAAACTCAAACAGATATGTGTGTTGTGAAGCCTGAAATGATGGATCACTCCACCCAAACTGAGAGCATGGAGGAGGAAGAGAAATCTCCCCCTCACCAGACATTTGGACAGGATCAGCCTCCTCAGGGAACTGATCTTACCCCTGATGAAGGAACTGCCCCAGAGGTTGTTAGGCCTGGCCTGACAGAGCCTCTGATGGCAGTGGACCCTTCTCAGGTGGGACCCAGTCTGGAGCAGGTAACCTGCCCCTCTCTACCTTGCCTTAGTCAGCCCAGGGCTGCAGAGGACAAGAAGGACAGTGAGACCCAGAGGGCCCCCTGTCAAATAAAGCACCCCCATCAACAGATTAGGGGCACCAAAACTAGTAGCCCTAGTAAGGTGAAAACTTTAAAAACTCCTGAAGGAGCCCCCTTAAAAGTAGTTAGGGACCTCCCACAGATGGATTCTGTTGGGCACAGCCAAACCTGGGACCCAAAGGGCCCAAACCTGAACTGTCCCTCCAGCAAGCCACACAGAGGGACCCAGCCTCCAGCTTTAGGTAGCCAGAGGTTGACCCTGAGAGCTCAGTGCAACTCAGTTGAAGAAAGAAAGGCACACATGGTGGAAGATAATTGGAGGAAGTTGAGCCCAAAATTAGTGGGGCCTCACTTCAATGCTCCATATCCAAACCAGCCTTTAACTTTGCATAAACACACCCAAGGTAGTGATTCCCTATGGTGGAGACCCTCTAATACCCCTAGGGTGAGGGACTGCTTAGTGGACCATGAGACAGGGGGTACCCATGCCAGTGCAGGTACTTCCTTATATGGCCACTCAGGCAATATAGGCTTACCTGGCCAAGGATAGCCTTATCTCCTTTCGTTGGGGGGGGGGGTTATGTAGGAAGGTGGCTACCTGACTATGGTTACCCCAGATTTTTTGCCCTGTGTTTAGCTGGTTTTCGACTTAGTTGGCCTGGTTCCCTGCTAATCAGGGCCCCAGGCTATCTGCTCTCTCTGTAAAATGGATTCCATGTACCCTAGGTGCATAACTAGATTGGCTTGGGTCACCTTATCAGCCCCTGTACAGAGCACTATAGGTGCCCAGGGCATAGGTGCATCCAAGGCCTACCAGGGGCTGCAGCATATCTTTTGCCACCCCTGGCTGGCTATCTAAAATTGACACAACTGGCTGATCACTCAGCTGGGGCAAGGTGGTGTAATCACCCCTTGCTTAGATATAGTATGCCTATATCTAAACCTATCTGGACACATATAAACCTGTGAGCCACTCCTATGGCAGGCCTTAACAATCCTGAAGGCAGAGTGCGTGGTTTAATGTGAGATGGTGCTCTAGCATGAGCTGAGCCTGTCTGCAGCTGTCGGGACCAATTCCCTTAGCTGTTCCGGGATAATGCCAAACCATATACTATTGAGTGCATTATAATCCTCGCGTTTATATGTCAACTTTGGTTTGGCTTTATCAAAACATGTCGTGTAAGGTGTCATACGATTTGGAATACTACCCCCTCGCCAGTCCTGGCGACGGGGGTAGCATTCCACCCCTCTAGAGGGGACGACATGTTACTTTTGCTAAAATGCGGTTGATTTTTAAAAGAGCCTCAGATCCACAAAATGGATGCTTCTGCCACAGACACATGTCTGACCTCCTGCTGCTGACCGAAACTCAGCAGAGGAGGCCTGGACAAAGGATTTCCTGTCACAGGGAGGTGTGACACCACCCCAGACAGGAGATAGTGGATTGTAGCAGGGAGGTTTGAATGAAACCAGACAGTGCCTGGGGAGCACAAGGCTTCCCCTTGCATAATCCGGTCAAACCGGTTCTGGGGCAGCCCAGCCCCAGCTCCAGTGAGACCTGGACAAAGGAAAGGGGGTGTAACCACCCCCCTTCCTGGTCCCACCCATAGGGGAGGGACCTAGCAGGAGATCCACCCCTCAGATTGGAATAAGAGTGGGAGCAGTGCCAATGCAGATCAGATCATCCTGAAGAAACATAAGAAACGAATTCTGGACCCTTCGACTTTCTACACGACGTTAGAAGACTGAAGAATCTCCCTTGTGGTCAAGGAGTGACCACCCTGTGCAAACAGGTACCATCCAGCCCTCGACCCTTGCTTTGTTGCAGCCCCCGCCGGGACTCGAGCGACAGAGATCGACGAGATCAAGCTTGCCTGCCTTCTCCCTGCCCGATCCACAGTCCCTGCAGAGCTGAGACCAGTGGAGGCGACCGGAAGCGTGGGGCACGCCATCTTGAAAAGGCCACGAGACGCTGACCGTGCAGCCCACGAGTGATCCTCGAAGCTGTGCACCGGGGTTTGAGAAGCCCCCACCCCGAGCTACACTTGCACCAAAGCTACCCCCTCCACACTCGACGAGTGCTGCGTGGGGCCCTTCTGCTTGTGGCGGCTCGACACGTTGGCCCGGTCACTTGCCAGCTGGCTTGTGGCCCCTGTGCCGACGAAACTTCAAATACGACTTGCTTTTCTGGTTGCTCAAGATCTGCACCAGCTCCTGTGAAAAGGAGCCCCCACTCTGACCCTCCTGGTTTGAGTGATAAGCAATCTCCCGGTTCCGCGTGGATTGCTTTTGCCAAGTGCTGTTTGCTGCAATCTTGAAGCCGACGGTGCTGACGGCGAGAGCCTACGTGGGACAGGTCGTGACCTGCTCCTGGACGTCGCAGATGCCCCAGAGCCCACGTGACAGCGGAGAGAAGCCTATTGACAACCACCTGATTGCGCCCGACATTGCCTGGTTCCATCCTGGTTCCACCCTGGTCACTGCTGAGTGACCCAGACTCTGTCCCCTCTGCTTTCAGGTACTTTTCTACTTCGATCCACCCTTGGATCGCACCGGACACTTCTGCTTCACAGCGCCTGCAGCTGCAACAGCTTCAAGCACCAAGAGCCTGCGTGTCAGAACCCGACGCCACTTCGACCCTGTGCACCCACGGCCTGTGGGTGAGGTAACATTGCAATGCCGGTGTTCTTACACTGGTACACACCTCTAGGGTCTGTGTCTAAAGTTTTGTTCCTCTAGGTTCAGCGGAAGTATCTTTTAATTCACTTTATCCAACTTTTACGCACCATTGACATTGCATTGGTGCGAGCCGCACTTTCCGTGCTGCACCCGTCTCCTGTGGGCTACTCCCGACTTCAGAATTGCTAGTCCTGACTGCTCCCAGCGAATCTCTAGGCCCTAGGCCTAACCACTGTTCGAGAAGTGTTACTTATACCACTTTTTTAGTATATGGTCTGAGTGGCCACCCGCCCTCATCCATAATTGTGCAACTTTATATGTTATACTGTGCTTTTGATTTAACGCTTGTGCCCCTTTCCTCATAGAGTACTGGGGAGTAATTTAGAAATAAATACATATATTTTTATAATATATACTTGTGTGGTGTCCTTTCATTTGATTACAGGATTGTATGTGGTAAAACAGCTCGCTTAACACGACCTCTTAAGTTAAGCCTTTAAGGCTGCTTAGTCCATGCTACCTCTAGGATAGCTTGTCTAACAAGGTTGACTTACAACCAGACATCTTTGGGGCTTGTTTGGACTGATACCCAGTGGTTCCAGAATTGGAAACACTACATATCAGGCCAACTTCTCACACTATTACTCAAGTTGATATACTTAGTCCTTTTTGTTGTGGACCGCGGCGGCTCCTCCCTATGGCAGAGGAGCGTCGCCCTGCAAGTGCAGCAGGCACACACATTAATAAAATGGTAATAAATACAATTTTAATAATGTGTCCCCGGCTCACACTGTTACAGCGCGAGCCGGGGGGAGGGGCTGATTAGTGCAATTGCAGGTCTGACTATTCTATCTAACCTACGCCCCATCTCGCTCCTTCCTAGTCTGTGTAAACTGACTGAAAAATGTGTAAATAGGCAATTTACAACTTTCTTGGAGGAAACCAATGCAATTCACACCAATCAATCAGGTTTCAGAGCACAACATTCCACAGAATCCGCACTACTGTACACAACTGAAACCCTGAGAGAAGCCGTGGACCAGGGAAAGAAAGCAGTCTTAGTGTTATTAGACCTGTCGGCTATTTCGACACGGTCTCACATGTCATTCTTCTAGACCGTCTCGTATCATATGGCATATCTGGGACTGTACTAGAATGGATTAAGAACTTCCTGCAAGATCGCCGTCAAGTCAATGTAACTCTCAGGAGAAGACATTCTTGTCAGGGGTCCCCCAGGGCTCGAGTCTTAGCCCGACCCTCTTCAATGCCTATAGGTCTCCCCTAATTAAATTAATATTGTCCTTCAATAAAAACACCATCTCATGTGCGGATGATACGCAGCTAATCCTTGTCTTAGACAACGATACTACCCAGATGGAAGAAAACCTCTGCAACTGTCTCACAGCAACTTTCAGTTGAATGAACCACAGCCACTTGAGATGTAACTCAGAAAAAACTGAAATATTACCATTAGGTCAACAAAATATTTTCTCGCCCAAACTCTGGTGGCCAGAATGCACTACTCCACCTCCAAACACAGTAAACGTGGTCAGAAACCTTGGAATACAATTTGACACTACCCTATCGTTTAAACAACAATCCCTGACAGTTGCTGGAACCTGTTTTCACATCATAAAAAGCCTCAAGAAATTCTTTGATCTAATTCCCATCTCGGCAAGGCAAACGGTCGCCGTTGCCCTTATCACCTCCAGGTTAGATTACTACAATAGTCTATATGCAGGAACTAATAGAGCAGTACTGCACAAGCTCGAGATTGTTTAGCATGCAGCTGCACGGCCAGGAGATCGTCCGCAACAGCGGCACTAGATATCCTACAGTGGTTACCAGTTCACAAACGCATTTTGTTTACGGTCCTTATCATTACTTTCAAGGCTTTCCATTCTCGGGCCCCCAATACCTCCGACTGGGCTTCAAGCGCTATGTTCCCTCCTGTAGATTGAGATCAGCGAATGCCAATCTGCTAAAAATACCTGCCTTCAGATTGGTATCAAAGGGAGGAAAATCACTTATGGTTTTAGGCTCAAAGGCCTGGAACAAACTCCCCCCAAAACTACGCCAAATTACATCAGAGTCCCTGTTTAGGAAGGCACTAAAAACTTGGATCTACAGTGCTCCGGACACTCTATGCAAAACGCTGATTTGATCCCCTTTCCCTACCATCTTGAAGTAACCACCTCCTCTTCCAGCGGGGGTCCATTCCCCAGCGCCAAGATGCTCCTCGGACTGATAGCCGTGCTACCTGCAGCAGTGTTTGCACCGAGTCATGCCTGACAGAGTTTCGACTCGAGGTTGTGTGAAATGTCGCGCCCACACGGACCTGTCATGTCACCTTAGGCTTAGGGAGATTGGGGAGAAGTCGCAAGATCACCCTACCTTGTTGTCGCTGAGGTTCTGCAGCACTGACTTCCTTCCCTCCCGAGGTCCTGATCTCGATGCCAGCGACACCGTTGCCCGTGGGTGACTGAGGGGTTCCCGCTAATGGCCAATCACCGACGACATTAACCATCCTGCTGCAGCAGCCAATCCTGGCACAGCGTTAGCAGAGCCACTGCGCCAGGATTGGCTAAGAGCAGACTGCTTTCTGCCCATTTTGAGACCCGGGGCCCCGGGTCCATACCTATGTCTAGTAGTTGTTGTAGAGGGGGGGGGGGGTGTCTCAACTGTGCGCATGCGCGGGCCAGTCTAAATCTGGACTACTCCGGCATTTTACATGCGCAGTTACTAGTGTCTCAGTCACCCCTCTGCCTGTGCGCTGCCTGCCTGTCACTCTGCCGCAGTCCCGCCCCCCACGGCCCACTTCCTATGGATGCCCGATCCTGTCGGGCTTCTCCCAGGACCTTAGTGCGCTCGGCTCCCGATTCATTTTTTAATTTTAAATAAAATACTTGACTCATTTATTCTGTTGGCAGTGCGGTTGGCGGTCGTCCATGCTAGTGGGGCAACGCCCCCAATGGACGCATCGCCACTGTATATATATATACCGTTACATTACTATTAATGCAGCCCCCTGAAAGTGTGCATGTCAGATTGGTCAGCTGTCTAGAGTCGGAAAATCTGACCTGGGCACTTCAGAGCCTGCAATCCCAAGGCTGAGAAACAGGCGAGGGATTGCAGCCGCAGGTCCCCAGCCTCAAAATGAGCCCTGAGATAGCCCGCCCCAACCAATCCTGGATGCAGCTCCAGGATTGGTTGGTTTCGCATCGTAGAAGGGAGGAAGTCCTTCCATTTCCGCTGAGCCAGCGCTGAGCGGAGCCCAGGAGGATGAAGGAGACCAGGCATCCAGAGCCTGCGCTGCGGTGAGGATACAGAAGAGAGCGGCGGTGGCAGGCATAAGGTAAGTTCTTTTTATGTTTTTGAAATTTGTATTAGTTGTCCATTTTACTGCCCTCCTCCCCACCCACAGTCGTCCCCCGCCCCCGCCCTGCCACTCCACCCGCACACCAGCCGCTAATGGTTGTGGAGTGTGTTGTGACGGTTGATTTAAGTAAAACAGGAGTGAGATCCATTTTGATTATGATTGTGCCTGGAGAAAAAAGGCAAGCATTGGCAAAGCCAATATATCTGTCTTTGGCTGCTAACCTTTTGGCTTTGGCAATTTTTGTTTTGTTTTGTCATTGTTTTAGTTAAACATCATTGTTGGGGTAGCTGCCGGGTCTTCATCAATCTAAAAAAAATAAAAATTGCTAAAAAGTACAAATATTATTTTGTTTCAAAAAGAACACAGTGTAGTCCCTGGCACTTAGGGGAACTATTTTGCATGTGGGTGTGCTCCTACTGAAAAGGCACTATGCCATCACTCTCTTCTGAATGGGGGTGACCCTTTGCTCCACGCTGTATGCTGTAGTGCACAGAAGACAAATGTGAATGACACAATTTCAGACCAATGGATGAAGAGGGCTGGCTGAAAGGCCCTGAAAGTAAGTGTATTATTCATATAATTTTAGCAAAATAAACAGGCCTTGGCTAATGTAGGCCTAAAAACAGGGGCCATTGTTTCTAAAGTGTTAAGACCAGTGAAGAAAAGGAACTCAACCATGAAGCGAGAAGCTTTAGCTTGTGCAAGGTCTGTAGAACATTTGTTGACATTCTTGTGGGATAAGTTGTTTGCCTTCATATAGACCACAAGCCATTGATCAATATGAGACATGGTAAGGACACAGGGAAGATGCCTGCAAGATTAGTCTAAGTTTTATTAAAATGATATGCTTTCGTTTTGATTTTAGGTCCAATGATGGTGGATGGAACTATAGGGATGATTAAGACCCAGATACACATAGCATTGATTGCCGTGTTTTCTTGATTTCGTTGCTTGCATTTGAGAGTCGTGTGTGGATCCTTCTGTGCTGTTTCTGACCTCAGCACTCCGCCCTGTACTTACGTCTTCTAAGTGGTGCTGTCAGTTGTACTTTTTCGATCTTCTCCAAACCTACTTGTACTTCTTACAGACTGGCATAGTGTCTTCATAAATTTGACCAAGTGTTGGAATCCTGACGGTTTCTTGGCCGGCTGCCGGTGAAACAACAGGTATTTATGTCAGTTCTGTGCTTTGTTCCCAGTGCGCATTACACAACTGGGCTGGTCTTGGTCACCGGTCTTCAGACCGCTCTTGCTGTGGTAAGAATCCTTGCAGTGTTTAATTTGAACCAATAGTTGTTGGTGGGGCCCACCAGCACTCGTTTTTGGGGACCTGAACTTATTAAAATCTCATCCTACTTTGGCAAGGGAGAGAAAAACACAAAACGGCAATGAAGGAGGAAGAAAAAGATGGAAAACCAGTGATAAAGGTTTGGAGCAGGAGTAAAAAAGAACCTGCAAGAGTGAATTTAAGAGGCAGAGTGTGCCTGGCTGTGGATGAAAGTGGTACGAGACAGATTTAAGAATACACAGCTTTGGCATTAGGGCGTTCTGTAATGTCAGCAACAGACTTTTCGCAACACTTTGGCCTCTGGCACTTCTTTTATAAATTAAGTACTGGCTCCTTAGATCTGGCTTGTAGGCTATGCTTATGGTGACTCCTCGTTTTAAGGTTGCCGACTGTGGTGGCAGTCGAGTGCTTGGGCCACAGTTCAGAAATGTACTTCCATTTGGGGTTCATCTTACAGAGGGTCGGCGTTAGTTTCCTAGAACAGTGAGGACCAGGGCTTTAAGTGGCCCGGGTCCCGCTGGTGCTCAGCACCGGCAGTTCCAAAAAGCCTGAGCGGAGGTGGGTCCCTATCGGGCTCGCCATTTTTGCCCTCACACTCTGGGTGGAATTTGTTTCTTTTTTTTTAAAACTCTGCAGCAGTACCACCCTTCAATGCCTTTGTTGTAAGGTCAAAAAGACTTGTTATAGTTCTTTCACAATCTCATTATTTCACAACTGAAGCATTTTCAATATTATATACAAGAAGGCCATAGTTGTTGACTATTTATCATATGCAACTGACAACCATTGACAAAGCCAACAGTTCTGACTTCTTGTAGTTGTAATGTTACTTGTTGTATTATATATTTGGATGCAATGACAGAAGCAGCAAAATACCAGTCAGGCGGCACACTATGCCTAGCACAGATTTTTAGCTTAGGACCTCATTACGATGTTGAGTGGAAAGTTTCCGCCCAACACCATCTCGGATTTTGGAACTGACCGACTCATGGTCGGCGGTTCCGCCTGACTAATTACAATGCAACTGAACACCGTTCGGTCCGAGTCCCATTGTTCCCTATGGGAGTCCATGTTCTGACCGACAACACAGGCTCCTATGGGGAAATGGGGTGTGTGTGGAAAACAGTGTACCCTGTGGCAGGCACCCCACGGTGCCAGCCACACAGTGCATGGTTTTCCAGGGGGTCCCTTACCTACCCCATTGGCCCCCAACTGGACGCTCCAGGATGAAGGGGCCCTGCTAAGGGCCCCCAAAGTCACTTTCTGACAGCCTTTTGGTATCCGACAGGCGGACTCGGAAAGCTGCTGGAAATAGACATTGTAATCGGTCTGCCAGAAACGCTGTCTGTAGACCTGCACGATGCGGTTCTGACCAACACGACTTCTCTGAGAGCCAGTCGGAACCGATTCGGAAGGATCGCAAGGTTTAAATACGACTACGAGCATTATGATTGGTCGGCAGATTGTAAACCGACCGAGTTGGTCGGAAGAGTTCCGACATGGTCTAGGACATTCTGACTGTCGGGTGGAGGCTTTCCGCCAATATCATAATAAGGCCCTTAGTGTTTTTAAACCACGCCCTTAAATACACCGGCTACGCCTCTTAGAGAGACCCCTCAGTTTTTTCATCCCACTTAAAGCCCTGCAGAGGACCCACCAATTGTATTAGCTTTGATGCTACTTTAGAGTTGTTTCTCATAGTTCTGGGGCTGGATGGCCTGCACGGCACCTGGCTTTTTATGGTTTCTACCAGTGCTTTAAATGGGCCGGTACTCACCGGTACTGAGTACCGGCACTTCTTCATTTTCTCCCCTTGAGTACCGGCACTTTTTTCTAGAAGAAAGAGAGTACTGGTACTCATGGGGATCTGACTTTAACTGAGGCAGCGCGCTCCCTTTATCCCTCAAGTTATACTACGACAGCACCTTTCAAGCACTGCACCCAATCAATAGGAGCTCGTCACCAGGACACAGCGTGAGCTGCTTTGTAAATCAGAGCACGGGTGTGTCTGCTGAGTCATTTGCTTATCCAAAGATCTTTCACAGTGGGCGCTAAGAGGGGGCTGTAAAATCTAATGGGTGGCGGTGAGAGGCACTATTCAGGACATAACAAAAGAACGCATGGGAAGGCTTTTACAGTCGCCACGCATCTGAATTGCTTTCTTGCACACTTCCACTTCCACACTCAGCTGATTCCTATTTGATCGACCTTGGACTGACCTTAAGACCAATCAAGCTGATCCTCTCCCTGACCAACGACCCTGCCGCCGCCAGAGCCAACCTGCACGAAGGGATGAAAGGAGTAGCCGAGTGGATGACGACCAGCCGCCTGAAACTGAACTCGGACAAGACGGAGGTCCTCATCCTGGGCTCCTCACCCTCCGCCTGGGACGACTCCTGGTGGCCCCCCGCCCTGGGCAGCGCACCCAAACCAACAGACCATGCACGCAACCTGGGCTTCATCCTGGACTCCTCCCTCTCCATGACCAGGCAAGTCAACAACGTTTCCTCGGCATGCTTCAACATCCTACGCATGCTACGGAAGATCTTCTGGTGGATCCCCACCGAGACCAGGAAGACCGTCACCCAGGCCCTCGTCACTAGCCGACTGGACTACGGCAACGCCCTCTACGCCGGTACCACCGCCAAGCTCCAGAAGAGACTCCAGCGGATCCAGAACGCCTCAGCCAGACTCATCCTCGACATCCCACGAACCAGCCACATCTCCGGACATCTGAGAGACCTTCACTGGCTCCCAGTCAACAAAAGAATCACCTTCCGCCTCCTCACCCACGCACACAAAGCCCTACACGACCAAGGACCGAGCTACCTCAACAGCCAAATCAACTTCTACGCTCCCAAACGCCACCTCCGATCAGCCAACCACGCCCTCGCCGCCGTCCCCCGCATCCGAAGAGCGACTACAGGAGGAAGGTCCTTCTCCTACCTGGCCGCCAAGACCTGGAACTCCCTCCCGACCGACCTGCGCCTGACCCAAGACCACCTCTCCTTCAGGAAGAAGCTGAAGACCTGGCTGTTCGAGCAGTAGCGGCATCCCCCCGCCCCCTCCCCCCCCCCCACCCCCAGCGCCTTGAGACCCTACGGGTATGTAGTGCGCTTTATAAATGTCACTGATTGATTGATTGATCAAAAATGTGGAGATTGGCGTCTGGTTCCCCAGTACAGACGTTGCCAGCTCTGGCCCTAACTCCGGTTTACAAATGTTCCAGGAGAGACTTGTTTATTTATTTTATGCATTTTTATATAGCGCAGACTTTATCCGAAGGCGTCAGAGCGCTTCACAATAGGAACAGTAATGATACATGAGGAGAAAATTACAAGTGAACAAATTACAAAAGCAAACGTTAAGTTACATGAGGCAAAAGTGACAATTGTGAGCAAACAAAATACAAGAGGTAGCAAACAGTGCACAGGAGGAAAAAGTGATATGTGTGCAGGTTACAAAAGCATACAAAGTACAAGTAGAGGTATAGTACTGCAATAAATGGCAGACACTCCAGCACAAGAACAAACGTTACATGAGGCAATGGTGGCACTTGCACAAGTATCTAAAGCAAACAAAATGTAAGAGGTAGCAAACAGTATGTTACAAGAGAAAAGTGACGTGTGCATGTTACAAAAGAGTACCAGTACTGGACAGATGGCTCAGTGGGCTGTAGGCCACCGGTTCGATTTACGGCAGGCTGAAGCAGCATGTAATCCTTAGGCGGTTGGTAAAATGCATGCAGATTTCGTGCATACAACCTTGGCACGGGATAAAAGCTAACCCCGCCCCTTGTTCCCCCTTAGCCCCGCCCTAAATTCCGCCCACTGCTCCTTTTGGTGAGTACCTGCACTTATTTTTTTCCATTTAAAGCACTGGTTTCTACCACTATTATACTAGCTTAAATGGTGCCGGTGGTTGAAGGTGGTGGCGATCAGCACTAATTATTTGTCATTAGACTTTAAACAAGTACAAGAGAGAGAACTGCACAGAAAGGAAGAAAGAAGAAAGGAAGAGGAAGAAGAAGGTAGAAAAACAGTGACAAAGGGAGGAGGCAGGGGTGAAAATGAGCCTTCAAGAGTGGGACAAAGAGACAAAAGGGTCGGGTGGTGGAAGAAAGAAGCCGTCTGGTGGAATCAAGAGTAGGTAGCCTTGGTATTCGGACACCCAGGCATTCGACACCGGTGCCGGCAGTGGGCTCCCAAGAAATAATCTGGGCCCCAGTGCCTCTATGTGAATTTCAGAACTGAAGTACAAGCTACGGGGAGAACAGTGCAATCTGTATATAAATATATATACACAGAGACGTAAGGCATGGACAAAGTGGGCTCTGGCCCAGGGCCCCATCCTTTATGGGGGGGCCCCAATAGAGCCAGCTGTGTTCTGCTCTGTCTTGCCCTGATGACCTTGAAAAATTCTTAGACAGATTGTTTTAATTACTGTTTTCCTTGAATTTATTTTTAATGTGGGTGTAGTGTGGGAGTCTCTTACATACATTTTACAGAGATTGTGCTTATGTTTCATGCAACATCCATAAAAAAGTTTCTTTTTTTGATCAAAACAGGACCCCATATTTAAGAACTGGGAGGACGTCACAGAGACTATTCTTAGTAATATTAGTGAGCTGCTGCCGTGGTTCAAGATTGAAAACATGTCACTATGCCTGAATATTAGATGGAAACTCATTTAGAATATGTAGGATAGTGCTTTTCCGAACAGGGACCACCAAAATCCGTCTGACCCAG